>NC_136252.1:20267500-21517500 GCF_053564925.1 Oryzias latipes
GCACAACTTAGAAAAAAGGAAGACATATTCAGGTTGGAAGCTTTTATATTTTACCGCTAATCTTAGGAGGCGCTCAGTCATCCGGGATAAATCCATGTCCTAACAAAAAAGAGAAACCCATTAACAAAATGATATTTTACGTGTTCAGTATATTTTTAATTTTATTTAGTATTTTGCATTCTTACTTCTAGTGGTTTCATGGAGCTCTGAATGATGGGAATCATCCACTAATATGGAGAAACACACAAAAAACAAGGCTGTACATTTTCTGTTTTTAATAATAGATTACAGTTTTACTTTAGCAGAAAAATGCTTTATAAAAACAACCAGTAGAATTTATTTGTAATAGGTTAGAGAAGATTGAATGTACCTGCTGGGTTAGACCAACCAAGACCTGGATAAAAAAGAACTGTGGAGAGAGAACACGAGAGGGATGCTTCAGAAAGAAATGACAGAATTTGTGAGAAAATACATTTTTTTTATTTAATCTGCTAAATAAAAATACTTTAACTTCTTTTATTTTTTCATTAAAAAGTCATGGTTTGACTTTTTTTCTCAAGATGCCTGGATCTGCTGTAATTATTTAAGCTACAGTCGACTTCACCTTAAAGAGTTACATTTCTCCTTAAGAAATTTCTCTCCAAAGCTACTGTCAGCCAAACAAATTCAACAAAACAAAACAAAAACACCAATATTTTAAACAAAAAATAAAACCAAAACTCTAAACTAAAAAGCAATTTTGACACAAAATAACAACAAGCTGAACAAAAGAAACATATTAATATAGATGGAAACTTTAAATTCATTCATAAACAAACGTTTTGATGCTTAGAATTTTGCTTGGAGATCCTAAATGTGGATAAAAAGTCCTATGGTTGGCTGGTCTGTCATTGTAATTCAATGATTCTGACATGAAATGCTTCCTCACCATCTCAAAAAGCCGTCTCAGCAGGAAACTCATGCGTATTTCAGGGGAGCGAGGGAAGTTAAGCTCGTAGCAAAGAGTCGGAGCAAACACAAAGTAGTACATGTCTGCAAAGAGAGAGCAAGTCCCGAATAGGGACAAAATAAAAACAGGCACAATGACAGCGATAAATGATTGGCTTATTTTGAAGAAATCCTGGTGAGATGAGTTGAACTACCTCTGATGGTTAAATTTCCAGGGTAACACACTTTGTGTTCGCCTCGATGGAAGTGGTGCGGTGTAGGACCTAAAACATCCATTTAAAGTAAATGTCAAAAGTCAGTAATTTGTCATCAAAACCTAAGGTTTTTATGAGAGCTGCAGTGACAGAGCTCCTCCAGCAGGTGTCACTGTAGTGGAAAGAAAGACATTTTTTAAAGACTTTGCTTAAAAAAAAAGCTTGCTTTTCTATTTATTTCCATCAAGCTAAACCATAAATGTATGAATGCATTTGTGTGACTTACAGGACAGAGATCTGACCAGCTTCCTGGCCTTGACAGTGCTCAGCTCCCTGCACCACAAGTTGACATCCTTGTAGGAGTAGAGCTTTAGGAAGAGAATGGTGTAGATACCAAGTGCAAATGCACCACCCACTGTGAAAAAAAAGAGGACAAACAAGGGAAAGCTGATGGGTTTACAACATCTATATGAGGAAAAAGAGCAAAAAAATATATTATTTTCAGAACCTGAAAGGAGTGACGGAAAGCAGATAGTGGAGGGAAGTAAAAATGTGTGAAAGAAAAGGAAATGTCAGAGAAAACTGACAGGAAATTGAACCAAAAAATAAATTGTATACCGTTAAAATCTACATTCCAGATTTAAATATGTGGGACTAATTACCTTAATAAAGTGACCCAGCCATTCATCATTTATTTATAAGCGGTTAAAAGACCACAGCAGTCGACACTGTGCCAGTATTTGATGGCCAAATGGCTGAAACTGATTTAAAAAGAGCTCAATAAACATGTTTCACAGACTTAAGCTCATCAGCTGAGCTGTTTGTCATCCGGCAGTCCGTCAGCTGCAAACATATGCTCAATCTAAGCAGGCCGTGTCGAAAAAAAGGAACAAACCTACACCCGCACGCTGAGAAACACAGCGAGCCAAACTGCCTGTTGTGCCAACTGGGTGAAGATGAGGTCTGCAGCACACCTGGCATCATACGACAGCAGATCTTATCCATTAACCATCTGTCTCTACGGCTCAGTTTGGCCCCTAAACTGTTTGATTGTTTTTGAGTCGGCTACTGAAGACAGAAACTAGAGACATCTGTGGAGGTTGAAGTAGAAAGAAAAAACCTTCCACATAAAGTAGACCAGGGGGGAAAAAAAAATCACAAGCTCTTACTCCTAATTAGTGATAATCTGGTGAATAAATGTAATGTTAAATATGCTTTTTACCTGTAACTTTCCATGTGGCACCATAGGCTTAAATCCAAACTGAGAATTATTTTTCTTAAGGCGTTAAATGTACTTTAAGAGCTTTAACCTGAAAACTTCCAGTTTAATTTTGAAGTTCCATTAAATGTTTCGGATAAATCTGTGACTAAATACGACTCTGAGACAAACTAGTGCCCTGTGTGGGGTGTACCCTGCCACAACTTTGTGTGAGAAATCACTTTACTGCACCTTCAAACTAGTTAACCATTTCTCTGAAGGGCCAAAGTTTGAACACCCACTGGTTCAGTGTCTTGCCCAAGGACGCATCGACTCATGGGCGTGCAAGGCGGGAATTGAACCTGCAACTTACGATCGTGGGTCGACCGCTGCAGCACGGCCGCCCCGTAGATATTGCACATATAATGTTTAATTTTAAAGATAGCATGAACAGAAAAATATTTAGATAGAAAAATAAAGGTATAGACAGATTTGTAAATAGTAAATGCACCTGGTGTCACAGAAGGAAGTACCAGTACCACCGCAGCAGGGAATGTTAGCATTACTGCCAGGTTGACGAAGTGGACCAGGAACCCCACACGTTCACTGAAAGAGCCCTGCATAGAAAAAGAAATAAAAAAGAACTTTCTAAATGAAATCGCAAAGAAAAAAGTAGACAAAATGACTTAACTTTAACCATTCATCATTGACCTAATTCTAAAAAAAAAGAATATTTTATGATTTGATTTTGTCTGCTTATGAACAGTTGACATTTCTCGTGATGGTGGCCTAGTAAAGTTTGAAAGAAAAAAGGGCTGGTAATTTTCCATATTCATGCCAAACAGACAGAGCATAACTGAATATGCCCTGAATGCAAATGGTGAGACTAATTCATTTTACCATTTAACATGTGCAGATGCAACTTTAGAGAGTCGCCCAGTCACAGAGTTTTAGCAAAAATAATCCCTCCTGAGAACTGCAAAGTGCTCCAAATTTCACACTTGAGTTGAAATCCACTGTGCTCCGGTGTTTAAATGTAAGCAGAGCTGCTCTACTCACCTTCGACAGCTGTCTCTCAGTGTAGAGGGCAACCACAATGAACACATTGGATACTGTCAATGAAAGCAAAGAGCAAAAACTCACCAACACGATCATAACCACGACTTATTTTTTGTAGCCTTCTCTTTCTTAATTTGATTATTTTGTAAGGACTACAATGTCATAAACTAAATATAAAATAAATAGTAAATTTAGGAAATTGAATCAGTCTTCATTCGCTCCCACGTTCAATTCATCTATTTTCCAATCCTGCTGAATCCCTTTCGGGGTCCTGAGGTTGCTGGAGCCTATCCCAGCTACTGTTAGGCACTGTGGGGTGCACCCTGGACAGGGTTGCCAGTCAATCGCCACACACACGCTCACATTCTTGTGGCATTTTAGTGATGATGGAGGACATATATAAAGGAAATTAGTTCAGAGTTCAAATCCTTGTGAATCAGGAACAGAAGCAGAAAGGCAGTTAACAAAAAGAGCCTATTTGTGATGTAGAAAATATGCTGGCTGTGCCTCAAGCTCCCTGCTCCGCTCTGCAATGGGGAGGGGAAGGGGGGATGGGGTTGCTCCATGCTAATGGTCCCACCCAAAACTCAAAGGCTCATTTTTAGCTACTGCTGTTCTGCAGAAGCTATGTCCTAGAAAACAACGTAGGGTTTTTTTGGTGCCAAAAATGTCAAAATCTTAATAAAAAAAACCACTGGGAATGCTTTTAAAATAGCTCAGAGAAGGTAGAGTGGGTCTTTAAGGTGTTACATTTTATCGCAAAAATTAGCATGCTTTCAGGTCGGCCCAAAACTGTGCCTTTTTATTATTCTTACTTTTTTTTGGACAGATTTAGTATTTTGAGAAAAAATACACAGAACTTTTGATCCACACCTTTCTGTAAGCTTCTACGGTCAACAATAGCTGCGGTTACATGGACAAAAGTAATCAGAAAAAAAGCCTGATCAGAATAAAAATGCGTCATGTTTGGAATACTCTGCCCTAACCCGACTTTTTCAGATCCAAATTTCCTTCCGATTGAGATAGGTATCCCGATTGTTGATCTGATCGTGGCGCATATAAACTTAAATATAAATATAAACTTAAATGTAAATATAAACTTAAATGTAAATGTATCTTTTGTGTTTTGGAGCATGTTTAGTTGATGTATGTGTGGAAGCTGCTGCTGGTGCAACGCCTCAGAAGCTTCCCCGCGTAAATAACTACCATTACTATCCATGCCACGGCAAACTGGCTCTCTTCCTGACCTGTTGTCCCCATTTGTTCCTGCAGTCATTTGAGCTCATTCCATCCACTTTTCTTCTTTCACTCCTCCTTTTCTCTGTCTTGTCTCCATGAGGCACTTCTGCCCTCTTCTTCCCAGCCCTCCATGCACACTCATTCGCCTAATTTAATCCTCCATTTAATGCTTGCCCTATTCTTTCCCTTCACATCTAACTTTCTATTGCTATCCCCCAGTTCTGGCTCCCCCTTTTTTCTAGAAAGTACAAATGTGGAGAATATAGGGCAGGTGATTGTTCCTCAGGAGATTCTGCAAGCTGGACCACTGCAGACTTTCACTGCAATGCACTGTAGAAGTGAAAAAAAAAGAAAGGGACTACAGCAACGTGTTTAGAAAACACGGCAAATCACTAAAACAAGGAGAAAAAGATAATGCAACTATGATCTATGCAGGTTTCCATCCAGATACCACTAAAATAAATCATTAATAGTAAAAAAGAGTTGTGCGTAATGACATACCTCAGTGTAGGCCTGCACAATATACCGCAAATTTATCATTGTCGTGATATCAAGCTGTGTAATATGCATATTGCAAAAGACAGGGAAAATTGCAATAAATGGTTACCTTAAATTTGCTAAGACAATCTTATGGCAGCTTAAAACATTTAATGAATCAAGTGAATCCCTTCGTGTTGTTGACCAATCGGATGGAGTTCTATTATGTTAGATGTCATTCAAGGGTCATTTGGAGTTTAATTTTTAAACTGTTGCAGTGAAATGGGAATGATGTTTTTGGTTGTTTTCCTATTTGTTTATATACCACAAATTATATTGTTATCGCAATATTAATCAGTAATATCGCATTTCGGGAGTTTTCCTCATATCGTGCAGCCCTACCTCAGTGGTTTTATTTTGAAATGCTGTACTAAAGAGTTACGTACCAATCACCAGGCATGCTGCAGGCCAGCTGTAGGGGTCCTTCAGAAACAAGGAAACCACCTGAACGGGGTCCACAAGAACACCGTACCTGGAAGAATACAAATACAAAGTCCTATAGAAAAACGATTCCTAATAGCGTGGGATACATCTGGAGCTTCATCAACTGTTGATTTAAACTTTCTCAGAGGAGGTTTTTCAGTTTTCCACACAATTACTAAAATAACGTGATTAAAATCTGCTGGTTTAGCAGCTTACTTCTCAAAGTGAGTCTTTATGGTTGCATGTAACTAGACACCTCAACAGTAAACAAAGGCAAAAGATTGGGAGAAAATGTTTAAATTACTTGGAATTCTACTGAATTTCAAAAATGATTACCTTTTTTTTTTAACACCTTATTTGTTCATCTTATTCTATTTTATTCTGTAATTTGAAGTTAGATTCCCCGTTTAGACTGGAGTTTGAAAAGAAACAGAATTTCAATATCTATGAATGTGAAAACATTATAGAGATTGACAATAAAGTTTATTTTGAATCTTGAATCTTTATACCATACAAAATGAATGCTAAAAATTCACCTAGAATTTGTTTTGTTGCCCATTCTGGATAACATAAAGTCAACTTGGAATAAATTGAGAAAAGCTTGAGAATAAATTGAGAAAGCTTTGCTTGCATTGAAATTGACTATTTCAAGACAACTTTTGACATGTAATATAGTGCAAAATGCAAAAAAGACGTTCAAAATTACAGTCATTTTGAAGTATTTTTCAAAAGACGCCAATTCTAAATGGAAACATAAAACCTTCAATGTTCAAAGGCAGTTTTGAAAAAAAAAAAAAGTGACATGTTAGTCTTGCTATTGCATCAGCAGAACTACACTTTTGAGATAAATAGCAAGAGTATTGAAAAAGACAAAATATTTTTACAAATTTGTAGAAATGACATATAATTAGATATGAATTATAAAGCCGAAAAAAGGTGATTTTTATTCAACTCCAAATAATTTAAACAGAGTAGATGTAATTTTTACTACTTAAGTATACTTACTTTAACAGGTTTTCTAAGAAGAGGCGAGCATTACTCAGCACCTAAAATAAACACACAAGATATGAATAAAAATATACATATTAGTGTAGCAACTCAATTATTAATAACAGTTGGTAGCGGTTGTTTTTTCTCTTGTGACCTCCTCAGTTATTCGTCTTTTTCCATTTCATTCCTTTTTCTACATCATTCCTTCAGGCTCACTTTCTTTGCTCATATTTTTAAATAAACTGTAATGTTCTATTAGCAAAGACAACATGAAAAATTCTGAAAATCTCTTGAGAATGGGTTTTTGTGTAAAAATCCTTATATATATAATATATATATATATATATATATATATAAGAAAAAAGCTAATTAGTCCCATTTCTGCATTAGAAAAAAAAAACATAAGAGAATAACATTTAAAAGCTTTTTCTAAGCAGGAATACCTATATATATACCTATATATATATATACCTATATATATATATATATATATATATATATATATATATATATATATATATATATATTTCATACTAAGCCTGGAGTAATGTAATAAAACAATGAATAAACTATTCCTCTCAGGTCTGCTTGACATTTTTGAAAAATCAGGTAGGTTGCAGCTACAGGTAGGGATGCAATGAATCACTTTCTCTACGATTTACAGTTCAGTTTTCAATCCAGAATTGTTGCATCTCTAGTAATTACAGTAGTGTGAACCCACAACCCACCTCATACAGCTAACTCTGTCTGCTTGTGAATCCTCTCAAAAACCCTAGCAGTGTTACGGCAGTTCTATCTTGTCTCTCCTCTTTCCTGATCAATATGTCCTTTGGTAGGAGTGTTTAAGTGGCTGCATTCCATACTTAAAAGTGAAACTACGTTTGCCTCTGTTGTTTGTTCAGTGTGTTTTAGGAGCCATGGATTTCTCATCTGGTTGGAGATGTTCTGTTTATATTTTAAGGGTGGTAATCCAGAGCTAAATAACAATGCCATGGCATTTGTTTAAACTCTTTGGAGTGGGAAAACTGAAGTTGAGATGGTCATTTTACTTTACGTTTTTAATTACAAAGATGTTACTTTGCTATGCCGGTGACTAATTTAAAAAAAAGGGGGTTTACCGTAATTTCTGCACTGTAAGACACACTCACTGTTGTTTTTAACCCTTTTCATCGCTGGGTGATTTTCACCCGAGCAAAACTATTTACATTAATTTCAATATGTTGGTTGTCAAGGAGTCTGTGCCTTCTCCAGAGAACTCTCACGTGTCCCAGGAATGGGTGGACCAATGACCAAGTTTCTAGTATCATTTTAATATTTTTTAGTTTTTTGTCAAATTTTTAAAAATTCAGTCATTTTTTAGCATCTTTTTTGGGAACTTCCTATGTTTTCCTTTTTTACACATACCACAGGTGAAAATGTTTATGACATATATTTTTTGCTGGGTTTGTGAATGCAGTTAATAAAGTCTGACTCACTGATGGACTTCACACTTGACTCTTTTGTCCTACTTTATGCCCCTTATAGTTTGGCGCGCCTTCTATGCTACACTATTTGTAAGATGTTTCAGTGACATTGTTCTTTCTGCTGTAAAAAGAACATGCAAAAATCATTATTGCCCTTCTAATATCACTAACTGCTGTCATAAAAACTGTCATAACTTAAAAAGTCTGCATAAACAGCTGCTGAATGAAAACACCACCCTTAACTCAAAGTACTTTGCTGATACCTCAAAGGAGTTCTGATATGCCATTTATCACAGCTAAAGGTGTGGAGTGTGCGAAAACTAATCTTACCAGCATTACCACACACCAGTTGAGTACTCCTCTGTAGTTACTGTAGCCACTGGCTGAACTCAAAAGGGACTGCTGTGTCTTGTGGCAGCTGCAAATAGAATAGAAAAGGTTTTTGCACAGACATCAACTTTCTAAGCCACAAATGTGCTGTCAGGAATCTTAGGGTCTCATGATAACGCAGCGTTTTTAAAAGACAGGACTTTACTAGAACCCACATCTGCCTTGATCAAACAAACCGTAAGATATGCTCTATAGATGAACAACTGGATACACTCACACTTACTTCTTGGAGCAAGTTAAAGTCATTACAGTTAGGGCTTTGATGTTCAAGTTTGTGATTCTAACAGGGTTGTTTTAAATTAGTCTTTTTTTTTTCAAATTTCCAATCTAAAAACTGAAAAAGATCAAACTGTTTAAAATTAGAAATCTTGAAGTAGCCGTTTTTTTTTTACAAAACAACAAAACCAAACAAAAAACAAGAAATTAATTTTAAAGAAAACTGTATAATGCATTTTGAAATTAATACAAATAAATAATTGATTTACTGTTAAATCTAACTTTAATAGCTTTGATGACATGTACTTATACGTATGTCCCAATGACAAATTTGGATGAGAAGTTAAGAAAAAGCAAATGTTTGTTTGTTATTTTAAATTGAGGACAATGACAAACATACAGGTAAAGTGCATTTACTTGCGTAGATTCCCCAGTCATCCATGTCACCCAAAGAGCTCAAATCCAAATAACTGGAGTGGAAAAGAACTACCTTAAACTGAGGAAATGGCCTCAGGCATCACCTGTTTGACACACTGAAGCCTTGACCAGCCTCCCTAGATGGTTTTACAATAACTTTAATGATGTGACCAACACAGCTGAGGCGTGAGGTGCATGAAATACAATGACCCCCCAGTGACCCGGAAAAAAAGGGGGTCAAAAACATTTGGGTTCTAACTTTTGTCTTTCTGCAGCAGTCAACTAGAAATGCAAACGAATTTTAGGGGAGGGATCGGAATGCTCTTTTTTTTTTTTCATTTTTTGGAGTAAGTTCAAAAGCTAACGACAGACTAAGCTTACAATATTTTAATCTTATTCATAAGATTTCACTGAACGACTGAAGTGATTTTTTTTCTAGACTTCACAGAAGCACAAAAGACTAAAAAAAAAAAAATAGAAAAAAGCATGAAAAAACCGGAAACTACAGAAAATAACCTTTGTGGTTTGTTTATGCCGTTTTTTGACCAACACTGTCGTAAACCGCCGCAAGAAAAAACATCAGTTAAGACGAAAGTTTACTTAAGAGTGCATTAGAAATGAAAATGCAGTTTGCCTGGGGCAGAGTTGCGAAATACTGTTACAAGTTTAGCAGACTCACCTCAGTCTTGCACTAATGTCATTCTTTGGCCTCCATTTATCGCCTTTCGGCTTGTTCCCCTCCCGTCGGTCTCTGGATTCATCTTCGGGGTTTGGGTCCCCGAGCGACTGCCTCGGGCTCGCCGCTGCGTGGCTGTCACTCAGCGGCTGCAGGCTCGAGCCTTTCGCGCTGGACAAAGTCGATCTTCTCTTTCGTGTTATGGTCTCCGCTGAGTTCAAGTCACCCATGATGACAGAAAAAAAGACATCAACTGTAAAGTTCCGCTTAAGTGTTTACCTCGTACGACGGCATGCCCTGCAGTTCTAGTCCATTTTGACACAGCGTGGGCTTCAATAAAAAGGAAGTAGACGGATGGCGAAAGAGCTCGAATTACTCCGTCCGCTCACTTCGAGGGTGGTAGGTGTGTACTGATGACGACATGGGCCGTGAACGCAGCACAAAACTGTAACCTGTTTGATTGTGGTGGTGAGCAGGTCCTTGCCCCAGAGGCGATTCGAACACGTGGAGCCATGAATTACTATCAAATTTGTACAAATTCTCACACAGACACGCCTAAAGGGTTTCGTGAAACACGAGGTTGGTTCATACTGCTGGTGCAGACATCACCAAACTTTCATTTGATCCCAATTCATTCTGACTAACAGTCGAAACTTTGACACGACTAACAAACATGTCAGAACACATCCAGAAAGAGTTACAATATTATTTTTAAGTTTTTTTATTATCCATAATGTGGTTTCTTTTTCGTTTTGTATAGCAACAGTTCACACAATTCATCCAAAAGTGGCTTTTGTAAAAGGAAGTGACTAAAATAATAATAAAGATCTCTTTCAAAGCATGTTTCTACAGTGTTGTACATAAAGTATTAGATATGAGTGGTCAACAAAACAAAACATACCATGTAACCTTATCATCTATAGTTACTTTGGCAGCATGATAGAAAAATCAAGTTTCCTTTTAATTCATTAAATGGTAAATGGCGTATACTTATATAGTGCTTTCTACCTTCTTATGAAGGCCCAAAGTGCTTTACAGTCACAGTCCCATTCACCCATGCACACACACATTCACACACTGGCAGTGGCTCTGCTGCCAAACACTGGCGCCAACCTCCCACCAGAGGCAAGGTGGGGTTCAGTGTCTTGCCCAAGGACACTTCGACACATGGGCATGCAAGGTGGGTATCGAACCTGCAATCTTATGATCATGGGTCGACCGCCCTACCGCTGCACCACGGCCGCCCTTTATTACATTTTTAAGTTTCAGTGAACTACTTCCAACAAGTACCAACTACTAACAACTCCAATGAAAATTGTGTGCTTTTTTTAACATGTTCTTGTATCATTTTTCTCATGATGGAGGACATACATAAAGAAAATTAAAATTTTGTTTCTGAGTATTTCTTTATTCAAATCATGAATCAGGAGCAGATGAAAAAATGCTCTTTGAAAAAGCTTGTAGTTGTGAAATAACTACGACCGACGGGCCACAAGCTTCCTGCTTCAATCTGATGCATCCACTTGCAGAAAAATAGATCCATGTACAGCTTGGTTTTCTTCATTTGAGATGTCTCAAAACTATCCGGCTAAATAACTCCAGTATTGATCACCATTTTGTTGTAATCTTAGGTTGGGGGTGTAAGGGGCTGTAAGATGGCGGGAGAGAGACTAATCAAAGGGATGATGGGAAATAAGGAGAGGCTTAGTCCACAAGAACAGTCCCGCCCACAATTCAGATGAAGTACTGCTGCTCTGCAGATACTACGTTCTGGAAAACAACACAGGTTTTTTTTTTTTGGCTCAGAATGGCAAAATCATAATTCAAAGACCACTGGGAATGCTGTTATTATAGGTCAAAAAATGAATATAGTTAGACTTTAAATAATGCTTCCAGGGATTACGTGAGACATTACGTTTTAGAACTGATAATATAAAAAAATATTGCAAAAAGCAGTTATCTGCTGCTTTAATTAAAATTAAACCCTGGGACATCTAGTAGTTATGTTTGATCTCAAAAGTTTCTTTCTTTTCTGGTTTTTTAGAAACAAACTTCAGGAAAAAAAAACGTTTCAAGTGAATGTCCGCTCGGTCTTTTCTATTCTGTGCTTTTATCCATGCTCAGAAGAGAAGTGATCAGTAGTATTGATCCAGCTTTATCAGTCCTCAATGTCCATACACTTGTCTTTTAGACTAATGAGCCTGTCTGCTGTTGTTGGGATAAGGACCTTTAAGAATAGCATAAAAAAAAACTTATGACCAGTTTATTTTCCCAATCAAAACCTCGTGTTGCAACATACTATATGTCCTTATTTAAAGTCCCACTCTGATCATCTTTTGAGTTATTGCAAGTGTATTGTATGTATGTATGTATGTATGTATTGTATGTAAGTGTTCCCAGTGGTCTTTTAATTATGATTATGTCGTTTTTAGCCTAAACCACAAAACCTGTGTCGTTTTCTAGGACATAGAGTAGGACTAGTTCATTAGAAACTCACCTGAGTTGTGGACAGAACCGTGGGACAAGCCCTCCCCCTCCTTCCTCCCCGTTGCTGAGAGCTGGAAACTTGTGGCCCGCCAGCGTATCTTCCACGTCACAAACAAACTCTTTTCACAACAGCATTTTTTATTCGTCTGCTCCTTATTCACGACTTGAATAAAGAAATACTCAAAAATGCGATTTTAACTTTAATTTCCTTTATATGTGTTCTCCATTATCAGAAAAATCCCACAAGAACATCAGAAACACAATTTTCATTGAAGTAGGTCTTTAAGCCATTAAAATTGAATAAATTGCCATTTAAGCAGTTTATGATACAAGCAAACAATCAAACAAACAAACAAAACAGGGTTTTAAAAAGTAATAAGAAACTTATTCTGACCTAAATTTTATTTATTTTTTATCTTTAGGATTCGTGTGCATTCTAGCTTTTTATGCTCTGAAATCCCCCAAAATACTATTATTTCCTGTTCAGATGATGATGGAAGAAAATTTGATAATATTTCAATCCTTCAAAACTGTTTGAATATGGAATAAGAACAGGAAATCTGTTCGAGAGTAAAAGGAAAATATTATGATTATGATCATTACAGATTATTGCAAGCTACTAACAAAAGGTTTAACCCTTGTGCTATCCTAGGCACTTTATCATTGAGAGTTGGGTCATCTAGACCCACTAGACAGTGCGCTGAACCTTTTTTCATTATTGATTTGTGATCTTCACTGGTGTCCATGGATTACATGAAATCTTTCCACCTTTATCCACCTTTGTCATGGTAGGGAGAAGAACATGTCAATGTAAGGGTGGGGTCATCTAAGATAGCACAAGGGTTAAGCACGTTTTTAATTGTAAGACTGAGACTTTAGTATAAATAGTAATAATGACTTTTCTCAGCCTCTTCTGCTTGACTGCTAAAGCAACCAGTAGAGGGAGTCCAAGCTGTTTTTGGTGAGTCAGGCAAATCTTTTCCATCCATTTACAAGTTGTATTCTTAGTGAGTGATGCAAGCAAATCTCCGTTGTCAACTCATCACTGACATACATTTCACAGCTTATCAAAACACCCCACGTTTCTATGTGAAATTAAGTGTAAATGAGGCTGAAATATGATTTCAGTTCATAATTTTTTAATAAATTATAGAGCTGGAAAAAAGCAAAGAATTTGTCTCTGGATTTGGTGCCTTTTCTTTCCTGTGGAAGCCACAGTGTTGCGTGCGAGTTACCTAATACTACACAGATGAAGTTATTTTTGATAACAGAAAGCCATTTAAAATTTAGAGAATAAGAGGTTTTAGCAATGCATTATTCATAGTTTCTGTATGAGGCCTCCAAAACGGAGGCTTTCTACAGGCTCACCGCTCAACTGAAGGAGCCACATGGCAACAACCTGCAGGTTTCTCTCTGTCATTACATACATTTCCATGCAAGTAAAATATTCTCTGTGATTTAGTTCTGGATGTTTTTATCTATTACTTTTATTAAATAGGTTAAAATTGTAAAACATTATAGATCACGTCGCAAAATTTTACTCCAAAAAACGGTTGAGTTGCTTACCTCTAACCTCTCAAGACGTACATTACCAAAAAAAGCACATTGTTACTCTTTTTTTGCACATAAAGCAGCAAATTAGCACATGGAACTACAAATATTCTGAATAAAAACAAAAAACACAACGCTTCACTTCTGATAGATCTGGCTCTGCTCTGTTGCATCACATTTCTCTGTAGACTGAAGTGTTTACATAAAGCTGCAGCCTGGATCCAGAGAAAGGGGAACCGTGGAGTCAAATATAGGCCGACTGAAATGAAGACAAATGATAAATATGGAGACAAGAGGGGGAACTTGGGAGAAAAAAAAAAAAGCAAGGCGAGTGGAGATGGAGGGATTCCACTTTCGTTGTGCTGCATGTCTCCACCTTTTTTTCCCCTTGGAGCAACAGAGGGAGCAAAAAAAAAAGTAAAGATGTGTGTTTGCCCTTGCAGGTTGTGATGAAGCTGTGGAAGGATGGATGACTCACTTTAACGCGAGCTGAAGAGGAGCAGACACTCCAACATCGAAGTGTGTGTAGGTGCATCTGGCATGTGTGACAACACAGACTGATGCCGATTATATTGAAGAAGCGAATGGAGGTGTCGCTAGGTAGACAGAGATGGATAAAACGGGGTGTTGGTTGTTAACACACGCACGTGCCCCCTGAATCTGTTTTTCTGCATGCTCCAGTGAATGTTGTGCGTTTGCAAGTGTAAGCACATAAATCTGAAGTCGGGCGTGCAGCAGTGCACTTTTCTCCACGTGTGTTTATTAATACATCACCGTGCGTGCTTTTTGGGCAGCGGAGGCATGCACCTGTGAGTGTGTGGTGCACAGGCCGTGCATGCACGACGTGTGAAAGACTGCGTCACTGAGAGAGACAAATAGAGGCGTCACCGGGCTTTTCGAGGGCTTGGCGCCACGTCAGCAGTTCAGCCAAGGACTCTTGCACACTTTGTCCATCCATCTCTAAGACACTGAAGGGAGGGAGATGAGGAGACCAAAATTATATAGAAAAAAAGAGAAAGATTGGATGAAGGATTGACTGATTCCAACTTTTTCTTTCCACACAGCCTAGAATAGATCTGTATCTTCTGCTGCCTAAAGAGCTACAAACACCCTGATCTTTCAATGCAAATGTTTCAACAGCCTGATAAAAGTCTGGGCTCTTATCTCATCAATCCCCTGTAAAAACGACACGTTTATTTTTTTTGGGGGGGGGCTCTCTCAGTTGATTAACCTTCCAATATTTTTCAGAACTACATAAAACAGTCTTGGATTTTTGCTGTATCTCAGAGCTTAATCTTAGACCATCTTCTCTTAACTGCACACAGGGGGCTGTGCTTATATTAAACCTTGTGTAGATTAATGACCAAAGGCAGAAATGTGCTCACACGTCCTTATCGGCAGATTTATAAAGTCCTGTGTGGGCTCAATCTTGTAGAAAGCTCAGTCATTGTAGAGTTTATGAATGATCCTCCGATCTTTCACCATCAGTAACTGCAGATGCTGCCTAAGCCCTTTTCTTAAGCTGAGAAAAAGTCTGGTTTCTCCATTATTTTATTATGAAAATAATAAAAAGAAAAATGGCAGAATTAAAGGACAAAAGTAATGTCAGTGCAAAAAAAGATTCTTGGTTTATCTGAACTTTAAAACAGGAAACTGAAGCGGAAGAAGTAACGGATGTTTTTTCTTTTTAAACTGAGAAGCAAAGTCTTCTCTCAAGGTCTTTTCATAAGTACAAGGCCTGCTCTCACTGCGTTATCTATATTTTTTCAGTTCACCAACCTTTATTAACACCCTTTTTTTAGCTACTGTTTAGTCAATATTTATTTTGTCATAATTACAACTTTAAAATAACGTTCCAGTAACATATCTAAACTTTCAACTGATACTTAACAAGTCATTAGTGAGTAATTTACCAACATATTGTTTATGATCTATTACTAATTAGTAAGACACACTTATAAATCGTTAACAAATAAATAGTAGGTCATTTATAACTTGCTAAATAACAGCTTGTTAATTATTGATTGGCTATCTATGAGGCATACAGAAAAATACAGCACTCTGTTTGGTTTGTGTGGAAAGACCCAGCAACAGATTCATGTAACTGAGATCAGCGATCTAAACATAAAGCAGAGTTGTGTTGTGATAGCTCAGTCTATAAAGAAGGAAGTCTAACACAGAGGACACAACATAGTCTTCAAGCTTTAGAAATAAAACAAAAAGTACTTAAAAATATTTTACTTAAAGACTTAATACAAAAGAAATCAAACCACAAGGAAAGCAAAGGAGGGCTTGACAGAGAAAGATACGTACTTCTTTTTCCTTTTCTTTTGGGCTTCTATTGTTGTGTGGTTGTACAATATGAAGCTTGTTGAACATTGAATGTAGAAATCCCTATCGGGGTAAAGCTCCTGATCAAACGAAATCCCCATTTTTATGTGATGGAACAAATTCTGAAATCAAGGTTTGCTCCTTCATAACACTTCTTAATGGTTCCAAAAGGTAAAAGGAACCCATATAAAATTTCTATGCCAGGGCTGGCGATTTAGGCGGTTATTAGACATCGTTAGGTAAAAGATCTTCTCCATGTCTGATGTTTCTTCAAACTTGATGCTAAATACCTGTGGCTCATTGGCTTCAAATGCTTGCATCATCTTGCCAGGGTTGTAGGTTTGAATTTGAAAGAACCAAATCACTAGCTGTCAAATTTCACATCCACTGTGTACCCCAAATTCTAGCCCCTCGTCTCCACCGCTGAGCTTTGCGTGAGAAAAAGATCCTGGAGAAACACTGCAGTCAAACTGAAGCTGAAGGATTCACTCAGAGCAGTTTACCGGGGTTATGAAATGCAGAAGGGGCAGACACGCCAGCAGCATTAAGAGTTTATGGTTACAGAGGTTTGAGTTGAATATCAAAGGACACAAGCAGGGGTTGGAAAAACTCGATGTGGACAGGATTGTCTGATGTCACAAACTGTTGTATCGCAATAAAGATCATGCGCAAGAGTTGGCTCTGGGAAATGTCATTTCTTATGTGTGCGTGCTGTAAAGGCAAAGTTGTTTACAGTGAAAGTAGACAGGTTTTACCTTTTTTGTTAGAGAATTCCAGTGCTTCTTGTACTGTGTGGCTGTGGTACAGAGGTAGAGTGGTTGATCACTGATAGGAAAGTCACAGGTTTGGTTCCAGCTTTGTCTGCGCATTTGTTGCAGTGTTAGAAAAGACACTGGATCCCACATACAGTGGTGGACAAAATTGTTGGTACCTCTCAGTTAAAGGAAGAAAGTCCACAATGCTCACTGAAATGACTTGAAACGTTCAAAAGTAACAATAAATTCAAATTTATTGAAAATTAAATAATCTAAATCAGCCATTACTTTTGAGTTGTTGATTAACAGAATTATTTTAAAAACCAAACTAATGAAATAGGGCTAGACAAAAATGATGGGACCTCCATAAAAGACTGAGAACTAATTGTCCAGGGGGTCATGATGAACTCAGGTATGTCCTTTAATTGACATCACAGCTGTTTTCAAACCCATATTCAGTCAGTCTGCCTATTTAAAGGGAGACAAATAGTCATGTTGCTGTTTGGTGAGGTGTGTACCACACTGAACATGGAACAACAGAAAGCAAAGGAGAGAATTGTCCCAGGAAATTAGAAACAAAATTATAGACAAACATCGTAAAGGTAGGCTATAAAACCATCTTTAAGCAGCTTGAAGTTCCTGTGACAACAACACATATTATTCAGAGGTTTATGACCCACGGGACAGTAGCCAACCTCCCTGGACGTGGCCGGAAGAGGACAATTGTTAACAAATTGAGGAGACGGATAGCTCCAACTGTATCCAAAGAGCCCAGAACAACCTCCAAAGACATTAAAGGTGAACTCCTAGATCAAGGTACATCAGTGTCAGATCCCACCATTCGTCATTGTTTGCACCAGAGTGGACTTCATGGAAGACGACCAAGGAGGACACCACTGTTGAAAGGAAATCATAAAAAAGCCAGACTGGAATTTGCAAAAATGCATGTTGACAAGCCATACAGCTTCTAGGAAAATGTCCTTTGGACAGATGAAACAAAACTGGAGCTTTTTGGTAAGGCACATCAGCTCTATGTTCGTAGACTCAAAAATGGAGCATACAACAAAAAGAACACTGTCACTACTGTGAAACATGGAGGAGGCTCAGTTCTGTTTTGGGGCTGCTTTGCTGCATCTGGCACAGGGTGTCTTGAAGTTGTGCAAGGTCAAATGAAGTCTAAAGATTATCAAAGCATTCTGGATAGAAATGTGCTGCCTAGTGTCAGAAAGCTTGGTTCCAGTCGCAGGTCATGGGTCTTCCAACAGGACAACGATCCAAAACACACAGCCAAAAACACCCAAGAATGGCTGAGAGAAAAGCGTTGGACTATTCTGAAGTGGCCTATCTGAGCCCAGATCTGAATCCCATTGAACATCTGTGGAAGGAGCTGAAACATGCCATTTGGAGAAGACACCCGTCAAACCTGAGACAACTGGAGCAGTTTGCTCATGAGGAGTGGACCAAAATACCTGTGGACAGGAGCAGAAGGCTCATTGACAAATACAGAAACCGTTTAATTGCAGTGATTGCCTCAAAAGGTTGTGCAACAAAATATTAAGTTATGGGTACCATCATTTTTGTCCAGCCCTATTTCATTAGTTTGTTTTTTTGAATAATTCTGTTAATCAGCAAATCAAAAGTAATGGCTGATTTTGATTATTTAATTTTCAATAAATTTTAATTTATTGTTACTTTTGAACGTTTCAAGTTATTTCAGTGAGCATTGTGGACTTTCTTTCTTTAACTGAGGGGTACCAACAATTTTGTCCACCACTGTAGCTTTTGGTGGTCTGGTTTGCGCCTTGCACATTACCTGTGCTTTAATTGGTGAAAGGTACATGTGACTGTACGGCAGAAAAGCACTATACACGTATACACTTACCATTTCAAACAGATTATATATTTTTTTTACAAAATAAAAAGGAGCAGAAGCATTTATTTTCTTTTGGTTAAAATGTATTTAATCTAAATATTAACCTATCTATTCATCCATTTTCATTCCTGCTTTGTCCAGTTGGAGCTGCTGGAGCCTATCCCGGCAACTTCAAAGGAAAAGCTGGGTGTCACTGAACTACGAAGGACTTAAATGCGTCTTCCTCTGAAACCAATGCTTTCTTCCTCACAGAGGACAGCAGCAGTGTCTTGTTTATTCTGTAGCCATCTTAGTTTCTGCATCGGCAAAGCAAATTCATACATTTTATTGACTAAAAAGTGTTTGGAATATTCGTGATATAAGTGCTCTATGGTGAAATATAGCAGTCACTCAATTGTACTGGAACATTTACATTCAGAGATGCTGCCAAACTCTGCAATGTTTACTTTGAATCTTATCTCATCCTCTGAATTCCTGACACGATAACTTGAGAGAGGGTTGAAGTGAGAGGTTTGTGCTAACTCAACCTTTGTCAGAGTATAGATAAGGTTTCCTGCTGTATCTGTTAGACTCCCTGTTACTCTGTGACTACAAAAAGGCAGTGTAAACCCTTCTAAACTGTCTCATCAGCTGTTTTCTATTCTAATTATATCATTAAGTGGTTGTTTTTGTCAAAACATTTTCTTTTTGTTTAGACTTCCCCCTGATTTAGACTTTTTTTTAAATAAAATCCCCCGGCATTTCACTCCAAACCTTGAGAGTGCTCAAGGGTAAAAGAGTTGGAACTGATGGAGAGATTTAAATATGTGAAGTGTTACAAGAAAAGAGGCAAAGTGTCCTTTAGTCACGGGGTTACGAAGCATTTTATCACAGCGTTTCTAGAGCTGCAGCTTCCTCTGACATTATCAACCTTGCACTTTATGCAAGGCAAAAACCGTGGAAAAAAAAGCCGCACTGCAGCTCTCAAGCAAGCCTTTCAAACATTAGCACGTTTTCAGGACATTGTGTCAAAGGATGTGCATGCAAATCCAAAATCTGTTGATGGTTGTTTACATTGTGTTCTAGTTTTTAGGAGCCTCATAATCAAAGGCTTTCCTCTCCATGCACTGTGTTGAACTCTGAGCCGTAATGAAAGAACAACTCGAAGTTCAGCATAAAACGATGTTTTCATCTCCCGCTCATTATTTCATGCGCACACACAGAGATGAAACAGGTGGAGATCGGTTAAGAATGCAGTATTTAAATCCTAACAAAAACACATGCAGTCAGCCATGTATTCATATTCATAAAGGGGTTGAATACCTTTTTTCTGGAACAATTCGAATGCAATTTCCCCAATTTTGGAGATTCCTGCTCTTTGTTTGCCTCTGTAATTACACCTTTTTAACTGCAGACTTGGGTAATTAATCTAGATCTTCAGTTGTTGTCTGCTCTCCAGCTCACTTGTGATAAATCACATTACCATCTATACCTTTTAAAAGCAGTCGGAGAGGTAATTATCTCGCGAGTCACATATTCTTCAAAAATGTATTAGGTAGGATATGTTTAAGACTTTTTTTTTCAGCCAAAGAAAGTTATTCCAATTTGTTCATGGTAAAAACATTCTATCAGTCCCACCATTTTTCTATTAAATCTACAGGTTTGTATTACCTTCTTGGTTGGTTTTTTAGGTTGTTTTCCTCTTGTGTAGTTTGTGTTGTCTTGTTCAGCTGGATCTGCCCTGCCCCTTCATTTCACACCTGGTTTCTCTTACTAATCACCACAGCTACTTCCTGTTTGCTAATTCACCTCAGTTGTTATTCGCCCTTTGTTTCTGTCGCTCATTGTCAGTTTATTTTGCAACGTTTTTATATTTTTCCCTCAGTTATATTTCAGTTTTGTTCATGCATTACAGTAATTTTTATGTTAAGTTCTTTTAGTCTTTAGGTTTATTTCAAAAATGATTTTGACTTTTCTAGATTTCCCTTTGGTTGATTGGGTCTTTCCACCAACCCTTATGTTCCAACAAATATGTCTATAAAAACTACAAATTAGTTTAAAATGTGTATTTTTATTCACTTTGACATCTTTTAATTTTGACTTCTGTCACCATCACTGTGTTAAAATATTTAGGACTTTTCTTCTCAGTTTTTTTTTGTTTGTTTTTTAAATTTTGAGGGAAATTTCAGAAATCTTTAAATCTTTTTTCATCATTATGTCATACTATAAATGTTTATATAAAACAAATATTCCAGGAGCAAGTATAAAAAAAAAAAAAAAATAACAATCTCATACTGTTGACAAGTTGAATTGTTTTCTGCAGAAGGATGGCCTCCACCAGAAAATGAGAGACGGTCAGAATAGTATCTTTTAGGAAAGTTTTCAGGCTATATATATAACTTTTGGGAGTAATCCACTTTTGCTTTTCAAAATTATAGCCACCTTGGTGTTTATTTAAAGGTTTGGTAAACAGATGTATAGCCGTTAAATCAATAAAAAGTGTTATGCGAGTGGACCAAGCGTTGACCAAAGGTACCGGTATATTTCTATTTGTTTTGTGCTGCCAGGGTTTTGGAAATAGGTTTAGTTTGATTCATTTTTAAACTTTTACAACCTATGTGAAGATTTCAGACCTCAAAGAGTTGTAGAAGCTCTGAAATGGAGGGGTTTAAACAGGATGTTGTTACTGCAGATGCTCTGCCATCCCTGGATTTGGGTCTTGTTTGTGGAACCTTTAGTAAAAGCTAGGTGGAAGATCCCAGACTTCTTCCTGGAGCTTATGGATGCAGTAGCTTAGATAAATATCTGGGAGCCAGACCATTCAGAGTTTGAAAAAACAAACAAACAAACAAAATCTGAAACTGGATTCTAGAGTTGAATGGAAGCCAAGAAAGAGCAATATATATGTGCAAGATGGCGGTGCGTGCGAGTGCAGCGGCTCTTAGCTCTCCAGCATGGCTTTTTGTTTTATTGTTTTTATTTTGTTCACTTTCTGAATTTTGCCACGCCGATTTTATATACCACCGCCACTACCTTGATAGACCTTGGTCTGAGACACACTATGGTTACATATATTCAATTAACTATACTAATCTAGTTTGATGGCTTCAAATCTTTTCGTCTAAAGAATTAATGGTCACTCCACAAACAAAATAAAAAAAATATTTTACGTTAATTTAACCAAGTAAAATGAATTTATCATTTAGGCCATTTTAGGTACAGGACATAAATCTATCATACTGACAAGCGCTTTCCTAAGTTGTCTAATCAATGATAAATGAATCCATAACACAAACTGACACTACCAAACAAACATATAAATATTCATTAAGAAACAAACAGAAGTGAACACATCTACATGCAACAGATGGGAACGTCTACATGTCACAGGTCTCATTTTCAACTCTGCCAACAGTGCACATTGTGTTTCCACATTAATACATAACGGCATCAACAAATAAATCCAGTTTAGGCATGCGATGATTCTGCAGTGTTAATGAAGGCGGAAGATGGTGTTTATTTGGAGCAGCTTAATTAGCAGCAACAGTAATGAAGCCTCATGGGACACAGTGTTGGTGTCTGGACAGCGAGGATATGATGATTATTTAGACTGGATTTGTCCAAGAAGTCGTTCTTCCAATAGAAACACGCAGACACGCACACACGCAGAAACATAAGCTTTCTTGTACTGCCAGAAGAGGTGTGTGCGTGAATCTTCTGCGGGCGCCTTCTTCTTCAAATGTGTGTCTCTGATTAAAGTGTGCCTGATTCTGTGTGTGTGGCTTTGCTGCAGTGTGTTTTAGCTGTTTAAAAATGGAGCTACCAGGGACAGTGCAGGGATTATATAGTCTGTTTATGAAGGGTCGGTTGATTTTAGCAACATTAATGCTTAGTGCAAATCAGCAGGAATGGCTGTTTGTACTAACTTTCTTTCACTTGAGCCCCATTTAATACGGTCCACTTGGGATTAAGGTGCTTTAAACTGCTTAAGAACTCGTAATGTTTTAAAGAAATGTGTTGTTTACAAGGACATACTGTGCTTTGACTTTAAAACTGTGCACTTCTTGACATAAACAGCAGAGTCCTGTTCTGTCGTTTTTTTGCAGAGATTCGAAGAGAATAATTGAAACATGAGATAATTTTTTTAAAACGTATTTTAAATTACTAAAAAACAACAAAAACTGTAAGGTTTTGTTTTTCCAGGGTTCAGTTCCTTTCAGGATTTTCTCATCAGCAGCCCTTTTAGCCACACTTTTGTTCGTCGGTACTATCTTGAATATGTTTGTCTAAATAAATCTAGAAACAAAATATGGAAGTTTCACTTGATGAAGCACAAAGGTGCTTTTGGTGACAACATGGATAGATAGATACTTTTTTTTCATTGTCACCATTGCAACCACATTTGAACAACAAAAAGCTTTAGATACTCAAAGGACACGAGCTGTATGTGAGAGAAAAATGTACAAGTCTATTTGGGGCACACAGGTGGCCCGCACAAAATATAAAAGTCACAGACGACTTGGTGAGCCTATAAAGAGAAAATAATCATGCATATTTTTTTTTATTGGCATGCTGTCAGCAATAAGTTGTAGTAAATACTTAGCACACAATGGTAAAGTAAGGGTAAGTAGGTGAGACGCAGGCATGCCGGATTTCTCATCTTTTCAACCACATCCCTAAATCCTGGGGCCTCATCAGTGCTGTTCTCATGATTAGTACATACTGCTTAAAGGTTTGCCAATTTTTTGCCCGCAGACAGCCTGTATCTAGCTTTGAGGGCAATTGGAACTAGACTTGTACAAACGACTAGACTGGAGTGTGACATGAGGACAATGTACAACAGCATCACCTGTTCATCATAAGTGCATGCAGCTTACATTGGCCTTCTAAATACTTCCCAGTACACTTACTACATGCACGACAATTGTACGTTTAATTTTCAACAAGCCTTAGACTTAGAGGAACCGCAAGAAGCACCTTTGCTGCCCTCAAGGTGCACCTTGAACCAGCTGCACCTCTCTACAACCTTCCTCTGGCATGGACAACCCAAAAACCTGTAGCACTCACACAAGTCAACCCCCATACAGGTGAATGTGACTATACCTGAAGCTCCCAGCTGAAACAGAGAATATTCTTGTAATAAGTTCAGTAATAGATTTATGTTAGCTGTAAGAAATATCAAAGACAAGGTTGGCTTTGGTTTCACCAATGTTGGATAATAGAGCTGTACACTTTAACTCATGACCTTTTGTTGTTGGTCCAGCAACCCCAGATAATTGTTCTTTGGCCAGTAAGCAGGAAGGGTTGTGGGCCTGGATGAGGGGATCAGTATGCATGATGCTCCTGAAAGACTGTTCTTAAAGCTATGCATCTCTGTCTGCAACAAAGTGATGACTGTAGCAGAGTGTATGAGACTAGAGTTGTGAATTTATCTACAGCTCTACCTAAAAAAATAAGTAAATCAATCAATGAGATCTTTACTTTTCTTAATGCTGAAGTACCAAAATGGAGGGAAAAATCATTCACAGCCTAAAGGTGGAGGTATTGAGCTCTTCATTGCTTGGTTGCCTCTATTCTCTCCAACATGAGGGAACTGATCAGTTTAATATCTATACAGACTGCTTTGTGAAATCATGACTTGAGAATAAAGAACGTGAACAGTTGTATGAACTATTGAGATTTTTATTTGGAATTTCTGAAACCTACAAATGCTTTAACTTTACAAGTTTCAAATTTGACCTGAAATAAATGAGCAAAGTTAAATAATTCCTGTGAATCCGGGAAGGATGGTTTTGTTTTGTTTAGGGATGCAATTTAATCCCCAAGAGGCTTGCTGGTTGTGACAAGGTCAGAGGTTGAACTTAAAAAAAAAAAGGAAAATAATTACAAACTTATACTTAACTGAACAAAAAAACAAAACATTTTTGACTTTTTAAAGCAGTACTGTATTATGCAGTAGTACCTCACATAATGAACATAAGAACAAACAACCCAGATAACCAATGCAAGCGTGTCTCACAAAACATACTAACATTACATATTGAATCGCAAAAAAATCCAACTTTTTGCAAAAAAGTTGGCTGAATCCAACTAGTTGAGTCTTGTGTGGTTTAGATGTTTCTTTGTGTTTAGTGGTGGTTAAATTCAAGACAACTAAAACATCCCACCTTTAGTTTACTTCAACAAAGGCCACCAAAAAATGTTGCCTTTTGCTTTTTTTTGGGTTGCATAAACATTATTTCATACAACATCATTCCCTCTTTTAGTGAGTGTTTTTCTTTTTTCAGTGCTCTGTCGCAATTTTTTCCTAACTTCTTTTGCCCTGATGTGGAACTGAATTTATGATTTCCTGTAGAAATGTATAGGGGAACTTTTCCATTACAAAGACTGACTTTTTCCGAAGTTATCATGCTTAAGATACTGTGTGCTAAAGGTTGATTATCTTTTTAACAACTCAATATGTATTGTCTTTTTGAAAAATTCAATGTGTAACTTTGCTTCGGCAAAGGATTGTAAACATACATAAACTTATAGCCTGTTTTTAATCTCTTAAATTTACTGTCTTGAATTTGGTCAGAGACACACACGTTAGAGACTAACAGCAGTGAGAATAATGCATGTCCTTTCTTTAGAAGTCAAAGAAGCTGAGAGGGAAGGTCACAGCATGCTGGTCAGGTTTATTATGCCCAAAAAAGCTGCAGAAATTCCTTCAGCAAGTGTGACTGTAACTTTTGCAGGATGACTAATAAATGACATGCCGTTATTTTAGAGAAACGGCAAAGACGTTTACAACAGAGTAAATTGAAAAAAGGAAAGCAATTAAAAATGATTCATGTTCAAATATTCATTTTTCTGTTACACACTCCTAATGATTACTTTTTTGGGACAATAGACTGTGATTATAGAAATAAATTCTGTACGCTGCTCAATTTAAAAAGCATCAAAGGGGGTCAATTCGAAGACAACGCCCAATGCAGCAGAAATATGGCTCCAACCTGCAAAATGATCTTGACTTGCATTAGGGAGCCCAATTCTTTAAATGGTGTGAAAGGAGCTGGTCAGCCGTTGAATCTCCCAAGCATCCTGCTCTTTAATGGCCACTGTCAAGAACGTCAGCCATCATAATGTGATCGTCTAACTTGACATGATAGAATCTGGTAATAAGGGAAGACTGGAGGTTGTATTGATTCTTGAACAACAGAGGTATAACACAAAGATCTGGGATTGCATTGTTAAAGTTAACTTTGTTAGATCCCTGCAACAGAAAGATCAGCGTCTTTGAATCATACTTACATCTGTAAGCGTTACACAGTGTGCAGTTCTGGTGGTCTTAAAGATCTTTTCGTAGACTGTAACATTTTTTCAAAGGTTGTAAAAACGTCCCAAACTCCCTCCCACTGCATGCTTATGATAATAGGTTGGTAATTGGGATAAACTCTTAAAACTTAAATCTGTTAAAATCCACTCATGTCAATAAGGAAATAAAACTTCATTGATTAAAAAAAGCATGTATCAGAAGAAGAAAACCCTAAAATACATATATTATAAGCAGTTTATGATGAACATAATCAAAGCAACATTTAAAAGAAGGAAATACTGAGTACAGTATGACTGTCTGTTTTGACACAAATACGGTGAAAAGGAAGCAGCTATGATGAACACAGTGAACATGGTAGCGTGGCCCAATTTGCAAGACTGTAACTCCAAATCTTCTGAAGTCTTCCTTGAGCAATTAAAGGGACAACATTGATAACCAAACTCAACAACCTTGTTAGCATATTACCTGTTCAAGCAAGGAACAAATGCAAGCCTCTGTACACTATAAAGCCAGTTAAAGCAACACCACAATCCACATGTACTACATCTACACCTAATCATGTCACACGATAACACGGGGAAGTTATGTCACATTTATAAAAGCCTTTAGAGTTAGCCTCAACTGATCAACTGCTTTTTCTAGTATTGGATTTGCAGTGAAATGCTGCCACTGAGAATAATAAGCACACAGTTTATTATCAGATGTAAACAGAAAAAGTTCCTATCAGTTTCCTCAAACATTCACCTAATTTTATAGTTGTATTTTCCAATATCTGTAACTGTACTTTGTCAGGAGCAGAAGAGCATAAAAACATATGGTAGGTTCCACCCCATTGCACTTGAGAGCTGCATTGGTGTGGGGCTGCCATGTGGGCCCAGATCTTGTAAAAATGTTGCCATGGAGAGTAGCTGTTATAATAGTCATCTTCAATAAAGCCTAACAGCCGGGTTGAATTTCTAGCTTGCAAAGTCATGGGAAACACTTATGTTTTATAGTATTTTAAATGTTTATGTCACATTATAATTAAACCTTTTATATATTTTGTCACCAGTGAATTGACATACCGTAATTTGACTCATAAAGATAGAAGAAGTACTGCACATTGTGCAGGTAGACAGTTGTTTTTCTAGCAACTCATATGTAAACATGATGGAACATGTTTTTTTTAATCTTCATACATAAATCTGTTAAAAGAAATGTAGCTTGTGTATGTTTGTTTGACTTGATTTCTCTTCTGACATGTATTCGTCATTTCAAACTGTACTGTCTGTGTTGTTATTCCTATAGCCTCTCTGAGTCACGGCTGAATGTGCGTGTTTGTGTGCAACAGCGTTTGCTTTGATACCTTCTGCTTCGTTGGAACGGATGATGTGTTTGTGAATCAAAGCAGCTTTTTGTTTTATCAAGCTTGAGTCTTCTTATAAAACATCACGATATGATTTGGCATTAAGGACATATATTTACATGAGTCAAGAGCATTACACTGGGAGTTTATCCCTTGTCAACTTCAGTTTACTTTGGCTCTATTTATGCATTTTAGAAACAAAATAAAAACCATTACAACATATCTATGTCATACAATAAATTTTGTGATGCCAAAAATTTCTAAAAGAAAAACTTTTTCAATGTGGCATCAAGGTCAACATTCTATGAAAAGCTGAATTTGCTACTAAGTCATTCCAAGTTTGTCATTCAAACAACCATGAAAACACAAGATCACTTAACGGACAAGCAGCGCCTCCTGGCCATACCGTGCCTTCTGGTTGGTAGTAGGCGGTCAGATGTTGCAGGTGAACTTGGTGAGCCTGTCATCTTGTCAAGTGTCATCACCAGACTTGCATCAAGACACAAAACTACTGGCAGAGTTTGTGTCAGACCCAGGAGTGGAGCCCCGTGAATGACAAACCACAACCATGATTAGCAGCTATTGACCTCAGTACTCAGAGATCGCTTTGCAAATGCCACACAGCTGCAGGGGTACTAAGGTTTTCAGACAAACCATTCACATTCGAGTCCACTGTTTTGACTTGAATGCCAGATGAATATTGCAGGTGACTGACACCAGGACACTGCTGTGAATGTTTACAGTGGGCACAAGACCATGTGACCTGAACAATGCAGCAATGTTCATTGATGAGTGTTGGGTCATCTTACACAGACATAATGGTTCTCACCATTGCTGAAGAAGACGAGGTGAGCGATATGCCAAAGAAAACCTGGTCCCCAGGGTTCACTTTGGTAGAGGAAGTACAGTAGTCTGGGAAGGCATCACCAGTCTGAACAAAACTGATGTGGAGATTGTTGATGGCCCAGTCGCTGCACGTTCTTATCACATAGACACCATAGAACCCATCACCATCCCATCACCATTGATTGGTCATTCGGCATGTCAATCAAGTGACGTACTTCTGACAGATTAAAAATAAATATATATATATATATATATATATATATACCGTAAAATCCGGACTACAAAGCGCACCCGATTACAAGCCGCACCCACCCATTTTCACGTGTTTAATTAGTTTTATACATACTTTTATACATACACAAGCCGCGTTAGAGTACAAGCCGCGCATGTGTTAGGCGATATTGTCATCCTGACAAATCACGGCCAGCATCCCAGAGTGAGAGCAATTCATTAGCACATTGTGGGTGGTGCCAGCTTTGCCTCTGGCTCATGTATTTGAGTGTATCGACATCTGTCAAACAGCATGGACCTCTATTCTGTTCACAAGTTCCTCAGTTATGGTGTTTTTATTTCATTTTTTTTTACTTATTGACAATCTAGGTATCATACATAAAATTACAAACAGTAACCATATAATCAACATTACATCCCTCAGTTATGATGAGGAAATTTACATCCGCGATTCCACATTTCCCATGAGTCTTAGGGGCTAAAGGCGGGGCCAATGCCCGGCTCGCCATTCTGTTGTACGTGTTTAAGAATGAGCAAGTATCAGCAGTGCATGGAGGGGTGAACGGGTACAGCTCTCCTTCCGCTTGTGTCGGGGCAGCGTTATGGGAGTAACAGGGCTGGTTAAAAAACACACCGGTAAAATACAGCAGCGGCGACTGAAAAGCGCGCCTCAGCGTGATACGCGCGCCTCAGTGCGGCGCGTGCGTCAAAATTCAGAAGCCTCTGCACTCCGCGGACGCCTCTGCGCTCCGCTCCCGCCCCGCGCGCTCCTTGTCTCCCCTTCCTATCTACTCCGACACCTCTGGCCAGGGCGGCTTCAAGGAGGAGCACTTCGTCCCCGTTGCGCCGGTGGATGGAGCGAATCGTGTCTGTGCAAAGCAATCGGACTTAATACTGTACGTTTTGCGTATGAGGGGCGGATGCGTTGTTACGTGTGGGAGCCTTCAGACTGCCATCGGCCCCGCAGCTCAATCAGCAGGAGAAGATGTCTCCAGCTCACACGGAGGCAGTGAGTTTTTCAAAGCAAAATTCCGCTTTTACGGTTTCCTTAGAAACCGTAAATGGAGTGTAAATTCACTCCATGCGCTGTTCTCTCCGTCACGCAGCAAACCGGCTTTTCCAAACCCGTTGGTGACGGTGGACTTTTTTACGCTGCTTTTAACGATTGCTTTTAACTTGGAAGCTTCGTCATATTGTATCGGCGATCTGGTGCACGTTGGGTCTAATGGCACCAAAGGATTCTGGGATGCGGCCGGGCATGCGTGTTTCATTTTGTTGAACCATGACTGAAGTGTCTAAGACCTGAAGTCAAGTCCATGCTGTTTGGCTGCGTAGAGGTGTGTTGAATATAAATGCCTTGTGCTTGGTGTTGGATAAAGAATTCAAACTATTCACTGAGTTCAAAAGTACGTACGTGGCGGCCGCTAATTAAATCCATAAATTAGCCGCGTCACTGAATAAGCCGCAGGGCTGTAAGCGCAGGAAAAAAGTAGCGCCTTGTAGTCCGGAAATTACGGTACATATATATATATACATACACAGTACAAACCAAAAGTTTGGACACACCTTCCCATTCATTTGAAGGACTTTGTGTTATACTTTTAAATGAAAAGTGCTTTATAAATAAAGTTTGATTGATTGATATATAATATTTTTGTGTTATTTATTTTTGATGACCTCCGAATTACCCACATGTCCTTCACGACATAATGAGCACCCCTGCCTTAAAAGACCATCTTGAGCCAAGTGAGGAGCATGACATGTCATTGTCAAGCTGTCATTGTGGCAAATGGTGAAAATACCTGCGATCGATGGGCATTTTTGTTATTTGGGGCAATTATTGTCTTAATTTTGGGGTTGAGAATATCAAACAAAATCAAAAATTGCTTTCCCTCATTCATTATTAGTAATATCACAGGAAGCTTTAACAAATTTCATTCAAATGCAGACCAAATGGGAAAAGACCTCATTTAATTAAGAATAACCCTAAATTTATTTATGAAAATCATAAATAGCTCCCATTAGCAAACAGGTCCCTGATTCTATAGGAGTCACCTCTTTTTCCCCCATTATTTTACTGAAAAACAGACAGACCAAATGAGATGTTGATCAAGAGAGCTGTCTGACTTATTGTTAATGTAAACAATACAGCTAAATCCGGCTTTAATGATGCCTCGACAAACAGCTCCATTATTCACTCGTGTCCAGCTCTGTGCGAGATCTTGAGTCACTTTGTTCATTTGGAGGGTTTCTTTCTCCTTTTTTTTCTGCTGCACGCTGTTTTGTTTCCCTCTCTTCTCTTTAAACAGAACAACCCTCCAGAAATGAGTGCCACTTACCCGAAGACGCAACATTTTCTCCTGCAACCTTATCAAGGAGAAAAAAATAATAATAAAAGCAAATAATGTATGCCGCCTGCAGTTATTTGCTGTTTTGTAATTCCATGCCATTTATCAATACAAACCCCTTGCAATGTGCATTTACATAAACCTGTACCAGCACTGCTTTATCATTTAATTGGTCCCTGGTGAGAGAGACACCTTAACATGCAAATACAAAAAGACACTGTATATAAAAAGGCCAGTGGTACACAAGCGGGAAGCTATTTGAGTTCACAGGTGGCCGTAAACTGTTGTTCTCTTAAAATAGATTTTGGAATTTTCTGTTTACTCATTAATGACTAGAGTCCAGGGTGTTTTTCCTTTTTCCTCTGGTCTTTGGCAAAAAGAAAAGTTAAACTGTGTGCACAAACATAGGTTTTTATTTGCACAGCAGACAATATGAACCAACTAAAATACATTTAGATGTAACATTTATATGTGTGTAAATGTTTTTGGAGCCAACAGGTATGTTTAATATTTGAATGTGTCTGTGGACAGGTGCCCTTTTGACTAACATTAACATTTTACAGTAATGATGTTAACCTCCAGCATGTTGTTGCTTTGTAATTCTATGCCCCCCTACTTCTTAATCATCCTCCAACTTCTTTACCCCTCCGCCTCTCCCATTTCTTTTGAACCCTTATCCCCCATCTTTAACGTCCCACTCTCTCCTTCTCTCTTCTCTTTTTCATCCGGTCCAACAAGAAATGTAAACAAACATACTTGCTAAAAATAATGTGTAATCTTAAGTATTAAAGTGTCATGATTTGCAAGGAAGGAATACAGACCCAGATCCTGGAACCCGGAAGGAAGACAGGAGGGAGAAGGTAAGTAAAGATGATTTATTTCTTTGCAGGTTGTGGAGACGTTGGCGAGGATGACAGCTGGCGGCTGCAGGTGAGAAGCTGAGTGAGAGACTGGTATACAAGTTCGAGGTTGTGGCATGGCTGGAGGATAGGCAAGAACAGGATTGTGGCGTAGTTAGGAGGTCCAAATGGTTCAAGGAGCGTTCCCAGGTTTCCACTCCTGGAGGGTTTGTTGTCCTGGAAGCAAGGCATAAGCAGAGATTAACTTGGAATAAAGGTTCAAGAGCAAAAATATAGATGACCAGACTAGGCACTATGGAGGAGCAACGAACTGGCGATGAATGCTGGATCTCCTCATGAAGGCTGCAGGTAGATGAGTTGAGTGGAAACTGCTGGGAGTCCTCCGGAGCAGAGCAGAGAGGGGAGGGGGAGGAGCGCTGCCAGAGGCACCATGACAAAAAGGAGATTACACAAATATACACCTCATCTGTTAGAAGATCTATAACCTTCTATTGTAAAAGTAAAATCTGTCCAACACAAGAGACCATCAGCTCTTATCTGCTTCCTTTGCTGCTGGACAATACAAGTTGAGAAAAAAATATTTAACATTTAGAAATGCTAACAAATACAAACCTGCATTTACAGATATTATGTCCCCCTATATAACCCTAACCTAAACGGCAAGCTTGAATTCAGTTTTATTGTCTCCAATGTGAGTTTACTATGTAATAAATTAAGTTAAGTGGATTTTCAGACTTTAAATGGCCAACGATCTGGTTAGGAGTTAGTTGTTTTGGGTTGTTATACCTTTCGGTTTGAAATTGGGATATTATATCATGGTAATTATACTTTTTTTTACTACTTACGTTCACTTCATTAACATTTTAATGTTTTCAGCATCTTTTTTTCCCCAGAATTTAGAAAACAATAGCAAAAATATTAATGTTTTGTATAATGCACAATTCAAGTCCGTTGTAATGGTATGCAAAAAATAAAAATAAAACAGGTTTTGGAAATTATACAAAAAATGTGATTAAGTTCAGATTCATTGTGAGTTAACTATTGATGTCATAAGATAAATTACAATTCAAATTTTTAACATTCATAATAAAAACCCAATCTTGAGGCAAGATGGATGCAGCTGAGGATGCCATGGCAAGATGACAAGCCATAAAAAAATATATACCACATAGGAAAACAGAGCTATGTTCAACAGATTGTAATGATGTCTTAGTAAAAAACCCTTTGTCCCTATTTTAACCTCTTCAGAAAAAAGGAGGCCCTGAAGCACTAGAAATGTATGAATCAAGACATTCTATTTTGGAACACATTCGGAAATCCCTTCTTCCCTCCACACCATCGAAGACCTCCATCGCTGCAACATTCCTTTATAATTCTTTGTACTTTCCAGTCTGCAGTGGTGCTCCTCTTTCTTTCTTCCTTTTTCTACAGTTACTTGAGATTGGCTATCAGTATTAGAGTGGGAGAGGAAGGAGGTTGTAGAAATGAGCCCTCCGTGGGGAAATACCCACTGCTGTATTCAGATTTCCTCTTCTCACTGTCTTTTAAACGGCTCCCGTTCTCCAGCTAATTGTTTTGAAGCCAGGTCTGTAGATCCCCTGTGAGATCTGGCTCCACTCATTGGATTAGCTTGGAGTTACAGAAATATCTCTTTTATCAATCTTTGGATGAAAAAAAAAAGGAAAATTAATCCACCCTCCCCTTTTTTCAACTTCCATCAGTTCTGTATTTCTTTGCATTTTCTGCCTCATCTGAGCTTTTCTGCCTAATTCATTTCACTAAGCTGAGTGAAAGTAAGCATTGGGGGCTCACTAAGTAAAAAGGGACAAAGATGGCGAGGATTCACATCATGTCACAAGACTTAATCCACTAAGCCATAAAGATTTCTCCTAATGCCACAGCATCAAGATGTGCTTACTCAGAAAAAGGCTATATAGAGGAGGTGAAGACCCCAAATGGCTGACACCTTCCCTTCACTTCAGCAGTTTGTCATTCCAACCAAAATTCGTGAACAGGGGCACAGCTTCATGGCGAGCCAGCAGTTTGGAGGATAGTTGGAATACAGCAAAGCCCAATCTCCTGAAAAGCTCTATGTTTAGCTGCTAATTCCTTGGCTGGCATTGCACTCTGCATGTGGCTGATTTGAGGCATCACCTGCTGCTTTAACACAATAACTGGCACCAATGTAAGAAAAAAAATATAAATTAAGTTTTAGAACTTGGGATTCAGAGTTTTTTTTATATATTTTCAGCCTGTTTCAATGCTTAAAATTTAAAATAGAAATTGACTTGTTGATCATAAATGTTTTAAAATTAACATCCAGAGCAGGTCTCTGAATGTTTTTTTTTAAGTTAATAGTTGCCAGAAAATGTCACATATTCTTCTGTGAACCTCAAACTGCTGTGGTAGATAGAACTAAGTTGACAGCGTGTCTTCCATGATGTTAGATTTAGGTGATTGATAAAAGGCCTATTTATATATATTACCATCGCGAGAGGGTTGCATTTTTCTGCTGGCTGACTTTGACTTGGGATATTCTCACAAAGGAAGGCATACTTAGAGGAGTTCCTCAGCTATTTTAATTCTAACAAAGTCTTGGGATTTTTTTCACGAGCAAGGGTAAATTGAAGCGTGAGGTCAACGGGTTGGTTGGTGCACCATCCGCTGACATAAGGTTGTTGTGCTTGTTGTCATAGTTAAGTAGCTGAGCTAGAAAGCAAAGCTCTCAATTTACTGGTCAATATTTTTATCTACAAGATACAAGCGGCCGAAATGAGTCCTCCACAGGTTGGCTGGACTTTCCCTTAGAGATACAGTGTAGAGCTGTGAGAACCCAAGAGAGCTTGAAGTAGAGCCTCTGCTCCTCCACATCCAGTGGTGCCAGCTTTGATGTCCCAGGCATCTGGTCTGAATGCCTCATGGACTCCTCCCTGGGCATGTCCGACTGGATGGAAACCCTGTGGAAGACCCAGACTGAAGAGACCACATTCCTGGCCTGGCTTTGAAACACCCCAGGATTTCCCTGGAGGAAATGGAGGAAGTACCCAGGAAGAGGAAAGTCTGGGCATCTAACACTGTTACCCCACAATCCAGCCAAATATGAGAGGGAAAAAAAGATTATTTTTCTTTGACATTGTAAATGTTCACAGTTCTTCTGAATGCACTGATTCTTAATTCTGAACATGTGATAAATAAAATGGCAAACCAATCCGAATCAACTCTATTCATTCAATGAAAGACACAAATCTTAAGAACTTAAGAACTTTCAAAAAGTTCACTCTAAGAAAACAGGTCAAACAAAATATATATTTTCTTCATTAGCCACTGCATTTGAGCATAATATATGTTTCTCTTTAAAATAAAACAGCAAAAGAGGTAAGTATGTCCAAAAATGTTACTCAAGAAAAGTTCAGATTTTTAAAAAAGTACTTGAAAAAAGTACTTTTCTCAATATGGAGATCGATTGGACCTGTTTGGTGTCACCTGCTTTTGACCCATATTTTTTTATATGGTTAAGGAAATACAAATACAGGAATACTTTTATGATTTTTTAAAGAAGATCAATGTGAATAGAACTTTATCTTAGCTGTACTCTAGTTTTTTGAGTGAAACTCCTATCGTCCTAGCTCAATAGTGAACCCTAACACTGTGGGTCTAATTGTAGTTCATGAAAAGCTTATATAACAACAGCATAAAATATGATTTCACAGCTTGGAGCCGTGCATGTAACTTTAGTGATACAATATTCCAATTAGTATTTTTAAGCTCAAGGACATGAAACCAATTTAGTTCATCATTATTATTTAAGTTGGATTTGGAGTCCTTGCTGGTAAAACATAAAGCAGCAAAGAACCTTGGGTAGCCAAACAGTCAAACAAAAGTGGTCCTGTCTGTGCTTGCATCAGATGGCACCCAAGAAAACAAACAAAACCTTCAGAGTGGAAGTGAATTGTTGCTTTTTTCATTGAAATCAACTCCAGCAGTGAGCCAACAACCTTGACAAATTGGTATATTTATACTGCAAGTCAAAGTGTTTACAATTTGACAGTAAGCCAAGGGGACTTTGGAGTAAAGTGTTACCATCCCTCCGTATTTAAGTCAAATTAAGCCAAGTTTGCTCGACTGATATGGATATAATACCATAGATTTAGGGTATTCCATATTCATGCAGATTATTTTTGTCCCTTCTCACAAAACAAGATAAAATACTGCCTGCTGAACCGTTAGGATCTGATCATCAGCTTTGATGTGAAGCCTGGCACAAAGCAAGGTTGAGAAAAGTGAGGGGGGTGGAAGGGAAACTAGTTAGTGTTTGTGGAAAAAGGAAAGCCAAGAGAAGAGAAAGAAAGACAGCACAGAGATGAAGGGGATGGGGAAAAAAAGGCCAAGAAAAGTGTTTGCATACTTGAGAGGGACTCCGTTTCAGAGTAAGACTGTAAGACAGAGAGTTAAGAGAGCATCCGTTCTGGTCAAGATGTAAGGGTATTATTCTGTGCTTGTGTGGGTCTGTGAATGGCATCCAGGAAGTATTTGGAGTGGATTGGAAGAGTTCTTACTCCTTTGAGGGTTTCCCTTTTAATCATGGCCGTTTGGGGCTGTGGGAACCAGCCTTACTACAGCGAGGACGCTGTTAATTAGATGCCATGTTACTTCCCATCCCCGTGGAGTCAACACCCTGCATGTCACGATTACACTCTATCTCAGACACACACACAAGTCTCAGTCACAAATTCAAATGTACAAATGCATCATTCGTGTAACAGGGTTTGGTTTATGCTTACAGTCAAAAACGGGGTGGATTAGTTTCCCAAATTTGTGTCAGCGACTTTTGGGAAACTGATTTTCCACATAATCCAATTTTGACACTAAAAAGTTAAAATTTGACCTATTATTGGCTCGCATTTTACTACTGTTCATAGCCATGTATGATGTTGATGTTTTTTGGAGCTTGGGGGTGTTTAGAGTCAAGCCCAAAATTAAATGTTTCTTGCAAATTTTGACCATAAAGTCTCATTCTGATCATCTTATGATCTGTTGTCAAAGTATTCCAGAGGTCTTTCAATTATGATTATACAATTTTTAGCCAACATTTAAAGAAATGTTGTTAATTTCCAGGACATAGTTTCTGCAAAGTGGCATTAATTAATTGGAAATTTGCCTCTGAGTTGTGGGTGGGATTGTTAGAGTGGAGCAACCACTTCTCGTCACCCATCTGTTTACACTCTCTACGTCTAGCTTTCTGCCTGTTAAACCTGCAACCTAACATTAATGATGCAACAAAAATGGCGAGCAATACTGGAACTACATTTTTATATACTGCTTGTTCTTCATCATTAGAAAATTGCCACAAGAACATGTTAAAAACATCAAAAACACAGTTTTCATCAGTGTGGGTCCTTTTCATTGAGCATTTCTATTTTGATTGGAAATGACTCAAGAGTCACTCTGAATGTAATAAGACGAGGAATTATTATGCACAACGTTTCTCAGCTTTCATTTACATTTGATTTATTTAAATATTTGTTAAGAAAAAAAGCAATACTGCAATTCATATCCTGCACTTGTTTTCCGTGTCTGCATGACCTCTCAAAAAAAATTGCTACTCTGCAAATTGCCATGCTTGGGAGGTCAAAGGTTGACATTCAACAGTGGGTCTAGTTTGAACTACATGTAAACCTTCAGAATGTTTACCGTCCTACAATTGCAAAAGAGACAGTCTGCACTTGAAGACAGCATCTCTTTTTAGTAAAGAAGTGAGTAAAAAAATATTGAATATCTTGCTAAGTAAATAACTATTAGGAATGCATTTGAAAAAAGTGTGGTTTATAGCCTTGAGACACACGCACAAGTATTTTCTTCACTTTCCATCTCACTTCCTTTGTATGTTTCAGCAGGTTGTTTTTTTTTTCCCCCGTCGCATCTGTTTTGCTCTGTCATCTCCTCCTAATGAGGCACACACACACTTCCTCCTCCGCTCATACTTGCACATTCCTTCTCTCAGCGAACTCAACAAAGCATCACTCATGGCCAGTGTCAGAATAATGGTCAACCAAGAATTGCAGTCATCTGCAGTGATAACTGTCATCCTAATAGCTGTCAGTCCACCTCACAGTTTGGTTTATTTTTCTATAATTCTTTTTCATCATCAATAAAAATCAGGTAAGAAAGGAATCAAAGCCTACAATGGGCAGTCTTTTTGCACATGCTTATGTTTATCCATAGGTAAAATAAATAAATAAATAAAACAACCTGAGCGATTATCTATACTTCGAAAAAGTGGAGAAAAGCTGGCAGGAAACTGACATCTGCTGCAAGAGGGAAAGTAAAGAAAAGAACGAAATTAAAGAAAAAAAGAGAAGTAGAGTTATGATGTCACAGAACAGTATTTGAGATTAGAGGCGGGTCATTTCAGTCAAAAGAATGACTCATCATTCAACCAGAGAAATGCTGTCAGCCATTAACATCTCTAGGCGATGTAACAGAATATTACAATTTAAGTTAGGTTTCATTCATAAATTCAATAAAAGTACTGACCACCAAAAATCAATCTGAAGAGAGGCTAAGGTGATGTATTTTTTATTTTTATTCTGTGGCACTGAATCTGATGAGTTTGATGGTTGTTTTCCATGCATTCAGCACTGATGCCCAGGTCAGAGCACCGGATGAAAACATTGCACTCCAAGAGCACAGACATCAAAGTACGAGCCAGGCACAGAGAAGCACACCAGTCTTTCAGGGAATTTCACTGACTGTGCCTTTATGAACCTAAAACAGCTGTTCATGCTGTGCATTAGCATACTGGTAGCATCAGCAAATCCACGTTTTTTTCTTTTTCTTCTCCAGTGAGGCTTTGAATAAACAAAGTTACTGACAAAAAAAAAGAACAACTATGAAACAAAAGCAAAAAAAAAAATGCTAACTCAGATCTAAGACTGTAATCATTGTCAGAATTAGAAAAAAATGAGTCATTCAACTGAGGTTCATAGTTATATTACGTTTTAATTGTGTATGAGTTATTAATATCATCTTTTACCATAAATTTGTTAAATGCAACGATATTCAATTTATTGGCAAAATACTTTGCACCTATCTCAGGCATTTGCTGCCAGTTGCTAAAATAGGGTATACATTTGCACGTACAACTTGTCTGCCATCTTTAAACCCAACCCTGAAAACTTCTCTTGTAGCAGTTAAATAGGAAAAAAAGAAAGAAATTAGCCAATTATTTTTCTCTTGCGGATTTTCTAACCTTTAAAAAGCACTTACCCGAGCAAAGAAAAATGCATTAACTAAGAGGCAGGCTTACTAAACTCTGCAAATGAGCGTGTACTTGAAAATCAAATACAGGACCAAAGGGAGTGTTGTGTTGTGAGCAAAGTGTTTCTGATGCCCTGATCTATGAAAACAGGCGCGGCTCATGTCAGTAATGACAAAAGCGGTCTACTGAGAGAACTGCACATTAAGGTGATTCTCTTATAAGCAGGAATGTTGATTATTTTGGGTTGTTAACATGCAAATAACAAGGAATTAGCTTGTGTGAAACAAGCTGTACAGGCATGGAGCAGCTTATTTGCTCAATCAGGTTAATGAAGATGGACATATGTTCAGATTGGAACAAAAAAAACCTTCCTTTATTACCAAATTCTCACATAAGGAAAGTGTGTTATAATCCAATATATAGATACCACCTTATTATCTCATTAAAAGAAACATAAACAAATAAAACGAAACCTTGTGGAATTTAAAGTCCCTGAAGTGGAAAAAGTGCTCTGATTGACTAATCAGCTTACATGAAAGTAAGAAAATACAAAAATAAATCAATTTTTCCTTTATAACTAAACTTCTTACACACACAATTATGGATGTTCAGTCCAGACACTAAATGAAATTGATTACTTTATGGCAGGGGAGTAATTTAAAATTTTAATAGATCCCCAAATGTGCCTTTGTTTTAAACTGAAAAAAACAAAAAAACAAAAAAAACAAACAAACATTGGAATTAATTCATAAATTGTTTTGTAAAAGTTGTCCTAAATTTGTTCTAAAGAAACTCGCAAAGAAAACACTGGACCAGATTAATGACTGTGTTCTTAGGCAGCAAAACTGTTTATGTCATCAATGCTAAGATTGATGAATTCCTAATCCTATTCCTATTTTCTTTTTTCTAATTAACAGAGAAGAATAAGCATGGGACTGTGAAGCTGAGGTGGAAGCAGCATGTGAAAAAAAAGGCCCTTGTCTTATGTGGTGCAAAACTGAGGGGGAACCATATTAAATGTAATTACCAGTATTATGAACCAGTGCCGGCATATGCCGGGCAGGAGCCGCGCAGAATAAACGAAGAAGCCGCACACTGACCAGCTGATCAGGACCTCTCTGAATCAGAACCCCCACAAACCCCAAAGGAATTCTCATTTGTTTGTTCTTACCAAGATAAAGGGGGTCACCTTTACTATCCTTTATGGAATATTTTGTTTGAAACTAAGGTTTTATCAAATTAATTAGACTTATTTTCACAACTGATGACTTTCTAAAAACAACTCAGTTAATTTTCACTGTGTTTTTAATCCCCTTTAGTGGTTAAATACTATTTTAAACAAATGTACCAATACATTCCGTTATTGTCATTTTAAGAAAAGATACATTTTATTAACCTCACTAGGAGTTAAGGGATGGCACAAATCTGTTTTGGAACTATGTTGGGGTTCAAATGGACATTGAACACTTTTAAATGTTTAGACTTTAATTTTGGATAATGATGAATTCCCAAAGAAAGCATATTTGAAACTCTTTATAAAAAGCACAAGTTAAGTAGGTGTTGAGTCTGATCCCTATTCGTATATTAATGTTGCTGAGCACAAAGTCAATTGGCTTTGCATCCACTCACTATAGTTATTTGTGTAAGTACAAGGTGTGTAACAATTTATCGACTTAAAATGATTAATCGATTTATAGTCCTATGATCTAACCAGATCGACCTGTCTGACACAAGTTGTCAAACAAATTGAATACCATTAGGTTATTTCAAAATTAAACAAATTGGTCATATTTAGGGGCTGCACGGTGGCGCAGTGGTTAGCGCTCTTGCCTCACAGCAAGAAGGCCCCTGGTTCAAGTCCCAGCTGGGGGACATGAAAAACAACATCAATGGGGACCTTTCTGTGTGGAGTTTGAATGCTCTCCCCATGCATGCATGGGCTCTCTCCGGGATCTCCAGCTTCCTCCCACCATCCAAAAACATGCTTCATAGGTTGATTGGCATCTCTAAATTGACCATAGGGAAAGGGAAAAACGGTACAGAAAATGAATGAATGAATGAATGGTAATGTTTAATATTGGAAAACACCATTTATATTGAGGTACAGTATTTTTTTTACAATAACATAAAAATGACAAAGCACATCACATAAGACAACACACATGTAATAATAGCAAAAACGGATCAGTCCATCATTCTAGTCCTATGTGTAAACACTTTGAATTTAGCAAAGACATCTAAACATACAGTGTGGTACAATGTTCTAATAATGTTCCCTTTGTATTATTTTGATGTGGAAAACCAACAGAGTGCTGAACTGTATAAAAACTAAAAAGTGAATAGATTTGCCATTAATTCTTGTTTACTTGTTTGTTTGCACACATTTAATTTACATATGGTTATCTTGCAAAAAATACACGAAATCTGGAAAACTTCAACTGACCTGTTCAGTACCCAGGTATTTATGTCAGAGTCCCACTGGTTGAATTTTTGGCTAAAAGACGTCCTGGATCGATTTTAGGTCAGTGAATTGGATTGTTCAAAATCAACCAAAAATCGTTACACCCCCAATAAGTACTATTTGTGCAGTATTTATTCTACAGTTTTTGCTTGCACATCCCTTCAGAACTAAATGTTTGGGCCAGCAGTGTGTGAAGGCTGCTTAGGGATAGAACCAAATAGATACTCCTGCCCTCAAAGCCAGCAGCCACCTCTGAGCCAGACTCTGACAACTTGACTGATGCTAGCTGGCAGCTGGCAACATACTCCTACTGTTAGAGAGACATAAAGATGGAGAGAGGCAGCAGGGAGAGATGAATGATCCGGGTCAGTGTCAAAACAGGATTGATTTGGATCAGAACCAAAACCACTGATGGCATATTGAGATTGTGACACGGATGGAGCAACTGACAAAGAATGACTAATAGATTTTAGATAGAGGATGTCAAAATGCCAGTTGGCTTCTGTTGGGTGAGAAGGGTCACTGGAAGGGGAGTGGGGGTTTTAAGCGTGTCACACATTTTGGCTACTCAAATCCCACAGCATTACCTGCCTGTCACATCTAGGTTTCATGTTTTTAGTCGTAACATTCAAGTAGTTGTAGTGGTACAATTATTGTACTGATACTAATACAACTTCTTATTGAGCTTTTATAGTAGTAAATGACATATTTAACAGCTAATTTTATTCTTTCTGCATCTCAGGTAGTGTTTATTCTGCACTGTCATACCATCCTTGACATATCTGATTTGTGACATTACAAGAGTTCCTAAATTTAAACCGAGTGTCTTTACAAAGGTTTGATTGACAGCGGTTTAAAAGGAGAAATATTTAGAAATGCAAAAATGAAATGATTTCTCATTAGATTATTAGATTTCATCAGAGGGGGACTTTAAGTGGGAAAACTTGCACAATTGGTGGCTGACTAAATGCTTTTTTGCCCCACTGTAACTCAGAGCTTTATTTGGTGCAATTTCCAATGTACATGTATTAACACACAAAAACCAGTAAGTATACACATCACATGAAACAAACAAGAAAACCATCAAATTCTACACTACACAGAAAATAAATTTGGCAACAAAATAATTAGTCACCAGGTCCTAAGGCATTACTCTGCAGTTTGTCATTCATTGTACAGAATGCTGCTGTGCAGAAAACAACAGGCTGTTATGTGCTCTACACTCTCTGTCCTGTAGGTAAATAGTTTGAATCTTCTCCTATTGCTCCATAGAATATCCCTGCTGTTGTTTGTGTATTGTGTTTACCACATTGTTCTCTGTAATGGCCAAATGCCCAAGGCCAGTGAACACAACGACGAACACAATGAGGAGACACAGACACGGAGAGGAGCTGGATTTTGGCAGAAAGATTCACACAAAAGTCATGCACAAACTCACACACATATTCAATTCACACAAGCACACACTTGCACACGCAATATTATGCACATAGGCACTTGTGTGGACATAAACGCACATTTACAATGTGCTCAGAGGCACAATACTGGCATAATAATGGCAGACAGAGAAGGCCAGACTGGTGCACGAGCCCAGTGGGTGTTTGAGGAGATTCATATGCACTTACATTTTATACAAAGACAACCAAGTCCACATCCCAAACGTCTATATCCCAAAGGAGGGAGCGACTGCTAAAACAGTTAGGAGATCACAAAGTGAGAGAAATCCACAAGAGACAGAGTGACAAGAATTATGTTGATGGGAAAGAAAGAGACAGGAAGATGTCTAACAGGGCTACAAGGTTCACGTGTTTTTTTGGAAAAAAGAATGCTAGTGTAGATTGAGTCACGCTATGAAAAGAGGGACATCAACACTAGCAGGACTTGAGTGACTGTCCTGTCATCTAGAAACTAGAACAGAAAAATGAAAGTCCAAATGTACTTTAAACCAGAATTTAACCTTTAGTTTTGACAAATTGGTTGTAGTTGACTGACAACAAAAATTGACTGTACATTTGTCACTAGTACAATCCACAGTTGGAAGAGGCGTGATGTGAAATATCAAAGCAGTAAAAATTTCACAAATTTTGTTCCAGACTTTTTTTTTCACAGCTCTATTCTGATAGATGAAAGACTTGGTGTCATATAATTCCGGCCGGGCACAAACCACAATTAGTAATTTGTCTTTATAATACATTTTCAAATGATTGGCACTCCAGTAAATGAAAAGGGACATCAACCATTCGTCACTACAAAATCTCAGTCCCTGAGTCCCCTGAGAAGTTCGACTTATAACACGTGTTCGACGGCCTCACGTTTTGCATGTAGAGCCCGAAAATGGTCTGTGGTCAGTTTTGACCACAGAAGCCCAAAATGTGCATTTACCAGCATTTACCTATTACCGGAAATTACAGGAAGTGGAACTTTAACTGAAAATTTAATTTTAAATACGTGTGGCCAACAAAAACATCCAGCCTTGGACGCACTTAAAATACGTGTGGGGAATGCAACAATGTGCCATCTTCCCTTCTAACGAACCTGAGCTTCTGCACACTGGATGGGGCAAATCAGGGACACTTGAACACATGTTGCCTTGGGTGGTGTGATTATAGCTTAATTGTTTTTAGTGGAATGGATGTCTTCATACAAAAATGGATTTCCTCTGTCTGTACTCTAGGCTTTCTCTACGTATACAAACACAATGCAGCTCCTTCTGACCTTCCCTGTTCTTCTCCAGAAACACTTTGAAAGCACATATTGCTTCCGTGAAGTTCTCACAAGAAACCATATATTGCTCTCAAGTGCTTTTTTCTGACCTCAACTCATCTTTCACCACTTTTTCTCACAATTTAATTGTGTGACTCATCAGCTTTATTCTTCCCCAGTCTCAGCCACTCTACAACTGTCGCTTTTCCTCAACACTTCCAAACTTCCACAGATGTGTTGTTAGGATCAACGGCCTTTCCTCCTCTTCAGTGCCTTCCTGTCTTCATCCTTACTGATCTTTGCTACTTCCTTCTCCACAACAGCCACCTCATGTACTCTGTGCTCCCTTACTTTTTCCTCATTCATCAGGAATAAGTTCCCATTCCGTCTTTCCATCATACTTTTAAAACTTGTCAACACATTTCCATCACTGTCCTTTAACACTCTATCCTGTTGCACATTTTCCCTATCTCTATATCTCTACCTTACCAAAATTGTCCTCCTTTGTGTCCAACCTGTCACATAACCAACCTGTCATACATGACAAGCTTTTCTCAGGTTTTAAACCCATTTATTAAAGTTTTAAGCGTCTGCCACCAAGCCCGGTCTCTTGCATTCTGGCTCCAATAGCACAGATTCCTGAAAGCTTTAACCTGTGCAGAAGCAGTGATTATTTGCCTGTCTTCCTTCTAATTTACAGGTAAGTAAATGTCATGTCCTCAGCTTTTCAACAGTTTCATTAGGTGTAAGGCTTGCTTATTATGCCTGTTTCCCTATGTTTGGAAAGACCAACTTTTTTGCAAGACAGAAAAGAGAAAGGAGCATATAAACTAGCTTCAACTGTCTGTTTCTCTATGTGCATCTTAATATTAAACTGAAAATTTTGAATTTCTTCTACTAAAAGTCTAGAAAAGACCAAGAAAGGTTAATGGCCTGCACACAGAGGTCCACTGATATATTTTTAAGTCCTCTTTTATTCCAGATGCTTCACAACACTGCCCTTTTCATTGCACTATGAGTATGATCATAACGCAATTGAATACATTTATCTATTTAAAGTTTAATAAGGAGTACTTCCGATATAGAAAGAAATATTTAGCTTTTTTTTAAATACCTAGGATGTCCGCTCTGCGTCAATGAAGGATTTGATCTGTGTGATGTAAACTTATGTGTCTCAGGGTTTAGGAGCTTTAAAAAAAACTATGCTTTAAGATAACAGAAGTAAGTCTACATGCACAGGTAGAGTTCAGTTTAGATGTTTGTCACATGCATGCGTCAAAGGTATTGTTGTAAAAGGGAGGTTTTTGGGTTGCCCTGGCCCATGGAGACTCATAGATGGGAGCGTCCAAATCTTCAGTGAACGAAAAGGTTCAGGTGTGTCATCCAGTTCACTTAAGGTCCATATGGCCACCTCAAGAGATGTCATAAGGGAACGTACGTTTGACAAGCATGTGGTAAATGTATCACATGCTTGTATCAAATGCTCTCTGATCTTTAGAAAGGTGCAAATACTGGCCCCTTACTGAAGAATGCTGCACACATGGGGTATGAAGGTAACATGTAAGCGCCCGTAGGATGGTCGCACAAACTAGTCTCAGATTATCGAATTTCCTTATTTCTAATAGTCAGGCTCCACCACAGAGTCCCCAGGATCTGGGGATGTGCTTAAAAAATGAAAAATCCGCAGTCTTACCTACCCTTACTTCTCCTTGCATGTTACGACCTTTCGCCCATCACATGCCTGTAGAAAAAAAATGTCCATGAACGTTTTTGCACTACACCTTACCGAGCGATCTACGACTTTTATATCCTGTGTGGACCATCTGTCTACCCATTACAGCAGGGGTGGGCAATTCCAGGCCTCGAGGGCCGGTGTGTCTTGCCTTACTCATGGCTGATTACCTGGTTCAGGTGTGTCCATCCTATCAGAACATGCCAGAGCAGGTTATCCTGGAAAACATGCAGGAATGCGGGCCTCAGTGCCCACCTCTGCCTTACAGGTTTAATCATTTTTTTCACCCGCAGACAGCTCGTATCCACCCGTGAGGGTGATTGTGACTAAGGCCTTTGGAGCGTTTTTTCTTATTTAGTAGTTATATACGATGGATGAAAAATGTGTCTTTGACATTATAGAATTATGGTGTTTGTGCCACAAGTCTACTCTGTGCATAGAACATATATCTGCTTAGAGAATTGAAGATGTTTTTCCCTGCACAGAAAATAAACAAATTGCAAGACAACAGGCTTGAAGCCAGGGCTTCAAAAGAATGTGTCAGGACAGAAGTGTTTGTCTAAGTGTGTCAGCACTGAATGTGTTATTTCTGAGTGTGTGTGTGTGTGTTTGTTTTTACCACACTTCAAGAATGGGTTCTCCATCACTTACTGTAGAGGATGTTTGTGTGTGTTTTGATGCATTCTTTTATCTCTCCATGAGACCAAGTTAATGATCTGAGCCATGGCAAAAAAAAAGTGCTGTGTCATGTTAATTTCTTGCTTTTTTTTCCTACATATCAAAAATGTCTGAAAAGTGAGGGGTTTGCAGGATCATCTGCAGGATCATCTTTTGTCTACCCCTTTCCTACCTGCCTGCCATCCTTCCGCTTTTGAATCTGTCCATCTGTCTTTCTCATCCTTTCTGCCTGTCTGCCTGTTAGCGACAGCAGCTGTGCAGGGATACATCTAGGGAGGAAATTCTTGTTCTTGACTAGCTGTCTTCTTCCCTGACAGTGGAGAAGCTGAGAGCTGAAGAATCAGGAAACAGCTTTTATCTTGTCTGTCTCCTGCTTTTCACTCCCAACTCCCAACTCAGCGTCTTAGAAGAGAAGGAGGTGCGTGTGTGTTGGGGGGGGGGGGGGGGGGGGTACAGCGTGATAAAAGCAGGACAGAGTGGGGAAATGATATTACACAGAGAAAAATGAAGGGGAAAGAGGAGCTAAGACAGGGAGCTTATGCAGGGGTCTATCTAAGAAAACACTCTCTTTATCTCCAAGTCTTTCTCTCACTACGTTTTTCTGCCTGTTTTGATGTAGTCAGACAAACCCACAGCGCTCTGATGGTGAAACAGGCGTGCAGACACAACACAACAGATGAAGAGTGTCAGCTGGTGGTTGGAGGCTCACACATGCTGCCTGTCTCTTTCTTTTCCTTCCTCAACGCTCATCCTAGTCTTTCCCTTTTTTCCTCGTGCCAGTGCAGTTGTTAGAGTGAACCTGAGATCAGTCATCTTTGCGCTTGATCAGCAGAGCTAAATCTTCCCGTGTGATGGATAGGTTGCACATGTGTAGATGTGTGCATCTGCGCCAGCAGCACAGAGCCATTCTTGACCTCATTTAGTCTGCGAGTTTTCCTCTTCTCAAGTGGGTTTGTAACGCTCAGATTATTTTTTAATCACAGTGTTGTGCAGTGCAGAAACACATTAGGCCTCTGTTGTTCTGCAAATGGCTGCATGAGTAAATTCCTCATACATGGTCAGCTTCTCCTGTGCATATTAAATATTCAACAACTGTGCATTTGTGGGGGAAAAAATGAACGTTTGCTTCAGATGAAGGAAAAATCCAACAGGGCTGTATGGAAATGTTACAAATGCATTATCATTTTTGGGGGGATTTGTTCATTAAAAATCCAGAAAAACAATGGAAAGGAAGTCTGTATTTTAGCAAACATGACAACAGGTTTGTAAGACATTTAAAGTGGATTCCTTTAAACCTGTGCTCTTCTGTTATGTTTCCCTTTTTAAAACTATGTTTACAGAAAATAGTATTATTTTTTTGTCTAAATAAGCAAAGCATCATGAGGAACCCTTTACAGCAAACAGCATCTGGATTTCGGGCTGCTATACCAAAAACTTGTTTCCACTTTAAAAGAAGGATTGTTCTCTTGCCTGCTAAAACAAGAACAATGGTCTTCCCAGCGAAGACAAGCTCATAGGGTCATTCCACCAAGCATTGTTGATCATGTCTAAAAAAGAACAGGGGAACATGATGTGAGAAAGTGATTGCTGAAGAAATATCAGTCATGTCAAGCTGTTGAGTCTCCCTTCTGTGTTCAAAATGCATCTTCACACAGTTTCCCGCTTCTACCATACTTCATATATGGGATCTATCACACAAATATTTTTGCACAGTAGATGAGAAAAAGTTGCTCACAGGCTGATGTGTTAGAAACAGATGGGAAGACATGAATGATGTCGCAGTTATCTTACAGATGCGCCTGTCAGACAAAATGTCTTTCTTCTTGTAGAGTGACAACCGGATAAAGTCAGATCAAATAAGCCAAACTGTCACATAAGTCAGCACAAATTAGCCCCACGTTTAATGTTAAAAGCAACAAATGGAAATTTTATTCCATTTGTATTAAACACTAAAATCTTTAAGATGCTCTCAGACTCAAGGAACACTTGATGTAAGTTAAATGCAGCTTATGCCTTAGTCACAACTGCCCTTATGTGTGGATATGAGCTGACTGGGGTCAAAAAATTGCCACACAAGTGGACTGCACGAAATACCACGAAATACTCGTACTACACATTTTTTCTATGGTCATGCTGCGACCAACAGGTTTTAGTGAACACTTAAGCAACACATAAGGGTAAGTGAAGGTGATGTAGGTGAAATGCAGGCACGTCATATTTATTTTTCAACCCCATGAAACCGCTGCGCACTGCCAGAAGTTTAGTGCTGTTCAAGTGATAATTTTGCACTCTTTGTGTATAGCCAGACAGTAATAAATTATGAAATTAGACAACCAGAGCATAGTCTATGTGAGCATCCTTTGGATACTTATGCAGCATGGACACAACCCGTGCGTGCAGCATTTGTGCAAGATCAATAAGGAGCCAACACATGCACTATCACTCATACAGGATTAACTTGTATGTCAAAGGTGTGAGTAAATGGTAAACGGTGTATACTTGTAATATGCTTTTCTATCTGCCTTGAAGGACCAAAGCGCTTTACAGTCATAAACCAATTCATCCATTCACACACTGGTAGCAGCTCCGCTGCCGAACACTGGCGCCAACCTTCCACCAGAGGCAGGGTGGGGTTCAGTGTCTTGGACACAGTGTCAAGGACACTTTGACACATGGGCGAGTAAGGCGGGAATCAAACATGCCATCTTCTGATCAGAGGTAGACCGCCCTTCAACTGCACCACGGCCGCCCCAGTAACATACATTATGCTTACAAATACCTCATAATTCACTTACCATACGCACAACAATGGCACGTTCCATTTTCATGTCTTCCCTTAAGGTGGCCGCATCAGCCAAAAAAGCAGAATTAAATGCGAATTAAATGTGTGAATTGCTAGACACACTTGAGCTCCCCATAAGATGCAGCTGGTCCTTCATGCAAATCTGCCCAGCCCTGATAACCCAAAAACCTACAGCACCAAGGCGGGTTGACCCCCGTACAGGTTCCTGTAACTAAGGCATTATTATGCAGCAGTTCCATGCAAAATACTAATTTTAGTTGATTTTACCTGTATGTTTACTGGTTGGTTGTGGGCACATCACAGCAGTTCTCAAAGTTCAAGCATTTTCCAGCATTGCAGAAGCGCTGTAAGCTTTACCCAGTAACATGTTGGTGGTTGATAGTGAAAGCTTAGAAAATAACTTAGTTTTCCAAGTGACACAGTTGCTGCGTTTGATGTGAAACCTTCATTTTGATCTTTTCTGATGGTCTCTTGACAGCTTCTTTACTTTGTAGATCATTTCAAAAACATGTGAAAATGCAAAGCGGCCAGCTAAGATATTTGGTGAACATTTAGAGGAAGGTAATTTCCTTTTTCCAAAATTCGGAACTACTTTATCATAGAAGATATTTTAGCCTGTGCGAAACAGTGTTTTCTTTGTGCCAACTAAAATAAACATTTAGCTGGTTTCTATATTCATGTTGATCCAAGTGATTATATTGTTGGCAAAATCTTGCTGCTACCTTTTCTTACTTGGGGTTTAAGCATTCCATGGCTAGTACCTGCAAGCTACACATTTATTCCAAGGATGTTTTTGACCTGCAATCATTTTTAACAAGTGTGTTGGTTGATGGAATTTAAGCATTCAAGCATTTAATTCTGCTTTTTTTGGTATCTCTTCACATCTGATCCTTCTTTTGTGCCAATTCATGGCAAATTTGGCGGTTGTACTACAAAAAGAAAAAAATTATCTGAAGTATCAACCGTACCAGCTCCACTATAGCCTTTTAGTAAACTACAATATTTAAGGGGAAAATTACATTTAGTGAAAACAATATAATTTTTTAGAACAGGAATAAAGATCTTAATAAATGTGAAAAACTAGAGGAGTAAATTCATTTATGCTACGTTTATTTACTCAATGGCAGGTCGTGCCATTTCGTTGCAACACTATTGTTGGGCTGGAGTTCTGATGGCCAGTAAGCTAAAGGGATAGAGTGAAAAAACGAAGGGATCATGGGAAAAATAGCACAGGCTTACTCCACGCCCACAGTTCCACCCACAACTCAGAGGGGAATTTTTGATGAACTACTGCCGCTCTAGAGAAACTATATCCTAGAAAACCAGATGCCTGAAAATGGCATAATCATAATTAAAGTACTACTTGGAATGCTTTTACAATAGATCAAAAGACGAGCTGAGTGTGTCTTTAATGCAAGTTTAGTTTGTGTGGTTGTTATAAATTTTCTCCATTGGTTGAAGATCACCTTTTCTTGCACAATAACCAGCTCAGTGGCCTTGTGGTAGAGCAGGGGTGTCAAACTCATTTTAACCGAGGGCCAGTCAGCATAGTGGTTGTCCTCAAAGGGCCAGATATAACTTATGCATGTAAGTAAATGTAATGAAAAATTACTCATTTATTTATTATAACTTTTTAAAGTGACAATTACAGTTACATAGAAAACATCTTTGCTTGTTACTCTAGCATAAATCCTTTTACATTTGATTCTGTTAGGTTATATGGACAGTGTTTAAGTCCTAATGTTTAGTTGCCCAATCCCATATTTCAAGTCCAATTCTCTCCAGATATGAATAAATACACAACAATTTTTATTTTAAGAAATTAAAAACTTTTATGCTCTTGCGGGGAGAGCTGTGACGGTGTCGGATTTTTGATCACCGCGGCGATGAACCACCACGGGGCGCGGTGTCGCGGTTAACCGCACCCCCCCCCCCCCCCCCCCGCCCCAAAAAAACAAAAAAAAAAACACACAAAATCCCCCGGCGGCCGCATCAGAAATAAATACAATTACATCGTACTATTCTTTATTAACAAATAACAGTAACAACTAACTACTACCTATCTAACTTATGAACTAACTATGTAGGTGTTGTAGATTCACTGTCACTGTGTCATCGCGCTGCGTCGTGTGAGGAAGGTGCGCACACGTGTGTGGGGGGTGCGTGTTGATTCTTCTGCACTGGACCGCTCTCTAGCTGCACGTGAGTTTAACCTGTGCTCTCTGGTACAGACATCTTCTCAGAATATTATATATTGCCCAGTAATAAACAGACTGCAGACACTTTGTCACCGTTCTAGTAGCCATGACGCCTGACACCCATGAAGAATGCGGGGCAGGAGGCTCCGCCTTTGTTTATACAGACACGTAACGTTGCGCTGCACAAAATAGTTCCCAAACAAAACATGTAGTGATATTCATGGAAATCTAACAGCGCGCGTTCATGTTTGGTGTTACAGAGTGAAGGAGAACAGTAGTACCCCCCCCCCCCCCCCAACACAAAATCCTCTGGGAGGGCAGCCGTGTGAAGCACTTAAGAATGCACGCAGCTTGTAACGGAAATGAATACAACGGAAATTAGTAATTAGATCGCAGTACATTTGTCGTATTTCCTCGCCAGACGGAAACTTCTGTTGTAGGATGAGGATGTGTGCATCTGAAAGCGCGCGCCTGTGTGTGTAAAGGGAGCCGGGTGCCACGTGCAGCGCAGAGGCAGTGAGAGCATGCGCCGACAAGAGACAGTGACTGGCGCGGTGGGAGAGAAGGAGAGAACAGTCTGAAAGAAAGAAGGAAAGTCTGAACACAGAACTAGCAGAAAAAAGTAAATTATCAGCAAAGATGAATGTATTTAATGTGTTTATTACAGTTCCAATCATGCGCCACATGCTGAACTTTCAAAGAAAAAAAAAAAAGTGCGGTGATGCGGTGATGAGGTCATCGTCACAGCCCTACTCGCGGGCCACATAAAATGACATGGCGGGCCACATTTCGCCCACGGGCCTTGAGTTTGACACGTGTGGTAGAGTGTCCGCCCTGTGACTGGAAGGTCGGGTGAGTCTAAAAATGGGACCCAATGCCTCCCTGCTTGACACTCAGGATTAAGGGGTTGGATTGGATGGGTTAATCCACCAAATGGTTCCCGAGCGCGGAATACCGCTCCCCCAGGGGATGGGTCAAATGCGGAAAACAAATTTCACACACCTGGGTGTGTGACAGCTAATGGTACTTTAACTTTAACTTTAATTGAGTACTTTTCCTTCTGACATCAAACTAGTGCCTTGCATGGAGGTTCTGCCACCATTGGTGTGTAAATGTGAAATGTGACAATGGGACTGTAAAGTGCTTTGAGTTTAAAGACTGTTAAAATAAAGGGTTATTTAAGTACATGTTATATAACATTTTATAATTTACAAGTCAGTACCGTATGTGGACATTACTTCTGGTGGATGTAAATGTGGAGTTTCATGACGCCAAATTCAGATCTGGTGGGATCTTCAGTCAGCACCTCTGTCAGACACTTAGTGGTTTTACTGCACATCGTCACAGCTGCAAATCGCTGCATTATTGCACACACAAAACCATGAAGGGAGATATTCACACATGCACAGCCTCAGTACTCTAATGACCTTGACTGAAGTGGTTCTCCAAATTCTAATTGACTTGTAGTGCTTTTCACATCACTGTGCTTGCTTCTATCACACTGTCAGAATACCACAGCTTCTTTCACTGAGACTTTCTGTGTATATCATATCAAGATGTGGAGCAGGTTGGGCCTAAAGGAGAAGATGACATTTTTAGAAATTTACCATCACCATCACTATTACAATCACACTTGTAATTAGACTCTAACTTCATTAGACTGCAATTTTACAAAAAAAATAGTTTTGTTTGTTTGTTTGTTTTTTTACATTTTGGTTTATTGATTTCTAAAATGCAAAGTTGTTTTTTATTATTTGTTTAGCTCTTATAATTGTCGTTGTGATCTTTAATAAGTTTCGCGTTGAATGATTTGTTGATGTGCTTTATTCTTCAGGGCACCAAAGTATTTATCTGTAATAAGCTTGAAACATGTAGCACTGATTGATCAAAATGAGAATAAATGTATAACCGATTCCTGATCGATACACAACATCTGGTTTTAATCAAGTCTAAAACTACGGGATCGAGTCCGTGGATCTAGTCGTTTTACAATTGAATGGATCGAAATAGAGCGGAGTAGGGAGCTTGTGGCCCACCAAATGTAGCACCCACATCACAACTACAAGCTTTTTTAAACGTCATTTGGCATTAGTTCCTAATTCACACCGATCTGGACAATAGATACTAAGAAACGCAATTTTAATCTTAATATTCTTTATATATTTCCTCCATCTTTTTAACATGATTAACAAAAAACAATTTTCATTGGAGTGGGTGTTTAAATTCCCTCTCCAATCATATTTTGATCTATTGTAAAAGCATTCCCAGTGGTCTTCAAATCATGATAAACCGGTTTTATCTAAAATAAAAAACCTATGTTGTTTTCTAGGACATATTTTCTGCAAAGCAGCGGGAGTTTATTAGAAATTTGCCTTTATAATGTGAGCAGGACCGTTGGCGCGGAGTTAGCCTTCTCACATTTCCCATCATCCCTTTGTTTACACTCTTTCCCGCTAACTTACAGCCACTTACAACCCCTACTGTTTTTGCAACACAGCAATGCAGTCATACAGCTCTGAGCCAGACACCAGCTTGGACAAGGAAAACAAGGACATTGGAATGTAAAGGAACAGGGAGCATGTGGCCTGCCGATTGTAGTTTGTACATAACATAAACAAGCTTTCTCAAACGCATTTTTTTCCATCTGCTCTTGATTGACCAGCATTTGAATAAAGAAATGCTCACAAATGCAGTTATAAGCTTAATTTTCTTTATATATGTCATCAATCATGACACGGTGACACACTTAAAGACATGCTGTTATTTCAATGTACAGTGGTTCCTCCTTTATTGCAGGAGTTAAATTCTGAAAGTAACCTAATATAGGTGAAATCCTTGAAGTAGTCAGCTTTATTTTTTCCAATGATTATTTTAAAGCTGTAAAAACCCATCAATAGACACTTTATACACTTTTCTCACATATGCTCTTTGAAATACTGACTATTCGACCCTTAATACAATTAACATAATTCGATGGTTCTTGAAGCTTAGAAAAGTGGCTTTGCGCTGATATGCAACACTTTACATTAATAAAGATACAGCTCTGGTGTTAAACGGTCAATAAGTGAGGGAAAATCAGAGTGTGAGATTGATAAGATCTGTGGGGGTTATTGTGTCAATCTGTTGTAGAGATAAGGGAGCTGAGTCACAAGGCTCTCAATTTACAAGTTGATCTTTCTTCCAATCATCATCTATGGTCATGACTCAAGGTCATGACCAAAAGAACAAAGTCCGAAGTGGCTGAAAAGAGCACAGGGTGGCTGGGCAGCTCCATAGGAATTGGGTATGGAGCTCACACCAGGGGAGAGCTTGGAGTAGAGTTGCTGCTCTTCTACATCAAAGGAGCCAAGAGAAATGGCTCTGGTTTAGATGCCTCTCTGGGGAGGTGTTCTGGGCATGTCCAACTGGGTGGACTAGCTTGGGAAGACCCAGGACATGCTGGAGAGAGACTATTTCTCTGAGCTGGCTGGGGAACGTCTTTGAATTCCCCTGGAGGAGCTGAAGGAAGAGGCTGGAGAGAGGACAGTCTGGCCATCTTTACTTAGACTATTACCCCCTGACACAATACCGGATGAAGATGGATGGATTGATGAATTTGCCTCTTTAATTTAACAACTTGCTGCCCCACATTTATCCACAAATTACGTGTCTTTCCCTGCGAGAGACAACCATCTATCCCAAGCCCAACTTGGTACATTCAACAACTGCTGGTGTTTTCTGTGAAGACATAGGTGTAGGAAAGAGGTTTAGAGAAGAGGTTTCCAGTACACGAGCCCCTTGTGTGTACTGGAAAGCATTACCTCTGAAACACAGTTGTGTAGCTTCACATAATACGGCCTGTTGGTCAGGTAGATGGTCATGAAGTCAAATACATACAGCAGGTTCAGCGTTCTGTTCTCCCTTGTGTGGCACTTTAGGTACTGAGAATTGATTGAAGTCCCTGCTGATGAGGACCAGCGCCTGCGGGTTGGGGGCTGTAGGTACATCAACACTTTGTGTATCCACTTGCATGCTGTGATGGCTGATGGAGAGATGTACATGTTAAACAGTATAACATGTGTGAACTCCCTCGGGATGTAACACGGGCGAATATTATCAATGAGAAGCTCAATATTCTGGGTGCAATATTCTTCCTTAACAGTGACCTGCACCGGATTGCAACATTTCTTATCCTCCTTTTTATTAACCAAAATTTTCCAAATTCCTATCAGCCTAAACTAGTTTAAATCTGTCCAAGGCGACCAGAGCCCAGTGTTTATACGTTCAGCCATATCTGTATGAAACACAGATATGAGGCTACAACAGAGTGAGGCTACAACCGTGTACTCATTCTATAACTCATTCTATAGCCAGATTAGCACCATCAACTCATCCACCTTGTTGGACAGGGAATGTGTGTTACCAATAATGATGGAGGGAACACATGGTTTGTACCTCCATCTTTTCTTCTGGAGCTTTTGGCCCACCCTGCAGCCTCTCCTTCTCTGTCATATTTCAGTCAGAATATTGGTTCTTTCTGTGAACGGAGATCCAGGCCCAAACAGGACGGACAGCTGATCACTGGAGTAAACACTGGAGCCATGTGTGACACTGAGTGGATATGCCGATGCATTTACAACAATGTTAAAAAATATTAAAACACAAAACGGAAAAGCAACAATAGTAGTGTTGCAGTGTGCAGACATGCAACAAGAAATTTCTACGCTAAAGAAAAATCCTAAGACGAGCCAAGAAACTAAAAAAAGGAATTAAAAAAAGGTAAAAATAAAGACAGAGATGCTGGCACATACAAATTTGCCTGACTTGAATTGTCATGAGGTTTATAAACATATTTTTGTGGATTGTGATGTGAAGGCAGCATAAAGTCTTTGGTCAGGTCAGATCGGATATACATTATGTTTTAAAAATGGGCAACATCACCTTTTATCTTCTGAAAATAAACATATAATCTGAATAATCACCTGTAAAAGATTGCAAACAATCGTAGTGGTCAATAGACTCATTAGTTATTGGACCTGCTAAATCTTCATGTACAGATTGCTCTTGCATCAGGACGTCTGCTTTGAGTTTGCACAAACTTAACCTGAATACACACCTCGACTTTGACCATAATCTGCATTCCATTAACCAAATGTTGCAATCTTAGCACATCTATAAAGTTGAAATGACCCCATAACTTATGCCATGTTTGTAATTCATGACAGGTGACACACTTAGCCTTTTCCTTCATTACAGTTCAGAAATAACTTTATTCGCCATGCACATGAATGTCAAAGCTAGTACCGTCTTCGTGGGTTAACATGTCCTGTCCTTGTTTAAAGGTGACTCTCCCAATGTGGAGGCTAATGTAACGGGGAAAGTATCATTGGGAAGTGACAGAATAAATATGCACCCTCAGCTTTGCTCTGTGTCGCTCTCTGTGCTGATCAGAAAAACATCTGCATTCTGCCCTCTTCGAGTTCCTTGGCTCGAGAGATTAATTAAAGCTCTTAAGTTTTACAACGCCGTTAACAATGTGTGAAGTAGCTCCAGCATCTATCTGGCTATCGCTGATGTCTGGAATTAATTTGTGTTGCACAATATTCCCATCCAATGTGTGGTTATTTTTCAACCCCGTAAATAAAAGTTGTTTTAACCCCGCCATGTATCACAGCTGCTTTGGCAAACAATACATTTAATAGAGGCATTGATGTATTCATTTTGGCAGCTGTATAGTCAAAGCTAAACCATGTTGCTAAGATTTGCTGTTAAATGCAGACAGTTACCTTTTTATCCAATTCATGTCAATTATTGTATAGCATAAGAAACAAAACAACAACAAATCCCCCAAGATCATGCTGGGGGGAAAAAAATAAAAAGATGAAAACAGCCAATTGTTTTTCCATTCTTAATTTGCTCAAAAATAAAAAAGTACAGTGCTCTTAAACGACTACTAAGGTGTACAATAAAAAAAGATCTACATGAGTATGGTGGAGAAAATAAATATTTGATCCCTTGCTTCCCTTAATTTTGTAGGTTTGCCTACTTAAAATGAAACTGACAGTCTGTTGTCTTAATGGTAAGTTCCAGTGGTGGACTGTACATTACACACCTGGGCCTTCACTAGTGCTACGTCTGAATAACTCTACCCCTCATTAACCATTTTACGATGTAGAAACGAGCTCTGCATTGCATATTGAAAACTCCTGTAGCCACAATAAATGCCTCTAAGTAAACTGAATAAAAAAAACAGTAAACAATTCTTGTAATGCAACTACATCCAGCAAAAAACATTGAAAATAACTACATACATTTGCAATATTATTTATTATAATATTTATCATTTCACTCATCAAAAAATTGGATTATTTGAGGACAAAAACTATTCTCCTCACTTTTCTCAAAAAACAGTTCGATCACCCTGTCTTGTAGATTATTGTGCTTCAGTTCCGTCAAGAAGTCCTTTTCTATTCCTATTCAGGCCAGTGCCGAGAGCAGAGTCTGTCTAGTTGTGTTTTTGCGTAGGTTTTCGTTCACTTTAGAGCTGAAAATGTCCGCTTGACAGATGCAGTAGACACGGGGATGGTAAGCGGCAAACACACAAATCTTGCTGTTTTACAATCTCACTCAGATATTTCTGATGAAGGAAGTCCAGTAGATCAGTGGGAGATTTTCCTGCAAAATCATCCATGGCGTACATCTGTTTTTAACCAAGACAGATCAAAAAGTGCTTAGTGGCTCTGTGTCAAACTGGAAAAGGCTGTATGTAAGAAATGTTCCTGTATTCTTGAATCTTCTGGGGGTTTTCCAGTCAGAAGGTCTGAATACTGTGACGTTGCCTAAGCCTGCTAGACAGCCGTGCTGACACCAACTCAAAATCTGATTGGTTGAAGGAAATTTTTGTCCGACATTGATTTTGCATTTGAGGGCCTGCAGAGCATATAGGGAGGGCCTCTTTAGCTCTGACCCTGCCTGGCAGCAAAGGACAGCTGACATGTGATTGGTTAAATGCTCCAATATGAAAATACCTATCTGTCTGGAAGTAGCATAACCATCGTAAACACAATAAAAGGAAATGAACAGACCATGTTGAATGATTTGATGAGCATGCATGGGCACAATAATTAACACGTGATTCAGATATTTTTTGGATTTTTTTTTTTTTTGTGGATCAAAAGTTCTCCTGATATGTGCAGAAACCTATGTGTTTGCTAAAAAGGGGGTTGCTGCAAAGTACTAAAAAGTATTTCAAGCAAAATGGTTCAAATGTTTATTTCCCTCAATAAAATGCAAATAAATGTATATGAATTCTTAAAGGTGGATATCTGGATATTCTGTCTGATTTTCTATGTCCTGGTGTTCAAATGAACCTGCCATAAGGATGACAAGACAGTCAATTTCTTTTTAGGTTGGCAAACCTACAAAATCAGCAAGGGATCAATTTCCTGGGTAAATGTAACTCCTTACTACCCACCTCTAATACCTCACAGCCAAACTGCTATGAACAATTCCTTTTTTTTACTAGGATTTCCCTTTTTCGGAATTGCAACACTATTTTAGAAATGTACCGAAATAGTTCTATTGGTCTGGATTTTGACCAGAAGATGAAAACTTCTAGAGAGGGTAATCTTTGACAGGAAACAGGATTTCTTCATCACACTGCGTGCGATTAACCTAGAATCCTCCAAGAAATGAATTCATCATTTCTGGAGATTGTTGCTCAGTCATAGCTGTGAAATGAAGGCTCTGTGCTGAGTTCCTTTTACTTCTATACTAACCACTCAAGACGTATCTTTCTTTCTTAGTTATATTTGAGGATGATTAAGCTTCTAAACGTTTTAACATTAAAGTAAATCTATGCAAGAACTAAATAAGTAAAAGCGTGTAGCCCAGGGGTGGCTAACCTTGGTCCTCAAGAGCCTCAACCCTGTCTGTTTTCCAGCTCTCCCTGGACTGCTTGATGCTGATAACCTAAACCAGGTGTGTTCAGTCAATCAGGATGTGAAATCACTTGAGTCAGCTAATCAACAGCAAGCTGGTTAGGGAGAGCTGGAAAAAAGGCAGGGTTGAGGTTCTTGAGGACCATAGTTAGCCATCCCTGGTGTAGCCTATTGAGAAGTGAAAGTCAACCAACAGTTACCCCGCCCCCTCCACCATAATGCTGTAGGCCATAACGTAGCTTTGATGCAGATCCATGCATTTAGTGTAACAATTTCTACACTTCTAAAGCAGAGTGTGAAGGATAGCCTTTTCAGGTAAGGGCACATGTGTCAACGCATCCATCTGTATATGTGCATGTGTGCATCAGCATGTGCTCTTTGTACATCTGTTCATTTACTTTATCTCTCCATGTTGACATGTGGCTGTGTGACTATCCTTTGCTCTCTGTATTGTGTGTCTATGTTTGTGCACGCACAGATCAGGGTCACTGCTAATTTGAAGCGTGAACGCCTGATTTCTCCCCAGCATGACGATTTCCTCTGTCAGCAAACTGCAAGCTGGAAAATAATGCCCTATTATGACAAGATTAACTTTAACGGTCAAGGATTCCACATCTTAATATCTTTTTACAAAGTCACTGAAGATTAGCTCATTCAATGATGCTTTTCTTGGATCTCCAGTGTTCGCTGAGTATAGTGCCGCTCACTTTTGCTTCTTGCTTTTTTCATTTTCACTCTGTGGTGAATTGCAAAGTATTCAAAAACCCTTTCACGCAGAGAGAACAGACTCCAGTTAGGGGTATATCCTAAGACATTTCAAGTACAAATTTAAAGAACTAAATAGACAGCAGAACACTCATTGACTTTTAATGACCTTTTTTCATGCACAATATTAGGCTTGTTTTTTTTTACTGAAAAGTAAATGGTAATTGGCGTCTCTAGTGCTTTACTACCTTCTCTGAAGGCCCAAAACGCTTTTACAGTCGCAGTTCCATTCACTCATTCATACACTGATGCCGGCTACACTAACAAAAACTGGCACCAACATGACTCCACCAGCTGCAATGTGGGGTTTAGTGTCTTGTCCAAGGACACTTTGACACATGGGTGAGCAAGAGTGGGAACCGAACCTGCGATATTCCAATCAAAGGTTGACCACTTTACCTCTGCTCTATGGCCTCCTTAAGATATCTTTCATGTAATAACAGCAGTTATTTGTTAATAAGGTATCCAATCGTGTGTAGATTTCTCCCTTGGAAGCAGATATTTTCTGACATTTATCCATTTTTGTCTGATATATTTTGTAGTCTTACAAATGTGCATAGGTCACCTGAGACGACTTTATACAAGCTTTCATTAAAGTAAATAAAATAATTACAGTCCCACCTGGGGAGTAACACAACATGCAAACACACCAACGTAACTTCTGTTTTGTCTGTCTACCATCACTCACCCTTTCTTTTTAAAGGCTGCTTTTCACACTGCAGGATGAAGTGACAGTCTGAACTATCCAAATGACATGAAACTCAGAGTTATCAAAACTGACCTGGACAAGTGGTTTCTGATTGGATACAAAAGTGCACTTTTGCCATACAGTCCCTGCACCATTATCTAACTTTCACATCACTGCTGTGTTATCGTTGTCACAAATCTGCACTGATGCGAGGAAGAACATGACAGATGGTGGTCAACTAAGGGGACAAACAGCAAAGACTGAGATTTAGTAAGTATTTGGGGAGACATGTCAAGCTTCTAGGGTTTAAAGCATGACTGTTTTGTGCAGCCTAGAATGTTCATCTTTCATCTCCCCCTTGGATCTGTCAATGGTTTGCTCAGGCAGGTCATTTCAAAATAGCTGGTGATTGTTGTCATCAAATCGGAATATTTCACCAAGCCCTGACCTTTACTAAACTAAAATGCTCAGATAGGCAGGGAAAACATACGTGCTCTTTTTTACTGATTATTTAAAAGTTACCTGAAATTTCAGCCTCAAAAATCAAACTTTATATAAACTTATCTTCAAGAGATTTTTCTTTAATTACATTTTACTACAGCCATATTTATCTATGTAGGTTTTACATTAAAATAAGAGAGAATTGACTTGTTTGTGTAGTGACTTTAGTTAAAGCCTCAGTCTCAACTGCCCTTACAGTTAAATACAGGCTGTCTGTGGGCAAAAAATGGGCAAGCTGGTAGGAGGCATGCAGGTGGCCTGCACAAAATATCATACTCACAAACCGCTTGGTAAGCCCATAGAGCCAAAATGTTCATGAATATTTTTCTACAGGCATGCTACAGGTGACAGGTCACAGTGAACACTTAAACAACGTGTAAGGTTTATTACAGGGGTGGGCAATTCCAGGCCTCGAGGGCCGGTGTGTCTGCATGATTTCTAGATAGTCTTGCCCTACTCATGGCTGATTACCTGGTTCAGGTGTGTCCAGCCAATTAGAACATGCCAGAGCAGGGTATGCTGGAAAACATGCAGGAATGCGGCCCTCAGTGCCCACCTCTGGTTTATTAGGTGATGTTGTTCTGACTTTTCATTTTTTTCACCCCCACCCCAAATCCAGCATACTAGCCAAGGGGCCAGTTAGTGCTGTTCAAGTGACAAGTGTGCGCTTCTTTTGCACCCCTTAAATGGTTCTTTGGACACAGCCTGATCATTGGAAATCAGGAAATTAGAAAATCAGAGTACAGTGTGTGTGCATCCTACAAGCATCCTATGGACACTTACATTTTACATGCACACCATATGCGTGCAGCATTTGGACGAGGTCAGTAAGCGCACTCTATGAACAACTAGAACGCTGCGTAAAGGGGCACTGTACGACAGCATCACCTACACATCATGAGTGTGTGCAACCTGCAGTATCCTCAGCAGTACTTTATGAAAAACCTTCTGCACACACGACAATCGTACTCTCCATTTTTATGACGTCCCTTCAGGTGGCTGCTCAAGCCTTATAGGGGCACTGTAAGACACACCTGTGCTACCTTTAATGGGTGGCTGTTCCTGTCTACAAACCTCTATGGGCCCAAACAACTCAGAAACCATGTGGCACTCAAACAGGTCAACTCCTGTACGAGTGCTTGTGATTAAGGCTTAAGGTGTTGCTTCATAACACCCACACAAAAGTTTTAGTTTTTAAACAAAAATGTTAATCAACTTATTGATGTAAATATGCAACAAACCACTTCTGGTCAACAATTACTTTAATTTTGCATCTAGTAAGCAAAAGCATAAGTGACATTTTTCTTTATAGCTGAGAAATAAATTAAGGGGTAAATATCTTAAATATGAATGCAGCTGCACCATTCTTAAATCAATTATATTTTCACAATCAGGATAAATTATTATGTCACATTTTGTCATTTTAATGTCTTAATTTTATTTCGTATGGTTCACAATGTCCAACACAATTCCCAAATCCTCACAGTGCATTAAACTAGGAAAAAAAAGAAATCACATGTAAATAGTTTTGAGCATTTGATCAAACAACTGTAAGACTTGATTAGCCAAGGTGTGTGTACATGTGTGTGCGCATTATATTAGTGTAATTGACAGTTAGCTGGCGGATGAACTGTCACAGCTCTCTGCTCTGCCATTCCCTACAGACTGATTATTATAGACCTGCTATCTTCCTCTGCCTCTGTCTGTCACACACACACACTTCAGTGTGAATATGATACTGACTACTGTGTAGTGTACATCAAACACTCAGCTTTGTCATCACAACCACTTTAATTAGAGCTTTGGAAAAATATGTTGTGTAAGTCTTTGCGCACGCATGCATGTGTTTGTGTTGGGGATTTTGCTGTATGCTGTCCTAATGAACTTGCTGTACTCGAGTTATCCGGTGACAGTGAAGATGCAAACTTCTATACGGGCATTTGATACACTCTGCTAATTCCAATGACCACATGTTGATTTTTTACAATGCCTGCATGAAGAAATGTGTTTTTTTTTTCCTTCTAATTCTACGTTTGCAATGATCCCAGCTGAAAGCAGGAGCTATTGTAATGCAAAACAGATGTGATTTGCAGAGTTAATGTAAGAAGGCCAAAGTATGTGCAGACAGATTCAGTCTGTCCTTATTATGGGTATTTATAGTAATGATCTCCTCTACTGCTACCATAGTGACAGTTCCCAAGCAATAATATGAATTTCCTCCCATCACTAAAAAGCTTTAAATAGGCTTGTTCTTTGTTCACCTGAAATTCAGATCTCCATCAATTGGCCTCCTGGACTGTAATGAAGAACAAAATAACCTTTTGACAACAGAGCTTCCCTCTGCCCTCACAAAAATAATAAACCCAGAACTTGTGTCAGAATGTTTCTGTTTTGCTCTGAATTGAGCAACTCTTAATATTCTTGTTCATTCGATCCCAAACTCTATTTTTTTTTCTTTCATAGTCAAGAAAAAACAGGAGAGCTCTCACCTCCTGGAGACTATAAAGAAGGCTTACTTGTGTTTGTAGACTTCTGTCACCATGCCATTAAAAGCATTTTTCCTGACTGCAACAGAAAGGCACAAAAAAGCCCTCTAGAGGGTAGTTAAAACTGCCAAATAGGTCATTGGTAACCAACTACCCACCACTGAAGACATTTAGTAGAAATGCTGCCTGTGCTGGGGCCAGAACCATCATCAAGGACACATCTCAAACCAAACCACAGGCTCTTTACCCTCTTGTCATCTGGCAGGCTTGACAGGGGAATCCGCTCCCGCATCATTAAGCTCAGGAGCAGCTTTTTCCCCCCCGAGGCTGTGACACTGCTGAACTTTACCTTACACAGATAAAGTTTCTTTAGACTCTGTTGGGCAAGCAGAATAATGCTTTCAAAACGGCATCTTTTGCTCCATTACAGACCCAATGTGTGTCTGTCTTTACAGATACTGACTCTTACCCAAAAAAACCATATAAACATGGATTCATTTTTATGATTCCATTCAAAAGAATTCACATTCATAGAATTGATTTGTTTTTTGTTTTTTTACATACATTTGGGTTCCAGCTCATAAAACCCATGAAAGCAGAAGTTCAAAAATCTGCCCAAATTTAGCTGGGCATGAATGTTACTCAGTCTCAATGAAGATATGTTGGTCCAGCATTGGTCATTCATTATTTATTGCTTCACCTTTTGATTGCAAGTTCAACTTTGAGACATTTTTTAATAACATTAGATCTGCCATCTTGGCAGTCAGTTAGAGCAAAACATAAAAAAACCCCACAAATTTTACTGGCAACCAGCGTTGAATAAACATGAGCTCGCGAGCGCCCTCTAGATCAAGGCAGAGGTCCTGCCTGCCGCACCTGTGTCTTTCCCTCACCTTTTGTCTTTATGTTTTATGAACAAAAAACCAAAATAAGCATCACAGTATTTGCTGAACAAACTAACCAGTTTCCATGAGTTTGCACAAGAGCTGCATCATCTCACAGTCTAAGATTTTACTGAACAGGACACACACACAAAAATACATTGTTTTTTTAATCAAAATAATTACTACAAAGATTAAAATTATGAACATGGACTTTCTTCATGGAACAGATTTGTGGACAGTTATTTATTTTATTATAAGTATACATTCTGTGATGGCAGATGAGGATTAAGACAGGTGAGGCACTGCCTTACTTGCCTCCCCTGACCTCACATTACTGGTAAATAAAAGGTTTTGCAGCTATCTAGTTTTTTGTCACTGTTGAAAGTCTCAAAACCTGTGTTGTTTTCTAGGAATTAGTTTCTGCGGAGCAACAGGAATTCATTAGAAATTCATCTCTGAGTTATGGCTGGGAGTATTGCTCTAAAGGCTTGCTAATTACAGATATATGTGTATTACACAATGTTATTAATTGTTCACAAATGTACTGGATTCAAAAATGATAAATCAGTCAATCAACTGTAAAGCATTCAACACAGATGATGATGCTTAAGTAATCCAACACTTAATTATTCCAAAATCTCACATTTTAAATCATTTTAACAAACAGATTGACTATTGACTATTAAACTCAAATGAATAGAATATATTTTTATTAGCAATTCAGCTTTAAAAGTAATAAAATACCACATTTACATTGAAGATTATTAAAATTTGTTTTGGCTTTTACTAAAAAGGTAATAAAAAAATACTTGTCAGAAGGAATTAAGGTGTAAAATACTTGAACTTTCTCTTTATTTAAACGCCTTACGCTGCCTTTTTGTCTTTAACATCAAACGCTAAAGTGCTTTCTTGCATGTTACAGTATGTGTTTTTAATTCCCACTGACAACTGTGATAATGGATGACAATGGCAGAGAGGAGAGTGCCATATGTCTGAGCCTGGGGCAACACAAAGAGTGGCAAGGCACACAAAGACAAATACAGGGGGGGTGAAATGAAAAAAGCGGTTGACATTGAAGAAAGGGAGGAATTGAGATAAAAAGTTGACAAGAACAGAAAGAAGAAACAGGGAAAAGTAGATATAATGTAGGTTAGCTTTCAGCAGATTGTCAGTCTAGATCTGGAGGTGTCACTGGATCTTCGTTGTTTTGTCCTTTGATAAATGTAAAGGTGTTTTCCATGTTGACAGTGAGACTTTCCACCTTTGCTTGGAAAGTTGAGCTGAGTTTGGTGTTTTCAGTCTGGTGTGCATGCATCAGACTGAAAACCATCAAATAACCTTAGATTTAAGGCACTTTTGCTGAAGACATAATGGGCTGTTAATTCTGACAACGAAAGTTTGTTTCATCTGCACAAATATATTATTTCACACATTGTGTTGTCAGAGTACAAGGAGAATTCTCTATTTCTTTTTGTGAGTAAAGGTATGAAAAATATTTTCCCAAATATTCCGCCTCAGCATATTCAGAAGTAACAGGGATCACCTACAACTTAGTGGTGTGCACACACCAGGCTTGCTCAAATGAAGTCTAGTTTATTTAGCTAGCTTAGGCTACTTGCTGAGGTCTGCCCTCATAAAGAGTTAACTTTGTTATGGCTGGATGAAAGATTTTGGCCAGAACACAGTTTGGTTGACTCTTGGTACTGTAAAGTTCGGTGTGATCAAGAAGCAAAGAGTTCACGACATCTCTTGGGCCTGGATGATAAAGAGCAATGTGAGGACAGACCTGCAGTGATTCTACATGGGCAGAGAACTGTCATAATGATGTTTTCACACAAAAAATGCCCTAACTTGGTTAAAATGTTTAAATAGATTTGCATTACAGCTGCTCAATTAGGGACATTTTTACCAAAACTAACTGAGATCTAAAAGAAAAAAAGTACAAAAAAAAGCAGTTATTAATATTATAATAACTGCAAACAATACATTTACATAAACCGAAGGCAAGGAACCATGCATGAATTCTTGACGAATTGAGTCACATAACAATTTAAGCTTGCAGGACATATTCAATTCTCTTTTTTTTTTCTTTGCTGTTGTAATCAGTTAATTGTCTTTTAAATCCAGATGATTAAAGCAAAAAACTGTCTAGAACACAGTGAAGCATGACTGTCAGAGATTAGGTCTTTGCAGAAAGTACAATGAGAGGACCAACCTTGAGTTCCAGTTTAGCCAATAAGCATTTTGGCAAAAAGTGCTGCCCTACCCTGCTCCTCTGCCACTTTGCCTGTTGCCCGGCTCTCCCTGCACTTCTTGTTGCTGATTGTCCGGCTCAGGTGTTCAGTCTATCAGAATGAGGAGACACCTGACCTGAGTCAGCTAATCAGCAGAAAGCAATGTAGAGAAAACTAGAAAAACAGACAGATTGGTAAATCTGGAGTACCAGGTTTTTAAAGCCCTGGTCTAAACAGATCTTCTTTGCAAAAAGAGAAAACAGGACAGACACTGTGAGTTCTCTGTGGCTCTAATCCTGCTAAACAAAGACTCATATTTTTCTTTTTCTTATGAAAACTCATTTTATTATCATACATGTCTGATGTTGACTTCAAGCTATTTTATAACTCTCCAATTTAAATTTGTATTGAAATTTAATAATATCTCCTCATTTATTATACTGTTTTTATTTCAAGTTTTTATTACAGTCATGCTGGTGTTGTAACTTCATCCTGTTTAGTCAGGCTCCCCTTGTAGAGTTCATAAAATCTCAACTTTTCTGGCTTCTCTTCAGCTTGTCCTCCAACTGCACACAAGCTCACACATCCTCATGTACTCATCTCCATATTCACTCCAAATTATGGATTGAGCGGATCCACAAACAAGAGAAGTGAGCCAAAGAGTCAAATATCAGACAGGACAACTTGAGAGAACTCTGAGGGACAAGAGAGGAGATGAGGGGACCTCTTATTCAAATGGAAATAGAACAGGCCAATTAAAACATTGCACTGGGAGCTTGTTTGTGTGTGTAGCTCAGCACTTACAGATTATATATACAGCACATTATGAAGTAATGAATATGAATAAATTGAAATCCTCAGCAAAGACTAAATGAATTTCCCAAACATAATGTAATGTGAAAGCATCCACCTTTAAATTCCAAGTCATTAAGACAGAAAATCATTACAACATAGATCTTAATTATGTACATAACATTTAAATGTGCTAAATTGACTTTTAAATTGCTGTATAGTCACAGCGTTTTATTTTTTTAAGTTAGAAATGTGATATATTTTACCTTGAATCTTTTCTATCAGGTAATGGTTGAGACTTATTTCTAATAGAACTGTATTAAAATGCACATTTGGACTCATTAGTAACTGCTGCTGAATCCTAATAACGACTTTAACCTCTGAATGCCTCAATTATTGTGTGCACATGGGAGTTGACACCTCTGCTGTGCAACTGGCAGCTGGAGGATTGTTGTTGCCGTTGAACTAAGACTAAAAACACAAAAGCAGACAATTTTGGGATTTTTTTTCTTATGAAACTTTAATGTATATGTCCTATGACAATAAACATGGAGTTCGCTATTGTAGAGAATAAGGTGCTGTGAACAGAAGTATGTATCTTTGAAACACTCTTTTTCTAGGTTCCTTGAAAAAATTTCTGTATTGTATTAAACAAAATAGACTACTTCAAGAAAGCTGGTTTAGTTGAGTTTTTTCTTGTAGGATTTACTAAAGCTGAAATGTGCACTCCAGTTTCCTGCTCATCCTGGGATAATTGCAGGTTTATACAGCTTCAAACTGTGCCTCAAGCCAGGCATCAATCAGGCCAAGCTTCCAGGAACATGGAACTTCACGGCCAAGATGATTCATCTGAGGGCTTCAAACCTAAATGCAGGTTTTTGTGGTATTCATTGCCAAAAAATGTTTAGACACAGAAACTGATTGACATCATGAGCTATCTAAAAAAAAAATAGTGCTTTTGGGATAAACAAAGTTGGCTTCATTTTCCTTCACTTGAGGAAGGACAGCTACAAGGTTGTTGTTAGTGAAGGAAACAAACTGCAACAGATTTTTGTCCGATTGAGGATAAAAAAAAGGGGTTTATTATTCGGAAAATAACAAGGTCCTTAGTTTGAAATATGGAACATTTTGTTTTCTCAACTTAAATAATTCATCACAATGGCCGATCAGATCCAGATTTTTGCTTCTTTTACATCTCCTTTACTTTTTGCTGCTGATTCATATGCTCCAACAAATTCACAGTGGCTCTGTGATGCTTCTATAGTTGCTCACATAACCTTGTGACTTTTTTGTTTACTTTTCTCTTTCCCGTTTTGCATTTAGACTCTGTAAAAATGCGATTATATATTTTGTTCAACCTTTGTTCTTGTTTTGTGAAGGCATGCATGACAGAACGATTTCAGACTCCAAATAGATGCAACAAAAACAGGTTTACATTTTAACAATTAAAGACATGCAATAAATTAAATATCTAGGAAATTAGAACATTAAAATCAGAAAAAAATATTAATACTCAGGCATTAGCATCTTACATATGGCATAATCTATCTATCTATCTATCTATCTATCTATCTATCTATCTATCTATCTATCTATCTATCTATCTATCTATCTATCTATCTATCTATCTATCTATCTATCTATCTATCTATCTATCTATCTATCTATCTATCTATCTATCTATCTATCTATCTATCTATCTATCTATCTATCTATCTATATAGATATACATATATCTATATATCTAGATATTTATATATATATATATATATATATATATATATATATATATATATATATATATATATATATATATACTTGAGCTAAAAATTGCTGTAGAAACTGTAGAAACCATGTCCTAGAAAACAAAACAGTAATAATTAGTAGTAGTACTGGCTAAAAACATTATCACATTATCACAATTTGAAGACCACTGGGAATGCTTTTAAAATAACTCAAAAGATGATCAGAGTGTGTCTTCAATCATAAGCACAGCAGTGGGGGATACTAGTGTCATTTGTGCGACATTAATGTACAAAAACATGTTTGTATTTTAAATAAAATGTTATCCAACAGAAATTATAATCTTTATTTCTACCAGACTTTTTTTTTGTATTTCTCAGTAATGATATGTTTTTATTCATATCCTGTCTTTTCAATATTAAAAAAAACAATTTCCCTCCGAAAATGAAAATCAGTGTCAACAGCTTAGTCATTGATTCAAAAAGGTGCATGTTTAGAAAAACTGACAGAAATGTGAACCAAACAAATATGAAAAAAAAAAATCCCCTTTAGCTTATTAAAACTACTGGCTACTATTAGCGATGCTTTTGAGGCTTATTAAGAAAAAAAGGCAAAGGGAAAAAAATGGCTCAAATAAACATGTATTGGTGTTTAAAGTGAGTTAGTCTTCCAACTTGCATGAGTTTTTTTGTATTGCTGCTAAGACCTCTGCTCTATGTCTCCCTCTCTGACAGCCTCATAGATGAATGCTCTCTGCTTTCTGGAGCTGACTTTGTTGTTTTCCCAGGCAACCATGTGCAACTAGGCTAATGAGTACATTTAGTGGGAAAATGCTGAGGTAACACTTTCATCACATTGTGTGTGAGTGTGTGTGTGTGTGTGTGTGTGACCATGCACGAACAGTCTATAATGTGTGTGGATCTGTTTATTAGGGTCACAGTAAAGAAGTTTGAGCAGACAAAAATAATTACAGGCTCAGCCTGCTCCTTGCATCACACCTTTCCACTCACAGCATCTCCTTCCTTATTTCATTCTTTTCTATCCAAAGCAATTCTTTACATTAGTTTGACATGTTGTAATTGCACTTACTTATTGTGACTTCAGCCTGCTCCATAACTTTTTTGTGCTGATGCCTGAGCTGATAGAAACTGCTGCTGAATACAGTACAGTCTACTCTCCTAGAACATAGAGGTAATTTGGAACATGCAACGTTTGAACATGATAATTCTAAAAAACAAAGCAAAAAAACCCCATAATTTTGTGGCATCTTTCCAGTACTCTGTCTTTTAAACAACATTCAGTTTAAGGGAGCTGACTGGGTTGTTTTACTCCAGAGAATGCTTCCTCTGATAGTGAGCCTCATTGGGCAAGTCTGAAAGGTTATCTGAAGTCTGGATTGGATCAAACAAGCCAACAAAGACCTGCACCTGTAAATGAGGCTCTAAGTTCACCTGCACGTCAACTCTGGTGTGGTTTGGGGATGGACGATCCAGCAGACCAAAGAGGGAAACCAAAGAAAATAAGTAATATAAGAGCATTTCAAGAGGACAAAAACAAAATGGACAAATGTGAACAATAAAATTAGATTAAAAGAGCAGAAAATGTCTTATCTGTACATGTGATACATAAAGAAGCCAAAGGCACTTGTAACACTGGACTGAAAGGATGATTTCTTACATTATCCATGAGATTTTGCTCACTAAAACGAAGCCAAAGGTGGGATGGGCAAGTGGACCAAATTAACTCCGCAAGAGGACCAATTTTTACGAAATGAAAACAAATGTGAGCTTCCATAAAATCAAAATGATTATTTAAACTGTCATGAATTTAAAAAAAAGCAAGACACAGCACATTGTCCTTTAAATAAGAATTTTTACACTTGGTGTAAAATCTGACTTTGAAAATGGAAGTCAATGCAGAAATGATCCCTTTTGTCGACCTGCCCCCAGTGGCTTTTTCAAGCACTGCAACAACTCCCTGATTTGCATCTAATCGGGGAGTGGGAGGATGGGGCTTGCTTGTCTTTTAGTTTTTTTAGTATGACCACACTCTGGGCAACAAAAGAAGCAAAAAAAAAAAAAAAAACAGCTGTTGCAAATGAAAACACACAATCAAATGAGGATGTGTTATGTTTCTGCGTTACCAACAATCACTGTCAGTCCTTTTGGGGTGAAAATTCCCTAAGGAAGTGTAGAGACAGGGGTAGTTTAGCCATATCTATAGGATTGGGTTGAGAATTAAACTCTAACTTCGATTGGTTTGTTTTATACATCACCATTTTAAAAAGGAACCATCTGTGCGAACACATCTGCTCATCGTACCATGGTACAGTATCATCCACACCCTTCTCTCACTTTTACTAACTCATTTTCACCTGAGTTTGACATTGTTCCTGCTTTGCACAGTCACTCAGAGTCTCTCTTTTTCCGGTGCTGGTGAAGCTTAATCTTCATTCTTCCTTATGTTACTGGTTTTGCTTGTCTCTACAAACATATGTCCCATAATCAGCTTATGCAGTGATGCTGCTTTAACATTTTCTCAAAAAATAACTCACAGAAACCTCAGCAATTTCACTTTAATTACAGACACAAGCTATTCATCATGTGATGCATTTTAAGCTCCATAGGATATGGCAATCTTAACCCTGGAAGTAGAGTAAGAGATGCTTAGTTTAAAAATAGGAATTTAGAAAAAGGCAAACCAAGTTACTAAATGAGTGAACCCATGCTAAAGTTTTATTTATATTCAATATTCATGCAATATTATGCATATTTACCAATATTTGCAACATTCATAACAGCTGTTTTCCAGAATTCCTCCTTATATTTGCAAACAGTTAACAACAACAAGGGTCATCGCACTTGCAGCAGGAAAAGCAAAGCAATTACAAGGAAGTTTGTGCTCAGCAAACCAGGAAAATGCCACGTCGGATCATGCAAACAGAAGCAGCAGCTGTTATCTTACCCCAGCTGAACCTCTTCTTTTGGGGTTTTGAGTCGCTGAAGCTCTGCAGCGATGACCTCTGCAACACAAAACATGTTTTTAACAAGCCTATAGGGGCAGACTCTCTACTATAGCAGTCAATAAAACAGTCTGGGATCTGCAACATCATGCAGGTCTTTCAGCATCAACCCATGCTTAAGTACTGACGCCTATGAAACATAATTGGACACATACATAAACTGAATGACTTTTTAAAAACAAAAATCACCAATGTGTACAGTTAAAGTTAAACGGATTAGTTATTTTCTCAATTTATTCACATATATCTGCACGATAATATAATATAATATTCTTATATATTGTTGTGCTGAAGCTCTCAGTCACAATTTAGAATGTTTTTTTCCCCAGTTATTTACCCAATCCTTCTCGCTTTTTTTCTTTTTCCACATTTTGTCTCAAAATCTTTTCTACATTGTTTCTCTTTGTTCTTATTTCCATATCCGATATCCAGTCCTATATTTGCATCCTTTTTGCATGGAAATGGGGGAGGGAGCAAGGGTTGCTGTGGTAATAATACCATTAATCATTCCGAATATTTGCCACACAGATCAGCCAGCCTTTTTGAATTTGACAGCCATGACGTTGGATTCATACGCTTGATCATAGCATAAGGTCAGATGAAAAGCTTGGGATGTGACTCCTAAGATGTTTTTCAAAGAATCTAAATATTTTTATTTAATGGGGTTTTTGTAACCATTTTATACATGAACTTGCAATAATAATACGTGTGTAAGTTAACGTCTATTTTGAAAAAAAATATAGTTTTGTGATGTTTTGTTATTAAAAAGATTCAAATATATTGAGACATAGTTGAGGTAGCCCTAATTAAATTTAAATCATATCAACAAATTACTCAAAACACAAACATATTAAATATCACAGTGACAATTAAAAAAATAAAACAAATGATAGTAAAAAAACAAAAACATGACAATTTAGAAATCAAAACATGATTCAAGAAACCAAAATAGTAAAAGAAAAAACAAATAGGAAAAGAAAAGTAAATTCCATATATCAAAATTAAATGTAAAAAAAAAAAATCAAACATAATAAGAAAAGGGAAAAGGTAGGTATTATGGGATGTCACTGATTGGGTGATGACATTTGAGTTTTGAAGAAAAGGGAAAGCAGAAGGATGTCTTGCCAGAACTTTGGTAAAGAGTTGATTGAGCAGTCACTAGACTTTTGTAGTTACTGTGGCCAGAAGTTTCAAGAAATATCTTTTGTTGAAATTTAACCCATGCTAAATAAATGTCACACAAATGTCATCATCCAATCAGAGATTTCCCATGAGACCAACCTTTTCTGGTTTTTGTTATATAATTATTTTTAGCATTTTATTTTGATTTCTGGACATCACTTTTGTTTTCCCTAATGTTTCCTTTTTATTCTTTTTTTTTTTTTTAGTTGTGTGTTTGTTTTGGGGGGGGGATTTCTGTTTGGTTTCTGGAATTTAGTTTAGATTCCTGAAATGTAAGGTTGCGTGTTTATTATTCATTTAGCTTTTTTTAATCTCTAATATGTTTTCCAATGATTTGTTGATGTAATTGGCACTTCAGGACCATCGTGGATACTTTATTTGCATTGTTATTGCTCCACTTTTTGCTAAAATTTAACAAGCTTGTAATGCTAAAGCTTTTATATTTTAGGAAGACTTTTAGGAGGAAAAAACGAAAGAACGAAGTGGATTATATACACTCATTTGTCATGAGGCAACATTGATTAATGTACATTGAGGAAAATCTACAGAGGGCTGTTGTGGGTGCAATCTACTGCGCTCAACATTTCTGTTTAGACAACAGGTGGTCATTTTTTATTACCAGTACTGCAGCATTACCTGCTTTATACTTAAATCATTAAAGCTATCTTAGAAGCTATTTTGTTTTATAACTATGTGGAACTGCGCCCCAGGTCTGTATTGATTTGTTTGTTCATGTGTTTTATTTTTGATTTACATTATTATACAGTAGCAGCGCTTGTTGCAAACTTCAGAGTCAGTTGAACAGATGCTCCTCAACAAATCTGTTTCAACACATTCTTTTTCTTTTAAAAGGTTTAGATTTGTGGGGTTGGTTTCAAGCCTCAGAAATTCCCTAAAAACCCTCTCCTGCTTTGGATTATGCACCAAGTCTCAGATTGTTTTAGAGGGCTTTTTCCGGTCCATACCCCCATAAGTGCGGTTTTAATGAGCTCAGTTCCCAGACGGAAGTGTTTCAAAAATCCCTGATGTAGGATTAATAACCGTAGAGAGAGAAGCTGTAATAATAAGAATGGAATAATTCTAGAAAGTATGTAGTGTGTGCGTGGACTCCGTTTGATTACTCTGTTCGGACTGCTTCTAGTATAATCATCAATGTTTTTGGAACACATGGTTCATTTTTTGCACAGAAAATAATCATTTTTAAAAACCTAAAAATGTAAGAAAAATATTAATGGAAAAATATTTGGTAAATTAGCATCAGGGATTATTATGTAGGGGTTGGAATAATTCAAAATAACAATGTGGATGTGTGTGTCCTTGGATGACATCCCAGAATCTGAGGTTCTGACTACTACCGTCTCTTTGTGAAGCAGTTTTTTCAACTAAAACATTTATGTTAATCTGCGTAAACGCGTGTTTTGAGCTTCCGCATTCAAAACGCTTGCATTCAAACGTAACTACACAAATGTTTTTGGCCTCTGTGGATAAAACGTGTGCCCATTGAACACACATTTAAGTTAAACCTGTTGAACTTTGACCAATCAGGGACTCTAATTTAAACACGTAAAGACGAAGAGACGTATGGATTGGGCCCATTTTTATTCATGGAAGGGCCAACTGTTTGAAAATTGATTGTGAAAGACAAATTAATAATTGCGATTTGTGCCTGGCCAAAGTGATATGACACTAAGTCTTTCATAGAAATAGAGCTGTGAAAGGAAAACCCTGGAGAAAGACAGCATAATGTTGTAGGTCAAACCATTTGTTTTTTCTAAAAGAAAATAATTAAAACAAAATAGAAGCAATTGAATGGCAGAATGACACCTATATTCAGCAAATGCAATAAAGAAAACTACTCTGGAGAAAATGATCGTGTTACTAAAAATGAATTTTATAAAAAAGTTTCAGCAACCAACAGTGTTTGTAAAAAAGATAAAATATATCAATAGTCCAAAATGGGAATTTGTGGCTCTAACCTTGGGGCTTTTGTTTCAGGGATCAATAAACAGTTATCACAAAAACGATTACGCAAAAACTTAGCAAACAGTAAACTAAAAATGTGGTACAGCAGCTCAAAAAAGGCATTCTCTCACTGTCAACAACTATTTGAAGAAACTGCTTTAAGAATACCAAATGCAAAAAAATACATGTTTTTCACTGCACTGAAGTCCAGTTCTTTACCAGTGGAAAATAAAAATAAAAACAAAACTTAACTTTAAACATCTGAAAGTATGATTTTCAGAAAGGTTTTAGAAATGAATGAGTAACATGGAAAAATAGGCAATTAATTATTTCTTACAAGTAGTTCTCTCATTTTTTTTCTAACTAGTTTTTGTTATGTCATCAAATTTTGTTTTATGTAAATTTCTTTTGGATTTTTCCACAGGCACTGCTAAGAAAGACCCCATAAAGAATTTACTTTGTTTTTAAAGATATGCTCATTTATTTAATAATAACATACTAAAAATACATATTTATAATGGTTTAAAAAATAAACAAAGATATTTTTCATCCTGTGATGAGGTAGTTTTACTGTTTGCACCTTTGCATGAGTGTTTCAAAGAAAATGAAGAATTTATTTGAGACGATAGGCTTTTTGCTTGACGTTGTTGTAGATCCCCCAACATACACACACACACACACAGCTGATAATGCAAAGAGGAATTTTGCAGAAGCTGCACACCTTCAAGACAATGTACTGATGCAGCACACATCATTTTTCTTCCCAAAACTGACTCTTAAATTCCGAAAGCATTGTTAATCTAAGCTCAGCTCTTTTGTGCCGCTCAGCTTGCAATGACAAAGCTTAAGACTCTGAGCATTTTTGTGATTTTTTGCTTGAGAGAAATAGATAGGTAGAACCCTAATTTGGCCTGATCAGGTTTCTTGTTTGTGTTTCTCATTTCTTTATACCCACTACTATATATTTAATTTTAACTGTTGGACAAAATTAAGCAAATGTGCGTGTTCATTTGTGTTGATTCAGCTTTGCTATTAGGACAATGTTGTCGTGTTTTTGGCCTGCACGTGGGACCTGTTGTGTGTGTGTGTGTTCCTGTATCGTTTGCTGCGCTGCACCTATGATGTTGTTGTTTTGAAAAGGGCAATGTCACGCATGTTTACAACAGGCACTCTCCTGCGCGGCGCAGTAATGTTACACATGAAGGGTGTCAGTAATGGGATTCTGGTCAGGCCAGTGTGACCATGTTGAACTGAGCTGAGGTCATTGATGCCACATCAAGGGCTAAGAGGAAGAAAGAGGGAGAAGCAGAGGGCACACAACTGAATGGAGTAGAGGAAAACAAAAGAAAGGGTTGTCATGAAAAGATGGCATTGGAAGGAAAGGACAAAATGATGGAATTTAAATGTGTGCAGATGATGCTTTTTCAGGCTTTTGAGCACTCTGTCGTTCTCGGTCCTCATTTCTTCCCTTTTCATTGCTTTCTTTTTTTTCCTCAATTCCCTTTTTCCTTCCCTTCACCGTCTACTCGTTTTTCCTCTTCTCCCACACCTCCTTAGACAAGGCTATTTTCTGCCTGTCAGGCAGTTTGCAGACAAGCAGCGTCCCTACTCTGGTGATGCTCTTTATATTTTGTGTGCGTGTGTGTGTGTGTTTTATGTGTGCATGCATATCTTACAAGTGGCCGTTTGGTTTGTGTTTACAGTTGTGTCTGAGTGTGGAGTAAATCTGTGTGTTTGTGTGGGGCAGAGAAATTTAGCATATTTTTGACCATTTGCTTCCTGTGCGTGTGTGTGGGTGTGTGGCGCTGTGTGTCTGTGTTCTCCTGTTGTGACAGTATTGAATCCAAGCTGACATCCCCTTCTCCCTGCAACAGCATATGCCCCTCAGCAAGACTACTGGGAGGCTACAGAGAGGCGGGGGAGAAGGGGTGAGACTTAGAAGGGGTTTGGAGGCAGTAATAGAGGAAAACAGGGAAATGCTGGGTAATGAGTGGCGGGAAGAGAGGATGGAAAGCGAGATCTGATAGAAGAAAAGTGAGGAGGGGGGGAAAGTGGCCAAATAGGAAGAGAGCCACGGACTGAGACCAAGACAGAGGGGGAGAACTCACCCCCACTGTGTTTCTTTTCAATACTGCTAGCACTGGCATGTGTTAAATGTAAAGCTGCTGGCTGACTCACCATGCTACCAGCTCTTATTCAGCACTCTCCACTGCTCCTGTCTGACAGAGAGGCAAAGGGAAGGAGGAAAGCTGGTAGCTTAGATTCAAAACTGTCTAATTCACCTATGGAGAGAATAAAAATAGAGGTGGAGGCTTGTAGCAAATTACTAAACTGCCCACTTTTTCTGTCTGTGTTCCAAATCCCAAGGGTGTGTTGCTATTGTCAGATGTCAGTCTTCAAAACTGTGTGTGCCCCTCCATGCAGGGTTCTAATGTAAAAACGAATTGTTCTGGTCCAAAGCAGACCTTGTTTTTCCACACTGTTGGAACAAAAGAGAGAGTGAACATGTTTTAAGCACAAAATGCAACAGCATCACATCTGTGATTGTTTCTTTGCTGTGGTTGCTCTCCCCCACCTGCTTGAAATAACCTTGTTTGATTCAACACATTTCCTTCTGGAAGACGATCAGTACTGCTGATGGCTCGAGCTCTCAGACTGTGATTGATAAAAGCAGGACACGGTAAGTGGAAATGTAGCATGTGGTTCCTCAGTTACCAAAGTTGGTGGTTCAAGTATTCGCTTAGTCTTTTTTTTTTTTTTAGCTAGTAGTTCTGGTTTTGAATGAGGATCAACACAATTTTTTGGGATTTGTCTAAATGCTCAACATGGGTTTCAGGCTGCAAAGTCATTTTCAAGGATATTTTTCATAGGCAGCAGTGGATGCAGTTTATTCCTTTTTAAGCAAAAACAAAGCTTTGAGATTTGTTTTTGTTCCTTTCATCTAATAAGTGAAAAAACATAGGACTATGTGCAACAGAGCTGCTTTTTAAATTCAGAAGCTTACTTGTAGTAGTCAGCTTAAAAACCTTTGGACTGCATGTGTAAATAACATTAACAAAACTATAGCTTGGTTGATAGATAACTAAATCTGTGATCCTGATCACAAAGCCTCTGGTTTGATATTTTTCAATTAGCCAGACTTTTAAGGTAAAATAAACTGAAAAATTAGATACTGTAATGCAAAACATTTAATTTTGCTCTACTTCTGTAAACAAAAACAAACAAAAAAGTAACAAAGTTACAGTATTTTGACATTTATCTTTTTCTTCTGTTGTATGTTGGTGCGGTGGCGGTTTTAGATATGGGCGAGGTGGGCGGTCGCCCAGGGCGGCATTTCCCAGGGGGCGACATTTTATGCCTGCAGCTTGCTCACGACATAGCAAAGCAATAAAGGAAGTGCTTAAAGTGTTTCCTTTGACATACCTATAACAGACAGAAGCTTAAGCTTTTATTTTGACACGCCTGATTCCATAAATCGCACCCATATCTTCATCCTCTACCCTCTCCACACTTATGGTGCAGTGGTGCAAAAAATATTACGTTATTTAATGTTTAACTTCATTTATTCTGGATTAATATTCCTGTTTGTTTTTATTCATATTTAAGTTGAAAAAATTCAGTTTTAAAGGTTTTAAAGTTTAGCTTTAGTGTGTTCAGTAAATGTTTATCTTTTGTGTGATGTAACTCAACTGTGCTGTCATGAACCATGTCAGGCCAACTGTTGCGATTTTCTGAGATTGACTGTGGCTTGGAAATAATTTGCAGTTCCTTGGAATCTGTTACTCCCTCACTTTTCAATGAAGTCCAAACTGGGGAAGACTTGTACCTTTCTCAAATGTAAATCAATTTCATTGCAAAACTAAATTTAAAAAACATCTAAAACCAGCCAAAACATTTGATTATTGACATGACCAATGTGGTTCAAACAAGCAATTTAGCTAAAACACTGATAATTGTCTTAAAACAAGAACATGCTTTGTGTTTGGGGTTTTTCATTTAGGCCTTTTAAACTAATTAAGGAGATTATTAAAACTCAATGAGAGGTAAAATTATGAGATACCCTGCAGGAATAATGAGATGGCTAAAGGAAGAGATACAGACCACAAATGTTAAGACACGAAAGCTCCTCACCATACATGGAGGGTTCCATCCCAAAATCCAGAATCTTGAGACTGTATTTAAGCCGCAAGGAAGGAGGTCGAGGACTAGTGAGCGTGGAAGTCACTATCCAGGATGAAACATCCAAGATGCATGAGTACATCAAGCTCAAGGCCCCAACTGACAGTGTGCTCAGTGAATGTCTCAAGCAATGGAGAGCAGAGGATACAGCGCTGGAGGACAGATCCTCATGGGAGGACAAACCCCTGCATGGGATGTACCACCGGACCATAACTGAAGTCGCTGATATCAAGAAGTCCTACTAATGGACAGCACTGAGGCACTCATCCTGGCAGCCCAGGAACAAACCCTGAGCACCAGAGGCTCAGATCTACCACACCAGACAAGACCCAAGGTGTAGGCTGTGCAAAGAAGCGCTTGAAACAATCCAGCACATAACTGCAGGGTGTTAGATGCTGGCAGGGAAAGCATACATGGAGCGACACAATCAAGTGGCTGGAATAATAAACAGGAACATGTGTGCAGAATATGAACTGGAAACTCCAAAGTCAAAATGGGAAACACCTCAATTAAAGTGTTTGCAGATTTTTCAGTAGAGAAACGAGCATGGCAGTTCTAAAGTCCCTATACGATTATGTTTTGATCTATTTTCAAAGCGTTCCCTTTTATTAAATCGGTCTTTTAATTATGGTTAAGATGTTTTTAGGCTAAAAAAAAGTGTTGTTTCTAAACTTTTACGCCACACAAAAATGTTCTTTATATATGTCCTCCATGAAAAAAACACCACAAGAACATGTAAAAAACAAAAAATGCGATCTTCATCTGAGGTTTTTCTGTACTGAACCTGTGGGAGAAAATGTATTCATTTTATTCCGCCTGTAAGAGATTTTCCAGCAGTGATGCAACAGTAAACAGTCTGGCTGTTGCTTTTCAGTGCATGTGGACTCAACAGCTTTTGAACGCCTTCCCCTTTCACTCTGTGTGACAAAGCTGCTCATGATCTTCAAACCCCCTTCAACAGAACTCTGTTCTCATGAGGCTTGATCCTTCCTAACCCCCTGTCTTTCTCTCCCTTTTTTTGTCCTGTCTCTCTTTCGCTCTCTACCCTTAAGCTTTCTGTCTTTCTCTCTCATCTTTCTTGCTGTCTCTCTGTCTCCTGCCCTCCTGCTGTCTTTCCATGCGGCTTTCTCCTTTGCCCTGCCCTCTCTCTTTGTTCCAGGGATCAAACGAGTATCTTTCTCGTCCATGCACTGTCACCTGGGAGCACACACACAAACACACGCTCACAAACACACACTTATGGCCTTCTTCCTTTAGTTCATAGGAATGCTTCAGTTCTGGGTTTTAGTGTAGTTATGAAAAAAAACAAACGTACCTCTTAACTTACTGACTGTTTCAGATCAAAGAGCGGAGTAAGGGGAAAATACAAAAAACCTAAAAACCAGATAGAAGAAAATTTGGACGAGACAGATTAAAACAGACCAGACTTCTTTGAATTTCAGTGAAAGGACCACGATAAAGATCAGAGCCACCCCAGTGTGAGGGGTGGGGGGGGGAAGAAAGAATCAAAAAAATGTTCAAACTAATGTAGGCTTCTGCCTCAGGATGTAGCTCCACAGAGAGCTTCTGATTGAATTTTTAGGGAGACAAAAGCTAAGCTAGTACATTTTTAATCAGGTAAGGTAACATGCATATTCAATATTTGTAATAGAATAGGTTTCATCCAAATGTAGCATAAAAATGAGTTCATTTTGAAGCAACTTACAAAGAAAATGCAATCAGTGTTTTTACCATTCATCAAATTATTCTTAACAGTGAAACTAATTTACCAATCAGGGGATTTTTTGAGGTGGGTTTAACTCCATGACTTTTCTGGAAAAAAAAGACCCTAATTGCCTTAAATTGCTCAATTTTTTTAGAAACCGTTAATGTGGCTGTTTTATCAATTTGATCTGTTAATCTAAGAGCAGCTCGTACTAAAAATAATCTTTCTAGTTGATTTATTGTTAGAATACCGGTATATTTCCATTTATCTTCATGTTAATGTTGGACATTAGCATTTTTAACATTTCTGAAGTATAAAACACGCTTTTCTATCGTTTTTTCTCCTACTGACTTGAATCATTATTCAAGGCCATTCTACTCATGTGTTCAGTTTTGTGACTGATTACTTTAAACTATGATAAATAAATAAAAACTCCTTCAATCAATATTTTCTGTGGCCCTCCTTCACAAAAGCAGCAGCCGTTCTTTCTGGCACATGCGGCTGTCTCATTTGCAGCCACTGCCATGTTGCAGAATTCCACCAATTCAACCAGCCAATTAAAATGTGTCAAACAATTTCACATTTTATAATTGCATTTAATTCAGCCTGACTATTTTGACTAAAGATAGTCGCTGGATTCTTGAGATCTTCAGTTATGATAGGATTTTTCTGATTTTGCGTTAAACTTGGCATAAACCATCATGACCTCTGTTAAACATCTAGCTTCTCTGTTTTAAATAATGGTAAATACTAAAATTGTAAAATTGTCTAATATGTTGAAGCATTTTATAACATAGAATTTGTTTATTAAAAGTACTGTGGCAAAAAATGTAAAAAGAAATAATCAAAATTGCAATTTGTTCATAAATCAGACAAGATTATGATCACGAGTGTTTGACTAATGATACAATTTTTATGACACATAGATTGTCAGGAAAACAGTGAGAAGCAATGTTGTTTTGATAGGCTTGCATTAATCTGACCCAATTTCAATGCCTTATAGTTGCTCCATGTTTGTCCGTGGTTTATGTTTGGTTCCTTTCCACTTGGTCCACTTTCTACAGCCCCTAATGCCCGGCTACGGTGGTCCAGTTGTTCCACTCCGGGCATGGAGACCATCTCGAAAAAAAGGTCTGAAATCGGTTTCTGGTTCCAGCTTGGGTGTATTTAGACTGCAAATTTGTTCCAGGAACTAACTCTGGTTTTCTTTGAGAGAGTCAACTGTGTCCCATCTGAATTCACCCAAAGGCATAACTTCAGAGCCATAACAGTCTTCCCCCTCTTGTTACGTCATGTTTTGGGGTTGACTTGTTCAGAGAATGAAATGTAATTTGTTTTTGTTTATTTATTATGTGAAGTTGGCATCGGTAACTCTCTTCTCTCAAACTTGGATCCTTTAAATTCCACAATTTCGGATAATAATACTAGTTTTTTATTTAAAGAATTAAAGCTAGTCTGAAATTAACAGCTTAAATGTGACGTAAATGTAATCAAACACAAGATTACTTTAAGAAGAAGTTTGCCTTTTAGTGAACATCTCTTCAGTCACTAAAAAACTTGTGACCAGGTTGATATGAGAAGCTGAATATTCTGCATTTTGTATCAGAATTTAGGAGAAAGAGATTTTTACTTCCACCCATCAACACCTCTTTGCTACTTATCATCTGTCATCCTTCTTAATTTATTCAGTCTCTTTCACTTGGGTGAACTTCACTCCAGTCTTGTCCAGATTGGGGTACTTTAGCTCAATGCAGTCCAGTGCTGTTGAGAAGAGAACAGGTGGTATGTGACAGCAGGTATGAGTCGACTTCAAAGGATCCTGGGAGAGGAAGCATTAGAGAAGGAGAAGGGGGTGGGGGGAACAAAAAAGGATAGACAGGAAAATGACAAAATATAGATAAAAATGTCCATAAAGGCCCCTGTATACATTAGAGGTGAAACCTGTACAGCGACAAAAAGGGACATTTCTGGCAGAAATTTGGTGTGAGGCGTTTGGAGTTTAGATGATCTCTAGAGCAACAGCTTGTAAGCGTTAGTCCCGTGAATACCAATTGCTTTGCAGAAATAAAAAGCGAGCTGCAAAACACCTAAACCTAAAATATCTACATTACTTTCTTTTTTTTGGTTTTGTTTTTCATCAAGTTTTAATTCAAATCAGCATCCTTTTGTGTGTGTGTGGTTTTGTGCAAAAAAACAAACTTTGACTATACTTTTCTTGGATCTGTGCCTGCATTTGCTCTTTCATAAATCTGTGCCATTTTACTCTCCAAAGCGATGAATGCACACCCGCAGTCTTTAAACTCAGACCATATGCATATACGTTCTCCTCCACACACTGTCACCCCTATAGGAGTCTCTCTGCAGATGATGCTAGGTGGATGTGGACATTGTTTAACGAGCGCTGGGACAGGGAAAGCGAGGAAAGGAGGGGACAATAGCGGAGAGAGAGGAGGAGGACAGCAGCAAGGAAAAGGAGGAGAAATGAGGGATGTGGAGAGAAAACAAGAGCGCCGGGGATGCCTCTGTGGAGGACGGTGAAAGGAGTAGAGGAGAAATGGGGGGAGTAGAGGAGAAAGGGAGGTATGCGGGATGTAAATAAGTCACATTCAGGGAGGGGAAACGTGGCGGGGGTGATGAAAAGACAAAAATTGGAGAGGAGGGAGGAGAGTGAAGGACTAAACGGGGGAATTGTATGTGATATGTAGCCTGAGGACAGCAGCAAGAGGTTGAAAAAAAAAACAGATGAGTGGGAGGAGACTGAGGTGAAACAAGGGTGTATAATCCTTCAAACAAGGTGAGAAAAAGACGAACAAAAGGTGAAGGGGAGAGGATGTGATCCCTCCTTTCTCTCACTTCCCCTTTCCATTCTCTTTTGCTCCTGTTCTTTACATCTCTCCTTTCCTGCTCAGCTATGTAATGTTAGACTACTGGATGAGGAAAATGTCCGAAGTCAGCTCTTCCTCTGTTTTTTTCACAATTTTATCCTCTTGTTTTTGTTTCCTGTCATGTTACTCAAACACCAAAAATGGAAAATGCTGCAGATAACAAACCATCTCTGCCCCAGAAGATGCTTACAGTGATTAAACTGTTTTTATTTTATTTTATTCACACTATGTGGACATCTCTGAAGTATTTATCTAGCAGTTAAATTTATGATATCTCTAATATTGCATGTTCTGAACAAAAAAAAAAACTATCTTTCTGCCGCATAATTGAAGAAAGGGTCCAGCAAATTTATGCATGCTGTCCATTCTTAGCTCAGAAACTCTGACAGTAATGGCCATTGAATGAATTCAGCCGCCACAGACGGTCGCATAGCACGGACAAAAAGTCACCGGTGGCGTATGTACGTATGTGTGCAAGTGTCGACTCATTTGGAATTTTCCCACCCTCAAGCAGAGAGAGCATCTCATTCCGTTGTTCACTCTGTTCCACTATTGCCTCACAGCATCAAGTCTCTGTTCATTTGAGTCCTGAAAATAAACTGTCACTCATCCCATCAACTGATGGGCAACTACGGTTCTGTACTTGTGTGGGTTTGTTTGGGTCAGGTGTTTGCGGACTGAACTGTTGTGACGTATGCACGCTAGTGGGTATTGAAGGTAATTATAGAAATACACATATAAATATATTTATACATATATATATATAGATCAATGTCTCAGTGCTGGTGAAAGCTTGAGTGTCTACGTGAAGCTGTCAATTTGTCTTGCCCAGCTCCATCCAAACAGACAGACAGCCCATTGAGGCGTATGCTGCAGAGAAAAATAACAGCCCCACCTGACAAACATACTTTAGTCAGTGTGCAAACACTGGCCCAGAGACAGGAAGGACGGGGTTTTGCATTCAAATTTACGGGATAGTTGACTATTTTTTATTTATTCTTGTAAAATCTGGTTTACTTTTTCAGCTTTAAAGTGTCACTTGGGCTTGTTTTAGAGTGTTTCAGCGAATGTATCGATCAGCGTTGCATTAAATGGGAGACAAACTCTCCCTGAGGCGGACACCGCAGCTGCATTTTTCAAGCGTTGGTTCACACTTGGCTGTAAAAGACTGCACTTCATTTCCATAAACACCACCATGTTTACTCATTGTGTTGCTGTAAGGATCAAGCTGGACACCTGGGTTTTGGAACCGATCTTTTGCTTGATTAAAGCATCTTCATATAATCTATATTTCATTTTGAATTCTTATCTATTTAGTTAGTAGATAAAGTTTTCATTGATCATCTTAGATCAGAATAAATCTTGAAAATGAAAGTTTATACAGCTGCTACAATCATTTCTGCATTTTTATTGAACACATCACCATTTCTAACCAACCAAGTTCTACGGTTGGTATTCTAATGCATGCCTCTTTGTCTAAATGGAAAGCATTACAAATGCAGCAGGTTGAAAGTGAAGGCCAAAGATCATACAAGGAATTTCCTTCACATCAAAGAAGACAGAGCCCACTGTGGAGAGGTTTGCTCTGCAGCTGCAGCGTGGGAATGTTTCAGCAGCACTTGGACGGGGTCATGTGGGCATCATCAAAGGCCTTATGCATGGGTTTATTATGCATGCTAAACGCTGTTGCGCTTCCATAAAAAAAGAAAGTAATTGTACTTTTTATTTTTATTCACCCAACCGTGTTCTTTTACTCCACAGTTTGTTACCTTTGTTGCACATAGTGCAACAGTCGGGGATTTTGTAGACAAACGAAAAGCGTGCATCAGACACTTCCTAAAAAAAGAAAGGAGCCAGACAATAGAAGTAAAATTAGCCAGTCATCCCTCACTCAACAAAGCCTCTGCACATCCACAATGGTCCTCCCTACACATCTTTTGCATATCTCACATCTTTTGGGCACTCGTATCTCATTTTTCCAGCCCTTCCCAAGCTTTATTAATGTCTTCATAACCCCGCTCTCTTTGCATTCCTTCTGCTTCTCTGTATGTTCCTGACTTCCCCATCAGTAACTGAATTTCCATCTAAATGTGTGATTGAACAATCCTATGTAAAAATATGCATGTTTCTATTCATGCAGTTATGTGATATTTTTTAATAGCTATTCCATTCAGGTTAATAATTAGGTACTGCAAATTTTCTCTTCAGAATAAGACCCCAAATAGTAATAAATGGAATAATGGAAAGCATAAAGACATGATGGAAATTAAGAGATTTGGATGACTCTGACCATTAATCAAGCATATGCCCCTCATGCACTTTCAACATCAAATGTGTTCACTGAGCTTTTTTCCTTGGTACTTTATTGAAGCTGAAGTGATGAAGTTATCATCTACCAATCAGAGTGGACCATTATGCACTCACTGGTGTGTGAAAGTGTTTCAGAGAAAAAATGGCTGCATGCATCGAATAAAAACTGTTTCATAAATATTTTTGTGATGGGGTGAATGAGAAACGGCAGAGATTTTCATTTTGCTTGTCTCCGAATAAAAGTTTTATTGAATGTAAATAAAATCCTACCATTTTACCAGGGAAACTGTCGCTGAACTGAAGCCTTTCCTTTGCCTTTTTAGTATGCTGTTGTCACTTAACTGGGTTAATGGAGGATGATCTAAATGCAAACAACTGGAAGCAGGCCGGTGGATCTAAAGTGTTTAGTTAAATAAACTTGAAAATGAAACTTCAACATGGTAAAAAAAATCTTGGGGGGGGGGGGGGGGGGATGAAGTACAAACAGAAAGGCATGACAAAAGAGAGAACATCTCAGGTGAATTTAGTTTCAGTCTTGTTAATCATTAATGAAGTGTGATCACTAAAAATGAAAGGAATCAAACTCAATTATTTTTATCAAAAAATGAACAAAGCCTGGGGACGTTAATTTAAACAAATCTATGTCAAAAAGTAAAAGTAAATTAAAATAAAGCAATACTGTCTCATAGCCACAGCTTTTTCCACATGTTAGGTACTTAATGTTCTTGTTTATTGGTGAACAGCTTTAGCTTGTGTGTATTTCAGTGAATGATTAAACCTTGTGTCAAACTCTGTAAAAGTTTGGTTTATTTATTTAAGGAGCTGCTCTGATTAAAATAGTATTTTTGGCATGTTCTTTTGGCATTTTTCTCATGATGGAGGACAAAAATGTATTTCTGAGTATTTCTTTGTTCAGAATCAGGAGCAGACAAAAAAATGAAAAAGCTTGCAGTTGAACCTACAATGGCAGGCCCCACGCTCTCTACTCGGCTCCATTCTGATGCATCCACATATAGACAAATAGATCCATGTACATCTTTGTTTTTCTCGTCCAAGTTGGAATCTGGCTCAAAACCATTAGGCTGGATAGCTCTGATATTTCTCACCATTTTTGTTGCCCGGGTATTGTTAGGTTGGGGTGTGAGGAGCTGTAAGCTAGCATGAGAGAGTGTAAACAAATGGATGACAGGAAGTGGGGCAGGCTTGCTCCATGCCAATCTCCTCGCCCAGAACCCAGAAGTGAATGTCTAATGAACCACTGCCACTCTGCAGAAAAATATGTCCCAAAAAAAAACCACAGTTTTATTTTTGCATAAAATGACACAATCATGATTAAAAGACAGGGAAGGCTTTTCCTCTTAAGACCCGAGCTAATATTTGAGCTAACCCCCCCACACACATAGTTGCAGCACCCCAGTTCTTCTTCCTCTTTCGGCTTCTCCCATCAGGGGTCGCCACAGCGAACAAGTCGCATGGTAAACTTAGCAATGTTTTACGCCGGATGCCCTTCCTGACGCAACCTTCTCAGACCGGGTTGGGACCGGCACAGAAGTAGAGAAGGGAACAGGGAGCAACCTGGAGTTGAACTCTGGTTTCACGGTTGGAAGGCGCCGCAAACCAGCACGAGCTAAACCGGCTCCCACAGTTGCAGCACCCCAGTTAAGGAGAATAAACTACAGTACTATGGTAATATAACCCTAAAATGTATGGACACCACATTCTGGAGAGGTTAAACATTTGTTTCAGTGAGACAAATTAAAGGCATTTATAAGTGACAGTTCATAAAATTATATAAATATATAGTATTGAGAGTTAACATAATTATACATATACTGTATTAACTCTGCAAACAAGCACATATTTTACCATTGTTTTGAACTTCCCAAAAAGTGTACCACGATGTCTGTTAAAGGATTTTAACTTTAAAAGTTTCAACACCAAAAGCTATGTTAAAAAATAGTAGCTCTTAGCTTAGGGCCTGTACCACAGCATGAAATGATCCTGAATGTGCAACACCCTGTGGTTTACCTAATTTAATGGTCACAACATTAGTTAATTTCATGGTATGAGCTCCTTTTCAGTTCTAATTTTGAGTGATTTATGCAAATGCCACCTAGTAGGACCAACTACTTTTTTGTGTTGTTGTTCCTGCATTGTTGCCCTGCTGTGGAAAATAAAGAAGTCCACATGCAATGTAGGGGAGCTGAAATATTAAAAAAATATATACATATTCCCTTTTTTTCACATTTTCTTTTTATTTGACACATTTCATCATCCCTGAGAGCTGTATGCTTCTGAGAGGTCTGCATGCCAACCCATCTCCATAATCCCTCTTTGTTTCTGGGCTAACATGGAATGCACACAGACAGCTTGGTCATACCACAATAGCAGCATAACTTTTTCTCACATTAGTGAATGAGATTCCATAGGCAAGAAGCTCGATTCATTATATTTTATCCCTCTTCACCTTACCTGTCTAAAGCAGAAAGAAAAAAAATGCAACATGAAATAAATAATGGATCATATCTATAGGCAGCTGTACTGAGCTATTCTGCAGAGAATGATGAAAACAAAAGCAATAAATTAAAGCAAATCATCAAGACAGAAGCAATACTACTGCAAGAACATGTTATAGTCATCTGAAGTCTTCCTAAATCCTCACAATTTTATGTACCGTAATTTTTCCTCTCAAGCTGGAAAAACCTGGTTCTCCTCACATTGTTATGAGCTAATTAAAATGAATTTATTGTAACGGCCACATTGAATGAGTGTAAATGACGTAAAGTGAATGTATCAGAAAACAAACAAACAAAATGTGAAATAAAATTAATTTCAAGATCTAATTTAGATCACCAAAACATTTAGCCAGATTTTATTCACCATACTGTTATTTTGATGTCTCTTTTTTCTGGTGGTTCGCTCTGGAATCAACAGCGATCTATTGAATTAGCTCTCCTCATCTGTGTAACTTCGATGGCAGATCCCAGGTATGAATATTAAAATCATCAGAGGCTGACTGTGTCAGTGCATTGTAAACACATCTGTCTCTGCTGTTTAATTGGTACACAACTCTGACCGGTATTTGTTTGTTTGTAAACATCTATGTCCCTGCATGAAATGAAAGGTCGTTAAAGTAACCTGTTTACTCAATTTGAGCTGTTTGCACCTCTGCCTGGACACTTTTAATTAACATTCGAATTCCAGCCTCAAAGAGGACGTTCTTTCACTACGATCTGTAAGGAGGCTAACTTATTTTTCCGTCATAGGGAACATGCATTACAGTTACTTGACCTTCAGAGGCGAGCCGTTTGGGGGAAATGAAGGATGTAAAATGGTTGGAAGAAGGGGAGAAAAGGAAATGAAAATATTCTGCTGTGCAATTTAATGACAATTACAATCATTCGAGTTTTTGAAATGTTTTTGTGGTAATTATAAAAAAATAAACACAGTTGCAGATTTAAAGAGAGATTTGACAGAGATATGTTTTTGGAGCTTCTTTGTTGAACGTTTTAAATGTGCTATGCCGAAACTCAAACTTGACATCAACAAACCGCTGACTGCCAATCGCCCTTAGCATTAGCATCATGAGGTCAGGTTGATAGAAGAGCCAAACTTTAAAGATCTGTGAACAGAAACCTGATTAAATTAACTGTACAGAGAATAAAAAAAGTATTTTTACTAGACACCTTAAAATAAAACCAATGTTAACTGTGGCTGAGTTTATTTATGACTTAAAGTTAAGAAAATCTGACAGTAAATGATTATATGGCAAAAAATAATTTACAATTGCAAAGCACCTGAGATCATAATAAAACTGAAACTAGGTGCGAGATAAAGTGTTGGAGCGGGGACAGATGAGAACTAATGTTGAAAATATATACATGTATACGGTGCTCAGCAAAAATGAGTGAACCACACTACATTTGTCAAAAAACCTTTAGTTTCCTTTCTGTGAAATGCTATACTACAAAATATACCTACAAAGGTGGGCTATTGATTGCAAAAAAGATGTGTTAATTTGCACACACAAAAAAGTGAATTAATTCAAGCCCATGTTGTAAAAATTAGTAAACCCCAGTCATAGTCTTAGGAGAAAAGACAAACTTAAGACTACAAAATTCTAATGAACAGGCATTCAACCACAGGTGAGTCTGATGATTCGTGTAAGACGTGTCCAGCACACAGGTGACTGCAAAAGGGCATTTCTTAACAAAGAAAAGCCTTTCCTATTTCATGCTGTCAGCAATGGCTCCCCATGGAAAAGAAATGTTACAAAATCTGAGAAAGGAAATCATTTCTTTGCAAAAAAAAAAAAGGTGAAGACTACAAGAATATCAGCAAAGCTTTACATATCAGTCAAAATACCATAGGAAAAGTGATCCAAAAGTTTAAGAAAGATGCAAGTGCAACCATCTTACAGAGACGTCCAGGCCGTCCACGGAAGCTCTCGACAGGAGATGTTTACTTCTGGTTCCAACCAATTCAGTCGCCTTTTCTTCACAATACAGATGCTGCCAATTTGGAGCCAGACAGCAGCACACAGTGATGGCCTGAGTCGAAATCAACATTTCGATATCAACCGCTCTCGCCAGTCAGGAGTGAGCGTTTTCTGGAAGTCCACACCCCTATCACTAAAAGCAGGCTCGGGAGAATATGTCAATCAACCCTTTCAAACGTGTAACCCTTGTGCTGTCCTAGTCACTTTAACATTGGGAGTTGGGTCATCTAGACCCACTAGACAGTGAGCTGAACCCTTTTTCTTCAATGATTTGTGATCTTCACTGGTGTCCATGGATTACATGAAATCTTTCCACCTTTATCCACCTTTGTCATGGTAGGAATAACACGTCAATGTAAGGATGGGGGCATCTAAGATAGCACGAGGGTTAACGTGGTGGCCAGCTGGCACCGCATACCTTTTTGAGACATCTAATTGGACAGTTTATAACTTGGATAACTTGAAAAAAGAAAAAAAAAGAAAAAAAAAACAAGATTAACAAGAACATGTTAAAAACAGGCAGTAGAGCAAGACTGTTTTTTCTGATCAAATGGAATGACTGAGTTGTTTATTTCTCAAAAGACGTCTATGGGATTTTGGCTTCTTGGAGTCAATGGTACTATTTAGAATGCCAGGGGGGGATCATTCACTGTAGTTCTCTGATACAGTCAATGGTTTCAACTGTGTTCATGGGAATTTTAGTATGATGACTGCATACAAGCTAGCATCTGCTACTATAAGCTTTTTCCCACCTGTGGTCTCCCAATAGATCTTCCTGTCTTGATGGTGGTGAGTGACATTCCAAACTGTTCTTCCCACTCAGCGAGTGTTCAATCACATCAATGGCTGCTACTCTTCATGTGTTGTTTTGTCATGAGAAACAGACATCACAACTGTTTTGCAATAGGTTTGCTATGGCAACCCTGCCTCCAATCGTTTGGTTCAAATTGACGACACAGTGAGAACAGCAGACCCAGGTACAAAAGTCTGTTCCTATTAGTAAATGAAACAAAAGATTCTCTATTTCACAAGGAGGGGTTGGCTGTGCTCTATCAGACCCTGCAGGTTCATATTCCTTACAACTTCAGTTTCATCAAAGTTGGTTCCATTCAAAGTGTTGCTGGGACTTATTTTGTTCATGCAAACTTAGAAGGTTCAGTTCTTTGAACTCAAGACTTAGTGTAATCTTAGATTCAACTTGACAGAGGTGCTGCAAACTCTTTGATCCATGTGTTGTAAAAGCCTCCCCTTTGTACATAAATCTAATCTTAGAGGTTTTATCATCTTTTACACTTTTTTTCTAGTAAAATCTTATTGATGATTTAGTCATAAGCAATTTAAATAATCAGTTTGACTATCTACATACAAAATAAAATAAAAATTCTGTAATAAATGAGGTTTTTTAAAGCCTTAAGACTAGAGTAATTTCTTGCAAAAGCTGTTGTGTGACATGTGGTACATTTTCTGTTCTCAGACTGAATGAATCCAGTGCCAGTTACAATCTTCTTCAGCTGAGATGAAGAAATATCTTCAATCGTGTTTATATTTGTGTGCATGGCACTTCTCTGGGAAGAACACATACAGAATAGATAGAAGAACATTTTTTAAATTGTCAAAAGCAGCACAAAAGTCTCTGATACCAAATTGTTTGCCCCAGCATCAGGACAGCATATTCTAGAACCAAATGCATTCGTTTGGATGTACGCTTGTGTTTATGTGTCAAAGTGGCAGTGATCCATTGACCTGACATGTCTTCCTGGGGGATTGCACACATCGCTGTCATTACTGCAGTAGCCACTGTTGATTGACTGCTTTCAGCATCGCTCAGGGGATGTCAGTCGGTCATACTGTTGATTTCAAACCAAAGTCTGCACACTTGAATGCTGCTGACAGTCTGCATTGATCATGAATCTGTTATGAGGTACATTTGATTGCTTCAACTCTACAAGTTAACTCAGTATAACTCAACAAATAGTTTGTGTACCAAAAAAAATGGCAGCATTATGACTGAACAGCTAAAAGGGATCTCCAAGATTTATAACAACTATAGATATTTGGATGACAACATACCATTATGATCTCAAAATGCTGAGATCCTATAATTGTTAGCTTGAGGGCAGTAGACAAGAAAATTCCATGGAAACTTAAAAAAAAAAAAAACAACTGCATGACCTGCAATGATTCATATGTGAATGTTGTTTGCTAAATCTGGATGCTGAAGCAATTTGCTAAATGTTAAATTAGCAGAAGAAGTTGAAAGTTGCCCAAGCATGAAAAGAAATTGAAAAGGCCGGAAAAAAAGATGCTGAAACCCCCAAGTTACTTGATAAATTAGCATCCTTGTTCCAGTTGAGACCATTCAGTGGGCTGCTGATATAATTTTTGTTGATCAGCAAACTGCAGCGGGTCCTGAAAGCAGCTTGCTTGCTCACTTAGCTGGACTGTAAGTTTCAAGATATTCACGACGTGTGATGTCAGGACAACGTTTCTGTAGCTGATAAGGGTTCGATGGATGTTGTTTTTTTGTTTTTTTTTTAGCAAGCTAGGATATCCTCAAGCTAACTTCTTTGTTTCTCTTTGGACTCTCCAGCTTTCTGGTTACATGCTTGCTGGACACAAATGAGCCAAAGGAGGAGGCGAAGACACCTACACTTTCTGATGTTGTAGGGAATGCTGCATCTGCACCAAGATCAAGATCCATTCCTGATTTGTAAGATTAGGGACTTAACGTATGACAAGGGTGGTTTGGGTCAAGGGAGGATAGAGGGTCTCTGTGGCTCAAGGGTACTAAGCTGCATTCTTGTCTGAGCTGATTGAGAAACATGTATTATCTCTATCTGGACTTCATCTAGTTGGTACTATCTCTGCTTATGCTTGTGCTGAAGTTTCCATTTCAGCTTTTGGCCACAGACCTATTTCTTATGATCTTAACTTTGAGTTGCTTCTATTTACTTCTAAAAAAAATGAACAGTCTCCTTCCCTGACAGCTCTTTAAATGCTTTTAGTTATATATGTGCGCTGAACTAAAAAAAAAAAAAAAAAAACTTACGCAAACAGCTTAAGCCAAGAACCCGTAGTTACATCAGTTTAACAGGAAAGAAAATCCTGAATGTTTTACTGTGGTCCACTTGGTCTCTTGTGCTTCCCACCTCATTTTTTTAGGTTTTTTTATATGGGTCTGAGGCTTTTATGCGTCAAATCAAGTTAAAGTTTTAAAATAAACGTCAAATATGTTAAATAAAAATCCTGATTATCCATCTGAATCCTAAAAGAGGCAGATTTATGACAATCATAAATTTCAATAATTCCTCGAAAAAATACCTCAATAATTTAATCAGTATCATAATCAAAACAAATATTCCTGCAGAAAATGTTTAAGGGACTAAAAGAAGCATGGAAAAAAAGGCTAGAGCTGCTTTAGTACCTGAAAAAGGTAAACTCAAGCATGCTGGATCACAACAATTGTATAAAGACAGGACAATGTAGCTTAAAAATGATAGAAAGATGCTGAACAATTGGTCATATTAAACAAAAATACCAAAAGTGTAAAATCTTGAATAAAATGCTTTATTAGCTATGGTTGTGACTCAAACTTTTATTTATCCTGGGTCATTTTGAAGGTTCTGATGCTTATTTGTCTTTTAAATCCTTATCCATGTTTGTATCTTCCCAAAGTCACATGAAGACCTTCTTTTCTGCTTCTCATCTTCTTTCTGGATTACCAGCGTCACAGCTTTTAATGTGATGCTTTAAAAAAAAACAGTAAAAATTCAAGATTTTCTCTTACTCTTCCCTCCACAAGCCTGACTTTAGGCTCACTTTGCGCACCTTATGACAGTTTTATGAACTACAATCTGCTATTATTCTACCAATGCACTGGAAAAAAAACACTTCTGCTGATCTGTGCACTTGAGTCAATCTTTGTTATGTCGCCATGTGGATAATAGTAACTTTAGATTATTTATAGATGACATGTAAAATAATGTCATCAGCAAAAACCTTTGCATACATGATCCTTTCTTTTGAATACATGACACTAAATAAACACACGTGATGGCTCTTTCCTATGCCATCTTTTTTGATGAAATAAAGGATGTAAATAATGATATTATTGTGAGGATGAGAGGTTAAAGACGATAAACTGAAAGTTAAGTGCCGCACTGATGGAAAACATAACTCGGGGATCTCGATTTTCTTTAAAAGGTCCCGATCAACAGCCTGTGACATATTTAGAAATAGACCTGAAATTTTAGTGTTTAATGGACTCACACGCCCCCACACACACCCTCACACACATAAAGAATGTTTTTGAACTCCAGCCTTGTAAAGGATTGTTCTGCTCAGCACCTTCACATCTGATTAATTGACTTGTCAGCACAGTATTTTTATCCTGCTCCCCTGTGTAGGTACTGGACTGTATGTGTGTGTGAGTGAGTGTGTGCACAAAGGAGAAAAAGAGAACCCGTGAGTGTGCATGTGCATATGTCTATGTGTACGCATATGTTGTGTTTCAGTCCTTCCAAGTGTTCTCTCTGCACCGGTTCAAGTCCCTTGGCACTATGACAAACAAACCTATAGGAAAGTCTTGTATATTTGTGTGTGGGCTCCTTGGCGTGTGTATTAATGCGTATACTTCTGGTTGGGGGAACTTGAGGGGATTTTCCTGAAGTGCAGAAGTCTGATTGGTTCAAACTTGTGACCACTTTTTAGTCTCTTCTTGACCTTTATAGGTGAATGTTGCTCGTGATCTTGTAACAATATTTGTCCTTACAGCATTAGTTATGCAAGGGCAAACTGAATGGTAACAGAACTCCTCCTAATGGCAAGTCTCTGTTGACATTGTATAAAAGTTAGTTCATAAAATCACAAGAATTTCATTTTCCCCTCACAATATTAGACTAGTGAATCAAATGTAGATAAATACAGACACAAAGAGAATGTGCAGGCAATGCTGCTGTTTGAATTACTTAGGGTTTCTTTAAAGAAAAAAAAATCATCATTCAGTTTTTTTACCTTTTTAATTAAAGTAGATTTACCGTGATCTACTTTAATTAAATTAATTACCGTAATGATAAACAACCAGTAAACCTGCTCTATGCTGCTTCATGGTTTTACCCCCCCCCCCCCCCCCGCTCCCACTATCACCCTCTTCCCCACCCCCCTCTCTCTAACGTCCCTCTCTCTTCTTCCCTCCTTTCTTTTTCCGTCCGGTCCAACACCAAAGATTTTCAAACATGATTGAAATTAATAAAGTTTGGCCTCAATTACAAAAGGGGTTTATTCAGACATACCTTTGGTTTGTCTGAAGATTAATAACCCCTCTTGTTAAAGTAAAATGTGTCCAACACAAGAGGCCGTCAGCTCTCATCTGTCTGCCTAGCTGTTGGACAGGACAAGTTAAAAAAAAAAAAATTAAAGTAGATTTAGTAAATATCAGAATTGTTAATTTTCTGTTTTTTTTTTCCATTACTGATTATATGGCGGAACATTTTTTTGAAAAAAAAAAAATTATTCCAAAGAGCAGAGTATAATTTGCTGAAAACCCTCACAGAACAAGATTTATATAAAAAAAATAGTAAACAGTTTTCTTTTCCTTTAGGAAAATAACAACAATGTGGAAACTTCTGTTTGTACACGTTGTAATTTAACATAACTACCAAATATATGTACCTATACAGAGAATCTTTACCAGAGATACAGTGATCCTCAATGCAGTCCTTGTGTCAGGGCCAGGTTATCATTGCATTCGTGTTTGTCTGACTGGTTGGGTGTGGTGGTTAGCACACTCGCCTCACTGGGAAAAATCTGTTTTTTATATTGCTGTGCTGAGTGAGTTTTCTCCAGACAATCCGACTGACCAGAAACCTGCTTCCTGACACTATATTTTCCTGCAATGTAGACTCAGGAATTGTACTGAGGTCCTATGATGGAACGGTGGAGTGTCTTTTTGTCTTAAAGTGGCTGGGATAAGTTCCAGTATCCCCGGAAGCCCTCACAGGCAGAGCCAAGTAATCCACAAACCAAAAACTTACACCTTAAAATCTACCATCTCTCAACCATGCAAAAAAAATTTTTTTTTTTTACTCAGGGTGAGGGAATTGGGTCAAATTTCTGGATATTTTGCCATAACAGTTGTTCCAGTCTTCTTTATGTTGCACACAACTCCTATATGCATTACTAAAATGAGTTAATCTGAAAGTGACTTCTTACACAGAAGCTGTCCTGGAATAAGAAGTCCCTGTGTGAAATCTGGAATCTTCATTAAAACTTTTGGGAATGTTCCAGATCCAAAGAGAAACTAGACAAGATAATCATATCAAGGTTTTGTTTTTGTCTTTTAATGTGTTTTGCAGGTACCATGGACCTTACAGCCTACTTTTGATGTATTTATAAAGGAAAGCTCACTTATTTTATCAAGCCAATTGGCATCAGTGCTCCACATTATGTCATACAAACGTTTGACAGGAGCTAAAGAACTATTTACTCGTTTTCTTGCTAAACATGCCCTACCAACATGCAGATGGTAGGGTCAACATTTGGCATCAAAAGGGAGAATCTATGAATGCATTGAGCCTTTAGTCAACAGTTGATGCTGGTGAGGGAGGGGGGTGTAGTGATTTGGGAAATGGTTTCTAGGCGGCCATTATTCTGGCTCTCCCATGTCGCAGCCTGTTTGGGCGTAGTTTATGCCAAAGTTGGTCATTTTCTACAGAACTCCAGACCAATAAAGCAGCCTGCCTGAAAAATAAATAAATGAATGAAATAGATTTCATGACCAGGTCACTGATTTATATGGTCTTAATTAGCCTTTTAAAGTCTTCAGATTTGACTTCAGCTGAGTGGAGTTTTGTGGAAGCTTCAAAGCATCAATTTAGATCAAAGATTTATGGTTTCAGTTTTTCTGAAAATACATTTGTGACTGTAGGAATGTATTAAAGTAATGTTGGATAGATGGCACAAAAAGACTTCCTGATCCAACTTCCTAACACAGACACTTTAAGATAGATACATAAAGGAATACACCAATAAATTGTCCAACTGATTTTTTTTTAAGGTGACCAACCCAAACCACACTCAACAGTACCAAAAATATGCATATGCATCCAATGTTTTCATGCAAAATTAGACACTTGTGTTTCATTCATTGTAAGCTGACAGTTGGTGATTTAAATAAAGTTCTACATCAGGATCTGCAACACACATAAGTCAATGACACTTGACACACTCCGGTCAAAATATACAATAAAAAAGCAAGCAAAACTTACCATGGTGCTATATTTTATTTAACTTTTTTTAGATTCCTCAGCAGCTTTTGTTCAAAACAGCGAGCAATACCAAATCCAGTTAATTTTTTCTGATGTTAGATGTAAGACTCCCTTGTCCTCAGATCACTCACAGCCTAAACCATGAAAGATCAAGACCAAACCTTAGTGTTCACGCAACAGAACCCTCCAGCAGCAGTCAGAGCAGAAGATGTTTATCGTCCATGCCCAGAAGATGTTTACAGTCTTTGGGTCAAGACCAAAACTGATGTGAATTGTACACGCATGGTTTGCATTTGTATCTTGCTCATGTCAGGAAAGAAATGCAAGAATGAACAATTTTTTTGAGTAGCCTAGTTAATATACAACAGAAAACTAAGATAAAGTGGATCGGGATCAGCAGGTTGATGTTTGTCGATTACTAAGCACTAAAGGATGAATGCTCCAAATAAAAGAGAGAAAGAAAACCGCAAGAAAACAGACAAAAAAAATGAAACAAAGTGATTTTGTAATGTAAATATTTAACATTTTTTCTTCCCTTCTAAATCCCACTTACAGCATTGTAATGCCATGTTCCATAGCATTTACTACAGTTAACAGCACTTCAGTCATTTTAGTGAGAAAAGGCTTTACTGCACTGTGGGGGATGTGAAAGAGGGACAGTTTGTGGTGTCCAGTCAAAGTGACGGTGAACAAACAAAAACATGTTACTACTTTTCTCTGTCAGCTTAAACTGACAGAATTTGGCTGAAAAATTACTTTGAAAGGTTTTAGCCATCAGATATCTGGAGTATTCAGAGTCTTTCCTTGGCTTTGATCAAGTCCTCATGGGGAGAAACCAACAACCCCCACATCCACCAAGAGCTGTGTTGTGCCGAGTCTCCCCAGCAGAGGTTCTTACCCTGGGAGCAGATTGAACAACATCATTCAGTCATTAAGTCTGCCGTCTTGCATGTTTGGAGGTTCTCTGTAAGGAATTCCAGGCATCACTGGAGTTCAACCAACAGGCTGGTCAACCTTAAAACAGAGAACTAAGCCCTTCAAGAATCTGTAAAGTTTTCACTCAAACATGCAAACACTGTGGAGAATTGAGAAAAAACAAAGGAAACCATTCTTGACTTCCAAGTTCAGAGTATGAAAGATAACCTGGTTTTCCAGGGGGCTTCTAGTGCAGGCAGATGAAGATTCAGAGGCCACTCTAACTAATGCAGGACTGCTTCTGGTTCCTAGAATTTGTAGAAGCACAGTTGGAGGTACAGCCTTTAGCCACCAAGCCCCTGTCTTATGGAACAAGCTCCCAGCTCATGTAAGACACAGTTTCTACTTTCAAAGTTAGGCTTAAAAGATCCCCCTTTGGACAGTCTTATTGCCAGATTAGCTAGTAATCAGATAATATTTAACTTATTGTTAACATGTTTAAATTTAACTTAATAACAATTAGTTGTTAATAGGCTGCTTGACATTAGAAGCCCACTGAGATGACTGTTGTTGTGATTTTAGGTTATATAAATAAAATTGAATTGAACTAACTAACTTTATAAATGTGGCTGAAACTTCTAGAGTCTGTGAACCAGATCACAGACCTTACTGTTTGAGTAGTAAAAAATCCTGGCAGTGACCAAGACCAGTTATGGTAAGGTTTGGCTCTGGATGAGAGCTGAAGGGAACAGTTTCAGCACAAATAGCCAGTTTCCTCCTGAGACTCTGCTGCGCCTCAGGGTTCTCCTGTTCCTGGGTAGGAAAAGGCTTAACTAGACCTGAGCTTGGGTGATAATCTCTGTCAACAGACTTTAGCTCTTCAGAGAAGAACACATAACACTCTCTGTACCAAAGCCCATTCTCAGGTTATGTAGACTCAGTACAAACATGCAACTTTATAACACTTTACCAACACACTCATCGGTTTACACGCCATCAGTTTCAGTTTTTTTTATTTTTGTTTCTATTTATTTTTCTATTTTGTATGACACACACACACACACACTTTCAGTTACTTGAGACATTTAAAGCTAACTGACTTAATTGGCCATCAACAAATACTTTAAAAGAGTTCATGAATGATCTGAGTCTGCGATGTTTGGTACTCTTTTCACCCAAATACTAAAAGCGTCACTTTCTCCTCAGCAGTTTACAATTCATGTTCACTGTTAGAGTATTTATTCATCTCATACCCCCCTCTCTTGAACACCCTACTCTTCTTCTTCCCTCCTTTTAATTTCCGTCCAGTCCAACAAAAAACTTTCTTTCTCTGTGGTCTTTAACTGTGTACACCATGAGCAATTGTCTAAAATACTGCAATGACATAATTGAAACTTAAATAACAAGAAATATTGTTTTTTATGACAAGTGACAAATTGCTACAACCTGCTGCAACATAAACAACTGAAAAGCTTATTTAAAAGAAAATTGACTTTTCTGCAAACTCTCATTACATTACAAACAACTGGAAGAAGGTCTGGTCCTATATGCTCAAAATACATTTTAATAAACATTACATAGTCTGAGAAGATTAAAATAAATGTATAACTTTAGAACTCTGATTCTCATCATCCCAGTAGGGCAATGCTGGTGTATTTCTTGCCTTCAAAACCAATCTGGAAAAGAACTAAATGAGCGACAGTCATCAGAGAGCTAGAGTGATTGGTTTGGGGCTTTGAGGATGAGATATGCACTCTGTCAGAAACACATTCATTTTGAAATCCCAAGCAAGAGTTCAGTCTGGCACCACATGTTGAAAAACAGAATGTTTACCCAGCCTGACATTCAGACGGATGTGGCTAAATCTCAGCTGAGTCACATGAGTACATTCTGCGAATACAGCAGGCGCTGCACAACAGCTACAGGCAGTCAGGCAGCACAATGTCTGAGGACCTGCTAATTTGTCTGCATTCACTTTTGCAGTTTGTGCTTCTGTTGGGGCTGTCTCCTCTTGTCATGAAAGCAGTGGATTTTCACAACAAATATCATTTTTTGTGCTTTGATGTATTTGAACTCTGAGTTGTCTTCCAAAATGCATGAAAAAATACAACAAATTATGGAAGTTGTCACAAATTATGTTTAATAAAAAAAGAATTCATGTCAAATGAAGATTTGTCTGAACTCTTATCAGTCTGATACGTGATCAAATCAATAATCTTCTTGCAAACCTACCTGGAGTGTTGGGGTAAATTTGGAAAGTACGGGATTACTCAGGAATAACAATTTCTCTTTTGGTATTTAAGATGCAAGCTGCCGTCACAGAAAACGTCTTATCAAACACACAAGTGTAATCATCAACAAGCCCATGTGCGGAACACTCTGAGGTCTTACAAAAGCACAACAAAATAAATTCTTGTTCTAACCACCAACCTTCCAATTTATTCAAGTTTTTGAATCCCCCTTATAAATCCCCCACCAAGGATATTGTGGTTCCACTTACCAGATTAGTGCAAAGTGTGTCCATTGTCTCAGAGATACAAACAAAGCAGAGATTTTACTCTAAATTTCTTAATGATGTGGCTGAGCTGGTTCAAATAAAAAATAAAGTTTCCAACGATAGAACCCCAATATGGAAACTCTTAAAGGGGCCACGTCATGCTGTTTTGGAGCTCGCTAATCCCATTCTTTCTGCTGGGCTGCTGTTTAATTCATTTCAACTTCTTAAAGCATGAATAAGTTAACTGCCACCAAAATGTACTTTTTATGATGGATACAATTTATTTGGGCTGCAGCTCAAGAGTAAAGCTCACTATTGTTAAGTACAGATGCTCAGGCAGGGGGACATTCATAAATATGAAGAAAAGCTTTCAAGGCATAAACTAGTTTTTTTGTTTCCCGTGAAATTATTTTAGATTTAGCAATCCATTCAACAAACCTACAGGAAAAGAGCTGACTCTCTCCAAAAGAAAAGGTCAAAGCTATTTATTTCTTGTGGTGCTCTATTCCTTTCTTTAAAGAAGTACAATGAGAGTAATGATTACTACGTACATCTGTATCTGGCAGACTCTTGGCTGACTTTTGACACATATTTTATTGATTTACAAAATATGACTTCATGAGAACAGCAACGTTGGTGAAACCAAACCTATAACTTTTTTCTATTTATAAATTTCCAATCTTAAGTATATAGCTACCTATCCCACAAAAGGTATAATCATTACTGCACACACTGCTTTTCATCTGTAAAATAAGATGCATCCACTGCTGTCTGGTACAAATAATTTCTAGACACTAAAGATATGTTATTTTAAAAGCCTAAAACGAATTGTACTAGACAGCAGTGGATGCAGTTTATTTTACTGTTGAAAAGCAGTGTGAGCAGTAACGAAAGTACCTTTTGTGGAATATATTTCTAAACTTACTTAAGATTGGACATTTATAAATACAAACATTTCTGATACAAATAATCTTTTAGACATGAAAATGCCGTTTTTTCAAGGCCTAACACAAAAATTTCAAGCAGCTTCATTAAATCATTAAGTCAGAGGCAAACTCCTCCAAAACAGACCATCAAACACACTTTGTGATAACAACCCAACTGCAGGTGTACAATCCCACACCGTTCCTGAACCAAGTGGCAGGAAGGTAGTTTTACTCTTGAAAGAAGCGATTACTTATACCTTTAACTTATACTAATACCACTTATATTCTGGAATTTCAAGCACCCAACACCTCCACACACTAAAGGAATCAACTTCACCTGTTAGGTTTCTTCCTCATCATCATCATCAAGATGCTTCTTGGTGCCAAAATATGAGAAAAGGTAATCTCATGGAGAATTTCAAAATAAACTATCAGGTTTTTGGATTTGTACATTGTGCTACGATATTGGCATGCAGTCTGAAGGTCAAAATCTGAGCATACTTTCTACTCACCTCCTTAAAGTGACCTTGTTTCAATTTGTATGGGTAGGTAAGTGTGACATTATAATAAATTGTTAGAGGCTGGAACTGTTTGTCGACCATTGTTGCTGGTATTAAGCTTCCCAGTCACTTAAAGGTGGAATGCACTCATGTGATAACTTGAGTTACCATTAATCCACAAAAAAGAAAATCTACTTGCATGAGGGTTGACAAAGAACTTCGTGATGCATTGGCCTCATAAACTGTAGTGAAGTGTGGGTCAGAACTCTATGTTCACAGTTACTCGCACTGATGGAAGTCAGTTTTTAAAGCTGTTAAGGGGGATTGCATTAATGCAAAATGCTTTTATCACTTTGTCAGATATACAGCATTCCGTCAGGAGAAGTTGGTCTGACAGATGTGAAACATTTTTCGCTTTGATGGCTGTGGGGTTTTTGCAACAATCTTTAGTACTAAATGTTCTTTCAAAAGTCAACATTTTTATAAGACTTTTAAGTGAACATTCATCTTTATATTTGTGATGGGCAACAGAGGAGCTGTCAGAGATACAGACAAGGCAGGAGCACTCCCTGGATGAATTATGGATGTCCTGTGATGTCTGTCTGCTTTAAACTACAGTAGCTGTAGCTCTTGACTTGTTGGTGTGTGAGTGCTGCATCTTCCTGCAGTAAACATTCATCCTGCTCAGCAGCTCTGGAGCTGCTGTTGTAAGTCTGACCCACAAACTGAAGGGGCCTGCTGACCCGAAACATTTTGCCGTCTCAGATGATTTACTGAAAGTGCAACATATGAAATGTGATAGTACTTCAAAAGGAAGAAGGGGGAAAAAAGATGGCAGGTTTTTTTTTTAGCCAGGTACACTGATGACTGGGACCAAAACCTGGTCAGCACCTTTTCGGATTCTGCTCCTGATGGCATGGTTAGCAATAAATCTTTCAGAACACTTGAGCAATTTACAAGGACAAAGAAAAAATAATGTAAAGCATATATTTTAAGGGTTTATCAACTGAAAAATAATTGTGTCTCACTTACACAAACCATGAAACTTCAGTTATTTGCGCCAGCAGCCAGTTAACAGCCACTTTTGCATTTATTCACTGAACTGTGGTTCAACAAGAAATTAAGGAATTATATTACAGAGTAAATTATGAAAGCAAATTGCATTAAAAAAAAAATTTTTTATCTTCATTAAAAAAAATTATGCTTTAAAAAAACAGATTTTTTTTCGTTCTTTTAAGAACCCTAAAATCAAATAACTACAAACAGGATGTACACTAACCTCATCTGCTCATGAAAACTATAAGATGAGCTGCAATTAAAAATTGAAAAGCCACAACATGTCGGAGTCATAGACATGATCCGTTTTGTTTATGTGCTTGTCGAGATATTACCAAGCCGTTTTGTTCTTCCTACTATATCCCCAAACAATACAGAAAAAATAGATGGGGAAAGTGTTATATTGTGCAGTATGAACCGTTTTTTGCATAAATAGGATCTGACTGTTCTGAGCTTTGAGGTTTGCCTTGATGTTGATGCATGTGAAGCAACAGAGGCAGGCAGGAACCATCAACAAAGCACACAAGAACAATCCCCAAAACATTATACATAATCATAATTGTTAAAATAAACTCAACAGAAATTCTTAATATCACTACTCTAAACTACAACTTTTGTAGTCCTGAAAAAACTAGAGCAAAAGCAGAAGAAGAAAAAATAGATCGAAAAGCAAACAAAAAAATATTATATCAAAAAGTTAGAAAAAATATATCAAAAATATTTTTATTATTGCGTGACATTTGACCACACCCACAACATGAGTGTCTTGATCATTTAATACTTCCCCGACGTTTTGCTCTGTAATGTTTGTGGATAACGTAAGTAGGAAGAACAAAACAGTCTGGTGATATCGTGGCAAGCACGTGGACAAAATGGATCATGTCTATGACACATTGTGGCTTTTCAACTTTTAATTGCAGGTCATCTTAAAGTTTTCATGAGCAGATGAGGGTAGAGCCCAGCCTGTTTGTAGTTCTTTGTTTTGAAGTTCTTAAAATATTAGAATGAAGAACACAGAAAAAATAAAAAACAAAATATACCAGAGGTTTTTTTTTGCCTTTTTTATACACGAAGAAATTGGAATGAAGATAACCAGTCGTTGTTTTTTCTCTATTGAATGCAATACGCTTCCATTAAAGGTCATATCTATCTAAAACTTAAATACATTCCAACAAATGCAAAGAGTCTCATTTTGTGCAAAATGCCGTCCTCTATTTTTCATTTGCAATAAGCTAATACATGCAGTAGACTCATAAATGTATGAATCAATCAAGATCAGGATACAAATGAAAACCCAAAAGTCAAAAAATTCACACACAAAAAAATATATATATATAAATGCAGGAAAATTCAGTTTATAAATTAATTATAACTAGCTTTAAGCTGAGCCGGAGGACAAGGTTGTTTTTTTTATGAATACTTCAAAGACGTTTAAAAGAAAGAGGGAAATGAAACACATTAAAAGATAAAAATAAAAAGGGAAATCAATCTAGTTAAAAGGAAATAGGACAAAATGATTAATTAGAACTAAAAAAATCACATACACAAATGATAAAAATATTTAAAATGTTTCGATGTAATTAAATGGAAAGGACACAACAACACAACAACATGAAGATCATATCCACATTTTTCATTGTCAGTCAGTGTTAGTTGGCTGAAAACTAAACATCTCAGAGCTTCATTCATCTTCTCGTTTTTTCCCTTTTTCGGGTCACAGGGCTGCCAGAGCATATCCTGGCTACTCCAGGACAGGTCACCAGTCTGTCGCAGAGCCACACAAATCACACACCCATGCACACTCACATTTACACCTACGGACAATTTGGAGTAATCAATTAAGCATGTTTTTTGGGTGGTGAAGCCAGAGTCAGCCAGGACTTGGACCGGGGGGCCTTCTTGCTGTGAGGCTAGAGCACTAACCACTGCGCCACCAGATTATATCTTATAGTGGTGTAGCTAAATAAGTAAAGATTTGTGAACGAGTCAGGTTTATTCTACAAGAGACTTAAAATGTGTGTTAAGCTAAAAATATTAGTTCTCCTGCTGCCTTAATATTACAATACATATTTAGGCATCTAATGCTATGTTCACAACAGGTGTATGACACGCATTCTTGAACGCCTTAAAGACAAGGCGGGTTTAGCCCATGGTGTTGACAGCTGACAAGCAGGGAGGGGATTCTTCTTCTTTTTCTACTTTTTACTATAGCATGTCTACCACCTACAGTTGGAAGAAGCTTGGTACCAAATATCGATATCGATCGTAAGATATCGATATCTTACGAATCTTGCCCCAGGCTTTTTCTTTCACAGCTCTATTCCCATTTATAAAAGACTAGGTGTGACACAATTTCAGCTAGGCCCAGTTTGGCTCAGCCGGTAGAGCAGGTCATCCAACAATCAAAGAGTTGGCGGATCAATACCCACTCATCCCAGCCAGCTGTCACCCCCTGAGCACGGCCAGCCTGCAGCCCACCGCCCCCCGCAGGGGATGGGCCAAAAAGTTGAGAAGAATTTCCCCATTGTGTGATAAATAAAGTATCAATTATTCTTTATTAAACCGCAATTTCTCCTGCATGATCATTTTGGCACTTCCATGAATGAAAAAGGACGCCATCCATACCAAACCTGAGTCCCTGATGGTTTCACCTTCAATGTATGTACACGTGTTTTGTACGTAAAGCCCAAAAATGCTCCTAAAAACGTGCATAGCTACGTGTCAACGGGAAAGTTCTGAACGAGCCCAAATTGCAAAGACTTTTTGTTAAAAGTAGTTGCTTTGCTTTAACGCGCGTTGTGAATGTCGCTTCAAAAGCATCTATTTTGCCATCTAGTGCTTCTTCAAGGGGTGTATGTTCTCTCCTTTTAAATTACATATCAAATAATTTCCAGTTGGGAGATTTAGCCATTTTTCTGTTCATAAACATGTCAGAAATGTAAAATTGATCAATGTTACAACACCAGTAAAGAAAGCAGAAACTTTGACCTGCCTGTGTTCTCTGTCTGTTGGATTTAAACTAATGCTCAGCCCTGCTTGGTTTCTGCCCATGGAATCAAGAGCATGGATTCTGTTTGGGTCTTTTTCAGTTGAGAAGAGTCTGGCTCCAAGGTGTTAGCCAGCAGAACCAATAAGTGGACTGTCATCTTAGTGTAGTTGAGGCTTTAGCTGCTGAAGTTAGAGTCGATGTTTTCCCTCCCTGGGTGTTCCTGGGAGGATAAACAGGCCATCCATAATTAACAGCCGCTCCGCCTGCATTCTGATCCACTCGGCTCTAAAAAGAACAACCATCACCACCACTTTGGAGAGAGGGGGAGAGGAAGAAACCAAAACACAGAAATAGGAAGATTACTCTCAAGAAGAGATTCCATTATTGGATGAGACACCCACCCACCCAAACACACACACAGACACCCACACACACAAACACACTTGTGCTCTTTGAAAAGAAGCACACAAAGAGCTGTTGAAAACATGAGCACAACAAGCTCACATACATCATGAAGACAAACACATAAATTTACTAAGACCCACACAAACGCACAAACTGTGTGTTCACATGCTGAGAAAAACATACATCCTACTCAGACCCGAAGCACATTTTTCCTTTCACTCTAAAATAAACTGCGTATAGCTTTTTAATTTAGTGTGAATCTCTTCAACAGGGAAATTTCCTATGCTCCCCGAGGAAAATGGTTTATAAAAAAGGATTTAGGACTTTTATGATACAAACATTTATGTCAAGGTCATCCATTGGTCATATTCCTGTTTCTTTCTGGCAGATTTGAGTCAAAAACCCAATGATATTATTAGGCTAAAAGCAAGATTTGTTGTTAAGAACTGTAATTTTTTGTGATTGTGTGTTTGTTTGATCTAACTTAATAACAAAAATCACTTTTGGAAGCCTTTAGCTTTTGCTAAAATTCTTCAGCAGTCTGACGTTTTTGTGTTTTTTTTGCCTGATTTGAGAGATTTTAAATGTCATTCAAAAATAAAAGTTTAACATTTAACTTTTTTCTTTTACTCTGCAGAAAGGGATCCTTTCTGATCACATATTGGCCACACGTAATATGTGCAGCAAAGACGCACATTGCTGCATTGCCATCACATATTTAAGTGTGTCTGAAGCTAAGTATTGTTGTTGGTCACACGTATTGACCTAACCCTTACCCTAACCGTTTCTCCTGGTCCGTGAGGCCAGGAAGTTCAACACTGGCCGCACGTTCTTGAAAATTATGTGCAAATAGTCACTTTTACTAATAAATTGTATTATACCATGGTCCGGGTGAATTCTCTATGCTGATTGGCTGCTAGGTGTAGATTAAAAAATGATAATGAACAGTAATAATGTACACCTAAAAAAATAAAATCCGGTCTCATAGCACAAATGTTCTATGTGACTGCGCTGGCTTCTTTAAAACAAACTTTTGTTTCATCATCTGTAGAAAAACAAGCGGTAAGATGTGAACTTTCTCACTAAACCGATGCTTTATTTAACCTATCATGACGAGGTGCAGTCGAGGTTGGTGCCAGCTCAGTCATTACCATGACCACGCGCCACACTACGTATCAAAAAGTCCACACACTTCCCGGAAGTAATCGTCCTCCTCTCTGCGTCAGACGGTTCAGGCTTCCACATCATCCATTGATTTTTGATAATGGACACCTCGGCGGTCATTATCCCTTAAATAATAAATTGTACTAATACACAAAAAATACATTTTTGGAAGGAAATAATTATACATGTGAGCAAAATACTAATTTGTAGCCGCAAAAAGTTGAAACATCCATACCAAAAAGTGCACAGATCTATTTTGTAGCCATTAATGAACTTTTTTTTCTTCGTGAATTTAAAATCTTAAGTGGCTACAATTATTTATCTTTTTTACCATGTCATTAAAAGGGCTCTGTGACACTCAGACTGCATCTAAGTAGATTTTTCTTTTGGTAGATAGAACTAAAAAAAAAAGACCTTGGCATGAGTTGGTAATATTTTCTAGCAATGTATAAGCTTTTGTGATGTGGGATCAGGAGCAGATCTAACAGGCCATATCAGGTATATATCAGGTAACAGTAACATTACACTAAAATAATCCAACATCCATCACTCTGCATTACATGTAGCACTACTTAGACCTTATAAGTTAAACCTGTTGCTCCTTGAGTGTAAATTATGCAGTTCCCTGTGCTAAATGAATCACTGAGCTGCTTGGCTACAGCTCGTGCAGGTTGATGTGCCTTAATTTTTGTCTATTTATAATAGATGTGTGTTGTTGTATGCAATGCATGCATCGGAATCCAGGACAGTTGTCATGGGGGACAGACTGATGGTAAAACAACAGTTGATTGTACTGAATGTTTCTGGCAGGGAAAGTAGCACTGCTCCTTTGTGTCACTCGGTTTTTTCTTCTTTTTCCCCATGTTTCTCAGAGATTCTCCTCTTTATACTTTTGCCTTCCCCCCTTCATATTTTCTCTGAAAATCTAAACGCAATCATCCTGCTGCAGCAGTCTCATTCAAATGTGGAACAAAAGTTGTGACAGAATCTAGCTGGATAGAGGTCCTTCTCCACTGAGTAAGAGCAGAATTATCCTGCTTTAGTCAGCTGCTGGTGCATGCATAACTGTGAAACTGTGGGGTGGAGCACTACGTCTCATCTGAGTCAAACCTAACTTACTGTGCTTTCATTGCAGTCTGGAGACACATAAGCACTAATATGCATCCTTACTGTCTGTCCTAAATTGCCCCCTTGAACTGTTACGACACCTGTGAAGAAAAGCTGATGGGAAAATTCCAGTGAATATTTTAACTGTTTAATAAAGTTTAGACACTAATGAGGAGTTTTTCCAAATCCCATCATTAGTGATTAAAAGTCTCATCAAGACGTCATTTTGACTGAAAAAGGAAGAAAAGTTTAGACAAAAGTCTCTCTGGGACGCGTCAGCCCAGGATAGCACAGCAAATTTGAAAAAAATAAAAGTATGGAAAAGTTACCTCAAAAATCAGTTATACGTTTCTAAACCCTGTGCAGAGCCATTTTGTCTACTCTGTCCAGTCAAAAAGTTTTCCTATAACATACAACTAGATGGAAAAAAAAAAAAACGAAAAATAAACAAGTGGGATTGCTGATGGGCTCACCCATCTGCTAATCTTCTTTCTCTTTCGGCTTTTCCCATCAGGGGTCGCCACAGCGAATCATCCTTTTCCACCTCACCCTATCATGAACATCTTCTACCCTAACGTTAGCCAACTTCATGTCCTCTGTTAAGACATCCATGTATCTCCTCTTTGGCCGTCCTCTTGCCCTCCTGCCAGGCAGCTCCATCTCCAACATCCTTCTACCAATATATCCACTATCCCTCCTCTGAACATGTCCAAACCATCTCAGTCTGGCTTCTCTGACTTTGTCGCTAACACAGGCAACATGAGCCGTCCCTCTGATGTACTCGTTCCTTATCCTGTCTAACCTGGTCACTCCTAAGGAGAACCTCAACATCTTCATCTCCGCTACCTCCATCTCAGCCTCTTGTCTCTGTCTCACTGCTACCGTCTCTAACCCATAGAGCAGAGCTGCTAATCAAAGAAATAAAAAGCCCAGATACTTGTTAGGCACTATTTTAATGTCTAACAACAACAGAGCTGGTAATTTAGCCTGACTTTTTACATGGGAGTCAACAAAAATAATACCCAAGTGAAACCAGGCTCCAGTGAGAATGTGTGTGTGACTGTAAAGCGCTTTGGGCCTTGTATGTAGAAAAGCGCTTATAAGTATACGCCATTTACCATTTACCATTTACCAGTGAAGAATTGCAACATGGCACCTTAAGGTTTGCTTCAATGTCCTCAACTTAGTGTGGGGACTTATTGAAAATCAATGTCAAATGTTTTTCATATTTTATAATACAGTTCAGAATTGTTAACAAATGTGTTGGTCTGAAGCTGCATGATGCCTCACTTAGCACCTTGGCTACACCACAACAAGACCCTGGTTTGAATCCATCTTGGTATCCCTCAGTGTGGAGTTAGCATGTTCTTCCCGTGCATGACTGTGTTTTTTTCCGGGCAGTCCAGCTACCTCCCAAGGTTTGTGGCTTGACTGATGACTCTAAATTGTCCCTGGTAATTAATATGTGTGTGTGTGGTTGTGATGTCTCTTTGTGGACCTGCAATGGACTGGTGATCCCCTTCCTGGGTGCATTGCACCTTCACCCAACAGTAGCTGGGACAGGCTGAAGCAGCCCCCCAACCCTGAAACAGATTAATGTATTGGTCTGGACCAAGTTGTAGTGCCTACTATTGCTGTATTGCTTAAACTTGAACCTAATGTTTGTTCAACAGTTTATTCTGTTCACTAAATTGTTTCTTAATACATGTCTTCATACACTATTCATTTTTGAATTAACCCCACACTCACACTTACACACACACACACACACACACACACACACACAACAGCTGTGAACTTGAAGGATGTGTTACTGGTGGAAAAGGTGCCTTTACTTTCATCACAGAAGTGTCCTCTGAACTCTCTTTCAACACAATGTTTTGTGTTCCTGTCCTCTTCCTCCTCAGCATAACCAAAAAGAACTGTCATGTGTCAGTTTTTAAGTATGAAATGAATTTTACTAACACGGAGAAGCCAGTTTGTTTGCCTTTTTATCTTTCCTTTTGTCGAAAGTGATGTGACTGCCTTCATTTCCTGTTTGGTGTCAGCTGCTGCTGTCATTGTTCCAGCGCGTTTGACTGACAATCCTACCATGTACTGATGTCTGAAAAGAACAGCGACGGTTCATGTTCCTGCTGTAACTTAAGAGAACTTCTTTTGGAGCCAAGAGACATGAAACATTCCTCCATCACATTTCGTGGGTTTATCTATTTTACAACGTGTAAAATAAAACAACATGTTTCTTTTTGTGAATACAAAGTACAGACCTTGAATGCCTTTCAGGAGAGGCTGAAAATATGTCATTACTCTTCGTTTGTTTTGTGTTGCAGGAAAAAGACAAAGAATGTGCAAACTTGACTGACAATAGCATACACTAAATGTTTGAATGCCTTAATTAATTGTTACCTAATCTCATTGCACTGGCAAAGTGCAAGAAACATCTTTTATTTAATAAAAACCATGGATATTTAGTATTTTTTTTATTTTAACTTTGCAGGTTTCTCAGTATTTTGGGGGATTTATCTTGTTATGTTTAGTATTTTTTGTGTTTCTGTTTAACTTTGCTTACAGGTATTCCCTCACCTGCTTCTATCAGCATCACATCTGCACATTTCCTGCAGGTTTCCCTTGTGTCTCTGTGATCTTTGTGTTGTTTTGATGTATGTCTGTGTGCTGTCCCCGTGTGTATTTATTTTAGGTGTCACCACTTGCACATATTGCATGTTGCTTTCTTTTGTGGGGAGGGACAGAGTTCAAAAAGTCCAATATCTGTTTTAATTAATTATGCAACTTATTTTAAAAATTAATTCATTACATTTTTTTACAATCAAAATACTTCAATATAAACTCTTCTTTGCTTCATATTATTATTTTAATGTCCTCAAAATCTAATCTCAGGGTTTAAATTAAGTTTGGCACACAAAATTATTTTAAACCGTGTTTCTTATTGATATTCATCTAATAATTTAAAAAGTGATTCGCACAAATTAGATCCGAATTTTGCGAACTACTTTTTGTTTCTTCACTTTACTCCAATTGGGCACAACACTCATGAAAGATGTTAATGCTGTTGCATAAAAAAATGTGGGGGCTTGGGGTGTTCAGAGCGCATGATCCTGATTGCTGCTGTTACAATAGAAACCCATCAATCTTTAAAAGCCTGCAATACAGAGATAACGCCTGTGATGGTCACACTAACATCTGTGCTCTGGGTGTATGTTTGTGTTATCATTTATTTATGTATTTGATTTTTGCCAATGTGGAGCAATGTATTTCACTCTACTCTTGTACTTTTCTTGATTTGTCTATTAAACTAGATATTGATTTTAATATTTCAAGTGCAGGAATTTAGATATAGAACAATTAGACTTTTTCTTTGTTGTCAACAGAAGATTTGGGACAATTTAAAATAATGCTTCTCAATCCACAGAAAAAACAAGTTGTCATCAGATTTTGTGTGTGTGCAAATAATGTAGTCCTTGCTGTAAAACACACACCTTCTGTAAAAAACAAACAAAGGGTGAACTGTTGTGTTTATTTTATTAACAATAATCAGGATGTCTATTGGTGAGATTTTTGTTCTACTCTCACTGGGCTTTACACCAGGGGTCACCAACGTAGTAGACGACTCAAAGCGCCTGCAAGACATGCTCTAAAAATATCACAGATCAAAATGGAATTCAATATACTTTTAAAAACCTTTATTTATGTTTCGAACAAATCGGGAGTGCAACAGATCACTACGGATCACTGGTACCACCACAGGCTGTGAAAACAATGGACGAGTTGAGATGTGACGTCACCCATAGAAAATGCCTTACCTCCGGCTCTCGTCATGTGGGGCAAAATCTCTCACCATTGCTTCCTGATACGGGCACCGGCACGTTAAAACCAGTTGACAGTGATTGGTCCGAGACGCTTTGAGTCATCGTATCTATGGCAATGGAGACAATGGTTGCCAAAGACGCCGAAATATAAAATTGAATGCAACAGTGCCATTGATAGTAAAATTTGATAGAGATACTGACATGTCTATCATAGAACCATTTGAAGGACAGAAATCTTCTTTACTGACCTGCTTTTGTGATCAACTGTTGAACAATGTAAATCCACCTACTGTATGTTACAACTTTCTGTTGCTTTGTGGTACCAACTGGTGTTCAGCCCAGCGCAATGATATGGAACTTTTTAGCGATGAGACCAGAACTTATTTTAGGTGTCCATCATCACTATTTTAATGGACATCCTGCAGACAATCAGAATCGAATATTCACCGAGGTTAAAAAAAACAACAAAAAGAAGTTAGTTTGTGGTCAATTTCTCACAGTGAGTTGACACAGTGATCTGCTAAATGTTTTCATCATTAGCCTTAGTTGCATCAGTTTTTACACCAGCACAGTGGTCAGATAATTGAAATAGGGGACTAAATTACTTTGGATTTTATGCCATAGAAAATAAAATAATAATTGAGCCACATTTACAGGATTTCTGCCATCTTGTTTACCCTTAGGCAAACACGCAGCAGTGTCTCACTCACACACGCTGCACATACACTGGCAGGCTCCATCCATCATCCATTTTTTCTTTTTCTTTAACAGTTGACAGACAGATTATCATCCTGGTTGGTTGCTTGAACATGGGTCTGTTTATTCCAGGGCTGTTCGCTATTACACTTGCACTATTTATAAAAAGCAAGATTCTCAAGCAAGTCATGCTGACCCAAATTGGTGGAACTGAGAGGAGGAAAAAAAGATAAGCATATTAAAAAACAAATTTACTCATCTGACGTTGATGTGAAACTTATTTCCAATGTGGGTTTTTCACTCTTCAGGAAAATAGAAAATATGACTTTAGAGACTACAGTGCAGCTTGTGTTTCCTCATTCTTCTTACTTCTTGTGCCTTATCTGTCTCTTTGTTTGTCCTTAAGTCATCTTTGTCACCACTTTTCTTCCAGTCAGTTTATTCTTATTTTATCCTCTCTTCCATGTTTGTGTAATTGTGGATGTGACCATGACTAACAGGTCACTGCTGTTCAGCACTGCAGCCAGTCCCTTCAGGTCCTTGTTTCTACTGCTTGTTTAGCGACCTTGACAGCCTTTTTCTGTCCCTCTGAGTCGCACTATTCCCACTCTTTGTTCCCTCTCTCTCTCCCGCCTGTCTCTTCAATGTCCTTTTCTCTTCTTTTGCCTTTCTTCTTTTCCCTCTGATCTCCTCTCCCCTCTGTTCTTGCTCTGTTCCGGTCTTCCTCTTTGCTCCATGCGTAGCAACCTTGGCAGCCTTTTAGATCCCACTGGTTTAAATTCTTCCCCCTTGTTCCCTCTTCTCTTGCTCACTATAATTTGTGCACATGCAATTGTTTAACTCCTTTTATAGAATTCAGCAGAAAGCGAATAACAACCCCTAAACAATTACCTTTAGATTGTGTAAGAGCCAAGGAAAGTTTACCATGATTAATGTCGTTTTTGGTCAAACTTTGTATCCTGTTCCTTTATCACCACTGCTCACTAACTATATGTTTAGGTTGCATTTTGTGGCCTTTTGCTAAATTTGATCCTTTTGAGATGTCTTTTTTCCATCTTTTTGTTTATTTTTTTTAATGTTGTTGTTTTTTTAATGGAGAGCTGTTTATTTTTTTGAAATTGTCAATACAAATGTCAGTTCTTATTTTTTTCAACTGATGGTTTTTCGTATAATTTTCAGATTTTGTCCAGAATCTCAGGATTACTGAGATTTTTTTTTTGTTTTTCCATTTATGTAACCTTCCTAGTTTTAGTAAAACTGTTCCAAAACTAGTACTTGTTAGAATTGTGTGATATTTCCAGGCAGTTTGGTCCAAATGAGAGTGCATGGGGAACTCAAACCAAATAAGGTGCGTGCAAACAAAAGAGCTGAAACTATAAGACTAAACGATAGAAATAATGCTGAACTGTCATCTGCAAATGATAATGGCTTATGTCATTTTCTGAAACAAGTTTTTTGTTTTCTGTCTTTTACTTTTACTCTAGTTTTTATGTGCAGTTCACCTTATTTCCAATGTCTGTAAAAAAAATTATTTGCTTACTTTTTTTTCATTATCTATGCCTGCTGCTCTCCAATTTTAAAATAATAAAAATCCACGGCACAGAGTCAAAGCCATGAATAACAAAAACACACAGAATATTCACCTGCAACTTTTTTATCTGTTTTCGTTAGCTGAGCTCCAGTCACCGCAACCCTACTAATTACAGTACTACAATGCAAGCAGACTTTGAACAATAAAGCAAATCATGTCTCAGTCATACCTAACAAGTACTGCAACTCTGAACTAGGGTTCAGGAGACTGTCCCAGTTTGTTGTTTTGAGATTCAGAGGAAGAGGTTCAGAACGCAAACCTCATGAAAACCTTCATCTGTTTGTCAAAGAGTCTAAGGTTACAAAAACGGTATCTTATTCTTAGTCATAAAGACCAGATCCCAAACCTCTGCCACGTTCTTTGTGGAGTTATTGTGTACATAGATGAGTTTCTTTGGGACATCCAAGAAGACTGTCATTTTAGTCTTAGTGATTGTTGTAACTCTTTGTCAAGGAAATTACAAATCGCTTCCAATTTCTAGTTCAAGATCAGCACAGGACATTCAACTAGCCAACTTGCCTTCTCCTATTCCTCTCTGTCCTTCTCAACATTTTCTCATTCCTCCGTTCTTCCCACATCCTTATATCTCTATTTAATACTTTTTTTCTGTTTTCTTTTTCCATCCCCTTCTTTCCCCTCTTTCACCCTCCCCTATCCACTCTTTCTCTCTCTCATCTCCTAATCCCTCCTCTCATCCTAATTTAAACTCTTTGATGCCTTCAATAAGGGTCCATAATAAGCTTCTCCCTCTCCAGGAAAAGCCAAGGAAGCAGCCTCCCAGTTGCTTTCTCGCTCTTTGTGACTGCAGGCACGTTAATGTGTGTGTGTGTTCTGTTTATTTGTAGCCCTACTTGAGAGCTTTCATGCCTGAATTTGTGCATGTAGCATAAGTGTAAGTCTGTGTGTGCGTGTGTTTGTGTGCACTTGTGTGACTGAAAGCAGTCTGACCAAAGTGCTGAGCACAGAGCCAAAGTAGCATATTGTGGATCACATTAGACTATAACTTGACTTGTAGATTAAACCACACAAGGGGTTATAGAAAATCATTTCTAATAGAAACAAATGGAAAAATTGATTGAAATAAGTCATGAGAGACTTATTTCTAATGACATCATCATTTGTAAATCTGTATTGTTTTGTCTCCTGATACAAAAACTTAGTAATTAACAAATGCGAAACTAACTAATAAACCCTTTTGTAGTACTCGTCAACTTGTTTGTCAGTGTGATCAGGAAATACTGTAAGTAGTTGGTTAGCTCTTAGTTCATAACAAACAGTAGATAAATACAATTGGATCTTTGTATGAAAACAAGAAGATTTGTGAAAAATGAGCAACTTGGGAAAAAAAAAAAAAAACTTTAGGTGAAACTGTTCCAGCTTTGTTAACCCTGCAAGCATAGTTATGTATAAAGGTCAGGGCACTGCTAGATGTTTAATGAAAATGTGAAGCCAACTGTTTGTGGGAAGCGCTGTTTCTCAGTTTCTTTCTTTCTTTCTTTTTTTGACGAATCAAAAATATTTAAAAAAAGGGAGTTCACTACTTTGCTGAAGTGACGATAAAAAGGGAGGCGGGGGGTTAGGGATGAGGCAAAGTATTTCTTTAAAAATTACTAAAGTCAAATAGAACAAACACATCTGGAATGACAAAATCAAATTTCAAAGTCGTTTTTTTTTTCTCCATGAAGTGAAAATCCCAGTCTTTCAGCAGAAGAAAAACAAGGCAGTTGTTCCTTTCAGCAACCATTTCTACACATCATTTATCCTGTTCTGGAACCCGGGGGACCGCAGACTCTCCCAGCTGTCATCAGGCAGGAAGCAGGTACACTTTGGACATGTTTCCTGTCCATCACACGGCCACAGAGAGACAAAGGAGACAAACAGCCATCCGCACTTACACTCTTATGGTCAATTTAACAGTACCAATTAAGCTGACATGCTTTCGGACCGTTGAAGTGGCAGAAGGAGCTGCAAACACACTTTCTGCTGGGACCTGGAATATAAAACATGAAGCAGGAGTGCCATATAGGGGTAAAAAAGAAAAACTTTCTATTAGCATTCCATTGCAGTTCCTATTTCTGATTAAAATCATATTTAATGTAAGGCCCTCTAAAAATGTTTTGTTGGCCTTTCATCACATTAAGCCTTATAATAAGCCTCATAATTCCAAACCATCTGTGACCACACCAACCCAGCTCATCCCTATACAGCATCTTCACCTTTAAGAATGTCCGAAAGCTGCCACCCATGCAGACACTGCGACATTCGGTTTGCAGCCGATCACAAACTACTCAGTCTCGACCTGACTGGAGTGAAAATGGCAAACATTCAACAGTATCTGGCACTTTGGGCAGCTGTTCTCTTCATAGAGTTCTTTTTTTTGAATGGGGTACATGGCAGACACATGATGGAGTGTCATGCAAAGTAGCAGTTTGCTGAGGTGAACATTGTGAATTATGTGGAGCATGGAAGGATCATGGTATGGGCAGCTATTTTTATGTTATTGATGACATTTTAAAGGAACAAAGATGAGATCCTGACACCTATTGTATCATTCATCCACTAACACCACTTCATGCAGCACAACGATGGACGGTCCCATCTTGCAAAGATTTGGATGCAATTTCTGGAAGCTAAACTGTGCTTTCAGTTCTTGCATTACCTGTGGAGATTACTTTTAATGTCCGCTTTTTCAATGCTTTGGAACTCAGCGTATTCTACTTCCTGCCAATACCAACCAACTCTGCTCATCCACTGAAGATGAGGAAACTACAGACCACAACTACCAACCTGATAGATTTTACTGGAATGTGTTGACAAATCAGATACTGATGCTACCACCCCCACAAGGCTGTAAAACTGCACTTTTTGTATGGGACCTCTATTGTGGCCTAACTAAAGCACACTTGTGCAATAACACTGTCAAATAAATATCATATAAATAACAAATCGGGATCTTGATATGACACTGCTGTGGGGAAAATAGACATTCGGTTGAGAAATATTTACTTGTGTACAGTAAGTCAAAATTGAGGCAAAAACAAATGTTGATTTATTTTGTTAAATGAACAATTGCCAGCATCTCCTCTCCAAATGCAGTATACGCAAACATTTTAAAGTAAGATTTGCTATTTGAAAAATAAGCTATCAGTTGCTGAAAACAGACAAATTAATTTTGACAAATGAAAAAAACATTGGTGTGTGTCATTTATAGTGGACATGTTCATCCGCTGAAGTTATTTTTGATCCATAATAAATTATCTGGTGATTTTAGCACACACAAAATGCCTGTAGCCCTAAGCCTTTATGAGACACAAATATGCAAACACACTTTCTGTGCATGTTTTCAGAGACTCAAAATCAAAACAACACACTAAAACTCACTACCCACTAGCTGACTGCATTCACACACACTCCCTGCTCTATGGGTTTATCTTCATGATGATAGTAATCAGTATGAAGCCCACTGGCTACAAAAGCGAGCTGCTTGGTAGTCATTACCGTTAGCTTAACTGTTTACACTCGTTAATCAAATTAGCAAGTCTCACACTGTACACACTTGCAAAAAACTGTGCGCACGCAGACATGTGCACACTGGCGTTCCCATTCACGTACACACACAGGAGATGTAAACACAGAGTGGGGCTCTGAGTTGCTTCTCAGATTAATTATCTCTGTCCTAAAGCAGAAACGCAGTCAGAGACAGGGAGGTGGAAAGAAGAGAGATCTGCACACTTCTGTAGGTAGAGAGATGTAAACGAGATAAATGCACAAAAGGAAACGTGGAGGCAGACAGGAAGGAGAACATCAACAAAAGCTGAACCGGCATGACGTTAAATCAAATTGTTTTTAAAAAGTTACAGAAGAGGACCAACATTCCTCACTTCTTTGGGGGATGATGATTTAGAGATCATCAATAATTCAATAGATTTGTAGGGTAAATAAGGGACAATAGCTAGTTTTATAACATGAAAACACTGCATGTAAGAGTCATTCACCTTTGTTTTTCCCACTGTATCAAATATATATTTAAAAATGAATGTACATGAGTGCCTTGTGCATCATCCAGAGATAAGTGATTGTCAATCACAGTTAGACATGCCCTACAGCGTAGTTTACCCATTTATTTGAGGCCCAGTGTATTCAGAAACAACAACTACTTACTCATCAAAACACAATCATCCTGCAGTTAAACTGATTTCATTGAACACAAGAAGAATAGTGATTACTTTATCTTAATAAAAACAAATGTTTCAAACTGTTGACTGAAGAAGCTATTAGATAATATGAAGACTCTTTCAAAAAGTAGTCCATCACTTGCAGACCAGAGTTGCTGAAAATGTGGAAACATTCTAAATCTATGATTTGAATATATGTAGACATGGACATAACTTTGTCTAAAAGATGTAATACATTATACAAAAAGTAACTTTTAAAGACACTCTGATGAAAACTTTGTTTCTTCTTGTAGCATTCTTCACATGATGGAGAACATACATAAATAAAATTAAGCTTGAAACTGCATTTCTGAGTATGTCTTTATTTAAATCGTTGTTAAGCAGGACCAGACAATAAAAGGGTGTTTAAAAAAGCTTGTAGTTCAAATTTTGTTATTAATTTTTGTTCCACCTGTAATATTTGATTGGGGAGTTTAGGAGCTGTAAGCTAGCAGGAGAGTGTGAACAAAGGGATGATGGGAAAACCTACTAACTGTCCCACACACAACTCAGAGGTGATCTTTGAATGAACCACCGCTTTGCACTATGAACTATGAATTTTGAACTATCCCCTAGAAAATGACAGGTTTTTCATTTATGATTGGAGTGGGACTTTAAAGTAAATGTAAGGGAGTTATCATAAGGGTTCAGCAATTTATCAAGGAAACCATGAGTGTGGCAAAAAGGCTACAAGCTTAATTTTTGTGTTTTTAGTGGTTAATTAGCAGGTAATTCAATAAAATGTTAAAGGACTGAGACCTGAAAAGCACCGAACCAAAGTTTAGTTTCTCTCTTGGTCAACATTAGGTTTTTTCTTATCAAAAATGTTGTTTCTACAAGTGAAGAGTTGGACTCTAATGAGGTTATTTTAAGTCTAAATTAAGGTGCTTTGCCACAGTCATTGAGCTGTTTCAGGCTGATTTTTTTCTGCATGGAAGGTTAAATTAGTTTTCTCTAAGAGACAAGAGATCTTGTGATAAAGTGTTTAGGGGTCACCTGTTAAAGCAAAATCATAAAACTGTCAGAAGCCAGGGTCTTCAAACCCAACACAGCAAAAACTGGAGTGTTGATTCAACTCCCACAGAGTCAATTTCAACACTTTTTCAGGGTTTATATAGCTCCACACTTTTTTGAGTTAAATTAACATTTTCAAAATAGTTAAATTATTTAACACCGAGTCAGAGTCACTTGTTTAACTCAATTAATATGTTAAATTAACACCGAGTCAGAGTCACTTGTTTAACTCAATAAATATGTTAAATTAACACCGAGTCAGAGTCACTTGTTTAACTCGATTAATGTTAAATTAACACCGAGTCAGTCTGGAGTGTTGATTCAACTCCCACAGAGTTAATTTCAACACTTTTTCAGGGTTTATACAGCTCCACACTTTTTTGAGTTAAATTAACATTATCAAAATAGTTAAATTATTTAACACCGAATCAGAGTCACTTGTTTAACTCAATTAATGTTAAATTAACACAGTCAGTCACTTATTTAACTCAATTAATGTTAAATTAACACCAAGTCAGTCACTTATTTAACTTAATGTTAAATTTACACCAATTCAGTCACTTGTTTAACTCAATAAATATGTTAAATCAACAGTCAGAGTTCCTTCTTAACTCACTAATCTTAGCAAGACACTAAAACTATCCAAAAGTGTTTTTTAATCCAATACTATAATACGATACAACAGTTGAAATTATTTAACCGACAATGAAATACTTCCCAAAAGATGTAATTTAAAAAATATTTAATATTTCACTCTCATGCAGTTAAATAAAACATATTACATGACAGAATAACAAAAAGACTTGGATGGGAGCGGGAAAAAACAATTTGTTCTACGCCTCTATGAACAGTGTTGAGGTGCTTTCTAAAGCCTGCATCAGTTTGAAGCTGAAGCCTATAACTTGGCTGACAACAAAACAACTTGAACTTTGATCCAGGATAATAACCATGTTCAACTCTTATATGTGAAATCAACTGCTGGGACAAACTTTCTTGCACAAAAAGTATGAGCATTTTGATCAAAATGCCTTTAATTGTCTTGACTTTAAATCTGGATTGTGAGAAGCACCTCCTGGATAAGGAGTTTGGCTCTCATGTCTCGAACTCTTGGTGAAACCTTAATTTTACCCATATCAATATTATAAACTGTTGTCTGCAAAAAGGTGTAGAAATTCAGAAGTGCACCATCATAAGACACACTGAAAACACAATGAGCTTTAAAAAGTTCATCAAATGCCCCAAGGGAGCGGTTTGCCTGGCATGGGATGAGATGGTTGTCAATGGAGATGTAGAATCTGTTGATGTTCCTCTTTTCGCGACCAACGGCAAGGAGGTACGGCTAATGGTTGTGCTGATTCTGAAGATGCTCCTCCAAAATGCAGCAAGACTGAGGTTTAAAAGGGACATTGGACACTCAAGTCAGAAATAGCACTGCACAAGTGAACACAAACATTCTATGTTAAAGGAAACTTGCCTAAAATTTGTTTCATTTATCTCTTTACCAGTTTTACACATGATCAAAATTAACAAATATAAAATTACCTTGAGAAAGTCAACTTTTTTAACTGCATCAGAGGCGCTGATTTTTGGATACTTTGGCCCCCCAGGTGGTGGTGGAAGATATAACAGCAACAAAAGCGAGGCCATCTCTGCGTCATGAGCTATGGAACAAAGAATGAATTAATAACAAAGACTTAAAACAATGATCTTTAAAAGGGCAAAAAGCAGTTACTCTGTTGGAAATGTTAAATATTTTTAAAACTCTGCCTGTCTGTAGAAGATATGTGCCGCAATAAATAATACAATGACAGTACAAAGTACAAAATGTTAATAAAGTATTGAATTGTAAACACAAGAGAGCAAAACTCACTCATTGTCTCATCACTGCCTTGTGGACTCTCTGCTGAATGCAACAGCTGACGAAGCTCTGGTGTTGAAGTGAGCTGCTTGGCTTCTTTGATAACGTTACATCTAAAGATCGGGTCCCATCGCTGAAGCAGCCGGTTGGATACCTCGTCATTAAACAAGAGAATGAAGTCTTGATTCACCTATGAGAAAGAAAATATACCACCAACACATTCAGCACAACACTTCAAGTAGTTCTCAACATACCACTACATACTTACCAATCCTGTGGTATCCAGGAATCTCGGGAAGATCGACAGGATGTCAAGTGCTTTGTCTGAGTCATTGACGAGTTTTTGCCGATGCTGAAACGTCTCTTTCATCTTTCGAAAAATTAGTGTAGTGTCTGTGGCATGGTTGAGCAAAGACATTGCCTCCTGACAAGCATCTCCATCCAACTGCTGCTCCTCAACTACAACAGATCTCTGGAATTTAGGGCCCCCTGAGGAAAAGAAAACATACACTTTATAGAAATCAGGTCCTAGTTGCTGATCAGATAGGTAAATGAAAAAAATACATATATAATTAAAGTCAGTCCAAGAAAATGTTCAACCAATCTAGTTAGGGGAAAGTGGCTTTCTTATGTCAGACATACAAACTACTTTTGTGAAAGAGGTGACAGAATACAAATCTAAAACCCTCTTTGTTCTCTTCTACTACACTAGCTGACATAAGGTAACCAGTTTGCAGATGTATTACCTTGTCCTTGAGAAAGGCCAGTGAGGCTATTTGAAGTGGTAGATTCTCGTCGATACTTTCTCTGGATTGTCTTAAGACGCCAAGAAATGTATCCTGTACTGCTTGCAGAATCATAGAAGAGTTCCTGAAATGGAAATTCATTAACACTTATTGTGCATTGTCTGTCATTTTTAAGAATATCAGAAATCAAAATGCCCACCCAGAACCCAACAACACAAAACATAAATACTATCTCAACAAATATTACAATTATAATTATATATACATAGCCTTTCTCGGAGTATGGGTCTTTCAGGGATGGAAAAAGTGTCACTATCCCAAGAGCATATTCTTCTCTAACAGCTTTGGTAGGGATATGTCTGGGAAGAGATTCAATTGGGATTACTAATGTAATAGCTAAACAGTTTTGATTATTTTTTAAGTGTACAAAAACTGGACACATTTACCTGTGTTTATCAATCATGTGGGCCACTATTATACTGACCAGCTTTCTTCTGGTAGAATCTTTAAGAGTCTGTGATGTGTGATATTCTTCAAGGACCTCCTCACCACCGGAACTGGTTCCGAGTACAGCTTCGATCAACTTAGAGAAGACAGAAATTGTAATTAAACGGAAAATAACAAATGTTGACAGTTAAAGATAAATGAGCTTTGTTACAACCTTTTTTGCAGAAACTGCATTGATTGTTCCTTTAACTCTTGATTTTTTCCTTGGGATCTCATCTAGAAGTATAGTTGATGCATTTGCACTTGAACTGAAGCTTGAGTCAGACCGTTCAGATGGAGAGGACAAGGAGCAATCGGTAAACTCTAGGAGAAAAAAAAAAAAAAAAGACAGCTTTGTTCACATGTGGGAAATTTTTGCATCTTGTAGGATTCCACATTATACTACAAATTGTTTTTTTTTCTGTAGACTGATTTGAGAGTTCAGGTTCCACCATTTGACACTGAATTGCTTCATGTAACTGACCCTTTACATTTCTCACCATCACTTGGGAAAACTGTTAAAAGAACGCTGCCTTGGCTGACAAGGTCATTGAAAATGTCTTCGTCAACTTCTGTCCCTGTTGCATCTTTGTATACTACTTTTACGTCAGGTGGCAGGCAAAACCTCTCGATGACTGGAAAAGATCAGATATTTCTGAGAGCACCTTTTAAGCCAGCACTATTCTCACTTCACAAATGATTAAACTAATTTGGATAAAAATCACCTACACAATCGAAATTTAAAAAAACAAACCTTTTTCATGCAGTTGCATGAAATCAAACTCTCCATCAACTTCATCCACCTTTACATATTTCTGCTGTTGGTGGTAGCGAACCTGAACCAGCATTTTACTGAACCATACCAAAAAGAGAAAACATGACAGAAATAAGCATTTTATAGCATACAACTTAAACAATTCATATGAACACAGTAAACCTGTATCAACCATGTTATACACTACAGAGGACTGAAACTTTTAAAACACATTCAGCGGATTCCAGAATAATGTGTGTGAGGCATGTAATATGCATAGTCAATTATGTAATCACCAACTCTGGTATATGTTAGAGTGAGCTTTCCATAAAAAAACAAGAAATAATCTGAGGGGGAAAAAAGCGAGTGGCCATGCTGACACTGTTAACATGACGATCAAGACTTACCTCCTTCATTTAAGGTTTACCAGCTGAGAACTTCCGAAGCTGAAGAGCAACACCAATTGACCTACAAGAGTTAGATTATAAAATTTAGTTACCTTTACAATGTGGTGTAGAGATTGATTAAAGCAAGGTTGCTTTATAAAATTCAATTATACTTAAGTAACACCCCCTCCCGCACAAAAAAGTGACAGCCCATATCTTTCTAAAGGACACAAAGATTGACTTATTCGTAAATGCTAGCGTTAAATCATTCTCCATGGCTCTAAATAAAACAAACATACAAAAAAATAATTGTATACATTTTGCTTGTAAAATGCATTTTGCAACACATCTAAAGAGTAAAATAAAAATTTATTCCCCTATTTCATTTAATCATCTAGCTAACGTGACATCCAGCTATTACAAGCAGGAAAGGCATACTTATTTATTAGATTACTTCAAAAAGGTAAAAATAATAATAAGATTAGAGGATCTTTTTGATATTTTCGCGGTGAAAATAAGAAAATATAAAGTTCAGTAGGCCTGAGCAGGCGGCCTTATCAAGCCGAAGCGGCTTTGTGCCCGCCAACCAGCCTACCGAGGCGGGGGCGGACGTGGAGCACTCCAGCCCCATCATGGGCCCTAGAACAAGCTGGTGACCTGTCTAGGGTATTTCCCACCTTCGCCCAACAGTATCCGGACGTGCTCCAGTAACCCAGCGGCCCCAAAAGGGTTATAAAGCAGGTTAAAGATGGATGGATGGACGTTCGGGATAAAAAAAGTGACATCGAGTCGCCATTTTGTATTTGTACTTCACCTGCTCATGGTCACTGAACACGTTGAGTCCAAGATTGCTTACAACCTCCCCAACGTCTCTCTTTTTTTAACTTAGCTGAAAACGTGCTGCGCTCAAATTGCGTCGCATATCCTCTACACTGAGTTGATATTGAAACTCAACGTCTGTGTGAATGAATTATGAAGCATTAGTTAGCATTACTTTTCGGGTAAAGCTGCATTTACACCTTCTGTTCTGCCTGTAAGTGTAACGCTTTACATAAACATGAACGCCACGGGTTGTTCCCGCTGCCTGTGTGAAAGCAGCTTAACAGCAACAAAAAAGCGTAGAAAAGTTATACAGTTCTCCCTAGATACATCATTGTATACACTAACTTTCATTTAATATTATTTTCCCCAAAAATTACAGTTACTTACCACTTGTGAAGAACCTTTTACAGCACTGATGAAACCTTCCGCAGCTCATGGAAAATTACCAGCACGATGCACTTTCTTCCACAGGGTTTCCGAGGCGGGAGCCCAGGGGCCTTGACTCTCTACAGTGTTCAATGAGCTTGATTTGGCCAAAATAACTCCAACACTGAACATTATTTGAATCGCAGTGAGTTAAAATAACACTTCAAGAGTGTCAGCCCGTTGTACTATCTTGCACAGGGTTTCCGAGGCAGAAACCCAGGGGCATTGACTCTCTGTAGTGTTAAATTAGCTTCATTTGGGTAACACTGATACATAACCCCAACACTGAACACCATTTGAATCACAATGTGTTAAAATAACACTTTAAGAGTGGAAATCAACTCTGGTTTGTTTAACCCCGAAATTTCAACTCTCCAGTTTTTGCTGTGAATGTTACCCCAAATGATCAGCACTTCCACTGGATCGTTCATCTTGAATCACATTGGAAAGACTTTTTCAGTTAACGGAGAGTCACAGTTCCCTTCATCATGTAAAAACGTGATTTATTACATCAGCCTTCTTTATTTTCTGTACTCCGTGGTTAGGCCTTAAGAGCCAATCCTTCAGACCTGCAGTAAGCAAAATAAACACTGACTGGTTATTGATTTCTATTAGAATGTTTTGGCCCGCCAATTTCCCTACTTGTCTATTACTTGGCATATTTGTCCTGACTGATCTCTTATTCACCTTTTTTCCCTGCTGTCTTAGCGCTTGGCAGATTTTCCATCTTCGCTGTTTGTGCTGTACCGTCTCTATGTCTACACTCCTCCATCGGCTTACCCCTCTGGTATTCATGCAGATGGGAAAGTGTCAGACACTGGTGAGCAGCAAAGTGCACAGTCTAAGGCTCCATTCAGTTCTAAGGATTTATGTACAGGTTGCAAAATCATATAAACAGGAACTTTTTTTTGTTTGTTTGTGGTAAATGCTCAACAGGACAGTGACTGAAAACCAAACAATGTGAAGAAGTTCCTGAAAAAGTTTAGTTGTTGATGGATTTGGTCATTCTGTCAGTCACACCAGGTTTGCTAATCATTCACAGCCGTCTTGATTACCTAATTGTCCTCAGTTTATTTAAGTGTCTGTTTTTGTTTTGTTTTTTTAGTTTTTCCTCCTCAGAGTATCTGTTTTGTCACCTTTTTGGTTGGATTTAGTCATTGAACGTTTCTGCCACCGAGTCTGGTCTCCTGCATATTGGGTCCTACGCCACCTGTTCCTGATTGAAAAGAATCAAGAAGATTTGAATTAGTAACTTGCAAAACCACTTTTGTGTACTATAAGCTCAAGTGATTTCAGTTTTTCACCTCAATAAAACATCTTGCTTTGTTTTTCCCCTCTTGTAGATTTTGCTGCTCTGGATTGACCTGTAAAAGCAATTTGACTAAGATTGGCCATAATAAAAGCTTTTTTTTTTTTTGCAGATCCAGTGGCTTCCAAAGCCCTGAATGATTAGTCCCGCACTACATTCCTGACATTCTCAAAATGAGTTTTTCCTTTTAACATTTACTCTTATCACATCTCATATGCCTCATGTTCTGATTTAATCATCTATATCCATTTTATTTTGCTTTCCTACCAAATCTTACTTGGTATTTTTCTTTAATATCTTTCTCCCTGCTTACATTTTGAAATAATCCTCCTTTTTGCAGAATTGTAAAACTCAACTAACGTCAGAGGAAATCTTGAACTAAAATCTTGCTGCAGATGTACTCTAAAACCCCAGATGAGGTCCTTTTCTTCTTTACTTTTCTGACCTTTCTGACTTTTCTCCAAAATTATAGGACTCCATAATAGTTATTTTTTTTGTCCAAATGCCCTCATTTTGGTGTTGCACAGTGGTGTGGTGGTTAGTGCTTTTGCCTCACAGTAAGAAGGCCCTGGTTCCAATCCCAGCTGGGTCTTCTCAGCATGGAGTTTACATGTTTTCTCCAGGCACTCCAGCTTCCTCCCACAGTCCAAATGACTGTTCACTGTTGAATGCTTCTTAGGATAATTGGGATTTCTAAATTGTCCTCACATGTGTGAGTGTGTGGCCCTGCAACTGACTGGCAGCTTGCTCAGTGTGTACCCCACCTTTACCCAACAATAGCTGGGTTGTCTCCCCGTGACCCTGAAAGGGATTCAGCAGGTTCTTAAGTTGGAGGGATGGATGCATTCCCTCATTTCTAAAACCTTGCAATAAAAAAACATGCCTACTTTTTGCTTACATTGTTCTAGCAAATTATTTTTCTGCAAATTTGAATTCATATGAAAGTGTAACACAATGTCAAAAAGGAGCGGAGAACCAGAAACAGACAACCTGAATGAATAAATGCATGATACAGACAGTGAAGCAAAGGTAAAAGATGACAGATAATAAAAATGCTGCGTAAAAGAAAGTGAAATGGAGGCAAAAACTAAAACAACAGCTTTGAGGTAAATCTTGGTAAAAATAGGTTGAAACAAAAAAGTGAAGAGACTGGATGAAAGAGGCAAACTGAGGATGCCATAGGGAGAATAAATAACAAAAATCTGGACCTAATGAATGAGGAACCGAGATGAAAGGACCCATGCAGGCCAACAGAGAGGCATATCAGCACAGCGACAGTGGTGCCAGGCTCTAAGGACAGTTTTCCACTTTGAGGTGAAACTGCAGCGCTGTCTCTTTTATTGTATATCCATTTTTACATCTGCTAAATAAGCTTTGTATCGGCAACTGTTTAGCAGTGCTCTCACATGGGACGTTTCACTGGGCAACTAAGTCCCCAAAAACCTCCAACCTTTTTTTAAAACACTTACTGCTGGTGAGCGAAAGGGAAAGCACAGGCGGGTGTCACCAGAGTGTGTGATCTGCCTGTGGTGTGTGTGTGGGTGCCTGCTTGTGTGTGGCCTCTGATGAGACAGTTTCAGACAAAATTTGACAAGCTGACGAGAGCTTTGTTTGAAGCACACAGGCTTTTTAAACAGAACAACAGGTGGTTATCTGCTTTTTTGTGTGACTCTTTGTACTAAAAATAAACAGATGAAATAAAGAACCCACTCATATTTCCATTTTGAACGTTAAAAAAGTAATGTGCATATGATGGTTTAATATTTTAGCACATTGTTTGTTTTGCATTTCAAACATTTCTATGATTTTTTTAAATTCATAAACACTTTCCCGCTGTTGGGCAAAATAAAATTCTCTTGATGTATAAGATTTGTATCGTCTCCTCAAAGAGAGCTGCATACAGCGGGGTCAGTGGGAAGCAATCAGGAAGACAGAGGTGTTGTGCTAATTATGGTTTACCCCTGGTGTAGGTGGAAATGAGATCCTGGAATAACTACTTCTTGGTCCTATTTTCAGCTGAGGTCAGCAGCGGAGGAGTCCAGCACACAGAGAGGTGTGATGCGGCTCTGCCGGATTGACCCATACCTGCTGTGTATCCTTCACTCAAACCCTGGAGGGTAAGTTTGTCATTGTGTGTCTGTACATTTATAAGCATGCATGCATGCATAAATGCAACACATATGTCCATATACAAACAGGTAAATGTTCAACAGTTTTTTTTTTTTTTTGGGGGGGGGGGGGGGATTTCAGGAGGGTGACCTTCAGCAGGAGCGCAAATACACACCGCTAACTCATTGTTTGCATTGTTTTCCATTCCACACTCACAAACACACTTTTTCACACCATCCTGGACAAATGTCAACACACAAACACACTCATACCTCAATTATTAAGAGATGTAAACAGCTACACATGCTCCCACTCTCCAATGTGCACGGATGTACAAACAGAAACACGAAAATAGTTTAACCTTGAAAACTGACACATGTTCACATATTCTGTTTCACTCCCTCTTTGTCTCTGACAAGCATATAAAACACACACATGCATACACTCAACTGAGGCTCCGAGCAGAATTGAGTCATCAACCCTTTGCTGCAAGTCTTCCTCTCATCTCGCCCCTCTCTGCAGGACCTATGGAGCTGTAAGTGAAGGTCACGCCCATACAGTGCTCATACAGTACCACGCTGTGCAGAAATATATTCCAAGTGTTGCATCTTCTGCCACATAGCATTAAACGCTCTTAAAATGAGAGGACCAAAAGTGTGTATTTAAAATTTCCTTTGTTGCTTTAAAAGTTCCAATTTTTGTTTTCTGTCAGTCATTCAATTCTGAACAGAAGTCATTTGGATGTTGTGGCAAAAAATAGCTGATCCACAGATGCTTCCTTGATGCTATACTGAATCAGTGTTATCATTGAGTGGATGAGTGTGCATCTAAAGTTGTCTTTTCAGTTGTGTGGTTTATAACTGTGTGTGGCTGTAGGGGGCCTGGTTTTTCCCTCTGCAGGCTGGTTTGAATCGATAGCACTGGAAATTGCTGAAATAGCAGCCTGATACATACACACACGCACACACCCGCTAACACACACACACACACACAGAAGGGTGACTCACTTGAGCAGAAAACATGAACAAGAGTGCTGACTTCTGAAACAAGAGAGAGGAGGAAAGAAAGAGGCAGAGACAGTCTACAGGGTTTGTAAAAGCGAGTTATTATTTCTGCTCTAAAAATGTGTTGTGTGCGATACAATAATATGTGAGAGTCGGATCGCGCCATCCGTGTTGGAGGGGAAGGAGCAGCAGGGTTACATGGTGATTATATACCAATAACCTTCCTGTGTTTCCTTGTTCTCGTTGCTGCACTGCAGCTCTCACTTGAAATCCCTGTAATTTAGACACAGAAAACCTGCAAACAGAGTCCATTGAGACTCTCCAGAACCTGAAGCCTCTCAAGTGGTTTCAGACAAAAGACGTTGCCTGATGTGTAGTGAGTGCATCATCCTTTGAGAAATGTGATGGTTTACTGTGTAGCTATTTTACTTAAAGTGTGTGCTGCACGGTATTGAGATTTTTCCAAAAACTGGAGCGGGAGCCATTACTTTTGTTTAGATATCATGATGCATTAGCAGCCACTGGAACAGGTCTTTTAACTCATTCTGAATCACTATTCAAACCAAATACATCCTGAATAAACTCTATAAACTAAATTAATGTGCAATCATATCAGTTCTGCTAATACAAACCACGTTTTTGGCTAGAAATTCCCAGTTTTGTTTATATTTTTACAACTATTTTGCTTTTTCTGTTTATCTCAGTTCAGTTCAGTTCAACTCAACTAAACAGCACTTTTCTTTCAATTTGTCTTTAAAAAAACCTAAAGAACAAACAAACGATGACCCAGCATATACTTGTTCATCATAAGACTTTCCTTATTGGACATTTTTTTTGCCGTCACAAAGTGTTTTTGGCATTGAAACCAATCTTTTCTCTCTCATTTCTCAAACTGACCTCTCTCCAAATATTCCATAAAAACAGGTGAAATGAGGCAACACAAGGAGGAAAATGAGGGGAAAAAAATCTCACAGAGTTAACTCCACCAGGTTGCAGCTGCCTCCATAAACGACATGGACCGACACCAACAGAACCAAGTGACGAAAAAAGGTGTAGCCCAGGTGTAGGCACAAATACAGTAGATGGACATTAACTTTAATTTTATTAAATAAGCATAAATGACAAAATAATTAAGCATCAGAACCAAGACTGTGACATGGCCAAAAACTTGAAAACTGTAGGAGAAGCAAAAGAAAGACAAAACAGAGCAGCGGATACTAACAAAATGTCTCACAACCGCAACTGTAAGAATGGAAAATTAATTATGTAAAACAGAAAATGGATGAGTTTAGCACAAATCTAGAGTGATGTGCCTGAGAGGAAAAAGGAAAACTTCAAGAGAAAAAAACAGGACAGGACCTGAAAAAAAGGAAAGCAAAACTTAACTAAACCGAGAAAAGCTGAACTAAAACGGCAAAAATCTGCAAACCAAGAGTGCCTCACAGGGGTTTTTATGTGAACTCTATAGTAACAGAAACAAAGTCTGTTTAAAGACCTTTAAATCAATTTTGAAACATACTGGAAGTCAGAGCAGTCTTATGGGTTAGCCCAGGAATAAAACCGCAGGAAGGCATGAAGTGAATTTCATTTGGTTCAAATAACTTTTTGACTTCAGGATGATGTGAATCAAACATTTTGGCTCAAAAACACAAAGACATATCTGTAGTATAATGTGATAATCCAACAACAGAACTAAAGAGCAGTTTAAACTTATAAAATGTATTGCTTGGTCACACAGATATTGATTTAAGATGCTTCCTCTGACATTGAGGATTTCTTTGTTTCATTAAACTTTAGTTAATATCATCCATTTGTCATAGAAGATGGAACTAAAAACAAATTGGTCCCCACAGAACACAATAAACATGTTGAAAATCTCATTTACTTACAAGACTTTTCTGGTTCACAAGAAAACCAGAGAAGTAGAGCTTTGACTCAACTAACTTAGGGTGCTTTTAGCTACTTTTATGACTTTTTACTTCATTTGTTTGTAGCTTAACATAAGAAAGTTTTTTATTTTCTTTAAAGTTAACAAAATAGCTCTACAGGTGTTCATGCAAATGTTTGCATTGTGATTGCATATCTGGATGACACCTCCTGAAAGAAAAAAATTACAAAAATCAAACATTTGGGTCAATAAATATGTTTAGAAAGATGTTGTCGCAAAAGAAATATATGAAAATAGAGAAAAAGAGAAATACATGAAAAAAGAGAAAAACAACAGTAAAGTCAAATATTTGAATCCCCCATTTGCGAAACATGTTTTCTATGAGGTTTTGCTGTTGGCAACGCTAGAACATTTAGATTGTAACGGAAAGGGTAATATTTGTGCAGAATTGCACCCCTTGGAGAGAATTGAATCCAGATTTATGTACTTCAATGTTGCCCACAGCTCTGCAATCAAATAAAGTTTACAATTTACAGGATATAATGGAGAGAACATTTTAGATTCATTTTGAAAGCATGTTCTCTTTATTATTGTAGTTTTTGCATTATTTCTTTTTCAGTCTTTCCAATGGATGCAGAACCAAAGGATTGTCTGAAATTGCGTTTCAGTTGTGTTTCTCCAGAAAAACACTTTATTTGTAAGCAAATACCTTTTGGCTTGTTTTGTTGATATCCTGAAGTTGGAGCTTCAGACGCTCACAATTCTGCACAAAAATAATTTTTACACTGATGAGGATGTTGACAGTTTCAGGAAGCGAAAATATAGGAAAGAGAACAAAAAGAAATGAAAAAACAGATTTTTTCAGAAAGATCTATCTAATGAGGAATCCTTTTGTGATTCCAGTAAGGAAATCTTTCATTAAACTTCAATTTGCTGTTGGAAATGAGCTTTTCTTGTGTTATTATTTGCCAGCATGTTTTCCACTCTGCGACGGTATCATTTCTCAGTAAATAAATTCAACAGGCTAAACTCGAGCAACAAGAGTCTTTGTCAACAATGTCTGTGTGTGTGCAAATGTGACACACGAGCAAACGGTTGCTGATATTAAACATTCACTCAGCTACTGGTGCTGTTAGGCTCCCAATCTGGGTCAAGTCTCCCTCCTCTGCTCCCTGAGCTACAGTACCTCCATCCCTCCATCCTCTCCTCCCCTCTCACTCTCCGTCTCTCCTGCTTTCGACTCGGCTCCCTGAGTGCTCTCTGTCTGTCTCATTTCCTTCTCGTCCTCCTTTCTCCACCCACCCTCTGTCTCTCCGTCTCTCCTGCTCTCTCTCAAAGGGAGTGTTTGCTTAACTACAGAGCTCAGAGGCAGGCTCCTGTTCTCATTCAGCGTCCAAGTCAAATGGAGACACCTATAAATGTTTGAGAGACGGGATTAATAATTCCTGCTAATTTTCCCGTGCTCGCTTGTGTTCCCAAACGAAGCCTGAAAAATTTGTATTGTCGCTATTTGCACTTCATTACCCGTACAGTGTTGTGTTCAGACTGTGCAATTTAATCAGCATTAGCTGCTTCATTTGTGCCTCACCACCAGCATCAACTGCAAGGCTGCAGCAGGCGCTTGTGATGTTAATATGTGCAAATGATTTGATGCATGTCTTCACCAATCCAAAACTACTTCTCAGCTCATATCTTTTACTCCTTTCTGGCCTCAGCACACGTGTAGGAATTTGTTAACAGCTAATTAATCTCCAGATAGAAATAACTCCAGAGAATCTGAGATTCTTTCTCCCAAATAAATGTATAATCAGTGGGTTTGAAGGCATTAACTCGAGGTGACTTACCTTATTTTCATTACCAGTTGAGGAAATAACACTAGTTAATTAATCTGTCATAAACAAATTAAGTTGATGATCAAAGGTTTTATCTTGGAGGTAGAAAAATAACATATAACTAGGATTATGTTACTAAAGAAATCAAAATATTGAAGCAACAATGATTTTCTTTTTCATTAATGTTGTTCAAATTTGGTGCATTCAGTGTCTTTTTTCTGTTAAGTGCTCTTATAGTACCTTTTACTTTGTTCTGTATAGATTAGTGCATCCAAAAAAAGCACAATAGCATAAATAAAATATATGAACATCTCTTGTGACTCTTAGCAGCATTTACTGACACTTTGGTATCTGCTGATTCCAGTGCACCATCAATGCAATGTGAAAAACTGGGTTAATATGTGACAATTTAAAATGTTGGCTTTGTCTTTCTTGTTATATGAATCAAGAAAAATACTTTTTGAAAAGGGGAAAAAAACATGCTTGGCCTTGGAACAGCTGGGTCTTCTAACCCAGTGAATCATCAGCTGCAGGTGAGACACTTCGCCTATAGACAATAATAATGCAAGCAAACAGAATTTACAATATGTATGCTTAGTATGGTGGTTTATCTGGATGTATGCACACCTGCTCTAGGCCAGTCTCACAATAAAAAAAACAATAGTGACACATATCTACATGCAGAACTAAGATTTGTTTCTTTATATCTATATTTATTTGTTTTATTTATTTATTTATTTGTTTGTTTGTTTGTTTGTTTGTTTCATCTTTGAATCTAACATTGCATTCAGAAGCAAAGAGCCATAAATTTGTGGAATGTAATTTTGCTTTTCTGTTACTAGTGGTTCACTGCTTTACCAAATTAACCATCTGTGCTGTTTTTAGTGGTTCTTGGTAAGGAAATGTGACACTGAGGCTGTGAATTTTTTCACCAAGAGCAGCAAAAGTTTTTTTTATTTATTTTTTTCAAATCAGTTTTTGCTTTTTAGTATTTTAGTCCAATGGGTTTTGCTACAAAGGTCACAGTGTAAGTGCCCAGATAATTGTTATATAATACTTTTAAAAGACACATTATATATATATATATATATATATATATATATATATATATATATATATATATATATATATATATATATATATATATATATATATATATATATATATATATATATATATATATATATATATATATATATATATATATGTATAGATATAGATATAGATGGATGTATCTATGGATATAGATAAAGATATATAGACATAGATGTATATAGATATAGATATCTAGATATATAGATATAGATATAGATATATAATTACATGAATAGAGAGAAACAATGAAAAATATCTGATGAAATATCAATGTTTCAGATGAATTGCATGAATTTTTGCTGTTCATGGCTCTATGTTCTATTAAATATGAGGAGACAAATGGAGACGGTTGAACAGATAAATCTGAATGTTTGTCATCTGGCCTCAACGTCTCTCCTCTTTGTTCCACACCTTCACTTACTGTAGTTGTGAACAGCACTTGTCTTCACGCGGCTGATGTTTCTGATGACAGCTGACATTTCTACAAATAGCCTGAGAAGTGGTGAGAACATTCACAACCCTGTCCGACACTGTTTTGCTCTCAACATCCTGCGTGTTTGCAGTAGGTGAAGGATGTAGCAGATAGAAAAAGATGAATGGCAAATCTGTAAAGCAAAAACATGCTTCAATTTCATCTGTGTGACCAGGTGGAATAATATCTACCATGCACAGCATTGCAGTTTTAAGACGTATGGGAACTCTAAAAAGATCTTCTGTCAATCATTTGGTTAATTCCAAAGAAAAAAACGTATGCATTTGAAAGTAACTATCTATCCCACTTAACGCTTCAGTAATGGTTTAAAACTTTGACGCAAAAGAAATAACTTCTTGAAGTAATTCTAACAATAAATATGAAAGCATTCCTGATTCACAGGAAAACTTGCCAAACGAGACCACCTGTGTTCAGTGGGCTGTATGGGGCCAGTGATTATGCTGAGTGTCCCAAAGGAGAAAAACTAAAGAGAAACATTTGTTTCAATTGGTTAGATTTTTTTTTCTATATGTTATCTTTATCCCCTTGAATTGTATTTATTTTTTTTACGTTTTTCCACAAGGATTGCACTGAATATGTCTGCAAGTCAGCATCTTCTGAAAGCTTGATCAGCAAAAACATACAGTAGTATTTTAGTTAGTCCTGTGCTTTACCTTCTTGGACACATCAAATATATTTCTGTTCTGAAAATGTACTTGGAATACAGTCACTCTTTTAAATTCATTTTCAGATTAGAACTAAACGTTTGTATTTATAGAGCTAAATGTCATCCCAGTAAACCATAATAATAGGTAGAAATCTGAACTTTCTGTGCCTCTGTTTACAACAGCAGCAGTGTTTGTTGCAAGAAATGTGTTTTTGACTGTGGAGAGCGACAAAATTGCTTTTACGAAATATAATGCCAAGCTGCAGTAGATACACTTTACTTTTTCCGTGACAGAAACTGTGTAGATTTTGTTTGTGCTACATTAAGGAACATCTTTGTAAACAAAATCTGGTTTTGCCACAAAGTTGCTGCCTCACTTGCCCAGAAGCCTGCAAAAAATTAAATTCAAAGAAAACATTTTTTAAAAGTGTTAGTTTGAGTTAAATCGGTGTCTATAAACAAACTAGAAATGTTTTTCGTTGTGCACTTAAAGTACCAAGGGGCAACAGGCCTGATTCATTGTCAAACCGTTCCAAAGTTACCATAGAAAACACATTAATAAACAAATAAATTAAACTCTAATATTTGTCAGATGTTAAGATAAATACTATGAAACCTCTCTATGACTTTATGTCTACGAACACATATTAGGTAAAGCAAATGAACCACCATGGATGAAAGCAGAATGAAAAAGATGCAGGCAGCAATCTTCTGCATCTTATGCTTTGAGGTTTTCTTTCAAGACAAAATGTTTATAGTTTATCTTTCACTAGACGTTTGACTCATTTAGCCCAGACCAAGACTGAAGTCTCTCCAAGAAACTGACAAATCGTTCTGACAACGGTTTTGTTTCTGTGTTTATGTGAATGGCTCAAAACTATGAGCCAGTTAAAAGTCAGGTGTGTTTCCTTATAGGAAGTTAACCAAAAAACACATTGTATTATTTGAGGTACCACTGTAGAACAGCTTGAAACAGACAGGGGGAAAAATGAGAAGAATATAAAAGGATTGGTTTGAATGAAATATAAAAAATAGTTGAAAAAATGCTTGTGTAAAGATATATTTGTCTTTGAAATGGCTTGATTTGTTCTCTTTAAACATGTCATTTCTGAAAATGTGTCTTCAACTATCTTCCAGCTGCTCACTAAATGCAGTCACTTAAACATTTTCTAAATCATTATGCGTTTTTTTGCACATCATAGCAATGTGTAGCTCATAAAGCACATAATGATGCCTGGTGCAGCACAGAAGTATCTGGACTTATTACCGCCCTCGCTAATACAGTGGAGGGTCAGCAAAGGGGCGGTGACATGAATGAGAGGAGACACCTCAGAAGTTAATAGAAGAACAAAATAGGAGAAGATAATGGATATTGTGCTCTTCAACCTACATGTAAAGCGCCACTCCATGATCACAGAAAAACCCACCAGCTTGCTCCTGATTAATATTTACCCTTTGATTCCTGCTTTGGCTCCTCCGTGCAGGAACCTTTGGTCTGATAGGCTGATTAATTTAGTGTAAAAGCACAGGTTAAGTTGCAGAGTTTCCCTCTGTCTAGGCTCCTGGGGATTTAAAAAGTTGTGTGATTTTTGCAGTGAATGTATTTATTTTGTTCTCTCTCGCATCTTACTCCACAGTAATTCTGTGTACACCTGAGCAAGTCAGCAAGACCTTCAAAATAGGATTTTGCTTATGCAGCACACCTTGTTTAAGGTCCATTTAACTCTTTGCAGTCTCCCATGCAACTTGAAGAAAAACATAAAGATCATTAAAGGTCCTTGTGTCAAAAACGTCCCCACTTTCCCTACATGCACTTATATATATATACATATATATATCTATATCTATAAATATATCTATATATATATATAAATACAAATGACTTGCTAAGAGAGAAATAGAATATTTCACTTCGGCAGATCCCTGGACATGAATTTAAAGACAGCAGGGAGCATACAGAGCAATCAAGTGATAAAGCTTATTATCTGAGAGGAGCTATATTCTAAGACTTATTATCTACCAGGAGTTAAATGACTTTCAGGTCCTCGAAGGCCCAGTGGCCTGGTTTGACTCTGTGGGAGAGAAAAGTAGAGGTGGTTAAAAAGAGGGTAAAAAATGATGCTTGGTGAGAAGAGATGAGAAGATGAGTAAAAGAGAGTTGAGGACAGGTTTGAGAGAGAATGTGATTCATAGGTGTGGGCAGCCTGTGTTTTCTCTTTCCTTTTTTCTTTTTTTTTCTTTTTGCAACTGCTGTGAAACCAATATTCTTTCGAGAGTTAGCACACACTCTACTTCATAAAGCTGGAAGCGACTGTATTGTGTCTTTGTTGAAGCTTCACAGGTAGTTTACTATAGATGTTGTACATAGTTTATTGCATTGGATACCAGAGAGTTGTTGGCATGGCAACAATAGATTTGATGGATCTCTGCTTAAAGAAGCACGGCTGGACTGCTACTTCACCACAAGATGAGCAACACAGTGTGAGTTATAGTATGACAAGAAACTATACAGCAAGAGTAAATCCTACATAAAAAGGCAAAATGTTTTAAAAAATACAGAATACTTTTAAATGTGAAGGAGGTTACATCTAAACTCTGATTTCATAGAAACAGTTGTAATTTTAAGTCTCAGAATCAGCAAGTTAGTTTAGAAAAATATTGTTTCTATGAAAATTATGGGCTGAGTGGATGCTAAACGGGGGTCCTGGTGGAGTTTGATACTAACCAGAAAACAGTGAGACTGGCCAATAAAAATGCAAAACGTGCTCCTAACTCTGGTTGAACTGGGACCAAGCAGTCCTCAGGCAGGAGCCTGACAGTTCCTGTGGGACAGCAAAAACACTGGCCGCATACAGCCCACTGAACACAGGTGGTCTCGTTGGGCAAACCTCCAGTGATTCTTTTGTTCCCCAGTGAGAAACAAGACCTGGTCTGCTGTTGTAGAAGCCACCTAGAAGCTATTATTCTTATAAATGCCAAAGTTTGGGATTAATTCTGCTTGTTTAGTTCTAGAGAAATTGTCCTGTTTCATGACATCTCCTGGATGCACTCAGATGGTTTGCAGCAAGATGAGAAGCAGTTAAAAAGCAACATGAGAACATTTATCCTCTCTCAAAAAATGTGTCTTATCCTCTCTTTGTTGCAAACCAGTTGTTTTTAAAAAAGTAGAGTTTAAATATCTTAATCTGGAGTTAGTTTAACAAATAAATTGAGATTATTAATGGCTTTGGGGGCGTGTACAGTAATTTGGAGATGATAGAAAAGAACTGACCATTCTGGTCCAAGCTTAAACACTCAATATGTGAGTAGTGACTGAAAAGAAATTCTTTTCAATGAATTAACCACACATTAGCCATGTATTAGGAAGGAGTTTGTTTTGGGAAATTGCAATGGTGATAATACTTCTTCCAGTTGTCCCTAGAAGTTCAGAATCAGCTCAGTCTGGCAGGGTGAGAGTAAAATTTTCCACAAACAAAAATAGTCTTGTGTGTTATCCAAAGCAATTAAATTGGGTTTAACAGAAGCTACCATCAACGCTCACTCCTGTGAGCTCTTTACAAATATCTCATAAAAGAAAATACATATTTTAGGTGATGAGGACCTAATTCCACAAATTAAACTCCCAGATAAGATGTAATGTGATGATGAGAGCCCACACAAGACTTGAACACATGAGCTTCTTTTCTGCACACACCTTTTTTCATCTCAAGAACACCATCCTGATCAGCCACATCGGTAAACCAGCAATAGATTACATGAATCTCACTAATGCACCTTTTTACAATGCAAATTACTGCTATTAACATCAGGTCTACCTAGAGCAAACACCCACTCCCAATGACACAGCAGTCTCTGCAGCAGAACATTGCACTGATTGAACAGGAACTGAGTGAGGATCGACAAAAGAAACATTGACAACAAAACCCCTGGATGTCTATCTGATTGAATGTCCAAAGAACGTCCTGGAACAAGACAAATCTGGCAAGGCCCCAACTCCCAGTACCCAAAGAAAGTGCAGGCGGTGCTTGCAGAAACCACAACACACCCTTTGTGACTGTCTGTGCACATCAGAGGAGCTCTCGCAGAACAAGACTGATATATTTTACATTTTGGAAGCCCTTTTAGTGTTTAAATGATTCATGTCTTTAAAAAAAAAAGGGGGGGGGGGGGGGAGCTTGATGTGAATGAAGACAGTCATTGGCCTGAAACTCCATGAAACATACCCAAGACGTGCAGTCTGGTTAGTTCCATCCACATTTTCCCCCTCTTATCACATTGTAGGGACAGCAAAATAAACATTTTTTTGTATGAAAAAAATGAATCTTGTAATTCTGTGCACTGATAAGGATGAACGTTTCTTCCATAAATAAGGTCATTAGGACACTTCAAACAGTTCATTTAAACACACCTGACCACTGTTTAATCCGTCTGATGACATTTTCAGGCTGCAGTATTTAACCATCCTAGCCGCTTAAGGAATCCAAACAAGGGTTCCTGGAATTGATTTCAGTCAATCTCCTGTTTAAACATACAATATTGACAATGTCAATGCAAAGAAAAGGCTATTTACTCAAGAGTAAACCTTTTTTTTCCTGTTTCACATATGAACTGAGGCTTTTTTTTGAATCAGAGTTAAACTTACCATAGTACCAGTAATTGCCTTTTAAAATTCCTAAATAAAATAAAGCTCTTGTATGCATTTTCTTCCAAAGTGATTGTAGTTCTATCCTCTATGAATGCTAATGTTTGACAAATGACAAAACAACACTTCGGCAAATTGCTTTGGTTGGTTAAGATTATTCTTTATTATGAAGTGCCACAAAATGCTTTGTGTTCATTGTGCTTACATTTTCTGAATACTGGCTCAAAAAAGACAGGAGGTCCTCCCTCTGCACCAGAGATCCAAACCTCCTGAGATAAGGTGTGTCAGATTTTGCTATACAGCAGTAAAAACATCTTAGTCCAAAGGATTTTCCCCCAATAAACGATTAATTACGGTATCACCATTCTTTAACTTGGAAATACAAAAACAAAAAGAAGAAGAGAGGTCAAGCTAATAGAAGTTTTTTGTTCTTCTCTACCTGAATTCTAGTTAGTTTCATTGTGCTACTTTCTTTAAGGTGGAGATGAAAATGATGGAAGTGCTTAAGGAGGCAAGACCTGGAGCTCACCCAGAGACGGACACATGCAAACAGACTCACTGATCTTTCCGAACAGCTTGATGATGGACAAAATACCCATAAGACACTGCAACTGCTGTTTTAAAGCTCAAAGTTGTAATTACAAAGTCATTTTGTTTATTATCTTCGTCTGATTACACAGTACTTAACCACTGCCGTGGAGTTTAACCCAAATGTTTCAAATAATCATGATAGAGCAACATTGTTTATAAAGGTAATGCTTTTTATTGTTAATAAACCAAGGAAGATTAAAAAATAATACTGCAGAGGTTTACTCCCAATTTTCCCAAATCTCTGTCAAATCTTTCAGAACAAACTCAGATTTATTTTTTACCTTTTTGTTTCTTTTCTTTTTTAGTGACAACGTTTTATTTCTACTGCCAATGTCAAATGTGTTTAATCAAGCAATCAAATGCTTGAAAAACCATACGTTGAGACTTTGTTGCAGATGCAGGTGCCTTTGATGTGAAGCCGGTCCATCATTGCACATGACTAGTGTCACCATAATTGTGCTGTGTCAGTTTCTTTCAATAACCTAAAAATGTGGACAGAAATCACTAAAAAACCTTCATTCTGAGGAAGCACACTGTCTTTTGTCAAAGGTTTTAATTGCAAAAGCTTGACAGCGGACGGATTCTGTGATTCCAAATGGCTCATCAGCAGGCACTGTGTGCTTGCATGTGCACTCATGCACTCTCGCACATACATTATTAAAAATGTTTCTTTACAGTTTCATAATATGAACTAAAATAAAAGAAGCACCTAGTGATTAGTGGGTGTCCTCGGTTTGTCTCTTGGGAAGCTCCATGAATCTGGAAAAAAGGGGTTTCTGAGCTGCAGAGAACTGGGTTCAGCAACACCACTGTTGACTACCTAGATAACTAGTCATCTGTGAGTTAGGGGCTCATTAGCGTTAACCCATTTGTAGGTAATTCACTCATAGCCTATAGTTGGCCCAGAGGGGATGAACAGAACCTGCTGCGGAACAATCAGGGCTGAGTGACATGTTGCCTCTGTTAGTGACTGTAAGAGCTCAACGGTAATCATCCAGCCAAAGTGCATGCTGGAGATTGCACGCTTTATACTATGGAAGTGCTCTGGAGGGATTGTTGAATAATGCATTGCAGTCAAAGTTGACCTCGGTCCAACTTCAGCAATGCACCAAACTTCACCTTGGTTTTCTATTGGAAGCATACTTACAGTTACCTGCAATTTTACACTTGTCTGCATCTCGTCACAATTCCTCAATGTTTGCTTCCTGCAGATCAATACAATAGAATAGGTGTGATATTCATTATGTGGACCCGTGACACAAAAACAACATATTTAAGTGTCACCCGTCTACGTCAGTGATTGTTTCTGATTAGTCCTTGTCCGCTATTTTATTTTTCTTGTAGATTTTCTCAATGTTAGTGTAGTTCAGGTCTCTCAGGGTGACATACTAGTTGTCCTATAAGAGGTATCACACCCAGCAGGTAGCTGATCCCAGCCTCTCTAGCCTACAACCTAAACGGTTCTACTCACTAAGAGGCAGGCAGTGCATAACAAGAGAGTAAAGACGGGACTTTTCTTTTTGTTGCTCTAACACTACATTGGCATGTTCCCTGATGTCTGTAATATTAGTATTTTTTCTGTTTATGACTATAGGTGAAGACATACCTGATTTTCAAAACTGCTATACAGTAGTAGGTAATACTTCATAACTTCATCATAAAATACCATGCATTAGGTGATTATTGCTTTTGAAGAGTCCTATGGAGGCTCCAAGAGAAAAAAATATTGCCCTCGGGTTCTATCTATAGTAATTTGGCAAAAAAAATCATAAGCTTTTTTTAAGATGTTGGCATAGGTTTCATTGTTATTATTATTATTATTTTTCTTTTTTTGCATGCAACAATGTTAATATATAAAAAACACAAACAAACAACATATTTGAAAAAATAAATAAACGACAAAGTTTAAAAAGAAAAGTGACTTATGCTTTGGCCTGTAGTGGTTAAAAAGAGCTTGGCATTTATCCAACACACATGTAAACAACATACAGTGCAAATTAATAAGTATCAAATCACATATAAAAATATAACTGAAAAAAAAAAAAAAAAATAAATAGATAAATAAATAAATAAATAAGTTTTAAAAAAAAACAAATAAATACCTCAATAGTGGAGGGGATAATGGTCACTTGGTGCAGCAGAGCATCATTATTAGCATTATTATCAATATTATTATTACAACTATACCCCCCCTTTCCCTCAAAAAAGAAAACTCTGAATGAAAAACTCACCACATTTCAGTGCAGAGAGAAAACTAGTAGCTATAGGCTCACTAAAGTCTTTCTTGTCATTCTCATCATCAATGTCCCCCCCCAAAAAATACGCTGTCGTACTAAATCTAGATGCTGAGAGGAAGCTTTGTTAGTATTAATGTCTCTATCCTGAACAGGCCGAGGAAGAAGAGGTCAAGAGTTTTTGACGAAGTGCATGCGTCGATCAGTTAAATCCTTAAGTGGGCAAATCTCAAGGAGGAAAAAAATTGTGCTATCTTCATTATGTTCATCATCAAGAGGCTCCAAGGAAAGTGTGTTGGGGCGGAAGTAAAAGGACGGGTTGAGGACGAGGAAGCAAGGTCGTTCTCTGACCCAAAAATATACTGTCTGCGTTTCAGTCTTTAAGGATAATGGTACTTCATGTCTGCGCTTTTGTCAGTTGTTTGATCTTTTTAAGCTGTCATGCATCTAGGGGGCCAAGAGGGGAGAAGGGGCCTTTGAAGCAGGCAGATTCATAGTGCTTGTTCAGGTAACTCTTGAGCGCAAAGGTCTTGTTGCAGCGTTTGCACTTGAAGTGCTTGAAGGCCGAGTGAGTCTGCATGTGAGCGCGCAGGTTCGAGCGGTCCGCGAAAGCCTTCCCGCAGTGGGCGCAACCAAACGGTTTCTCGCCTGTGTGCGAGCGCATATGACCTTGTAAGAGCCACGGTCGACTGAAGGCTTTCCCGCACACATCACACTTGTGCTTGAGGTCGTGAGTGAGCAGGTGCATGGCCATGGCAGGCATGGACACGTACACTTTCCCGCAGGTCGGGCATTTCTTTGCCAGCTTGCTGTCCAGCGAGCGGTGTGTCTGTTTGTGCCGACTCAGGTTGGAAGACGTGGCGTAGGTTTTGCCGCACTCGTTGCAGGTGTGCCTCTGAAGGCTCCTGGGGCTGCCGAGAGCTTTTCTTCTTGAGCGGCCATCGGTGATGAAGAAGGCATCAACTGTGTAACCCTCACTCACTGCAGTGTCGCCGTTGATGTAGCCATCCGTGATCTCTGAGCTGGGACTCTCGGGAGACTCTGAGTCAGGAGCGCCGTAGTCGCTGTGGATACCATCATAGAGGGGATCGGGAGAGGGCACCTTGATGCCACCATCACTCTCTCCGTCATACACGACAGGGCTGATGTAGTCACTGATGTAGCCACCTGAAAGAGGAAAAAGAGGACGTGTAAGAAATAAAAGGTGCAGTGAAAGTCATGAAGTAGGACTTGGTTTAGTTGTAAACTTGCACAAGAGGATTTGATGTTTGCAGCTGTATTATGACAGACTTCAGTTAAGAAGTTGCCAAAAAAAGATCCATTTTGTTGAGGGTAGGACTTAATCAAATAAATGAATAAATGTTGAATTGATGCATACTGTAAGGAGTATACTAATTAATGATCAAATGTGTGAATCAGTTTTCTTTTAAAGTAGATCCTTAAAAGTTTTTACCCAAAAACTGCATTTAGATACATTCAGTTCATTTATTAATTTGTAAGTTCATATCAATAATGGAAAGTGTTCTTCAAACAAAGTTGCTTTCAAAAAGAAATTTGAAAAATTAATTAGAATATAATCAAAAGTAAATAGATTGAGCAATTTTGACATTGTTACCCTGGCTTCATATTATAAAAGCCGTCATCTATGAAAGATTTTCTAGCATGTATTTAATTTTTTGTGTTCTTTAATTGATGCCTTGGTGACAAGAGGTATAATATCAATATGTAGAACCCCATTAAGGCTTAAACGGTTGTCCCTATGCCCTAACTCAGAAACCACAAGATTAAAAAACTCAAATTGTATGCATTTTCTAATAGTTTTTAACGTCTACAATCATTTCTGGTTATGCAAAGCTTTTTAAAAGGAAGGTGTATTACTTTCAAGTTTTAACATTCTCTTCATAATCACTAAATGCCCACTTTGCATCTATTAGTTAACTTTAATTTACTAATTAAGGTGGAAAATATACAGAACAGGGACGACACGTTTCTTTTATGCTAGAAATTTCCTCTTAATGTCTTTCTAATTAAAACCAGAAATGAATGTAAAATCTTGCACTGAAGTTTTTAAAAGTGCTAAATATTGCATTTTATGCTAACATAGAGATGTATTTAGTGAGATCGAGCTACACTGAAATGCCGTATGTGACGAAGCTAAGTATAAATTGAAAGCAAGAGCTCACTTTTTTCAAGTATTTAAAGGCAAGCAAACAGAGCCACGGTGAAAATACAGGACATCCATGTAAAACAGCTCTGAAGCAACAAGAAAGAAAAGGTTTGTCAAAGGTTTCGGATGCAAAATGTGACAGAAAAATTAATAAAAAAATCAAATTTCTGACAGCATTAACGGGATTCATCACCATCTGCCACAGCGGCGTTGAACATACTTTGGTCATAAAGTTACCCTCCTCCCACGTATTCTCCTCCTCTGCTCACATATTGATAACTGATGCACAGCTAAACAACTGTGTGCCTAAAGTACAGTCTGACAGCTGCAGTTCTTTCATATCAATCTTTTCCAGGTGCTTCTATAATCCACCTTGTATTTAAGGGAAGGTGTGGAGAATACCAGCAACAGCTGCTGCTTTTAACAAGTTTGAAACATCTGTTGAAATGTAACGTGGCTTCATGAAAAACAGAGCATCTGTCTCTGTTCCTGGTTGTTACAGGTGGGAAAATGTATTCAAGAATAATTCAGCGATAGTTTTTTTTTTTTTTTTTTCCATTCAGAGTTTCATTTGAAATGCTTCCCTGCAGACCCTGAACTTGGAAAGAAAAAAAGCTGATTTAGCGTTTGAGCAGCAGCATGGGCAGATCAGAGCAGGGCAAGCCCAAACCACAGTGATACACCACACACTTCCTCACTGCAGTGCAGTTTTGTTCTCCTCTTTTGAGCATTTGCAGAAGGGTTTTATGCAAGAGTGGGGTAAAAGAAAAAAAAGGTGTTTTCTCAAGACACAATTCAGTGGAACTATGGAAAATAAATGTACCTATTTTTTGCTTTTTCTGGGATTAAAAATGCAAAAACATTGATAGCTGTCAAAAAATTGACTAGCAAGTAAAAACCATCCTCAATCTGCCACAGAATCTAAAAGTGTGTCCGAATCGGTGTTTGTTTTCGGCTGGGGGAGAGAATGCATGCAAGTACATTCAACAAGGTTGAAGAAAAAGATGGCAGCAAAGATCCATGGCAACAACCTGTAACGCTCTGATGGCATCTTTTTACACCTCTCCTCTTTTATTCCTGAATCCCAACATACCCAAACACTTTAATAACCAGCACAGCAGCATCTTAAATTAGTTAGTATTGGTTTCACTATATGGATATGAAGGAACATAAAAAAGAAAGAGAAGATAAGCAAGTCCATGTGTATATGTATCCGCAACACTCATTTGAGATACAGTTTCTCATGGATCATGGATTTGTTTTGGGCTTTTCGTGTGTAAAAGCCAGCGTTTGTGGGACTGAGTATTCTGTGCTGCATGTCTGTGCCACATGATGCTGTTAACATCAGATGCTAGTGAAGGAGACAAAAGGTGGCCGGGACAGGCTGCGTTCACGGTGCTGCTGAGGTGGCAGATCGCGTGTCAAACCTGGCAGTGCTCGTTAACCTCGACATCAGGAGCAGCCCACTGACAGCTCCCCTTTTTCTTTTCTTTTTTTTCACTCTCCTGCAGAGATTTGCACTGAATACACGTGTTGGTATGCAGCGACAGGTCAATGACAGACAGGTAGCGGCACAGCAGCGACTTCAGTGGCGCACAGGGCAAGTTCTGTGCATCAAGGATGCACCAACACGCACATAAGAACTTTAAATATATATATATATATATATAATATATATATATATATATATATATATATATATATATATATATATATATATATATATATATATATATATATATATATATATATATATATTTGAATGAAAGTTGCATTCTATTTAAACAACAACATAAATACAAAAAAAATCTAATACATATTTTAGTTTGCAGAATATATCAAACTTAAATGGCATGCACACAGACTAAAACATTTATGTTCTATTGGAGCCTTCTAGGGCAAGAAATGTGCCAACACTGCAGAAGTGGAACAGGAACACCTGGAAGGTGCGCAAAAAAAAGGATGAAACGCAGCGTGTGGGAATCAGTCCCTGATGGGTCAGGCTGATATGCTGCATATCATCGTTGGATGACTTTTTGCAGGAGAAATTGTTAGAGATCAATCAAATAGTCAGGTTTTAGTTTGGAATTGGTTTTCTGAATGGATTGATAATGAATTCAGTGATTTATCATAAGAGCAAGAAAATTTTGTTGTCCCCAACTTTCTTTCTTTCTTTTCTTCCATCTCTTCTCTTGGGTTAGGAGAAGGTTCCAGCTTGATGTGATCCGTTATTAAATAAAAAAAAACGCCTTTGATTTGGTCCACAAAACACGTGAATTATCAACTTTGATGGAAGCATCTGAGCAATGAAGCTTGAAGGATGCATCATAAATAATCTTGGATTACAAACCCACAGTCATCTGAGGGGGTTAAAATTGAGCCTTAATGTTTCAGCCAGGATCTGATTATTGTCTTGCCTGATCTCATTCCGCCCTCGAAAGCTCTCAGTTTGTATTTAGTGCAGTTCGTCCCCCTACTTTGGCACACTTTCATATTTTCCAATAGTAGCTCAGCTGCTTTGGTAAAGCAAATACTTGATGAGTTAGCAGGAGTACAAGCCATCCATGATTCTGATGCAGAGCAGATGACTGTTGATTCAACCAAAAATATCTCCTGCATGCAACATCACACATACAACTAATGTCATTTAATTTTAGTATAAAATGACAAATAATTGCAGATATTGCTTAGGTAACGCCATTCTTTCCAAATAAAACGAAAACAAAGGTTTGCGTTGCACACTGGAGGAGAATTCGAACCGCCGTCAACAGGTAAATCTACCTCTTTGTTTCACTCATCCAGTTTTATTTCCCAAGCACGCCTCCTCCTCTCCTCTCCTCTCCTCTCCTCTCCTCCTCCTCCTCTCTGGGATCGATTCGTTTCCGAGACACCTGTTAGTCCTCGCTGTGTGAGCAGTCTGACCTACCTTTGTCGTGGAGCCGCAGGCTGAGGTCCGTCCTGTGCCGGTAGGCGTTCTCCAGGTCCGCCCCGTTGGAGAAATCATCCAGTTTCACCTTTTTCACCAGGAAAGACCTTGGCATGATGTTGGGCGCACACACACTCAAACGCAACTGCACACACTCTCACAATCGTGGCGGCACACACACTTCGAGCGCCGACGGCCTGGCCAGCGTGCTGATGGCTCCGTAAAAAACGCCAAGCAGAGCGGCGGACGGCGGGAAGATTGTCTTCAGGAAGCGCGCGGAGAAGAAACAGATCCGATGGGAGAGTTGAGTGGTGCTGAATTTTCAGTTTTTAGTCAGGTTTTCTGCTTGAGCGTGCGCGCGCGTCTGTCCTCTGCCTGCTCAGTGGAAAGAAATGCAACTTCAGCACCGGACAGCTCCCTCTGGGGGGTGCCTTGTGGCGTTTGCGCTGCAAGCGGGCGGAAGACCAGAAAATCGAGGAGGGAGAGTTGTCGAAGAGATGTCAAAAAACAAAACAAAAACAAAAAAAGGGGAAAAGGACCCCCCCCTCTCCCCCCCAAAAAATGAACGAAAATAAAAAACAAAACAAAAAATAAAAAGAGAGCAAGAGGTGAAAGAAGGATGTCTCTGAAGTAGATGAGACAGAGGTAGAAGAGGTAAGGGATGTTTGAAAAGCTTCTCTGAGGAGTCTTGTTTCTTCCCCCGCAGAAGTAGTCCTTAGTTCCTGTTGATGGTCGCCGCGTTAACGCGCAGAGGATCACCAAAACATTCCTCGTAGATGGATGAAGGCATGGATGGATGGATCGACGGCATCCCTCTCTGTCCTCCCCTCGTCTCGTTGCCTCTGTCGCCGCATGCAGCTTCTCGTGAGTGTGACTCTCGCGATCAGCTGTTGGCATTTATACGGTGCAGTGCGCGCGGAGAGGGAGAGAGAGAGAGAGAGAGCGGATGGAGGGATGGATCGACACACGGGTGGAGGGAGTGCTTAATTTAATCCGTCCCGCATCCCCGGGGAGAGGCGACTGGCCCGGATGATTTATTGAAGCTGTTATCACCCCCCCCCCCCCTTTTTTTTCTCTCTCTCTCTTTTATTCTTTCTTTCTGTACCCCCCCCCCTCTCTCTCTCTTCATGTTTTAATGTGTGTGTGTGTGCGTGTGTGGGGGGGGGGGGGGGCGTGCGTGTGTGTGTGTGTGTGTGAGTTGACGCCATGTTTTGGGGAGATAAGGATATAAATTATTTTTGTTTTTGTTAATTTCAGATTTTCTGAAGTAAAACAACAAATGCAGATTTTCACATTTGATTCTATTCTGAATTGCTAGAAGTCTGTTTGGATTTTTATCTAAGCACATTCTCTTTCTCTGCCTTTCTTTTTTTCTTTTTTTCTTTTAGTGATGACACAGATTTTAAAGAGGGAATATTAACTAGCATGCTGAGAGCGGGGTAATTATCATTAATGTAGCCCCGAAGGCAAAAGGGTGTAGGCCAAATAGAGTGTTTTACAGTAACTACTGGATTAATATGAAGGTGGAGTGAAATGTGCTCCAGGGTCACACTGGGTTCACTCACAAGTTTTACTGCAGAGATGTTTCTACTCTAAAGCACGCAGGGGAGTTTTATGTAGCACTTAATCATCTTTATTTAGACTAATTGCTTTTTTGGTGAGTCATTTGAGAAATAATGCTTCTTGTTTTACTTAAAGTGATATTATTATCCAAGCTTTCAGCAGAAACAAAAGATTTGGAATGTTTAAGATGTGTTCCTCCGGTTAATTTAAGACTCAACAGCAGTGTGTCTTTGTGCTTTGGTGTGGCAGGTGTAATCATATGACGTGCTAACTTGAGCTTATGAACTTTTGAAAGTATGCTGAACATCTTTTAAAGGTTAGAAGAAGCTTGGAGGATTATTTAGATTTACAATGAAGCCACAAAAAGATCAAGTGTTCCCTTTAATAAATAAAAGGAGTTTTTCAAGCACCCACTAGTTTGGATAGAGCTGTTGCTGTTTTTCTGAATGCTTTGCAGTTCTCTGATCTCAGATTAATAGTGTAACAATAAATAATCAATCTAAAACTAAAAACCTGGTGACAGATAAACACATTTTAGAAAAGTGTTTTTGTTTTAAAGCTAATTATTTTCGTCATTCTGAATAAAATTTGTTTTTATTTTCTTTCTTTACGGTTTTACTTTAAAAGGGGGAAAGGGTGCAACAAAATAGAACAAGTGCTTGAAATGACACCTTTAAGGTATTTCATTTTTTGTAATGAATTAAGTTATAATATTTTTTCTCCTTTTCTATCTTTTGACACAGTTTTAACAACACTTTAATAACAGAAGTCTTACACAAATAGGAGAAAGGTATTATATTATTAGGTATTTTATATTCAATTGAAATTTTTCTCTTCCTTCTTTATGGATTGCAGCCAAAATGAATTTGATTTATACTCCTGTTCACGCTATTTGTTGCAAATAACAAATAAACGATTAATCAGATAATCTGAAGGTCTGATGAGTCCTTATTTCGGCTGCAACTTTGTGATGGCAGGGCCAACATTTGAAATGGTGGAGTAATGCGTGGGTATGTTCTGTCTGTACGAGCTGCAACACAAACAGGTCATGTGATTCTCCTTTCTCCTACAGCCTGAGTTTGAACTTGAGCAGACTGTATTGATCAAGTGTCTTTAAAGTCTTGGAGCTGCAGCCATGTGATTGTTTAAAAAGAGTTCACAACACAAGTTCCAACACAAATCTTTTATGATGAAGACAGGGAGACTTTTTAATCACACAGTATAAGAGGCTGTAAAAGCTTTCTTAATGTAAGAAAACCTTTACATTGTGGCTTCGTGGCTTTGAGAAAAATGGTAATGCTTTCTTGAGTTCATTAAGTTTTGTCATATATTTTTAGATCTTTTCATCTGATGTGATCTGACATGAGTAAACATTACCTGTCTTTTTTTTTTTACCACTGCTGACATCACACTGAATTAAGAAGCATTCTTGTCTAGCTGCTGTTCAGAGACAAAGTTCTTAAAGTGTAAATGCAAATAAATCTGCTTTATCAGGGTGTATTATGTTTAGTAAGGAACTTGTATGTGCTGCTGTCAAAAGTAATAGGACAGAAATATAACACTGTCATAATTCAATTATTGCAAATATTTAGAAGCTACATTTTATAAAAGAATGGCTTAATGGCCACAAAATCATAATTAAATTTCTAAATGGGGAGGTGGGATTTTGTGGCTCTTCCTGGGTTTTGGTCAGGGAGAAACTGAACAAAAAGACTCTTTTAGCATTAAAAGTTGTGTACCCCTGGTCCAAGGTGTTGCTCAGAAAAAGCTCCATCAGGATTTCTTTAAGAACCTTGCAGTGGGACAAAAGATACAATTTCTATGTTATATCAGAAATAAAATTATTCTCTAAGATTAACAACTATTTTAAGAAGGTTTCCCTCAATTTGAAAACAAAATATTGAGTTCTGCAATGGTGTGTTCTTTACCAAATGTGTAAATGTGTATCATTTTTACTCCACTCTATAAAGAAAATTGATGTTATGTGTTGCCAAGCACTTCCAGTTATTGAAAACATTAACATTGTCATATAAAGAAATGAAATATATTATTAGTTCAATATTTCCAATAAACAGACATTTTGTTGCAAACATCCAAATGTCACTGGGGAACATGTGTCCACACAGACACTTATGTAGACTTCACATTTGTAACTTTCATAAGATACATTCCAATTGTAAAAAAAGTAAAATGAAAGAAACAAATGATTAATGTTTTCAAAATTGTTTGGGAGAAATGTCTTCTTTATAGCTTTTTTAGATTTACGACAGATGGAGAAGGACAGAGGAGATGTTTAGTTAAAGAGGCTGAAGGAGGGTGATTTGGGGAGAAATGAGGGCGTTCTGCAGAGTTTGTTTTCAAAGTTGACAGTGATAATGAGAAAGGTGATGAGGCTGAATCTGAGTTGAACGAGGCACTTGAGTCATGTAAGCCTGATGCAGAAATGTCTGGAGGCCAGCAGAGTCACATGTACAGAAATAAGTCTACTGAAGTCCACAGTGCTTCACTCTGACTCATATCCTACACTGTGTGTGCTTCTTTCTATTGATTACAGGCTACACGACCGCTACGAGATCTGTGTGTGTGTGTGTGTGTGTGTGTGTGTGTGTGTGTGCGTGCGACGTTTTTGATGATACATCATGACTGTGAAAGCATTCTTGGCAGTTTGTATGTGTGTAGGGGCTTGTGTGTGTACCAGTCCATCTGTTGTTCTTAATCAGAGGAAGAGCAGATGAGTTCCGTCACCTGGAGACTGGCTCAGGGAGGTCCAATTAAACTCACACACATGCACACATGCACAACTGGCTTGACACACACTATAAAACTGCCTCTAAAGCAGCTTCCAGTCGACGGAAATAACTTGCAACATTTACTTCCAGCGTTTCTGAACATAAATCATACAGATTGTGTGTTTCGGTTTGTGTTGGGCAAGCTAGAGCTGACCTACGACTAAACCCAGAGACTCCAGCTGGATTTTCAACTACCACCCTTCTTTCTATGAGCTGTCAGGGGCCACACCATGCTCAAACAGGTTTGTACAAATGTTTTAGAAAAGTCAAATGTATTGATAAACTTTTCCAAATATTGTGTCATTAGGAAAGGCAACATAAAAAATTGTTTCAAAGCTTCTGTTCCAGACTGAACATGTGAAAGTTGTGTCTAAAGATAACATTTTCTGGAGCGCAGATGAGTGTGAAAAAATATGAAAATTGTGCACCCTTTCCCTGGTGTCATCTCACACCTCTTTGACAACATCACGCTGTGATTTAAAAGGGAGCACACATTTTGTTTAGAAGTCACTTTTCTCGCCCAGTAATCAGTTAATGTCAATATAAAATTATAAACTGAAGAAACGTTTTATTGCCCTATAGGTTTACCCCATACTGTAAAAAAAGTTTTGCATCGTGATTGTCATGCAGCAGCACATAGTTCAGAATGGCAACAGAAATTATCTATTTACTCTATCCCTAAAAAGACCAAAAAAACTTACTTTATTTGTTTATTATTCATTTGATCAATATTCACTGGGTCTAAAGTTGCAAGGTATTTTCACAGTATTATGCAACCACGGCCAGCGGCTCTCTAGTTTCTTTGCCAACAAAAGCCACTAACATTTGGACTCAATGGCAACTGTCTTGTTTTGTCTTAGTGCAATTAGAAATCAATTTTCAGAAATTCAATTTATTTTGTTTTAATTTTTTTTTTCATGTCCTCCATTTCGATAAAAATGCTACAAGAACATGTTAAAAAGAAAAAACGCAAAAAACTCAATTTTCATCAAAGTGGGCTTTAATTTTTTATGGTAAGTTTTTCACCTCCGTGTAAATACTAATTTACAACTAATGTACATGTTTCTTGATTCAGGAACTTTTCTGTCTTTATGGGAACAAACTCCATGAATCTCTGACAACCTGAAAGGAAAAAACAGGATCCAAATCAGCTCTGCAGATACCAATGATTTCTGTGACGACACTTTACATTCAATCTGATTTACTGTCTATGCTTCCTTGTTGTCTGACTCAATGAAAGAACAGGAGTCTTCACATTGCAGTATATAACTCCTATTTTAGTCTCACTTTGGTACAGTTGTCCATCACCTGAAACAATAGCTATGGGCTGATGCTGTGAAGTTCCACCAACTGCACTCAGCATTTAAGCTCATCCACAGCTGGACCAAATATATGTGGATATACTCATTTATATCATTTCAGTCAGACAACTCTTGCAGAAGAACATTTATTTCACGACATCTTTAGGTTTTCACAACATCTTTAGGATGACATTCACAATTTGATTCACAACTTCGTTTTGGCATAAGGCTCCGTTCAATTCCTTGAGACAATTATTTTTCCATACACTTTCGGGTAACAACCCCCGTAACGGAGCCCACAGGTGGAAGCCGGGGAGGAGGGAGGGGCAAAGAATGAGCGCTGAAGGTAAGAGAGAATGAACAATTGTACACCTGACTTAAATAGGACGCTAAGCAAGTGGGTTAATTAACAGACCCGCCCTAGGGGAGTAACCTGCAATTCTGCCGAGTGTCTGCCCGAAATGCGACGAGTCGCTTATTTCAGTCAGACAACTCTTGCAGAAGAACATTTATTTCACGACATCTTTAGGTTTTCACAACATCTTTAGGATGACATTCACAATTTGATTCACAACTTTGTTTTGGCATAAGGCTCCGTTCAATTCCTTGAGACAATTATTTTTCCATACACTTTCGGGTAACAACCCCCGTAACGGAGCCCACAGGTGGAAGCCGGGGAGGAGGGAGGGGCAAAGAATGAGCGCTGAAGGTAAGAGAGAATGAACAATTGTACACCTGACTTAAATAGGACGCTAAGCAAGTGGGTTAATTAACAGACCCGCCCTAGGGGAGTAACCTGCAATTCTGCCGAGTGTCTGCCCGAAATGCGACGAGTCGCTTATTTAAAGATTTTTCACTCACAACAGGGTTTTTTTCTGTGTTTTTAAGGAGATGTAGGGGAAAGCGGCAGATGGCTTTGCTGGAAACATTTCACCAGTGGATTCAAAAGTCAGAGTGTTTGTGTTTCTTTTCTCTCCTTATCTCTCTGCACTTTTCGCCTCTCATTTGGTCTTTTGTGAAGGTGAGCCTCTGTTCTATCCTAAAGCTGTTCTGTCGCTGTAACACTAAATATTGCTGAGCTGCTCTTCTCATCAGAAGCAAACACACAGAGGCAAGCATGCACACTCACACACACACATGCACACTTGCAGACACATGCAGAAGTGCTGGGCTAGGGGAGAAATGTGGCCTGTTTCTTTGCAGTTTTTGATGACTCCCGCTGTACCGGTGAAACAGAATGCAGCGTGCATTAGCACAGGATAGAATATCTCGAGACTGAGGAGAAAAGAGAGGAGAGGAAAGCTTTTGATTCGGTCTTTTAAACATGTTTTCTTTATTACATTTGTCAGAAATGGGGAGTGTGCATAGACTTTTACCATTACTATGCATCACTTCACTCTGGGTTAATATGCTCAATAGTTAATATTTTCCATTTAATATTTGATTTCCTTTGATTTAAAAAAATAAAAGTAATTTGTGCTAAATTAACAATTTTGTTGTCTCTCTTTCATCACATCTCAGAATTATTTCCTATTTTTGTCAAATTAAAGTTTAAAATCTAGTCAATTCTGTCAATGTTAGGTTACAAGCAACCCACTAAGCATTAAGTCATGCACTCACTTAACTCAACAATAGATTTAAACATTGCACACAAAAGGGGGATGTTTTCTCTTTGTGGCATTTTAGAAAATGTTCCATCACTGCTGCTGCTGCTGCTGCTAGTTTGAGGGTTTTTTTTCACTTGAGTTCTTTAGCTTAAGAAATGATTTTCTTTTAAAAGATCTCATCTGGAATTTGTAATTAATAAAGCCCAAGACTTGAACAACCTTAATTTTTTACATCAATCTCAGATCCAGCTGTATCAGGGGGTTCAGCACAACCTGCAGTCTGTTAGATGAAGTCTCCTGCCCCAAGAAGTGCAGCACGGAGATTTTTATGCAACAGCTCTCTGTGATACAATTACCACAAACAAGAGAAAACATCTGCAGATAAGAAAGGAAAAAGACATAAAGGAACAAAGAGAATATCCATCCATCCATGTTCTTAACCTGCTAAATCCCTTCTGGGGTCACAGGGTTGCAGAAGCCTGTCTTGGTGAAAGGGGGGTACGCCCTGGATTGGTCAGCTGTCCCTCCCTCACACACACTTTGGTGTAACAATTTAACCAGTGAAATATGTTTTTTGGCTGTGGGAGGAAGCTGGAATGCTTGGAGAAAACCCTCACATACACAGGGAGAACATGCAAACTCCACTAAGAGTGGAGTCCAGCTGGGATTTGAGCCAGGACCTTCTCACTGTTAGGCAAGAGTGCTAACCACTGCACCACCATGCAGGCCAAGAGAGAACCTTTTTGACAAGTATGAAGTTAGTGGGGTAAACACATCAACAGGTTACTCCACTGTAGTTTTCCATTAAAGTTCATTCTGGTCTTTTTAAAACATTAAAAAGAAAATGAAAGTCAATAAAAAAATTGCAGTTTAATTGTCAAGTATTTAGCAATATTGAATGGCACAAATTACAAACTGCAACCTAATCTTACCTGATCCTCTCTTTTTTTCAGATTTTAGTGCTTGTTTTTAATGCAAATGTTGAAGTTTTGTGGTCACATCTGCTCTGTGGTGTTGTATGCTATATAAACTCTATGCCTTTCCCTTTCTTTGTCATTGTTTGTTTGAAGTTTCAGCGTGTGTCTATAGTTTCTATAGTTTTTACCTGCCTCATGGGACAACTTTATTCTACTTCTGACATAATTATGTTCAAGCTGTGCTAAAACATTGCTTGTCCAAATTTAAATAAAGAAATAAAAATAATTACATTTATTTGTAAACAAATCTTCACTTTAAATCTTATAGAGAGGATTCCCTCACAGTGGTGAGGAACAGAGATGTACAATCTTCTTTTTATTAACTAAGCTCTTTTTTATTAACTAAGCTCCCACTCATAATCTTAATTATTAATTTAACTGTTTTAGGTTAAAAAATGCTAGTTTATGTAAGGGTTAATGGCCTTTGAAGTATGGATTATCACTTTTTAACGCACGTCGTGGAAGCCTGACGCGAAGCGGAGGCTAAAAAGTGATAATGCATCCTTCAAAGGCCATTAACTGGCTTATAACACCTGCTGGTTTACCTTTTAGGAAATAAGCAGCGTTTTATGCTTTTATTTCAATACTAAATTATTCAATATTCTGTTCTGTGGATCCAAGCAACAAATTCCTGAGCTATTTAAAAAAAAAGAAGTGGTGAGCGTCTCTTTCTCTGTGTATTTCCCTAAACTCTCCCTGACCCACAATACCACTGTGAGACATATTTCTCTTCCTCTCTCTATCTTGGGGTAATTGTGTGAATCAGGAGAGATTGCATTCACTCAGACAGCTGAGTGGCGAGCTGGCAGGGTAATAAATGGCCTGATAACCAGCACTACTGCGATACCTCTCAACACAGAAAGAGGAACAAAAAAATCATTACCTGCCTTGGAAAGCCCTATCCTACAATGTCACATGTGATCAAGAGATACATATTTTGGGAACACATGGTGGAAGGTAGAATTTGTAGCAGAGGATGAAAGAGACAGAGAGAGCTCTTTCATGAAGGAGTTATGACAACATTCCAGGTAACAGGTTCTTTTGTTTTACAGATTGCTCTATTTGGTCAAAGGTTTGGTGAAGTCAGAAAATAAAGGGAAACTTGTATGAGGGAAAGCGGTGTTGTCAGGTTTTTGTCCTAGAACTTTAATTCTTGCTAAATTGCCAAGCAGAATCAGAAAAATTACAACTTTTTCAAGTCATGAGTTTTTGTCAAACCGAACCATAAAACCCATGTGGCACAAAGTAAAGATCACGATTGTTTAAAGGCCAGTGTTGTGTGAACCAGTAGTACCAAATCAGCTGGTGCCCTCATTTCAGATCTAATCTAGAATCATATATCTAGGAACACAGGTCTTTCTGTCCTACAGCAAAAGCAAACTCAAACACAAAGGCAGTGGTTTCTTTCAAAGAAACACATGTTTTTCTTCGCTAACAGAATAAATGCAATTTATACAAATCTCACAGTTAAACTTTAAAATAAACCAAAAAGATTTTTTTTAAATGGACAAAATAGACAAAGCTTAAAAAAGAACAGAACTCAACCCAAAAAAAGAAGAAAATTTGACAAAAAATAGATCAAACAAAATAAACTGATTAACAACACCATCCAGAAAGGCTCCAGAGGTCCTTCAGTTCAACTTTAAATACCTTTGGCATTTTTCTCAAGTTGGAGGACATATAAAAAGAAAATTAAGCTTAGAATTACATTTGTGAGTATGTCTTTCTTCAAATCATTGTGAATCAGGAGCAGACAAAAAAAAATGTAATTGAAAAAGCTTCTAGTTTTGCTTATAATGTGACGTAAATGTACATGGGCAGGGCAGAAGCTCCCGGCTCTGCTCCATTGTGATGCATCCACTTGTAGACTAATAGATCCATGCATGTCTTTGTTTTCCTGGTCTGAGCTTTAATCTGGTTTAAAACTGTTTAAAACTGACTAGATAACTCAAATATTGCTCAGCATCTTTGTTGTACCGGTAATGTTAGGTTGGGGGTGTGAGGGGCTGTAAACTAGCAGGAGAGAGTGTAGACAAAGGATAATGAACAGTCAGGGAAGACTTACTCCACGCCAACAGTCTCACCCGCAACTCAGATGTAAATTTCTAATGCACTACTGCCACTCTACATCCTGGAATTTTTGATTTTGGCTAAAAAGGACATAATCATAATTAAAAGACCACTGGGAATGCTTTTAAAATTGATCAAAAGGTGATTGGAGTGGGACTTTCAACAAAACAGAATTTCCCTTTGAGCTAATTACTCTGACTTTTCTGAATTATCAAAGCGAGTTTAGTCCTGCTACTCTGTTGCTTATGGACCCAGCCTTCTCTATGGATAATCTCTAGGGAGTGCTCCTCATTTGACTCACAGGGGATTGAACCTGTTTGCATCCCGTTCATGCTGGAAGTGCTTTTGGATGCGGGGACAGCCAGCCATGATGGTTAATGCTGATCAGAACTGGAGAGTAGTTTCTTTAATGAAACAATAGCAAAGAACAACAGGGAGGCTTTACTTGATAGCAATGTTCTTGCTCTCCTTCTGTCTGGCTTTGATAAGAATGTTATTTACCAACTGGCTCTTCCTGTGGTTTGTTCATCTGATTAGTTGATGTTTATTAATGGTAGTCAGTGTAGTACACATTCTTCATTCAGCCTCCTGCGTGTTTTTTTTTTCCAAAGCTTCCAGATGGTTTTGTTTGACAAAACAACCAAAAAGAGATTAAAAATCAAAAACTCCTCACAGGTGAAGGGTTGGCGACGGGTTAATCTTTTAAATAGTTAAAGAATTTTATTGGAGTTACCACCACTGCTAACAAATAAAAAAAAAAAAAAAGTAAAACAAGAGTTTATTCAACTAGATTGCACCCTGGTGGTGAAATGAGAACATTGCATATTTGCAAACAGTTTTGAAATACAACTAATTAACCTACTTTTAGTTTTTTTTCCCAATCTTCTATTTCATATATTTGCTAAATCAGAATTGTTTTTTTTTCTCCATAAAATGAAGAAAGTTAACTGGTCTTACAGAGGCAGCTCCTCTAAGGTTACTCCTCTTCTTTGCTCTTAACCCCCCTCCTCCTCTCAGAATATGTCCAATATTACCAGAGGTTTCATCTTTTTGTTCAATCCACACCAATATTGCGTTTGTTTGCCTTTTTTTTGGTGTTTTTCATCTCTACAAACACGGAACCTATCTTTCTTTCACAAACACACGTGTTGCCACACAGATAATACGGGGAGACACGATTACTGATACACCACCCCGTAGGGCACACACACACACATACAAAGAAAGCACAGATCCACACAAAAATGCTTGAAAGCATGTCGTGCGTGGTTGTACCCCTGAGGCGGTTCTGCAGCATCAGTAGCCGCCTGATGTTCCATCAGCAGGACAGCCCATTTCTATTCTAACACACAACTGTTCACATTTTCTAATGTTTTGTCAATACTGTTAGATCAACTTTATTTGACCCCAGAGGTAAAACAGCATCCAATCATAGTTGTGTTATGAAGAGATGAAATGAACTTCAAATGAACCCATTATACACGATCAAAGTTTTCGCCTCACATAATGCAGTTTTTAGATCCTGCAATCATTGTGCTGTCACTGTTATAACAGAAAATCTTTGTTGTGTGACACAGTCTCTGATACAAGTCTCACCATTAAAATGTCATCAAAGCAAATATAGTAAATAATAGTGATTTTGAAAGATTTGACACTCAAAAGTTTTAAAAGTTTGCCAATAAATATAGGTGGGGAGACTTACAAAGAAGGCGAACTGTGAAGAAGGAAGAAATAAAAAGGATCCTCCATGTTTGGAGAGTGTTATGGGAAAACTCTGCTGTAGTGCAGTTTGTTCAACGGTGACCTTTAATGGATCACAAAGATGCAGGAGCTGCGCTGCACAGAAGAGACAGACTTGTAAAAGTAGATCATGTTTAGCAAGTGAAAAGTACAAACTATCCTATAACAGTTGCTCCCTTAGGGCAACAATGATATTATAAAATTATAGAAAGTCATGCTGCATCTGAACCAATTTTAGCCTTGATGGACCGGTGGCATACTTAAAATTCCCTTTTAGCTACATTTTTGCTGTTGTTCATTTATTTTTCATGTAAAAGTTGTAGCACGCTGTGATAGCTTCAGCTCTAACAGAACAACTGCTGCCTTCAAACGTACTTGTAAATGTTACATTTTTTATTTTCTGAAATGTTTCTATACGTGCACAATTTCCCAAGAATTTTGGATTGCACTTTGTAGAATTTTTTGAATTTGTCCATGCATAGTGTTATATTAATAAAAAATACTTATGTGAAGCCTTATGACCCCTAAGGGTTATTGGATTGTCCGGGACCCATGTAGGGCCATAGAGAGAAGGGACAGCATCTTAAAGGGAGCAAAGCTGTGTCTTGCAGGTAAACAGAACTAACAGGCTCCTGCAGGGCACAGGATTTGGGGTGAAAAAAAAGAAAGAAAATTTCATACGACGTGTATTGTCTCACCTACTTCACCCTTACTTACCCTTGCATGTTATTTAAGTGTTCACTATGACCATTCGGGCCCAGGGATAAATATTTACATGGACATTTTCACTCTACGGGCTCACTGAGCAGTTTACAACCTTGACATTTTAGTGCCCAATACAAGTTTGTCCATTTTTCACGGGCAGACAACCCGTTTCACCTCTAAGGGCTGTGGTGACCCAGGCTTTGCATGGATGACTGCTGTGGTTTCCATTATGTATTTACCTCTATCCTACTAGGATGTTATGGTAGAAAGATTGCGGAGGTTTATAATTTTCCCCTGAAATTTAAGAGAGTCGACGTGCTGCATTTTAATCACATAGCAGGTGTGATTCTTGGAACTAATTTTTTTTGAATGGCTCTCTGCAAGAAACACCTAAGAGACTTCCAATCCCAGGCAGCACATCAGACCAGCCGCCCTTCATAACCGAGGCTCCAAACCCCCACCAGCCCTGAAAACCTGAAAACTAAGAGTCTCAATGCGAAGACCTATGGTTTTTGTGTTGTGGTTCAATTTTACATTTGAAAATCAGAAGCCACAGTAGATATTTTCTTCTTTGGGGAAAATCTTTTCCTCAGGATTAAACCACTAACACTCAACCAGAGCAATTAGAGTTGCACGTGTTTGAATCTCTAAATCAGCCAAAGACAAAGCAACTGTTAGTTGAGAAAACCCTGAAAATGTTTTAAAAGAACTTCAGTTTGATGGGCACCACTTTGAAAGTTTTCCCGGAAAATAAGACTTGAGCTGGCGAATAAAATCCTTGCATAGTTAACAAACAGTTAAAAACAATTAAGGTAGCCTGAATTTAGCATAGTAAACTTTGTTGCTGTCAGACTGTTGACTGTACAGATGTGGTTTATTTAAAAAATGTGTTGTTTTGCTACCATGTTTTTCCTGTTTAGCTTTTCATTTTCTTTTTAAAAACACACGATATTGGGCGACATTAAATTAAATCAGCTACAATGTATAGAGCCCATGCACTCCACCACTAATTTAAAATGAGACGTTTTGAAAAATGCATGAGTTTTAGGTTTAAAGAACTCTTATTTTGGGCAACAACCCACAGAGAGGCCTTGTTCCAGAGCTGTGTGGACCTCGTCTGTGGAACAGCCTTCCTGAGGATCTGAGGACTTCATCTATGGTGGAAAATTGTCAAAAAAAAGCAAAATAACTAGCTTAAACCTTGGATTTAGCTAAATTTTACTCCAATTTATTTTTATTTTATTTTTATTCACTTGATTATGTAAAAAGTCATATTTATAAAACAGCTCCATACTTTTATTTTATTGTAGCTCTTTATTATTTTTATTGTCAATAATCATGCAGTAACTAATAAATGTGCATTGTCTGATAAATGTTTTATAATATTGATCAACTCAAAATATTGTATATGATTATGTTGTATTCATAATAATATACTTGCCCTATGTTTTAATGGCAGTTTTATTTTTTGTCAACTAATGTATTCTATTACTTTTAACACTAGTATTTTGCTCTCGAACAGAAACGTCTTGTTTTTTTTTTCTATAAATCTTATTTTTTACTACTTTTAAAAAACCTGTGTGCATAACGCTATTATTCTTAGATGAGTTCTGATCAAGCACTTAAACCTGGAGAGCCCAAGAACAATTTTCCTCTGGGTTTTGAATCTTAACTCGATTTGTTTTTGTTGTTGTACATTGTGGAAAGTAGCAATAAACAACGGATAAATAATAATAATAAAAAATTATAAAAATAGCGAAATACAAAAAATGTTTTTTTTTACTGGGTGAAATGGTTAAAGGTTAAAAAGGATTAAGATCCAGTGTATGAAAAGTTCTTAATAAATAAAGCTGATTTGATTTACGATATTAATACTTTATAAATAATTAAAATGACTCTCTCTCATTGTTTGTTAACTGAACTAAGTCTCTCACTAGAAAAGTTATTAATGATTCAACTATTGCTTTCTTGTCTCTTGTTTTAGGCAAGTTGTTGTTCTATATTAAAATACTGCTAATTATAAAAAGACCATATGATCATCCATATGGCTCATTCTAATTGCATCTCTTCTCATCTGTCATTGCACGCTAATAATAAGCTACAGCTTTTTCTGTCTTTATGCCTGCTCTCTTTCAGTCAAACATCTGAGTTAACAGAGGTATTTGGGAAACAAGTAAAAATATCACCTGGTCCTGTTCCATTACGCTCCTCTTGTTTTCCCCGTCATCTGTTTGCCAGCTTGTCTTTTGTAACATTCCTTTTCAAGCCTGTTGTTGAGTTAACGCTTTGGCTTTATTCTGTCTTTTTTCACTCTAAAAACGGTCCGGGTCCTCTGCCAAGCCATCCGTGTCCTCCACAACGTGGTGATGCATGGACGCAGAAACCTGCCAAGTTTAATTAAAGGTGCATCATTTGCTAACGGTCACCAATGCCAGGGCTGTAACTGTCCTCTAGTTTTAAAAATCTGAAAGGAGTTTACTGTTCATGATTTCTTAGATTTTTTTTGTAAGACTGAGATGAGTACAATGATGAGTGCGATGGGAAGCAATCGGCTTAGCTTGGCATGAATGCTGCAAGCTGTAGCTTTATAAGAACACGCCCACCAGCTTCTCAATCTCAATAATTGACATAATGGACTGTATTCCCTTCGAGATGCGAGACACACATTGTGATCTCCTGAGTTGCAGTCATATGTGTAACTCCACCGGAAATCTTTTTCAACCTTCGCAGGAAATGCATCTGTGCTCCAACAGAGTCCGGGGTTATTGTCCTTTGTGCGTTGCTCATTTTTACAATAACAACTAACAAAAAGCTGAGAACATTTTTAATCACACACATACCTGGTGGTTATTCTGAAAAATTGCATCACTTTATTCTGCAGAAACAGCACAATAATTCCAGCATTTGTTATCCACAGCTGGTAATGCAAATGCCACACGTTGAGCTAGAAGAAATCCTGTGAAATGAAGAACCAGTGAGTTTGTGTCTGTGTACAGTTTTTTTTTCCCTGTGGTTTCTCTGTATTCCATTTTTACATTTTATTTTTTTGACTTTCATTGCCACGTTTGTGCTCTGACCTCATGTCATTTTCACACAGTGGGTAAACAGTGCAGCTCCTTTTTATTTGTTTATAAATGAAGCTTCATAGTACCTTCACTAAAACTATTGAATGAAAATCAATGAAAGATTTTTTTTTAAAAAGTAAACTTTTTTTGTGATCAGACTTAATAAATGTCATGACTTGCAAGGCTAGGCAGACCCAGATGCTGAAACCCGGAAGGACGACAGAAGGTGAGTAAGGATAGGTAAGAGTTTATTTTGCTCTGCTGATGGGTGATGTTCCGGTACGGCAGGGAGGTGGCGTGGCTGGAGAGGGTCCGTGGATCCGGGGCGAGACCTGAGGATCGGCGATGGCTCGAGACGAGGCTGGAGGTCCGGCTTAGGCTCGTGAGGCGGCTTGGCGTTCGGCGAGATTCCCCAGTGAGGCAGGTAACTCCCGATGGGCGTCTGCTTGGCGAGTCCAGATTTGAGTGTCCCCTCGTGGCATGAGATTCCTGGAGACAGGACAAGATGTACGTAAGACAATGCGAGAGATCTATGACAAGGGACTGTGAGGTGGCCAGACTAAGCACCATTAGAGGCAACGAACTCGCGTTGAATACTGGTCCTGGAGCTCCTTAAGAAGGTCTGGCAGGCTGATGAATTGAGTGGCGGCAGCTGTGGTGAATTAGGCCAAGCAGAGAGGGGAGGGGGGAGGAACCTGACAGAGGCACCATGACAATAAAATCATTATTATAAAAAGTAAATCAAAGTTTTTGAACCTGATAACATCAACAGCTATTTACTACCCGCAAGTCAGTTATTGTTCATTCTAACATAAAACCCTTCTCCTCATAACATCTAATATAAACATAGTCCTATACAATCTAAAAAGTCTTTCAGAAGCTTTGTAATTATCGCGGTCATTAAAGTGCCTTGCCTTTAATGACTTTCTGTATAAAAAAATCAAAAATTGGACTAAAGTAAGAATATCTGTACTTTAAAATATTATTTCAAATGTAAAATTTTGTCATTAAATTAATTACCTTATGAAAAGAAAAATGGAAATAAATTATTTCAATACTATTTAATAACAAATTTAAAGGTGAAAACTTATGGAATACTGTGACCAACTATTTTGATTATTGTGTAGATTTAGAATACCTATAAGATTTAAAAAAAAATCAACTCCTGGCTTAAAATACATGTCAACTGATGTTCAGAATAAATAAGAGATGTACTGTACATTGTTGGATTTTTACAATACTACAAAATGCAGAGAAATTCAGTTTTGGGTAAAGACTTTTAATTTATTAAATGTATTACATCTAGTCTTAATTTATTACCAGTTATGGTGGGTTTTTAAATGTTAGACCATCAATCCTCACTGCTGCTTTAGCAAACACTAGGTTTTTAGGAGGCAGTGTTGTATATTTATTATATTGTCAAGCCAAACTATGTTTGCAAGATTATACCTTGTTATGCAATTATCTGCCAGTACCAGTATTGTGCAAATACTAATGAGCATTCCTATAATAAATTATACAAACACTTCTAAAAAAATACTAACCAAATACAGCTTATTGTAGCTGAGTAAGAGTACCAGTTGTATCATATTGTATTAACATAAAAGTAAAAAGAATGATGAAGTAAAACTGTTATTAGGAGCACATGTTTGACTAAAAGTTGCTTGAATAAATGTAACTGAGAAACTAATTGTTTCTGTGAATTTTTAGGGTTAAAACGGTGGCGTGGTTTTTGCACTGGTAAATCTTCCTGGCAGGTTTCTTCTTCACCTGTTTCCTTTAAAGCTCAGGGTCCTTTGATATGAAATCCAGTCAAGATGATGCAGTTGGAAAGCTGGTTTTGATTTCAATTTTCAATTTTTATTTGTATAGCCCAAATTAACAACAGTCGTCTCGATGGGCTTTGTATAGGTAATTGAAAAAGTTAAACATAAAATCAAAAGGATCATGAATACGTAGAATTTAACAGGAAAATACTAAATTGAAATAACAAAGTCACTAAACTAAACTGGACATCCCTGCCCTTAGACCCTCCTTTGCAGTAAGGAAAAACTAGGAGGGATCCTCCCCCAGGACGAACAGGCGATGTACCAGAACTCATAGAGAAGAATTAGCTTATCTAACTCTACAACTACATAATTAAGTCCAGCAGACGAGCTTTATCCAGATGGAGTTGGGGGGACAGGCGGGGGCGAGAGTCGAGCCGGAGACAGGATCCACAGCCAGGTGTAGGAGCAGTAGTAGAGGGGAGCCAGAGACGAGGTAAACGGTCAGGTACAGGAGCACGGATGAGCCAACTGGAATCTGGAAGCACTCCCACTCCCCAGGAGGGGAGAGGGAAAGAGGGACAATACATGAATCGCACTGCACCAAACAGAGGGAACTAAATGATGAATAATGATCAATAATGATTTAGCCCAGTACAAACAACACTGTGTGCTCTGTGCATGTGTACATGTTGTTAAGGATTCTTTTTAGCTTTTCAGAGGCTTATGTGGGGGTGTAAAGCCAGTATTGTGCACCAGCCTTCCGCCACTACTTACATCCTCCCCCTGACAAGTACCGTCTAAGGGTTTAGGGTCAGGACAAAGTGGCGGGACGCTAGAGTATAAATACCATTAACCAATTCAATCAAGTCTTTTTTTGGATGTAAAAAAAGCATTTTCTATCAGTCGTGCAGTGAATAAGCAAAGTAATCCCACAGTTAGTGCTAACGCGCACTATGTTTTATCAAAATAGCACTGGATTTCAGGAAAAATGTAAGGCTGGACACTAACATATTAGTATTAGGAGGAAAATAACAGCAAGGCAAGAAAGCTGATTACACTTATTTACTTTTCCAAAGCAGCAACAAACTGTCAGTTCCATCAAGTGCCTGAAAAGCCCTGTTTGTGTGAACATTTACAGGACGTTCGATTGTGTGCGACCACTACAGACAGAAGAAAAGCTGATGCCTACTGGACAAAGAACAATTCTTCTCTGCATTCTTTCTGACTCATCCCCCTTTTCTTTCTCAAATTCTGTGTGCTGTCCTTCTCCTCACACTCTTTTTTTATTTCTCTCTTATTCTCCATCTGTCGCTCTCCCTCTCCTCTCTTTGTGCTCAGTCGGTAAAGATGGATCACGCTCTGTCTGTCAGCAGTAGTATCACAGAATGAGAATGTATTGTCTGCTGTCTCCAATAATAAATGCTTCTATCTACGCCACTGTTCCCGGTCATAATAGATGGCCCATATCTACACAGCTACTGTTTATGAGATTATCACAGCCCTCGGCCGTTCCGCAGGCCCCCAACAGGAGAGATGGAGAAATTACTTTATCACTGGGAGGCCCAAAAGTTATCATTTGTGAGGAATTCATCGTGCGGGAGCTTTGCGAATTGGCAGTTATTCCGATTGTGCTGTGGAGTCGCACGCGCTGAGGTTGTGAGCACAGACGCAGGAGAGGTTAAATTGTTCTGTGATTGCTCTTTTGTGCTGCTTGAATCTGTGATCTGTTATTGAGGAGCCCACCTGAGGGAGGGAGGAAGGAGAAGATTAGCATCAAAATAGAGCCTCACCTCTCGTCTTTAAGCTCCATGGCCATTTATCATTTTTATCTAGTTTTGATTTCCTACAACATGTTCTTGCTTCATGTAAGTAATCACCTATAGATCATGCTCTATAGAGAACACACTGCCAAGCGCATTATTATGATTATTGAAGCTGTTTCCAATTGGCTCTGGCTGCTAGTTTGAATCAGTCAAATCAAGTGATAAATTAAAGTCTGGGCAGCGGCAGAGATCAGTCACAGTCACTGGTCATTGCTGGACAAGGCTGTCGAGTGTGCTCCTGCGCGCGTGACATTTACCACTGAGTGAGTCTGTTGATGTTTGACCCTTTTCTTGACCCCCGGACGACCTTTTTGTCTTGCTCAGAACACAGCGCAGAGGGTCAGTTTGGCTCAAGCTGCTGACTGATGATTCCACCTCTCTGTTTTTGGCCAAAAGCCTTGACCTGTGTCTGTCCACCACAGGACGGAACAGAGTGAGCCAAAGAGGCTGGGCAGTTCAACGTCATGTCCAAACCATGAGCATTTGGGACACGTGGGGATGTGGAAAAGAGCTTATGTCGATTATGTCAGCAGCAAAATTAAACTTAGTCCGCAAAGCTGTAGTTTTAGGAAGCGTAAATTAGTTTTTTAAATTAACCTGACACTTGGTGATGTTTTTACCTATTCATGTTAAAAGCTAATAGGATTAACAAAAACAGAATATGTGAAAATGACTTTAATTTTTCAAAAATTCAGAGCATCATTTACTTATTGAATATTGATTTTCAAACTTGCCCTATTCGATGTGTTTTTGACCAGTGGCTCTAATTGGCACAGGAACTGAACAAGGGCTTCTACTGGCTGTGGGCCCTCTCCGACTGCTGGCTCTAAGCCTCACTGCTTGCTCGGCTGCCCAGTGCTATTAATCTCATCTGCTGTATTCCTTTTTTTTTCACAAGGATTTAATCTTTGCACAAAGTTCAGTTTAAAAAATGTGACGCATCCACATACTGTGAAATATTTTAAAGGATGACACAGGAACAAAGGCTTTAGCTTTGAAGAAGACATATTAGAATGTGTTTTTTAATATGTTTCACGTGAATTTTAAACATGCTCTGCAGGTTAAAAATACATTTTTAAGTACGGCTTTGCAGTCCCACCACCCTTCTGAAACAACCTGTTTTCCATTGAGCAGATGGCAGCCATGGTGCAGAGTTAAAGCGGTCAACGTCTGAGGTTCGTTTCCCACATTGCCCACCCATGTGTCAAAGTTTCCTTAAGACACTAAAACCCACATTGCTCCTGGTGGTTATAGGTTGGCACCAGTATTTAGCAATGAAGCCACCATCAGTGTGTAAATGTGTGTGTGCATGGGTGAATGAGACTGTAACTGTAAACCGCTTTGGGGCTTCTAATAATATAGTAAAGGGCTATTTAAGTGTACACATTTACCATTCTATGTATAGACATTCTGAAATCTGGACATCGTGAAGCATGAAGCAACTCAACAATCACCTGGCTAAATTCATGTGTCTGTTGTGTCATTAAGAGGCGTTGCCATGATTTGACTTGATGTCAAGGGTAAACATAATGGTTGGAATCACTTTTACACACTAATAGGAAGCAATGGATTGAATAACAACACCACTGCAGTGCTTTGTTTGTTAACCTGAAGCCTGTGAAACAACCTTTGACTGAATGTGGTTGACTGTCCACTATGCATGCAGCCCAATCAGAGCACAGTTTAAGAGTTAGGCAATTTTAGAAACAAAGTTCATAGGGGTCAAGTGTTGACTATCACTGTTATTAATGAGCAATTAGACTTGTACTTTACAAATGAATTCCCCCTCTGTGAAGCTACGTTCACACCGTCAGCAATGCACAGGCCAATTCCATGGAAAAGTCTATGTAAACACGCGTAAACACGCATGACGGGCTTCTGCATTCAAAACTCTAAATTTCCTACACAAGTTTTTACAACCATTCTCAGGCTCTACGTACAAAACGGGTGGCATCTGCACGCACGTTGCAAGTTAAACCAGGTCAAACTTTGACCAATCAGGGATTTGGATTTGGTAGTGACATATGGATGGCATCCCTCTTCATTTATGGAAGTGCCAACCGTTTGAAAATGTATCATAGAAGAGAAATGAATAATTGTGGTTTGTGCCCGGATGGATTCATATGACTCCAAATTTTTCAAAAGAGCTGTAAAAGAAAAAGCCTGGAGTAGGATTTGCCAGATTTGCACCGCTTTGACATTTCACACCAAACGTCTGTCCAACTGTGGGTGGCAGAAAAGCTAGTAAAGCTAGTAAACAGTAAAAAGAGAAAAATAAGAAGCCCCCCCTTGTTCAGTGTGAACGCCATTGGCCAAACATGTATTCAAGAACCAGCGTCTAAAGCATTCAAGAACGCGCGTCAAATGCTCAGGGTGTACGCAGTAAGTAGGTAGCTTGCACACTTTCATCCAAAGCTGATTTTACAGTCAGAGTAATGTTGGGATTCTTTCCTAAGGATAAAATGGTTTTCTAGCACTGGATATGATGCCCTGGGTATGTAATTGGCAGACTGACCACTCCACCACAGAAACACACGCCAAAATAATAGACGAACTGCCATTTTTCAATATTTTCAAAAAGTCATCTTTTCTAACTCAAACCAAAATCCAAATTGAATACAATTCTTTTTTTGTTTTGTTAGAAGAGTCAGAGTTCATTAAGTTAGAATAGTTTCACTTGTAACTATAGAATGGATAAATCTTCACTCTTGTCTATCTGACTATAGATAAGCGAGTGGATTTCACCTCTGAACCGTAGGCAAGGCAAGGCAAGGCAAGGCAAGGCAAGTTTATTTGTATAGCACAATTCATACACAAAGTAATTCAAGGTGCTTCACAAAACAGAAAAATGCATTAAAATCACAATACATCATAGAAATAATCAACATAAAATTTACTTTAAAAGAAAAGAAGAAAAAAAAAAATTTGAAAACTGATTTAAAAATAAAGGAAGGAAAGGAAAGAAAAGTGCAGATAGGACCTTTCAGTCATATACACGGCTAAACAGAGATGTTTTAAGTCTAGATTTGAACATGAGCACAGAAGAGGCCTGTCTTACGACTTCAGGGAGGCTGTTCCAGATTTTAGCTGCAGAATATTGAAACGCTGATTCCCCTTGTTTAGTTCTGACTCTGGGAATCAACAGGAGGCCGGCCCCTGAGGTCCTCAGAGTACGAGATGGTTCATATGGCACTAACATGTCAGAAATGTACTTTGGTGCGTGGCCATGGAGAGACTTGTACACAAGCAGAGCTGCTTTGAAGTCTATTCTTTGAGGTACAGGGAGCCAGTGCAGAGACCTGAGCACAGGACTAATGTGATCATACTTCCTGGTTCTGGTCAGGACTCGAGCAGCAGCATTCTGGATGTACTGAAGCTGTTTTACAGCTCGTTTGGAGAGGCCGGTGAGCAGGCCGTTACAGTAGTCTAACCTACTGGAGACAAATGCATGAATAAGTATCTCCAGGTCTGGCTTTGACACTATGTTTTTGATTTTGGCAATGTTTTTCAGATGGTAAAATGCCGCTGATGTTACTGACTTGATATGGCTGTTAAATTTCAGGTCAGAGTCCATGATTACCCCTAGATTTCTGACTTGATTTGAGGGTTTAAGAGACAGAGAATGAAGGTAGCTGCTGAGACTTTCTCTTTGTTTCTGTGGGCCAAAAATAATAACTTCGGTCTTGTTTGAGTTTAGCTGGAGAAAGTTGTTCTGCATCCACGCACTGATCTGTTGGAGGCAGTGGCTGAGTGAATCCACCGGCCCATATTCACCTGTTGTCAGTGACACATAGATCTGAGTATCATCTGCATAGTTGTGATAAGATATGTTATTACTGCGTATTAACTGCCCTAGTGGCAGCATGTAGAGGTTGAACAGAAGGGGTCCCAGGATCGATCCCTGGGGCACACCACAAGTCAAGGCCATGTAGTCTGAGACACAACTCCCAATTTCAACAAAATATTTCCTGTCTTCTAGATAAGACTTGAGCCAACTTAGGGCAGATCCAGAGATGCCAACCCAGTCTTGGAGTCTGTGCAAAAGGATCCCATGATCAACAGTATCAAAGGCAGCACTCAGGTCTAGCAGGATTAAGACAGTGACTTTGCCATCATCAGTGTTCAGGCGGATGTCGTTGGTTACCTTGATAAGAGCAGTTTCTGTGCTATGATGGGGTCTAAAACCTGACTGGAAAACATCAAATGAATTGTTTAATAAGAGAAAATCAGTGAGCTGTTGGTAGACAACTTTTTCAAGGACTTTTCCTAAAAATGGCAGATTAGAGATAGGTCTGTAATTATTCAGTACAGTGGGATCAAGACCGTTTTTCTTCAGGAGAGGTTTAATGACTGCAGTTTTTAATGCCTCTGGAAATATTCCAGATTGAAGAGACATGTTAACTATTTGAGTAATTGATGGCAACACACTGTTCAGGACAGACTTTAGAAATCTAGTGGGTAACACATCAAGGCAGCATGTAGACGAGCTCAGACGGGTGATGGTCTCTTGGACAGTTTGGTCAGTGACAGGTACAAAGTGAGTCAGCTTAGAGTGAGTAGGTGGCCGTTCGATAGTTATATGTGTTGTGGAGTTGATGGCTTTTTTAATGCCCTGAACCTTGTCATTAAAAAATACAGCAAACTCATTACATTTAGGTGTGCAAACCAGTTCTATTGGTAGCTGTGTTGGAGGGTTAGTTAATCTGTTTACTGTTGTGAACAGGACACGAGAGTTGTTGCTGCAACTTCCAATGATTTCAGAGAAGTACCTTTCCCTTGTTCTGCATAAGATCTGGTTGTAAGCGTACAACTCCCCCTTATACATTTCATAATGAACCTGGAGTTTTGACTTGCACCACTTTCGCTCAGCTCTGCGGTACTGTTGTTTCTGTGCCCTGACTAGATCATCGTTCCTCCAGGGAGCTTTCTGTCTATGTTTTCTCAATTTAACCTTCATAGGGGCAATGGCATCCAGAACATTCAAGATGCTAGAAGTAACAGAATTCAGCATTTCATCAACATTGGCACCAGAGGCGTTTTCAGGGTTTATCATTTCTACAAACTGTGCCCTAGTGCTCTCATTTATTTGTCTCCTTTGGACAACTGCAGGGCCAGGCGGTGGTTTGGGAGTAACAGACAGGTCAAAGAATACACAGAAATGATCAGAGAGGGCGACATCAACCACACTGACATTGTGAATATTAACCCCCTTTGTGATGAGCAGGTCCAGAGTGTGCCCTCTGCTGTGGGTGGGGCAACTTACATGCTGAATTAGATCAAAGGTTTCAAGGACAGCATTGAGCTCTTTTGCATTTCTGTCATTGACATTATCAACATGAACATTAAAATCACCTGTAATGACTAGACCATCAAAGTCTGTGCACACAACTGAGAGCATTTCAGTTTCAACCGTAAGCCAGTTATAAGACAGCAAACGCATTTTTTAAGGTAACCATCAAAAAAAGAGCTGCCTACTGCCAGCAGAGGGGGAGCATCAACCAAAACTTTTTTTTTTTTCTGAAAGCAGAGTAGATTTGAATACCCTCAATGTACTGTATACCCTTTCTGAATTTTAACAAATGTATGCTAAAACTGTATTTTTTTAAATTGCCCTTAAACAGCATTGTCTGAAAGAAAGTGTTTTCTAAACTACACTGCTTAGCGGTCCTTCGTGGTAGTCTTCTCAAATTAAAAACTAATCAATATAATGGTAACTTATGTTCATGTACTATACGTGCTTCTTCAGTGGATAAAATGTTTTCTGATGTTACCAAATAAGACTTACCCCCAAAAAGTCTTAACTTACTTTGAAGTTTTATTTAAAAAGGTCATCTGTGCTTCATCTGGCTTCCTTCCATTAAAGTCCCGGAGGGAAAAAAAGAGGTCCTTATCTTTAGTCAAACCCAAAGACTGGGCAAGAAACTTTTAAGTTATGTTTCAAGATTTTAATTGCACAATTATCCTTTTGAATTCCCATGATTAAAACCAAGCTATTACTCTAAAGTCTGGGGTTTCTTTTCATGTCCTTTGTAGCTCTTTGCGTAGAAGCAGTGGGAATGTTCCACCACTTTTTCTTCATTAAATGGAAATATTGGAATTTTTTGTACACGCAATGTTCATGTTGATTGTTTAATGACTTAATCAAAATCTAAGTCAAAATCATATGTTGGTTTTAGCAATTATCATTTATTTTTATGCAAATAACTGCTTTTAAGTTAGTATTTTATTATTATTAATAATTTAAGCACAAAAATCCCCACCTTTATTTATTCCAAATTACAAGTTCTCAGTTTTTGTAGCATTAAAAATCTGATTTTGATAAAAGAATTGTCGATTCAAATTATGTAAAACGCTAAACCAAATAAAATAGTGAGTTTAGGAATCTGAACTTTATCAATTTTATGTTATGGTAATGATAGTCAGCTTTGACTCCAATAAAAAATGTTCAGAGACACTGCTTAGAGGGGAGCAAAAGAATTGTAATGTGAAAAGTGATTTCCAAAGAAAATTGGTTCACACTTTCTAGTTGCAAATTATCCAGATAAATGTGGCAAATCTAATATTTTGATCATTTTTTTAACTATTCCAAATGTTTATTTTCAATTTTTATAAAGAAACAAATTTTGAAATAATATTTTGAAGAAATAAAAACAGAAAACAGCTTTTGTCTCAGCTGTTTATTCAAGTTTGTTTGATGAAACTGATGAATAATGTCTTCCATCACTGACAGAAGTGCAGTTTTTCATTCTCTGTTGTCAACCGGTCTCAAATGCAATGACAGCTTTTTACGTTGTCAGCATAAAACCTAAATTAATTAACCAAACAGCTTTGGAGCCTCTCCTCAACCCCTTTGGAATAAAAACATAGTTTACACACAGCTGACAAGTCGCTCGAGGCTCTTTGAAAAATCATCTTCCTTTTTTACAATTTACTAGATAGGAAATCACACGTGCTGGTGCTCAAAGGTGTCTGTAACTCTTAGACTATAAGACTGCAAAACCTGTTAAGGGAACAAAAAGAATGTATTTCTATCCCTTTTTTCCTTGACTACATGAAGGAAATGTGATTTGATGTGGTCCTGTCTGGCTTTCAAGGCACACTGTTTTCCCTTTCAAATAATGTTTATTTCTTCATGGCTATGCAAACCAGTTAAGATCAGTGAATCTGATAAGTCTGGATTGTACATTGATATTTAGACTCTGACAAATATCAAGCCGGGACAGGTTCAAAGCAACAGTTTAAAACTGTCATCTGTTATTTACACTTGACATATAATAACAGTGATGATACCCATAGCTTCTTTGACACATGGTCACTCAGGTTTAGTCAGCTGATTTGAGTCCATGTGCAGTCATCAGCTGGTGTTTGAGCAAAGCATCCATCTCACTGTCACACCGCAGTCCTTTGGGACAAGGTTGGACTAGACACCGAAACTGCACACAGACACATACACACACATACACCTTATCTCTGTCAGGCAGACCATTGGATGCTCATTAGATTCATGGGGTAAAAGGACAAAGTGAAGACAAAGAGTAGCTATGCTAATGTTCTTTGATTTTGTTTCTGCCTTATTCTCAGCAGTCATCAAATCTATTACTCTCTCGTCTGGATCACTTTCTAATTTTCTGGGTGTTCTGTTAAGTTTCCGCTTCCCTCATTTTCACAGATTTTTGGTGATGCACAGACTGCCGTTTCTCTCCGTTTTATGAATCAGAAAATGTATTTTTTTCTTTTCATATAGTTTAAGTTTTCTCATCAACTTGTGTGGGATGTAACAAAATGACAAAACAACAGAATTACCACAAATGGAAAGATCCATTAGCAGGCTGTTCAGTTAAAGTGCAAGCTACCAAACTCTTGTGTCTGGTTAGCCACATTTGAAGGAAAATTCGTCACTTATTATTTTCCAATCCTTCATAAACGTCTGTGCTATAAAGTTTTAAATCCAACTTTCTGCCAAATAGAAACAAATTTAGTTTCATTTTGGAACAAAAAAACTGTGAAAAAATGTCAGCAAAGCAGTTACATCTCCGTTACATCTTTTCAAGGATTCTATGAGAAATACTGACAGTCAAGTTGCACAAAATCTAAATTTATTTTTGATGATTAAAAAAAAATAATTGCTAAATTACATAAAATATAATTGTACAGATGGGAAAAGTTGACTTAATATTTATATTTAGACTTTTTTGATAAATAAATTCAACCAACTATTGTTGTTATTCAATATTTATGGATAGAAAGACCAACAAAACATTGAAGTTCTTTTTATTCATATTTACTTGCTCACAGATTGGTCAAACTTGTCATTCTTTACTTTTCACCATCATAAGACCTGTTGGCCACTTATATAGATAAAGAAAAAACAGATATAATGTTTTTTATTTATTGGACTTTTTTTGAACTGAAAACAAAAACATATTCAAAAATTATTCCAACTTACAGAGTTAATGTTTTCTTGCCTTAAAACAACAGTGGTTGTGAGTTGGGGCTTTGTTAAACTAAAAAAGGAATTGGGTTTAGTAAATCTGCCATAATCAATCATTTATATAGTCTAAATTTTACATCACTAAAATAAAAACTGCCTTTTAATCAGGACTTTTTACTAGAATATTAATACTTCACAATGCAGAAGATGGTAGATTTCATGCAACATTTGAAATATCTTGTTTATATTGCTCCATGACAGAATGAAAAAAGGAATAACCAACTGTTTTTTTTTCCTTTGATGTCATTTTGAAGTCTTGTTCATTCTGCCAAACAGAGAGGATTGCTTTAGCACTCACTGATATAATTGGTGGACCACAGGGGGTCAAACACAATGGAGAGCTATATAGTCACTGTATGTTCCTGACTGGATGTGCACATTGTGAACATACACACACACAGGACCCCTGTGGAGCTCTGAGGGGGTTTGGTGAAGGGATCGGTTGGATTAACAAGCAAACAATGGTGGAGAAAACACATGCACATTTGAAAATGAACATACACACATGCACAAAAGACCTCAAAACCATAAAGCAGACCTGTGTAGGTTTACCTTTCCTGTCTATATGATGAAAGAAAAGGAAACAAAAGAAATAAAGGGATTTTGGACAAACTTCAAGCTGTAATAACAGGCATCCATCAATGTATAAATTAGTTTTTGTTCACTTGCTGAAAATAAATGTGCAAGAGCATCAGCATGTGTCAGACTCTCATTGAGACCATATCTCTCATTTTAAAACATCTTCACACGCCTCCAGTTAAGGCATCTGAAACATCCCAGCTGCAGCTCGCCCTTTAGAAACCGCTCCCAAAGATGTCCCTGGATTAAAGTAACGACGTGTGTTCTCAAAGAAAATCTGAAAGGAAACCCCTGCCTCTGTGCTGCAGCTCCTGCATCCTCCGGTGTTTCTCTGCCTCATGTGAAAGATGCTCTTTCAAACATGAATCACACTTTCAAGCAGCAATGAACTCTGAAGAGTTTCCGTGATCAAGGCTATTGTCCTCAAGTGTGTACGCCGTCTCAGATTGCATCTTTTCGTTATGTTAAACCTCTTATTGCCATGGGAACTCACTAAATTAAAGCAGAGCAGGCATTTCTTTCAGAACGTCAGATCTCTTTGATTATCCGTGAGCAAACTTCCAGTGTCTGCACGACACAGCCAGTGAATCCTGTTTGCGCACACACACACAAACAGTTGCTTATTTTATTTGTCTTTGAAGATGTTTGGTGCTTCCTAATTCTGTGATCTGAACAAAGTAATGATGATAAAGCAGACTGGCATGTTCATAATTTAGATTTTTTTTGACAACTGGCAAAAATTTCTGGATGTCAGTTTACTAACGTCACAATTGGCTCTTAAATATGTGTCAACCTTTTGGACTGTTTTGTAGGTTTGCTAAAATATGATTAAAAACATGATCAGAAAAAAAGTACATATATATAAATATTATTATGTTAAGAATCAAATGAAACTACTTATCCAGAAAAAGAACATTTGCATATTTCTCATAATCTCCCCTTTTCATATTAGATAAATAAAAGGAGCTGCTGTGACAAACAAAAAAATAAACTGAATTTTCATTGTTTCCATATTCTAAACAAGCTGCAAAACATTTGCTGTTTATTGCTTTAAAATTCATATTTGGACATAAAAAACCCAAATTTAAATTACCCTAATACCTGTTGGTATCAGTCATATTTTATTTTTCCAATGACAGTGATGTCAGGAATGGGGAGGAGTTGGACCCACACTCAAGGGACAAGTTTTGTAAACCAAACTTAATTTGATCTTCAAACGAGAGACAAAAAACAATATTGAGCCTAATTAAGTATGAAAAACCCAATTTCTAAACATGACCTAAAACAGGAAGAGAAGCTATGGCTCTATCTGAAAGCAAATACCTTATGATGGAGTTAATTGAACTCATAACTGCATTTTTGAGAGGTTTTTTTATTTAAACTGTTGTGAATCAGCAGAAGAAAAAAAATGCCATTTGAAAAAGAGCTCATTTGTGATGTAGGAAATACGCAGGGCAGGCCACAAGCTCCCTGCTCAGTGCCCTCAGCAACGATTAGGGGAGGGGGCCGGGGTTGCTTTTGTAAACGTCCCGCCGACAACTCCAAGAAAAATTTCTGATTAACTACTGCCACTCTGCAGGAACTGTGTCCTAGAAAAAAAAATGTTTTTTTTTGGGTGGGGGCGTGGTGGAAAACAGTGTAATCATAATTTAGAGACCACTGGAAAAGATGATCAGAGAGAGACTTTAACTTAAAGAAGGTAAATCGACTGAAACAAAATAGGCTAGATGACTGAAATCCAAACACAAGGCCAAACCAAACAGAAGCTGGACATAAAGCATTCATTTACTTAAAAAACAACAAGATAACAAAGCTTGAAAACAGCACCAAAACAATGACTACCACCACCGTGCTTCAAAAATACTAAAAAATACTTCTGCTGAATAATATTTTTTATGTCTGTGCAAAGCAGATATCCCTTTAACTGTAAGTATTTATGTCCACAAATCATTTTCAAGCATCCACACGTCTCAATCCTGTGTCACAGTGGAGCAATCTTGCATTCCCCCTCCATTCAGCAACAAAATTGATACTGACTCACTTAAAAATGAAAGCTGATTCTGTTTGTTGTGCTGTAATGAGAGCCTCCCTTCTCAGCACTTTTCACATTCACTCAGACACACAAGCGTTTTTGCACACCTCCAAGCATGTAACAGAGACAAGAGCACAGGTGTGAGATGTAGCCAAGAATTACATTTAATAATGAATGCATAAATCTGTATGCACTTCTCCGTGTTAGTGTGTGTGTATGTGTGTGTTATTCGTTGCAGCTTGAGGGGGATGTTAGAATGTGTTTGTGTTTTCCGAGAACCCCCTCTGTGCTGCAACATGGTCTCACACACACACTTCGATACTCCAGATGGTGGAGGTGACTCACACACTATCTTACACAAACCCACACAAAATTGAAACTGCCAGACAGACAGAGTAAGGATCAGTAATGTAAATGATTACAGATTGGTGACAGGATTTGATTAATTACTCCTAAAAAGTGGGCTGATGTTCAATAAATGCATAATCATCCAGATTATGCCAGTGGACCATCTTCTCCTCTTAAGTAAACACTTAGCAGACAAACCCTTTTAGAAAGAAAGACAAATCTTTCTGTACATGTACGGTTGGACACACCTTCTCATTCAAAGAGTTTTCTTTATTTTCATGACTATGAAAATTGTAGATTCAAACTGAAGGCATCAAAACTATGAATTAACCCGTGGAATTTTAGACATAACAAAAAAGTGTGAAACAACTGAAAATATGTTGTAGGTTCTTCAAAGTAGCCACCTTTTGCTTTGATTACTGCTTTGCACACTCTTGGCATTCTCTTGATGAGCTTCAAGAGGTAGTCACCTGAAATGTTTTTCACTTCACAGGCATGCTCTGTCAGGTTTAATAAGTGTGAATTCTTGCCTTATAAATGGGGTTGGGACCATCAGTTGTGTTGTGCAGAAGTCAGGTGGATACACAACTAATAATCGTACTGAATGGACTGTTGAAATTTGTATTATGGCAAGAAAAAAAAGCAGCCAAGAACAGAAAAACGAGTGGCCATCATTACTTTAAGAAATGAAGGCCAGTCAGTCCGAAAAATTGGGAAAACTTTAACAGAGTCCCCAAGCGGAGACACAAAAACCATCAAGCGCTACAAAGTAACTGGCTCACATGCGGACCGCCCCAGGAGAGGAAGACCAAGAGTCACCTCTGTTGCACAGGATAAGTTCATCCGAGTCACCAGCCTCAGAACTGTTAAAAGGAGACTGTGTGAATCAGGCTTTCATGGTAGGATATCTGCTGGGAAACCACTGTAAAAGGAAGGCAACAAGCACAACATAATTTTTTGGGCTAAAGAACACAAGGAATGGACATTAGACCAGTGGAAATCTGTGCTTTGGTCTGATGAGTCCAAATTGGAGATTTTTGGGTCCAACCACCATGTCTTTGTACGACGCAGAAAAGGTGAACGGATGGACTCTACATGCCTGGTTCCCACCGTGAAGCATGGAGGAGGAGGTATGATGGTGTGGGGGTGCTTTGCTGGTGACACTGTTGGGGATTTATTCAAAATTGAAGGCATACTGAACCAGCATGGCTACCACAGCATCTTGCAGCGGTTTGCATTTAGTTGGACCATCATTTATTTTTCAACAGGACAATGACCCCAAACACACCTCCAGGCTGTGTAAGGGCTATTTGAGCAAGAAGGAGAGTGATGGGGGGCTGCGCCAGATGACCTTATCTCCACAGTCACTGGACCAGAACCCAATCGAGATGGTTTGACGTGAGCTGGACCGCAGAGTGAAGGCAAAAGGGCCAACAAGTGCTAAGCATCTCTGGGAACTCCTTCAAGACTGTTGGAAGACCATTTCAGGTGACAACCTCTTGAAGCTCATCAAGAGAATGCCAAGAGTGTGCAAAGCAGTAATCAAAGCAAAAGGTGGCTACTTTGAAGAACCTACAACATATTTTCAGTTGTTTCACACTTTTTTGTTATGTCTATAATTCCACGTGTTATTTCATAGTTTTGATGCCTTCAGTGTGAATCTACAATTTTCATGGTCATGAAAATAAAGAAAACTCTTTGAATGAGAAGGTGTGTCCAAACTTTTGGTCTATACTGTATAGGAGGGCTTTGTAGGACCAGAACATCAGGCATCCACAGGAATGGAGACAAAAAACAAAGCAGAACAACAACAAATGATATTTACAGAACTGGAGAAAATTAGAAGGGACCAGATGAAGACAAAGCGCACAATAGAGGTGTCTGAAAAGTCTTAATGAGAAAGAATGATTGTATTTCAGATGAATGGATCCATACACTTGCCATTTTAAATGCAAACAGTAATTGGATTTTCTCTAAATAAACAGGCTGCTTGCAATGTTCTACAAGTATTAACACTGCAAATGTGACAACTGAAAACATGATGAGTGTAAAACACTTTCCTCTTCATCTTTGGAAGTTCCTGCCTTTAAAAGGGGAAGGCATCTCGAAGTGTCATTTACTGGTTTTGTGTTATTATGTCTTGGTTTTATAAGCTTAATTTTGTGTTCTGTTTAGCTTGTTCAGATATATTGTTCAGATTCTAGAGTTACTTCTCTCTACGTTTTATTTTAGATAATTTGCCAGAAATTTTTGCCTTTTCAATTTCCGTCAGATTTTGCATCTAATTAAAAAAACTATTGAAAAATTACAAAGTGCATCTTGCACTTGGGTCCTCCATAGCTGTCTTTCGTAATTTAAACATGAGGAAAAGATTCAGTTTTAACTCCAGAGGTTTCCAAGAGACTTCCAAGCTTCTCTGCTTCAAGACTTCTTCAGACTTGATTCTGTTCTGTCTGGCCATTTTTTTTTCTCTACCCTCTGTTTTCCCGCTTTTCAGATTTTTCCCTCTTTTCTGAATATGCTGCAAACCAGGAAAAAATATAAATGTTGCAGTTCCTTAAAAGACCAGTGGAGGCTGGTGTCAGAAAGGAAACATAACCCAATGTGTCATGACTTGCTAGGCGAGGCTGACCCAGGCGCTGGAACCAGGCGCTGGAACCAGGAAGGAAAACACAGGCGAGTTATGAGGTAAGTAATAGAGTTTATTTTATCCGGCGTGGTTTGAAGTCGTGGCGAGGCTGGAGGCTTAATCGTGGCTCATAACGTGGCTGGAAGGTAGTAGTGGCAGGATGTTTCCAGGAACTTCTGTGAGGAAACTTCTGCTTTGGGAGAAGGGAGACTCAGGTGACCACTCGTGGCTAGTAGTCCTGTAGACGAGGCGTAAAGCGAGATTAGGCAAGAGCAAAACCACATGAGCAGAGAATAAACTTAGTGACCAGACTATGTACCATCAGGGGTAAGGAACTGGCGATGAATGCTGGAACTGGATCTCCCTAAGTAGGTCTGGCTGTGATGAGGTGAGTGGTCACACCTAGTACAAGTCAGGAAGCAGAGCTGAGAGGGGAGGAGGAGGAGATACTGCCAGAGGCACCATGACAAAAATAGTAGGTGAGTGAACCCAAAAGACATTCATATTTTATTTTGTTTTTTTATCAGCTTGTTCCGACAACTTAGATTTTGACAGTCCCGGCTTTTTGAAAAGATTGAATAAAGCACAAGGTTTGCTTAAAAGAAATCAAAAGAAATATAAATTCATTGAGCTTGTAAAACTGAGTAAAAAAAAAACATTTTCTGAATAAAGAAAAAAATTTGTCTTAAGTAAATTTAGCAATTGACTCCTAACATTATTCACTGAATTGTTACAACCAACAGGCTAAGCTCTAACTTTCCTTTTTTGTTATTAATCTTACAAAAATGTCATGAAGACAAATACATTGAGGTGTTAAACGATTTCCCTTTCTAAATTTGCTTGAGAATTTCTACATTTTACACAACCGAGAGGGAAAAAAAACATAGGTAAATGAGATGCCTCTCTTGTTTTGGGGTCATGCATCGACGCAAACTTGGACTAGTATCTCCACATCACATTTAATTTGATTAACAGATTGAAAATGTCATGGTATCTTACTTATCAAAGTAGAAAATCAGATTGTACAGTTCCACCCTGCAGGCCAGGACCTGGAGATTTTCATTATTTGAAGCTTCCTTGGTGCAAAGTTGGAACCCAAATGATTTCATTCTCAAAAAATCTAACCAGGACTCTCCACTGTTCTTTTCTCTGAAAATCCCACAAAGAAAGATTTTCTGTGCCCTCTATTTGTTGGAGGGAATGAGTAAATGAATCCCTTCGGACTGAGCTGTTTGCCGATTGAGACAATGGGGTATTTTACAACTCCCTTCAGCCATTTAGGCAGCTATTTCCAAAGCAGTTGCAGCCACTCCAGCCAGGGTCCCACATGGCACTGTGGGCGGATATGGATAGACAGGGCAATTACGCTGGATTTTTCCATTTTTCTCTCACACACACTTTTCAGAGCACTGTGATTCCAACCACCTCGGGAGGTGACCGTGGGACGCCTGCACCGCTGCCCTTTGTCTCAGCTGTGAGCCATCCTGTGTCAGCTAACATCATAATCTATGGCATCATTACCAGCACTAATTAACATATTTCATCCTTGAACATCTGACACCCAAAAAAGCAACTTATGTTTTTTTGTTTTTATCCGCCACTTTGTTTTTCTTTAACTTTGTAAGGATATTAGACTTCAACATCTAACCTATGTTCTCAGCAGCTCAACGCCTCCACAGGAATATACAGTTTAATCTGCAAGTTCACAAATCCGGATTCTACTTCCCCAGGTCATTGGTAGAAAATCTGATATTGAATGGTATGCCTCCTAAAATTGCAGCTAAAGATAGCAGTGTGGCTGGCAGGACCTCTTTTTGTGTGTATGTGTGGGTGGTTTAGAGGCTCCTCTGAACCCCTGCTGGAATTCTGTAAAGAACCAAACAGCCTGCAGCCAGATAATGACTCTGCTGAATAGCTGCATGATTATACCTCTTTCTGTGAAGTGTTTATCTTTTTCCCCTTCTGCATTTTGTCCACACTTTTCCTCTCTGCCTGCTCTGTCTTTCAGCTCTAATTCTTATTATCTTTCTACTTTTTCCGTTTTCTCCACCTCATTTTTACTGTCTGGACTCCAACCTGCCTTCTTCCTCATTGACCTTTCTGGGAGCTCATTATCTACAGACTTCACTTCTAACTTTCATCTTTTCTGTAACTGTCTATGTTGTTTGTGTGGTTTTCTGCTACTCTGGAGCACGCGTGGATGCAAAAAAAGGAGGAAAACTGCTAAATTAGCGCTTTGCTCTTTTTTTTTTCCTGGGCCATAACAAGACCTCTAAAGGCCTTGATGATATTTCTAAAAGAAAAAATGTTTGGAGCAAAAGCAGAAAAGGCACAACTTTGCTACAAGACAACAAAACCTCACCAAATTGCATAATTTGCAAATAATAAATGGACAATGTTTTCTCCTCTTGACTGATATTTTTTAAAAATCTCATCAAAGCGTTTTTGCACTTGAAATTCTAAAGTAGCTTCCTAACATTTAAGCTTTCCATAATAACTCACAATGATAAAAATGCTGTTTTTTACATGTTCTTGCAGCATCATTCTATTGACGGAGGACATATATAAAGAAAATTAAGATCAAATTTGCATTTCTGAGTATATCTTTATTCAAATTGTTTTGAATCAGGAGAAGAAAATAGAAACTATGTCCTAGAAAGCAAAAAAGTTTTTTTATTGTGTTCAAAAGAACAACATTATCATAAATAAAAGACCAATGGGAATGCTTTAGAAAAGATCAAAAGATGATTGGAGTGGGACTCCAAGTAACTTGAACAGGCGCACCTAAGAAATGTATTAACCATATTTTTTTCAAAGCACAATAAACAAACAAATATATGTCACAATAAAATGGGACTCATTTGTGATGGATTATTCAGTTTTTGTTTGACCTTGTGGCCAGATTTTGACATATCCGTTGTAGGATGACCTTGTGATGCTGCAACTGAATGTTCTAATTCATCGCTCCACAAAGACTGTTAAATCTAGCTCTTATTCCCCGCCCCTGTCCTCGTTGTCTCTTGTTACTCTGTTCAATGTCCTTTTTTCTCTCATCTGCTAATGCAGATTCTTGCTCACACCTGCACTCATCACATGTCATAATGCATGCATCAACACACTAAGAGAACAGTGAGTAGAGTACACTCATGATGCATGCAGTGGCACTGAAGAACCAATAGCTAATCTTGCAACATTGCATTAATAGCTATTAAAGTATTCAGGGACACTATTGGCTGCGAACGCTAATGCTAGGACACCACTAATGCTTCACTCTAATGCAGCAACAGTGAGAGTTCTGAGCCAACCCACCCATTCAGGATTATGTGGAGCTTTATAATCCCTTGTTAGCTAGCAGCAGAGGCATACATCATACCACCAAGGTAATCTGAGGGCTGTTTGACAGCTGCACACCTCGCCTTGTCCTCATCTTCTCACATAATCTACTCCTCCTGGGATATTTGCTGTATCAGCTGCTTTGGTGGTAATGCATACAAGCCACACTTGTTGAGAGGACATGCTCCCTTCAGTCTTAAAGTAACTATAATTTAGTGCAAACCTTAAAGTTCCTCTGTGCCAGAGAAGAACCATTCCATGTGCACAGCCTATTGATGTACGGGTGATTAGCGTTCAAAGTTTTCAGTGTTTAAATCTCTTTGAAACATGGAAGCTTAGATGACTGTAATTTGACTAACTAGATGGCTACAGACCTATTTTAGTCTGTGTTTGGGGTTTTTGAAATTATGTGGGTCAAGGCCATTATTTCTAATAAAAACAAGGGTTGATCTCTTTGGAGCGGTTCTGCAAAATGTAGCACAATTATTTCTCTGTTTTATTTTCACTTTTTTGTTCTGAAATTCTACGTCGTGGTAATTACTGTTTGTGTTTTGTTCATATCTGGTCTGAAAACATTGTGGTATTTTCACATCCCTAAAAGAAGCTGGTAAATCCTAGATTTATTGAATCAACTGAGGCTGCTTTTGCTGCAGCACTGCACACAGATGGGATCAAACTCCTGACAACTGTATTTATGTTTAAATCCATGTTTAAAATGTTCCTTTTTGCTGCATTGGTTTAAAATCTAAAGCTCTCGTAGATTAATTTGAAGTTCTTGCACATTTTTATTATATGTATTTAACCTTCTGGACAAATAGTAAGTAGGAAATCTTGACTGTGCCATCACTTGCATTGAATGGAAAAAGGAATGTGATTTATCACTTTCAGCACAATAAAGTATGGAGAGACCTCTTATCATCTAAGGAAACAGAAGTTGCCCAGTTGCTGAAGAAAAGAATAAATATCAGCTGGTTTCAAGTAACAGAAGATGTTTTTGGCACTTCTGTTTATGGGACCAAAAAGGATGGGATTGAATGGCTTCTTTGTAGATTACAAGGAGATTAACAAAGTTTCATAAATTGATGGTTTTTGTAAAAATCCAGTTCAACATTTTAGTACGTTGAGCATTACACCATAGTTACATACTGTAGGTACATAAGGTAGTAGATAAAGTAATTGATAAGTGGGTGTACCTCTTCCGTAATTGGCAAAAAATAAAAGCACTTCAGGCTAAAACTACAACTCACCACCTTTTATCGTCCTACTGTTATGGTTGAAATGGTCCCATTCACCTATTCACATGGCATGACGGCTAGGCATTGACTAGGCCACTAGGTGCAATGGGGGTTTAGTGTCTCGTCCCTTTGAAACATGAGCGAGCAGAAAGGAAACTGAAGCCAAAATTGTTCAATTAAAGGTCAAACGCTTGACCTCTGCTGGATCCTTGGATCCAGTTTACCAAGAGTCGACTTTATTGAATAAATAAAAACTAAAAATAAGAAGAAAAATAGATGCCAGTTTGTCAGTTTTGCGAACTGTTAATGGTTTCTTTGGAGTGGAAGGGTTGTTGTCAGCTGCTGTGCACAAGAACAAAAATGACTTTTACAGTGTTATGTTCTAAAAAATGACCCGCAATAGGTGAAATCTACATCTTAGGATTCTAAATGATGTAGGCATTAAAACATCTTACTAGTCACTTTATACACTTTTCTTGTACAGAAATTAACATTTTGACACTTTTCTCCATTGTTTAAACTCTCAAAGTTCAAAACTTCACAGAAAAATAAGACTAGTATTATAGAATGAAAACAAAGATCTGATCGCGATTAAAGATTTATGTAGATTGGCAAGCGGAACGATTTCTGTACAGGAGACACGGCAGGGAGGAGATTGATTGACGTGGTCTACAGCCAATCAGGACGCAGAACACAAGAACACACAAAAATCTGTAAAACAGCAAGACCACAAAAGATTAACCGCAATCTCGCAAGAAACCACTGTAACTGGTTTTGGAGTTCAGGAAAAAGAATTGTCAATATATTCAAAACTTTTACTCAAAACCTTTTAAACAACTGTAAAACAAAAGTGCTGAACAGTTAATTCCAGCTGTAGAAAAGCACAGCGAAATATATTAAGAATGTGAACAACTGTCATGTAAAGAATTCAGCTAGTCAACTGTATATAGTAATACAATAGATGCCAATGCAGACACTAACCTAAAAAATCTCCATCCCGGTAGCCATTTATTTAAAACTTTTGCCCGTATTGCATCAAATGATTGTGTCACCTTAAAATATTTGCTTTCTTTACTGTGTGTTTTCAGGGATGAAGCCTCAAAACTAACAGTCCTGAGCGAGAAGGAAGGCAGCTCACCTGTCTACCTGAGTTGATCATGTGGTCATACTCTTGGTGTAACATTTAGACGCACAAAGAAATCACAGACTAGTCTAAAACATAGTTTAGTCTATGTATAGCAACGATATGATAAATGTGTGGGTGCCTCTATTTGCATTCTTTCAAAACTTGCACCAATAATATTGCTCTCCTCCAAACACAGAGTGTATCTTGGTGGCGAGACAATCAGGTAAACATACAAACGTATTAATAGCCTTTCTCCTCTTGTTGTTATCATGCCTTGATAAGAAAACAGCCGCTGTAAAATTGAGGGATGTGATCAGAGGACACGGAGGGTAGGGACAGCAGAAACAAGGAAAGGAGGGCAAAGATAGGCAAAGGGGGAGAAGAAAAGAGAGGTGAAAGAGGGGTGATAGAGATAAAAGAAGGAGCAGGAGGTAAAAAGAGGGGGGCACGGGGGCAGGAGAGGAGTGGGGAGATGATGTACTGTAGGCTGATTAATGTCAAAGGCGCTGAGTCTTGAATACTTATGAGGCAGATGTCAATGGAGCTTTACCCTGCAAGGTTACACAAAGGGAGGGATGAATGGGGGGGTAGTGAAGACGGGTTAAGGTCCTAAGAGAAAAGAACCGAAATAAAAGCAGAAAAGAAAACCAGAAAAAGGAGAATCAAAGAAAGTGAAATTGTGATAAAATGCACGGGGTGAAGGTACATGTTGACGGGGCAGTTTGGGTCAAGTGTATTCTTCTTTGAAAATGCTTGTCTTTTGCAATGAAATGGTCAGACTTAAAAGTCCAGAAATACCACAGACTTCTTTAGTTATCTAAAGACTACTAATGTAAGCAGGTTTCCAAAGTTTCAGCATCTTCCGTTCAAGGTTTGAAGAGCAAAAAAGAAAAAAGAAAAGCCTCTGAAAATGTTCTGTCCCTGTGCCCCATGAAAAGCAGACCACAAACAATAATGTCATGCCAACAAGGATTGAGGATATTGACAAGGTAAAGCAAATATGTGCTTTTGATTCGTTATGAGTCTTTCAACAACAGAAAGGCAAGAGCAAGTGCAGCATTGGTTTCTTCAGAGTCAAAGACAACAACAGACCTCACCTTTGACCGCCAGAAGCCTTCGTAGCCTCAGGTTTGTCCTCCGGGACACATGTGACCTCTGAACACTGGCAAAGCCATATTGGAAAGCCAAGAGCTGTGACCCCAGAAGGCTAATGGATCAACTGAATGACCTGGTAGGACTTCACATTGTACAAAGAGGAACATTACACTGAAAATAATGATCTGCTAACAGAAATACAAGCTGTTTTAGCTTTTAAATAACTGCTTTAGTTATAAACTACGTGAGAGAAGAATCATTGCCATACTTTATGCTCTTTTAGTGTCTGTTTTTTACTGTTGAACTGTGAGAATCCAAACTCGCTTCTTTGGACCTTATGAGAAAGTAGAAAAACTCAGGTAACAGTTATTCTACAGGTGAGTCAACGAGTGAATTCCTCCTTTTGTTTGGTTCAACTCAGAAGTTAAGTGCGCCTCATCTGACAATATTATTATTCATCTCCCATCTCCACCCTTCTCTTTTTTCATATTTCTCCTCTACTGTCCTCTCCTCCACTCCTCTAATCTCTCTCTATTAGTAGTCTATTTACAGCATATTCCGTCTGGAGTCTGCCAACGCTTTCTGCTCTCCTGAGCTTTATCAAGCCACTGATAAACTTCTCACATGCATTTACACCAAGACTCATACATGCACCTATTTCATCAAGACTTTATGGAGTGTGCCTTTGTCGATGCGTTCGTCTGCAGGCGAGCGTGGTGAGGACGTTTACGTGAATGACTGTGCAGGGATATGTCTTCAGGTGCACCATGCAGTTCCTTTAGATATTGTGTTGTGGGCACAAATACGTGGGCGCACGTGTGTTTCTGTGCATCCTTTTTCTGTGCATGTCCATGCTTATGCGTATATGTTATCAGCTGTGTCCCAGTGTGCTCGCCGAGGGCCAGTCTATTTAGTGTTCATAACAAAGCCTTTTACTGAGGCTCCAATCAGGATTAAACCCTTATCAGCACACGCAGACCACAGGACACAGCCAGGCAGCATGTGTGTTAAAGAAGGAGTGTGTAAGACAACTGGAACAGGGAGGGGTTTACGGGGATTATTCTCACATGTATTTAGCGTTTGTTGTATACTTTTTATGTGTATTTGTACTTTTCCACACAGGTGTGCAAGTCAGTTGACCATACAAGCTCATGCAAATATGTATATATGCACATGGACTTTTTTGTTCTTTTTTTGTGTTAGTGGTGTGCATTCAGATCAGTAGACGCTCAAGGGTTGCAGTAAATATGACACTCTGAAACCACATTAAAATCCAGATTCAAAGCATGCCGGCCCCCTGTGGATTAGATAATTATCATCACTCTGTGTCTGCGTGTGTGTGCGCGCGAGTGTGTGTGAGTCTTTCTTGGCGTAGTTTTTAAAGATACATGAAGAAAAATTACATCTGTGGGATATAGATGGAAGAAATAAATGAGAATTTAAGCAAAGAAACCTCAATAAAAACTGTAGTCTAGATATAAGGCATCAGTTTATAAAAACATGTTTTAACAAATGTTACACCACCTTGACCATTTATTTGGGACATTTCAAATGTATGTGTGCACAAAGAAGCTCTATTAAATGCCAGTTTTGTGTTCAGTTTTGTGTTTTCACTCATCTGTGTCATTTTTAACAGTCCTGCTATTGTTTTTTGTGGGTCAAAGCTTTCAGAGATGTAATATACATTAAGGCTTTATTATTATAACGCTGTCTCTGATTATGTAGATCTAGAACATTAATATTAATGAGCCATGCTGCCACCTGGGAGGAGCCTGCAACAGACACAACAATGATCCAGCAAAATAAACTGAATCTATGAATAAAAAGTTAAATCCACCCGAGGATTATTTACACCCAGCTGTCTGTTTGCTGTGACTATACACATGGAAGTCATATAAACCCACGACTAAGAAAATCTTAAATGTGTTAAATCTCTTAGCCTATTTTGTCTATTTCCATTTTTATTTGATGTCAATTTAAATTAATCTGATCTGATTCTTCAATCATACTTGATTTTTTTTACCAGATTAAATTTGATGAATATAAAAACATTCTTTAGCTTTTATTCTACTATTTAAAGTAATGACTGATGTGTATCAAAGAAAAGTGTTGTTTTTTTTCATCTCATAGAGGATAAAACATGATTGTCTGTTTTTCTCATAATCCTCTCCACACCTCTCCCTCTAATTAGTTTGTGTAAAATGCCAGAAGACAAAAAAAGCTCATTTCAAGATCTTCCCCTTCAGCTTTCCTGGTTTTTTTTTTAACAGGAATGCATTTTTGGTGAGTCAAAAAGATCAAATTAGCACTAAAAATCAGAGGTTTTAGAAGGTGGATCTATTGTCTTTGCACAAACCTCCTGTGTTTTTAATCAAACCTGCAAACACAGAAAAAATAACACTACCTGTGGTTTCAATAATTCCTCAAAAGTAAAACTTTTTTGGTGTCATGAACATTGAAAAGGAATCAGAACTTTTAATTTTGTGTAAATATTATACCTTTGTGTTACATTTGTCAGGGTGTTTGCCTTGTTAACAGAGATTTGATCATTCCTGATAAAAGTTCTAATCATGCCTGCAGAACCTCTGACCACTGAAATTGTCAGAGGTTCTGAAATTGTGAGGATTGTGTCCTTTTCTTTGGTTTCTTGTCAGGGATGTTTCCTTGGTTCTTGCACTGTTCCATTCTCAGGAATGTTTTTCTTGCGTTACGGTCACACCAGGTTCAAGTTGCTAAATGTCCACAGCTGTCTTCATTTAGTTAATCCTCCTTAGTGTATTTAAATGCCTTATTTTCAGGTCATCTGCTTTGTCACACCTTTTTTTTCTCTCTTGTCTCTCAATTTGGTTGTTCAAACTTTTTAAAGGTTTTGAGCTCCAGTCATCAAGGCTGGTTTCCTACATTTTGGATTTTGCTCTAACAGTTTTACATAGTGATGGGCAGATGAAGCTTCATGAAGCATTGAAGCCTTTCATTAAATTGGTTCACTCAAGTATAGGGATGGGAGTAGAAGCCACATGAAGCTTTCACTGGGTTCATGTAATGGCATCTGGTGGTGGACTGGACAAATATCATCTTTTCAACTAAGCTCCTTGTCCTCGTAACACTTCAATGTGGAAATGATAATCAAAAAAACGTAAAACAACACAATGTTGTTGATGATCATAAATAAACGTAAAACAACATAATGTTGTTGATGATCATAAATAAACTGACCGAACCAACGTTTATTCAGATATAGGGGAAACAACAGAACTGGTCGGGAAACGTTTCGTTTGAATTTATAGAGAATAGCGCGCCCAACTATTCAAACACAAGTGACATCTAAACCCTGGTTAGACCAAACAATGCATTCGGTGCTTCGTACGTCTTCAACCACGTGATCTGCGCTAGTTGGCACACGCCCCGAAACATTGTGCCTAACCACTCTGCTTCACGAAGATGAAAAAGCGCCGGAGCGTCCGTGTCAAACAGGCCGTCCCTACTCAAGTGCAATGCTTCATGCACAATATCAATTAAATTTGAAGTGTTGCATTTTGATTTAAAAAAAATGCCAAGCCCATGAAGTTCACAAAACCGGTATATTACCGTGTGCTTTTTTAGTGTGTTTATGTATTGATACAATAAATACATAAATTATTTTTTTCGTAACCACAAAGGAAAATTAGGAAATTACAAAAATGATCATTTACAGTTAGGCAAGAGTAGGAATGGATTTAGATTTTATGGTGGGGCGCAGAGGGTAGGTCTATTGAAGGGTAGGTGGGGGTGACCCTATCTTTAAACTAATTTGTTTTATTATACTTTTCTTGGTGTACAGAACTTTTTTGGTCACCATGCAGATCTTCTTGAAAGCTGTGATTTTTTTGGGGGCTGTTGCAGGGGAACACAGGTTTTCAACTCCCTCCACAAATATTTTTTTGGTTTGAGGTCCTCAGACTGGCTACGCCACTCCAGAACGTTGAAATGCTTTTTTATGTAGCCACTTCTTTGTTGCTTGGCCAATGTGTTTGGGGTTATTGTTATGCTGGAAGAATGGTTTTGCCCAAAATCTCTTCATACATGGCTCCATTGATCATTTCTTTAATTTGGAAAATTCTCCTGTCCCCGTTTGCACCAAAGCATGATGTTTCCCCTCCCATGCTTCACAGTGGGTCTTGGGTTCTTGAGATACAACTGAATATTCGTATCCCTCACAAAATGTCTAGTGGCATTTATACTAAAGTGTTTAAGTTTGGTTTCCTCTGACCGCATGACATCCTCCCAATCTTCATCTGGATAATCCAGATGGTCTCTGGCAAGATTCCACAAGGTCATTGCTTTAAAAATAAACTTAAATGAAAGGCAAGAGGGTTATCTTGTTTGTTCAAACGGTTTTCCCCTTGAGATTTTGTAGACGAGAGTAAAAAAAAGTAAGTCAAGTAACAAGTAGTTAATTACTTTTTGCAAAAGTAATTTAATTACAGTTTTGAACCAGTAACTTAGTAAAGTTATTAAAAACCTTTTAGAAGTAATTTACCCAACACTGGGTAAATGGGTAATGTGTTGTGCATACATTTTTGATTGAAAATAAAATACTAGAAATTTTAAATTGACTTGATTGGGTGATTGAAGAGATTACTGATCCATCACTAATTAATAAGTTCATGTAGAAAATTTGAAAAGCACATTTACGTTTATGTAATAGCTGCTCATTCTTTTAGCTTTTGGATAGCCTTTTGTAACAAAGCTTCTAAATGTTTTTTAGAAGTAATAAAACTGCTCATTTAAAAAAAAAACAAATGGTTTTTGTGCTGTTTCCTGACATACACAACCTTACAGTTGAAACCGGTTGTGAGGCTAAATTACAAACATTTATTACAACAAATAAATGAGGCACAGGACAGTAGTTTATACATTTCTAATTTAAACAAAAATAAACAAAATGCTGATAATCTTAAACCGTATTTCAGGTAATACAAAGTAATTCGAAGCCACATCCCGGCTTGTCAGTTTCAAACCATCTTTCTTCAAGTCTTTCATGTTCTAAACACTAGCTGTTGTGGTGTTAAGGGATTAAACTTCAGCTCAGGCAGAGCTCTGTCCACCAACAGTTGTGTGGTTATGCTGTGCACTTATTGCAACCAAACACTTGTCATGAGTGTTGGCTTAATATCCTCAGCATTGTTTCCTGCTGGTCTCAAACCTTTGGTGTGTATTACGCTTAATGCACGTCAGCAAGGATAATCATTACAGCTAATGCTAGCTCTCTGCAGATGCAAACTGTATTTATTTATAGCATGAAGTATTCAACTGCTTGAGCTGCTTGAGAGGCCCTCCCCTAGTTTTGAAGGATGGTTCACCAATTTTTGCATTCAAAAATATAGATAAAGAGGGAGGAATTGTGCTTTCGTGTGACATTTAGCATTCTTTTCAAATCCTTAAAAAAAATGAGTGTGGTACCTGAGTGTTACCTTTGCAAGGTGGATGTCTGGATCTGGACATCTGTATTGCCCCTCAACAACATGTGTGTGTGTGTGCCATGAGGGCATGGTAATTTGTGGTGGTTCATGTGTGCAAATGTGATAGTTTGTGTTTCTATTGGGCCGTTAAAGGAAATGGCACACATTGTCAGTTTGAAACATCGCAGGAGCCTGCATGTGTCACCGTGAAGCCTCTCAAGGTGTGTATGTGAGTGCGTGCACGCGTGAAGTGTGTAGGTTTGAGTGCACAATGCATGAAAGCGTGACTGTGCCAGAGGCAAAGGAAGGTCACCTCACATGCACAGCTCAGTGCTCAGTGGAACAGCGCCTGGCGATGGTGCACGGGAAGCCAAGCACCAGCAGTCTCCCAAGGACAACAAAGTGCTTATCCAGGGAAAAAAAATAGAGGAAGGCTGTAGAGCTCCCTGATTGCAGACACACACTCCCACACATACACACTTACGAAAGTTAGCAACTAATGTGTATAGTGTAAAACAGGAAGCAAAGCCTAAACCCTTCTAAAGCGACTTTTTTCATTGCAACATTTGTCTTTCCTTGTGTTATGCAGACATATTTGCTGTAGTATATCTGTCTGACTGGAAACATCTGCAGTATTGCTCACATAACGATCACTTTTGGTAAAAGATTTCTTTTTTTTTTTTCATTTTTGACAAGTGACAGTGTGACATTACAATAAAACCTGTTCCATTCATCTGCTCTCAGTTTACTGTCAGCGTATGTGTTGTTGTAAAAAGAGTTATTGTTAGAATTTCTTTCTCTCTTCTTTTTTTTACTTTCTGAAGATTCACTCAATCATTCACAGTTTTAATACTAAAAAAACATTTCTCTTCTTGTGTTTAACACTATATTTTTTTAAGTTTCATTCTTACTATTTATTCATATTATGTACTGTAATTTGACCTAAATGTTTTTTGGTGTCCTCAATGAGCTTATTACTCATCAGTCCACATGAAATGTCCACAAAAATATTTGTTGCAACTGCAACATTCTACTCTGGGGCTTTAAATGTTGAGACATATTCAAACCTTTCCTTACTGATAAAGATGAAGCTGATTTCCAATGTACCTGCACTGAGGTTCCTTTTCCAGCTTAGACAACGGTTTATTAAAGCAATATATTGGCAAATTCTCCATCAAAAACCTGTCTGGTGCAGGGTCAGACTTTCAGTCAAGGTCGCATTATGTTTCACCGCTTAGCCTCCTTTTTCTGTTTTTTTTTTTTTGTTTCAGAAAGTACAGGTATCTTGTAACAACTTTCTATTTCTGTGAAGCCTTGTTTTGTACAGTAAGTAGAGCTGTCCAGTGCCTGCAACCCTCTTCACTGTCTTTGCTGCCATCGGTGGTTCAGCTGTTGTTTCTCATTATAAAAACCACCTTATTGTGTTTCTTATTATCCCAAGCTGCTCCAAGCAACCGGTATACTGTGTGCATCAGAGTGTAAGTGTGTGTGTCTGTGTATGTGTCTACAGTTACAGCAAACCGGGGAGTTTATTTGCCTCCAACCTTCTCCCTCTCATTCTTTACTCAGGTGTTTGTCTCCTCTTCTGTCCCCTCATTAAATATATATATATATATATATATATATATATATATATATATATATATATATATATATATATATATATATATATATATATATATATCCTATATATATATATATATATATATATATCCTATTCCTCTTTCTCTCCTTTCCTTTTCTTTTCTTTCTATCCAACTTTGTTCATCTCTCAACCTTCTCCCCAATGTTTCCTTAACTTTCTCCCGCTCATTATCCAACAGCTTGAAGCAACCAGTCAGCCATATGTGAGGGAAAATTGCCACTTCACACTGTTAGATTATGTTCTATTGAGTCTGCTCTTTGCCTTAAAGTTTGCCCCAAACCTTTGACTGCTTCTGTTCTTCTTAACAGTCAAACTAATTAATTTAACGGCTCGCGACCAGCCGTATGAATCTAGCTCACACTTCCGACTGGTATTGAAGTTGCGTCTCCTCGAACACTCTCTTTTGGGCATTTCTTTCCTCTTTCATTACCAATTAGGGAAGGAACTCGCCATCAGTTGTGTGTGACGCTTTTGTGGAAGCCTTACTTACTGACACAACTCACAGAGGCTTTTTCCTGTCGTTTATGAAAGGAAGTTCTTTTGAGTGATCAAGCGATGCACTCCCTGCATTATTTGTGCCTGTTTTTAAAGCTGCTCCATCAGTGAATTAAAAAAATGCCACATGATGACAAAGATGCTTCTCTGATTGTGAAGTTTGATCCTTCATAAACTGCTACTGAGTTCACCGTTATCCAGGTTAACAGGATGATTCTATTTCTTAAACAAGCATGTCAGCAGTCTTTACAAAAGTCCCCACTGCAATGATGACCATGCTGTAATTCACTTCCTGTGTCCCAGAGGGTCGAGCAGGACTCGATCCAATCAGAAATCATGCCAATTAGACGCTTCAACTGGCACTTAATTACCCCTCTGAAGAGCCTGATGGGCCATTAATTAGCAGGGCATTAACAGGACTGATTGTTCATTAACAGCACTGCATATTAGAGGAGATAAGACCCGATTATAATGGACTTTGGTGGACTAGAGAAAGGCTGGAGCTGGCTACAGTAGAATGAAATGACCCGCTGAAGGAACAGGATAATAATTTTAGAAGATAAAAGGAGTGTTGAGTCTACATATAATGGAGGTCTGTGTTGTTGCCTGTTACCCTGTATGGGGTATCAGATATAGTAAAATGGAATGTTTTATTGCAGTGTCCATTATTAAGAATATTGTCATATTTTCTGCATTAAAAAGCACTAAACAGAGTATAGACAGAATGTTCAACAAATTCCTCCAACCTTTGCAGCTTAGACCTTTCTGCTGCTTTGCAAAGCATGAACTGCCACACGTCCTGCAAACAAATATGATTTAAAGAGCCACTCTGATGAAAATTGTATATTTGGTGTTTTTTTTAACGTGTTCTTGTAGCATTTTTCCCATGATGGAGGACTTAGATCTACCTCAGATAACAAAGACTTTTTGACTTTGTTTTGAAGTTCAATAAAATCAACACAAAAGGATTGTGTTCAAAAAACAATTATTTCAGAGTCTGAGCTGTAACATCACCATCAAAGCAGCCCAAAAGTTGTTGATTCTGATTTTATTTAATTTTGTTCCTAATTTCCTTTTCAGCTAGATCTTCGGATTAAAGAATTTGAACAGAATCTCCTTTTCTAAAGTCCACTTATATGCCCCATTTGACACCAAATTTGTCCATTTTCATTTATTTTCGGCAGGCACTAGCTCTAGAGGTAAAATGACCCAGCTTTACTGGTTTTTATTTTATTCTGGAGTTTAGAAATGATAACATGATAGTTTAGGTTGTAAAAATGTCTCACGCAATCACACCTCTTATCCAGATGAACTGTGAAAGACAGAAGACTGAAGTTTCATCCAGCAGGAGGCGTGCTCATGCAGGACAGGAAGGGTTGGTTTTGTCTGTCCTTTTCTACTTAGTATGTGTCGGTTGGATCAGAGGTTCTCTGGGGAGAGAATGTTCTAACATCTCTGACTCTTCATTTCACGCTTCATTTAACGTCACACTCACCTAAAACACTCCTCGTCTGAGTGTTAAGAATGCTCTGTCTTCACTTATTGTATGCTCTGGCTACCTCTTTCCTCAATGGTTGCAATCACACACATAATCTGAACAAAACGCCCAAATCTCATTCAGGTTTAGAAGAACTTGACAACCAAACCAGAGGTCATATCTTTCTTAGTCTGGTGGAACAAAGTTCTCCTCAAGGCCAAACTGGAGGAGAGTTCTTACAGGCAGGCAGGGAAATAAAGGAGTTACAAGCTCAGTGTGTGCACACACTAAGTGTGCGACTTTTGTTTTACTCCTTAAGTCAATACAATTATTTCTTTCTTTGCTCTGCAGTGCATCCAGTATATGAAAAGAGTTTGGAGACTGGCTGTAAAAGGTGTGTGTAAAGGTGTGTGTCTGTGTACAAAGGGAGGTAGTTATTAGAGGACCTGTACCTCATAAAGCCTCTGCAGCATCAGGATGAACTCCTCTCCACTGCTGTAATGTGGAGCGCTTTACAGTCACCAGTTACTGTTTTTATATTTTCAAATCTTTCTTTCCCTCTAGTCACACATTTAACTTGGAATTTAAAATTTGATAATTTACCTATTAATTTGTACCGTTCATGCACATATTTGTGCATTTAGTTCTCAAAATAGGCCTTGTCCCTTTCCAAAAGAAATACAGGAAAAACAGAAGTTCATTCAAAGTCACTCAAGATCATTTTTCCAGATGGCAACTGAAATTCTCACAACAGCCAACAGACAGTAAATTGTCTTTCAGAGCTGAGCTGGTGATAAAATATCTGCTCTGAGACCCAGGTTTGAAGCTACATGCACACAAACACATCTAAAAGTGCACATTTCAGTCTTGACACGTAACAGCTTTTAAGCACGAGGAGACATTGACTTGCATCACCAGCAGCAGTCTAAATGGATGGGTATTATCATCTGACACACACACATAGACACAAACACACTGTGGTATGTCGGCATGAATAGATGGTCTGTCTTCCACCGGTGAGATTGGTTCCATCTGTTGTGGAGAAGGTTGCAGGGTCGCATCCGCTACTATTACCTCTGTGTCTGTCCACTGACACTTCATTCACTCCAGTGTTGGGCTGCCTGGGTGATGAAGGTGAACTGAGCCATGTCAACAGGGGGATGGATGGATGAAAGTGAATATATATTTGTAAAATTCCATTTTAGTTCCAATAAAAGAGGTTTGTAAATTTTCAATATTTAAATCTAATTTTGCCCTGCAACAAACAGGCGACCAGTCCAGGATTTCCCCTGCCTTTGCCCATGAGTAGCCGGGATGGGCTTCAACCGTGACCCTGAAAGGGACAAAATGAGTTTAGAAGATGAATGAATGAATAAATCTGAATTTAGAATAAAGTGGAACTTAATCTCCATTTCGATTGACTTTAAACCAATGTATGGACAAAAATTAAAAACAAAAAAATTGCTCTTTGTTGTAGTACTACTTGGACCAAAGGTGGACAGCAAGGTAAAAAAGGAAGATCTGTCAGATAAACTGACTTACAGAAGGCATATCAATCAGACTCTGCTGCGGCAGAGAGACAGCCAACAGAGATCTGAGAACAACCTGGTGAGGAGAAAGAAGGCAGGAGGGAGCAGGGGAAGAGACGGGAATGGACGGGACAGGAAAACGATGAGAAGGACAGAGAGGAGATGGTGAGTATGGCCCGCTGAAGGACAATCATTGTCCATCAACATGAAGAATTACCTTTCTATCTGTCCCTTATGCCTCCATGTGAGTCCACATACACACAGGGAGAAACAAGTTAACCTGCGAGGGAAAACTGATTGAATCTTCAGTGGGATTAACAGGGATTTAGCCCAGTGTAATGATACCTGAGTGAGTTGATTAGCTATCTGATGACACTGTGCTGTTTGACCTCCACAAGCCCAATAACAATTGCTAACTCCCAGCATTCGCTCACTACGATCAAACGGGAGGTGAAAAAGAACCACTTTAGACCTTCTTGAGGGAGTGATCATTGTTTTGTGTGTGTGGTTATTTTTTTCTCTTGACCTAATGAAGCGGGTAGCAGTGACACTGTGTGGACCGCAATGGCATAATCAGTTCTAGTTAAAAGGCAGCTTTTTAAGTGATTTGTCCCTGTTAAGACAGGGACAAATCACAAAAGCTGCGACACAGTGGAGTTGTGAAGGTGGCAAATGGCAAAGAATTAAAAACGGCCACATGCATAAAGCAATTGTGATTTTAAGGGTTAAAGAGACACCCAGCAGTTGAACTGTAGAGTTCATTACGAAACAGAAAACACCTGCAAAGACAGTAATTTTTGCAAAAAAAGATCAATTTTCACAGTCTTTACATCTATTGTATGCCAATTTTGTATGTGTTTTGTACGTTTTTTTTCAGTTAATAAAGGTGTGTGCCATTTCAATACTGCACGCTAGTCAACAAAAAAAGGACCGACGCTGGACAGTCTTACAGGTTGTGACAATTTCAGACAGTCTTGACTTTCTGAGGAAAAAAAGGTCACAGTTTTAAAATGAAACACCACAGGCAGGAGATTAAAGTTCACTGTTTAATTTTAAAGATTTTCTCAAGAACAAATGTGAAAGCTGACAGCGTTGCTGCCAGTAGGGTTATCATTGTCTGCTTCGCCTCTATACCTTCTGCTGCCATTTAAAGTCTCACTCTTTCTCTTTGACTCTGACCTTTCCATCTCCCACCAAATCTGAACAAAGAGGGAAAGTGGTATAAAAGTTCAGTTTGAGCACTTTAGACATGATGGGAAGTGTAAACAACACTCAGAAGCACATTTCTTTGGACAAAAAACCTTATATTTGGATCAAAAATGGGAAGAAAAAAGCTTTTTTTATCATTTAAAAAAAGAAAAAAACTTAAGCTTTTGGAACGTTTACAAGCTGGTTTTAAAATAAAAGATCACATCTATGACATTGGGTTTTATTTTGTTGTTGAATTATCATTTTAGTTATTTTAAAATCAACTTAAAGGTGCTAAAGAAATGTCTGACATCCAAACTAAATGTGCAGTTTTCTGCAAAGAAATGGTTTAATTTGTTATCAAAGAGTGCAAAGATTATCCAGTCTTTGTGGAAAGAAGCCGCCTCATTTCTTCCTCTGTTTCTGTAGGTCAGACGCATAAATATGAAAGTTACCACACTGGTGCTGCAGGCGCTGGACTTGGTCTATTGATCAATTTAGCAGAGCTGGTGGTCCATTTTACTGACCTGACATTTGAGGGTAGCTTTCATGGATTTTTCTTGTATTCCTTCAGAAGTGAGACATGTCTGGTGAGTAATGCATCTGTTGCTGGATGAAGTACAGATAGTAAATAGGCTCAAAGACTCACAAAAAAGGCAGTGCAAAAAAAAAATACATGCAAAGAAAATTAGAAGCATGTAGGAACCATTTAAGGAGTTTAATGAATTTACATCAAACTGAGGAGTTGTGGATGTTAGATGTTAACTATAGTGTTTTATTTGTTTTTCCTCTTCTTTTATTTGGGTGAAAAACATTTTATTACCTACATAAAAACTGAATTGAGTTGACTTCGAGGACACTATTTATGAAATGCAAAGTGATGCTAAACCCTTCAACCAAGCAGTTTATAACTTCTGTAGGAATTACAATAACTGTCATAAAGATGGGTATTTTGTAACTGAACAGTCACATGTTGGGTGCATTTACACAGTGTTGCAGTTTTTAAAGTTGCAAACCTTTCATCGTTTTTGGACTAAAATCGATAACAGTTGTTCATAAACCCAGTGTGAAGCAATGGATTGAGCACACACTCTGCTGTGATTTTCGTCTTTCGATTTCAGTATGAGTCTGCATGTAGCAATAATATTAACTCTTAACATTTCTATCTGAACTTTTTTCCACCCTTAAGTTTTTGCAAGGTTTCTCAAAGGCTACCACTTTGTGTTGGATATCACAGATGTGTAAAAGGTAGTGAATACTAGGTAAATTGAAATTTTGACCAAAGCATTCCTGGGCCCTCTCTCTGCTCTGTGGGACTCATGTAAACTCTTGAGGACATGCTGCAAGATTGGACTGCAGATGTGAGGAGCTCTGGCGCTCCCAAGTGGTAGCATGAAGCAAGTGCAAGGACACTTTCAGTTGCAGGACTAAACAAATTACACGTTCTACTTAGACACATAAACAAACACGTGCACATGCATGGATGCCAATTTCACCTTATGTGTTTGTCTGCTGGGACCTGTATGAATTCTGTAAATCCAAACCCCCCCCCCCCCCCCCCCCCCCCCCCCCCCCCCAGCTTGAAAGCAGTCAACTCAGACGCAGCAAGAAAACCTCAGAAAGTGCACAAATCTGCAGAATGAGTCTGTGCAAACACGCACACTCAGTCCGTTGGATTGTGTGCTTGGGTAGCAGAAGGCCCTGACGCTGTTCATTAATCACTATGTTGAGGTTTTGAAGCCACAGCAGGAATGGAAATGCCGGTCTGATTTTAATAGATATACTATTCTGCCCTCATCAGCTTGACTGGAGTTCAGAGCAGGAAGAAGTAACACTCAGTCACCAGAAGACTGGGCGTTTGCAGGAACACGAACAGCTTGTGCAGCAGTGTGGCTCATTTGTGTGTTTTAATTGCTTTTAGACAACAGTGGAGGTTTCTCTGAGGAAAATATATACAGCTTTGGGTGCACAAGCAAGCTGTCCTTTCTGGATCAGTGCATTTTGGTTATCCTTTTTTATTTTCCCTAACCTAACGCATCATTTGCAGTTAGTAACAAGCAAATTTGCATTTTATTAAAAAAAAAATTTTAATAAGTCACACAAAATTTGATTTTAACTGGATATCTTTTGTTGGCATTTGGAAGGATTTTCCTTTTCAACAGGTTACCAAATCTTTAGCTGGATTTAAAAAAGACAAACAAGGCTTTTCCTTTTTTCCTCCATGACTGGGCTGTTATATTTTGAGGGCCACCATTGATTCATTTCACCACTTGACATCTCTAACGAGAAAAAAAATCGTAACTTCCTGCAGTGAAGGATTCATGTGAAACCCCTGTCTACAATTAAAAACAAGAGAGAAAATGTCACATTTAAAGTTGACATCACTGGTGGCTCTTATATGAAAAACACTGACTTAGTTCAGATGCTTAAAAATGAAAAAACTACAATAAAACACTTTTGTGTTTGCGGAGGAGCTCATAGCTTCTGCTTTACTCCAGTCAAGAAAATAATTTTGCATCCACTCAGAGATAAAATGCACCAACATATAAACATACATGACATTAGGTCTCTTTCCTAATTAATAATCATAAACTTAGGCATATTTACATACATACATTCAATTTAAAGGTGAACAAAGAATGAATTCCTTCAAACAAACTAATACAAACATTTGTTTTCCAGCAGAATATGAATTCATATTACAGGAACCAGAGGTATTGTGAGTTTATAAAAAAAGTATCTTAACCTGTTTGGTTTATACAGCACTTGATAAATACTGGATCTTGTACATTTCACTTTTCAGAGAAAGAGATTATTACCTTTTAAGAAACAGGTTTTTGAAATGCATTTCAACAAACAAGCACATGTTTGTCATATGCTTCCGCCATGGGAGCTGTTATACAAAGAAGAGGGAAACATGTTTAAAGAGCATTCAAAATACAAGTCTCTTTTGCAGACACAGCCTTTTTTTTCACAACAGCAGCTCAGAGTCCCAGCAGGGAGCATTTTCAGCAGCAGAGCTGATCTCTGGCCCAGCAGCCTCCTCCACTGACTTTACTTCAAAAACTGGATTTAAGGGGTTCTAAGCTCCTTTTCAGCTGTCATGGAACAATGCACGTTGCCTTTCGTAGGGTCAGGTAGCCGGTTACAACATCCGAAGGTAGGAGACGGATGTAGGAGAACTCATCTGGGGATGTGAAGCGCAGCTTGGTCTGAGGGTCTGTGTAGTTCGCCTGACGAGAAGCTCAGTATTACTAAATGTGAACTTTACACAAGACTTGGGGGAATTTGTTCAACTAATTACTCACAGGAAGTCCAGAGATGTCAGAGTACTTTTTGGCCGGCTTCAGAGAAGGAGGGGCGTCGATGTTGTAATCTATGGAAAAACAGCAAACTCTGACTTTGTAACATTGTAATATTAAGGCCTTTCTACGACATGAAGGTTTCATGGCAGGCACCTCCAACTTCTAAATAAATGTAGTTTAATATGACAATATAAATGGCACAGTGCAGAAAAAATAAAAACAACTAAACTTACAGTTTGGATCATCGAGCTTCCAGGGTAAAGCCCGCTCTAAAACCAGAAGCTGTTTAAGATTCTTCCAGGTCCTGTTCTTTTTTCCTGCTGCTGCACCACCAATCCCTGAGTGCTGCCAACACGAGGTTACCAAACAAATGACCAATAATGACCAACAGCCACTAATCATTTTATATTCATCTTTACCTCAGGCACTCACCTGAAATGTGTGGTCTTTAAAAGGAGGCGGTTTTACCGTTGACTCTGTGGCAGGTGGACCCCCGTCTACTGACTCTGCTGCCTTCACTTCAAGAATGGCTTCAGTAGCTGTTACCTTAAAAAAAAATACAATTTAAATTTAAAAATTAAAAAAAAGGGAAAAGATGGGGCAAATACAAGTAATCACATAGTTTTTGCTATTTTCATCAATTCATTTTGAAAACTCTCTCAAAATTAATTGATGTAAATTGAATTTTTTTTTTTTTTTTATTTTAATCATTTTATTTTTTAATAATTTTGTGGGTGAAAGGAGGATGTTGGCCAAGCTAACATCCATCATGGTCAAAACCTATCACCCACTACATCAGACAGTGGAGGCGCTGAACAGCTCCTTCAGTTGCAGACTGTTACACCCCCCATGCAGGAAGGAACGGTTCTGCAGGTCATTCATTCCGCTGTTAGATTGTACAATGCCACAGTTTAAATATGCATTTTCAAACCGGTTATCATGCATCCATAGCCCATCTGTATATCTTTTTACTTTATTTATTTAATTTTATTATTACGCATAACATACGTTATGTCGTTATAGTGTACATAAGTATTACCTTTTGTATTTTTTTGTACATTTTGTATTTGTATTTTTGCACATTTTGAACACCCTTCATTCTTTTGCACATTGCTGTTGTTCTTTTCTTCTTTTTGCACTGAACTGCGGTAGCAATTGAATTTCCCCAACGTGGGATCAATAAAGAATATCTCATCTCATATCTTTCAAAATAAAATGTTTTAAAAAAAAGTCCTTAATGTGTTAACACAGCATTAAGCAACCTTAACCAGATCGCACTAACTTAAGGGATTGAAATTGCTGCTAAAAACAGATGCATTTGAGAAATCTGTGTTCAATTCCTTCTTTTTGGTCGAGAAACACAGTCGATCATTCAGGAGCAAAATAGAAAGTTCAAGCGCCAAATAAATGTAATAAACCGTAAGCCAGCATCTCAATAAAAAATAATTAAAAAACAGAAAGAAACGAGCAAAAAGTAAAAAAGCCACTACGGGGCATTGTTGTGACACTTTTTTGGTGTGCGAGCACATTTTGATAATATTACTTTTGTTTGTGTTGTCGTTATTGGAGGTCCTTTCTTCTTCTTGGTGCTGCTGCTGCTCCCGGCGGTCTGCAGAACCGCAGGACTGCCGGGACGCTTCTTTCCGCGGACAGCGACACTACCGGCTACCGACAGCGATGGCTTAACGGTTATGGGATTCTGCGACGCCATTTGAACAAACGTTTCACTAATTTGCAAAATAAAGTCCCCGTTGGGTCACAACATTTAGCCTTTGCATGCTATTATAGCTATCCTCCTAACCCGGATGTGAATCCGGTAGCTTCCTGTGCGGAAGAACCTTACAAAACAAAAGTACATTTATTTCTTTCTCTTTTGTTATTTATTTATTTATTTATTCATTTGTTTGTTTGTTTGTTTGTTTGTTTGTTTATTTTCCATTAAATTTACATGTGCAAGTATGTGCTACACTAAAACACATATATTGTAAAAAATGTTATATTCTCAAGTTACTGGGTATATATTTTGTTAATGACTGCAGCTCTTTGGCTTTTCTCACTGCAAAAAGTAATCTTTTCAAGTCTATACTGAAAGTGTGGCAGTGGAAGTTTACATTTTATACACTATTTATCTGATGTAAACTAAAAATGTTCCAAATATATTTTGAAAATGTATTTAGTGTGTATATTTCCTACACTACACCTAAAAGCTATGCTCCAGTGTGCTCAATAAAATGAACTTCCAATGTCAGTAACTTTTTTTTTTGCCAAGGGCTATACTATGCAAAGACCACAATAATGTGTAGCCTAATAATACCTTAACTGTGCCCATAGAAAAACATTTTTTCCCCAAGAATTTACCAGACATAATGAAATGCCATGTGGTTATTGTTGATGTAGCTCTTAGAAAGTATTTTCTGATTCCATCTAATTGCTTAATATGTACACAGGAGAAGTAGAAGCAGGAATACATCATCAGGATTTTCCCATTAAAATGTTACATGGATAGACCAATGTTTTCCAGTCTTGGTCGTCAGGGCACTCTTAACTGCATCTCTCTTATTTTTATTTTTTATTTTACATATTTCCTGTTTCAATCACTCCTGGATTCAATACATTTTTCTTTAGGCGCTGGGAACTTCATGATGAGCAAAAATCAGATGTGTTTGAAGCAGACTAACAGAGAACAATGGCCCTTCAGGTTAGTGGAGTGAACCTGGCATTGTTCTGTAACAAATCCATAGAGTCTATCGTAGCAGATAATTGTTTTAATCAAACTTTATCAGTTCCAAATGATAAAATTCTTTAAGAAAAAAAAGGGGCGGTGGGGTATTTGTTCAAGTGTGTGGTATTGTTCCTTTTTAAGTGGAGTCATGCCACCCCCTTGTGTTTGGAAGAGGTTTTTACAAACATTAAAAAAGCAGCAATGGCCCATTTAAACTGTTAGAAATGGCAATACCTTTGAAAGTAATAGCTTTGAGGCTGATCTCTGAATAAAACAATTAAACTGATAACCTTCCACAAAGATTTCGAGTCAACTGTGATTTTTTTGTCACTTCATTATTTTTTCATGTTACACCGTTGTATTGATCCACACTTAAAAGGCTCTTTGATTGTGAGGCTGCTCTATTTTACTTTATTGTCAAAGTTTGTAGACTTCAGAAAAGAAGCTGGAATAGAACTTGCATTCCAATTTATTTATCTGGGTTTGTTCCAGCAAGCTACACAGCAAAATCTGAATGAAATCAATGTGGCATGCTGGATTTTCAAGTGTAAAAGGGAGCTATACCCTTCATTGAAAGAAACATAGCCATGAGCAGATCTCATCAACTCAGCAACACATGGATTGTTTTCCGTTTTAAAGAAAACAGAATTGAGCATGAAATAGAAGAATATAATAAAATAAACTGAGAAACTGAAGGTTTTACGATAGTTTATCAAATAAATGAATAAATTTAATAATCTACTGCTTTGCTTGACAGCAAAATTACTGTTTTGTGGTCTTGGTGAAGGTGAAAATGACTCTCTCACTAATGGAAAACAACAGCATTTGTAGTTGTTTTGTATTATGACCCAAGTGTGGGTCAGTAAGTTTAAATAATTAATGTGCTCTCCTTTTAGATTGCTGTTCATTACTGCCTATAAAATGGTTTACAATCCTCTGAATAATCAACCCTCATGTTTCAACTGCATAAAAGTAGACTTTGAAGACTGGATGAATAAACCAATCAATCTATCAATTATGAACAGTTTACTTTACTGAAGTCAATAAAATAATCAGATAAATGCAACACACAAAAGATTTCTTTTTTTTTTTTTTTTTTTTTTTTTTTTAACTTGTCCTGTCCAACAGCTAGGCAAACAGATGAGAGCTGAGGGCCTCTTGTGTTGGACATATTTTATTCTAACAAGAGGGGTTATTCATCTTCAGACAAACCAAAGGTATGTCTGAATAAACCCCTTTTGTAATTGAGGCCAAACTTTATTAATTTCAATCATGTTTGAAAATCTTTGGTGTTGGACCGGACGGAAAAGGAAAGAGGGGAACAAGAGAGAGGGACGTTAGAGAGAGGGGGGGGTAGGAGGGTGATAATAGGAGGGGAAGGGGGGTAAGACCATGAAGCAGCATAGAGCAGACAGGTTTACTGGTTGTTTATCGTTACGGTACGGTTCAAATGTAGTACAAAAAGGGCGGGGCCTGTTCACACACACTCAAATATTATCAACACACCTGCTAGCCGCAGAAATGTCCACATGTCAGCATGCACACAAAACAGATAGTGTTCACGAACGCATACCTATGCCTTTAAACCAACTAGTGTGAAATCTTTCATTCATTCAATCATGCAAACTATTAGTGCAAAGGTGAGCTAACACCTGTGCTCAGGTGAGTGTTTATGTTCTTCTAAAATGGATGGTGGAATGTGAAAAGAAGGAGGAGGAGCGCCCAGCCACCCCCACACCCATACCCCCGCCGCAGCAGCAGCGGCAGCCGGAATTCCCCCAGCGCCACACGGGAACAGGCAGGGAACAACCGCCCCCCGGGCGACCAAGACCGCCACCCAGGCCAGGGCCAGCAGGACCGCCGCGAGGCCCCCAGAGCCAGAGAGCAGGGAGGCGCAGAGGGAAAGAGAGCGCCGCCCCAGCCCAGCCAGGAAAGCAGCCCCCCGCCGCGCCGGAAGAGCCCAACGCAGGGCCCCACCGGAGAGGGACGCCCACAGCCCCAGACGAGCACCCCACCACCACCCAGGAGTTCCGGGCATCCCCCCGCCCCGACCCCAGGTACGAGCCAGGACCCCCCAAGGGAGACCCGCTCCGCACTCCAGGCAGCCACCCACCCGGCCCACGGTTGGTCCAGGTAGGAGCAAGGCAGGGGCCCGCCGCCCCCGCCCAGGAGGGGGGAACCCCGGGGAAAAAAGGGCGGCCCATAAGGGATGTTATAAGTATGGCCCGACCAGGCTCGGCCATGTTGGAAGTTTGGCGGGGCCCAGGGGCAAGGACCAGGACCCACCCCCCAGGGACACGAACACCCCCGGCTCAGGTGTAATATGAACCCCCCCACCGCGCGGAGAGAGCACCGCCGGGCCCAGGGAGCCGGCACCCAAGGGACACGGCCGCCATCGCCAAGAGGCCCGCACCCCCCACCAGGGACGGGGTAGGGGACAGATGGACCCAGGTCCCACCTTCCTTGTAAAATGTGTGTGCGTGTATGGGTGTTTGAGAGGGTGTTTGTGTGCATGTGTGTGTGTTTATGTTTGAATGTATATATTGAAGGGGGAGGGGTGTGTGTACTAAGGGGGGTGCAGTTAAAATTGGCGAGTAGGGCACTAAGGGGACATCTCCTGATTACTCACAGTGATGTCCCCTCACCCTCCACACCAAGGGGCCCTAAATGTCTAAGGTGCGGTTAAAATTGGCGGGTAGGGTGCCAGGAGGACATCTGCTGCTTGCTTGCAGTGATGTCCAAGCACCCCCCCTACCAAGGACCCTACGTGTCTAAGGTGCAAATAAAACCGAAAGAGGGGGGGCCCACTCCATACGGCAACCATAGGAGGGGGGCCACTCCCAAGTAGCCCCCCCCCAAGGCGCATCGCAGGCTAAACCCCCCACCCCCTCACCCTAATATGAGGTTATATAAGGAAGGGGGTAAGTTGGGGACAGCTGGTAGACTGTCCCCCGGTGGTCAAACAGCCGTCCCCCAGCCCACCCCCAGCAAAGGGGCCAGGGCCACCCAGCCCAGGGGCCCACCCCCGGAGGCGCCGACACCCCAGGCCCGGCACCACCCACCCCACACAGAGAGAGAGGAGCCAGAAAGCGTCGCCCCCCCCCGGAGCAAGCCCAGGCCCCCACCCCCAGACGCCGGCCCTAGAAGAGCTCTGGTCAGGCCTCGACGGGACCGAGGAGGCCAACCGGCCGAGGCAACCACTGATTGCCTCAGCGGAGACCCCGACCCGCTAGCCCCCCCGACCCGTACTAATAATGGGCCCCCCCTCCCCCCCAGAACGCCCCCCCACAGGACAGGGCCGACAAGCCCCCCACCCCACCCCACCCCAGACCCCGCAGCCGAAGCGGGTGATACCCAGAGCGACCGGGGGCCCCGAGAGGGTTGTCCCGTCCCGTCCCAGAGCCAGGGAAGGGCCGATCCCAGCCCCAGGTGCAGATGGGCAGCCCATCCGGCGCCGCTGGGCCCCCCCCACCCGAGCAGGGCCCCCCGCCAACCCCCCCCAGCACAGGCAAAGGGACCACCCCCCCAAGCCAAGCCAGACCACCACCCCACCCCCCCACCACGCACCCCCACACCCAAGCCCAGAGGACCACGCAGCGCCCCAGCCCGCCCCACCCAGGCACCGGACCCGACCCCCCGACCAACGGAGCCCCCCACCGCCCCCGCCAGGCACCGGAAGCCCCGACCCCCACCCCAAACCACGGCAGAAGGGCAAGGAGCAGCGACGACCAAGCCCTCCACCCCCTAAGTCATGGAGTCAACCACAGGAGACCAGAGAGACTGAATTCTTTCAAAGTTACTTGAGCTTTGGGCTGACATTTTTTCCAAGCTGATATGATCAAACAGCAGATTTCTGTGTTGACTTATGTTTATATTTTTCTTGTTTTTCCAATTTATTAAAATAGTTTTTTTGGCAATACAAAGAGTTATGAAAATGATAGATGCTAATCCTTCTTCTATATCGATGGCACTCATGTCACCAAGCACACAAAGTGACGGTGAGGCAGTGATTGAAACCTTAAGCCAGACTGATAAATCGACACATACCTGCTGCCAGAGAGCCCTGACAGGAGTGCAGAACCACAGTGCGTGCATGTAGCTGTCGGGTAGATTATTATCACAGTGCTCGCAAATGTCTGAGTTACTGAGACCCATCTTGAACATCCTCTGTCCAGTGTAGTAAATTCTGTGAAGAGTTTTGAGATGGATTAGCTGTAGATTTGAACTTTTTGTCAGTTTAAAGGTGTTTAGACAAAGTTCTGACCAGAAGCTTTCATCTGTGCTGATGCTCAAATCTGCATCCCATTTTTTTGTTGGAAGGGCAATATTGTTATCTAAATTGCATAAAAGTTTGTATATTTTGGAGAGAGTTCTATTCATTGAAAAATTAATCAGAGTGGTAACTACATCTGGTAGCTTTAAATCGTCGTCTTTAATTTTATACTTTTTAGTAATACTTGATTTAAGTTGCTGATATTCCAAGAAGTTATTTATTCCATGTTTGTCTTGAAGTTCCTGGGGGGTTATGAATCTTCTATCAATAATTACGTGCTCTAGTTGTTTTATGCCCCCTGCTTGCCAAGCTGGGAAGTGAATCATTTTTTTGTTAATAAGGATGTCCGGGTTGTTCCAGATGGGTGTCATTTTGCACGGTTGAATTGATGATTTTGATATTTTGAGAAATTCCCACCAGGCTGTTAAGGTGGCATTTATATTAATGCTTTTGAAACAATCCTGTTTTTTAACTATTTGGCTAATAAATGGTAGCTGTGACAGGTTGATCTTTCCACATAACACCTGTTCCAAGTCTAACCATGAGTTGGTTTCTGGATTATTTTTTAACCATTTTAAGATATATTGTAATCTATTTGCAAGAAAGTATTTGTGGAAATTAGGTAGTTCTAATCCTCCACAGCTTTTTGCAGATTTTAAAGTTTTTAGACTAATTCTTGCAGGTTTGTTGTTCCATAGAAAGCTTGATATGGATGAGTCTAATGTTTTGAACCATTTTAATGGCGGTTGTGTGGGAATCATTGAGAAGAGATAATTAACTTTGGGTAAGATTTTCATTTTAACCGTGGCTACCTTGCCCATAAGGGACAGAGGCAGGTTGGTCCAGCGTGTTAGATCGTCCTGTATGCTTTTCAGTAATGGGGTGTGGTTTAGCTGCACCAGTTCTGATAGTTTGGGGGAAAAGTAGATACCCAGATATTTGATATTTCCTGTTTTAACTGGAATTGTGAGTCTTTGTTCCATATTCCTGTTGAGTGGTAATAAAACAGACTTATTCCAATTAATGGAAAAGATTTCTTTTTTTCTCGGGCTTCCCCTAGAGGAGCTGACCTGGTCCCAAATGAGCAGGAGAAAAGGAGAAAATGGATGGATGGATGGATGGATGGATGGATGGATGGATGGATGGATGGATGGATGGATGGATGGATGGATGGATGGATGGATGGATGGATGGATGGATGGAAAAATCCTAAACATCCCTTTTGTCCAGGAAAATCTGCCTTATTGACCTTTAATGATACAAAATGGTGATTGACTGCAATATAACAATGCTCTTGTTTTTATTTTTCTTAATCATCTTCAGGATATTCTTTTCTTGTTGATCTTTTTATTGTTAGAAAGGTTTGCAGCAATTACAACAGGGCTTTTTTTCACAATTGGATTCTCAGAAATAAACAAAGGTTTCCATAAATAAAAGTTATTAATTTACATGCATCACAGTTTTAAGAATCTTTTTTCCCCAAGGTCTTTGATATTTCTCAGTTGCCTCATTAAGCCCTTTTTTCTAAACTATATTAGAAGTAAATTATACTGACTAAAACATGAATTCTGACCTACATCCCTTATAAGTGACAGGTGATTAAAACAAATCAACGTTTTTTTTGTTTTTGTTTTTTTTTCTGTCATTATCCTTTAACAGAAATACAATAAATATTGCAATGAACTTGTGGCATTTGTGGAATGGCAGTATTTCTTCTTTTACGCTTACATTTTTGGGTAATTACCTGTTCTGTCAAATTTATTGTACAAGATTTAAAAATAAAATGTCAACTGTTACTTCATCAAAATGAGATAGACTGAAGCGTTCATATTGAAGGGTGTATTTGTGTAAAATAGTAGGTAATACTTGTTTGTGTACTTGTATGGTACATTATAGATGTTAGGGGGGAAGAACTGACACCTTTGTGAACTTACAAAGACATTGAAGAAAAATAATAAACTTCTTTGTCATTATTCGTCTACCGGAACAGCCGTGGACAATATATGTGTGTAATGTACAATGCCATTTGGCTGTGCAAAATTATTTTATTTTCTACAGTGGAATTGAATGCCAAATCAATTGAGGGAGAATCGTCATGGTCTTTGTCTGGGATGGAACTTTCAGTATAGTCCACACACTATGGTTCCTCTTCCCCTACACTGAGCACTCCTGTAGCTGCTGAAAAGAACTTTATGAGCCGCATAAGTAAAGCTTATTGGGACTTGCATGGAGAAGCATCCCTGGGATTCTGCTCTCCTTGAGGGCAATGTTCTCTCATAGGAAATGCTGATTCAGAAAAAGGCTTCTCTAAATGCTGTGTTCATTTCTCCCCCCACAGTGCTGCTACTTATATGAATAAAATATGTCCTGAGACCCAGCTTGAACTCAACTACAATATGAAATGAATGTTTTATGGTTAAAATAATGGAGTCTGAGCTGAGAACTGTGAGAAAATTGAACCGTTTGGTCTTTTGTTTCAACCATTACAAGCGCATCTATTTAAATACGATTTAAAATCCAGCATTTCATAGGAACAAATAAGTGATGTTGTGTTGTTTTTTTACTCTGTGATCAACTGTGAAATCTTCAGCAGCTACAAAAAGCCTTATACAACTGTTTTGAAAAGAAATTTTGAGACTCAAATTTAAAATTCACACAAGCATGCACGCTGCAGGGATGTTTCAGCATAAAAGCCAGATGCTGGACTGCTCTGCGGTAGGCTTCAGTGGTAATCATGTAAGCCTCAGACTGGAGCAGGGGATATTGATCCGTGTCAGCAGGCCATTGACTGGTACTGGATGCTTGTCGATGTCTGTAATGTGAATGGATAGCTCTCTTTGTGAGCTGGCATGTGTGTAAAGACCGTCCGTGCATGTTTGAGATCATTTGTGTCTACGGAGCTTTCATTTGAATGAATGCTTGCAGGGGTTCACACACGAGCAGAAGCTCTCCAAGAGGCAGAATCAATAGCATTTTAAAGAAAAGGAACATGTTTGCTAAATTCACAGCAATGCAATTCTCTTTAGTGACTCAGCTAGGCTGGTCTTTTTCTCTTCAGCCTACCAGTAATTTCAAAGTTCTGTCTTGTTTGCCTTTGTGTTAAATAGGACAGTATTGGTACCTCGCTTGACAGAGCAACACTATATATTCAGTTGAGTGATAATTTCCGTTGTCCACTTTACTTTTTAACCAATTTATGTTTTAAACGTGATTGTTCAAGCTGGTTTGAATCAAACCAATACATTCACATACTTAAAAAAATATATATAAAACCTCTCAATTCTAACCAGAGAGAGGTAAAACTGAAGTTAGAAAAAAGATAAGCAACTCTTCCATAAATTTGACTAATATGTTGCATTTTTGTCAGAATTAAAAGAGGTCAGGTTTATCATGTTTACCTTTTCACTGTTGTGACTCATTCTTCCCGAATACATTTAGAGAGACCTGACCTGGAAGCGCCAACATACTTTTATTCACATCTCATCAAGTCGAAGCAGAGGGTTTTCTGTCTGCGTGCGCACAGCGCTGAGTTGTAAAAATGAAAAATAGCTCCCTTAAATGACTTCATTAAGTTCAACAGGAGTTTGGCAGTGATGCTGACACAAACAATTTGCATGTTCAACACTTAGAAAGGGGGGCCAGTGCCATACCTTCAACATCATACATTTGCAGTCATAAATTTTCCACAAAAATTGCACCAGGGACTGCACTGCCAATCAAGAACAAAATACACCACCCCAGTGAATGATTGGTAACAGTGGAATAAAATGTAGGGGGGGCAAGGTACCGCCTGGCATTAGAAAAAAGGGAGCATTCCCAAGAGTGTGTGTGGTTCTGATTGTAATTTTTTATAAAGTTGTGCCTTCAGTCAAGGCGTCTAAGCAGTCCCTGGATAGAAAAGGTAACAGTAAGCAATAATGCTGACATCTTGTTTATAGCTTTCTTGTAACAGAGGTTTCCCCCATTTGCCATAAACAGCTCTACTTTCTTTATTGCAGAAAAGAGGAGGCAATTTGCTTCTTTTTTTTTTATCTTTTTATATCTCTTTTTTTCACGCTGGGTTTTATCCTCAGCAATAACCAACACACCGTATGCCAGGTCTGGCTTCTTATTGGATTCATGATTTGTTACCCTGTGGAAGTTATTGCTCCTTAGCTTTAACAGTATTTCCTCTCTGGCTTCCCAAGTGCACTGAGGCTTGATTGTACATATTCAAACTGAAAAGACTCCATAAAAGCACAGAAACAAATCAGCCCTTGTGAAATTGCATCACTCTTCTTTTGGTGCAGATAAAACTACAGTTAAAGCACCTTATGAAGCAGCTTCAGTCAATATAAAACGCAAGCAGATCCATTATGGATCTAAACGGCCATCAAGAAATAAGAATTTATTTTTTTCTTTAAAAGCTTAAGCAATTTGTTGCATTGGCATTTAAAAAAAACACACAAAACATCATGATTGGTAAAAACAAAAACACTGTTGAATTCAAAAGTGCAGTTAAAAGATTTATCTAAAAAATAGTTTTCCAGAAACTCTTTTTTCAAAGGAAATTCCTTAATTAAAGGAAGTAAAAACTGAATCTGCATCTACAAGTACAGTTTCATATTCATTTCTCATTCAGAAAAAAAAGTAATAATAAAAGGAAGCAGTTGTAATCAGTGTGCAAGCCTTCATTTGGAATAATTCTTTTTGCTAAACATTAGTCATTATGAAAGTTTTGTTATTGCTATTTTTGCAAAGAGAATAAAAATGTAAACGTGTTTCAGTAAAAACTTCATTTATTTTTTATGCATTTATTTTGGAAAAGCCCATTTTAAAGAGACCATATACAGACATACATCTAAATAATTGCAATCCGTGTTTCAGAGGTACTGAAATGTATAAATATTTATTTTCTAATTACCTGTTTGTCTGATGCTGTTTTGCAGTTTTTAAATTCTAATGTTAAAAAGCAATTTTTAAGTTATCTCAACAAGTAAGATGTCGTTCATTCTCAAACTATGTGTTTTTATCTTGTTTGTTCTCTAATAAATAGTTTTCTTTGTAATCTAGTTGGATCTTTTCTTGCATAAATTCCTATAAAAATGCAGTGAGATGTGAAAGCTATCAGTTTGTGGCACTGCTGAGGTGTTTTAGATTGTAGCACCTATTTAAAAAAAGCCCTTTGACATGCATTTTTAACTAGTTTAACATCAATTTCCCTGCAGTTTGTAATTTTTTTTAACACTAGGACTATTGAGAGGTAGTTTTGAATGTTTGTGACGGTGGTGCTTTGATTTATTGGACAGTTTTTAGTTACTCAGATGCTTTAGGCAGGAATTGTGTTTTATGGCTTTTGACTGTACTTATTTAAGACCGTTGAAAAGCTCCAGCTCCTTCACCAACATCTCGTAAAGCCTCTGCTCTCACGCTAAGTCAGATTTGCTTCCTGTGCCTCTAGGATCCCTGATTTATTATTAATTACTGGGCTGTGTGAGAGAAGATGAGGTCAGCCGTGGAATGTCTTCCGGGTTGAGTTGTTTGAGGGAGGGATGAGCAGAGATGCAGCCTGTGCTCGCTCTGCACATCAGCAGCCGCAGCAGCAGCAGCAGCAGCAAGGCTCCACTGTCTCAAGCAGACAGGCAGAGACAGCACGTCCGCCCGCAGAGACCGCATTAGTATCCCCGCCGAATCTCCCAGCAGCCACATTTCGGTCTTCTCCAAATGGATGTATAAACTGCCGACACCTTTTTTTGTGACAAAGGGGCTGTTTTTCGTAGCTGCTTTAAACGTATCAAACAGCCCGAGTTGCCCCCCCCCCCCCCCTCTTTTTTTTAGGTAACTGTTTTATCTCGACAGCACAGAGGGAGCCGCTCTTCCCCCATCGTTAGCTCGTTAAGCTAGCCACTCTGCTAACTTAGCTGTGGTACTTTGAACCGTCAGTTTTCGGCTTCGCAGCTAGCCTGCGGTATTTGACGCCCCGGTGACCATTTGAGGCGACTCCGTCACTTTCAGGTGAGTGGGAAAGAAAACTACACGAACACACACGGCACGGTTGTTCCTCTGCCACCCTCGTAGTTCGCCGCTGGTCCGCCTCTAGTCTAACGGGTTGTAGCAGCAGGCTTGGCGCTATGGCAGGGATTCTTGTTGACAGAAGCAGCCAAGCAACGGGAACGTGATGCGACTCGCCTTTTGATACACCGACTGTCACTTCACAGCCGTGAATATGTGCTACTACCCGTTTTTTAGTTATTTTATTCGACAGGAATAAACAAAACGTAGACTCCTTTTCTTTTTTAAACTAGTCTTGGTGTTTATTTTCCTTAGACTAATGGCTTTTTCATCGTAGGCGTCCAACCTTGACTTTTACCTCCGGGTTAACTTCATCCGCATTTTAACCACTTTTGGCTTCACTCGCATGAATGAATAATGATATGAATTCAAATGAGTAACGGTTATCGAGTTATTTGGTTTGGTTAGGAAACCATGCCAAAGAAGTATGTAAAAACAGCATATCCCTAGTCAGCCCTACATGTGTGCTCTCTTCCTTTGGCTCATTTCCTCTTTTTCTCCACTTTTGTTAAAGGTTGTATTATGAGCCTCTGTGTTTTTCCATCTTAATTTACTGCTCTATAATAGCCTAACCTTTAAGAAATAGTTTTAACTAAAAGGAGAACATTCAGAGTAAACATTCATCACTGACTTGAATCCTATCGGAAGGAGGACTGAGCTATGTTGGTGTGAGAGTCTTTTTGGGTCCTGACTTTCGTGTTCGTGTCAGAGAGACCGCTTGAGTGAATAAGAAGAGAGAATGGCTGTGCCTCAGTCAGCATGCATTAACAAAACTGTAATTATCTGGAGTGATAAGAAAATGGATTCCCTATTAATCCAGCAAGAGTCATGGCTACAGACAGAGGGATGAAGCTTCGTAATTGACAGGAAGCAATTTAAATTCATCAGATATCTTCTTTAAAAGAATGAACGGATGGAGCACGTGTTACATATCGTGGACGGTAATGTAGGAAACGGTGTTGCTGCGTGGTAGTTGGATCTTTGCAACCGCCATTAAAGTGAGTTGGGATTGGTGTTAAAATGTGTGCAAAATTCCTGGTTTTGAACTTTTGCATTCTTTGTGGTCTGAGTTGTCTCAGTGCAGAGAGCCTGCATCTGCAATTCAAACTAAAGTTAAAGCAGGACTGTCCAACATTGAAAGGAAATGAATCATGTTCCTCATTTCAAGGCCGTGAAATCAGTTGCTTTGCTTCCTGCACTGTGTGTAGGTTCTGTTTAGGTCAGATGAGCTGATGTGTGAATGTATCGTTTACACCTTTATTTATCTTCGTTTTGTGTTCAAACCCATCAGTTACTTAGTTTAAAGCAGTCAAAGTAACTGTTTTTTTTTTCAGAGGTATAAGAATTTAATCAAGTTTTATCTATGTTTTTTAATAATATTCATTGGACAAAGTTAATTCCGTTTATGCATAGCTTTTATTGGAAGTATATTCCCATGTACTTTGCACGGATTACAGATTTTCAGCAGGGGAGAAGTTGAAGATGAAAATTGTTAATATTGTCTCCGTCTGTACTTTTATTTGCATTTGTCATCCGACATAATTGCCTTGAATTTAATGCTTCAAGCTGGTTTGGAACAATAGCTCTATTTTGGCTGGTGTCTCCGGAGGCAGGCAGCAGCGGCAGCATTCGGCGTTCCCCGCACTCTTGTGTGCCAGCGAGGCTTGGTTTAGGATTGGGTTTCCACAGCCACCTGGACCTCCAAACACAGGAATGCCATTGTTCCGGCTTCCAGGCTATGTCCAGATACAACACACACGCGAACACAAACACACACACATGCTTATAAAGAGTCACATAAATGAAGATCATAAACAAACCTGTCCGCAAAACCAGGGTTACACTTTTTTATTGTTGCTGTACACTTAAATATGAAATAATATCAAACATTGGTAATCAAACTAGATGACTTGGTGAAGCTTGACTATGCTAGATATGTGCATACATCAGATCTGGCGTGACTGCTAATTTTTTAACTTGTTTTTATAAAACCTAAAAAAAAGTTGCAATGACAACCAGAGATAGGACATGTGTTTAGGAGCGTGTTGTGAAAAGACAAATGACTCCACCAATGTATCTTCACGGATGACAGCTGTAAGTTATCAATAAGTCATTGTGAGAACACACAGTTGACTAAATCTCTGATGAGTGAACTGAATATATTCACCTGCAGGATGTATAATGGGGTCAAATTTAGCTTTGATGATAAGCAGATATATTAATATTTAGCCATGTGCTGTGCATTTACACTTATCCCACATGTTAAGCCATGAAAAGAAGGGTCACCAAAAATTAATAGTATGACTACTGCTTGTCTGGCTGTCTCTTTCCATTGTTCATTATCATTGTTTAATCCCAAGACACCTTTTCACAACACATTTTGTTCTTTTACCTAAAAAACTCATCACAAATTTTGTTTTTTCATTGTTGAGGGTCACTGTGGAAGCAATTAGCCGTGATAAATGTCTGCTATTCCACCTGTCAAAACATGCAGCTGCTTATCAGTCTGCTGTGGAAATAAGAAGTCTATTTGACAGGCAACTGATGCTTCAACCTTTTTTCCATTTTCTGTTTTTAAAGTCATGATGTTTTCATTTTTCTTAACTAATTCCAGTATATTTCTTTAAAAAAATCTTTCTTGAAACTACATGTGATGACCACATGAACCACATCTTAGTATTAACTCTTAAGATGAAGATGTCTTGTTGAAAAGAACAAAGCTAGACTGTATCAAGGGCTGATGAGAGAGTAGGATATCAATTTCATTTATTTGTGTTTGCCATGATTGTTGGTAATTTTGCTGCAGTACATTTTATATAAGGCAGTCAATTTATTTGTATGTTAGAATTTATGTTAAAAAAAAGAAAAATTTTAATCGTAAGTTGTTATCAGGACAGTAAATATCTGAAGATTCAGTTTTCAGGCCAAACTAGGGCTGCGCGAAATGAGGAAAACTTGCGATATGCGATATGAGGGATTAATATTGGGATAACGATATAATTTGCGGTATATAAACAAATAGCGAAACAACCAAAAACATCACTCCCATTTTATTGCAACAGTTTAAGAATTGTACTCCAAATGACCCTCGTTGACATATGAGGGAACATCTAACATAAAAGGGCTCCATCTGATTGGTCAACAACGCTAAAGGCTCTATCCGATTGGTCAAATGCATAAAGGGATTTATTTGATTCTTTAAATAATTTAAGCTGCCACAAGATTTTTTTAGCACATTTAAGGTAACCATTTATTGCATTTTTTGCTGTGTTTTGCGATACGCATATTGCACAGCTTGATCTTGCGATAACGATAAATTTGCGGTATATTGTGCAGGCCTAGGCCAAACCTTTTTTCTCCCCAAATAACAAGAAGAATGCTTAGCAGCTCAACTCTAACCTGTGTGTATTTAAAGCAGAAAAAGATGTCTAACTCTTGAGACCAGCTAGTTTTGTTTACAGAAAAATGAAAGTTAGAATAGTCCCCTGAGGAGTGAAAAAGCCAACAGTTTTTCCAGAAAGACTGAAGAAATGTCAGCCAATTGCACTTGAAAGTCCTGACAGCTTGAGAGCAAAATATGTACAAAGGGTAACAAAGACTAACTCAAGTATATAAAGAGCAAAAAAAGGTTCTGTCCAGTGAGCTTTTACCAAGTATTTTTCTCACATTATATTTTCTGCTTTACTTGAATAGGTTGTCAAGATTTACTGTGTAGCTTACAGCAAGTTTTGGTGGAGGCTGATGGGTAATTTAGCTAGGTCAGATAACGGTGACTTCAGAGAAAAAGGCTCAAGAAGAGCCTAGTTTTTATTCCTGTGGGATTGGTTGGGCAGGCACTTTTGAGTTGTACATGTGAATCCGTCCATGCTTGTGTGTGTGTGCGTGTCCTTTTGCTCTCCAATGGGCAACATTAGGGATAGAGTTGCATTGAAGTGGGTCAGCCAGAGCCACCAGGAATTCCTGCCAGATCACTACTTCATACTCTCAGACCGGAATCAACTAAAGGCCACATACATCTGAGTGTGTGTGTGCATATATAATCGTATATAAATGTATTTCTTGTAAACGTTAACTGTTGTAAAATCAAACTTTAATGAACCGCATTAGAACAGGGTGATCTTAGCTCGTTGACATTCAGTGACCTATCGTGTTTCTGTCTTGTTCTTTGTACCCAATTCTTCATTAAAAAAACACAAAAAAAGAACGCTCTTGTAAGAATTGCAGCTGAGGAAGCAAAAAGAGCTGTAAAACCTAAGCTACGGTATGGCACAGTATGTTTGAACCGCATAAAGCTCTGCGGATGATTCACAGACTGTCACACTCTGTATGTCTCAGCTGGATGGACACAGTATTTCTGCTGGCTTAATGATAAGGAAATGGGATTTAGGACACTATTCAGAAGAGGTTTATTTCAACTCATAGCTGCAGTCTCTTGTTTTCTGCATTCACTCTCTTCTGTAAGGGGAAATTATGGTCTATTTTTGTTTACAACTTTATTTTTTTTTTAAGCGTGTCCCCATGTTCTTAAACAGAGATGGCATTATGAGTTCATAAAACAAAAGAACATTCTGGTCATATTTCATGGTTAGATTCAGTTACAGTTCAAATGATTTACACTAAACATCTGCAAAGTAGCAGCTAAAGGGCTGCTTTGGATCAAAAAAGACTTAGTCAAGTTTAAGTGAATGTATTATTTTTACTTTATTTGCTATCATTTAAAAAAAATACTGTGGGCTGTAACTATAATTTATGAGTGCAACATTAAAATATATCAATATCTTTGGTTTGATCAACTTTTACTCAAAAGGAACTTTTACAAAATACTTAAGCTCAGTACACAATTTCAAAATAAAATAATACATATGTAAATAAAAGCTGTTTACCAAAATGCTTGCGACAAAAAGTGTTATTGTATGTCAAACAAGCGTTCAGTTTAAAGTGGCCTGGAGTGGAAAATGTGATACTGCGGCTTAAAGGACAAGTTGCAGGTTGTTCAAGAATGGTTGCAATAAATCCATCTCAGTCTGAGGACACTTCCTTAGGACATCTATTTATGGCAGCCTGAAAGGGTAAAAGCAGAGATTTTCCACAGCAAAATAGTGGTAATGGTGCTTGAAATGCCTTTTAGCAGATCCTTCTATCCATGCATCTAATAAGTTATTCCTCAACAGAGCACACTATATATTATATTTAAATTTTACACAGCAGCCATTTGCAATCCCTACACAATTGGTCTGTTTTATTATTTATGACATTATTGTATTTGCTCTTTTTGCATAAATGATTCACATGCATTGATTTAAAGCTAGTTTAAGGTTGAAAAGGGTTATTCACCTACTGCTCACTCTTGTTTTCTTGTAGACATGGGATGATCAAAAACATTAACTTTAAAAAAACAACAACAACAATTTCATTGATAAGTGGGAAAACATTGGAAAGTGGCCAAAAATGTCATATAGAGCTTTATTTCATTATAGTTTGATGCTTTTATAAAATGTCTACAGACACTTTAAAGGGCTTAGATCGTACTGTTCTTAAAGGGCCTATACCATGCAAAATCATGTTTTGAGCTTTTAAGTGGATTATAATGTCCATTCCTCATGAAAAGAAACCACAAAGCAGTATTTTGATCCGTTCACAGAGTTTTTAGAGTATTCCTCTAAAAACTGGTGCTCTGAGCACTAGCCCCTTCCAATCCACAAAAACGAGCAGGTTCTCTCGAGATGATGTGGACAAGCGATGCACATCCATCTTTGCAAAAGTTTGGATGTTGACCGGCTCTAGGTTGATGTCTTGAAATGGGCAGCATCCACAAGGACTCCGTGCCTCAGAGACCGGGTCGTCTTACTTACGGTTTGGAAAAGAGCTCAGGAAAGTAACTAATATTTTATTAAAAAAATTACGTTTATGAAGCACAGCTTCTAGTTATAACTTTTAGGACTATGTTAACTGTTGTTCCACCTTTTGGAAATGTCATCAAAACAATCCAAATAGGAACCCAAATGTCTCATTTCTCTACAGACTTGGTAATTAGGACACCAGTGGCCTCATTAATGGAGCTTCATGCTGTTTTTCTAGTTCTTTATTGGTCTTTCAGTCCACAAGATGGGAAACTTTTTATTTTATTTTAGCATATTTATCACAAGTCTTTTTAGCTTCATCCATTTAAAGGTGGGTGGGTGTTGTATAAACAGAAAGCTACACCGAGTTCTGTCTAGAAGGCTGCTCTTTCGAAAGCTCTGGTTGTTTCTGGCAAAAGTTACTGCATCATAAACTCAGCAGACTGTTTCTCCCATGTATCACCTAAATAACTGTGCTTTTAGTTGATGAAAGTTGCCTAAAAGCTTCAAACACTTGCATCCAAAACAGAATACATACTTCTGCAAAAATTCAGTTCAAAGTACCTATTTTTCTTTAAATATCCAGTCACCATGTTTTGTTTGAAAATAAGGTAAATGGGTTCAAGTGATTAAAATTATTCAATCAAAGCTTTTGTTCTATTTGTTAAAGCTTTAAACTTTCAATAAAGGAGCTGCAGAGCTGTAGTTAGCTAGGTTAACTGACAGCACATTATGCACAAAGGTGGAATGTTCTCATTAGTCAGAGCAAGACTCTGCTCCAGACTTTGACCCTTAACTATTCTCCCCCAACTCTTCTTCTCGTCTTACTATAGTATTATTCGTAGATCACATCAGACTGTAACCATTTGGAATAGGAAGAAGTGTTATTGTTTTTTGATTTTATTTTGTAGACCATTCTCTGGAGTTTATGTGTTTACAGTAAACTTTCATGAGAGGCAAATATATGAACAGTCTGTACTAACAGGTGCTGTATAAATAAAGTTTAATATGAATTGGCATTATACAATATGTGTTACACATAAGTCAAATTGCCAATGCTGCTAACCTTGCACATCACACGTTTTGCTACATTATGAAGCCACACTTTATTATAACTTTTGTTGGGATGCCAGAGTGGAGAACAAATTAGTAAACCCAGAAAGATGCATGGAAAAGGACTCACTAAATTATTAAAATAAGATGCCATATTCACAGATCCTTACTTCCTGTCTCTGAAGGGAAGAATGTGTCCTTGAAATGGGGGAATTTCTATATGGACGTGAAACAGGAGAAGTCTTTCTAACGATTCTATTTTGACCCAGCCTGAAAAAAAAGTTATTCAAATCAAAAGCCTATCATTGGGAAGGGCTGGATGTTCACCATTAAGAACACAGGCCATTATCTAGTATTTTCGGCTAAACTGAAACCAATTGTGTGATTTGCTTTGGTAACCTCTAAAGGGAGAAGGCTAAAACACAAAACCTGTAAAAAGTTTTGGGCTTCATTTAAACCACTGTCATTCCCCTCTCCCTCCCTGTAAGTCCCCAGCCTTTTGGCAGAGAATAGAATTTGCTGTCTGTTTGCAGGGGCAGGATGTTCACAAGCATTTGCCAAGATTTTGCATTGTAGCGCAAACATAAATTCTTTTATATTGAAAAAATGTCATTCGTTGTGTTAGTTAATGACATGTCGCCATTTGCACTTTTGATAATTACAGTCACAAGGGGGGGGGCAGTTTAGTTATTTATTTATCTTTTATTCAAATGTTAAGAGAGAAAGAAAAAAACATGTTAAAATTATAAAGACAGGATACTTAATTACAGACAGAGGCGATAGCTGAACACGGCAGGCATGAAACAGCAGTTTACTTTATGATTCTGGGAACATTTTTACACAAATCTGAGAGTTGTTTATGCTCAATAAACAAGTCTAGGTTCACGCTACTGCCCACGTGCTGATGAGTTGTTACACTTGTTGAGATTCATGGGGAGGTTTATGGTAACTTCACACTCTTGTTTCCTGTATTCCTCAGAGCAGGAAGTGACATACTTCTTACTCCTGTGAGCTAGTGGAAGTACAAAGATTGACAGAGGAGCAGAGATGTGTTTTATACTGGCTTAGAGAAGTGAAGGCTTTGCATTTTTCTGTACTGTTGTGTTTATAGCTGCCACTGGCATGAAAATTTTACCTGCAACCTCTTAAGTTTTTTTTTTTTTTTAAGATGTGGTTGACAAAAATATATGATTGTATGCTGGAGAAAATTTGCCTAACGCACCAGTTCCAGCTTTCTTTCATTTCTCTTTGATAAAAAATGATGTTTATGGCCCAAAACAGTGCAAGTTGTAACCTTCTAAAAGTCCAAATCACTAGCTTAAAAATATTCCTTAAAACATCTAATTTTTCTGATTCAGTCCATGTTGATGTTCAAAGGCATTACTTGAACTCTGTATTTTTTGTTTTCATTGTAATATCCCCAAGTATTCAGTAGAAGAGTAATATTGCAGCAAATGTGATTCCTCTATTTGCTTTCATTTAGTTGCCACAAAGCTTGAACAAACACATTTTATATTTACTGCAGAGTAAACATGTTTTCTTTACAGAAGCTTATTGGCAATTTTGTTCCAGATCTAATCATCGCAATAACTTGAACCACTTTCTTAATTAAAAACACAGAGATGCATCATTGGTTTTGTGAGAACTGACAAATATTGAACTTGTCTAACTATGGGCTATGTTAGATAATCAATCCTTTTTTTAAATTGTATTTTGCATCAAGTCAAGGCATCACTGGCTTGTGACTATCTCCCCTTGACCTTAGTATGACATCGTGTGAGCACACATTGACACAGGCATCCATCTCTAGCTCTTATCTGCCACCAGATTGATACTCTTGAGTGTTTTTTTTTCTTTTCTTTTTTGTTAGAAGACTTTTTTCAGTGGACTTGTTTAGACTCAGTTAGGCTGATAATCATATCTACAGTAAGGTCACTGTTCACTGAGCCCGTGACCTCTAAGACCCGGTCCTCTAAGGCCAGGTCTTGGAGGAGCCCAGTCACTAGAGACCGGCAATGTAGCTCCACAGTGAAAGTGGGTGTGTGTAAGCCTGGGGGCGGTCCTGGCAGCACAGACTCTTCCCGGAAGGGGCTGTTATCACTTGTCTGCATCAGCTCGTGAGGACCCGCTCCTTTTCGCGGATTGGGAGGGGCTGGTGCTCAGAGAGCAGGTTTTTAAAGGAATACTCAGAAATGTGTGAATTGATCAAAATACCGCTTTGGTGTTGTATATAGTGAGGAATGAACATTATGATACACTTAAAAGCTTAAAAAGTTGATTTTGCATGGTATAGGCCTTTTAAAAAGAACAACAACTAAGTAAAATTTAATAAGAGATTAGGAATATGAGATCATCAATCTACTTTTTTTTTAAGTACCAAACTGACTAAGTGATGTCAGTTTGGTACTTATTGCCTGCCTGATTAACTCCTGGTAGTTTATTTCAACATGCAATCATAGCATATTTTAACAGTGTTCAATAACAGAAAATCGGCATTAATAAACACCACACCCAACATTTTTCTGTTAATCGGGCAGGCAGGGACGGGCTTTCTATCCTTAAAAACCTGTTGAAGGCCCCCATTTTTTTCCCACTCAAACAGAAACAAGCACAGAAACTGCTTCCAGTTTATGTATTTCTATACCCTTTCCTTCTTTTCCCTGTCTATTACAGACTTTCCTTTATAGGTTTTTTAAATTTTGAACGCAAATTTTTGCTGTTATTTTTACAAAAGGTAACCCTAACTTCTTATTTTATCTATTGAAGCAGTCTTTTCTTAACTGCTCCTCAATATCTCTGACATGTTTTCTGTGTTTTTGCAGCAGTCAAGCAATCCTGGGTTTTTGGCTTTTTTTCACTCTGTGGGTGTAAACTGAGTGCCATGACATTTCCAGTGATCTCTGCAGCTATGCTTTCCGCTGGAGTACAAGGAGATCCTCTTTTCCAGTTCATCTTGTTCATTTGCTTTTGCTGCTATTTTAGTCAAAAATTTAAACAGTAGTACAAGCATATCTCTGCAAGTGTGCGTAGGGTTTTCCTATCTTTACTTTTATGGTTTTGGACATTTGCTAAGCATATTGTGTGGTAACATAGCCTAGACAATGAATACAATGCAAAACACTTAGACAAAAAATGTATTTGTCATCAGCAGAAAAGGTTTTTGGTTTTGTTTTTCTTTCCACAAGGATTTTTTAAGTGTAGAAGAAAATACATTCAAGACAAACTTTCAGAGTTTTTGTGTTGGATGCTTTTCCCAAAAATGAGAGTTTTATTACTTTCAAATTTATTTACTGGTAGTACAGAAATCAGAAACTTTATCAGAAATCCTTAAGCTTTGTTTATTTATCTGCAAAGTAGCATGTTGCCAAAAGCCAAGAATAGCCAAACTGTTACATGTGTCAAACATGCTGAATGTGTGATTGCGTGAAATGACTGTATGTCATTTGGTTAACATTGTTACCATCAGTGCTGTGATCTACTGTCCTGCTGTCCTGTTTCCTGCCTTCTGTGTTCTCTATAAACAGGAAGCTGACTGTCTTTCTGTTTTTCTTTCCTTTCATCTCCCCATTCTACCCATTTCTTTGTTCCCCCTATTTCATCTTCCTTCCTTACCTCTGTTAGCTGATGCATCTATCTATCCTGTCAAATAAGGGAAAAGCAAATTTGACAATTGTGTAAAATCAAACAGGCTGGCGTTGGAGTTGTTGTATGACCCAAACTGTGGAGTGTCAATGGAAGTAGAAAACACCTCTTTCCTACCTATCTTTTCCATACTCTATTCCTGGAATTCCTGTTTTTCCTCCTTGGGCTTCCCCTGGAAAGCTGTCAGAAACATTGAGCAATGACTTCAGTTGCCTGTAGCAGTGTTGCTGTCATGTGTTGTTTACTTTCCTCCAGCTTCTATCTTGTGGGGCTTTGGTGTTTGGTGCATGTATGAACTGCTATAGAGGGCTTCACGCCCTGCAGAGCCTTCCTGTCCCCCACTATCTGTGACATGAGGGGTTTGACAGGGCAATAGGTTGGAGAGATGAGTGGAAGGAGGAGGAAGAGGAGGAGGAGGAGAGGAGGTGCTGTTTGCCCAGGCTTGGCACAGCACTGTTAGTTGTTAATTCCAAAGATGTCATCTTTGGTCTCCCTCTGTTTCAACATACGCTGTAAATGGAGCTGCGTGAAACATACAGTAATGCTCACTGGGAAGCACACTTGCATGCAAACACAAGCTATCAAACAGCAAAGTCTAAAAGCCTATAAAAAAAGAAGTCACCTGTCTTTTGTCTGAGTGTCTTCTTCTCTTTGCTTTTTCCCCTGCAGTATTTAGAAAAAGGAGTGGAACTGTTTGGTTTAGTGCTTAGACATGGCTGGTTTGTCACACAGTTTTCACACCGAGCTTGGAGATATGTGAAAGTCTGTTTTAACTGGGAGATTTATTTCTGCCCACTCCACCAGTTAAATAATCCAGAACAAAGGTTATTTCAAAGCCCCCCTGTGTTTTTCAGTCACTTTGACTTACACTTTGATCTTGGGATAGGTTAAGTCAGGCCATATATGTTTAAATCTTAGCTTAACATTTCTCCATGTGGAAAGAGAGCTGCTGAAACCTCTTCATTTGTCTGCTGGCAAGCCCCTCCTCGCTTTTTTACTCATAAAGCGCCTCAGTCACTGGTGTTCTGAATTTACGACAGGAACTACGTCGACGCATGCTAAATGGAAACATGCCTTTTTGGGAGAAGAGACTGTTCAAACATAACTGACTAATAACGGGGAGTGTTATGTTGAGACAGGGACTGAGGCAAGACTGGGGTGGGTTGATCAGAGCCCTGCCATTTGGCTACCATGATGCATTTCCTGCATTGGTGCACAGCTGGTCATAGCCTGAAGGAAGAAATGACAGTAAAGTGAATGAATTAAAGAGATAGAAAATGATTGCTTTAGAAACTAAACACTTTATCACCTAATTCATTAAAAAATCCTTAATATTATAATATAATACAGGTTGAAGAAAGTCTTATAGGGGGACTAGTAGATTTAAGGAATACAAATAAGCATTTAAAAACTTAACTAGTCTATTCTTGATTATGTTTGAGCACAAAAACATACAATTATCAATCAAATTGATTTAAAACATTGTTTTGGTATAGAAGAAAAATAACTAAGCTTGTTTTAGGGAGTTTATTTTTAATTCGGACTTAGATGATAGAAAAATAAAAATGTATTTAAAAATATCACCCTTGCAATCATGTTTTATTTTAGCTGCTTATCCAAAGCCCCAGACATGAATTATTGCATTAAAAATGAATATTTTTTAGTTTGCTTGGGCACTTACGTCGTAATGCAGCAGTTTTTGTCTTTTTATTAAAACACAACCAAACCCAAACTTTGCTGCAATGTGGTTTTGAGGCCTAAATACACATGGGGAAGGATTTGTTTTTTAAAACTTAAAAAAAGCTTAGATGCCTGATAGTAGTCGGGTACAATGCTAGCAAACCTGCACGAACAGCTTCCTCTGTCATTATCTTTAGTTCTATGTACCTTTCTTGCATTTTGAATGGCGATGTTTGAGGTAACGGAGTAACACTTGTAGGTTGACAGCAGAGAGTGGAGAGGAAGAGGTTTGTGCTGCAGATATGCCATCTGCACTGCAGTATGCTTTTGTAAATTCATTTTCTGACTGTTATGAGAACCGGGTGAGTATTTATAGAAAAGTGTTCATTAAAGCCCTCGCTTGTCTCGTATTGAATTTGCAGATGGGATTCCATTCATCTCAAATTTTCTGATGATTTCTGTTGAGAAGATCAGAGTGTCAAAATATTTTAGGATAGAGGTAATAATTGATGACTTACCCAGGGGTAAAGCAGACTGATGCCTTTAATGTGGCTGTATCTCTGTCAAACTGATGCATACCTGCACCGCATTGCAGTGTCATCATTGTCATTAATGCAGATCTATTAATACAAACCTTCTACATTCATATACTACACACAGACTGGAAAAATGGTGTCCCAGGATGATGACTTGGCTTTAAAGTAGGCCAAGGGCCGAACTGCAAACCCACACAGACAAATGCACATAAGCCTGCTCTGAGTCTTTTTTTTTTTAGTCTTATCTCATCTCTGTGGATTTTTCAAATATAGCAGATTAATCAAGTGAAGTGAGCAGTTGTGGGAATTTGTCCGTTGTCCATCCCTATTTTTGCATAGCTTAGATCCCATAGTCCTTGTTTTGAGTCATTTTTATCCTGATTTAAAGCTGGCACAATGCCTTTGGTTAGGTCTGACCTGTGGATGGGTGTGGAAGAAGCGAAGATTATACAGTTACAACACAGTTCAGAAAGATGAGGGAGCTTAGTGAACAATTTCTAAAATGATCCACTATCTCCACTTGTGTGTGAAATGAAACATTTTTGCTTAAATGATCATAGATTTAGTTTGTATTTTAGTTGTAAATAAGCCATTTTTGTGCTTGCACTGGGAGGAAGGGTGTTTTATGAGGTTGTTTAAAGTACAGCTTTGCATCAGAGTTTATCCGTACTTCCAGTAGCTCCATTCTACAATTGAACAAAGTTAAAAAAAAAAAAAACTCTGGGAAGCATTTTGTTGTAATAAACTTATTTTTGATCTGTCTTGTCTCTTCAAGAAGCATGTGTAAGTGACGAGCACAAGAAGTGGGATCTCTGAGGCCCCGCCCCCCTGCTGGTGGAGGATCCTACACATCTATCCAGAGACCCCGTCATTCACCTCAAAGGTAGGAATACCATTTATTGCAGCCCATTGAGTAAACCAGTGCAAAGACACTGATCACAGTGATCATTTGTTTATTAATTGTAGATTATGGAAGTTTTTTTAGTCCTAATTTAAAGTAATATGCAATTCTCAATTGACAATTTAATTTGCAATTTGATCATACAATTTAAAAATGAACTTTTCTATTGACAATTCAATATGCAAGTCTGGCTTGGAATATGAAAAATAAAATATAAAATAAAAACAAAATCAATTGCATTTTAAATTGTCATGGGTTTTTGATGTTAATGACGACAATGCATTTTGCAATTTGCAGTTCAATATGCAAGTTGACCTTGTATTTTGAAAAAGTGTTTTGCAATTTATTATACAATATTAAAAAATGACATTTGAACACATGGTTTGTTTTAAATTCATTTTAAAGTAACTGAAAATCTATTGAATTGTAAAATGTCTTGCTGTTTTTGTGTCAAAATTCAATTGAAATTGCAAAACAGCGGCCCCCTGGTATAATGCATTTTCATTTGCATAGCGTCGCACTTTGTGTCAAAATTCAAATTGAAATGCAAACTGTCAGACGCTCATCAGGGCAGGGCCTACCAACTCCATATATTTGCTAAACCCCTTCTCCACTTCCTTTGGTCGACCAATTACCAATGTTAAAGACTCAACTAACCAATGAAATGATTTGGCATCGGAGGCTAGAGAAGAGACTGACTACAACTGCAACTGCTGTGTTGCAGCTAGATTTTTTCAAACACACTGTTAGAGCTTCTGTGTCCTATAAAACAGTGTTCCCCGGGCCTTGGACCGGGACCTTTCCGTGGGTCACTTGGTACTGGGCCACAGACAAAAAAACCTAATAAATATGATAACAGATTATTTCAGTTTTTTAAAATGTTTTGATCCTGAAGGAAGTTTTATTTTGAAAAGAACTCCCAGATTCTATTCACCACATCCGTCTTGGTCTTGTGACTTAAAGCTGCGAGTCTGCTAAGTTAGTAGCCCAGAGCTAAAAAGCAAACAAAAGCCAAACAATAAAACATATTTAGAAAATTTCTTTGGGGAGGAAGGAGCCAGTGTGGAAACCGAAGCAGAGCCTTCGACTTCACAGAAAAATAAAAAGTAACACGCTGCACATTGATTTTACACCTCTTATTTTAGTGTAAGTTGATATGAGAAATGTTATCAAATATTAATGCAGGAAAAAAATTGTACACTGACAAATAACTAACTTCCATGAAATTTACGAGACATCATCAGCACTGCTTTTGATGGAGGATGCTCAGCAGCAACAACAACAGGGCACATCTACTTTGTTTTGGTATGATTAGCTAGTTTCAGGGTAAATGAGGCAACATTATTATTTCTTCCTTCAATGTTGTTTAGTAGTCCATATATTTTGCTTGTTAATTGCAGTTTAAAAAAAATGTATTAAAAGATTAGCATTGTATTGCTCAGGGCTTTTCTGCATTGGTCCGTAAACATTTAAAGGAATTCTGAACAATAAAGGTATTTTCATAAAGGAATATACTGTATGTTTTAACTTGTTGATATATATATATATATATATATATATATATATATATATATATATATATATATATATATATATATATATATATATATATATATATATATATATATATATATATATATATATATATATATATATATATATATATATATATATATATATATTATCACTGCTGCTAAATTATTTGGTTGGATGTTGCTTATGCTGAGTGAGCATGTAGGGTATTTGTAGGTCCATTAAGAAGTCCCTCTTTATGGCTGAGTCTGAAGTGGAGAAAAATGGCTTTGCATGTTGGCTTTGTATCAATATACAACACATTACTAACATAAAGTGTTGCGTATTGGCCCCAACCCTGCTTTTAGCCGTGACAATATCATTGATTGCGTAAACGCTTTACTGCTGTAAAGTGTTGGGAATCAGCACAAGGTTGCTTTTCCCTGCCACTGATTCAGCTGGAATTACGTTAATTCCGTAAATGGTTCAAGAGTCACAGTAGTCGAAAGAATGTCAACACTGGAGCTAAAGCTTCTGGGTTAAAGGGTTAATGAGAAAGAGAGCCAAAGAAAACTTCTGGAAGCTTTGTTATGTTTATGTTTTGGAGGGAAAATAGCCATAGTACTGTTCTTTAGACAATAAACAACAGACTTGTTTGTGATGTTATTCTCTGGACCAGCTGTGTCTTGGAGTCTGATCACGTTGTAATGCTGCCCAAGTCAACACGAATGGAACCACAGCCTCAAGGGTTTGAAAAAGTACGGCACAGCCCGCAAAGGCAGGAAATGTAAACACTATAAATCAGTGTAAAGCAAGATCATACAGGACAGAGAAGGGCTTATGGGTAAATGGTGTACCTTTAGTCCATGACCACTGCCTTGTCCTACTTGTGTGATCAGAACAGGGTTAGAGCACTGCTATTGGGATTCTATTCTGAATTTGACAACGTTTTACCCTTTGGTGTAAACATATCAGATCATTTTTATTAAAGCATGCACTAAAGAACTGTTTTAGAGAAAAGTTACTGGTGAAGATCTGTTAAACAGGCAGAGAGCAAAACACTGTGTGTGAAAACATCTTGAATACATCTGTCATTGCAGACGACATTAAAAAAGACGTACCATCAGCAGATAAGAGATCAGTTAACCTACCAGTAAGAAAGAAAGAGATGTGGTGTTATTAAATATGGACGTCAAAAAATGTATCCATTAATAAAAGAATGCACAAAATCTACAACATTTTACTTCCAAACAAAGGCAATTTTTCTTGATGCTCTTCTAGAAAATCATGCCTGTAGAAAAAACAAAAAGAGGGAGCATTTTCTACAATGTGCTACAGAATGACAACAGTCCCCATAAGTGGGAATCCAAATGAAATAAAAAATATTTGTAAAAAAAGTTTTTACAGAAAAAATCTTTGGTCATTTTGAAGATTGTTGAAAATTAAAAAAAAGTCTGTCAGCACTGAATCTGAAACAAATTTGGCAGAAGTTGCTGTTGTCTTAGCTATAGGGGTAAGTTCAGTTATTATAAATGTGACTCCATAGATTACCTGAAAATTTTACTGTTTACTGTAAATTCACTACTTTAGGTAATTAATCAATAAGTAAGGAGGCTAAAATACATCAAATATTTTCTGCCCTGAGCACAGAAATGACAGAAATCACAATATTTTGGGGAAAAAATTGCAAGTAGACTAATTTCCAAAACTGTTTAGTTAAAACAAAAACAAATATAAAAAAACTTCTGTTTTGTTTCGCATTAGAGCTTAGTCATATACTTAATCAACATTTATAAAACCTTACTCTCTTGTTGTTTATTACTAGGGCTGCACGATATGAAGAAAACTCGCTATATGGGATATTAGTAATTAATATTGCGATAACGATATAATTTGCAGTATATAAACAATTAGCAAAACAACCAAAAATATTATTCCCATTCCATTACAACAGCTTAAAAATTATACTACAAATGACCCTTGTTGACATAGGAGGCGAACATACAACATAATAGGGCGCCATCCGATTAGTTAACAACGTGAAGGGGTCCATCTGATTGGTCAAATGCAGAAAGGGATTCTTTCAATCCATTAAACACTTCAAGCTGCCATAAGATTGTTTGGCCACATCTAAGGTAACCATTTACTGCAAATTTGCTGTCTTTTGCGATATGCATATTGCACAGCTTGATATTGCGATAACGATAAATTTGCGGTATATTGTGCAGCCCTATTTATTACTATTAGTGGCATAATTTACATTCATTTTCTTTAATCTCTTTTGCAGTGTTTTATAAAGAAGCTTGCTTGGTATGGGAGTATGTACTAATTTAATATAAAATGAGAAAAGCATTGGGTATTTTGGTCAAAGTAAAAAAAGATTATAAACTTTAGAAAATTAGTTCTTGTGTTTGCATAAACAGATGACTTTATTTGGCAACACAAAGAGACAACTGTACTTGTTTTTTAATATACTTTCCTATTATCAGTTTACATTGTCAGATTAAATATTGCTGTTTTTGTTTAGTGACTGACAAGTGAGATTGCATTGTCGTTCTACATCCTTGTTTTTCAGAGATCCTGCTTAAGCAAACAAACAATTAATAAGAAAACTATTATTAGCTTTTCCAAATTAATACAGGTAATGCCATGAGACTATTATGAATGCATAAAACTGTGACATATAGACACTGTATGTTAAATATTTGAAGTATTTTTTCATTATTCATTATAGAAGGGTTTGTTTGAAGCATTTAAAGATAAATGGCTTTTCGTATCTTTGCAGGACAGTAGGTCAATTGCTAATCAGGCATTTCTCCTTTCAAAATTTATAACTGCAAAGAAAGGTTTATGGATTTTCCAATCATAATTTCTTGTTTTAAGATGCACTGGATTTTGATTACAATTTTACTCTTCTTTGTCGATGGTCTATTGATCGTTTGGTGTCATTGTTTTATTTAAATCTTTGTAGTCTCTAGGTAAGTTGGCCCTTCCAGGCATTTTTGGTCTTTTGTTAATGTTTTGGCTAAAATCAAAATGTTAATGTGAAATGGTTATTACTGTAATCTTTTACTACAAGAGTTTTATACTCTGCTCAAAGAAAAGTAAAGGAAAAGCTACATATACGCATCTTATACCTGAACTAATGAAATACTCTTTTTAAATGCTTTGTTCTTAACTAGTTACATGTGCTTACAACACAACCAGACAGAAACTATTAATGGAAATTAAATATATTAGCCTATGAAGGTCTGGATGTGGAATCATACTCTAAATTGAAGTGGAAAAACGCACTACATGGTGATCCAACTTCAATGTAATGTCTGTGAAACACGTCCAAAATGAGGCTCACTAGTGGGTGTTGTCTCCACGTTTGTGTATGACTTCCCTGCAACACCTGGGTATGCTTCTGATGAGGCGGCGGATGGTCTCCTGGGTGATCTGCTACCTCACTGGACCAAAGCATTCGCCAACTCTTGGGGAGTCTATGGTGCAACCTAGTGTTGGAGGATGGATCTGTGAAAAGCACAGAGCACCAGTGGCGAATTTGCCAATCTTGGAGTTTTTTTTAGCAAATGACAAACGTCTTGCATGGTGTTGGGATGTAAGCACAACTCCTACCTGTGGATGTCGGACCCTCATACCACCCTCATGGAGTCTGTTTCTATAGTTTGAGCAGACACATGCACATTTATGGCCTGCTGGAGGTCATTTTGCAGGACTCTGGCAGTGCTCCTCCTGTTTTTCCTTGCTCAAAGGTAAAACACATCTCCTGATGTACTGGCCTGTCTCGAGGTAGTGCCTCCATGCTCTAGTAACTATGCTGACAGGTACAGCAAACCTTCTTGCCACAGCTCACATTGATGTGCCGTCCTGGATGAGTTGCACTGCCTGGGCCACTTGTGGGGGTTGTAGACACTGTCTGTCTGCATTCATAAGTCACTTAAACATCAGCCAGAAAACATTAGGACAGAGAAGTTGTCTGTGGTCAACACTTGCAAACCACTCTTTCATTTGAGGTGTCTTGCTGATTACCTATTATTTCCACCTGTTGTCTGTTCCACTTGCATAAAAACATGGGAAATGGATTGTCAGTCAGAGTTGCTCCGTAATTGGACAGTTTGATTACACAAAAGTGAGATTGACTTGGAGTAACAATGAGTTGTTTAGGTGTTCCCTTTAATTTTTTTGAGCTGTGTAAATTCTGTCGTGTTTGCAAAAGTCACAACAGGAACAATATGAGAACGTCAAGTGTAAAGGATAATCGTGCAGACCAGATGTCAGTTGGCCAAACGCAAAATTTCAAGCTCAAATCAGGTTAGTTGAAGCTGTAAATGTTAGGATTTGATCAAGGTGTTATTGCTTTAGCGTTTAACCCCAAATGAATGCACAGTCTTTGATCAAGTGCATATTTGGTGTAACTAGTCTTGCTTTATTCCAGTTATTGATTCTTTTGCTTTGTACTTACACAGTCCAGAAAAAAACAAAAAAAGAAAACCCAGCTAAATAAGCAATTACAGTGCACTGGTGTCAAAAGACTAGCAGGCATGATGCAGTGGTTTATGTAGTATTATGTCAGTTGTAATTATTGATTTTTAATGCGTGCACTCTTTGACGGCTGCTAGGCAGCTGCAATCGCTTCCACCATTCAGGGACCACCAGCTGTGGCATTAATGTGTATTGATTTTGGCCAAAAATGCCCCAGTAATTGGAGATTGAAGTTTTTAATTCCACTTCACTCCCGAGCCAAGTTTTGAATTGGTAATCAATTTCAAATGGGACTTTTGCACTGCCACTGGCAGTTTTCTATTTTACACTTTATGTTTTTTTACACTGAGCTCTCCAAAATGGTATTGAGCAGTGCTTCAAAAGAAAAGGTCATTATTGATTGTTTAGCCTATTAGAGTACAACAAAAAAGTCGGTGTTTCAGGAATAGAATGAATGTAAAAGATGCAGAAAACCACCAGTCACTTAGATTTGCAAGCTACAGTTTTACAACTTTCCAATGTTTTAAAAAATGTTTTTGTTTATACTGTGACCCTGTAAGGAATAAAACGGGTTTAGAAAATGGATGGACTTTTAATTACTGTTTTATTGTTTATTAAGTTCAACTTTTAAGAATAGATTTTCTGTTTTAGTGTGCTTTTCATTTCTCCTTATTTATTTTTACCTTTGTTCTGGAACCATCGAGAAGGGAACAGCTGGTATCCTCCCATTTGAGTTGTGACATCCTGAGTTAGACCATGTTCACAGCAGTACAGGCTGGCTATATTGGTCTGGTTTTTAGCATTGCAGAATACATTGATAATAAATAGGCATGGTTTAAAAATATCTAAAACATTTAATGGTTTTCTGTAATCTGTAGTATTTGTGGCTAACTTAACTCATAAGTATGCAAGATTTATTGAAATGTCTTTATTGAAGGAGCACTGCCAGTCTCCAGCTGGGTGGTGTCACGCTTGGCATTGGTTGAATGAAAAGTTTTCCCTCTGCTTGAGTCAAAATGGCATATTAATAGATATTTCTAGGTTTCTAGAAGCGCAAAACAGACTTAAAAGGCAATCTAACAATCCTTGCCAAATTCTAAGATTTAAAAAAATCCACACGACACTCCTTTTTCAATTTCTATCACTTGGTCCTCTGGTCTGCCCTTGTGCTCTTCATCTTCCTCACCACCAGTGTTCCTACACACCATATGCTATGATGTCAGACTACACTCCTGCTTTTCTTTTTCTTACTCTGCCTATAAACACATCTATCATTCTTCCACCATTTGCCACCCGCACCCTGTTGGTCAACAGCACCAGTAGTGCACCAGCAACAATTTTTATTGTAGAATCTACTTTAAGACATGCACATCTGTATCGGCTAAGTACTAGCTCTCTGGAGAGAAACTTGCATGCGCTGATTTTATGTATTTTCATTATGGGTTAAAGGAAAAAATATTATCCGGGCTACAGGTTGCTTGAAGAATTCTATAACTTAAGAAATCAGATAAAAAAAATGGCTGCTTGATATGCATGTTAACTGGCTGAACACAGTATGGCAATATGGTGAAATCACACATTTAATAAACATTTGTGTTCTGTGAATATATCTAGGGAGCAGTGTAGATTATCTATTTATTTTTCTATGAACTGATAGCACATCTTACTATCCCTCAGCCTTTTTCATATTGTGTCTAGTTTTACTTCCTCTATGGGACCATTGTGCACTTAGCAGTCAAGGTTATGCCATGATATGAAGTGACCTTAAATTTTTTTGCTAGAGTTGGCTGGATGTCTCAGCATCTCTATAAAAAGCCATAAAGATTGGGCTTCGGGCCACCTTGTTCTATTTCACTCCCCTAGTATTAGCCTGCACCTTCTGCTCCAATTGAGAGACATTATGACTGCTCTGAAAATCGGCGCTCCCATCAGTGTTGTCTTGTAAACTATTTGCCACCAGGACAGCTCACAGACTTCAGTAGCCTAATTACTGTTGTTAGTTCCCATTAAAGGCACTTCAAACAGAAATTGTTTTACTGATTTAATAGTGTTTTTCAGAGCAGAGAATATGGTTAAATTAAAGTCATTCATTCCTTTAAAAAATATAAAAGATATTTGTCTTGGAACAGGCAAATAAACCATCACAGTTAATGAGAACATGAATCATTCTCACATGACATTCCTACAGAGTATTATCTTCCTTGTTCTTCTTCATTTTCTTTGGTAGATATAACCATAAAATCAGCAGAAGAGAGGCCCTTCAGCTTCATCTGTAAATAGCAATTCAAGTGAAGCTCTGGGTCCTTTCGCTGAGTAATTCCAAGTGGTTTTGAGAAACCATGGTTATGCAATCTCTAAAGGGGGATTAAGTTTTAGAGAGCAGGAGAGGAAGATGAGGAGAGACAGAGTAGTGTGTGATAGGGGAAATTGTGTTCTTGTCGGGAAGTAGTGATGGCAACCACACTTGAAGGACAGCTTCACCAAGAAAGGAATGAAATGGTGGACTTGGGGGGTGTTGGAGGCTGGTTGAGAGTGTGGGTGATGCCCAGAATGAAAATGTTGAAGAAAAAAATGGAGGGAACCCGACATGTTAATGGATAGGGGAGAGTGCAGCGATATACTGTTGTTTGAAAAAGACTTCAAGCTGAACACTGGTTTCTTTGAACTTAACTGACACCCACACTTTAACACGGAGAAACGGGGGGTGAAGCTGTTGTGAGTATAGAGCAGAGCAAGGATGTCATCTGCAATTCTTTCCTCATTCTCCTCAAGCTGAGCACCTAGAGACAGCAGTTCAAAAATAAAGTGCAAGCCTTCATTTAGTGACCATTCATTTATAGCAGTCATAAAAATAATACCATCTTTTAATTCTTTAGGTTTATGTCTGTCAAGCAATGATAAAAAAAAAAGTACTGACACAATTCTGACAGTTTTGATCATTTTACAATAAAAATATTTCAACGAGTAAATAAAGCCTTCAAGATAGTTTATGACAGTGAAAACAGGAAAAAATTAAAGTGTGCCTTTTTTGGAAAAATTTCCAAGAGAGGGTCTCCTTTATCTGAACAGCTTCAGTTTAAAAAATAATATGATGAACAAATACTACAACTTTTTAAAATCAAATGGAATATGTTTGTTTTAAAGACTCAATAATTTAATTAGAAACTATTGTGCTAGTCCTTAAAAATGATAACTATATCTCTGAAATACTGAAAGCGGCGTCTTTCAGACGCAGCTCCTGCAGTAGGTGATAAAGATCACACACAAAAAAACAACAAAATGACACCATGAACTCAGACATGGAGACGTGCTTACCAACACATTTTGAAGAGCTCTTTATAATAAATAAACCTGGTCTCTGAATGTCATTCATGTCTTCGGTGCATTATAAATCAGATAAACAGTCAATGTTTCCATGTAGCTATGAGGCTAAAAACTTGACGGTAGCTTTTCCCACACGTGGCAGGACTGCTTAGTTTATGAACACATGTTTAGGACTAGCATTGAGCACCGAATTTGACGCATGTTGAAAAAGAGGAAGCAGACGTGAATTTGATGCATAAATCTTGTTTGGTGAGAAGTCAGCATTACGCCGGGTTTGGCTAATTCTTTTCAGAAGCATTGCACTTTTCTCCCAGAACTGCGACTTATACTCCAGAGCGACTTTTATGTTTTATTTTCTTCTTTATTGTGCTTGTTTTTTTTGGTTCTGCGACTGATACTTCAGAAAATACAGTAATTTGTATTACAGATTTTTAAATTTAAATAAACGTCTTTGTAAAAATACAGAAACAGAAGTACCGGTATAGTATTTGTTGTTCTATAAATAAATAAAAACTACCAAAAATTGTTTTGTGCTGGTATTTGTGTTTACAATGAAAAGACATAAATGATAACAATAAAGCAGTGTGAAGAGCAGTTTTACAGCAGCCCATCTATAAGCAGTAAAGAGGAGACCACTTTATCTAAACTGACAAGGTTAGCTGAGAATGTTTTTAGTGTTCACCATTATATTGGCCTCAAAATGATCCCAATATAAACATCCACTTCTCTTGCCTCTATAGTCACAGTGTATTATTTGCAACAGTGTTTTATAGTTATTTTTACTGGCTTGAAGAGTTCTTAAGGTGACAACCCAAAGTGCATGTGGTGCGGCTCCAGCCTGTTTAGCTCTCTAAATATTACATCTAATAAACATAAAGAAATGGAGAAGCGTCCAGGTCAAGTTTCTAACATCAGAAAACTCACCGGCAAATTACAATAAATTGTAGAGTAAGATGTATTTATGCTAAACAGAGCTAGCCGTGACAGATTGATGCCATGTCCACTGAGCACACAACAAAGAGGCAAATACAAAGGTTTCTTTTTAGGAATCATAATCCAATAGATTTAAAATCATAAGCACACACTGCAGATAATACATATTTCAGACCCCTTCCAGCTGTGGTATAAATAAACAACATTATTAGATTACTTAAATTGTGGGACGCTGGTGTGTTTGTCCCTGCGGTCTTTGTCGATTGAACAGGACGAGACAATGATGATAAACGGTGATGTCGAAAACAGTCATTAATCCCAGCTGTCGCCACGGAAAGTTTCTAAGACTACAAAGTGATAAAATGACACTAGTGTTGAGTTTTCTGTAGCTCTCCTTCAGCTCTGGCTCTGCTCAAATGAATCAACCAAAGAGGCTACTCGGTTCTTACTTATCTCAGTAGGTAAGGAGCAATTTAGCTTCAAGTAAAACATTTATTTTCTCTGTGATTCATGACAGAGGTAGATTTTTAACTTGCAATATCAATCAAAAGTGGGAATCCAAGTGTCAGGGCTTGTATCTAGCTCATGAAAGATCCATCCCACTGCTTTTAACTTCTCTTTGAAGACAGGATGTGACATCAGTGTCCATGGAAATGACCTAAATCTAAAAAGATGTTAGCTATTGTTTCATAAATTTTCTACTGAAACTTGTTACTGCACCTGATTTTCCAAAGGAATGTGCTTATCTGTTTCCTTTGTCAAGTCAAAGTGCTGACTTTTTAACAGCTCGGCAGGGCATGAAATATACTGTATGTAGTAGCTGTAAAAACTTACAATGTACTGAGAGGACATTGTTATTCCATCAACAAGTCAGAGACAAACTCCCACTAAACAATCACATTTTCACTTTCTCTGCAGTTTCTTACATTCCATATTACCAGAATCCTGTCAGAGAGAATTAAGAAATGCTGCTTTGCATTTCTCCATCCTCCTTAGTTGCCTAAGCAAAGCTTAACTAAGCCAAGCTTAGCTAGCTATGCACCAACTCTTTTTTTCCCTCTCTCCCAGGGGTATGAGAGAAATATCTGTGGCCAAATTAATTTTCTTCCCTCAGCTCGTGCTGCTGCAACTTGAGGGATCATTGCAAGATGGTGCTGGAGGAGAGAAAAAGGAGGGAGCAGTGGAATTTTAATGTGGCTGTCTTGTCTTTCACAGCCCACCAAAGAGAAGCAATTACTATCACGGTTCCTCTCTCTACCCGCTGTGTGTGCGCTCACCTGTGAATGTGTGTCGCACTGCACTGAACACTCAGGGATTTCGTAAGTTAGATGTACAAAGAGGCGATTGATATGCTCATCAGGCTGGAGGAACATGCATATAATTGCCCCTATGGGGGACTTGGCCTTAAAATTGCATGCATTTATCTTCAGCAGTTTGTGAGATTCCATAAAACGTCAACTGAATTAGGCAGAATTTGCAACACTCAGCTTGCTTTAGGTGATGCTAAATTTGGCCTAAATTCATGTCTTCTCTTTAGAATTGACTTTAGAATTGCATTTGGCATTGCACGGAACTCATGTTAGACTCTCAGCATTAAGATCATGAACTAGAAATGCTGGTAAATAGTTGTGAGTTAAAAGCCAAAGGATTAGTCGAAGATGAGACAAATGAACACGTTTAGAGTACACTTAAGAGGGAAACGGAAAGACTTAAAAATCAGAAAAAATATACAGAAACTGAGATGACTCGCTTTGGTAAACTTTGTAATGGTTTGTGTCCTTCCAGATGTTTTCTTTTTCCCCCCATAACTCAACTTCTCTGTCCTGGTTCTTCTTTTCTTCCTGACATCTTTAGGATGCGAAGGTTTGCCTACTGCAAGGTGGTTTTAGCCACTTCCCTGGTCTGGGTGATGCTGGACATGTTCATTCTGCTCTACTTCAGCGAGTGCAACAAGTGTGACGACAAGAAGGAAAGAGGACTGCCTGGGAGAGCCGGTACGTAAACATTTCAGCATATACACTCATATCTGGTACTTAAAAAAAATCCACAAGAAGGTCTATACAAAATGTCTTGGCATCTACTGCAGACTCCCTGTCCAGACCGCGAGACGGACCTGGTGAAGGTGGGAAGCCAGTGGTCATCCCTAAAGAGAACCAGGAGAAGATGAAGGAAATGTTTAAAATCAACCAGTTCAACCTAATGGCTTCTGAAATGATTGCTCTGAATCGTTCGCTGCCTGACGTCCGTTTGGAGGGGTGAGGATTTTGGCAAAACACTCGTCTTCCCTGCTACTTTCTTTAGCTAAACTCTTAGTTTTCTACTTGAGATAAGTAAATTGGTTAAAATTACAAAGTAGGGTTTGACCGGAGTCATTATCAAAAAAAAAAACACTTCCGTAAGCCAACATTAGCCATAAATGGTAAAGTTGGGGTTTATGGACTGATGTTAAGTCCTGGAATTGTTATTTCATTTATATATTTGTAAATGTCAAGTATTTAAATGCATTTATGGAACAATGTGGGATAGACAATTATTATGCCAAATGGAACAAAGATAAGAAGCACAACACATTTTTCTGAGGGCATTAAACTCTGATAATGCGTTGATGAAATAGTCAGTGTGGTGGCTGGGAAGGCCATTGGGAAAGCAGAAAATCCTGATAAACATCCAGGACCGCTCATTTGAATAAGCTTAATATATGGGTCATTCACTCAATACCATCTTTGAAGTTTGCTGTGTGACCAGCAAACAAATAAATCAACGAATACTAGTATTATTATAATGAGGTTATTTGGTCGGCCAAGTATTGATGCAAGATGGTCAAGCTGACATTTTGAAAATGTCACTGCCAACAGACTCCAGACAAAAAGCCAAACGCTTCCAAAAGATTTGACTCCTGTTTGGGTTTTTCTGCTGTCTGTTTGGTACATTTTCACCTCTCTATCCTCCTGATTTTTTTATATTTCAACTGTAAGTTTTTGACTTTTAGCAGCGTGTTTTTGAAAAATCCTTTCAGACCAACACAGAACTCAGCAAATGTTTCTCATTGGACTCTTCTCTGATTAAAGCAGTTTTGGTGTGGAATGTTTTGGGCTTCTGCTAGATCTAAGTGTGGATTAGATCCCATGTCAGAATTATCACTTCTTCCCATCATTATCACTTCCTGTGATCTCAGGCCACAACTTCAATCCCAATTGCTGTGTTGTGCAGTCAGTCAGTCAGTTATTTTGAGGAGAGTGTTGACGTGCTGCAACCTTAAACATGTTTGGCTGTGTGCTCTGACTGCATTAACAACTTCATTTGCATGCAGCTGGAGTATAGGAAACGGTCCCAAACTGAACTACAATTTACAAAGGCAGATGGTAACCACATTGGTAGTAATGCCTGCAAAATGAAATGCATTCCTGGCTGCATGGGGTTAGTTTTATGGCTATTTTTGACCAAATCTTGGTGACTACAGATGTGCACTGTTAAAATGACTGCACTCCGGTCAAGCACAATTTACTTATCAAAGATGTATTCCTTTTAAAAGTATTATGCAGTTGTAAAATGATATAGTAAAAGTTTTTGCATCTTTAAACATAATTTGTGCATTTGCAAAAAAGAAATACAACTGCAGAATAATTTAAAGCTTTTGCCAATTTTTCTTTGAGCAAATAAGGCTTTAAATACATACAAATTGAAAAGAAAAAGTTTTAATATGACAATGTCAAAACAGGACAGAAAATAATTCTATGTATCAACATATAACTTGAAGACTGCTAGGTGTTTGGCGATACATGGCCAGGCAAAGGAGTTGGCAGACGTGCATCCAGTCTGCTGCATGAAAGATTAGTCTAAGTTAGTTCGCCCAATTGGAAAGCAGCTCATCAGGTCAGTGAAGGAGGCTTTTAGTAAGAGAGAAAAAGACTGGCTCGTGGAGGCATCTGCAAACTTGACAGGTTAAAAAGAAAACACATTGATCCGTGAAATAGGTTTTAGGCTTTGAGTGAGTTGATTACTAGGTATGTTTTCACCCAACCTACCCCTTGTCTATCTACCTTTCCTAAGAGATAAGACAGTCAACAGGATGTGCGTGTAAAAGCATGCATACCTTTGTGCTTGTTTCACATGTGGGTCTTGTGTCTGAATGTTTTTTCTTTTTCTTTTTAAGAATCAGAAAATGTATTGAAACTAAACTGGAGACCAACCCGTGTGAGGTCATTACAGGTGTATGTGTGTCTGTTGGTGTGTGTGTGTGAGTGAGTGTGTGTTTGCACATGTGGCTGGGTGGATTAGCAGCATAAGAGAACATTTTCCATGACCACTCCTTTTTGAGGAGTTGATGTTTTCTGCTCGTCTGGTGTCGTAATAGTGACGCTGCTTTAATTTGAAACAGTTTGAACACCCATCGTAAATATTCCCACAATCCACTCTGTGTGAACCTCAAAGCCATTATCATGCTTTCTGCTGCCAAAAGTCATTCCAGGACCCTGTATGTTGAGAAACACAGGACTACAGTAAAGTTTTTAAAATCTGCAACATGATTTGAACATGCATGTATGAAAACATCTGTTATCTAATACACACCAAAAAAACTTAAGTAAACGAAGCTACAGGAAATTGCGACATGAGGGCTTTAAAAGTTTTCTATTTTCACAGCAAATCTTCCCTTGTGCCCTTTTTTGCAATTCTCTAGGACTCAAACTTGTGGTGACTGAGAATTTCAGCATTATCTATCGTGCTCCAGAGGACACACTCAGAATTAGTGTATACTTGACCTCTGTCTCTGTTGCATTCCTTTTGTCCTAATCAGCAACAGAGGCAAACAAAGCACTCCAGTTCTCTGGGTGAAGCTGATGAAGAGGGGGGAGTTTGAAGGATTGATCTGGGGCTATCATATTCCATTTGGCTGCTGCGAGTGAAATTTGTCAGAGGAAGGAAATCAGTGTGGTATCAGCTCTGTCTTTGTTTGGTGAATGAGGGGAAATAAACTGGAGAACATCCTAAATCTATCGTTTCATGTTAGAAAGTACAATTTTTTTTGGTTGTTTCTGGCCTTTGCCTCTTTTTATATGAGTTTTATTACACCATAATATTTACTAGTTAGCTTAGTTTTTAACCAACTGTTTTTTTTTATTAGCTGCATATATAATATGTTTACTTCTTAGAGTCTTGGGTATAAAACATCATAAATCTTTCAGACACAGGTCACCTTTATCTCCTGCATTTGTGTGGATACATTTTAAACCAATCTCTAGTAGGGATTTTGAAAACTCAGGTCACACATTACAGGATAGTACTGGGAAAAGTTTGAGGCCAGAGTTTTTAAAGAGTCAAATGTGATTCATCAAAAATCAGGCTTCAGTAAACATTCCTTTTAGAGAGGCTTTTATAATGATGTATCACATAGCAGCGGTTGGTTCGAATTCTTTGAAAATATTGCTTTCACATGCTGAAGTAGTGGATTAATGACAGACTTGGTCTTGTTTGTCTGAGTTTTATTGCGCCCAACAGTACTGTCTTGTAGCTGTCAAATCCAGGAAAAGGTTCTGCCGCTTCAGCGCAGTTGACGGTCCACATCACTGTCTGTCAGACAGAGCAGAAGCTGTCACTTTCATAGAGTAAATCATTGGTTTAAACAGAAAACCATGGTTTGTGGGTAATTAATTATTTACATTTTCTATCTTTTTATAAAAATCTGTGCATTCGGCTGTCATGGCAGTGAGGTTTTTACTCTCTAAAATTGGGTGTAGAAATGTAATTGCGTGGACTGCAACCTTTGTTGACCCTCTCCAGCTATAGCTCTCTAAATCGGATGTCTGAAGAGCCTCTGGATGAGTCCACAGAAGCAGTGTTTACTAGTGTTTTTTTACTGTGTTCTTTATAGGTGCAAGAACAAGCTATACCCTGATGATCTTCCCCGCACCAGTGTGGTGATTGTCTTTCATAACGAGGCTTGGAGCACACTGCTGCGAACCGTCCACTCCGTTATTGACCGTTCACCACGCTCGCTGCTGGAAGAGATTGTCCTTGTTGACGATGCCAGTGAGAGAGGTACACGGACACAAAACCACACAACAACGGCAATGTGAATACACACAGTGCAGATAGTTCTGTCATTGCCTCTTATTTGAGGTTTAACCTATATTTTGAGACCTGCTGTGGGATTTTACTGGATTGCCAAATGCAGTTTGTGTGTGCGAGTTTGACTGCGTTGGTGCCCAACAACAAGTCAGCACAAACATGTTCAGTCTAAGGGCTGTGTGTGCTGCTCCACCCTCTGCAATGCTGGTAATCCCTGTTTGGGGGAGATTAGGTCTTTAATTTGCCAGCCGCTGGGATTACATTGGGTTATTACCCTCAACCACCCCCTCCCAGTCATCGCAATGCAGCACCACCTCACCTTATAGGAGTTCAGGTTGGAGTGTGTGCAAAGACCCAGACGCTCGAGCAAAAAGGACACGAGTAATTCAGCTTTTGCTGTGTGCAACTAATCTGTCTTAAATGTGTTTCCCGTGTGTTAGACTTTCTGAAACGCCAGTTGGAGCAGTATGTCAGAAGGTTAGAAGTTCCTGTCAGAGTGGTGAGGATGGAGCAGCGGTCCGGACTCATCCGTGCTCGCCTCAAAGGAGCATCTATTTCCACTGGCCAAGTGTGTGCATAAGTGCACATATGTGACATCAGCTGCTGGTGTTAAGGGGGACTGAATTTGCCTAATGTTTTCTTTACATGTTTCTAGGTCATAACCTTTCTGGATGCTCATTGTGAATGCACCCTGGGGTGGCTGGAGCCTCTGCTAACTCGCATCAAACAAGACAAGTACGCATAAGTACATCACACTGTTGAGTGTTCCCTCAATGTTTAATCAATTACTGGCTGTTGCTTTATGAAGGAGTAGTGGCTCATAAAAATTGAAGTTTTTATTGTTGCCACATGTTGCTGGTTAACAATTAATGTTGTCGATTAGAATCTAAACATTTGAAAAGAAGTCACGTTTGCGGTCACACGCGCGTTGATTGTGCTCGTGTGTCCAATCACAGGAGAACAGTGGTGTGTCCCATCATTGATGTAATCAGCGACGATACGTTTGAGTATATGGCGGGATCCGACATGACATATGGAGGCTTCAACTGGAAGCTCAACTTCCGCTGGTATCCTGTGCCTCAGAGAGAGATGGACCGCCGTAAAGGAGACCGCACAATTCCTGTCAGGTTTGTCTCATCCCTCACAAGCAACCTTTAAGCAATGATTGGGAGAGTTCCATCTCTGCTTGAGCTATGATACTCACACTAATGTCTTTGTTGGATCACATGAAATAAGAATTGCCCTCCAGAGCCAAACTGAGTGATTTTAATAGTATAACCAGTCTCTCATGGTCATGTACTAACTGTGTAAACCACTTAAGAATGAAATCCCAAGAACTTTAGCCTTGTTCATAACCACTAAGAATAGATACAAATGAATACAGATTTATTTTACAGTGTGTTTGATTTTGCCACATAGAAACATGGAAGGCATAATTGGTTGACCAAATCATAATATTTTATTGGCAGTTATGGTTTTTGTCTTTGTCAAAAAGTTAAAAAAAAAAATATATCCATAATGCTCCATATTCTTTACGATCTTCAAGGCTTTAGTTCCTTAAAAACAAGAAAATCCCTTCAATTCCTGTCTATTATCTGTTCTTCCTGTTCTTGTTTTTAAGTGTGCTTAACACCACTATTCAAGGTCACATATTATACCATACATTTCATTTAACACCTTTTACCCTTGTTGTTGATTGTTTTTCACAGTTCCACTTGACAGACTTTTCCTGAGGGTGTATTGTAAGTGGGCAAAAAAATGTAAACAGTTTTTAATGCAAGACCATGAAATTACTCCTGATCACATTATGAGGCTCTCATTTATTTAAACAGTAGTAATAAAATGAAAGGGGTTGCTACTTTGTTGTTTTTTTCAAAACAAGGGATCATGAATGGATTAAAGTAAACATTAAAATTTAGTCTTTTGACTTTAAAACAGCTGCATATATCATAATTTTGTATAAACCCTCTGGAACTGGGTTTAGTTATACTACTTTTAAAAAATATGTGCCTTTCCACTGTATAGGTATTTATATTTGTTTTGTTTTCAAATCATGAATTAGTGCATAAATTTTGGACATGTCGAGAACAAAGAAAGTAACCAAATGGATTTTGCCTGCCTTTTCTAGAAAGAGTTAAATACTAAAGTCTTAGAAACGAATTAATGAACAGGTATCACTGATTGTTATATAAAAATCCCAATAATATATTTTCAATAAGTAATTATTTATTAATTATTAAGTTATTATTAAGTAATTATTAAACCATCTTTTGTGGTTGAGGAACATTTTTTTGTCCAAAACAAGCCAAAAAATCTAAACTCCTAGTTTATTTGGTAGCAGCTAAAACAGCCAATGGGATGCTATGTACTCTTAATGACCCAATCCAATAAAAATTGTGTTTTTGGTGTTTTTAACATTGTCTTGTAATATTTTACTCATAATTGAGGATGTATATAAAGAAAATTCAGATCAAAATTGTTTTTCTAAGTATTTCTTTGTTCAAATCATTGTGAATCAGGAGCGGACAAAAATGTTTGTTTGAAATAGCTTGTAATTTTTACGTACAAACAACGATCAGCAAGCCCCAAGCTCTCTGCTCTGCTCCATTCTGATGCATCCACTTGCAGACAAATAGATCCAAGCTCGTCTTTGTTTTCCTCGTCAGAGCTGGAATCTGGCTCAAAACTGTACGGCTGAATAGCTCTGAAATTACTCGCCATTTTTGTTGCACTGGTGATGTTAGGTTGGGGTTGTGAGGGACTGTAAGGAAGCTGGAGAGAGTGTAAACAAAAGGATCATGGGGAGTCAGGGCAGGCTTACTTATGCCAACAGTTATGCCTACAATTTAGAGGCAAATTTCTAAAGAACTCCTGCCCCCCTGCAAAAACCACATCTTGTTTTTTTTTTTCTTTTACTTAAAATGGCATAATCATAATTAAAAGACCACTGGGAACGCCATTACAATAGATCAAAAGATTATCGGAATGGGATTTTAAACATTCATAGATTCATACTGTTACTGATTCTATAATATTCATGTTTAATCTAAACTTTGAAATTAAATATTTTTCCTACTAAAACCCTGTAGAAGTACAAATGTTACACATAACCACAATTATTCTGTATGGGAAAAACAACTGTATCCACTGCTGCCCGGCAGAAAAACTCTTTGGAAGAGGAAGACAACTGTCATTCTTTACGGCCAAAACAACTTTCTTAAACATCTTATTGACCAAAAAAAATCTGTGAAGTAACCCGTCACACCTGAATTTTAACACAATAAATGCAAAGACAACTAACTTCTGAACTGAGCAACCCCTATTACCATTGCCTGGGGCCTACTTGATCCATCACTTTCCAAATATCCAGGTCATCAAGAGTAATAAACGTTTTCCCAGAAGAAAACGTGCCAAAACCAAAGCAAGGTCATTTCAGGGAGCTATAGGGGGGTGGAGGGATGGGGGCTCCTGCAAAGTCAAACTCAGAAAAGTGGATCTTTGTTTTTGACCTTCAGAGTAGATTTAATGTCCTTATATAACATTAAAGCAAGATAATAACTCTACAAAACATTACCATCAACATGAGTTTCCTTTAAGTCCAAAAAGCTTTCTCTGGGAGCTTTTTAGGTCTTCATTTTCTTTCAAATCATTTAAAGGAAAACTATAATAATCCCAAGAGGGATTTTAGAATGTCACAGTGGAAAAGAACTGTTTTCCTTCCGCCGAGTTAAAAAAAACAACTCTTTAAGCCATTAAAAGACAGGAGGATCCAAATATTAGATAAACATGGAAGTTCTACTTTAAAAGATTTTCAAAAACAGTGGAACTTTTTTTCCAGCATTGTAAAACCTTTTGCAAAGATTAGTTCCAAACCTTCTTGGGTTTCAGTCAAACGTTGCTTATCTTTGAGTAGCACAAATGTAGGATTTATCATGAGAACTTCATAGAAGCAGCCAGGTCATGATGTTCCCTGGGAAAAACCAGAGTTTTGCTTTCATTATGACACACTTCCATTTTTGCCTCAGAGTAGGAGACCTGAGCCAATAAAGTGATTATTATGAGCTTATCTACATTATCATTTGCTGTAATGTCACACTGTCTAGACTCTTTATTCTGCATGAACTAGTCTTTGTTTCAGATCCTGTTTCCAGTTAATCTTAGAAATTCTCCACAAAAAGAGAATTCAGCGCCATTTAATGCACTTTCACAGACGAGCCTTTATTTCTAGTGTGTTCTTTTTTTTGTAAAAAGAAGGGCTTTGTGCATTAGTGTTTTGCTAAACACACAGAGCTGCGAGCGCCGCTTTTGTTTCTATGACAGCCTGTACTTGGATAAATGGCTTTAATCAGGATCAAAGCTTCTCTTTGAATTACTGGGTGTTGTTTGAATTTCGTAAAAACAGTGGTTTAATTGGAAGCTTGAGCCTTGAAACAACTTTAAAGTGACAGTAAAGCAAAAATAATGCTTGTTTGGTAAAAGAGCTTTTGTTTTTGTAACACAGTTAATATATGCACCCGTGTCTACATATCTCTCAACAAGCTGTAGTTTTTTGGTTTTTTATCTTTTTAAGGCCTGTTCACACCGGGACGAATTTCGCCCGCGATTTTCGCCGACGTTTAACGCCTCGTGACTAAACAAAGGGCACCAACGAGAGTGTGCACACCGACGCGAAAAAACGCCACGCGTTAAAGCGTCAAAAAAAAAAAACGCCTCGGGTTCGTTTTTTTTTTTCGACGCGTCGCGTCGAAATCTACTCGACCAATGAGAACGGCGCTTTTGCTCACGTGTCTGGAGCTTCTGAAGTTACAGTAAAACACAACTTGGGGGCGCTCAAACACAAAACTGCCTTGCTGAGCACACATACCAGCGAAGAAGATAGACGCCAAGTAGCATCTACACAGCCGCGAAGCAATAATGACGGACATTCTAAAACATCCCCGAACCAAGCACCAGTTGGAGCTACTGATGCTTGAAATATTCATGTTTTCTTTGTTTGATTCTGACAAGCGTGTAAATACTTGCTCTCTTCTTCTGAGTGAAAAGCGACTTTAAGAAGCGTAAAGTTGCGCAGCGCCACCTTGTGTACAGGAGTATTTCTGTTTTACATTAAGCGCCATCTAATGTCAGGGAATGAAATTGCATGTTCACTCCACTCATCGTCAGCGAAAATCGCCTGGGTGTGAACACAAAAAACGTGGCGAAAAACGCTGGCGAATAACGCCTGGCAAATATTCGTCCCGGTGTGTACGGGCCTTTAAAATACTTTTTTAAGACCAGGCTACTCAGTCTTTCAATTGCTGTTTCTGGATTTGAAAGTAGAGTAAGATGAAAGCTGGTAGGGGAAAGTTTGGTTGTTCTTAAAAGATGGAAGACTTTTTGAGGACAATAAACTCTCATGATCACAGAAATCTCAACTGAAAGATTGAAAAAATATAAATAAAAGTAGGAAGGGGCTTGAGACTTCAAATTTTAATGGGATCAGTAGATGCTATGCGACCTTTAGAAAATTGGCAGCTGGCAAATGAAGTGGCACTAACCAGACTTGGTATTTCTTTTTGCTTGTGTCTGCAGGACTCCCACCATGGCAGGAGGCTTGTTCTCTATAGACAGAGATTATTTCCAGGAGATCGGCACTTATGACGCAGGCATGGACATCTGGGGTGGAGAGAACCTGGAAATCTCTTTCAGAGTGAGTGAACACAGCCAATTGGCGTGACTCTAATCTTCCGTCCAGTGGCAGGCGGTCAGGAGTATCTGCTCGCTTCGACAAAAGTACACACACAAACACACCGTCACAGATGTAGCACTTCAAAGCTGACTAAATTGTTGTCTTGACTAATACCTTTGTCGGGTGTCATCTTGCTTGACTGGCTCTCCATCAAACTCTTTCAGACTGCCACAACACAGCTGTCTGCCAGCAGTCTGTTACTCATCAGGTCTTCAAGTATGTCTCCTTCCACGAGGTGTTTTGCTCCTCCGTGTTGACGAGGCTTTATCCCTTTGCAGATCTGGCAGTGTGGGGGGACCCTGGAGATTGTCACCTGCTCTCACGTGGGTCACGTGTTCAGAAAGGCAACACCCTACACGTTTCCTGGAGGAACGGGACAGATCATCAACAAAAACAACCGGCGCTTGGCAGAAGTATGGATGGATGAGTTTAAAAACTTCTTCTACATCATCTCTCCCGGTAAGTTGGACTGCGTAGAGAAGCTGTGTGCCCGTGTGTGTTTGTGTGGAGGGCGGGTCTGTGATCCCGTTATTGACAGTGGGATACTGCAGTGGTTAGTCCGTCAAAGCTGTATGCAGTAATAGTGGTGAGTAATGTTACACCATAAAGCATCTGTTTACCTGCAGGAATCACACACTATTTCTATGACAGTAAAGGAAAAGCAGAATGTGTGAGGGATTCTATTTGTGTGACATATTATTGGGATTTTTTTTATATATATTATGTCACTTTTTCAGAGCAGTACATTTGAAAAAAAGAAAAAAGATCCAATTTAAAAAATAAAAGAAAAAGGAGATTTTTTTTCTTAGATTTTCGTCTAACAAAAAAGGGCAAAAAAAATCAACGTGATTGGTGAAATCAATAACTCTTTGTCAGTGGACAGCTGCAGGGAAAGACGGCGTGCCACACCACCTTGCTTCTCTCTGCAAAATAGAAATTGGAAAAGAAAAAGTCTTTTCACTGCTTTACTCTGCATCCTTCTTCTGTTTCAGGTGTTGTTGCTTGTTCTTTGATTGACGCTCTGTTTGGATCTTGCTTGTCTTTAACCAGCCCATAATTTATGCTTTGCTGGCAATTAAACAAAGTGAGATTTGAAGTCCTGGAGATTAAATGAATTATGGGTAAAAAGGGCAAATATTCTCTTTGTTTTAGTGAAGACGAGGACTGCAAGATGAATCATTATAATGGATCTGAGTGCATTTACCCGCAATAAAAAGTTTCATGCAAAAATATTTCTGAAAAAAAGGTCTTTTTTTTGCTGGGATTGAGTAAAGCTGTTAGCATTAAAGACAGAGGAAAAAACTTTGTCCCCTTTTAAACATTCACTGTTTCCCACTGATTTAGCCCAAACAAACGATGTCATCATCATGACTGAGGTAGCATCCTGTTTTACCATTTTTTTTTTTTACTTTTTTGACAGAAAAGGTTCTAGAAGGCCACAAAGGACAATGTTTGTTTGACACTTGTATTGACATTTCATATAGATGTGATACAAATATCGTGCCATCATCGAATGCTGCACTGGCTTCATACATAAACAGTTCTGTCAGTGTGTTTTGTTCGACTCTTTCTGCCTTGGGTTTGGCGAGAAAATAAAAGCCAGCTGTGGAAAAATGCAACAAATATTCCAAAGACATGGTTTAATGATCAAAATACTGCACTGCTGTATTATTCTGATTTGGTTATTTATTTGCATGTGTTTACCTGTCGTTAGGGTCAATCAACATTTTGATTTTGTAAGATTACTATGGACCAAAACAAAAATGGAAAAGAGCTTGTTGATATGTCTATTTTCAAAACAGCCTGCATCTTAAAAAGATGGCACCTCAAATCAGGCACAAAATCACATTACCAATCTGTTTTTGTTAACATACGACTATTTTTTCCCTTTATTTTAGGAAATTGTACATTTGAAGCAATTCAAAAGATTTATAAAAGTTAAGCCAAAAGTTTTCTTTCTCCAGAATTGTCCCTGCAATCACGAAGGCAGGAAAGCGACATTTGTTTCGGAAATGTTTTCTTTTTCTTTATGGAATGAAAGAAAAACAAGTCAATTATTCTGTCCTGCAGCATCATCTCAAAGACTGTTATTGTAGACTCAACAAAGCCTTGGTAACGTTCTGTATCACAACAGCTCCTTAACAAAGGCTAAGAAGCCGTTCTGTTAACTACGGCATGTTAGAAAAAAAAGTAACTGTGGCAGTGGGACATGCATCACCCAACACAGGATGTACTGCTCAATTTCCTGCATGTAGCATGACACTCCATCATGGAGCACACCAGAACATGAAAGGTGAACGTGACCCGAATGGCTCAGAGCTGTCACTCTCTACTCGCGTCACGCAATGTGGATCCAGAATCACCACCAGGAGGAACCAGTCGTGGAACTTGTCCATCCATTAGTTTAGATGTCGCGTGCTCTGTGTGTCAGTAATGATTTCATAGACTTTCACTCATGCTGCAGTTTCATTACCTATCAAAGGAACTGGTCTCGTGAAACATGATGCTACTTGTGTAGCTTGCAGTCAAAAGAGCAACAAAGAAAAAAAAACAAAATCTTACAGTTTCTTCAAAGCAGATGAAATCTGTCTTTCTTTCACTGCAACTTTGACTTTTTTCTGCCGAACATCTCGTGTTTTTGGATGTCATAAAAAATGCCACCAAACTTTTTTTTCAGCCCAACAATCTCCCTCACTGCTACAGAGCCACAAAGAAATTCATGATACAGTCTCACACAGCTGAAATAGACACTGAGAACTCCACTTGACCAAAACACAAACACCTTTCCCCACATGTTCTGACCTTCATCCAGCTGGTTCTGTTCAGCTTTGCCCCCATTGTGCTCAGACTGACCTCATATCTTCATCCGCTCATGTCTCATTGTGCATTGCAGTGTAAACTAAGACAAAGACAGAGTGTAAGCCTTGGGCTTTGTATTGGAAAAACAAAGTTGGCTCATACTTAAAACATGTCAAACTGGTGAGATAGAAGTCATAATTATGTCTGTGTCTCCAGGTGTGACCAAGGTGGACTACGGTGACATTTCCACTCGCACGTCTCTGAGACAAAAACTCCAGTGTAAACCCTTCAGCTGGTACTTGGAGAACATCTATCCGGATTCCCAGATCCCGAGGCACTACTATTCCCTAGGAGAGGTACACACACACACACACACACACACACAGAGGAACACATTAGTCATTCTGCGCATGTTTCTCACTGTGACGCGTTGATTTGGTTCAGATCCGTAACGTGGAGACAAACCAGTGTCTGGACAACATGGCCCGCAAGGAAAATGAGAAGGTTGGCATTTTCAACTGCCACGGCATGGGAGGCAACCAGGTAATGCAGGGGGAGAGAAAGTTGAAGCAAATGCTGAGGCGAAAATAACAAAAAAAGTTACTGCAAAACAGAGGGAAAATGGTTCTAAAACATGTCGGCTTATTTTGGAACCTCCTAAGCAAAGAATGAGAGCCAAATAAATGTCTATGGGATGTTGTTTAAAGTGGGGCACGTCAGACAGAATATGCTGCTAAAGCTAGACTGAGAGGATCCAATCATCCAGAGGAACGCTGTTATGGATTTTACTCTAAAAACAAATGCTTGTTATGTAATGTGCAGGTCTTCTCCTACACGGCTAACAAGGAAATCAGGACAGACGACTTGTGTTTAGATGTGTCCAAGCTGAATGGACCTGTCATGATGCTCAAGTGCCATCACCTTAAAGGCAACCAGCTCTGGGAGTACGATCCTGTGGTAAGTGGGCCGGATTATATCAACGCTTTACGCAACCTGAAAAAAACACCAGGGAGTCTGCTCCTTGTTTGAATCCGCATGTGTTAATGAACTCCCGTTGACTGATGTCTCTAAAGCCAGGCTTTCTTCCTGTCGTTCCCTTGTTTTTCTGCGGCGCAGAAGCTGACTCTGGTCCACGTCAACAGTAACCAGTGTCTGGACAAAGCCAGCGAGGAGGACAGCCAGGTGCCCAGCGTCAGAGACTGCACACACGTGCGCTCCCAACAGTGGCTGCTCCGCAACGTCACGCTACCAGAGGTCTTCTGACCGCACTGCGCACACTGTTGAGGCCACACACTGCGGCCCGGACAAAAACCACCAGGGGAACGGCCGTGTTTATTGAGTTGTGGCCCCAGGAAAAAAAAAAAGAGACTTCTCACGAAGAGATCCAGGAGCAGAGGAGGATGGATTGGATGGTACTACCTCTGCTAGAAATCAGGGGGAGGTGTGTGTTCAAGCCTCCTCAGAGTGAACAGAGAGGAAAGACTCACTCTAAATAAGTCATGGCTGTTTTACATTTCTTACTTTTTTTTTTTACTTTTTTTTTTTTTTAAATGAGATATCAACCGCAGAGAGCAAGCAGCTCCTGTGTGTAAGAACAAGACTGAACGCTGGAGTCCAGGATCTGCTCTCCCAACTTCCCTGAAAGAAGCAGTCCAGCCCTCAGCTCATTACCTAACGTTTACTGACTGCCTCCTATCAGTGTGTGCACTTAACTGTGTGTGTGTTTTAGGACCCTGTGCTCTGAGATGAATGTATGCCTTGAAGGGGGGACTGAATCCCTTGTTGACTTCCTTTTTTTTTTTTTTCCTTTAATTTAATTTTGTAATGCGCTATGATAAAGTGCGCGTGCACACGTGTGTCAGAATCCCTCCTACCGTCTCCGCAGCGGTGTCTGTCTCCCTCTGGTGTTACTCTGCGGCATCTCATCGTATGGATTGAGACCTCCACACTGTGGATTTTCAAAGGGGGAGAGCCCATTCAAAAAAGAGACAAACTAAAGACCCGATGTCTGCCATCAGCAGATATCCAGAGATATAGAAACACGATGTTTGTGCTATCTTGAGATTTCTATGTCCAGTTTTTTTACATGGCTTGTCTGTTTCTACTGTAATCTTAGATCATCTGTCTCTCTGTCGTCTTTAAAGATGTTGAAAAACACACCCAGAGGTCACGGTCGCTGGATTCACATTTGGAAAAGAGCTAACATGGTTCATATTTTAGTTTTGTTTTCAGCACATTATCTTCTCTGTGACCTCTTTCAAGGAAAGGGCTTACTTTCCTCCAGTGGAGTGTGAGTGCATGTGTTCAGGTGTGAATGTGTGTTTCTTTTTTTTTAACTAATCATCCTCCTTGTTCATCAGATTCTAGAGCTTGTAGACTAAACTGGCAGAAAATCCACGTATCTCTGCTTCCGCTGCTGAACAAAAACAGTTGTTATCTCCTGGTAGAAAGCAGCTTCCATCTTTGGATGTCAAAGTAACTTGGATGTTTTGGGTGAATAATCAGAAACAAAACAATACATGTTGAGACTGAGGAGGTTGAAGCAGTCCACTGTGGATTAGACAGGACAGATTACATATCTTAATAGCTGCATATCTCTTTTTTTTCCAAGCTGGCCTGCAGTCATTTGAGTGTCAGTATCTCAGTAAAGACAACAGACTTCTCATTTCCAATGTGTGTGAGTGTGTTTGAGTGTGTATGTCCTCATTGTCAGAGCACAAGAAGTGCAGTCATTAGGGTCTGAAACATTTCAGCCTCCTCCAGTGGAGGAAGGCTTTTCACGAGGATGTGGGCCCGTCTTCGCGGTGCACAAGGCAGCGATGGAGAACAGGTCCGTCTCGTCCGAGCGGACAAGTTTTTGACTCGGACACAGACGGAGCGTTCTCCTGCTCTGATGTGGAGGGTTGTTGAAAGTATCTGGCATGTCCTGGCTTCCACAATGAGTGAATCCAAATGTAGAAAAATAAAAGCTACAAGGTTTACAGAAGATGTGGAGCAGTGTGATGATTTCTGAATTTACACCAACACTAAATGAAGTCCTGCAGAGTCTCTTCCACATTAGGAATTACTTTGACTTTCTTCTTTTTTCTTCCTGGGATTTTTCTTCTTTGTTCCTGTACAAACAAGACAATGTCTTATCTGACTGCTCACAACCACACTTTTATCACAGTTAAGCTTCATTGTCTTGTTTCCCTCTGTAAGCTGTAGAAGTCCTCACAGTCTTGCATGCGTGCTAAAGTGTAAGTATAGTTTTTTAGCCTTCCTCTTTTAGGTTGTGAGGGGGAAAAAAGTAATAATCAGAAAAACTGCTTGCAACTCCAATAAGTTGAAATCCAGTAAGAAGAGTTTTGTAATTTAGTTTGTTTTGATTTGAAACTCCTGAAAAAATCGATCATTTACCGTAATTCTTCTGCAATTTTCTTCCAGAGTCCTGCTGCTCTTTACAAGGTTAGTTTAGCATATTTTTGACTTTTTTGACTTTACTGTTGTGCCGTCTTTTAAAGGCAAAAACTCTTATTAGTTATTTTGCAACATCTGAAAAAAGTGTAAAACAAGCAGTCCCAAATAATAAAATGACTGTCATGTTCTTGTTGGTGGCTTGCTCCATATTGTTCAGAGGTCTACAGCTTGACCTCTTCGAAAAAAGCTCAGGGTCACAACACAGAAACCACAAGGTCACAGGCCATGAACTGTGTGAGCTGCTTTCTCTGATAGATGACCCTTGCTTCTATCTCCACGATGAGGAACAGCCACGACACTGAGCCGAAATGAGATAAATCTTTTGGGACGCGTCTGTGTCCTATTAATAAACATGACAGTCCGGTGTGAAGGTAATAGTGTGGCTGCACACTGAGTGAGTGCTCTGTGCAGAGTAAATGGCTGAAACTCTTTTTCTTGATCGGATGAATTATTCATCAGCATTAGCTTCAACATGGTCCATCAGGAAGACATATTGGACGACAGGGTTTCACATATACATGCAAAACGTGGGCGCCTCCACAGCTTTTTTTTTTTCTAGAAGCCATCTGTTTGCAGTGACGACATGACACATCCTGTGTGCAGAATCGTTTCTCTCTTTTGACAGAAAAAGGAGACTCTGTGAGGGCCTTTTGCCTCAACGTCTCTCTAACCCTTGTGCTGTCCTATGACCCCACCGTTACATTGACGTGTTGTCCCTACCATAATAAAGGTGGAAAGATTTCATGTAATCCATGGAAACCAGTGAAGATCACAAATCATTGAAGAAAAAAGGTTCAGTGCACTGTCTAGTGGGTCCAGATGACCCAACTCCCAATGTTAAAGTGACTAGGACAGCACAAGGGCTAAACTGGTCAGGAAAGTCAGACGTAAATCCTAATTCTCTGTAAAAAGGATCAAGGAGACACATTGTGCCTTTCTGAATAAAGAGAATCTTTCCTCCTTTGAAGATTTACGGCCACCACAAAACACGAGGAGAAAAAACAGAAATTTCTTTGATGTAAAGACGGAGCAAAGATGATTTAGACTCCCTGAGCAATCAAGTTGGTTAATTTTCTGCATCAGAAACGCATCCTTCTAATCTGCTGGATGCCTCCCCGTTAATCTGGCTCATTTAGTTAGTTGCATGTTGCATGTCTTATAGTGTTAATGATCTGAGGCTGCAAGGCAAACTTGAAAGACCATCAAACAAATCAAAGCTCCCAAAAACACAGATGTTTAAAATACTGTTTGGTGAAGTATCTTACTTTGAAAAAAAATAGTTTCAATCTCTTCCAAATTTACATGTTTCCATTAGTTTGATGCTTGAAGAACCTCCAAGTCTTCTTAATTTCAGAGGAAAGGTTTATAAAGGCGCAAATTACTGACCAGGTGGATACTGTAAATATTTTTTTTTTTTTTGCCTCCAGAATCCTCAGGCGTGTTTATTTATTTTGCATTTCACCATTTTGTTTTCTGTGAAGATGTGGACACTCTTTAACCCTTCAACACCCTGTTCAACCAAACGGTAAAACACATTCTGAAAACGTGTTTTAAAAACACGGATTGTGTGTCTCATTTATTCTTTTTGTTTTTGTTGTTAAAATGGACACCCATTTTGTAAAGTTTTTTAAATTACTTTTTAAATAAGAAGTATTAAAAAAAGAAAGTTATTCAAATCCAAGTTTAGGTTAATTCGGAATCCAGAAGCTAAACATTAATGGAAAAAAAATATCTTTACTCCTTTACACACTATATGTAATTGAACCCCTTTTGCAGGATTAGAGGTTTCTATATTTATTTATTAACAGATTTATCTGTTGCTGCATCCCATCAAATTGTCAAAAGAGCAGGATCAATGGAAGTAACGTAAGGTGCAATAGCAAATCATTTTCTCTATCATTTGACAACCTCTGGCAAATTGCATATTTATGTTGAAGCGCTTTACAGTGAGTTTATAGAAAAAGTTTTCAAAAATTAATAGCTAGTAAAAACTACCTGACTCGAGAGAACGACTTCCGGGATTTGATCAGCACTTTCTGCTCATAGTTGACGCCACCGGCAGCTGCTCTGGAGGAGAGCACTTCGAGGATTTCATTTTTTTATCTGTCCATCTGTCAGGGCTTCACTGACACATTGAAAATCTGTCAGGCCTTTGCAGAGCAGATGACAGTCTGACTCAGTCCTCTCACAGTAAGTTTAACTCATTAACGATACGTTGGAAAAATGGAGAAAAGGTCATTTTTCAGCATTTTACAACAGAAGCTGCAAAACAAATGTGTTTTTAATTAATCTTTTATTCAGTGCATATCCAAAAACTGTTAAATAAAAATAAAAAACCTTTTCCATAAACCGTTCAGACAAAACATTTGCCGGCTCAGATAGCCAACATGGTGGCTAATAATCGATCAACTCTACACACATCTGCAGTTCCAGCTCAATAAATCTTTTCGCACTTTTTAAAATAAATAAATAAAATATTAAAACTACTTAAACAAGTCTTTTTTTTTCAAAAGGTTGAGGTTTTGCAGTGCAACAGTGAGGTGGATGAAGTGAATAGTACAGACATCTTTAAAGAGGATCACACCATCACTCAAACCTAAAAGTGCTCAACGAATTGAACCTAACGGAACCAAGGCGCTGCGTCTGAAAGTGCTTTTAGCCCTGCCACATCAGTTAAGTGCTCTCAGAAGTAAAAGACAACTCAAAATGAATAAATGAAGAGTTAAAACTGGCTTTTCCTGTAAACCCCTTGGCTTAGATCCCACTTCCTGAATGCGGCATCAAAAATCCCATCAGTCTCTGGTTTAGAGCTCGTCAAAACGAAAGCTCCACCGTGGTAACGTAACCTAAGGGATGGGAACTCTGGAACGTTCTACCGGTAACCTTGTTTTCTGTGAGGAGAGGTCAGAGCTTTAAACAGTAGCAGGTAATTGGACTCGAGATCGGAGCCTCAGTATATAAAATACATCCTCTTTTGATTTGCTAAAAGACGCAAGACTTGTAAGTATTTCTCAGTATTAAAAATAACTTTAGGCACTCTTAGTGTCTTTACAATATGACGAACATCATGAGCTGTCATTGGTCCGGGTGGAAGATCAGGATGTTTGCCTGCTGAATAACACGAGCAGATCTGGCGTAAAGTTTGGACAAATGGTTCCATTCTGTACTCAGACGGCGTCACAACTGGCACTTTCTTGGTCCACATCGATAGTGCAGAGCCAGGTCGAAAATCGTGAGCCCTTAGCTGGAAGAATCAGCTGACTGGAATCACTGGAACACTCTGACGCCTTCACTCGCTGGTCTTCGGGACAGAGGGGGTGGACTCGGCATAGTCCCTAAAACAGACAAAACAAACGCTGTTTAGCAGTGATCTGCACATTTCTCCCATGTGTGAGCCGTCGGTTTACCTCATAGGGTGGACAGGCCACTGGGGCTGCACTGGAGTGGGCAGGGCAGAGCTGGGGCTCATCAACATGGCACTGTAGATGTTGGCAGCAACCACCAGGATGCAGAGGAGGATGGGCCCAAATATAGCTCCTTCAAGCCCTAGATAGTATGCTCCACCTGCTACTGCCAGACCCGTCAAGTAAGGATGTCCGCCCCTTCACAAAAAAAACAAAAAGAAAGAAAACATTTCTGATGTTTATCATGTGGGAGAATCGGTGAAGCCCACAAGAGCTGAAGAGGGACTCTGTTTGTTGTTCAAATGTCGCCCACATACCCTGATATATCGGAGTAGATGGCGGTATCTACGAAATACGTCGGGAGCAGGTGGCAGATCAGGAGCAGCACGGCCTTGACGCCTTCACCCTGCACCAACCACAGGTCACACACAGCCGGCACAGCCGCCCAGTACGTCCCCAGGAACGGCACGGCCCCCAGGATGGCAGCCAGAGCTTCAAATCCAGAGCGGGGAAGCAGGGGGGGTCAACACAACACTGTTTTTTGGCTTAGCAACTGCATAACAAACAACATGGCAACTCACCAGAGGGAATGAAGACGATGTTGATGCCAAAGATGGTGTGGGTGAGCCACGTGTAGAGGCCGTAAAAGCCGGCCATTTTCAGAGAGGCGTCAAATACTCCTCTGGAAAACAGACGAAAGGTCAGACGGAGCGACCTCTGGGGCGGCTCTTAGACTCAGCAGCATTTACCTGATGGCCTCTTCCACAGACTGACCAATTATATTAGAGGAGGGTCCAGGCTGGGAGAGAGGCGTCAGGCTGATCACCCATTTGACGGGTTTGTAGTATTCACCGCTAGAGCTCAGGAGGTAGAAGAGGGTGGTGAGGAAGATCACCTGCACAGGAAACGGCACAGAATCATTTCCATCCATTTCAGAGTCTTCATCAGCAGAATTTCAAGTGCATAAACACTAAAAAGATGCAGAGATAGAAATGCCTGATATGAGTAAAGCTTCAGGACGGGCTTCTTTTTTCAGGGTTTCATACCAAACTCAGTGCAAAGTTGAGCAGCGCAGTGCCACTGTGGAACAAGACGGTGAGGAGGGTGGTGGTCGTGGAGATGAGGAGGCCGACGTTCCTGCTCATCACTACCCACAGTGACTCCAGGATCTATAAGAGCAACGCCACAACAGTAAAATATCCACATCTACAAAATCAATATCTCCATTTTACCAAAACTCACAGATAGCAGAGTCTCAATATTTTCCTGAAGAAAGGAAGCAATGTCCTTCCAGTCCAGGATGTCCCCCAGCCAGCTGTTGTGTCTCTGAATCATCTTGTGCCCACGAAGGCGGCCAGACTGGGTCACATTCTGCAGCGGAAAGTGCTGGTTATTGGATCACCCAATGCTTAGAGGTTAAACAATGTCCACTTACCTTCACGAACCAAGAGTGGTACAGTCTGTCCCAAAGCTCCAAAACCTGCTTCTCAATCACTGCCGTCTGGTTGGCCTTGTCTCCCAGCATCTTTTGGAGCTTCCATCAAAAAAAATATCACAACCGTTATCGTCAAAGCTCAGTTCTAAAGCTACGTTCACACCGTCCTCCGCAACCTGCGTTCAAGCGACAGCGTTCAATGAAAATTCTAAGTAAATGTGCGTTTCAGGCTTCCGCAATCTAAACTCTCGTGTTCATGCGTCTCCACAACTGTTGAGGGGCTCTATGTACCATGGGCTAAACATGTGTTCAGGAACGCACGCCGCATGCCCAGTCTGGACGTAGCGTTATAGTCAAGCCCAGAATGACTCAAACCCCTATCAAATGTTGGATATGTCACTTCGAGTTTAAATGTACAGAAAAGCTGAGAATTACTTCTTTTCTCTTGCACATCGTCTTGTTACCTTGGTGGTTCATTGAGAGTATTTTTTTAAGTCAAACTTTGCCAGTTTCAATAATTTAAGACTTTATTGGCTATAAAAGAAATAACTCCACTTTAGAGCTCCCACCTTCTGTGTTATCCATTCTCTCCCGTGCTGATAAACATTGGTAGCAGCTGAATTCAGAGCTTTCTGCACAACACGAGCTTCTGGAAGCATGCTGGAAGGAGATGCAGGAGAGTGACGAATCGTTTAGTAAAAATAGGAGACACGCTGGAGTTTGAAGCAACAGAGAAGTCACAAAAACTGTCCTACTTGGCCCATTCCGGATGGTTAGAAACTGTCTCGTTGATTAGGTTACTGGTGACTTCGATGATGTGGACACTTTCCTGATGGACCTGGAGACAGAACAGCATCCTTGTGACTGTGTGAACCATCCCTGGAGTGAAGTATCTTATCGTACATACAACATACCATAGCAGTGAGCAGCAAAGCCATGAGCAGGGTCCCTGTAACAAGGAGGAAGATGATGAAGATGCTGATGATTTTATCCAGTGATCGCTCCAGCCAAACTATCATCTGAGTGCAGGAGACAAAAACGGAGAGGGGAGTGTGTTGACACAAAAGTGAGGAAGTTCAAGACCCACAGGAATCAGATACATGAAGAAACCTGTGTTCTTCCCATGACAAAAAGCTTTTTTGAATGTTCTCTTTTGCCAAACAGGATCAGAGGGTTGAGCACTCTATGCACCAGTCGATCTGTGCACACATCTTTTGTGTGTAGATTTTGCAACATAAATCTAAGAATGCCTTAAACGAATTGAGGCATAAATAAAAGGATTAGGATTTCTGAGATTAATCGAGGAAATCTGCAACAACTAAGAGAAGACGAGAAGTTACACTTTTAAATCAGACTTCAATTCAATTCTGTCAACATCTGGACTCTGTCGTGAAGGCAGCATCCTAAAGGGAGGTCAACCTTCTCACATCTTTGACATAATAATTTTTCAAGTTTGAGTATTTCTACCTTCCTGCCCAATTTTCTCAGTTTTTCACACCTTTAATCTCAGAAATATTTTGAGAATAAAAGCCCTTTCACGCTTTAAAAACAACCGATCGACAACATTTACTGTGAACGTTTTGTTTTCTCCACAGCTGGTGTCAGATGTGTCCACCTGGCTGTGAGACGGTATGCTTCTTAACTCAGGTTTCTCAATGCTCTAAACTGCATTTACAGTCCATTAGCAGCTTCCCTCTGCGTTTGGGATCACAAGAGGACGTCACAAACGCATCAAGGGGTCGCAGTGAAGACAGCTCATGGGTGTGAAAGGAAGGAACATTAGATGCAACTTGGTCAGATGGCCTGGTCCTAAAGCGCTCATGTTACATGGTTGGTTTCATGTCAGTTCATGGATACAATACAAATGTTAATCTTTTGTTCTCAAAAGGTTAAAGGTTAACTTAGCAGACCATAGATCAAGTTTAAACCCACAACGGAGATGAACGTCGGCTAAGAAACACCAAAACAAGAAAAAAGCTTTCCTATTATCAATAAATGTTAAAGATGTTTAACATGTTTGTGCTCAGAAGATTGTCTTTTCTCAGTATCATACATGGTTTAAAAAGCAGCACATCTGTGAAATGCTCTATCCTGCTCTCTCCACATCAGCCATGTCTCTCCATGCAGCTCACACACTGTCAGGACAAAGCTGTCGGCTAGATCAAAGCAGGATGAGATACAGACGAGGCGGAGGGATCAACAAGTCCCGCCCACCCGCCTGACTGCAGCTTAAAAAGATATAATAAAAAAATCAAAGCAAAAGACGGGAAAGCAGTGAGAACAGATGACAGTGGATGGGAGAAAGAAGCAACAACAGGGTGTCCCCACTCATTCATAAAAGCATAGGTCATTTATATTATTATTATTTTAACCTTGATTTTCTTTTTTTTTCCTTTTCTTTTTTTTGCTTTCTCTCATGCTCAGACACTCATTACCTGCTTGTTAAGCCAATGCCAGAGCTTGGGAGGGAGACAGAGAGACATTGGGAAGATTATTACCATTAATGTGTTCAGCGTCCATCACATGTACCCATAAAGCAAAGAGAGTTTCAGTCTGGGTACAAGCAGCAAAGGGCGAGACGGCGAGGACTTTACTGCACTGAGATTAAAATAACATCCCCGAAACAGACATAACCCCCAAACCCTCCCCTTAAAATCTAAAAGGCAGAAAATACACCGCTGGTAAAACCGCTGATGTGTTAAGTCTAGCTTCAATTGTTTCTTTAAGCTGATGAGGCTTTTTTTTTTTTTTTTTTTTTTTTTACAGCTGAGGAACATCTTACTTCCTGTTTGCTTTGCTGCATTCAAATGCTCCAACTATGCCAGTTCAACACAGCGCTCCATGTGGACAGGACTTACAAGTACCGGTATGTAAAACTGGACATTGGGATTTGAGAATCACACTAGAAACTAGCAGAAAGTCTTAAGTCTGGGTTTTAAAAAAATCTATTATTCAAATTAATCTTCACCTACTAGATGTGCGGTAAATTGGATTCCTGAAATATGTGGATCCATTTTTCATTAAAGATTCCTTTTATTTATTAAAATATCTGCTTTTCTGTTAGTTTTTAGAAAGTGTCTATTTGCAGGTAATTTTTCGAAATACGTGCGGCCAGGCCTGAAGTTTTTTCTTGGACCCCGAGGAAGGGTTAAAATGAGGATTACCGCTGCGTTTAGGGTTAAACCACCAGATAGATGCTGAGCCCGCGCGGCTGTTGCTGCTGCTCACCACTCCTCCAGGGGAGGGACATATGTGGAGAACACATTTTACACACCTAGGTGCATAACATATTATGGGACTTTAACTTTAAGTTTAATTATAAATATACAACCTTGGACGCACTTAAAATATAGATGGGTCAATGTTTGCCTGTGTGTTACCAGTGTGCATTTTGGCTGCACGTATTTCATGTGGCCAACATGAATTTCCGTCACTTTTTGTCCTGGTTGCACGTAAATACAAGGGAATAACATCAGCCTAGTTTTTAATGTAGGAATTTGCATTCATTCATTAAGGAAAGTTATGTTTGTTGTGTTTAAATCCCTAGCAATGTGAAAACTTTTTCACAACAGAAACATTTTCTTTCAATAAATAGATTAATAAATCATAAATTGAATTATAGAATGTTGAATTTAAATTGAATTGATTCAGAGGGTTTGGCAGAGGTTGGGTGGCCCAGCGTGACGTTGGATAGGGGTGTGATGGAGGCGTTACCTTGATGTCGACACGCAGCAGGAATTGAACCAGGCCTTTGATTGGTCCAGGGAGCAGGGCATCTTCCCGTTCACGTCCAAACTTCTCCAGCACCACCCACCACGAGGTCAGAGTGCGCTCGGCAAAACTCTTCAGACCGAAGCGGACCGCCAACTTTTTCAGCACCCACACTAACAAAAAAAACAATGAAAGAAACGCACATGAAAGCCGTGGAGCTTAACCCATAAATATAGATGGGTCAATGTTTGCCTGTGTGTTACCAGCTACAGGGATGGGTAGCAGCTTTACAATCCAGAGGTGGAGCCACACCTGGACCAGAGCAATAGCCCAGACCAGCAGAATGAAATAGATATCACTGGCTCTACGGGAGCGCTTGTCTTTGTGGAAGAGGCTTCTTGGTAAAGCTCCTCGAGGGAAGCCGGGAGTCGCAGGAGGCGGAGCTACTGGGTTGACACCACCTTTGTGTAGATGAGAATCAGGAGATGGATATGACAAAAACCAGTGATTAGAGGTTTTTTTTCTCAAAATAACTTTATGAGAATCCCATTTGACAACAACAAACTATCCTGAACACTAATTGTTAGGGTTGGGCGATGTCCCCTAAATTGGCCGTTGACGATGTTTGCTGTCAACCATCGGGATGGACGATGACATCGTGGGGGGGGGGGTATTTTTGCATTTTTCGTTCTTATATAACTGCTATTCGTTATTTTGCTTTTTTCATTTTATTTCCCAACTAATGGTTAATCCGCGATGATCCAGTATAAACTGAGGGAAGTGACTTTAACAGAAAAAGTAACAAGCAAGATAGAAAAGAAGTAGTCCGCTCCCGCACTTAACTGGCGGAGTGGACCGGCGGAGTGCGGATTTACAGCTCTGTGTTTGATGGGGGGGGGGGGGGGGGGGGGGGTACATGAGCGGTATGTGTGGGAGATTTAAGACTGCGATCCGTCCCGCAGCTCTAGGGGGACGAGCTATCAAACTCAGAACCGGGTCTAAAAGTGTGTCTGAGCTCAGATCGTCAGCAGACACACAGCGGTTTAAGCATCAAAGCAGAAATGTCGCTCAGTCCTTAGAAAACATTCAAACAATCACGTGGATTTGTGTTTCCAGGCCCGTCCCGACTAAATAAAGGCTGATGTTATTCTTACATGTTTACGTGCAGCCAGCAAGCAGCACCACCCAAAGCTAATGTTGTTAGCCCGTGTGTTAGCATACTGCTAATCCTGGCTACGTTCAGAAAAAGCACTGACCACACGGATTAAAATTAAAATGATGAGCGAACAGGTGTTTCATAATAACCGTAACATTATTAAAAGCACGTTTAGAAGATCATCTCGTATTTTAACGAGCTGACATGTCAATATATATAGCCGCTCGGCGCTGTTATCGTTTTGTATTGAATTGTTATATTCAATAAAGTTTGGAAAAAAAGCCGCTCGGGGGAACTTGTATCCTCTTCCGGTTTTCAAACTGCGCATGTGCGAATACTGCGCATGTGCGAATGATTTATTCTGACCGAAATTGTGACCTTAGTGAACGTTTTTACATTCTGAAAACATTTTTCTGGGCCCATCTACACGGTTGGATTCTAATCCGACCATTGATCCCATCAGGATATTTTGTACATGTAACCGCGGCTTATGGTGTCGACGCGCAACGTGGCGAGGGCGTGGCATCACGATGGTGGTCTCTCCATCGGGATGTCAGTCACCCATCACGATGGACGATGATATCGTCCATCGGCACAACCCTACTAATTGTCTCGATCACCAGACACTTTCTGGACTCCTATATCAGAAGACCAAACTGAAACTAAAGTGGGATTTATTACCTGAGGTGGAGTTCTCACTTAGTTCTGCTTTTGGTTGGAAGCTGCTGCAGGAAATGGCCATGTAAATTGTGTTGGCAGCAAATGACAGCACCTGGCCAGACAGCTCTCCTGCAGGAATTTGACAGAAAAAAAAATAAACAAGTGCTGACAAAACTGCAGCAGGTCTTTCTATCTTAATCAAGCAAATCTAAAGAAATCCCTGATATTGAAGGTGAGGTTAAGATGTGAAAGAAAGAAAAACTGAGCTTTAAAATACGTAAGGAGAATTTCCAGAAAAAGTTGGTTTGGCGGGAAGAGCCCATCTGGAATATCCTGCAGGGTTTTGCATTTTAGAAGCACTTTGACTTAAACAAGTACTGCTGGTTTAGGTTAGCAGTGGGTGTAGATGAACTGAGGAGCGAACGTCACCTCTGCCAGCGACGGGCGGTTTCTCCTGGGAGCCAACGATGAGAAGAACAGCCACAACCACAAATATGGGCACCCTCCACGAGCCAGTCAGAGACACTGAAGCAGAATCGGAGAAAAACCTCATTACAATGCTGCATTTTTAGTCAAGAAAAAAATGATCAAAGTTGAAATGCCTAACTTTGACCCTCAAAGTTTTCTATATCCCAGTCCGATCATCTTTTGATCTATTTTCAAAGCGTTCCCAGTTTCAGCCAAAATCAAAAACCTGTTGTTTTCTAAGACATAGTTTCTGAATAGTTGCAGAAGTTCATTAGAAACTCACCTCTGACGTGGGCGGGAGCACAGCCTCTATTGCGCAACACCAAGATCATCGGGTGCCTTTTGATTATGATATTTCAAAAACTCATTCTAATAATGTCATTCTTTATGAACTATTGTAGACATTTTGATGATGTGTCTTTATTTTCCATATAAATGTATTCTTTGCGTCTGCCTTTCGTTTAGTTTGTGTCAGTATTTGACATAAAGACAGCAGGTAATACAGGAAAACGGCTGTGCTTTAAGAGATCATAAATAAACAATCCATCATTTAGAAAAAAAAAAATCAGCACAATGTTTTTTACCCATTTCTTCAGACTAAAAACGTTAAATATATTGGTGCTGCTCTATTAATGTTTCAGATCAATTTACATTTAATATTATTTATTGATTGAATTATTTTTCTCAGCGTCAAATGGTTCAGTTGGTCAAAAATGTTCTTTTCTGTTATAGACTATAACAGGGTTTCTGTGTGGCTAAATAAAGTAAATATTTGTTGAAAGTGGATTTAAATTGTTTTTTTCTTTTCTTAATGTTTAAAGTTACAATTTCAGGTATACTTACACAATTTTTATAGATATTGATTTTATTTATAGTCACCGCAGAGAGTGGGGGGGGGGTGAAACATTTTCTTTTTCCTAGGGGGGGCCTTGCAAAAACCAATTGAGAAGCATTGCCATAAGAAGACATTAAAAACGTGACTTTCATTGTAGTGGGTCTTTAAGGAGAACCCCTCTGTAAGAGCATGCAGTCACACGCCTTACATGTGCTAAAAATACTGCTGACTTCCTCATCTTACTCTGCACCCCTGTCTGTTCTCTGGACTTGTAAGGACAGAACCTCCTCATCACTCCTTCACCCTTAAATAAAACATGCTTGAACAGAATTCCACTGGAGCCCTTCGTTTTCTGCAGGCTTTCTACGCTCGGTGTGAAAAAAGCTGAAAAATGTTTTCCCCTCAGAGGCAGAAAAGTGTGAGAAAATGGGTTTGAACAGGTCCTCCAGACCGCCACACGTACCAACAAAGAAGAGGAGTGCAACCCAGACAGGGACGGCTATGGTCTTTAGGTATCGCTCCGTTTGAGGACTCCACTTGAAACAGACTGCCAGCAAGTAGCCAAACACCACACTGCACACCTGTAATATGGAGGAGCAGAGATGTCAACAGAAAAAACATTTATATTTTACATTTTGATGGGGTGTTTTAAGCCCTTTTACATGAACAACCATAACAGATCTTAAAAAATTAAATATACTTATGTCAGTTGCTACCAATAACATGCAATCTGTCATTTGGACAATTTCAAAACATTATATTCTGACTTTATGTTACTTAAAGGCTAATCTTTTTGTTGCTCTTCATTTCATATGCTCCATATTTAGGATTTTTAGAACTTCCTGTTGGAGAAAATCTTGTTTACAATCATGTGAGCTGGTTCTACACCAAAGCCATCTTTTGCTGTAATTCAATATGTCGATTTTCTTCCTATTTATAAAAGCAGGCAGAGTGCAACACTGTCTTCAGAGAAAGCAGCTGATCATTAAGGGTTGAACACAAATTACAGGGAAAAAAAGGGCTCCAGTCTCTGATGCAGTAATAAAACAGTGTTGTATTAGAGGCTTAAATAACAGGAAACAGGCCACATGACCCCAAACAAATGCAAATTTTGACGTGTTAAAGATTTTTTTTAAATTAGTGTTTTGCAACAGCAGTAACGGTCACTTTAACTGAAACACATTTTTTGGTGTTGTTCAAAAATGTGTTAATAACGTTGGACTTTTTACTAATAGTGTAAAAATATTAGAAAACGTGCAGTATTATGTTAATAACCGGCATGGCCGGCCCTTGACTCACCCACACCGCGTGGAAGCAGTCCAGAGCGGTCCCGATGACCCAGCAGACGTGCCCGAGGATCACCTGCACGCCGATGACGCTCCAGGACAGGTAGAGGACGTAAACCAGCGGCGCGCCGGCACCGATCACCAGCAGCACCGTCAGCCTCTTCAGCACCAGCCTTCCCATCGCCTCCACCCCGTAGTTGACGCACCACACCGGGACCAGCAGGGTCCCTACCACGATGGGAGTCCCGGTGTCCTGGAGGCCGCTGAGCCACGAGCGGCCCAGGCGAGCGAGGGAGTGCTTGAAGGGGTGGAGGAAGGTGCCGCACAGCACTGCCCAGAGCAGCGGGCGGAGGAAGGCCTCCAGGATGAAGTAGACCAGCACGGCCGCCCCGCAGCAGATCGCCACGAAGATCATCGCCCCGGTGTTGTAGAAGGCCTGCTTGATGTTTTTGTCAAACTTGAGGGACGAGTGCTGGGCCAGGAGCTGGCTCATCATGCCGACTGCAGGCTGGACGCTCTCGGAGAAGGAGACGAAATGAGGCCGCTCGGTTTTAGGACTCTCCGCTGGGGAGACGGGGCCGGGGGCCGGCAGCGAGCCCTCCTCGTCTGCCATGTTCCTGGCGCTGCGTGTCCAACTGCTCCACCGGGGACGGATGACGACACATGACGTCACCCCACGAGGACCATGGGAAATGTAGGACAGTCATTTATTATTAGTAGTAGTAGTAGTATTAGTAGTTGTAGTAGTAGTAGTAGTAATAATAATAATAATAATAATAATAATAATAATAATAATAATAATAATTTCTTATTTGGATGATCATTTATGTTTACTTTACATTTTCTTTACGTAGTCTTTTAGGCCATTTTTAAAATTGAAATTGGCTTTTTTAATTTTTGCTGTTTACAATATTTTTTTAAATAGATATATGTTTTACTTTTACATATGTTTGCATGGTTAAAAAAAGTCATAAGCCTATTTTTTATCTTTCCTTTATTTGTCTTCTTTGTGTATTAGCTTTAATTCTTGGTTGGCTTTTTGTACTTTGACAGAACATTCCTTTCAGACTATTTACCTTCAACATAATATCAGACAACTCATCCATCCATTTTCCAAACCTGCTTAAATCCTTTCAGGGCCTTGGGACTGCTGGGGCCAATCCCAGCTGCATTCAGGTGAAGGCGGGGGACATCCTGGACAGGTTGCCAGACTGTTGCAGGGCCACACTCTCACATTCACACCTTGCAGCTCTATTAGGTACCTTATTGGATTATTAAAAGGCAGTTATGATTCAATTTTACATGACTCTCTTACTCTCATTGACAAATTTATGAGAAACACAATGAGTTTATTCTTAGAAAACCTGATATTTTTCTGTTTTTTTTCATCTAAAAGTAAGTTGTTTTTTGTCTTGTTATTAAAAACAAGAAAGGTAAGGTAAGCACATTTTCATAGATGATGTTTGGCATTATACTGGTAAAGTGACAAGGCAATTCATGAATCCACAGTAGTATTGTCCTTTATACTTTCTTAAACTTTCATTTTTAAAATGTTTACCATTCCATGAAAACACTGTTTGGCATTTTAACATATTCAGATATTTTCAAGAGGAATTGCTACAAGAATAACTTTCCAGGGAAGAAAAAAAACTTGATTCCTGTTGCATTATAGTCCACAGTTTGCTTCAGGCTTGTGTATCCGTCCTTATTGCAGCCACAGGGCCAAAATACTGTGATAAACAAACATTCTCTGCGGGTGACAGAGAATATTTGGCAGTTGTCCACATAAACATAGCAGGCTATCTGTGCCGGAAGTGTCCATGTGAGCTTTTTTTAATTTCCTTTCATCCTTACAAAGTCTTTGAGTTTTAGCCAGGTTCACCATAAATCATCACTCAGCAGCCGGTTTTCCGTCCATGGGCTTTTTTTTGAGATTTCATGCAGTGTTTTGAAGACTTGTGAGATTTATCTATGGGTATACAGAATCTAAAAAAGAAGCTATCCTAAACTGTTGAAATTGCTAAACTTTTCTTAACTAGTACTACTTTAATATATTGTCTATAAATGACTTCTCAAGAGTATTTGTTTGACTAATTGTCAGGAGCGTTTGTAGAAGTAATATATTCTTTTCTGTCATTTTTTGTGCCAAGTGTGCATTTTAGTGTGGTTCCAGGTAGAAATGGGAGCTTTGCTTCTTATTGCTTCATTTCGTTTCTTCTCTGAGGCCTTCACTGCTTCCTTATGGGGTTCCCATGAGCAGATAGAAGGTGAGAGCAACAATAAGCAGTAGGCAGAGGGGGGAGCTGAAGGTCTGATAAGCTGTGCAGGGCATGAAGATGTCCTCGTACTTATAGATGCTGATCATGCGGTCGCTGACTGGAGGGCTGTCGATGTCGTGCCTCGTGATAGAGCCTGTTGGAAAGCAACAAGAAGGTTTTTGAAAGTGGACAGCAAAAACAGCCAAAAGCTTCTGGCTAGATGGCTTACCTTGAATGGCAGGGCCCCACGCAAACAAGTAATACCATGACAGGTGGAGGTCCACCAGTGTTTCCTCTCGGGGAACGTATAAAGGCCTCTTGAAGCGGCAAGTCACTCGGTTATTCTCAAAAATTCCCTCTTCATCCCGAGCTGGGTTTCTCTTGATCTCTTTGGCCCATTGGCCAACGTTGTAGAAGTGATGAATCCGTACGCGTCCGTTATCATCATGCACGCACCCCATCACATCATCTCCCCCCTGCAGGAAATGAGGTTGATCAAGGAAGTTACATTCAAATTTTTGCCTCGACACAGCTTTTAGGAGGAATCGATGAGTTGAAAACTCAAGAACTCTGTCATTAAATCCTGGACTTCTCCCTGGTTTTATTCTTTAACACATGAAGTTTTTATGAGTCTTTAGTCACTTCTTTTACTCCACTTTGATTTAATCAAACCTCCAAGGGCGGTAAAAAGCTGCATTCTCAAAAACCATTTAAACCACAATGACACTTGACAAATTCACGTTGCTCTTTCTGTAAATGTAGGTCAATCGTATGATTTCTGGTGGCACTTTACCCTCAGCTAAAAAAATTTTTTTAATGATTTCTTAAATAAAAATGTTACTGTTGGACCAAAGTTCTTTTAATGTGAAAGCCTTGGACTGTCAGTCTACAGGCATCAATTCAGGGTTTGTTTAACCAGAAGTTCAGAAAGTTCCAAGTGATTGTTGTGACTACCAGCAATCTCTGGACCTAATCCCAGCCCATCAAGAGAGCATTGTTGGATCCCTTATCAGTAGTATGAGGTGTATCTGACTGCCAGCATCAGTGCTTGCTTTTCTCCACATCATTTAGACTTACTGTGCAGCAAGGGTGCAGAAAATAACACTCCTAGTTTCAGGCACAGAAAATGTACAGCTTTGATTTTTCTTTTACGATTTCTGTATTTGTAGGTCTCAAAACCAAGATAAACCTAAGAATTGAGAAACACAAAAAAGGTTCATAGTCATTTCTTTGTTATTGTTAATTTACTCATTTTCCAACTCTCATTCTTTGTATTGTTGTATGAAGCTGCAACTGTCCAAAACAGTCACCAAGACATGCTCTCCTGTTGTGCAGTTTCCATACGGGCCACATTACTGATTACAGTCCCAACAAACAGAGATAACATGCCATTTCTCACCATTTTCTTGTCAGATGAGAACCCCACAGCCACCCATCCGTCTGTGTCGGCACTCATCTCATACTCCACGTCTGTTCCAATGCGTCGATAACTTAGGAAGTATTCACACGTCTCTGCGTCACACCCTGGTTTTCCGTATCTGAATGCAGAAAGAGGACTTTTGTCATGTCAGAGGAACTACATACGCATAGAAATCACGACAATATTGCAAAATAACACTTTGGTTAAAAACAAAAGGGAACTGTTTGGATAAACACGTCCCATTTGATGCTTTTTTTTTTTTTAAATTACAGTCTGTACAATAATCCACAGAAATTACATTTGCGGGAGTTGCAGCAAAATTTGTCTCACCTGATACAGCCCTTGGTTACTCCACAGTCGCTGACTTTGATCTTGGCAAATGGGTCGACTGGTGGGGCGGTGGGGAACGGATAACCTGCAAGATGGAAAATCTGTCACCCTGTTGGTCCCACATAAAACGATGGAGTTCAGCCAAACAGGCTCAACTCAGCAGAAGCCATCTGCACTGTGGGGGTGTACACACTATAATAACAAAACCGCAGATTTTACAAGGACAAATAAACAAATTGGGGCAAAATAGTATTTGTTCTTCAGCAGTTTTGCTTGTTGTCCTGCTTAAAAAGTTTAGATGGGTGTAATGTTCATGTACACTTCAACTGTGAGAGACTGAAAGAAAAGACATAATCACAGTGTATACATTTTGAAGAATTTATTTTGATACTGATGCAGAAAATAAGTATTTAGCTCCAGAAATGGGCAAAAATTCTATTCCTCAGAGACCTGTTACTTCTTCTTCAAGAAGCTCTTCAACACTCGTTACCTGTATTAGTGATACCTGTTTGAGCTGACTCTCTATATAAAAGACACCTGTCCACACCCTTAAACAGCCAAACAGCAACCTTTCGACCATGACCAAAGAGGAGGATTGGAGAAGGTCATGTGGTCAGATAAAAACAAAATGGAACTCTTTTGGTATAAATCACTCGCTGTGATTGGAGGAGAAAGAATTCTGAGTTGCACCTCTAGAACACCAGACCCACTGTGAAGCATGGGGGTAAAAACATCATCATACTTTGGATCTGCTTTTCTGCAAAAGGGGACTGATCCATATGAAGGAAAGGAAAAATGAGGCCATAAATGGCCTCCATCAGTGAGAGCATTTTGGCTGAAACCTTCCAGCAGGACAATGATCCCAAACACGTCACTCTGAAATACAATTCTGAATTTAATCAAATACAAAGGGTCGTCAATTCTATTTTTTAACAACAAAAAACACTTTGACTGATATGTACATTCAAATAGCAGCTCAGAATAACATGCTTCCAAATTTCTGATAAACTAATACCAAGTAAATCTTGGTTGGGTGTCATCAATGACCTATATTTGAAATTTTTGTTATGGAGGCTTTTGAAGAAAAGCCTCTACGAGTTATCTGTGTTTAACCACATTTATTTTATCCTTTGCCTGTTATTTAAAAACACTACAACCCACAACATTCCTTAACAAAAAAGTAGAACACTTGAAGTTTATTTTATTAAGTACAATTCAATATAGGTATAGGAAGTACAGAATACTTCCTAAACATATATGGTCTGTTGTAAACCTATATTGAATTGTACTTAATAAAATAAACTTCAAGAGTTCTAAGTTATGTAAAAAGGTTATGTAAATGTCAGTTATCATTTTTCACCCTTGTTTAGGAGTTATGGTTAAAGTTAGTTGGAAATCATTTTGACGTCAAAGCTATGAGAGGAGGGAGCTGTCCTTGGTGCTGAAAGGCCTGCAGCCCATGCAGGTAAAATGCAACATCAATAATCAGCAGTGAGGGGTGGTGCTACAGAGAGAGACTGTTTGTCTTTCTTTATGCCCCAATAGATCCCTACCGTCATCAGATAGGTATCTAGACTCCAGGAACTCAGAGGCAAAAGTGCTGTAGGAGTCCTTGTGAGGCTCCTGGTGGCCCGGCTCTCCGTGTTCCCCGTGGCCGCTCCGGAGCGTTCCTTCCTCGGTGGGGCTCGGCTCGACTCCCCACAAGCTGCTCTGGAAGAGCAGCACCGACATCTGCAGGAGTCTCCGCAGCGACACCATGACGAATTCCAACGATTTTCAGACCCAATTATCCAGAACGAGAATCAAAGAGGACTCTCATCACTGCCCAGATTTCTGCGAGCTCACATGCGTCCATGGCAGAGTCCCCGAACCATCCCCGCATCCCTTTGGTATGATTCTCAGAGGGAACGCAGGGCCGATCACCGTGAGATCACGAGGCTAATCCAGCCCTAGATTAGCCAGATTTGTGATTTTATCATCCGACACGCACACATAATCCCCCCGTTAACCCTAAAGATGGACGCCCTTTGGTGGTTAGTTATTTTTTTTTATGTTCATCAGGAGGATGGAGAGTGTCCCCCATTCGCTCTCTGCTTTCCGTCCTCAGTCAATCACAGTTCCGTCCAATGAGCGCACGCAACGTACTGTTCCCGCAAATCAATTAGAGCTAAACAACCGCACAACCACGCTCGTCAGATATTGTTACAGCTACTTAATGTGTTTAGATTTTCATTTAATGTAAATGTAAATGTATTCTCATTTTGGCTTTGGTTTTTGAGAGGACTATAGAATATAAAACTGAGCTCACATGTTCTAAAGGTAATAGATCTTATTATCATGTATATCATGCATAATTTCACATTTTGAGCGAAAAAAAATGTTTTTAAAAAACTATTATTGTAATATACAATTTTAACGCTAGATGGCGACATCTGTCCATTTCTCCCCTCTCGAACAGAGCTTGAAAATGAAAACTCGGATTTGCACCATCCCCCCACAGAGCCCTGGTTCAATTTTCTGTTCGGTCACTGTGTGGAGTGTGCATGTTCTCCCTATGTATTTGTAGATTTTGTTCTGGCACTCAGGCCTCCAGCACTAGACATTTTAGTATTAGGTGGATTGATAGTAGTTTTATGTAAAATCAATCACTACAAAATGGATGCCGATACATGGTCATGAGTTCGCCCGTTGTTAAAAAATTAGGGAAATGTTTAGGCATTAAACAGAACATATTGAACACTGAATGTTTATAACTGCTTTAAAACATATTGATGATTTTGAAATATTGTACAATTTGAAAAACATGTAGTTTAAGAACTAATCTCACAGGAAACCTTTCATGAAAACAGAGATTTGATCAAAATGTTTTGGGTGGTTTATAGTTTCACTACTGTTCAAAAAGGGCTAAATATGGGATTACAAAGTGCACTTCTTACCTGTTTCTGTCTCAAAATTAGTTTTTGTAAAACACAGACAAATTAAAAAGGACCAATAAAGTAGAAAAATGTGCTCATTTTACTACACGGGAATTCCCAAACTTTTATCTTTTGTCTTTAACCACAGTGAAGAGGGGGATTTCCATTGAAGCATGTAGCAACATCTTGTGGAATCAGATGTTGGAAAGAAATTAATCTATCTTGACAGACTGAAATCCAAAAACTAAAAAGATATCCAGACTAAACATTGTCAAAACATTAAAGTCATTTGGACACAGAGGTGTAAATATATGCAACTGTTTCTTCAAGGCAAAAAACAAAACATAAAAGCATCAAGTGCACAACATAAAATTAAGCAGCTGTACATTCATTATGTACTTCAAGTTTTCATTTCAAGTTTTTTATGCAGACAAAAATGCATTTTTTTCATGTGTTTGTTGAAGAGGATTATATTTCCATCGTTGTTCATGCTTGTGAACTGCAGGTGGTGCTGTTGTTACACTGAGTTTTGTGCTGACAATTGACAGGGTCTGACAGGCTTCCTTAATCACACACATGGACAAACTCACAGCTGGCAGTGTAACAACAAATAATAACACAAGACAATCATCACAAATACAAGTATGAGCAGCTTGATGTCTAATTTAAGGACCCTCGGACACACAGAGCATGTGTCAGTGTGTCATTGTGCAGATTTGCATGATGCATGTAAGCTTAAGCCGGATGCACAACATACGTGTGTGCATATACAAGAGTGCGTGACCTTTAACCCTCCTGTTCTTCACCCCGCCGCTCAGTGCAGACACATATCAACCTGATCAATCGCCTCTCTTGGTCTCGATCCGCCCAATTATCTCGTGTTTATCCTCTTATTATTTCCACCTCTACCTCAGCCCTCCCTCTCTCCGAACCAATTACCATTCTGTGTTGGGGGCAATGCTTGCTGGGTAATGAGGGACTCTGGGCATACCAATCTTAGCTTAATAGCCTTAAAGGGCCACTCATTAACACAAACACTCAAACTGTCTGGCACACACTCGGACACACACGTCTGTCCCCGTACATCATGCCACGGAGAGAGACGGAGTGACAGAAAGAGAGAATGAACGGGGGCCTTGATGGAAGCAGTGGGAAAGAGAGAAGAATCAGACAAGAGTGTGTGTGTGTGTGTGTGTGTGTGTGTGTGCATTGGGGGGGTGTCTTGTAAATGTCAGCGGTGTGTCTCTTGGGTCTGAGAGATGGGTTGGTGACAGCAGAACAATGGCTGCAGGATCCATTCAGAAACACAGCTGCTATGAGAGCAAGCTTAGATCTGTCTTCTGCTAAGTTGACAGCCATCATGTTTGCAGACACAGCTAGGCTCATATGTGCAGGCACACTCATATGGAAAAAAAAAAGGAGAGTATGGATGCTTTTTAACCGCACGGGCACACAGAATTAGCCCTGGATGTTACGGAGGATCAATAGCATTGCCGATGGCTTAGTCAGAGCTGTCAGTCAATAAGGCTCTGTGGACGGAAACCTGCCTTTAAACTGCTGAGCTTCTTCTCTTCACTCTGTCAACTCACTGAGAAAATCAATAGAATGCAAAAGCAACGCATGATCTAAACCGAAAAATCAAAAGCCTGATGTCATACAGGCCTTACTGGATGAATGCTTGCTGGGAGCACCAAAAAAAAAATCATAAGGAATATCAAACCCCAATTAAAAAAGGCTAATTTCTTTTTATGTTCTTTTCTTGGCCACTTTTACACTTTCCCCTGCTTCCTTACAGCCCCTTACAAACCCTAACTCTAATATTATCTGTGCAAGAAAAAAGACGAGCAATATAGGAGCTATCCACCATATAGTTTCGAGCCAAATGCCAGCTCAGACCAGGAAAATGAAGACGTACATGGATGTAGTTGTGGATGCATCCGAATGGAGCGGAGCAGGGAGCTTGTGGCCTGTCAATTGTAGTTTTTACGCAACATCGAAGCTCTTTTTCAAACAGCATTTTTTTCATCTGCTCCTGATTCACAACTTGAACAAGGCAATACTCAAAAATGCAATTTTAGCCTTAATTATCTTTATATGCGTCCTCCATCATGAGGAAAATTCCATAGAAACATGTTTAAATACACCCAAAACACAATTTTCATCAGAGCGAACGTTAGTGAAAGCAAAAGAGTCACAAAAAGGAGACAAAACAGTACACTCTCTGAAGTGCTTCCAAATTCAAAATGTGACTATTTTTATGAAATGGGAAAAAAATGTCACAGATTTATCGTCATCAGTCACAACAAGAACTCTCTCCAGCTCCTTTGTGAAGAAACCAGATCGCTTATCGACTTGGCTCTCCTCATAACCCCAAGCTATTACCTGTAGCTCCCCCTCTCACCCTCATCCAGTCGGACGGATCTCGCTGCAGGCCGCCCCACACTCAAGGATTCATTTAAGAGTTGTCAGAAATCACTTTACTCACTGTAAGCAATATTGACACGATCCTCTGTCTGCACGCACCCCTCTGCTTTACACCCCCATCCACCCTCACATCCATCTCACCAAGTAAAGCCCTCTCACACATTCAAGGTAATTCCCTGTAACAGTTGGATCTGAGCGATGGCTCGTCCGTGTTTGCTCTGATTTGCAAACGCGGTTTGGTTTGTGTCGTTTGTCTGTTGGGCTCCCAGTGTGTGCCAAAAGGCTGAAGGGATGCGCTGCTCTGATGAAATGTTTGCTTTGGCGACGAGGAGGCACAGATGAGCCATCGATCTGCGCTCATTAAACACCTCTGAGTGTGACACACACGTTCATATTCACAGCTGACAAACACACCAACTTGTATTTCTTCTCTGAATTTATTTGAGGTCCTTCCGCCCTCTTACACATCAGTTCCTGAGAGAGGGACTGTCAGGGCTCGCATTGACGGCTGACTTAAAGTTCCCTCGTCTGTGGGCTCATGCATTGAGCTGTAGTCCAGCTCTGTCTACATATAGAGGCCAACTGGCCCTGGCCTTAAGCAGTGATTATAGTGGGCAGTGGGAGTTGGGGGGGGGGGGGGGGGGGGGCTACTGTCATTAGCCTGGTTAATCAGAACCATGCTCCAGGTTAAGCTTCACAGTCTCCAGAGACAGACTGATGAACATGGAGCTGTGTCCAGCCTGCAGTTCTTGGGTCTGGGCTCCAGCGGTTCTCCTGCCCCCTTCCTGGTAATCTATACCTCTCCCCAGGAGCAAAGAAAGGAGGCTCAGCCTCCTGGACTCCACTGACACACCATGCATGGTAATGAGACACAGAGAGTGACACACTGTCACACACACACCTGTTCGCACACACCCACACTCAGCAGTGAGGCAGTGTTAGCGATCAGCACTGAGTTTTTGAGTTTGTTCTGCTGGGCTCCTCAATAACGAAACCAAGCATCTAAATGCTGAGCCGCTCCTGTTGGTGCATAAACCACCAGCTTATGGCAGAAAGGGTGCAAAACCACCACAGGGAATGCGAGGGTTTAAACAGAGCCTCTGCAGATTCCTATGGGACAAAGAGGTTACAGCAAAGTTCCAGAGGGGGTATCTCTGCCTCTTCTTTCCCCTGTGAGCTCATTAACCCCATCATAACCCCCTACCCGGTTTATCCATCCCCACCCTCCTGCAGACTGGATTGTCCAGTGGAATTGAGCATTTTGTGTGAGCAGTAAGATGAGTTTAAAGGATGAAGTTGGTCCTGCGTGCACCGGGATTTCCCGACAGACTTGAGTGCAGAGGCAGGCGCAGGGCTAAAAGGCGAGTGGAGGAGGTTAGAAAATGGCCTTTCAGGTGCTGCAGTGCATGATCTGGTTTTGTTTTGAAGCTTTCTTTTTTGTGCCCTGTGACCCAGATGGGTGGTGAGAGGTGCAGACAAAAAAAAGAAAAAGAAAAAAGACAGAGAGGAGGTAAATAAAAGAAGTTTTCATTTAAAAATGAGTGTGTGCTGCAGAAGGACCCCAGAGAACCACAGAATAGGATGAGGTAACAAAGAGACCCATCATCAGCTTAGTGAATGGATCTGTCCATCTATGCCTTTTATCTTCCTGGGTTTTTCTTTTTACAGCCTCGCTCCCACTCCTAATCAGGTTCTCATTGTGCCATTAGCTAAACCTGTAGTCTTAATCAGCAGCTTGGCATGGACACCATCACTATCCGCTGCCCTTCTCACAGGCACACAAACACTAAATAAACACATTTTAATGTGACACCAATCATGTCATCTACTCAATGGTCCCTCCTCCCCTCTCTTTTGTAGCCCACAACTCAAACACAACACACGGGAGGTTCTGCTCATCTGTCCATCAGGGAGCCAACTCTCTGCCAGCTTGTGTGTCCATGTGTGTGTGCTGGTGCCTTTCCAGAGGGGGTGGGGATGCGAGGGGGGCGGGGGGTGGTTTTAACTCTGGAGCCTAAATCACCTCCAACCTCAAATCTCTGCTGCATGAATACTGTGCACACACAAAGCGTTCCTTTCTGATATGCATGTCAGTAAGTGTGTATTGATAACAGTCATTAGCATATTTATGATCATTGCCAGCCTCTTATTGTTTGCTCGCTCCATTAATCTTCATCTGCCGCCTGCCGACTGACAGCTCAATCTAGCAGGCCATCGTTGGGCACCGCGTCGCTGATGTACGCGCATTGTGGATGCACAGTTGTACACAGAGCAGCTTAACAATCGAGGCACATTGTCCCGCACACCTGCAGGCATCCACACATCCATCATGATTGGCATCCCCCCTGTGGGTGTAATCACCAGAGGTTATCCTCCCGAGCTGTGTGGGGATCTGCTCATCCTCACCTGTGCAGCGCCGAGGATTCACACCCACAGCCTGCGAGTTCCTCTTGGGCCATAGGGGGGAATTGGCACCCTTCGATCAGAGTACACCGTGTCAGCCTACTTCTGCATGCATGCAGGCATTGGTGTGCATATCTGAACCCTCAAACCATGAAACCAGGCAAAGACAGCCTGAGTGTTCTCTGACATCTAAACTCATGTTTGTTTGTGTGAGAGACACCTCTCACTTGATGCACACTCAGGCGTTATCGTGCGTGTTTGTTTTTCAATCCGCCATGACTGACTGGGGAATGAGCCTTGGAAGCTGGCCAGGTTCAGTGGGAGGTCTGGTCCTCCGTTTCCTCTTCCTCTCTGCCCTTCTTTTGTCTTCCACTTCCTTCCTCTTTCTGCATCCTCCCGCTGCTCCCGAGGAGCTGCCTGGGAGACACTTACACCTAAAATCAACATTGAACATGAAAATCAGAAAGGTCATGATCGAATTGATCAAGTCAGTTGTGAATCAAATTGATCGGCACGCACAGCTATTGATTAAAGTGAGTGACAGCCGGCTTGTTGACGTGTGATGATATACATGTTGAATACTGTGGGAAACGAGCTGCTTTGCTTCCTTTTAAAGATAAAGTCAATGCTGGTATAATTATGTCTAGAGGTGATTATTAACTTTAGTCTGAAAATCAAAAAGCAAATACATTTTTTTCCTGTTTATTTGGGTCATTCTACAAAATATCATTTTTATTTATCTAAAGCTTTAGCTCTTTATTTGCAGTTGGAACAGTTTCTCTAATTTGAAGGATAAATAATCTGTGATGCTGGGCAGGAAATAAGTGAGTCAAAGTTTTTTTTTTTTAATGAATCCTAAGATATGACGTAAATTAAGCCATAGATGATAACCATGTGACAAGTTTTCTTTTTTTTTTTACAACAGCATACGGTTCTAAACAATGATCTGTGTTTGCAGTGAGCAGAAATCAAGTTGTAATCCAGTTGTAATTCTGTTTATATTTCACACCTTATAGAAACCTTTCAAAGCAACAACAACATTAGTGTATTTTACCAGTTTCCTTCAATAAAAACCCATATTTTAGAGTCAGCATTTTCTCCACAGTGAGGCCAAGAATTTAGTTCAAACAGTTCAAGCACCATATCTAGTTTATTTTGAGATGCCTTTAAAAGATGTTTTCTGGAGATAATAAGAGTTTAATGACAGGACTTAGATAGAAAAAGCTCAACAAGAATTTATTTCTAGCTATGAAAACAAAAATTACTCATGTTTTTGCTTTCAAGTAGATGCTAAATTAAGGCAATTTTCATAATAATCAGTCTTAACCGTTTCTGTGTCTTATGTGGAGACAACCTCGGCTCTGGTGCTCAATTGAAAAGAAGAGCAGTTGGAAGTGGAGTTTAGATCATTGTAATTCAATGAACAAATCTTTCTAGTGAACAATTTTTTTTAAAACTTGCATCAATATATGTGTCTATAGGCATATACATAATGCAAACTTACTCTGTTAATCTGAAACCATTTTTATTTACATGGCTATTGTAGATTTATTAAGCTTATGCAGCATCCAGAACGGAACGAGTCACAATGCTTCCCTTTACTGAACCATAAAGTCCTTTTTATAGAACCTATCTATAACATTTTACTAACAGAGATTATTGACGTTTTATTGTGTTCTCCCAAAGAGACAAGACTTTAATGGATCATTAATAAATCATTCCTCTCAACTGGGACATCAGCTGCTATAAGACTCATCGCCATTGGGATCTAATGTTTATGGTGTGAAAACTAATATATTTAAGACGTTTATAGAAGCAGTAAAGTGGGAAATGCATCACTTGCTAACATGAAACTTGTAAAACTCTTCTCAAAGATAGCTGTGAATACAAATGCAGGTTTTCTTAAATTTGAGTACATTTGATAAGTTAAAGGTAAAAAAAGAAGAAAACTTTCTGAAGACATGCTGTCATGCTGTGAGGCTTTAATATTTAAAACTTTAGGAAATATAAACCTGGATCACATTACTGTTCCCTTTTCTATTACAGAGGGCAGAAAAAAATTGTTGTTTTAGTTTTTTGTTTGTTTTTATTGATCAAATTTTCACTTCATCACTTGCCATAAGCACCTTTTGCAGTGATTTTGTTTTAGAGTCAAAGGTAAAACTGTCAAAAATGACTTGCACATACATTTAAACTTAACGTAAGCCTTGTAATGATTTATTTACGACATATTTTGTTGTTCCAATAAAACATTTTGACTGTCTGTATTGCTTTTGTCTGCTTGCAAGGCTCCAAACCTGGACAGTGTTGGTTTATACTGCAACGTTTGTACATTTTATGTTTTTGCCAACAGGCATTGTTCAACCTCAAAATCTAGTGGCAGAAAATCCTACCCAAAATATTTTGTGTTTTTTTTTGTCTGACTAAGGAGCAAACGGGCTCTCTCGTGGCCAGCAAGGATCTTCATCTGTAACACACACTTTCATGTGCATTACTTCTCCCTTTGCCTGAAAACACGACTAAACACTTCACGGCTATCTCCCCCACACCCCGGTGCTGGCTAGGTGGAATTAGAAAACCAACCCTGCAGTCTCATTAATTAATTAAACAGCATGTGCCAGTGGCACCTGAGTTGCGGTTATCACTGCCACTCAGACGCACCCTGATCTGAATAGCCACCTCACCACAGGGCAGAGACGGAGGAGGGAGGTGGTGGAAGTGGAGGGTGAGGGGCTATGGCACAACTTTGAGGTAGAGAGTTTCTTCAAAGAAGAAATCAAGAAGAGGAAGCGGTGACCTCAGACTCTCTGTGCTTCTGTGCACCAAGTCAAGTTTGGCCTAATGAGAGTTAACTACATTTTTCTGGGCATCTTTGCTTCACTTGAAGGTTCCTCAGGTGGACTGTCATGAAAACAGTTCCTAAATCACTGAAGCTTCCTATAGTCTCTTGGCTGATCAGTATTTTTTGCATTCTGAAACCTCTGTGGCTTTTTCACTTCTAAAAGTCCATGATACATGAAAATGTACATTTACAGCCAAATTTCATCCGGTTACATGACAGGTTTCTAAAAGTCAAGAATCAACACTGAAATAAGTATCAAAACTGATACATTTGATGATCTCCTGGGACTTTCTGCAGGGCAATATCTCCAAAAACATTTTACAATACACAGTGACAATCTTCCTTAGAGGCATGTAGGTTAAACATTAAATATTAAATAATAAATCAACAAATATTACAACGAAATAAAATTATTGTTTTGTCAAATGTGATGGGAAGAGCTCACCATTTTAATTTAAATTGTAGCCTGTAATTAGAAGATTTTTACCTCCATGAGCGGAAGATCAAACAGAAAAGATTTGAATTCTCCTCACAAAAGAAAGATTTACTCAAGAGTAAAAGGATTTTTTTAAACAGGCATCAGAATTGAAACTAAATGATAAAAATGGTTTATCAAATAAAGGAAATACAAACCCAAATAAATTAACAGACAAAAAAATACAGAAAATGTTGCTTTGCTGCAGTAAATAAGGTGAAGAAATCAGAATTTCGCCCTTTTCTCTACTGCATATTTGTGCTTTACTCCACACTGTTTGACAAATTTAAAAAACTCAAAGCCAAAAAATTTCATTCAGTGGTACAAATGAAACTATCAGAATCATCAACAGTCATTGTGATACTGTTTTGTGGACAGCTTTAACAATCATATATAATTTATAATACATTTATTATTAAAAACCAATAAAAAACATCTAGTAAGAGGCAGCAATCATAAAGGTTGAACTTCCTGTTTCTCCAGAGGCAAACAACTTTAAAAATGTAAGATTTCTCCATCTAATCCAAGCTGAGCTGGTTAAAAAGTTCAGTCTTTTCTCTCCAAAGTTAAGTTTGTGATTTTATAGTTTGAAAAATGTATCTGTTTTTCCCTTTCTTTTGTTTTTTTTAGATGCAAACTAATCTTGTGGCAAATACGAATTTGAGCTTCCTCTAAACTCACCTTCAGTCAGACCAAGCATCAAACATCTTCTGTTGAAAAAGGATTTTTAAAATCATCTTGGATGAGAACATTTTTATGTGTATGTACAAACACATATGAATCTATTTGCAACCAACAGACACATCAAACTGACACGCATGCATTGATCTGGAGAGCATCCCTGTTCGACGTGCAGTTGTGTATCTATTTTAAATTAAACCGTGGTCACTGGCACTAATTGGGCCTGCATGGAGGAATCATATGTAGGTTTGGAAAACAAGTGGCGTCGCTGACGATCCCTTTGCTTTTTAGCCTTTGAAATTGACTGTGAAGAAGCGTCTGAATCGATGAGACATGTGGGGATTGTAAAACTCAATGGATGCAAGTCCAGATTTAACGAAATGGATGCCATCAGGATGCTTTGAACATGTGAGAGGAAGCTAAAGCTGAAAAATCTGCATCATAACCACCTGAATTAATGAAAAATATTAACTCTTTTTTTTACCAGCTAACATGAATGCAGGACAGTTGTGCTTTTAGAAGCAGCTGATTAATACAATTTTAATGCATTTTTATGTTTAAATGGTGTTGATTCACACCAGTTTGATTCTTAAAATAAGTAATTTCTTTTTGAATATGCTAATTTGTAAATACTGGATTGGATGCAATCCCATTCCTAAAGGTTTTCACCTCTGATCCATGCATATTGTGGCAAAAAACAGATATAGTACTTAGGAAAAAAGTATCAGGAATTGTTTGTTCTGATTTTTTTTTCTTAAAATCCCGTCCTTAACAGAACCTTTCTGATTACCGTAGTTTTGATAATATAGCCCTTTAAGATTTTTGCTCACATCAATATTCTTGCATTTTTTGGTTCACTGCAATGTTAAAGCTCATACAGAAAGAATACAGACACTAGACAATAATGCAGAAGACTCAACGGCCGTGATTTCCACTTTTCACTTTGAGTAAATTCAACACCGTTCTGCAACTGTGATTAAGTATTGAATGTTTAAAAGTACAATTCTATACATTTACATCATTACCGTTGTTTCTGTGCATCCATTTTTATTTATAAAATCTTTAGTCAGCTCCATTGAGGATCAAAAAGAAAACAAAAAGAAACAGTAACTTGCCAACAAAGTAAGACTGACTCAGGAAAGTATGCATCCTCTCGTTTATTAAGACTTCAAGAATGTCAATAAGAGCATTTCTATACAGTAGGAAGGCTGTCAGGGCCAGTGCGCAGACACAATGACCTTCCGCTATTCTCCTCATTGATAATGACCCAGACAGAAGCAGGCTGCCTGTCTGCCAGACCTCTAATAAAGCCATACACTGCGTATCATCTGCTAATAACCTCCACACAGCTGCAGGAGTCATGAGCAGGCCAATGTCTTCTGAATGCGAGACAGTGAACAAAGCTCCGAGCAGACAGGAAGCAGCGGAAAGCATCCTGGGTATCGATCCGGGGCTGTGGCTCGCCGGCCCTGATGACTACATTCTTGTTCTTCATCCCCAAAACACAAAACAAAAGGAGAAACTGCAACAAAAAAAAAGAAAAGAAAACACAGAAACAGTGCAAAACATTTCACTTCCACAATCAATCCTTCCAGACTCATTTAGCTGGGGATTGGTACACTTGCAGAATTACACACCAACACACACACAAACACGTGTGTGAAGGTGGCATTTTTCCAGAGATGATAGGAAAACTCATTTCTCACATCTTAATTGGTACAGAAAATTCCAAGCTTTTTCTTCTCCTGCAGCAACCTCTCCAGGGGAATGCTGATTAATTGTCCTTTAAGTTCTAGTGCAACCGACAGCACCTCCCCGCATCCCTTCACAGATCCATCATCTGACACTCCTCAGCTCTTTGGAGACCACGATCATTCAGTCAGGTTCCATCTGCCCTCCCATTACTGGCTGAGCATAACTACGTACTCATGGAGCTGGTCTGCAAAGGCCTCAAGAGAGAACTTATCTTTTACCCTCCTCCTCCCGGCCTGGCCCATGTCCCTGCGGAGGTGGGGGTCTCTGATGAGCCTCTCCATGGCCTGGGAGAACGCCTCAGCCGTAGGCTCGCACAGGAAGCCCGTCTCCCCGTGTGCTACGCTCTCCAGAGGGCCCCCAGAGTTGACGGCAATAACGGGGCAGCAGCAGTACATGGCCTCAACAGGAACTATCCCAAAATGTTCTCTGCTGGGGGTGTAGAGAACGGCGGTGCTGCCCCGCAGCAGCGCCACCTTCAGGGAGTCGGAGGGGGATTGCAAAAACGTGACGCAATCCTCCAAGTGGAGCTGCTCCGCCAGTTCTTTCAGTTCGGTGTGGTGTTGAATGTTCTCGGTGACACGGTCATCGTAGCCCCCGGCAACCACCAGATGAACGCCTGCTCTCTGGCCCGGGGGAAGGTTGCACCTCAGGACTGCCAGAGCTTCCAGCGCCAGCCCTAAATTCTTCTTCCGTTCGTAGCGGTTTAGAGACAGAAACAGACAGGACGTTCCTGCGGGGAGCAGCCCTCCCAGGCCCTGCGCCTCAGCGCTGGACTGGTCAAAGGCGCGCGTGTTGAGGGAGGGATAGAGAACGTCTATCTGGATTGTGCTCAGACTCTGAAATGTCTCTCTGAAGATGCCTGCAGTGAACTGGCTGTTTACCACAATCTGAAAAAAGAACAGAGATAACTTCACAAGGATTTCACTTATATCACAGGTGCTGCAGCTCCCTTTGAGGTGTAAAGCAGCCTGAGGTCACTCATTATCCCAAAGTTTTCAAATGTCACTTCATCTCTATCAGGACTCTGAGATTCAGAAACTGTTTCTCCTTGGAAATCAGTCTGGATTTATGCCTTTTTCAAGCTGCTACAAGTCATTGGAGATGCTACTATTTCACATTTTGTTGTTAAATTACAAAGTTTTACAGGCTATCAAGTTTGAAAGGATACAAACAAAAACTGAAGCAGTAGAATTGTATGCAGCTTTCAACCCATGCATGTCGGCCAGACCGCTTTTAATAAGTTTTATGCTGCATATTAGGAAGCACATAGTTCCAGAGATCTCAAATTCCCGATGGACCTTCTGGGGCGATCTTGAGTGCCAGCGTCTCGTCTTGCTTTGCTTTTTTTTTTTTCCCTTTAGTAAATGATCAAATTACTGACCAATCAAGCCTCCAAATCCAGCAGGAAAGTCTTAATGTAATTCGATAAAGCTAAATTATATCATTTTATTAGCTTCAAATTTTATTTTAATATTCAGCTGATGTGATGCGTAACATGTGCAGGTTCAGCTTTCAGCTGCCTAATATTCTGTCTCTGTTTTTGCATTTTTGTAAAAGTCTGTAGACATCTATTAAGAAAAACTGTCAGATCCTAAAACTATAAGTTCATAAGGTTATCATTTGTTGCTGCTCTTGATTGATGCTTTATAGAAACCGGACTGAGGGGAAAAACATGACACACTGTGAGTACATTTCTTTATTATTTTAAAATAAAAGAGCCCAATGAGAAAATGTCTAAGGAAGCTTTCCAGCTAAACACAGTACATACCATATCTGCCATCCCAGTGGTGCGCTCCTCCAGCCAGTCAATGGGCGCTCTGTAAAACCTCTTCAAAGCCGACTTCCTCTGGGTCAAAAGCTGGTCTGGAAAATGACAGTAGAACAAAACCTTCTTCCTGTGACGAGACAGCTTGAGCACAGGTATGCACGCCGACACCTGGAGACAGATAGGAGAAAAGCCTTTATAAATTGACAAACAAACAGAAGTTCTTACTTCTTGTTCATAAATCGCCTAAGTATCTTATAGAATACAAGAGAGTAAGGGGGGAAAAAAGCAATAAATATGAGGAGGAATTATCTGAGATCCAACTATTGTGATATCACAACTAAATTGTGATATTAAGGAAGGATTAAAATAAATAACACACCTGATCACAAAAGACCACATCATACTCTACTGTACTGAGAAAAACCAAGTAGAAGGCCACATAGATCATCCTTAGGTATGCACACAGGGCATGTAGGTAACCAAACACACTGGTGGGTAACCAGTCACCAGCACATACCTGGAAAAAGATGAAGAAAATGTATAATTTAATATTCACGTATGGTAAAGAAAAGAAAAAAAAGAGATACCGTCGTGACTCGAAAAGTCTTGCACTATCTTCTAGATTTTTAATAGAATAATGACAATAACTAATAAATAAATGAATTTAAAAAAAAAGTCTTCACACACACCACAGGCAGGTCTGGGTCCAGCGTCTCAGAGAAGCAATGTTTGGGGTCATAATGGGCGGTCCAAATCTGAACACTGCAACCCCGAGACTTCAACGCAACAGCAGCATCAACCACCAGCCGCTCAGCACCGCCGATGCCCAGGTCCGGGTGGAGAAACACCACCCGCGCCATTCTGACACAGGGAGGGGCTGGTTTACTCTTAGGATGTAGAAGTGCACGTAATCAATCGTCAGAATCGTTCACATATTGAATAAAATGTAGTAGATCATTTTTACAGAAAATACCATGACCGTTAAAGCAACTGAACGCTTAATCTCAGAAAATGTGTAAATAATTATCAATTATTATTAAAATAAACAAATATGTCAAATATTAAGGAGATTATCTTTACGCCACAAGGGTTACTTTTTCGGACAAGTTAATTTAGAGTTAGACTGAAGGAAGTAGCACAACACGCGCTTTAGGTAAATCCTAACCGGTTAGGCAGTAGCAATTGCATTTTAAACCTACAACGTCTATCTAAAACAATGATGCGATCTTGTTTACCTTTTAGTTCTCCTCACTACTCCGTCCAAGTTTGGAAACCTGTGATTAAGCTATACTAGCCCATGACCACATTAGAGAAGCTGTCCCTCTGATGCGCCATTTTGGTTCTTTTTATCCTTTGAAAAGAATAAAAGGCAGCTCCGTAAGTTGAACCACAATGGCGCTTGTTTCCTTCACAGTGTTCCAGGGCTTCCTGTGAGACACGTCTCCCAGCAGAGTGGAGCGAACCAATAGTTTGCCTTTATACAATTAGTGTCTATATTTATTTATTTTTCCAAACAAAAATGTTAACAATATTAAGCATTTATTCAAAACATTTATCTTCCTAATATAAACTTAAATTACGTCAGATATTTTAATGTTGTTACACTAAAAACTGCTATCCATTCAGGCCTCTATTCGGTCGCCTTCACTGGTCCTGAATGTGGCAGTCGTGTCCTTTTTAGACAAACGTCAGCTTTCCAGGGTCTCTTCTCTGGGTTTGAGCAGTTTCTGATTAGCAGACTTCTATTCATTTGAAGTGGACATTTATCTGAAGAGGCGCTTAGACTTTCAGTGCGTTTCTCAGGACTAAAATAGCAAAAACATGGTAAAGTACTGTTTTTACTAGTGTTATTTAATCTATTTTGATGTTAAGTTTCAGAGACAAGTTTACAGTTTTGAGTTGTTAGCTGGTTTGCTAATGTTAGCACGTATGTAGACGTGGCTATTTTTCTGATTAGAAAACCAATTAGGACTTTTGGTTTAGCTCTCTGTCAATTTGTATTTGCATTGTTTATTAGGAAACCCTTTTTATATTGTGTTAACAGCGTGTGCGTGATATAACAGTTATAACATATTAGAAAGCTAAAGCTATTACAATATTAACCTGATTTTTCTGCTTGTATTTGTAGCCTGGACAAGCAGCAAGTGCTACAAATGTGGGGGCTTCTAGTCGTTCCCCAAGTAAGACTGTGGCTCCTCGGGCTGCAGGCTCCACTGTCAGACAAAGGTAAGATTGATTGATTGATTGATAAATTGACAACAAACAACACAACTGTAGTTTTCATTGGTACAGTGGCTCTCGATATAAATAGTTGCCACATGGTAAGTAGAGATATATCATGCATACACAGCCAGAAGAGCCATTTATCGGTTTCTACATCATTTTAAAAAACTTTGTAAATAAACATTTAGTGCATTTTTTTTTTTTTGGATGACATCAAATCTCTTCAAATAAACAAAGTGGTAGCAAGAAGCTTTAAAATGCTTTATAATATAAAGACTTTTCCTTTACCACAGTGAAATTGTCCAGTGTGTTTATTTTTTTACATGTGTGAAGGGGTTTATCTCTTAAATTGTAACTCAAACATGTTTCGCACAACATTCTGAAACTTAGAATAAAATAAGGACTTTGTAATATTTATTTCCGCATCTTATAAAATCTCTAATACCAAAAGGATCAACAAGTATCTGTAATAATGTGATCTAAACTTTCTTTTAGTGATTAGACACTCTGATATGTAAATCTAAAACAAAAATGAATTGCATATAAAGCATGTCATGTTTTACATACATCAAAAATATTGTTTAATTAATATATATAAATATAATAAGAAAAATCTCACAGACATAGACTGTACTTTGATTGCGGTCAGCAAGCCACAGGTTCAAGCCCAGAAATGGTGATAAGAGGGCTTTCTGGTGTAAAAGTTCTTCTAAATCACAGTGCAAATTGCTTTCTTTTAGAAAGCAGACAAAATATAACAAATAAACAAAATGTGTTTGGTGCTCATTGATTATAAATCTTATACAGCTAAAACTGTTGTTTATTACTCTTTATGATGGTGTATCATTAGTAAAGAAGGTCCAGGAGTGGAGTATATAGTTTTTGTCCATAAACATTTTGCCACATTTTCTCTTTCAGTAACTAATCGTTTTTACTATTAACTCTTGTTTTGACCTTCTGGATCCATGCAGTGAACATGGACTCTGCTACAGTGGTCTGTAGATCTCTGCTTCCTAAATTCAGCTTTGTTTGACTGATCTGGTTCAGGTCCGTGTGGTAAGGCAGCGTCAAGTTGGTGTGAAATAAAGTTGCAGAAAGAAATGGTGTTATTCTTTGTACCAACTCTAAATTGAACGTCAGAGCTCAGAAGTGAGTGTCCCAGGAAAACACCCCCCAGACAATTTCCCCACGGTCACCCCTGGATACCGTGGGGGTGTCTTTTACAGATTTTCAGTGGTTTGTAAGACGATTTGGCTGACAGCTTTCTGCAAAGACGATTCAGAGCAGCATCTCTCTCTGTTATGATAGAGGGAATCTTGATGCACAAATGAATTAAGATGAGATTTTTGCAAGTAGCAGTCGCACATCTCCACAGTCTGAAACCAAACTCTGCCCTCCAGGATGATTATGTTCGCCCCAACAGAGTAGAGGTTATCAGCGATCAACTCCAGAGTAACCAACACAACCAGGTTGGCTGAGTTGTGAGGATGAAGTGTCAGGGTGTTGTTTGTGTATGTTTTTCTCATACTGTTTTCTCAAACTGACACTCCTTTTAAATAAAAACATTCTTAAACTCCTGTTTTTTTCCCCAAACATCAATTTTCATATCTATGAAACCATTTATGTCAGAACAATCTGTTTGTTGTTGGCTGAGAAAATTTGGCAGAGCTAGCAGACATTCTTAGCTTTGCTGCTCAACGCACAATTGCATATTCCTTCTAATGTGACGTCTTTTAAAGGGCGTCCTTCTTGTCACGTTTCTGTTGATGTTTTGAACAAGCATTCCATCAGTAGATCTGTTGCTAAGCATTGTAACAAGGAAACAATGAACCCAAAAATTTCTTTGTGTAAAACGTAATCGTTTTAAAAAAAGTGTATTTCTGATAAATTAAAGATTACAAGTGTAGTGACACATAACCTAATATGACCTCTTTCCACCAAATAAGAATTATAAAAATAAATAATAATTGTAATAAAAGGGGATTGGTGTGCCATAGTAACCCTGAGGCCAATTTTAAAGTTGAAGCGATGAATAATTCTAGCATTCTAGCTTTTAAATGGCAAATATTCAACTCTACTTAGTGGGAGTGAGGTCCACAAATGTTTTTGATTTTAAAACGTCTCATTCAGTTTTTTTTGTCCTAGAAAATTCTATTTGAAAATGAGTTACTTCAAACTCTGGGACCAAGATTCTGCTGTGCAATCTCAAAGCTTCAGAAGCTTCGTTTACATTGCCACTTGGTCTAAAAAGATAAAATGTCCAATTTTGTTATACTGTACTTCTTTATTTATTCAGCATTCTAATTTTAAATACTCCGTCATGTGTGTCAAAAGCTGCTCCCCTTCTAGTAAACCTGGACAGATGTGTTTTTAACCAACATTTACATTATTTCCTTGTATAATTTGTCAAAAACCTTATGTTGATTTTTATAGTTGGTACTTAGCATGTGTCAAAAACGACCGGAAATAGTGAAACCCTCCAGCTAGATGTTTCTCACGATGAGCGTTTTACATCAGTTCACACCCCTTCATAGATTAAAGCAGATAGATGTTGTGCTGTTGGCTTAATCAGTGAGTAATCAGAGGTTCAGTGTGGCCTCTCTCATGATTACCCATTCCCAGCATCCTCTTCATTACCTCATTAACCTCTGTTTAATCTCTGCACATGAGTGAAACGGCCATGAATCATTCACAATCTTCATTACCAGCTTCTGTTGTATTTGAATTATGTATTTGAATATTCTGTACTTTAGCGCATATATTATAATACTGTAATGGTTTCTAATGACAATAACCACAGCTGGGCTCTGAGATGAATTTGTGGACTTTAAGATTTAAATTCTATAAAATTTAGTTTGGTTTCTTTTATTTTGTTGAGAATTTTGCTTTTATTTGACACAAAATGATGACAAAAAGGTTTTAGCACTGAAACGTCTCTTTCATTGGTTTGCATTGTTTGCTCCACAGAAAAGCCACCAGCAGCAGCACACGTAGCGGCGGACGGACCACAGGATCAGCAGGCACTGGTGGCATGTGGCGCTTCTACACTGAAGACTCACCGGGGCTCAAAGTGTACGTAGAGTTTTCATAAAAGCAACCAGGAGAAGGGGTTTATATTCATGCTCTTAACGCGTTTAGCCTCTGACATTTTAACTTGTCTCAAGTAAACATGTTAATCCTCAAAATTTCCGACACTGGGGGATGTGTAATGGTAGGAAATTGGACAGACGTGACTCTTTGGTAAAAACAACTGATGTATGAGCTGCAGATCAGCTTGATTTCAATGTCTGTGCTTATATATACGCACACGCAATTACACATTACGGCGGCGCACGCTTAGAAAAATCGCATCCTCAAACTTCTGTTTGCCACATCCTCACCCCTGATATTAGAGAAGACATCCTGTCTCCTGACCATGGCTGATCAATGGTGCTGTGGTGATTATTGAGTGCATCTTGGCAGCAGTTGAAGGAGGGCAGACGCGCCGTACAGTGGTGTGTATCGAGTGCGTGTTTGTTGCTGCGTTCGAGGCCGGCCTCAAAGCTTCATTAAGGGATCCACACTGAAAGGTCAACTCAATTACAGCCTTCTGAGGGGAGAGGAGGGGGGTTGCGGGAGGGAAGGTTGGTATGGCGATGCTGCTACTTAGCAATGTGCCCTCCTCCACCCCCTCCTCTCAGAGCCTTCTTGAGATATGAGAGGCTCTTGTTTCCAAATCTCATCAATAAAATCAGCATCTGCTCTGAGAGCCCCCACCCCCCACTCCTTTGAGGTTTGGACCACTGATGGGATTTTGTGAGCTTGTTTTCCGTGTTAATCTGGGTAATGATCATTGTCTCCTCTTTGTGACAGTGGACCGGTGCCAGTGCTGGTGATGAGCCTCTTGTTTATTGCTTCAGTCTTCATGCTTCACATCTGGGGGAAGTACACTCGCTCCTAAACCATCCCGATGCCCCCCACCACCACCGCCGACTCTGCAGCTCGGCTTCTTAGCTCTGTGGATCTGGACCAAACCAACGATCAACAGGTTTCCTGTGCAGTTATCAAATCGACACAGGAATTGGATTTTTGTGACCATTTTCTCATAAAATCTTATTATCAAGCAGTGATTCTCCTCCCCTTTATTTGTGGTTTACACGTGTTCAGTGAAGAGGAGGAAGCTTCATCACTTTAAAAGTGAGATGTTGGTGTTGCCCTCCCTCAAAGCGACGCGTTTCCTAGTCGGCTTGATGAAGACAGAACAGCGCTCAATGACTTTTTCTTTCCCCAGAAAACATTTCTACTCAGGCCGGAATTTCATTTTTGTTAACATTTGTACAAATTGTTACTGTAAAATTGTACAATAAAAACTGAAAAAACCCAGTGGGATTTGAAAGTTAACCAAATGATTTCACTGAATAGACGTTCAGAAACGGTTCTCTTGTCTAACTTTCTGTGCTCATAACCACAAGGTTGAAAGCTGCACATTTTCACTTCCCACAAGGCTCTGAAGTACTTTGTATTTTAAAGTTTCATAACTTTTATGAAATTACATTTATGACTTGATTCATCGAAGTCATGTGCTCGAGAGTTTTGTTCTGGTAAATGTCTTATTAGTGCAAACAACACAAAGGCGGGCAAGTCACCGTAAAAAAATATATATATATTGATATATAGATATCTATCGATATATATAGATAAAAATAGATATGTGGATGGAACAATTAGGCCACGCCCTCAGCAACTGCAGAGTCTGTTGGGTGTGAAGCCCAAAGGTAAGGGTATCACCACATGCTCAGTTTTTAGAATAAAACACGTAAATGTCTGAAAACATATTTTTTGTTTAGCAAGGTGTTAACTTGTTAGGATACAAATTACCATAGAGGTAAAACAAATATTCAGGAGAGTTTAGTAAATCTTCTCATGCCAGCCTTTTTTTTTTTTTTGCTTCCGTACAAATAAAAACCATTCAGACATGCATATGGGACCATAAACACTCCACTACATCCATGTGTGGAAGCGATGTGTGTTACAAACACAAACAGGCTTTTTATTTTGAAATTTCTTAAAAGGGTCATACATTCACCTAAAATGCCATTATACCAAATTACCAAGCAAAAGCTCAAATGCAAAAGGTTTTTTTTCTTCCTAATACATTTGTGACATTAAAAACCCAGTCTTCATTCTTATTTATCCCTGTGGTGTTCTATCAGTGTGAGACTTTACAGATAGGAACATCTCCAGCTGTTCTCTTTGGGAGCCTTGAATCGTTCCAAATAGTGGGGCCTGGCTCCACCAAATAAATAACCCATACCACCATTCCCTTTCAACCATCAAACACAAACCCAGCCATCCATCAATTTGCCAGATGATGAACAATTCATTTCTCCAGAATCACAGCTTAGCATTGCTTTGTGGTCCACTGGCAGCATGCTTTACATTAGCAATCCTGGTCCTTGGGGAACACTGTCCTGCCTTTTTAACCCTGCCCTGCTTTTGATGACTTCCATTGTCAGACTTCTGTAAAGCTTGATGATGAGCTGAATCCGGGGTGTTTAAGCAGGGAAACATGGAAAACATGCGGGACAGTGTTCCCCAAGGACCAGGGTTGGGAAACACTGCTTGAAACCACAGCTTCCCACCCTTCGCATCGTTCTTCGTCATATATGACTGGAGTGCAGCAGCTTGGACATCATTCCACCATGCTTTTTATGCATCATTTTTTAGATAATTTTAAAACCATGAAGGAGCATGACCAGAGGGACTGACCCTGCAGATAGTTGGTAACCTCTGTGCACTGTGGGCCTCAGCGTCTACCGACCCAGTCTGTTACTTTACATCATGGCTGAGTTACTGTCATTTCCAAAGCCTTACTCTTTCTAATAGTACAGCCAGTTCACTGTGGAATAGTTAATTCAAGTGTGAAAATCTCAATTATATTTCTTCCTTATGTGACAAACAATCAGAGAACCACACTGGCTCTTGGGAGCATCCCATTATTTCACAAGCGTTTGGATCAGCGGTCTGTATGTCTGTAGAATTTTATACACCTGTGGCCATAGAAGTGACCATAACAAATAGATTTAGTCTTTTGCATGCTGAGGAAAACACTTTAGGGAACATAGTTTAAGTATTTTACTGAAATTCATTAGTTAAATATAAAAACAAAAGATAATAAATTGCTGAACAACTGAAATTTTTTTAAGAAGTTAGAATGTTTTTAAAATAAATTCTATAGTCATTTTGTCCAACAAATTAAATAAATTTGAATTATTTTAAAAATAAAAGTTGGAAATTAGAAATTTTAAATGTGTTTTTCTCCTTTCCTGAAGGGGGCGCTGCAGACTACTTTTTTCAAATTATGTGGACTTAGCAGATGGTGACAACTGTATAGTTTTAAATCAGATGGATATGAATTTCCTCTACATGCTAGTTACATTTAAAATAATATACTTGCGTGGAAACAAATCAAATGGGTTTGAGGAACCACAATGTAACCATTTAGTTTAATAAATATTTTTAATAATTTTATCTGAAAGTCAGATTTTGATTTGGATACGTGTCTATGTTGATCTTTATGTTCTTCACCTCACTCATTTTAGGAAGCTTAAAGGAAGTAGTTCCTTCAGTCTTCAGTCGTCCTGTGTTACCAGGTTATCCGTGATGAATATGAAACCAGCAGCTGCTGTGGCTTGTGCTCGTCAATGTGCTTGCTTGTATCTCATGTTAAACGTAGCACTCATGTCCTGTTCATTAATTCATTCATTCATTCTGTTGCCATGGCTCTGCTTTCCGAAAGACTTCCAGCGTTTCGTGGTAAACTCAGACATTACTCCCACACCGCTCTCCCCACCGTCCCCGAGACTCACACACACATACACAGAGTGAGATACAATCGTAAACTCCATGGCCCAATTCACGAAGGCGCAACACGGCAGTGAGCCAGAATAATTCAACAAAACTATGAAATATGAAGGAGGTTGGGAAAAGCTGTCCCTCGATGTTCAGGGCCAAACAAGCCCAGGCAGGATGCGGAGCGCCGAGGCCCTCCTTGGTGCTGCTACCTGTAGTTCCAAACTATTCCTGACACTGTCCACACAATTCAACTCACTGTTTCTCTCTGGAGTACAACGGATTGTCGCTGTTGTCTCAGCTCTGACTAAAATCATCCAGTCTTTATTTCTTTTTGTCGGACAAATCCCCTAAACTAACTCACATTTATTTGTATTTGCTCATTTGCAGCTTTTCTCAATCTGTTTAGATTGACCTTTAAGGTCAATAATATAGGTGATACAGGCCTTGAGACCTCTAAATGTAAACAGTGTAGAATGAGTTACTTGTTAAAAAAATAATTCAGTCCAAAATTATTATTTTGAAACAAAAAACGCCTTAAACAAATGATCAAATGTGTTTGATTATTTCACTGAAGGAAGACTTCAGTGATGACATAGTTCTTTATAAGGTTTGCAGTCACTTTTAGGTTTCTTCTAATCTAGGAGAAAAAAAAACAGAACACAATCTAATCAAACTCCATCGTAAATGCCAGCTTTTTATTGTTATGTTGTGGCACAACAGAAAAAAATGGTCATATTTCATGTTGTATCTAGCTTTTCCTGTTTAACCCTTGTGCTACTTTAGATGACCCCACCCTTACATTGACGTGTTCTCCCTACCATGACAAAGGTGGATAGAGGTGGAAAGATTTCATGTAATCCATGGACACCAGCGAAGATCACAAATCATTGAAGAAAAAAGGTTCAGAGCACTGTCTAGTGGGTCTAGATGACCCAACTCCCAATGTAAAAGTGCCTAGGATAGCACAAGGGTTACTAGAATTTGTGGAACAAATCAACAAAGCTGCCGAAATATCAGGCACATGGCAGGGTTTGGGATTTGAACATTTCCATCCAAAGGCAAAGCAGAGTATTTTTCTTTGCAGATGAATGCAAATGTCCAATACTGTGTGAAGTCATGTGAAGCATGTGTGTGATTTTGTTCTTTTTTTTTTCTCTTTTGAACAGATCACCAGGCTGGCAAAGCGTGGAATGGATGAACATGCGGCTGGAATTGATCCCTGTTCACTGACCAAGTGAATCCTGAGGGATACCCTGTAACTGCTGCCTGGCAAAGGGAATGTTGTGATGCCCATCACACAGTCTGTGCTGAAATGGCAGTGAGGCTGCACACAGGCATTTCAGGAGACCGAGCTGCAGATTGAATCAGTATTCAAACGTGTTCAGTGCAAATTTCTGAATGAACATATGTCTTTATTTGTCAAAAATATTAAAAAAAACAATAGGTATATTCTGCAAACAAAACAAGCAGCATGAACATCAAGGCTTCAGAGACAAAGCCAGGAATCAGAGGGCAAATCCAAAACCCACATTGCTTTCCAACTTCCCGCTGACTCACCGATAAGTTGTACATCTTCAGATTTGCTAGAGATGTATTTCTGCCACTGCATGACCTCTTAAGACACAAATAACTTTATTGTGTCCTAATACATATAACCTTCGACCTTCATAGGGTTTGAAATACATCCTGACAGAGGATGTATTTTCTGTCTCACATGACTCTATATCAAATGTGTGCAGTTGCAGTGATCATGAGACCAGTAAGCAGCTAGTGATTAGTCAGCAAATAGACATGGATGCCAGACTCTTTTAAATCTCAGCGATCAGCAGCACCGCCTGATTTGCAGAGAGGTGAGAGCTTGTTCACTGTAAAAATATCTGGCTCCACATTTCAGCGTGGAGACCGTCATATGAACAGGATGTGGCTCAGGTGGGGTGAGAATTTGTGAATGCGTGTACAGTATGTGCCAGTTGGATGCTCCCTGATCTTGAACCACCCTCTCTCCCAAACAGAAATAAGAGTGTCGGTATTGGGGCCAAGACTGAGTCTGCACCCATCAGCACCTCATCTGTCACTCTGCACTCCTTTAGAAGACGCGTCCACACTTCATGCTTGATGCGTGGCATGAGCAGAAGTCGTCACATTTCTATTTATAAACAGCATGTTAGTTAATGGGTCTGATTTTTTTCCCACCTCAAAGAACCCATTAAGTCAGATATCATACATGAAGTAAATTCTTGGTCAAGCTGTAGAGCCTATTTCAGATCTTAGTGTTTCAAAGACCCCCTCCAATGAAAACTGTGTTTTTGGTGTTTTTAACATGTTCTTGTGGCATTTTTCTGATGATGGAGAACATATACACATTGAATTAACCTAAAAATTGCATTTCTGAGTATTTTTCATTCAAATTGCTGTTACTCAGTCACAGACATAAAATGCAGTTTGAAAAAGAGATTGTTAGTGATGTAGAAAATACACTGGACGGGCCACAAGCTCCCTCTCCCAGCTCACAGCAACAAGACGGGGGGAAGGGGGTTGGGGTTGCTCTGTGCCAACGGTCCCGCCAACATCTCAGAGGACAGTTTATAACAAACTCGCCGCTCTGCAGAAAAAAAATGTGGTTTAAAATTTGGGTTTAAATGGTCATAATTAAAAGACCTCAGGGATTGCTTTTATAATAGCTCAAAAAATGATCGGAGTGGGACTTTAGTTGAACTAATTCTTTTTATACTCTTAAAACTATTTTCTTAATCGTAATATTGTTTTCATCAAAACACTTTTATTCATGTTCTTTTATTATCATAAAGTGTTGCTATACTTAAAATGAACTGCTTTGGTCAAATGGATGTGGTTTTATCTTTCGTTTATCGGTCGTTCATCTTTTAAGCCTGTTTTGTCCCTTTCGGGGTCGAAGGGCTGCTGGAGCCTATCCCGGCCACTCGTGGGCAAAGGGAGGGGACATCCTGGACTAATCACCAGTCTGGTTTTATCTTTTACTAAAGCAAAATATGCTACAATCAAAACAAATTAATATCCAAATTCCATTTTGGATTAAAATTTTCAATCAAAGCTGGATTGCTGGATAGAACTCTATTGTGAACACAAATTTCCACTCAATAAAACTGATGGAGGGAACCAATCTGTATCTGAATTCAAAGAATATAGAAAGATAATTATTATTTGATGTCAAACTATTATACTTTTCTTAATATACCATTTCCCTTATACTAAATAAACATTAATCCTACTTTTTTACTCCATGTATCTAATAGTTATTCTATAAACATAAAGCATAGTAAATAAAAGTGTTACCAAGCAATAACAATTGTATTTGACTTGATTGCATTACATGTACAGAGACGCAAAGGAAACAAATGAAAGAAAGGAAATCCAAACTGTGAAAAAGCCATCCAAAAATAGAAAAATCAAAAACAGAAGAAAACTGATACTCTTGACTACACAGATCTGTCAGTTTAGAAGCACAAAAGGAAAGAACACAAATGCACAAAAGATAGGCAGCAGCACCAAGAAGAAAGATATGAATAACTACAGGAAGATGGAAACAAAGGGAGATTGTTGATAGAGGGAGAAGAAATTAAAAGAAATTCTGTTGTAAGATTGTGAAGATGGAACAATGTGGAGGTTCAACTACAGACAGGGTTCTGCTAAATAAAGAGCAGCGGGGGGGGGGGGGGGGGGGTATCTTATGTTGTAGAGATGAAGAATCAGTTGGCAAAAAGATTAGAAAAAGTACCAACCATGTACTCTTATTCTGTCTTGATTCACATCTTGGCGTGCAACCGTGTGACACATTTAAGTCAAGCACAATTCAAGCAGATGACACAGACCAGTTCAACACTATTATCTAAGAGCCAGGTGATCCTTAGATTCAGTGTCCCCGCTCTGTGCTGTCACTGCCTCGGAGCGCTGCACAGGGAGTGGAAAATCAGCTAAAAATACACTGAGCACGTATACAACACACAGACAGATGGGTGCACACACCCTCGCTCACTCCAGCCAAGAGTCTTTTCTATTAGAAAGCACAAGGCTGACACCTGATACACTCGGCACGGCGGGTTCAGAGTGGTTAAGAGACTGGAGTCAGGTCGCAGGAGTGGAGAGGTTTTGGGGGACACACGCTTGTGACATCACAGCAGTCCAGCTGACTCCGTCTGCGTGCTTGTGGCAGTCACACGCAGCATCACCGGGCCTGTCGTGGCCCCGCGGGGAGCGGATGTTGTAGAAAAGGATCACAAAAGCCTGTCTGGCCTCTGCAGAGATTTACTTTATCCCCCCCCCCCCGTCTCCCTCATCCCCGTTTATACACAAGGAACGCGCTACATAAAACTCCCTTAGCTTTGACATTTATAGATTCTTATAATTTATTGTTAGTCGTTTTTTGGTTCAGTTTTTCTTTTTATATAGACTTACTCTGGGTGGTTTTGGTTTAGTAGATAATAACAACACTTTTGGGTGCTAAACGTTTAAGTACCTTAGCTTTAAAGTTAAACTTTTTAAATATATTGTTTATGACAGTGATCGAGGCATCCATCCTGAAGCATGTAAATCTATAACACACTTAACACTTTTTTCTGTAAAAATAACTACATTTACAGCCAAAGGGGCTTTAATTGAACTACTTTAACATGAAAACAAATTTCTTAGGCAATAAAATGGTACTCATGAAAGCTTTAACACAATACCTCTTGGTAAAAAAGTCATGAGGTGTTTTTTTTTTGTTTTTTTTTATGCTTTCAATCTGCAACTCTTAATAGCCTAGACCTCAGTTAAGTCGAAATTGTGTAAGAATTAAGACATGTTATGACTAAAATAAGAATAATTGCAGTGTCTTTAGGTATCCTATGCAGAAACGTTTTTGGCAAATATAATGAATTTAGAATGACAGTGGAACTTCACGTTTTATTATTTAATATCTCCACATTAGACTAAAATGAGCTGTTTATCATAAGTTACTGCTTAGAATTTTCATAAGTCTCAGAAATCCCCTATAAATGTAGCCAAAACTAGAGTTTGGGTAAAGGTTTTGAGTTCTAAAACACAAATAAAAGTGTAGACACTGTTACCAAATGGTTGGTGAAGTTCTTACTTTGTTATCGATTGATGTCGGTGAACTCTGGAATCAAAAGATAAGATCCAGAATTGTCCAGAACGCAACAAAACAAGATGAAACAAAGGAAATGCCAGCAGAGGGCTGTGTAAGCAAAGAAATACACAGAAATTTCCAGTGACTCCTAAAGCATCAATAAAAGTGATCACTTAGTACACATGGTGTTTTTCACAACTCTCTGTTGGTTCAGAGTTTATCATCAGCAACTCTAAAAGTCACGAATACGCCTTCCAGACGTGAACTGAATATCAAAACCAACATCTCGAATTTCCTTTGTATATATGAAGTCATGTTTTCCTTTTGGAGATTATATACCTGCAAAATATTTGCTGGTTTACATAAATGGGAATAGGCTCAATGTTTCTTTCTGAAGATGCTTTTACCGAAGTTTTTGACACACCTCACTGACTTCCTCACTCAATTACCAACGTCGCTGTGCAATATATCTGCATAAAGCATGCTCCAGGTTTGGTACATTTTAAAAACATTCTGCGGTCATCATTTTTCAGTCACGCTCTTTGTCGGTTTTGAGTAATGGGAATTGACTCTGACCCTCAGGGAGACCATAAAAAGGTGGGAGCCAAAATGAAGTGTTTCAGACAAAAACGGTGTGACAAAAAACAAGACATTTTGGTGAAGTTTGTTAACCTGTTAAACTAATTAAAGTAAGTTTTTTGTTGCTTCTAACACCTGGCTGGGACAGAAAGGGTTTCAAATCAATGAATCTACTGCCTCTCATCTCTCACTTTTACAGTTTGGGGGTAATATAGATGTCCTGTTAACCAATAGAAATATATTTTTTTAACGAAAAAATGTTCTCGATCACATACTGGATGGATTACAGCATAGCCTCTTCTTTCTGACACAAGCTGTCAGACTGCTTGATTTGCATACAGTGGCTGTCTGATTTGCTATGTGCTCCTTTGAGGGCAGCCCCATTCCTTCATGGCGCATCTGTCAGAGCAGGTTATTGCTTGTCGTGTGTGTCGGAGTGCATGCCTCTGTAATAGGTGAGAGTGAATTATGCAACTGAAAAGCTCACGGCAAGGATGCACGATGTGAATCATTTTGTCAAACTCTAAACAGCGTTTTTCTGCAGACTGTGGCCAATAGAGCTGTTTGTGGGTGAATCTCATGATTCCATACTCATGTGTTTGCCTCACTTTTGGCTGAGGGCCTCTTGTCAGATTAACCTAAGTTGATGTAAAAAAAATGTTTGCATTATCCACTTTCAAACAGCACTTTGTTTATAATTTTTCTACAGTACATGTGAGCACATTCCTAACCTCCCTATCAGTGGATTGCTGTTACCCAGCAGTATGCTGCCTTCACTGACTCTCTGCGCTTTTCAGGTGCAAGAATGCTCCCTTCAGTCCAGTGTGCTCTCCCAGGCTTAATGAACACAAGCTGTGCTGCACAGCTGAGATGTCATCATCATGTATCCTCTCACAGTTTAAACATGGAGTTTTCTCGAATCGGTTATAAGCATTTAAGGTCTTGCAGAGATTTCAGCACAGACATGTCAAATCCTCAGGCAACAAACAGCAAAGTAACATGAAGACCGCCCAATGCCCCCAGCCATAATTCAGTGGCAGCTTCAAGCTGAGATGTGGGCTCTTCAGAGATTTTATGACAAGAACAAAATGTTTTTTCTCTTAGGTTTCAAGGCCCTCTCTTAATCATTTTCTTAATTTTTTGTGCAGCAGTCTGGGATGCTTCCTGCCTTAAAGCAGGAGGCTCTGAGGGCAGGGATGCCCAGTTCAGCTTAGTTTAGCAATCAGCTTTTGTTTTCATAACTGAATTTTTGTTTTGTACAATTGTGAAGCCCATTGAGACAATTGTGTTATAATATTGGGCTTTTTAAATAAAATTAAATTGAACTGAATTAAATATTTAGTTTTAGTTTTACTAACAAGAGTCTGACAGAAAACATTTGAAATCATCTGTTTACATCTGCACTTTTAGAATTGCCAAAGTCACTGTCAGCCATACATATTTCAAAACAAATCAAAATATAAGGTCCATTGGTTCTTGATTAAATTCAGTTTACGCTGGTCAGTTCCTGCATGTTTAATTAGAAAAAATCGGACTTGTCTAAGCACCGTAGTAGACTTTTGTTGTTCTTCCCTGTTTTTTTTCCCTTTTCTGTCATTTCAAACTTCCTCATTTCACCTCATTCTCTCCAGGCCCCTTGCTTTTGCTTCTGATGTTCAGCAGTTTGCATGCATAAATGAATGAACAGAAGAACTGAAAAAATAAACCTCAGTTACATGCAGCCAGGGGAGAAAAACTGCACACTTGCAACTTCTTCTCACATAGATTTGACACAGTGAATGACTGATGAGCAGGGACAAACAGTGAACACAAACATGGCAGCAGGGGAAGCATGCACGCGTGTGTGTGTGTGTGAGTGTGTGTGCATGCATTGAGCACTGGACTTTAACTGTTGTACAATACATTATTAAGAAGCAGAGAAATACACAAAAACACAGGAGATGTTCTTATTTGGCAAAAAAAGCTTGTTACTTTTTGATGATGGTGTTTCATATTGATGACTGTTGTGAATTATGTGTTTTGTTGTCAAACAAGGACAACTTTGATTGAGCTTCATATTCCAGGAACTTAACTGTGACCTTTTGGATACTTTGACTTCACCTTAAACGCTGGTTTAAAGTAATTACTGAAAACTCAGTGTATCACTACAACATATCACAGTAATTTGTTTGTCTACGTTTTTTTCCATGTCTGGCCATTTTCATTTTGAAACTATATTGTTGGCCTGTCAGTATCTGAAGACTGTATGTCATTCTCCTGAGCTGGACATTTGAAAGTGAATTAATCAGATTAACCAGCATATACCTGCAGATATGCTCACATGTATGTGCTCATGTTTGTGCACATCTTGAAAAACTGGTAAATCCAGGTTGTCATTCGATGTCAAGTCTAATACAATCACACGGCCAAGGGAGCTCTATTATTCATGAGATCAATGAAGATAAGCAACCAAGCTTGATACAGGAAAGAGGACCACCCCATCCTCCCCAAAGTCCAACTCCTGACTTTCCTATTCTTTCATCTGGCCGTCAAGAGTCTTCCATCCTTCCATTTACAGTTCACTTCTTTGCAGAGTTTGACTCTTGAAAGTTGTGAACACAAAAGCCGAAAGGGTCAACCTCAAGGGACGCCAGCTGGTGAGAGACAGCCAGGTGCTTCCAACACCTTCACTAACAGGCCTTTAAAGCCAGTAGCAAAATGATAGAAGGTAAGGTGCAATAAGTGAGCCAAAACAAGGTGATAGAAAGTGATGGGGAAGGAGCGAGTTGGCGTCTGACCTCCAAAAATGACCAGAGGAAGAGTGAGCTTGCTTTGTGTTTCATGATTCCCTGAGAACATACGATCCAAACAAATAATTGCAACCAGCCAGAGTCAATGTAAAAGTCACACATTTAAATCACAGATAACTAAATAAATTAAAACAAATTAGACCTGATTTTTGCAGCCTACAGCGTTTGAAAAAATAAGTGCTGTACGAGTGCTTTAGTTCGGCCTAGTAGCAAAAATGTGGCGTTATTGTTTTATTTCTAACTATAGTTGATGTTGTAAGCCTTGGCAGCAAAAAAAAGAAGTTAAATAAGCTACATTTTAACTCACTGGACATACAGGGAATGTATGTTTGGCAGCACATTCAGTTCACTTCATATTTTTTTTAGTCAAACCTAAGTATTCTATATAGTTTAGCATACTTAGGTTTAGATTAGGCCTCTGACAGGCAAACATGAACAACAAATAGAGGATCTTTGCTTAGGAAATTTTTTTAATTTATAATTCAGAATCAGCAGAAAGAAAATATGATTTCATTTTAAAATTCCTATCTAAAATAACTAAATGTTTTCAACTCCACAAAGGAAAACCACACATTTTTTTGTCATTTTATCATAGGAGTTATGTAGTTTTGGCTTTAATTGTATGGCTCCTTAAAAAGGTTGGATACATTTTTTTTACAGTATTATGAATTCTGCATCAAATCTCTGGGTTTATGCAGAGGTTAAACAAAGGTAGGTAGCTGCCTGAGGTCCCTGACTGTTAAAGGCCCCTGTGAAGATATGGGCAAAACAACTTTTCCTTTTGGGATTTCACATGATATATCCATTAATTTTCAATGAAATATTTTAATTGGCTGTTTGATAAGGAAAGGTCTTAGTATCTTCCTATAAATCTACAAATGCGTCAGTGCAAGCGATTCAGTGAGGCAAAATTGAGCTTGATTAAAAACCAACAGCTAATTGAAATAAAATGATTGAATCTTCTGAGAAAACAATAGCCACAAGAAGGTTTAGATTAGGCCTCTGACAGGCAAAAATGAACAACATTTTAATTGCAGTCTACTTAAAGCTAGCAGGTTTTTTCTTAAGGCAGAGTGCTGATGACAACATCTTTAAACAACCATATTTTTCATTTCAAGATGTACTAGTTTTCTTAGATGTACTAGTTTTCTTAAAAATCTAGCCACAGGGGTTGCAAGCCAGTTGCCTCTGTGCCGGTCCCAAGCCCGGATAAATAGAGAGGGTTGCGTCAGGAAGGGCATCCGGCGTAAAAATTGCCAAAATAACCATGCGAATCATCCACAACACTTTTGACATACCGGATCGGTCGAGGCCCGGGTTAACAACGACCGCCACCGATGCTGTTAACCTACAGGGTGTCGGTGGAAATTTGACTACTGTTGGTCGAAGAAAGAGGGGAGGCAGAAGGGTCCGTGGCCAGAGAGAGAAGGGAAAAGGCAGGAACATAGGTTTGAGAATAGGGACTCTTAACGTTGGCACAATGACAGGGAAAGGCAGAGAGCTGGCAGACATGATGGAGAGAAGGAAGGTAGATGTACTGTGTGTGCAGGAGACAAGGTGGAAGGGCAGCAAGGCACGTAGTATTGGAGGAGGATACAAACTGTTCTATCATGGTGTTGATAGGAAGAGAAACGGGGTAGGTGTGATTCTGAAGGGGGAGTTTGTAAACAGTGTTCTAGAGGTGAAAAGAGTCTCAGACAGGATGATGAGCCTAAAGTTAGAAATTGAAGGGGTGATGGTGAATGTAGTCAGTGGGTATGCGCCACAGGTTGGCTGTGAGTTAGAAGTGAAGGAGAGATTCTGGAGTGAGTTGGATGAGGTCATAGAGAGTATCCCCAGAGGAGAGAGAGTTGTTATTGGAGCAGACTTTAATGGGCATGTTGGTGAGGGCAACAGAGGTGATGAGGAGGTGATGGGCAGGTTTGGTGTGAAGGAAAGGAATCTGGAGGGACAGATGGTGGTGGACTTTGCGAAGAGGATGGAAATGGCTGTAGTCAACACTTACTTCCAGAAGAGAGAGGAACATAGAGTGACATACAGAAGTGGAGGTAGGAGTACTCAGGTGGACTACATCCTATGTAGACGAGGTCATTTGAGAGAGGTTAATGACTGCAAAGTGGTGGTAGGAGAGAGTGTAGCCAAACAGCACCGCATGGTGGTGTGTAAGATGACTCTGGAGGTCAGGAAGAAGAAGAGAGGGAAAACAGAAAAGAAGACCAAGTGGTGGAAGCTACAGAATGAAGAAACTTGTGAGGAATTTAGGCAGAAGTTGAGGCAGGTCCTGGGTGGTCAGGATGAGCTTCCAGAGGACTGGGAAACTACAGCAGAGATTATCAGGGAAACAGGTAGGAAGGTGCTAGGTGTGTCATCTGGAAAGAGGAAAGACGGTAAAGAGACTTGGTGGTGGAATGAGGAAGTACAGGAATGCGTCCAGAGGAAGAGGTTGGCTAAAAGGAAGTGGGATGTAGAAAGGACTGAGGAAGGTAGACAGGAGTACAAGGAAGCGCAGCGTAGAGTGAAGAGAGAGGTGGCAAAGGCCAAACAGAAAGCTTACGATGAGCTATATGACAGGTTAGACACAAAGGAAGGAGAGAAGGACTTGTACAGGCTAGCCAGACAGAGAGACAGAGATGGGAAGGACGTGCAACAGATAAGGGTGATTAAGGACAGAGACGGAAAGGTGCTAACAACCCAGGAGAGTGTACAGAAAAGATGGAAGGAGTATTTTGAGGAGCTGATGAACGAGGAAAATGACAGGGAAAGAAGGGAGGAAGATGTGGTTGTTGTGGAGCAGGAAGTAGCAGAGATTGGAAAGGATGAGGTTAGGAAGGCTCTGAAAAGGATGAAGAGCGGAAAGGCCGTTGGTCCTGATGACGTACCTGTGGAGGTATGGAAGTGCTTAGGAGAGACAGCAGTGGAATTTCTAACGAGGTTGTTCAATAGGATTTTAGAGAGTGAGAAGATGCCTGAGGAATGGAGGAGAAGCGTTCTGGTTCCGATCTTTAAGAACAAGGGTGACATGCAGAACTGCAGCAACTATAGAGGAATAAAGTTGATGAGCCACACAATGAAGCTGTGGGAAAGAGTAGTGGAAGCCAGGCTTAGGAAAGAGGTGGAGATTTGTGAGCAGCAGTATGGTTTCATGCCCCGTAAGAGCACCACTGATGCCATTTTTGCTTTGAGAATGTTGATGGAAAAGTACAGAGAAGGTCAGAAGGAGCTGCATTGTGTGTTCGTAGATTTAGAGAAGGCGTATGACAGGGTGCCGAGGGAGGAGCTGTGGTACTGTATGAGGTCGTCTGGAGTGGCAGAGAAGTATGTCAGAGTAGTTCAGGACATGTATGAGAGAAGTATGACGGTGGTGAGATGTGCTGTAGGTCAGACAGAGGAGTTCAAGGTGGAAGTGGGACTACACCAAGGATCAGCTTTGAGTCCTTTTTTGTTTGCTATGCTGATGGACAGGCTGACAGACGAGGTAAGACAGGAATCTCCCTGGACAATGATGTTTGCGGATGACATCGTAATTTGCAGTGAGAGTAGAGAGCAGGTGGAGGAACAGCTAGAGAGGTGGAGGTTTGCTCTGGAAAGAAGAGGCATGAAGGTCAGTCGTAGTAAGACAGAATACATGTGTCTGAACGAGAGGGATCAAGGTAGAAGCGTTAGGTTACAGGGGGCTGAGGTGAAGAAGGTGCAGGAGTTTAAGTACTTGGGGTCAACAGTTCAGTGTGATGGGGAGTGTGGAAAAGAGGTGAAGAGGCGAGTGCAGGCAGGTTGGAGCGGGTGGAGGAAAGTGTCAGGAGTGTTGTGTGACAGAAGAGTGTCAGCAAGACTCAAAGGAAAGGTGTACAAGACAGTGGTGAGACCAGCTCTGCTCTATGGGTTAGAGACGGTAGCAGTGAGACAGAGACAAGAGGCTGAGATGGAGGTAGCGGAGATGAAGATGTTGAGGTTCTCCTTAGGAGTGACCAGGTTAGACAGGATAAGGAACGAGTACATCAGAGGGACGGCTCATGTTGCCTGTGTTAGCGACAAAGTCAGAGAAGCCAGACTGAGATGGTTTGGACATGTTCAGAGGAGGGATAGTGGATATATTGGTAGAAGGATGTTGGAGATGGAGCTGCCTGGCAGGAGGGCAAGAGGACGGCCAAAGAGGAGATACATGGATGTCTTGACAGAGGACATGAAGTTGGCTAATGTTAGGGTAGAAGATGTTCATGATAGAGTGAGGTGGAAAAGGATGATTCGCTGTGGCGACCCCTGATGGGAAAAGCCGAAAGAGAAAGAAGAACTAGTTTTCTTAAACTTAAAGAAGATGTATGAAGGGTACAAGTTAAAAAACATAAATAGTAAGGTCAATAAATAAAGCTGTAACTTAAATGAACCGTATGCTTGATTAAAAAAAACAGTTTATAATTTATTGTATTTTGTACTGTTTTACAAAATTTGTTCTCTTTTTTGGGGCAGACTTCCTACTGTTTTTAAGGAGATTGAAATGGTACAATCTTTGGCGAGTCAGAACTTCTTTTAAATTCAAAAACCTGAATCCAAAAAACATGTATATAAAAGATAAATGTCATGAAAGCATTTTTAAAATTATAAATGTAATTAGCTAAAAGTGATTTAATGTTTATACATGTAACCCTTGTGCTATCCTAGGCACTTTAACATTGGGAGTTGGGTCATCTAGACCCACTAGACAGTGCGCTGAACCTTTTTTCTTCAATGATTTGTGATCTTCACTGGTGTCCATGGATTACATGAAATCTTTCCACCTTTATCCACCTTTGTCATGGTAGGGAGAAGAACATGTCAATGTAAGGGTGGGGTCATCTTAGATAGCACAAGGGTTAAAAACAGAGCACAGACAAAAATACAGATGTTCTTCATTGTGTTCATTTGATGGATTAAAAGTTGATGAAAGAGCCACGCGATAATTGTGAGTTTTTTAAGCAAAAATGGCTAGACAAAATTTAAACTGACCTAACAGAACAAAAAAAGAAACAAATCTAACTGAAGACAAGACACATGAGAGGTTATATATTGGCCGATCAGACAATTGACACAATTGGGAGGGAATTGAACAGAATTTTAAACATCTGTACAATTAAATCTTTATTTTACAAGGGCTATGTTTACTCAACAGAAATAACCTACAGACAATTACACAAAGTTTAGCTCCATATATTAACCAAAATGCACAGAAAATTCCAGTTCATCTGGCACTTCTGGATGGGTCCTTAACCCTTGTGCTATCTTGGATGACCCCCACCTTACTTTGATGTGTTATTCCTGCCATGAAAAAGGTGGATAAAGGTGGAAAGATTTCATGTAATCCATGGACACCAGTGAAGATCACAAATCATTGAAGAAAAAAGGTTCAGCGCACTGTCTAGTGGGTCTAGATGACCCAACTCACAATGTCAAAGGGCCTAGGTGACAAGGGTTAAACCAGATAAATTCCACTGGTTAGGAACCAGAACGTTTTTCTCCACATACAGTACACTGTCAGAAAAAAGGGTACGGTTGGGGTACGTTTGTGAACACTTAGGGTACAAATGATGAATTTGTACCCTAAGTGAGTCATAATTACACCTTAGGGTACTCATATGTACCATTTAAGGATAAAAAAGGTACAAATATGTTTCCAACCATCAGAGGGCCCATATTTGGACCCTTTATTCCACAAACAAAGGTACAATCACTTGTGTGACAAAAGTAATAATTCAAAGTGTATGAAACGTCACCCAAAATCATTTAATACGTTGTTGGTAATTTGGAAAAAATGCAAAAAATAACCATATATATTTAAGAGACCACACATCTTTTATGACTAGTTCGGAACAGTACACAAGCACATTATATTTTATTGATTGTGCAGAGCATCAAGATAATAACTTTTAAACATGTATTAGTGTGAGCCTGTTTTGTTTTTTTACTTATATAAGAGCTGTTTTAAGTTTTGCCTTTAATTTAGAGCAAAAGCACAATGTAGACAAAATTATTTGATGTTTTTAACCTTATATGGTGTACTTTAACTTGGCTTAAGTTCAATTTAAATTTCTAGTCTTTGAGCTGTTAATTTAAGTTATTTTTTTTCTAATCATACATTCTCATAAAAAGTAAATTTCTCTGTTACTACGTTACATTAAGTGTACATATTAGTACCTTTTAGCTTTTCTACCTACACAGGAAAAATGAGAGAGTACTTTTTTCGGAGTTACCATCAGTAATTTTTATTTAAGTAGGTGTAAAAACGTAGAGGAAATATGTTGGAGTAAACCAGCGAGACCACGCCCACTCTACTTTCTTAAGTTTCGTTTCTTCCGCCATTTTGTTATCCCGCAGCGGCCGGAGGAAGATAGAGGCTGTGACTGAGGTAAGTCTGCTAATTGCTCAAAAATAAGTTGGAAACTTGTTTTAAGCGGGTTCGGTTATTTTATCTGTAAGGAATAACTTTTTTGTAGAGGAATGCTGCTATTCCACCGTGTATGTGCCTGTGAGGAGATTGCAAACTACGAGCAGGAGTTTGCTAACGGTTAGCCTCAGCCGTTTGAAGTTCAGCTAAATGCAGCCATTAAATGAATTAAGCTGTTGTTTTTATTGGTGTTGTACCGCGTTCCGTTAAATACATTGAAATATATACATTTTATCACTAGATAATTCTGTCGCCGTTTTACCGATGTACGCTGGCGTTTATGCACCGGTTGTTGTTGCCCCCCCCCCCCCCCCTCCTTTTCTTTTTCTTTCTGTCTTTCTTAGTAAGGAAGCCAGCTACTTTTGAAATGACCAGCTCCATAATTCCTGCTGATATTTATCAGGTCCGTCGAATTCAATGCGTTAATCATTTGAATCTGTAATGTGTAGGAGTCCAATAACGTTTTTTTACACCCCAGTATGGCAGTCCTTCCCATTTATATGTCAGCCTGCCTTAGCTGCTGTGCGCGCGCAGCCACCATTTCTCGAATGCAAGACAGTGACAGAGACTGTTTGGTTGTCATGATCGCTCATTGTTGGTCAAGCGAAGTTTACACTGTGTTGTTGATTTTGATCATTCTCCTGCAGAGATTTTTTTTTAAATGGAGGTCCGTGATTCCAGATACTCGTCACGATTTCCCATACCAAAAACTCATCTATAAACCAGGAAAAAATAAAAAAATTTAAATGAACTTCCAAGAAATAAATCTGTAGGCCCTTAGAAGCCAGTGCATTGTCGTCAGTGTTTTTTTTTTAGCAGTTCTACAAATCCTGCAACATTGCTGTGGCAGCTAGTGTGAACTGTATATTTGCCATTACTATTTTAAAATGTATACATTTATTTGGAACAGGGCCTAGATCTGAATAAATGCTGTGTTGGTACCTTTTGGTGTTGTAATGTTTTTTCTTTTTTGTAATATATAATTTTTTTTCCCACCAGGAAAGATGCAAGCTGTGAGTGAACATGTCGAATACCAAAAAAAAAAAAAAGTTTTGAAGTTCAGCTGACCTTCAAATCCTTTTGGGAATGCGGTGAGTGGAAACATCACAATTTCCAGCATTTTTCTTTACAGGAATCAGTCAACTTTGTGGATAAACTGTCAGCTGTGATGCAAACAGATTTTTTTAATTGCTTTTTAATTTAAAGATAATGAATGTGTTCACAGCTGCCAAAAAGTTCAACATCCCAACCTTGGACTTGAAAGTGTTTGATGACTCAAAGACACAAGTTGATGAGCAGGTTTTTGATCTCCTGTTGAAAAACCCAAACCTTGGTGTGTTGGAAATTTGTCTGGCCGAAGATACAAATCCAGAAGGTGAAGTTTTTCTTTTAAATTGTAATTTATCTATTTTGTTTTGAATGGTTTTGGGTAAATTCCCCTTTGATGCCTGAATTTATTTCCAAGGGAAATAATCTGTGTTTTTGCTTTCAAGTACATGCTAAATTAAGAACATTTTTGAGCTGAAGAGTTTTGATTATGTATTTGCATCAATAGGAGTCTAAGGGTTAATGATTTATTTGGCAGGATAGTGTAGGGAACAAAAGACGGGAAAATAAGTGAGTTTTTTATCCTATTGCTGTCTTAGACAAGATAATAAATCTGCTAAACTGTTAAGTTGGTCAGTATTTAAAAATCTTTTTTACTTTTTTTGTTTTTGCTATCACACTCATTTAAATATTACAGTAACTGAAAGCTTTAATACTTTGACAGATCAGCCGAGTTGTCCTGCAAAAACCTGCAATACCAGTTCAAGTGGAGATACTGAAGTGGACTCAGATGACACAATAATATTACAACACAGTCCTACAACAAGACGAAGAGTTGAAGACGCCTCTCTTGCCAAAGTAAGTAAATAATCTATTCACAAAGTCATTTCAAGCATTCAAAGTCAGGCTGTCTTTCCAATTCAGTTTAGTTGTCAAACAGTGCAGTAAGGCAGATCATCCAAACTAGTTTAAAGTTTTCTAGGGAAACAGCAGATTGCACCGAGTGAGTAAGTCACAACACATTGAATACATTCTGGAATACTGTCCTCATCATACAAACATATAATTCTTCTGTATTTCCTTCAACAAAGCTCTAAATAATTAACAAGATATTGACTATACGGGCGACAGTGGCTCAGGTGGTTTGAGTATTCACTCAAATTGGGATGAATCAGGAACAGACAAAATAAATGCAGTTTGAGGAAGGTCTCTATTGTGACGCACCACATGAAATGAAGTGGGTCCGAGTCCCTCTGCTCTGCCGTATTCTGATGCGTCCACTTGCAGACAAACAGATCCATTAACATCTTCATCATACTTGTCTGAGCTTGATCTAAACTATGGCCAGAAAGCTTCAATATTGCTCACCATTTTGGTTTCACCACTAATGTTAGTTTTAGGTTGGAAGGACTAAGCTAGTGGGAGAGGGCGTAAACAAAGGGATGATTGGACATCAGCAGAAGGTAACTACTGTGTCAATAGCCCCGCCTACAACTCAGAAGTTAATTTCTGATCAACTCCAAACCATTCTGCACAAACTGTCTTTAAACATCATCTCAAAGTGCTTTAACCCCAGTAATCAGTGATTGCAGTTGTATTTTTTATTATTAATATGGACTTTTAAATTTGATCCAATAGGTGGTTGCTGTCATTGGTGAGGATGCATCATCCGTTGAAGGTCATGTGAATGTCCTGCATATCCTGTACAGCAAAGTGCGAGAGGATATACTAAAGAAGTACCCTTTCTTGAAGACAACCTCAGGGGTCAGTGACATTTTAAATCAGTTCTCAGCTTAAAATACATTTTGAATGTCAATATAAGCTGAGACATCTGCTAAAATGAACATTAACAGCTTTAACCCAATGGTAAAAACATTGTAATTTTCTAAACTCATATATAAATATATAGTCATTCAAGCCAAGTAATATTTATACAATGAGATCACTAAAGGGAAATGGCAATGAAAGAGGCAACAAAGAATATTAGAATGTTTTATGTCTTTTGTTTGTTTTAGTTGAAGTGAATGATTAATTTTCTAATTTTTTTTTAATTTTCAGTTGTTTGATGTTGACCGAATGCATCCATCACCTGTCAGTTTAAGCCAGCGCTTCAAAGACGGCGTTTACCAGTATTGTGCCAAAGGTGCTTGAGCTTGTTCAAAGAAAAGCTCCATTAGCCAAAGTCTCCAAAGAAGCAAGAGAAGAGATGCTTGCAGAGGATCTACTAGGTATTGACATAAACGTAATCCTTGGTAATCTTTAGTGTGTTTTATAGTTCTTCTTTTTAGAATTTGTATCAATATTATCTTATCACATTTATGCATTTTATTATTTAAATTATGGATTTAAACTTGGTTATAAGTTTACTTTTTTTATTATCTATTTTTAGAAAATGTAGAATGCAGTAGAAAGATGTACTTAAAATGAGGTCTAGTGCTTCTTTTGTTAATGTCACAAGTTTTATTTCATGGTTTAAAAATGGTAACTGAAGTGCTATGTGCTGTTTACAATTGATCAAATGTTAAGGTTATAGTTACAATGAATGCAATGTGAACTGAAGGAAAAATATAGATTTTTCATTATTGTAAAATTGCTAATAATTGTAAATATATGCATCCTGTTGTGAAACTGTGGAGCTTAAAACATTCATACTGTGAAATGTCAGAATTGTAATTGTTTTGAATGTTTAATAAATGTGATAAACAGTATACTGGTCTTTTAATGTGCTGTATCTGGTACAAATTTGCCATCAAAGGGTACAAAAGGCTTGTCACTGGGGCAGTACCCTTAAAAGAACAAATTTGTACCTTTTTTAAAGGTACATTATGGTACCATAGCACTATAAGGTACAATTTTGTCCACAGAGGTACATATTTGCCTTTGAAAGGTACATACTGTAAGGGTACAGATACGCACCTATATGAAAGGGTACAACATTTGTACCCTTGAGGGTACTGCCCCAGTGACAAGCCATTGTACCTCTAAAGGTACAAATTTTGCACATTTTTTCTGACAGTGTATATCTCAAAGAAAATTAAAATGTAAAAGGGTAAAATGGAAATAATTTCTATAAAGATGTTTGAAATTGAAAGAAAGTTGATGATGTAAAACTGGTCATGAAACTGGTGTATTTGCTATGTTTGATGAAGTCAAGCTGAATTATGATAATAACTTGTAAGCTCTGGGAACATTATCTTCCACTGGGAAACATCCATGTGTCACTTGTCCTGGCTGTGACATCTTCGAGGGAGTGCGTATGTGCTGGCCTGCGCTTCCTGTGTGTGATGTCAGCACACAGGCTGTGGTCAGCAAAGTCGAGAGAGTCCAGTAAAGCTGAGGTTTGGAATTGAATGGATCTGAGGCAGCTGGAGCCGAATCCCGGAGGGAGAGCTGAGAAAGTGGCCACAAAGATTCTCCCAAAGGCCTCAACAGAGAGACGCAGAGGAGAGAGCGACCCTGATTCTGATGTGCAGCGTATTATTAGTGGAGGCATGGTGATGCCATTGTCTTTTTCTGGACCTCAAATGATCATGCAGTCACCAAAATCTTCCTGAATCTGCGTGTGACTGAGTGTAAACACCACTGCGCACAGGAAGCAGTAGTGACGCTCTCACACCACCCACCATAGAAATGAAAGCGGAAAGCTAAAGCAACTGAGCAACTGTGCTCCACCCCCTGCCCTCCATCCACCCCGCACATGGAAAACTACTGTAGCATTGTGCTTTGTTTGTACTGGCCAGCTGGTGGGTATATTTACTAACAGTGAAGAAATGAATCAGGGCACATAATGTGTTTGTGTGTGTGTGTGTGTGCACGCGCACTTCTGTGTGTGTTTGGGGACAGTGAACAAATGATGGCAAAACAATATGGTGTAGACACACTCCTATGCTCCTCTCCTGACACGTGTGAGGATAAACATTGATTTACTTAATTGACGTTAACACCCTGTTGAGTAAACACACAAGAAAACTCAGCACCGCTGCAACATCCGACAGTCACCAAACAAAGACACGACAGCATGTGAGTTGGCTGTGTTGTCAACTATCCTATGAGCTTCGACGAGCGCGGTAAACATCACCGGTTCAGGCTCGGTACAGATACCTGTATTATGATTTAACAGCCCTCGACTCTCACTGTCATGCTCAGCGGGAGGGAGGGAAAAAAAACACTAAAGCAGTTCATGTAATAAAAGTCAATCCATAACCAGAATTGTGACAACCCCTTTGTCACTGATCTAAGGATACGATTTTTCAATTGCTCAATTGGTCAAAAAAAACACAATTCATGTAGTGTAATGAAATAAAATTCAGAAATAAACTCAACATTAGTACATCACCTCAGTTACAGTGATAGAATAGAGAACAATGATGACTTGTCTGATTCAAAATAACTCAAGTATAAGGAGTTAAAAAGATTTAAAAAAAGGATCACCACAGTGGAGCAATTTATATGGTGACTTCGGAGTGACGTTTTACCCTGAATTCCTTTCCTGATGCTAACAAACAAGTCATTAATGCTACCGATGTAAAGTCTTAAAAGATTATTAGAAACTAAGACTTTGTAAGCGACAAAAGGTATCAAGATTGGACTGCTACTGACTATTGATATATAAGGATCAATCCTGTATCGATAATCTCTGACAATGCCCAAAGTTGAAGTGGGTCAGGTAGAATTGACCAAAGTTTACTCTGTTGAAGCTCGAAAATGGGGATTGGGTGGGAGCTTTGTTGAGTGCATTCATGGGTTCACCCACCAACCAATTATAAAAACAAAAAAATTTGAGCTCTGATAAAAATAAAACAGCTGATAATACAAAAATTGTCATGAAAAGAGAACAAAAATAATAAATATTAAAAAATCAAGAAAAATGTTGACACCAGATTTCACACAGGTACAGTAAACTTTTTTACATACTAAAATAAAAATACGTTTCATTTGTAGGCACCTTGTATGGCACCAAAGGCTGCCTTATAGGTGTACTTAAAATGGACAAAAAAAAGTTGTAAATAAAAATAGATAAAGTGCATTTTTCAAACGTATGTTTTCTTGGGACTTTGTGATGCGGTGTTCATGCTGTAGTTGAGAGTTTTAGATGCAACATGGATGTTAATAACATGTTGCCTTATATTAAAACCTCCAGCGATCATGAAAAGGTACTTCAAGATACCGTAATTCCTGGTCTATCAAGTACAAACCTAACAAAAGAGAGAAAAAAGAATAACATAATACAGTAATAATAGAGACTCTTATTGTGTATTTCAGTCCTCTTAATTTTTTTCCTTTTTTTTTTTGAAGAGGTTGCGTTCCTTTTGCAATTTTTCTGAGATGGTTGTTTAAAAAATCAGATCCAAAAACTATGACAGTAAATTTCTGCTTTCAATTCTAATGCTCAGCTACAGTTTCAGAAATGCACAGTCAAACAGCTGTTACGTCCAACATTAAAAATTTATAAAAAATTATTTGACTCCATGGAGTTTCACAACTAATTTCTCTGCACTGAGGTAAAGGATGAAGCAAGAATTTAGCAGAAAAGAAAATATCAAAAATAAAGAGCGGGCCCTATTTAGTGTGTTCTGCTTCTGTTCATAATCAATAAAGCTTTACTGACTTGTACTGTTAACACATCTGTTTTGTGAACTTTTTAAACTTACCGTATATTACCCGTTAAACCTTTAAATCTAACATACTGAACTACCACAGAAGAGGTTCCATTTTCTCAGGTGATTCTATATTTTTTTTATTGTTTGACAACTTGATTTCATAAGGGCAAGTTTTTGCCATTAAACAGACAAAGACTGGCAATCTTCCAACCAGTTGTTTAAGTCTACATATTTAGATGGCAAGAAAACAGCAGCTGTCCTGGATCATCTCAACCTAAGATGCATACCACCACCTGGGGCTTCACGCAGAACATGTACAAGATCTTGTTACTTTGTGCATTCTACTGGGCAAAAATTGCCATTGATGGGGTGGGTTTCAGCCAGGAAGGAACAATGGCCGGCCCAAGATGGTAGTTTACAATAAACTTTCTGCAATAGAATGGAAAAAGTACGTTGTTTAACAAGTATTTACTGGTAAATCATTTCTTGAAACACAATTTGAGGGGGGTTGGGTGCTTCAACCCAATTACTGCTGCTGTTAAGATAATCCAGTCCCTTCACACAGTTAAGTATAAAACTGGACTTCTGCCATACACCTCATCCAACACTGCTAGAAAATGCAAGCCCAAAAAAGTATGGTCGAAGCTCTATATACTCAATTGCAATAGGGAAAGACGCTGTAATCTGATGGTTAAGAAAGTACATACTCATTGTTACTGCCTATGTGAGTACAGATTGCTAATGATGGTTATTAAAGAGGTACCGCTTCTTTCAGAGATGTTGTGACTGCTACAGTTTAACCCTTTAACACCAGAGCTTTAGTTCCAGTGTTTATATTCTTTCGACTAAGAAAAGATAAGATAAAGTTCCCTGACCCCTTCGTGGGGAAATTGAATTGTTACAGCAGCTCTGGGGATCAGGCATCATTGTGCAAAGAAAAATAAAACGTACAAAACAATTGAAGGTAAGGTTAAAACAACATTTTTTTTTTTTTTTTTTTTTTAACTTGTCCTGTCCAACAGCTGGGCAGACAGACGAGAGCTGAGGGCCTCTTGTGTTGGACATATTTTGCTTTAACAAGAGGGGTTATTAATCTTCTGACAAACCAAAGGTATGTCTGAATAAACCCCTTTTGTAATTGAGGCCAAACTTTATTAATTTCAATCATGTCTGAAAATCTTTGGTGTTGGACCGGACGGAAAAGGAAAGAGGGGAAGAAGAGAGAGGGACGCTAGAGAGAGGGGGGGGGGGGGGGGTAGGGGGTGCTAATAGGAGGGGAAGGGGGATAAGACCATGAAGCAGCATACAGCAACAAGTTTACTGGTTGTTAATCATTATGGTAAGGTTCAAATGCAGTACAAAAAGGTCGGGGCCTGTCCACACACACACTCAAATGTTATAAACACACCTGCTAGCTGCAAAAATGTCCACCTGTCGACATGTACACAAAACAGATAGTGTTCACACACGCATACTTATGCCTTAAAACCAACTAGTGTGAAATATTTCAGTCATTCAGTCATGCAAGCTATTAGTGCAAAGGTGAGCTAACACCAGTGCTCAGGTGAGGTTTTATGTTCTTCTAAAATGGATGGTGGAACGTGAAAAGAAGGAGGGAGAGTGCCCAGCCATCCCCACCCCAAGACCCCCACCGCAGCAGCAGCGGCAGCCGGAATCCCCCCAACGCCACACGGGAACCGGCAGGGAACAACCGCCGCCGGGGCGACCAAGCCCGCCACCCAGGCCAGGGCCAGCAGGGCCGCCGCAAGGCCCCCAGAGCCAGAGGCCAGGGAAGCACGGAGGGAAAGAGAGCCCAACCAGGAGAGCAGCCCCCCCGCCGCGCCGGGAGAACCCAACGCAGAGCCCCACCGGAGAAGGACGCCCACAGCCCCAAACGAGCACCCCACCACCACCCAGGAGTTCCGGGCATCCCCCCGCCCCAACCCCAGGTACGAGCCAGGACCCCCCAAGGGAGACCCGCTCCGCACTCCAGGCAGCCATCCGCCCGGCCCACGGTTGGTCCAGGGAGGAGCGAGGCAGGGGGCCCGCCGCCCCCGCCCAGGAGGGGGGAACCCCGGGGAAAAAAAGAGGGCCCACAAGGGGTGTTATAAATATGGCCCGACCAGGCTCGGCCACAGTTGGAAATTTGGCGGGGCCCAGCACTCAGGAGCAAGGACCAGAACCCACCCCCCAGGGACCAGACACCCCCGGCTCAGATGTAATGTGAACTCCCCCACCGCGCGGAGAGAGCACCGCCGGGCCCAGGAAGCCGGCACCCCGGGGACACGGCCGCCGTTGCAAAGGGGCCCGCACCCCCCACCAGGGAAGAGGCAGGGGACAGATGGACCCAGGTCCCACCTTCCTTGCAAAATGTGTGTGCGTGTATGTGTGTTTGAGATGGTGTGTGTGTGCATGTGTGTGTGTTTATGTTGGGATGTATATATTGAGGGGGGAGGGGTGTGTGTACTAAGGGGGGTGCGGTTAATATTGGCGGGTAGGGCACTAAGGGGACATCTCCTGATTACTCACAGTGACGTCCCCTCACCCTCCCCACCAAGGGGCCCTAAATGTCTAAGGTGCGGTTAAAATTGGCGGGTAGGGTGCTAGGAGGACATCCGCTGCTTGCTGGCAGTGATGTCCAAGCACCCCCCCTACCAAGGGCCCTACATGTCTAAGGTGCAAATAAAACCGAAAGAGGGGGGGCCCACTCCATACGGCAACCATAGGAGGGGGGCCACTGCCTAGTAAACCCCCCCCCCAAGGCTCATCGCAGGCTAAGCCCCCCACCCCCTCACCCTATTATGAGGTTATATGAGGAAGGGGGTAAGTTGGGGACAGCTGATAGACTGTCCCCCGGTGGTCAAACAGCTGTCCCCCCCCCCAGCAAGGGGGCCAGGCCCAACCAGCCCAGGGGCCCCACCCCCGGAGGCGCCGACACCCCAGGCCCAGCACCACCCCCCCCACACAGAGAGAGAGGAGCCAGAAAGCGCCGGCCCCCCCCGGAGCAAGCCCAGGCCCCCACCCCCAAACGCCGGCCCTAGAAGAGCTCTGGTCAGGCCGAAGGTTAAAACAACATTAAATAAAATAAAAATGTGCAACTTTTCAAAAATCTTATTATATACACTGTACATGCATTGCCAGAGAGAGAAAAAAAAGAGAAAACTTAGAGTACCGTAAAGAATAAATTAAAGATTAAAGTAACTCTCCAACCGTCTACGCAATAAATGTAATTCCAGTGGATTTTGAAGAGGAGAAAAGCAAAAATGTCAGAATCAGTCAAATTCCCTTTGATTGAGTCGGTCGGGGAGTTAAGGCATGTCAAAGAGGGTATGTTATTTAGGTGTTTCCGGCTATATATCCAGTGTTAAAAGGTTAAACAAAACCTTAAAGCACACTTAAGTCTTAACATAAGGCATTAGACTATAGTGTTTTAGTATCCTGCAATGGTAAAATTTAAACATTATTTCATTATAAAATGTTTTCAAGATAAAAAAAAACCACTTCTTTGCACTACTCTTTATAATTACATCTTTCTCTAATTGGAAGAGCATCTTCCATCATCAAAGTTGTAAACTGCTTCAGTCATGCATGTCTGAAAACAGGTAACATCTGTGATTGGTCACATCTGTGACCAATCACAGATGTGAAAGCAGGTCAATCTAGTTCTGTGTGCAAGTGGACTGGGAGCACATATTCATGTAAATTCATTAGCGGAGGGAAATTGCTCAGTTACACTTGATGCTTTCTTAGAAATAGCTTTAAGGAGTACAAATTTGGGAGAGAACAACCGAGTTTTCATGGGATTCCTGACCATCAAAGGAAAAGCCAGAAATTCTAAAAGATATAAATACGCTTCCACTTCCACAAATCCATCTAAAAAAAGGAACTTTTAGGCAACAGATAAACTATTAAATTTAATTGGTACGCTTTATGTAATCAACCATTATAAATGAAGATCATCCAGTGTCTTAAAGTGGAGTCATCTACTAAAGATTCCAAAATACTCAATGTGAGCAGTTTATTGAAGGAAAAGTTAAAAAAATTCAACATCTCAAAGCATGAACAGAACGGCTATCTGTTACAATAAGCCAATAAAAATAAAAACCCTGACTTGAGCTCACTGTTTAGACACAAACTATGCCTTCAAGCTGGCACAGGCTGATCCACTCAGGATGTCATAAACTGACAGGGTGTCACTTTGTATATTTTTTATGTGTTAAAACGTTGTAAAGATTCTGTTTGGATGCCCCCTTATGCGTACTGCGGTTTAATGGTTAGGTTGCCTTTGGTGAAGCTTGTGTTTGGGAAAGCCAACTGACAACGGTCAGACAGCGGCAGAGCGTCTTTCCTGTATTTGCTTACAAAACACTTAATGTTTGTGCATAACTCTGAATCACAATGCTGCTTTTTCATCTTTCCTGCTTGCGTCAGTTGTGCTGTTAGAGACATATATCATTTTTGCAGTTAACTTATTAAAAATATCAACTTCCTGAAATACGTTTAAAACTAAAATGAGCATTTTGGAGGAAAAAAAAGTTTTTAAATTTCATGTGAGAGTCCCTGCAATTTTCCCCCCACAAATTAATCAATTTTCAATAACATTAATTAAACTTCACGGACTATAATCTGGTCCAGCATTTGAAAAACTAACCAAAGGTAGTTTAGTAGAGAAAGATCATATGGCAGAATTGTGGCACTGCAGCACTAAAGACATGCATAAAGATAAACAAATGAATTTATAAAGTATTTTCATTTAAAAGGGTGGAAGGCTTTTTTAAATGTGTATAATGGGAGCAGAGATGAATCCCAACATTTAATAATTAAATACTCCTCACTCTGACAAATAAAACAATTAAGATAAGATAAGACAAGATAAGATAAGATAAGATAAGATAAGATAAGATAAGATAAGATAAGATAAGATAAGATAAGATAAGATAAGATAAGATAAGATAAGATAAGATAAGATAAGATAAGATAAGATAAGATAAGATAAGATAAGATAAGATAGCTTTATTTCCATTGTACAGTCACACTTGGTACAACAGCACAACGAAATTGCAAATTGTTCCACACTGGTGCAAAGAGAAAGAAGAAAACAACATACTAATAAAAAACAGCTTACAATTGTCTTTCATACAAAAAAGTATCTAAAAATATATACATATATAAATATATATATGTACACAAAATATATACCAATATACACATGCACACCAAGTGTATATACAGAATATACATTCCTCATTCTCCCAGAGAAACTACACCATGTCTGTGTTCATGAGGGCTATTGCTCTGTTGTAAAACTGTCTCTTCTGAGTCTGTTTGACTGTGACCTCTGCACCCTTCGTCTTTTTCCAGAGTGCAACCATTTAACCCTTGTGCTATCCTAGGTACTTTACCATTGGGAGTTGGGTCATCTAGACCCACTAGACAGTGCACTGAACCTTTTTTTTTCAATGATTTGTGATCTTCACTGGTGTCCATGGATTACATGAAATCTTTCCACCTTTATCCACCTTTGTCATGGTAGGGACAACATGTCAATGCAAGGGTGGGGTCATCTAAGATAGCACAAGGGTTAAACACCCAGTGTCCTGGGTGTGTGCAGTCTTTTATGATGGTGCGTGCCCTCCCAAGACAGCGGGTGCTGTAGAGGTCCTTCAGTGACAGAAGAGGGTAGCCAATGATCTTTTGGGCAGTGTTTATGACCCTCTGTAGAACCTTCTTGTGTGCCATGGTGCAGCTTGAAAACCACACGGAGATGCAGCATGTTAGTACACTCTCAATGGAGCCTCCTGAGGATCCTCAGGAAGTGAAGACGCCGTTGGGCCTTTTTCATTACCTCTGTAGCGTTTGAGCTCCATCTGAGGTCTTCATCAATGTGCACACCAAGGTACTTGCAGTTTTGCCAAAATATATAAAAAATGTTAATGCAGAAATTCATAAAAGAGCTTTGTAGAGCTTTAAATGTTTTTTTAATAAAATTTCGCATTTTGTTCCTTAGTTTACTTGTTTTTTCCACTAACTTCATGGGTCATTACCTTTTTTCGAACCATATAATCTCAGTTTGTTTTGCACAAAGACCATGGAAAAAAATGTTTTAAACTTAACTATATCCTAAAGTTTTCACTAGTGTTTCTGTATTCTCTGCCTGACTTGTTAGGCAGCAAAGTAGAGTCATGACAAAAATCTCCAGTCCCATGTCTTTCTTTCCACCGTAAAGCCAGCGCAGTGAGAATTGTGGGTAGGAAAGGCTGAGTGGAAGCAACAGGCAGAGAGGAGGGAATGTCCCAATTCTAACGGCCAGAGTGAGAAGGGTGGAGGGAGGTTGGAACAACGTGAGGCTGGGCTCTCAGAAGAAGTTGCTAGAGGATAAGGCGTGTTCCTTTTGGCAGCACAGAGCGGTGTCAATCCACTGGTGCCATCTGATGCCTGAGCTTGTGACGGTGCAGCACTGTGTAGCACACACTGAGAAAGATTTGGCAGCTATAAATAGGCTCTGTGTTAAAGAGACGTATTGTAAATATAGTGCCCTGGCGCAGTGTCACTTTACACCCCCTCCCTTCAACTTGCTCTTGGTCTTAGACTGGACTTCTTTTAACAGTTTCATTAAACCACAGTATGTAATGAGAACTGGAAAAAAGTATTGAAGACAAGGAAAGAAAGGGAGATAAAGAAAGATAAGACGATGGCTGGCAGCTGTAGCTATTGGACAGATTAGGTTGTGTGTAAGCGTGATGTAATGTAACTGAGGCCAGGCTTCCCCGGATCGTCTAGCATCTGCAGGCTTGGGAAGCTCCCAAAAAACAACAGAGAAAGAAGAGGTGCAGGAGGTGATCCTTCCTGTCTTTTTCTCCTCTCTTCTTCTCTTGCAGATTCTCCTGACAACATCTTCTCTCCTACATTTTCTAATTTTTCTTTTACTACTTCAGTCTTGTCTCATGTTTCTGAACTTTCCCTTGTCCCCCCTGTCTCTTTTCTTCCGCTCCCTTTGACATTTTTTTCTTGTTTCTTCTCCTCTTTCTTTTTGTTGCTCTATTCTTTCCTGTTCTCCTTTCCTCTCTGAAAACCTGTGAAGAAAGTGTTCTGCTGGGTGTGGCGAGGTTTTCATGTAAGCAAACACTGGGTCTACTATGCTTTTTTTTACTCTGTGTGCTTCTAGTTTGCTTCTATCACATAAAAAAATCATTCTATTACGCCACACGGTGACGTTTCTGAGGGAATCAAATGTCAAGTAAGCGAACATTCAAGGAAAGCTTTAATGTGTGCGCAGATTACCGTGCATGGCTTTGGACATTTGGCACAGATCTCCAGGAGCTTTTTCCTCTTTGTTTCTTTTTAGGCTCAAACAAGCGACTTCTTTACAAGAGAAGCTCAGATCCGCTCTGTCTCGCTCTCTCTGTCTCATACACACACTATGACGCAACAGCCACTGGTCATGTTCCCAAGGTCCTGTTCTCAGAGCAGTCTGACTGGAGGCCTTTGTCTGTGCTCACTTTAAAAATAAACTGGGGAAGGATTACCATGCACACACGCACACACGCTCACACACCTACACACACAAACACACACACACTTTCTCTTTTCCTCTTTAATGCGTGAACTAAGCCTGACCTATAGGTGGAAAACGTGTGTACTGCCAAATTGTGATGCTGTTTAAGTGAAGTGTGTGTATCTCCGTGTTCCTGTGGACACAGGAGTGTCCCATTTTGCTCTGCCTTCTCCTGATCATGTAATTATGGGCTTGTGTAACACCTGTATGCGTGCATGAGCACTTGTGAGAATGAGCATCAAGGGGGATCACAGCACCTGTTGGTTCAGGACTGTGCTTGAAACGTGACGCCTACTCAAACTGCTGGACCAGCATTAATCTCATCACAGAGCAGATTGAAGGTTTAGCTGGGTTTGACATGTCTTACTTTCTGAGTTAAATTTATAACTTTTTATGATTTGTGGAATAAGTTTGTTTTTTTAGTCTACTTTTAGGCAATTTCCTTAAAGATCTTAGGTTTTCTGGACAGTTCCCAACTCTACCACCTAACTGATAGTTTTGTCTTTTTATGTAGAGTTCAATCATTTCTGAGCTTTGATGCAAACAATAATGACAAAAATCTCTAATTATAGTTATAGTTTTTACTGTTCAAGTTTTAAATATAAAATACCATGTATATATACCATGTATATATATATATATATACCATGTATATATATATATATATATATATATATATATATATATATATATATATATATATATATATATATATATATATACATATATAAAGTGTTGAGCAAGTTTTGTGTTTTTGAAAAAATTAAAGTACCAAATTTCAATAAAAAACATAAAACACTACTAAAATTAAGAAAAACTGTATACAAAAAATGATATATATTTCAATTTTTTTGTTTGAAACATTATAGCTAAACCAAACTTGCGTTAGTTTGAATTTGTTTAATTTCATCTAGTAAAGAACATAATTGGGGGGAGGGGGGACGCAGATGCCAAATTATTCTTAGAATTAAAAAGATGGCAGGGGGTTTCCAACCATCGGAAATACAAATGAAAATAAAATTCTAAAAATAGTTTTTTTCCAAGATAAAAATATTTGGGTTTTTATAACATTACTCAGAAACACATCACCAAGGCGCTTTCTGCACAATTCCATAACAACCAAATTCCAGCTTGAACACTGATCACCTTTCATTCTGCTCCACACCCGCTGAAGTATAACGCCTGCTCCTACAGCTTTTTTAATCAACATTATATCACACACTGCCTTCAAAATCTGACTGCAGCTTTTGAGTAAATTAAACTTTTGTTTTATTGTACTCGCACATCATCTGGCAAATTTTGCTCCAAATTAACCACAAATTACTATAAGTACTTTACAATCACTTCACCACGGCGGGATTCAAACCCTTAATTGTGCCATGGTAAACCAGTTAAGAAACTCAAGATGTACTTAATCAGCTTTGTCTACTTGTTTAAAAATTTCCTCCTCTCTCCATTAACTTCTACTCCCAAAACACAGCAGCCACAGCTGAACCTCCACCATCCTAAAAGTTTCAAGAGTCCACATTTCCAACAGGCGCAGATGACACCCAATGAGAGCTCTCACTGTGGAGTGGGAAAGCTACGCTACGACAAGGAGTTCCACAATATTGATCATTGTACCTTTTTGGTTCTTTTCCTTTTTATTTATTTCCAATTTTTTTTTTTTTTTTTGCAATATTTTGCCAGATTTGGGTTAATTTTCGTTTAGTTTGCACTCACTTCACAAATTTATAAACCCCACTAATGTGATAAATAGGTAAAACTTAAACAAAAAAGCTGCTTTGTAAGCATCAGTTGGTCTCACCTCCTTAATTTATAGCTTTTGGCTCCATCCATTTGGGTGAGCATGACTCTCCTGGGTTCTTATTTTATGTTCTAAAGTGTGACACCTAGCAGGTTGGCAGTAAAGCCACATCACACGGTGAACCCTTCTGAAGCACCCATACTCTATCAGAGGAACCGAACCAAAGAACATCCAGGATGTTCGAGGGAGACACCTGCTGAATCAGATGCTTCTACGCCACAGAGTGTGATGGAAACTGATCCTCTAATATCATCTGTGTAGCTATTAGTATCTTGTACAAACACACAACCTTCTATTAATACTGTAACCTGGCACGCACTCGCTGCTCTATAAATGCGCACTCACGCACAGACCATCACACATACCTGATCTAGTTTCAGCAAGAGAAACCTTCCCAGCAACACATTATAGAAGCAGGCCCACTGGCCCACACACACACACATGCACAAGCCAGCAGTGGCTCTCAGTAGTGTCCCGTTCAGGTAGCACTTAAAAGGACACCCTAGAGAGGAGTCCTTTTCACAGTAATAGTGCCCGGCAGCACTTAGTGTGGACCTGGTGGCTCTCACCCACTGTAGTGAAGGACATGAGGGTTCTCAATTCTGCTGCAGCCCACACTTCCCCTCTCACTGAGAGGGAGGAGAAGAGTCTTTCATGGGCATAGTACTTCATCGGCTGCACACTCCAAAGCCCTCACTCACTCACTCGTTGTCCAATGTGGAGTGTGAGATCGCAAAATTGAGTGAACAAGCTAGCAGGAACTGGCAATAAGCTTGGAACATTTCTGCTTATATTCTGACACTTCACACTGAAAACACTGAAACTCAGCTTCCACAACAGAGCAAGGCTGTGGATGTGCGTGTATTACAGTTGAAAAGTGATTAAATGGAGCAAAATCATAGATAAAACAAGCAAACTGATGGGTTTGATCAACATCTTCAGAATTTTCACCATAGTTAAAGTTGAGTCACACTCCCTAAAATGATATTTTACTCTTTTGGTGTTTAAACAATGATGGAGATGATGACCATGTTCTAAGATATTGACATTGTTAAAAGAAAGAACCCATATGGGGTCTGCTGAAAGCAGATCCAGCCACACACACAGTTTAGAAATACTAAATCCAGTTTTTACTTCAGCAATGTGGAAAAGATTCCAAAGTTTCTCAGGTGTTGTGTCTTCTGTCAGGGCAGAACTGATTGTGGAGTATGATGTGGACACATGCAGACAAATACATTGCTGCAATGTATTTGCTTTTGTACGAAAAATCGCGTTGTTAAAAATAAACAGGCTTCAAACTCACACACGTACAATGTGTCTAAGACATTTGCATCTCTAGAGTAGCTTTTAGCTTGAAAAGAAAATAATTTCCAGATCCATTTCAACACCTAACATCTGGATTAATTTGAGATCTGGTTTCTTTTCTGGTATCTTTTCACACCGACTGCCCCAAAGCAAGGGCCATTTTCAATGGACGTTTGGGGCAATTAGGGGAAATTAGTAAATAGGACTATCAACTCAACCAAAGTGAGAAAATCCTAGGATTGCTCATTACATCGTAAATCTGCTAAGGAGCCAATCGGGAAGAACGCTGAAAACTGTCTCATTAGTGAACCTTTAAAGTGAGAAGGTGAAGGAAGAAATAAAAAAATCAGCAGATTAATGTTATAAATGGAAAGCAGTTTTTCTTCTTTATTAATTCAATGTTATTTTCTGGATCAGTGTCACACTGCCGTCAAACAACAGTTTAGTTGCAATTGGTTGATGTTTCTGGGTAGATTGATCAACTTAGAAATTAAACTTAAGGTGTGCCATTTTAGTCATTCTCAACCAAGAAATTCAAGTTTGTCTCACTGTAAAAAGCTAGAAGAATTCTTAGAATCTAGTAACGTTCAGAGGTTGTGCCATAAAGTTAATGAAGCTCAGAAGTGCAAAAAGTTAAGGCGACCATCAAAGGAATCCTATATGCACCAATTCTGGAGCTCCAAAAGTGTTTGCTGGTTTTTACACTAACATTAATCAACCTTTCAAAGACCGGTTGGATGGCTGCCGTCTTATAATACAATAATAAAACAAAAACTACACAAATCTTGTAACACAATTATATCAAATGACCTCAGAAAAGATTACCTCCTCATTAGGAAAATTCCACCTTGCAAACTACACTGTTCACAGAGCAAGAACTCCTTTTCCATTGCACCATGATAGGGGAATAAATCCTTGTTTTGTAATTTTTTAACTTGTTCATTCAAAGTATGTTTCGTTTTTTTGTTAAACCTGTCACAGTTCATGAATCGATGTAGCTAAAGATCATACTATGTGAAACACTTGGTAAAAGGGGGATTAACAGGTTCATCCTTTGTTGTTTACAAGTAATCAGGATTTACATGTTTATAAACACTGGAGATTATCTGGTATTTCATCAACCATGTCTTGTGGACTGTGTGTATTTATACTTTCAGAAATGTAACAGCTCTTCTACCCCATCAAATGAAACCCTCTGCCGTTTGTTATGTCTTGACCACCTTATTCAGTGTTGTTTAAAGCGGACAGGACCTCTCAGTGGAAAAATTACCCTGAGCCGGTGGAGCTGACATGGATTGGCAAAAGTGCAAGAGAAGTTGTGGTGAACGCTCGCCTTGTTTAAGCATATGTTTAAGTTAAAAAGACACACCTAAGGTTGGTTCTTTTTTCATCTCCCTGCCAAACATCTTCTGGATATCCTTCTACCACTGTGGCTTTCCTGTGAACACGTGCCAGCTCAGCACCGCTGATGGAATTCATAACTCGTGGTTTGGCAGTCAGTGCAGCCCAGATTACAGCAGCATTCCCCTCTGTAGAGTCACAGCGTGGATTCAGATTTTCCGAGTGGATATCTGGGTTTGCTGGATTGTTTGTGTATGTCCGAGTGTTTCTTGGCTGGAGGTGGAGACGAGATGAGTGCAGTGCTAAGCCTGTAAGAATCAGAAAGATATTTCCTGGGATGCCAGAAATTCTTCCAAGAAACCTTTCTGTCTGATACAGAGGGTGAAATAAGGTCTTGCATGTGTGTGTGTGTATGTGTGTGATTTTGAAGTTGAGCTATAAAAGCTGCAGCAACAATTTGGCCCCCTCCTGCACCTTACTTTGAGGTTGTTTATACTCACGAGACAAAAATTATGGCACAGTTATTCGCAGTAGCCTATTATGGTATGAGTCCACAACATATCTTACTCTAGCACACCTAAATAGTCGCACACACATCATAAAGACACAAATACAGCAACGAAGATAGAAATCAGGCATATCCACTGTTATCAGACCTAAATGTGATGATGTAGTGGATTCCTCAGATACCAGAGAGGTACCGTTTACTCCTCACTATAAACAAAGTTACAGACAGTTACCTAATAGAAACCCAGGATGCAGGATGCACTAAAAGAAATTCGATTAAACTTGTGAAGTCATAGTGGAAAAAGGAAACAGATTCACAGACAAAAGGAGAGCAAAGTTAATATGGGGAAAGGATGAACCCGAATCTTGAGCTAAAAAAAATCAAAATTAAAAATACCGTCAACTTGGGATTGGAAATCTTACAACAAGATATCAATATATACGCAAATTATCTGTACAAAAAATGTCATATTTTTACACCGGAGAAAGTTAAATACTGTTGTTAAACCTTTAAGGTGCATGGAGGAAGTCATCTTCTAAGCAACTGGTGGTTTAACCCCAGATGTGCGACATATTGACATACATTAGTCCTGCACTGTTAGATCAGTTTACAGAAAACACTAAATAAAAAAATAATTTAAAAAAAGTATTTAAATCAAAACGTTTTTGTCTCAGTCTCTGAAATAATTGAATCTGCTGTTTGTATAATACACCCTTGTATTTGTTGAATTCTAGAATACTGTCAGGAAATGGTGGCGTAGGACCCAAAATTCGGGTGACTGTTGGTTGTGGAAATTTAAAAATTAACATCTTAGAAATGGAAAAAACCACGAGGCCAGATAAAGGGTGACAAAGCAGTTGACCTGACAATGAAAACCAGACAGTTAAATACACTTAGGGTAATTAACTAAATGAAGAACTGAACCTGGTGTGACTGACAGGAGGACAGAACATGACAAAAACCAAAGAAACATCACAAATATCCAAGTGCAGAATCCTCACAAATACAATATATTTTGCTTTTAAATCCTGAAATCGCAATCATCTGAAAAGAATTACTGAAGATACAGCTTAATTTTCTTAAATGTTTAACGTTTTTTCATAGAAGCAAAGTTTCAAAAGCCGGTGTCACCTTCATAGTTCACATACTCTCATTAGCCAGGACCTTTTGCTTTGAGAGCGTAATACTCTAAAGCACCAAATAACGTCATTTTTCATGTGAGAACAGATTGAATTATAAACCAAACCACGAGGGAGAATTAATCTGAACATAACTCATTCAAAACTCCTACTCCATTATTAGAAATATGTTGGTTGAATATTAAAAGTGTTTTCACATCAGAACAGTCTAACAGAGACATCAGTGTCAGCCGTCTCATTCTTCCTGTGAGCTCTCAGCCTCAAAGGAAGAAAAGCTTTTCTTTTAAGTTACCAACCACTTTTTTACAGTAAAGACTCAGAGTGGTGAGGCCAGCAGTTCACGTTCGTGCATCAAACTATCACCAAGGCTCGTTTTGTTTTTTTTCCGGCATCAACAACACATGATAACATGCAAATAAAAGCTGTGGTGGTAAGAATGGTTTTAAATATTAACCTAAAACAAATTAAATTATTTTTTCTGTTTGTGGAGAAAAACTGTCAGAGTAACTTGTCAATAAATGTAAATATTGTAAAAGTATTCTTAGCAATAAGAAAACATTTTAAAAACTACCAAAACCAACAAATGTAGTTTGTAATTTCCAATGAAATGTTGTTGAACTGATCTTTTTGGAGTTTGTGAAAGGGTTTTAAAAATGTTTATTTTTTTAAGCTGTCCTTTTTTGGTAATTGCTAAGCTGATTTACGTTTTCTTACCTTTACATGATCGTTTTGTTAAATGCTGCATGGATGGAAATATGGCTGCTATACCTCGTCACCATTTTGATGTAGTGGAAAAAGGATCAAAAATTGTCTACTTTTGTAGTTTGACTTCAGTTTGTGTAGCCTCTTTTGGGTGTTTTCTTTTAGCTCTTCATCCTGTAATTCCTCCTATTGTGTATTTAAAGCGTCTTCCTTTTAATCAGTAAAAACCCATGGTGACATCAGTGAAGCAGAAAAATATCAGAAATGTGTCTAGCGGTCCACTTGGTTTGTGGTGTTTTTCACATTATTTTAGTCTTAAGAAAAAAAAGTATCTGGGTTCTCATGGGTTAAGGAGTGAAACTAATTCAGCTTCAAATTTTGCCCTGCACACTTTCATATCACAGCTTGCATGACCTGAGCACCTAAACAGCTGTGGTTGCAGGAATGAAATCCTCACACACAGCTGTTGCACCTCTCTCATTTTAATAAAAACAGGTGGGCACCGTGGAGCCAGCTTTATGATGTTTCTTATATTGGAAACGTTTATACCACTATTAGCACCACAGGAAAGATAAGTTCACAACCGTTCAAGATGCTTCTCTTCTTCTGACTTGCAGCATGGCTAAGTAAACATTAAAATGACTCCTTGTGATTTTTGTCACAGCAGTTGGGATCGTGTATGAATTACTTCATCAGGCAAGAACAGATATTAAATGATCCCCTATGACAGAGACATACTGTATGTTGTGGGACACTGACCATGTTAACAGAGAAAGGGTATACTTCACTCCTCTTTCCCATTCAGCACCTTTGGAGCATAAGCCAAGATGTGCACTTTTACACATTCTATGCGCAGTTGGTAGGCTCTCCACAACATACTACTGAATACATAGATTTTATTGCAGCTGTACAACTAACAGAGACTAAGTTGTATTTTTTCTCATTACATGTTGGCAAAAAAAAAATCACTGCTTCGGTTTAGATGTGTTTTAAATCAGGAACATTCACATCTAACATTTTCGTTTAATCTTACCTTAGATAGTACAGCTCAAGTCTATTATACAGTCCTGTTTGAAATCTAGATTTTACTCTGCTAAAACATTCCATCCTGCTAAAGGTGTTAAATCACAAGTACAAACTGTTAAAACAGGCCTGGCTGAAAAACAACAATATCTCTAGAAGAAGTGAAGCTGGGGTGTGTCTTTTAATTAGTATCTCAGGTGTTGTCAATCTTCTAATAAATCAGTCTGCCGATTTTAAGTGGGACAATAATCACTGAACTGTGTGGTATCAACATGCCTGCCACAATTAGCATGGACTGCAGAAAGAACAGGGAGGGGTCAGAAAAACATGTTACTGTAAACGTGAAAATTGTTGGATCTTCTTCAAGCAGTTGGATGACCACAGCTGCACACTGTGCAGGCCTCTCAGATCCTCAGGACTGTATATAACCTGCACGAATATAGTTGCATATGTAAAACTGACAGCAAGTTAAGGAAACTGGAGATAGATAATCAGATGGTGACTGAAGAGCCCAGAACAACCTCCAAAAGCATCATAGGGGAACTTCAAGGTCAAACAACATCAGTGTAAAATCACAGCATCTGTCTCTGCTTCTTGAAGAATGTAATGTTGGTCTTGATCCAACAATGAAGAGTAAGTTCTATCTTCAGAGATGATGGTCAAAGGCCCGTTCTGGCAACCACGCCTCTGTCAGTCTGCCCCAGGGTAGCTGTGGCCACATCAGTATCTTACCATCACCAAGTATGAATGAGGAGTGAATGAATAATGGACACACATTGTAAGCGCTTTTAGCTCTGGAAAAGCGCAGATAAATCCAACCCCTTATTATTATTTATTATTAAAAAGAAGTATGTAAAAAAAATGATTTTTCTCTTTTGTGGAAAATGCTAAATTTTGGTCAAAGGCTGCTATACTGCATCTGGTACAGGGTTTCCTGAATTTGTGCAGGGTATGATGAAATCTCTGGACTGTTAGGAGTAAAATGTGATACCTTGTGTCATAAAGTATGATTTCATGAGTCTTCCAAAGAAGAAAATGACACACAAACACAAACAGCTAAAAACACCCAAGAATGAATAAGGGCAAAACATTGGACTGTTCTGGTAAGGCCTTCTATGATCCCTTATCTAAATTCTAGAGTGCAAAGAGCTGAAACAGGCTCTCTGGAGAAGACCTCCTTCAAATTCGAGATCTAAACTTTAATTTATTAACTGCAGAAAGCCTCATTGACAGATGTTGATTAAGTACAGTTTGTTTTTTTCTCTTGAACAACTATTTGAAAGCATTGACTGATTTCTTAGCAGTTGGTTTTAAAGAAATTATCCATGGAAAATTGTCTTTTTGCTGTTTTTTAACATGTTCTTGTAGCATTTTTCTGACAATGGCATTTAGAAATAGAATTACGCTTAAAATTGAATTTCTGAGTATTTCTTTATTCAAACCATTGTGAATCAGGAGCAGAGGAAAAAATGCTGTTTCCAAGATTTTATTTGGGCGGGCCACAAGCCTCCTGCCAATTCTGATAAATCATTTTTCTAGACAACAAGATCCATGTACATCTTTGTTTTCCTCATTTGGCTCAAAATGAGGAAAATTATGTCCTAAAAATGAAACAACACAGGTGTTTTTTAATTTTGTCTAAAAATGACATAATCATAATTAAAAGACCACTAAGAACGCTTTTTAAAATGGACCATAAAATGATCAGAGGGGGTCTTTAAGTGATGTTCATGTTATCATTTAGTAATTTTCATGTCTTCTCAATGAGTATTGATAGTTTTTCTTTCATAAACAGCAGAGTAACAACTTTTTGTCCCAAGTATGTCACAGGTTAAAGTTGAAACCCACAGATTCCTGAAAAGCTGACAGCTTTAGTCACTTTATCATTCCAGTGTATCACCTCAGATCACCTTCTTGCTGCCCCACAATGCAACGCCACGCTTTTCCTGAGAACATCTCATTTAGCACAAACAACAACGACAACATTTTGCTAAAAAGCCAACAAAATGCTGATGACAGAATTTTCCTGGTATTGAGGTCATCTTTTTTTCCCCTAATAAATGGGCAGTCGCTTGTAAAGAATGCTTTGTTCCTAAAATGATCCACTGTGTGTGATATCTGTCACTTGGAGGCTTGCAGCACTATTATAACGAGCATACGGTTGGCGTCACACACAGCTCATATTAACCCCTTGGCACAGTACGCATCTTCTGTGCTTTTGTGTTATTTCATCTTTTTCTTTTCAGATACTTGTATGCACGCGAACGCGCGCATCCTCATTCACATTTCTACAACGGCTAATGTAAATGTTTTACTCATGTTTTAGTGTCTGATTATTAGCGGTGAGTCAGGGAAAAGATGAGGCAAAGTGTTTGGCTCAGAGCTACGGCTTAAGTGCCGCCTTTCTTCCCCTAATCCAGCCTCATCATCCGTTTTTATCAAGACCGAACCCTGTGGTCGCTGTCCTGAATGCAGTCAGAACCGAAGTTACCCAAAAGAAAAAAAAACTCCCCCAGTCACTCAATAGGAAGTATTCACTGTCATTACTGTAGGAAGTAACAGAACAGAACATTGTGTGTAGAGGCATTTTGGCCAAATGCTAGGGTGAACTTGAGGTGACCAAGAAACCCCCAAGAAAGCCTAATCAAATTTTGCAGAGAAAATCACTGCTGAGGAAAACAACCCTGAAACTCAATAAGATCCATAGAAAGCAGGTCGATCTCCGAAGAACCGTCATCAAGCTTCTCAGCGATCCTACAGTCCCCTCCTTAAATCCCTTTCTCCTGCACGAACAAGATCTATGAGGGGCTCCAGAAGATATCTAACCTGGCAAGCATATGTGTGTGTGTGGGTGTGTGTGTGTGTATGTGTGCGTGTGTGTATGTATGAGTGAGTGTCTTCCCCGGGCCGTCCCAAAGGGGATACAAGCGTCTCGTCTCTGAGTCACAGGCAGGGTCTGTGTTTGTGTGTGAGTCCATCAGAACACATCAGCATCAACATCCCAAGTTCACCTCAGGCCCACAGACACACACACATACACACAAACACACATTGAACATCGTTAAATCTTCCTAAGGCTATGTGCTATCCCCCCACGTCCCCGTAAGCCAAAACCTCAGTCACTCTGTTCGCTCTCCATGTTAGATGGCCATTTCATTCCCACTGGGCAATGGCTACGCATACACTGCTCCCCTGGGAATCACATTATCTGTGCTGGATACCAAACACACAATCAATCCTGCACATATTTTCCTGCAAAGTTGAGGTATGTGCAGGATTTTTTTAAAACATTTTTTACCTGTTCCTGAAACCATTTTTTTAATTGTTATTGTTGTCTGATTGGTTTGTGGTGTGTCAGCTAATAAGATAGGTTATTAAAAAAAACTCAATTAGACTTTTGAATGGAAAAAACGTTACTGTCATAATAGGATAATGAAAACAATGATGACACAAGTAATATTATAGACACAAGTATGGCTCACCGAACCTTTCGCACCCAGATCAGAAGCCAACCATGATGTACCGAATGTTGCAGTTCCTCCAATGACCACTGGAGGCTGGTCTTAAAAAGCAGATTAGAGGAGCTCTTTTAAAACAATTTGGGTAAATGTATTAAAGTTCAAATTTGTCCAGAATGTGAAGCAGTTTTTCTGGGTTGCAGATGAGTGGATTGGAACCAAGAGAAGTTAAGAGGTTTAATCTTTACTTTGTCTTGCTCAGCTGCCTTTCCCAAAAGGTTGTTGATATCATATATGTATGTAATTAACAAAAAAAAAATACTTAAGTATTACTGTTCTGTGACTTTAACTAGCCAAAGAATGTTGGTCTTTTTCCATGACAAGACGTTCATGGTTTCCAAACTGGCAGCTTCCTGTGGATCACTGGAGAACTTAATAATAATAAAAATAATCCATTTTATTTAAAGCACCTTTCATGAAACCCAAGGACACTTTACAAAACAAAGGTTAAAAATAGACATGAAAAGCACAATAAGTATAGAAGGCAAAATCAAAAGTGAATCAGGATGGGAAGGCAGAAATAAACAGATGAGTTTTGAGTTCAGATCTGAAAGTTGGAAGAGAGTACGGAGGTTAGGTCAGCTTGTGCAACTTGAGGGCAGAAAGCAGTGCCCACTGCACTTCATTCAACAAACTTACTCGTAAGCAAGAATGACAGGGCAGTTAACTGTATACCAACAAAACAAAAAAAGATGAGTGAAAATTGAAAATTGTTAAATAATCCAAACTGATCGCAACGCTTTGCCAGAAGGAGAAGATGAAAGAGGTGGAGACCAGTAAAAGGTCAGGGAGGGGTCTAGTTTACATCTCAAAACAAAAGACTGAGGCATTTGAAACACATTTTACTACCTATTATTTTGGAAAAGGTGTAGCATTTAAAATTAATAGGCTTTTTAATTATTTTACTGTATATTTTGTTTAAATATCAAGGGATTGTTGGATAAATTGGATTTCTTTTTAGTTACCAGTTGTAGCTTAGAGTGTAAACATTGCTAGTAACTATTACATCAAACAGCTCTTCTGTCTTTGCAGTTGGTCTACAATGTCAATAAAGGCTGTTAAATGTTGTGGGTTGTGAAGTAGCTTGCAGACAGAGAGGTTGACTGGAGGGGACTGCAGAGCCTCTCTGTCTGAGTGTTCCAGCGAAGCGCTAAGCTCTGAGAGTCATTATCAGCCTGTGACACAGATGAATGGTGCATTAGCATAAGGGAGGGCCTGACATGACACATGACAGACACAACTGCCTCCCCTTTCGCTCCATCACCTTTTCATAAGCCTTCTCTCGCCAAGCGAAAGCTTTTCTGTCATTTTGGCTGTTAGCGTGAAGTACGTGTGCAAATGCGTAACTTCGGCATTGCGGCTTCATCGCATGAAAGGCGAATCGGCTATTGTGGGGCATGAGACATCTGTTAATACAGTATGCAGAGTGAGTGTGCATGTGTGCGTAGAATAGAATAAAAGAGAATGTAAAAACTCACTTCATGATGAGGTAAGAGCCTCTGTATGGAATTGCGGCCTTGTTTGGAGAATGCCTCGTAGTGGTTTGTTGTTTATTGAAGAGCCTCTCAGAAAATACACACTTATTTACCAACTGCAAATCACACAATCAATAGTTTTAGAGCACATTCTAAATAAGTGCATATTTGAAGGGTGAATTCAACTCCCCAAGGTCTCTGGTCAGCCATTGTTCTTTAATCCTGTTAAACATTTCTAATGTGCATGTATCCATGACTGTTCCCGACACCTGACTAGGCGTTTTTTTGCAAAGACAGGGCTACGTCTTTTACTGAGCACATTGTTTTCTTCTTGGCCCTCTTGACTCACTGTGTAACCAGTGTGCATGTCCACTAAAATAGCAGGGGAATCCTTTGTGCGTATGAGGTGTCCCCTACTGCCGTGGCACAGTGCCATTTAAGCACCTTTGAGCTGGGAAGCACAGGGATTGCCCAGCCCGTCCATCCGGTAATAATTGGATCAGCGTGCATCTGAGGAGGTCCAAGACAGGCTGCTATTAACTACTGCTGTAATTGGATTAGCAAGTGTGGCTGTGTGTGTGCGTGTGAGGGTTTCCCCAGCTTAAAGCAACCCAGGTGTGAATAGTAAATCGGCTGGAGCTGGACGTGTTTGTGACGTCGCTTTCGAAGACTCTCATCCGGTCACCATTTTGACCCGATGACTGGTATTTTCCTTCGCACAAGGCCGCGTCATGCAGGAGATTCCATCAGCGGCAAGCACACATAACGTCACTGAGTGAGAGGAGCAAAGACACTCATTTATCTGACTGAACCCAACCGTGAATGGGTGTTAATATTTCCCAAACACCACTGCTTGTCTCACGGGCACCCAACAACCTCAAGAACAAAGTGTTTTTGTTACCGTGATTACATAACTCTTCCACTAAAACAGCCAAATTGAACCAATTTTATTCAAATACTGGACATCCGTTTGGTCAGTCCAAAGTGTGATTGTCTCACACAGACTACCAAAGGGCAAATTAGGTTAATGAGTAACTGTAAACCTCTGGGTCAAATTGTTGGGATAACCTTTTTTGTGCAACTGGTCAAGCTGATCTTGACCCCTTTTACTACTTTTGGTTCATTTGGGAAATCAAAAAATGATCAGCTATGCACATGTATATCAAACAGACAACTTCAGCGTAGAAAAAACTTTGAAAATGCTGAATGTGCAAACATGATTGAGCTGCAACTAAGTGAGCTTAGTTGCAGCTCACTTAGTGGAATTTCAGCCATAAGATCTTTCAACGGTGAAGGATAAACAACTTTGGTTAGAAATATTTGACATTAGCTTAAATTGGCAATCGTTTTTTTTTTCAAAAAAAATCCATTTTGTGTTTTTTTTCCAAATATTATTTATGCAAATATTAAGCTTTTTTTGTATACAAAGAATAGTTACAAGTTTTTTAAAGACTTTGCAAGCGCAGTACACTTATTGCCTTTTGCAATGCTCATTAACAAGTTTGTCAGCATCAATGTATGGCTTCAATGGCAAAAGCAAGAATTTTAGAATCAGTGCAAGAACCAACCAGCCTATCATCTTTTAAATCGTGGGGAAGGTTAGGTTGATATTTCAGACAAATTGTGCATTTTGTGGTACAAGCATCAAATTTGGCATGGATGTACCTTACGACCCCATCTTTTTAGAAAAGAACGTAAGCCAAAACAAAAATCCAAAATGGCGGGCATTTGTAAAGATGCATTCAATTCGTTACAAAAATTATCAATGTATACTTGCCCCAATTTCAACATAATGGGCTGTTCATGGACATTCCGTCTTTAATCTTGAGGGGTACACTATCGTATGTATAATATATATCTAATATACTTTAAAATCTCTGATTTTCTTGTAGCTAATGTGCTTTTCTGAAAGACAGGATCCTAAGGTACATCCATGGCAAATTTGATGCTTGTACCACAAAATGCACAATAGGAATAGGAATGGATTGTAACAATATGTGAATGGCTTCATTCACATGTGTTAACAGGTGTTAAGTACATGTTTAGAGCTAACTAACTATTAAGGACGTCAGGTTTTTCTTTATGCTGACTGGTGACCATACTGTTTGAGATATCTCACAGCATAAAATTTAACGTAGGTTTTATTGATTTTTGTAATACTGTTTTCATAAATAACTTTTAAAATTATATATATTTTTTGTCATTTGAGTGTTATCCAATAAGGTTTGAGTCCAGTTTGTTCCTGTGTGGGCGATCAAGCAGGGGTAGAGATGCTGAATGTGTCGATCCATAAGCCCCATCGACGGAAAAAAAAAAGCTACCGTTCCTCAACCAGAAAGAGCACTGGAGGGGAAACACTCCAGCTGGATGTCCTCAGAGCGCTTCAAATGCACACAAACATTGAAACACTCATACAAATACAAAGACACAAAGAGTTTGCAGGCAGAGATGTCAGCATTAAATATTATTTATTTATTTTTGTTTGCAACTTCTCACAAAATCATCTACCATAGTTGTATGTTGCTAGGTCTGTTTTTATTCTTTTAAATATCTTTGCATTTTATAAGAAAATGTGATATTGACTTAAATGCAGTGTTGCATGTTATGTTATGTTGCTTCTATCTATGGGATTGTAAAATGATTTAGCATAAAAGAATGAAGGAAAACGTATTGAATGCCCTAATGACTCGAAAGCACTCACAAAGACTAAAGTTGTAACTAATCTGACATTTATTTATAGAAAAAAAAGTAACTATTTACACAACATTACCATTTACAAGGACCAAAGCCTGTAATGAATAAAGTTTAGCACTGTTGCTGCCTCCTGGAGGGTGTTCCAACACTTGATGCTCCGTGTTTCAACGCTGCCCGGAAGACCCTCGCCCATTCAGATGCTCTGGACAGGGCACAAATATGAAGGCAAAGATGGCAGGAGAAAAGAAAGACTGGAAACCACCACTCCAACTGAGTATATTAAATAAAACAAATACAGAAAAACAACAACCTTAGCCCTTGCAAAAAACTCTGAATTTTTATTTTCTTAGATCTCTATCTATTCCAACAAAACCATCTTAACACAATTTTTCCCCACAGCCTTAAATAGTTTTAGTTGACCTTTTGCATAAACAGACAACATTGAAACAGAAGGGCAAAAGGAAACATTTAAAACAGACTAAGCAATTGGGTTATTTCAGAATACAAAAATATTTACATTTACACATCAAAACTTTCCATAAGCAAAACGTGGAATTGTAATTTGAATAAAGATAGTGGACTTTTGCGTATCTGCAAAAGTCGGTTTGTTTTTAGTTTTGTTTTGTTGGCCGACTTAATACCAACTGTATTGGAAAACCATTACCAAAAATAGAAATGTTTTTTCTACGCCATGGGAAATTCAGTTATTTAGTATCTGGAAGTAGCCTATGTCTGTTTTTGTTGTTTTGACAACAATTTTACATCAGAACCAAGAGTTCCAGCTGCTGATTGTAAACTTTTGAGTTTCTGCACAAAGGGAGATTGAAGAAACCTAACTGGGTACTAGTCAAAGATTGGTTGACAAAAAATACAGATTTATGAGCTGTGACTACTGTAATTCAATGCTCACAATTATAACTCAGGGCATGGCATATGTAATTCCGACTGGACGCCAGCTTTCTGCTCCCATCCCAAAAGTTTCACTTCACAGTTAGGGGATCACAATGTGAGCTCTGTCTCCAATACTCACAAACAAAGCTGTAACGCCAGCCATGCAAAAGGCAACAACTGACCATCACCAGCTATTACATTAATATTTTCTCTTCTGCAGAAATGGAAAAGATTGGCTGGACTTAAAAAACAATATTAACAAACTGCATTTAAGCCTCACTATCTAAAATATGTTAATTTTGTCACGACAAAGACAGGAGATTGATTCATTTTTCTAACCAAATATTTTTTGACATGTACATACCGACATCAGCCTTCAGGTTCCCTTTAACCTGTGACAAGCAGAGACACAATGGTGTTCTTGGAAATTATATAATCTAATCTTCATTTATTTGTCATGTTAATATCAAAATCTATACCTTTTCACCCACAGCACATTTGCATTTGTTTCTTCTTCCTTATTCTACTACCCTCTTTACAGCTCTTTGGTGGCTTGTAAAATCATAATTTATTCCCACTTTTAAACTTCTCTTGAGGCCACATCATGGTTAATGCTCATCAATGAGGCCAATGTGACTGTGTGGTCCCCCCTCATATAGAAACCTATGGATGTGTTTAGAAGACCTTTTTGCAGAATTTGATGAATAAGTTATTCATCAGATGATGAATAGGTAAAGCTTTTCTATTACCTCCAGATAGGAGCTTGCATCATTTTACTTGTTTTACAGGACATTTCAAGCAAAAACCGTTGTAAAGCTAAATTTTTATGAAGCTTTTCGATATAATCATTGGGATGGCCATAAGCAGTTAGAGAATGTTGCTAAATTAATATAAAATGCATGATGAATCTAAGAAATTTAGATTTTGTTTAGTTAGTAGCCATTGGTGATATTTTATGTTCACATTTTAACAAAAGCAGAGATTACAACACATTTTTGCTCTAAATAATTTTTGTATCTCTTAATACTAAGAGAAAGTAAAAAATGAGGTTTTAAGCAACCATTTATAGTAAAAAAATAAATTGAAAGGTCTTAAAGAGAGCTGTTATTCTTGCTTAGAGTAGGTGTCTCAGTAAATACACCTCAAGGTTAGTCTCTACAATACTCAAAGAAAGGAGAGAAAAAAACTAAGTCCAAATAACCCCAAAACTATCACTAAAATATGTTATTTAAGATAAAACACAACAAGTTAAATACTGAACCTTCATGGTTTGGGACCATAACCAAAATAAACCCTCTTCTACTAAAAATAATTGCAAATGGCAAAAGTACATCCAAACAAACTGCAAAGTTTCCACAGTCATTTGCACAGATGTGTTTACAATGGAGTTGTTGCTCTCAGTTTCTATTACATTTAAAGGGAACCAATGATATCTTTACTAAGGTCAAAACCAGCAGATAACAGGTGATGATCTATGCACCTTTTGTGGTCACAGGACACACCTTGGTAATCACAAATGGATTTAATTAGCAGGAAACGATTGAGGAAATAATGTGATGTCATGTGTTTAACAACAAATCAAAACCGTTTCCCAGTGAAATCCTGAAAAGCTAAAATTAAACTTGTATGATTTTGCAAAACAAAAATGTCTTGAAGTTTCTTCTACGAAGAATGTTTTCAGGAAATTAGTACTTTATGTTGTTGCTGCATTTTTAAGAGGGGGTTATATGTTTTTTGCTCTGCCTTATTAACCTAAAATTAATTATGTCACAGTGAAAAATGTTTAAAATGTTCATCTAAGGTTGTGTTTGTCCAATACCATCACCAACTATATCATTAGATTGTTTGATATTGGTTTAAATGCACATAATTGACAAATATTTAATGAAAGGGTACTCACTTTTTACACAAACTAATGTTTTAAGAGGATTTTCTGTCCATTATTTTATTTAGCAAGAATTACATAAGTGAATTCAAAAGTGTCTGTTTACAGCAAACCGCATCATTATTTAATTCTCACAGAGCAGCATAAAAAGGGGCAGTCCACTTGCAACACTACATCCTTTAGTGTGCAGTTATAAACTTACAGGCAAGTTTGCATTTATTAGTACTTTTGTGGCTTTTTTTTTACAACTTGTTTACAGAGGAAAAATAAAACTGGAAAAATACAGAAAACCTTTGGAGTAAACTACAGTACGTCTTATCTGTCGCTTTATAGTAGCCTCTGTTTCAGTTTCAAAACCTGCTTTTCACTTATTTACACATCAAATAAACTCCTCTGCCCACTTGAACCACTAATATAGAAGCCCACACAAACAATACAACTCAATTAAGCATGAATATTTTGTTATATTGCAAATTTACAACTCCTGTTTTATTTTGAAAAATAAAGTTTACTAGAAAAGTTTTTTAAAAACTAAGAAGTTAAGGCAAAACAGAATGAACCCTCTATAAATTTTAGTTTGGAAGTGCTGTGATCAGCACAAAATTGAATATTTCTTCACTCAAAAGAGTTGAGGTAAAACTTTTTTGGTACAAAATAAATTTTCTTATGGAAACAGGATGTTTTTACCAGTTATCGCTCAAAAGAAGCCCAAGTGAGGCCCCTCAATAGTGTGTCCCACATGAAACTTTATGCACGTTTACAAAGACACATTTACAACCGCCTCAAAACTGTTACAATTGAGAAGAGAGCCTCAGCCAATCAGACGTCAGAGCGTAAAAGAAGAGGAAGTTGGTGTGGTCACACTGTATGTACTCCCTAATCAGCATTGACAGAAATAGCTTTGTCAGGGAGTAAACAACACAGCCATTCATAAAAAAAAGGAAAAAGAAAAGAACAAAAACAGATGAAGAACGCCTACTCACTCGCAGCGTAACATAAAAGGAAGCAAGAGATAAGGACAAGGAGCGAAACAGGCATGCACGTGTGTGCGCAAACACACAGACAAACACAAAGCGAGATGGAAATAGAGTCAGAGAAAAATAAGAGGATGACTAAAAGAGTAGAGTGAGGCCGTGGTAAGAATGAAAGCCTAATGATGACATCACATCCTCGTCACTGGTGTTTCCACTTCCTTGGTTTGGAAATCACCAGAAACCTACGTCACGTGGTAAGGTGCCACTTTCCAAATCTCACTCTTTCTCTGTAAGTCACACGCACACACACGCGCCGATGTATATGAAAGCAGTCCTGTGATGGATGCACAGTACCCAAAAACCCTTACAGCACTGCGCCTAATGCACCCATGTGTGTTAGCTAGAGTTGCCAGATGTTTCCGAGCCCACGCGCTGTGCCATTACACCAAACGACTTTCCACTCGCGCATGCGACACACTCACCACATCAAGCCAGATAAGGAAATTGTTAAACATTGTTAGGTTACATGCATGATGTATCAAAAAGAGGAAGTGATGACAACTTCAGTCTATTTTTAGGAAAGAGCGGAAGTGTCCATCTCACTTCACTTTCCAGGTTTGGCACAAAAATACAGACACAAGACAGACGCAAAAGCACACTCAGACAAGAGTGACTAGTGAAAGTGCACGCTTCCTTGCCGCAAACACCTACACTGTCTTCCAGTGATGTGATGTAATCCGGGTTTTTTTAACCACTCTCTTTTAACATTGATATTTTTGCTACTATTCCTGCAGGAAGCAGCTGAAAACCTAGGTCAAACACAGTTATCACACTGGTCCTCTACATGCACACTGTTTTTGATCAACATCCACCACTTTAGCATCTTACTTACACAGTTGTCTAAATTACCCCACAGAATGGTAATAATAACACTGTCATTGCAGTACAGAGGTCATCTGACTGTTGTGGCACTAAAGGCGTATGCGTTTTTTCACTTCCATTTACATCACATGGCAACAATGTGAAACCAGCCAGTGAGACTCTAGTGGGAGTTTTTTTTCCCTGCTTTTATCGCTTGACCACAAACCTGATCACTGTAAGACTTAGAGAAAAAGCCAACAAGTTGGCGGATGACCCTGCTCTAACATACTAAATGTAAGGATTCAGTGGTTTGGTTTTCTTTGTCATGTTTTTACTGTAAGGATTCAGTGGTTTGGTTTTCTTCCTTATCAGGTCATCTGCTCTGTTTTGTCACAGCTTTGATTCCCCTCATAGTTTTGTCATGTTTCAGTTTGCTATTTAAATGTTTTAGTTCCTGTCACCAAGCTTGGTCTCCTGCATTTAGGTCCTCCACCACCAGTTCGTGACACTAAATGTGCAAAGAGTTCTGGGAGGCGAGCTAGTATTGTACTCATGCAACAGGTGTGGTCAATTTAAATATGTTTAATTTTTACACAACACGAATCTGTCAAAGAAATCCTATTAAAAAAAAATATGTGAACTTATGTCAGTCTTTTTTTTATCTTTTGCACATTTTTATACCTCCTAAAGTTTTGAAGTATTTACTGCTTGACAAAGATTTGATGCATAAAACAATAATGTGTTTTTTTCAGTGCAAAAAATGACAAAGCAAATTTAAAATCAACAGAATCAAGAAAAATACAAATGATGACATTAAAACTAATTTGTTTATTGTTTAACACCCACATTTTTGAAAGCAGCGTGCTTTTTTTTCTTTTTCTGCACTGCATTTCCGTATGCTACACCTGCTTTTTATGAAATCACAAAAAAATAAAAACTGATTTATTGAAAAATAAAGTTGTTGTTGTTTTTTTTTATGTCCCAGACAATTGATAGGATGGTTTTAATCCAGAACTGGATTTTATTTTTCCGCCAACTCCAAGCATCTACCGACACATAACCAAACCTGTTAAGCATGTGTACAAGAGCAAATCCCCTACGGCACACCTCTGGGGGGCTCACGGACAAACTCACTCACCCTGATAAGCCCCCCTCCCCTTGAAGCTCATCTTCCGCTGCCCCTGTCTTCCCACTCCCTTCTTTCTCCATTCCACCAGTATTTTCCACCTCATTGGAAACCAGGAGGGGCGTGTGGCAGGGCCTCTCGCCAGCGTTTGCAGTGTACAGCCGAAAATGGGTCAGAAACAAAACGGAGGAGGGTGCTTCCATCCTAACCAACAAATGGTGCACAAGCATGGGGCAAGGCTTCGCGTGTGGTGAGGTGACCGGGGTGAGTTGCTGGTAAAAACCCCTCTGGGTCCCATTGCTCACAGACACATGAAGCAGGGACTCGTAAAATGAAAAGACTGAATTGGGATTTAAATGACGAAAGTTTTGCTTGCTTTATAACATGTAATTTTCACATCTTCACGTCACAAGGGCCAAAAATAAATGGACGTGAGAGAAAAGTGCACAGGAACCTTTGAAATAGCTGAAGGAACTTGTTTCTCCATCCATCTGGACAGGATAAAAAAGATCCTAATTTTGTCTCATAAACAAGTAACTCAATTTTGACACCCTGTTTAAAATCTGTCATATACGTCGTCGTGTTTGTGGGCGTCTTTGTTGTGTGTGCAGGAGTGTGGATGAGCGTATGTGTGAACGGTGTTGATGCGTAGGAGACAGTTACGTGTTTTGGCTTAAAACATGGCTGTCGATGGCTGGAGTTGTCATGACGATTTTCAGTAGGACTTCACCATGGTGACTATGACTGGACAGACACACACATACTCACATGAGAGCACACACATTTGAAAATCCAAAGCTGGTTAAAATTTATGCCTAAAATGTTGGTATAAAAATATTTCCTTTTTTTTAAACAAAAAAACATCATCTCTGAAGTGTATTTATTAGTTTATTTGTATTTTTAAATCTTGCAACTTGTGAGGACAGCATTTGCTCTCAAAAGGTACGGGTTTCCTGACTATTTTATTCAGAAACAACGTTTAAAACAGAATAAAATCTAATCCCGTTTTAAGTTTATTAACTTTCTTAATAAGATTCATTTTGTTGAAACACAGAAAATAAGTAAATTTGTCTTGAAATAAGATTCTTTTTTACTTTCTTCAGATAGTTTTTGCATTGTGTGAACAACAACTTTTATTTTTCTTAATAAAGCTACCTAAAATGAGTAAAACAGGATTAATCCCTATAGATGGTCAATTAAAAATATTAGTATCAAATAATTTTGGTGGCCAACTACTGTAGATCTTCTAATATAAGATAATTGATCACTTTTACAATCTTCCATGTCAGTCCTGCTTCAGGCTTCAATCTCTGAGCTGTAACAGTGTTAAGCAGTTTAAAATTAAGGATGTTGTTAAAATTCAAGTCCAAAGTAAGAAAAAAAAACTATCAATCAACAATCATGCTTGTCATATTGACATAGTTGATTGCAGCAATGTTAACTTCAAAGATATCTGGGTCGTCTTAAAAAAAGGAATAATCACATAAATTACATATATATCATAAAGTCTTGATTATTACAAAACAGCTTTACTTCAAAATCCGGGACAAACATTAATAAAAAAAAGGAAACTGATAGGACAGTTTAGGTTGACTCAACCATGAAGACGTCAGGAGTTTATTTCTGCAATGTTATAAAGAATCTTACACATCTGGAACTGCTTAACAAGCAGAAATTATGAGACAGAACGTGTGCCTGTGTAATATCCCTATGTCAGACAAAGTTTCAGTATGTGGAGAATGGGAAAATTAGACGACAGCATATAGGGCTTTTGTGAGTTATATTGGTAAAATCTAAAACTGGTCAAATACACTAATAATTCCCCCTAACATTGTAACATTTGAAATAAAGCAGCAACCTTCCAAATAAAATTATTATTTATGAATACATTATTAACATATTGCTAAATACTGAAATTTTTAAGATTACAATATTTATTTAAGGGAAATGTGGTGTACTTGGTCACTGAGAAAATTCTTCTAGGATAAAAAAAGTAAAAAAAAAAAGATGTCAGACACAATTGAGGTTCAGATATACTTTCTCATTTTAAAATGTTTAAAACAGAAGGCGCTTTGAGCTGCCCCAGGGAAGGAAAAGCGCTTTATAAATAAAGGTTGATTTGATTTGAATACAACAGATATTTTTTAATCTAAATTTGCTTTCTATGAATAGTCTCACAAAGGACAGGTATTAAAAAGGGTGTCCTTTAGAGAGTGCATTTTTAAAATGTTAAATTATGTCATCATTATAATATGATGTCAATGACCCCCACCCTCCAAAAGAAAAAAAATTACACACAATACAATTTAAATAACAAAAGATTGTAGCTATGTGAAAATCCCACAACTTGGAGATAGCCTCCTTTAAATTATGAACACACTTACTTTCCTTTTTAAAATACTGTAATAACTTCTTTAATTAGCACTTGAAATGACTACTTGTACCCCCAATTCGCATAGTAATGGTTTGAAAATCATGAAGTTCTAAATATTGACCAAAAGAACTATTGGGCACAAACAGAATTAGCTTCTTCCTGGTGAATATCTTAATTTTCTTCAGTAATTCAAATCAATTCAATGTATGTGTAAAATGCTGTAAAACCTGTTTCAAAGTGCTATACAAAAAGCAAAAAGCATTAGACAGAGCTAATTCATGATGGTATGTTCTAATTTAGTGCAGATAATTCAATTTAAAACAGATTGTCTTAATTGTATGGACTGGTATTACCAACAGATTACAGCAAAAATAGGAAATTCAGAAAACTACTTTCTAAATAGATGATTATAAAAGAATATCTTACAGATTTAGACGCAAAGGTAACCCTTGCCATGACCAACAAGTAATTAGAACATTTAAAAAAATGACTAATTTTCTTGTTAAGTATTCTATCATGAGACACTTTTCATTGACAGACTTTGATCTTACTTGATAGTGTGACACACTTCTTATGTGTACTTCTTTTTGGTGTTGTCAACAGATTTGTGTTAAACTCAGCGTCTTCTTGATCAGTCTTGGATTGTGGATGAGATGGTTCACCTTATTACATGTCTTAATTTTTATCACCTGACACAAGGATCACTGTGTCCATATATTTTAGGCTCAAAATTTTGACTTTAAATCATTACGGAAAATCCCTCTCCAAGGCTAAAACGTAATGTTCTTACCTCCAGGAGAGTTCCACACAGAATCTATCATCTAAAGTCAGGCTACAATGAAGCTGTTCTTGTGGTCAGACTGTGACGCTCTGTCCTGTTTGTTGCTACAATATATCATTCTATGTCTCAAAGCCACTGCAGGGTAAGAGGTCAAGGATAAGTTGACCACTCTGTCCAAAACTCTTATATCACAACTGACTCCTTCATCATTTCGCCCACATAAACAGGACGCGCTCCGACGTCAGCCAATCACACAAAACACTGCTCTGACATCATGGATGGCAAGACAGCTAAGCAGGAACAGCCGCCTTGTAGTAACCAGCCACACCATAGATGAGTGACGCAACAACGTGAGGGTGTGTATCCACGTAGGAGTGCAATTACATGTATGTGCACCCTTGCAAGAGTCTTGGTCAGCACTAGGCGTCTGTAAGCGATGGATAGTACTGATGTGGTCAGCGTGGGAGTGAAAGTCATAAGGTCAAAATGAAGACAGTTTCCAATGAAAGGAGAAGAGGAGTTAAGCGCAGCAGAAAACCAGTTGGAGAAAGTGAGAGCAAAAAAACCCCCAAATCCTTTCAGAAAGACCAATCTGCCAGACAAGAGTAGTCAAAAGTAGTCATTCCTGAGAGTTAAACTCAGTTCATAACAGTTTAAACCAGAGATCACATGATTTTTGCAACAGCATGCACTTTAGCACTAGCTGAGCCACATGTTTGTTTTACTAACAGATTGTTGTGCGTACATGGTCTGCTGGGATAAGTAAAAAAAAACAAAAAACAATCCTGCCAAGAAATTCCATGACAAATTTTTCCAAAGAGTAAAACATGCACACATGTACGTGTGCCTCCGAGGATGAATTCCAACGAATGCATTGTGGCAAAACGCAATAACGCAAAACACTGACACAAAGACTCGATATTATCTAAATCAGGATGGTTATTAAACAGAGGAGATATCACAGCTGGCACGCAGCATGCAAATGACTACCATGACAGACACGAGCGGGGCTTCCCATGATGCAAAGTGAGGGCAGTCCCTCTCTCAAGAAAAAAAGTACACTGCATACTGGCAAACTCAGAGAAAACAGATTGAATATGTGAGTCACATATACATCAACCGCTTTGGTCTACTTCTTTAAACTGTCAAAGCTTCATCAAACAAAAGAGGAAATTTAAATTTCTTCTCTGGACAATCAGTTACTGACGTGATTTGTCACAAGACTCACTTTAAATTGCCAATAAAACACAAACTATATGGGGGGGGGGGCTACAGGAGCATTTCTTCCGTTGTAGCAAAGATTCCTTTTTAAGTCCTTACAGGCATACAGGCTAAATAAAAATTTCAGATATGCACTCTGTCATAAGATTAGATATCTTCTCAAAGAAGGGGGAGAACGAGTCCTGGAATAGCTGGACTAAGAAATGAGCATCTCAGCTCTTAACAGGAATACAATCATAATAAACTACTGGTCAGGATCACTGTAGAGGTAATGGTATATTGTTTGCCACTATAGTTACCTAATGAAGTCTGCATCTATTCCTGGCTGCCATGAATGACTCACTTTGTGTTTTGTTTTAGTGTGCGATGCTTTCCATGTGTCTTGTCTATCCATTAAAAGTAGGACAAGTGAACAATTAAACAAGTTATTTTCTCAAAGGAGCAGATCAGACACAAAGGATTTAAAGATGTCTGCTTTAGATGCAGCAGCTAGGTTAGTCGGAAAGACTACAACATAAAAGAATTGACAGACATTTTCTTTTACTTTTTTTTTGGAATTGAAATGTTTTTTAAACCCTTTGAGGAAATTCACAAAAATTGCCATGAGATATAGAGATAGATATATAGATAGAGATATAGCATCAAATATGATAACCTGGGTGATTTGGTAAATCTTTGCTTACAAAAATGTTACAAATTTCACATTCCTTTAATACAGCGAGTAGTCACTTAAAAAAATTATAATAGAAAAATTTAAAAAAAATTAAAATTATACACTGTATTTTATCCCACAAAGGGAAATTCTTTCCCCGCATTTGACCCATCCCCTTGGGGAGCGGTGAGCTGCAGCCGAAACCGCGCTCGGGAGGCAGTAGCGTTAAGGGTCTTGCCTAAGGACCCTCACTGGGCGATTTTAACTGCTCGCCATTGATATGGTAATTGCCCCCAGTACCATTGCTCATCCCCCTCCGGGAATCGAACCCTGGTTTCCTGCATGGTAGCTTCCCACCTTACCAACCGAGCTACCCAGCCGCAACCGAGCTACCCAGCCGCCGATGATGAGTTTTTCTCTCCATAAAGTTTTGAAAAATTGGAAAACTTTTTTAGCCAAAAGTGATATTAAGATTTTATAGAAGCAGCCGTTTTGAAATGAGCAAGACAATCCATTCTACTGCCTGTAGTGGAATGTTAGGTGTAGACAACATGTACCGGTAACACTTTATATTAAGATTCCTTAACAAGCTCTGTTAACACATTAACAAGCATTATAAATGAATTTATAGGGTGTTAGTAAGACATTTATTAGTACAATAAGTCTAATAAGGTTTATTAAATTACTTAGTTAACACATTTACAAGCATTATTATTAGGATGTTTTCAAGATGCTAATGATGCATTTACTGATATTATAGGTGCTTAACAAATTTGTCAATGTTAAGGCCTGTTCACACCGGGACGAATTTCGCCGGCGATTTTCGCCGACGTTTAACGCCTCGTGACTAAACAAAGGGCACCAACGAGAGTGTGCACACCGACGCGAAAAATCGCCAGGCGTTAAAGCGTCAAAAAAAAAAAACGCCTCGGGTTCGTTTTTTTTTTTCGACGCGTCGCGTCGAAATCTACTCGACCAATGAGAACGGCGCTTTTGCTCACGTGTCTGGAGCTTCTGAAGTTACAGTAAAACACAACTTGGGGGCGCTCAAACACAAAACTGCCTTGCTGAGCACACATACCAGCGAAGAAGATAGACGCCAAGTAGCGTCTACACTGCCGCGAAGCAATAATGACGGACATTCTAAAACATCCCCGAACCAAACACCAGTTGGAGCTACTGGTGCTTGAAATATTCATGTTTTCTTTGTTTGATTCTGACAAGCGTGTAAATACTTGCTCTCTTCTTCTGAGTGAAAAGCGACTTTAAGAAGCGTAAAGTTGCGCAGCGCCACCTTGTGTACAGGAGTATTTCTGTTTTACATTAAGCGCCATCTAATGTCAGGGAATGAAATTGCATGTTCACTCCACTCATCGTCAGCGAAAATCGCCTGGGTGTGAACACAAAAAACGTGGCGAAAAACGCTGGCGAATAACGCCTGGCGAATATTCGTCCCGGTGTGTACGGGCCTTTAATAAGCTTAAGATTTATTAACAACCTTTGTTAACAAATTAAGAAGTATTATTATTGTTTGGGGTTCTAGTAAGATATTTATTAGCATTATAGATGCCTGACACAAGCCGAAGTGTTCATAAGTTTAATAAGTTTTATTAACTAACTTAACAAATTAATAAGCTTTATTAATATGTCAGATGCTAGTAAGATATTTATTAGCATTATAGATGTCTTGCAAATACCTGAAAGTGTTAATAAGATTTATTAACATCTAAAGTCAGACCATTGTCTTCTAAATCCATATTACTAAACTGCTTATAAGCTTTACAAATGTATTAATCAACTTTGTTAATAGTTTATTAATTGTTTTGCAGCACCCCATCTAAAGTGTGGACGTTTTTTAGCACAAACAACCACAAAGCATAAAGATTGTAAAAAGAACTTTATGACATTAAAACAGACTAAACATACACAAATCGTTCTGTAAAAGATATATAATTATTTAATTCAGACAAATAAATTTTTTTTAAAAACATATATACTGGTGTTGGATGACTCTAGCATCATAGCTATAAGGATAAAGTATTAGCATCTATCCTGAGTGAAACATTCATTGCAACTCCCATCACCAGGAGACAATTCTCTGCATTTAAATTAATGCCAACTGCATTCAACCACTGTTGTCTTGCTTCAAAGTCCACAAGAAAGTTGCACAAGCCAGTAATTTTTGAAGAACGAAGAAAATAAACCTACAGGAGCCATGCTAAAGCTAACACGCTAACCTGCCCATCTATGAATCAAAGATGGGCAGGTTAACTAATGTCACCATTACGTGTGACATGAGCGTAATGGTGACATTACGCTCATGTCACCATGTCGCGTGCGCTGCGTGTCGCACGCGACACGCAGCGCACTCGACACGCAGCTCACATAGCCAGAAAACGTTCACGCGCACAGCGCTTCTCAATGCGGGCACGCGCACACGGACTGGTACACAAGCACTACTTAGCTTTACACCTTTTCAGTCAGAGCAGTTATGAACAGTCTTAACATCGTTAGCTGGAATGTGCGTGGACTTGGCTCTGAGCCAAAGAGACTGAAAGTGTTAAATCACCTGGATGGTCTAAAAGCAGATATAGCTCTACTGCAGGAGACCCATTTATCGAATTCTTTGAATCACCTTATGTGCTGCTTACAATTTCCAGTTATATACTCTGCCAGTTTCAACTCCAAACAACGAGGAGTTGCTGTTTTAATTAATAAAAATCTTAATTTTACTCATAAGGATACAGTTACTGACCCAGAAGGCAGATTTGTAATCATTAATATATCCATTCAGAATAAGGACTATTGTATAGTGAGTGTTTATGGTCCTAATGTTGACGACTCTTCCTTCTTTCACAGATTCTTCACCTCACTCTCAGTTCACTCTGACTCCACAATCATTATAGGAGGAGACTTCAACCTTGTTTTGGACCCTGAACTTGACAGACTCAGCACAGCAGCAAATCAGCGTACATGGCGATCTGCAAGTATTCTAAAGCAGTACATGAATGATCTGGGTCTCTGCGACGCGTGGCGCTCATGTCACCCAAGCACTAAAGGGTTCACCTTTTTTTCTCCAGTTCACTATTCACACTCCCGTTTAGACTATTTATTAATCAGTAACTCTCTTTTAAAAAATATTCAAAGCTCCAATATCCATCCAATTATTATCAGTGATCATGCACCAGTCTCTGTAAACATTTCTAGGGAAAAATCCACACCCTCTGGTACAACCTGGAGGTTTAATACGTCTCTGTTAAAGGACCAGGAATTTCTTGAATTCTTTAAAAAAGAGTGGGCAACCTTCTTAGACTTCAACAATACTCCAGACATCCCACCGTGCGTTCTTTGGGAAACAGCAAAGGCAGTCATGAGAGGGAAAATCATTTCTTATTCAACGCACAAAAAACGCAAAGAGAAAGCAGATTTATTAGAATTAGAAAATAAAATCAAAACCCTGGAGACTGCTTATGCTGCTTCTGCACAGGAACACATTCTGGGAGATCTGAAAAATTTAAAGCTGCGGTTAAATGACATCATTAATAAACAAACACAATTTCAAATACAAAGGCTACGACTTGAAAGATTTGAAAACTCTAATAAATCTGGCAAATTTCTGGCTAATCAGCTTAAAATTAACAGAGAAAAATCATCAATCACCTCTATTATGGACCAAACAGGAAATGTCACCCATGACCCGGTCAAAATTAATAACGCATTTGAAAACTTTTATAAAAACCTGTACACACCGCAGATCAATCCGTCAGGGCAAAGTATTGACTCATTTCTTAATAATGTAAACCTACCCAGGCTAAATGAGGATCAAATCACAAACTTAGATTCTCCGCTCTCGCCGTCTGAACTTCATGAAGCTCTGTTACTTATGCCCAATGGTAAAGCACCAGGGCCTGACGGCTTTCCTGCTGAGTTTTATAAAGAATTCTGGGAACAACTGGCACCAACATTTTATAAAACTGTCACATCTATTAATGAGAGCCAATCAATGCCACCTAACATGAACTCAGCCAACATAATTCTTCTTCTAAAACCAGACAAAGATCCCACTAGTCCTTCAAGCTATCGCCCTATTTCTCTAATCAATGCAGATGTAAAAATTATCTGCAAAGCACTAGCACAGAGAATAGAAAAAATCACTCCTCACATAATTCACTTCGACCAGACTGGATTCATCAAAGGCAGACACTCGGATGATAATGTCCGTAGACTAGTTAATATAATAGACTTTGCCACCATTAAAAACCAGGAAATGACGGTACTATCGCTGGATGCTGAAAAAGCCTTTGACAGAGTTAATTGGAAGTTCCTTATTGCTGCCCTCCATAAGTTTGGTTTTGGAGAAGCATTCATCAATTGGATCAAAATATTATATCACAACCCCAATGCATCAGTTAGAACTAATAAACAGACTTCAAACAGGTTTTTTCTTGGAAGAGGAACCAGACAGGGCTGCCCACTCTCTCCTTCTCTTTTTGCTATATTCATTGAGCCTTTAGCTGCAGCAATAAGACAGAATGAGAGCATTATAGGAATAAAAACCAAACACAGCCATCATAAAATTAGTCTTTATGCGGATGACATATTACTGTTTTTAAGGAATTTACATTCTGTAAATGAAACAGCAATGATCATAAATGAATTCTCCTCCATATCAGACTATTCCATTAATTGGAATAAGTCTGTTTTATTACCACTCAACAGGAATATGGAACAAAGACTCACAATTCCAGTTAAAACAGGAAATATCAAATATCTGGGTATCTACTTTTCCCCCAAACTATCAGAACTGGTGCAGCTAAACCACACCCCATTACTGAAAAGCATACAGGACGATCTAACACGCTGGACCAACCTGCCTCTGTCCCTTATGGGCAAGGTAGCCACGGTTAAAATGAAAATCTTACCCAAAGTTAATTATCTCTTCTCAATGATTCCCACACAACCGCCATTAAAATGGTTCAAAACATTAGACTCATCCATATCAAGCTTTCTATGGAACAACAAACCTGCAAGAATTAGTCTAAAAACATTAAAATCTGCAAAAAGCTGTGGAGGATTAGAACTACCTAATTTCCACAAATACTTTCTTGCAAATAGATTACAATATATCTTAAAATGGTTAAAAAATAATCCAGAAACCAACTCATGGTTAGACTTGGAACAGGTGTTATGTGGAAAGATCAACCTGTCACAGCTACCATTTATTAGCCAAACAGTTAAAAAACAGGATTGTTTCAAAAGCATTAATATAAATGCCACCTTAACAGCCTGGTGGGAATTTCTCAAAATATCAAAATCATCAATTCAACCGTGCAAAATGACACCCATCTGGAACAACCCGGACATCCTTATTAACAAAAAAATGATTCACTTCCCAGCTTGGCAAGCAGGGGGCATAAAACAACTAGAGCACGTAATTATTGATAGAAGATTCATAACCCCCCAGGAACTTCAAGACAAACGTGGAATAAATAACTTCTTGGAATATCAGCAACTTAAATCAAGTATTACTAAAAAGTATAAAATTAAAGACGACGATTTAAAGCTACCAGATGTAGTTACCACTCTGATTAATTTTTCAATGAATAGAACTCTCTCCAAAATATACAAACTTTTATGTAATTTAGACAACAATATTGCCCTTCCAACAAAAAAATGGGATGCAGATTTGAGCATCAGCACAGATGAAAGCTTCTGGTCAGAACTTTGTCTAAACACCTTTAAACTGACAAAAAGTCCAAATCTGCAGCTAATCCATCTCAAAACTCTTCACAGAATTTACTACACTGGACAGAGGATGTTCAAGATGGGTCTCAGTAACTCAGACATTTGCGAGCACTGTGATAATAATCTACCCGACAGCTACATGCATGCACTGTGGTTCTGCACTCCTGTCCAGGCTCTCTGGCAGCAGGTATGTGCCGATTTATCAGTCTGGCTTAAGGTTTCAATCACTGCCTCACCGTCACTTTGTGTGCTTGGTGACATGAGTGCCATCGATATAGAAGAAGGATTAGCATCTATCATTTTCATAACTCTTTGTATTGCCAAAAAAACTATTTTAATAAATTGGAAAAACAAGAAAAATATAAACATAAGTCAACACAGAAATCTGCTGTTTGATCATATCAGCTTGGAAAAAATGTCAGCCCAAAGCTCAAGTAACTTTGAAAGAATTCAGTCTCTCTGGTCTCCTGTGGTTGACTCCATGACTTAGGGGGTGGAGGGCTTGGTCGTCGCTGCTCCTTGCCCTTCTGCCGTGGTTTGGGGTGGGGGTCGGGGCTTCCGGTGCCTGGCGGGGGCGGTGGGGGGCTCCGTTGGTCGGGGGGTCGGGTCCGGTGCCTGGGTAGGGCGGGCTGGGGCGCTGCGTGGTCCTCTGGGCTTGGGTGTGGGGGTGCGTGGTGGGGGGGTGGGGTGGTGGTCTGGCTTGGCTTGGGGGGGTGGTCCCTTTGCCTGTGCTGGGGGGGGTTGGCGGGGGGCCCTGCTCGGGTGGGGGGGGCCCAGCGGCGCCGGATGGGCTGCACCTGGGGCTGGGATCGGCCCTTCCCTGGCTCTCGGACGGGACGGGACAACCCTCTTGGGGCCCCCGGTCGCTCTGGGTGTCACCCGCTTCGGCTGCGGGGTCTGGGGTGGGGTGGGGTGGGGGGCTTGTCGGCCCTGTCCTGTGGGGGGGCGTTCTGGGGGGGAGGGGGGGCCCATTATTAGTACGGGTCGGGGGGGCTAGCGGGTCGGGGTCTCCGCTGAGGCAATCAGTGGTTGCCTCGGCCGGTTGGCCTCCTCGGTCCCGTCGAGGCCTGACCAGAGTTCTTCTAGGGCCGGCGTCTGGGGGTGGGGGCCTGGGCTTGCTCCGGGGGGGGGCGACGCTTTCTGGCTCCTCTCTCTCTGTGTGGGGTGGGTGGTGCCGGGCCTGGGGTGTCGGCGCCTCCGGGGGTGGGCCCCTGGGCTGGGTGGCCCTGGCCCCTTTGCTGGGGGTGGGCTGGGGGACGGCTGTTTGACCACCGGGGGACAGTCTACCAGCTGTCCCCAACTTACCCCCTTCCTTATATAACCTCATATTAGGGTGAGGGGGTGGGGGGTCTAGCCTGCGATGCGCCTTGGGGGGGGGCTACTTGGGAGTGGCCCCCCTCCTATGGTTGCCGTATGGAGTGGGCCCCCCCTCTTTCGGTTTTATTTGCACCTTAGACATGTAGGGTCCTTGGTAGGGGGGGTGCTTGGACATCACTGCAAGCAAGCAGCAAATGTCCTCCTGGCACCCTACCCGCCAATTTTAACCGCACCTTAGACATTTAGGGCCCCTTGGTGTGGAGGGTGAGGGGACATCACTGTGAGTAATCAGGAGATGTCCCCTTAGTGCCCTACTCGCCAATTTTAACCGCACCCCCCTTAGTACACACACCCCTCCCCCTTCAATATATACATTCTAACATAAACACACACACATGCACACAAACACCCTCTCAAACACCCATACACGCACACACATTTTACAAGGAAGGTGGGACCTGGGTCCATCTGTCCCCTACCCCTTCCCTGGTGGGGGGTGCGGGCCCCTTGGCGATGGCGGCCGTGTCCCTTGGGTGCCGGCTCCCTGGGCCCGGCGGTGCTCTCTCCGCGCGGTGGGGGGGTTCATATTACACCTGAGCCGGGGGTGTTCGTGTCCCTGGGGGGTGGGTCCTGGTCCTTGCCCCTGGGCGCTGGGCCCCGCCAAACTTCCAACATGGCCGAGCCTGGTCGGGCCATATTTATAACATCCCTTGTGGGCCGCCCTTTTTTCCCCGGGGTTCCCCCCTCCTGGGCGGGGGCGGCGGACCCCTGCCTTGCTCCTACCTGGACCAACCGTGGGCCGGGTGGGTGGCTGCCTGGAGTGCGGAGCGGGTCTCCCTTGGGGGGTCCTGGCTCGTACCTGGGGTCGGGGCGGGGGGATGCCCGGAACTCCTGGGTGGTGGTGGGGTGCTCGTCTGGGGCTGTGGGCGTCCCTCTCCGATGGGGCCCTGCGTTGGGCTCTTCCGGCGCGGCGGGGGGCTGCTTTCCTGGCTGGGCTGGGGCGGCGCTCTCTTTCCCTCTGCGCCTCCCTGCTCTCTGGCTCTGGGGGCCTCGCGGCGGTCCTGCTGGCCCTGGCCTGGGTGGCGGTCTTGGTCGCCCGGGGGGCGGTTGTTCCCTGCCTGTTCCCGTGTGGCGTTGGGGGAATTCCGGCTGCCGCTGCTGCTGCGGCGGGGGTATGGGTGTGGGGGTGGCTGGGCGCTCCTCCTCCTTCTTTTCACATTCCACCATCCATTTTAGAAGAACATAAACACTCACCTGAGCACAGGTGTTAGCTCACCTTTGCACTAATAGTTTGCATGATTGAATGAATGAAAGATTTCACACTAGTTGGTTTAAAGGCATAGGTATGCGTTCGTGAACACTATCTGTTTTGTGTGCATGTTGACATGTGGACATTTTTGCGGCTAGCAGGTGTGTTGATAATATTTGGGTGTGTGTGAACGGGCCCCGCCCTTTTTGTACTGCATTTGAACCATACCGTAACGATAAACAACCAGTAAACCTGTCTGCTCTATGCTGCTTCATGGTCTTACCCCCCTTCCCCTCCTATTATCACCCTCCTACCCCCCCCTCTCTCTAACGTCCCTCTCTCTTCTTCCCCTCTTTCCTTTTCCGTCCGGTCCAACACCAAAGATTTTCAAACATGATTGAAATTAATAAAGTTTGGCCTCAATTACAAAAGGGGTTTATTCAGACATACCTTTGGTTTGTCTGAAGATGAATAACCCCTCTTGTTAAAATAAAATATGTCCAACACAAGAGGCCCTCAGCTCTCATCTGTTTGCCTAGCTGTTGGACAGGACAAGTTAAAAAAAAAAAAAAAAAAAAAAAAAAAAAAAAAAAAAAAAAAAAAACTAATGTCACCATTGGCTAATGAATCTGTCAATCAAACTCATCAGCAAAACAGGCGTGCTCACTTTCATTTGTCTGAATTAAATAATTATATATCTTTTACAGAACGATTAGTGTATGTTTAGTCTGTTTTAATGTCATAAAGTTCTTTTTACAATCTTTATGCTTTGTGGTTGTTTGTGCTAAAAAACGTCCACACTTTAGATGGGGTGCTGCAAAACAATTAATAAACTATTAACAGAGTTAATTAATACATTTGTAAAGCTTATAAGCAGTTTAGTAATATGGATTCAGAAGACAATGGTCTGACTTTAGATGTTAATAAATCTTATTAACACTTTCAGGTATTTGCAAGACATCTATAATGCTAATAAATATCTTACTAGCATCTGACATATTAATAAAGCCTATTAATTTGTTAAGTTAGTTAATAAAACTTATTAAACTTATGAACACTTCGGCTTGTGTCAGGCATCTATAATGCTAATAAATATCTTACTAGAACCCCAAACAATAATAATACTTCTTAATTTGTTAACAAAGGTTGTTAATAAATCTTATTAAGCTTATTAACACTGACAAATTTGTTAAGCACCTATAATATCAGTAAATGCATCATTAGCATCTTGAAAACATCCTAATAATAATGCTTGTAAATGTGTTAACTAAGTAATTTAATAAACCTTATTAGACTTATTGTACTAATAAATGTCTTACTAACACCCTATAAATTCATTTATAATGCTTGTTAATGTGTTAACAAAGCTTGTTAAGAAATCTTAATATAAAGTGTTACCCGTACCTAATTTTATAAAATGGGTTTTTAAGGAAAATTATGGTCATGCTAATGAGATTATGGTCTCAGAAATGTGCAGATCAAATATGATACAACATGGGATTTCACATTTCTTTAGTAAAAAAACTTTGTTAGAAAGCTTCACCCCACAAACAGAATGATTCTTCAGAGCAGGGGTGAGAAAATGCAAAATCCACTGTGCTCCTTGTTTTCCAGAAACCCTGGCTATAATCATTGTGATTCACCTGGATCAGGTGTGTTTGGCCAATCAGAGGCTGAAAAGTCAGGGACAAATAACAAGAAAGCTGACACTTTGTTCTTAGGAACTGATGTGGTACACTCCCTTTTTAAAGCCAACATTTTCTCTTAACTTTTTACGCACAAATAAAATTAAAGGAAAAACCTGATTAAATAACAAGATACAGGAGTTTTAAAGCTATGCATGGATAGGTCAGGGTAAAGGAGAGTGGGAACACTTCTGCATTTCCTAAGCATTTAGGCCCAGCTGCACTTTAACTGCTTGTTTGGAAAGAACCCAGAAAAGAATGTGAAAATGTTTCCACTGTGGAAGCCCGTCTCTGGACAGAAGCTGCAAAAAACACCCACTCATTCAGTGATTGGAAAAATCATGGAAGGAAACAGGGAGCACGGAAAGGAATGATAGATGTGTTAAATGAGAAGACAACACTGGACTGTAAGTCTAGCTTGTCTTCATAAACATCCTTCAGTAGTACATCTGATTTAAAACAGGTATGCAACCTACAAGAGATAATTGGTGTTGAAGTAAAAAAAAAAGACAATAGTTTCAGACATAGAGGGAATAAACAGCGGATTCACATGGAAAATGGTTTCTTCTGTACTTTGTTGAGCACTATCCTATCCACCTGATTCTTCTGGGCCTGCGCCATTGTCCCTCTTTCATCTTGGGACCACAGTTGTTGGTCCCATTTTAATTTTGGTACTTCTCACCCTAGCTCAGCACAAATGTTTACTGAGAAAGCCACTTGGTGCTTTTTGTTTATGTGAGCTCATATTCTTCTGGATTTTGGTTTGGATTGTGGGTCACATCCTCACCCGCCCGCTCCAGGGCTATTCAAATGGCAGCCTATGTGCAACTTTGAGTGCCCAACAGTACAATGGTTAGAAATAAGATTAATAAATGAATTTACATTAAAAGTTGATACAGAACTTTCTACATTTGTTTGGTCCATAGTGTTGCAGCCTTTATTGGAAAAATGAAAAATCCAACTAGTTTGTTTAAGAGATTGCATATTGGGTAGTGGTTAGCACTCTGGCCTCACAGAGAAAAGGGCCCTAGTTCAAATCTCACACGGAGCGTTTTTGTGTGATGCTTGCATGTTCTCCTCATGCGTACGTGGGTTTTCACCAGGCACTCCGAATCCTCCCATGGTCTAAAACATGCTTCATATGTTAATTGGTAACTGAACTGTCTACAGGTGTGGATGTGTGTGTGACTGCGTACAGTACCTAGATTATGTTACTACCCAGTTTTTTGTGGTGTGTTGTTATTTGTCAAAGTTAATATAACATTGGGTTTGTTGTTTGGTTCAGCTTTTAGAGTTGGGTTGCTTATTTACTGTCATCAGACCAAACGTGAGGATTTTGCTACAGTGATGAGTGATGTACTTTGATTAATGGCAGCAGTTTTTCTGGATGGGTTCTTGAGCCCTGGTTTAAGGATGACATTCTGAGACAAATTGATACATGCATGATTTTTGACTGACTTTGCACAATAGAATTATGCCAGTGTGATGAGACTTTTGCTGCCTGCTCCACCACAAAGTCATGACTGTTAGAACACGACGACACAGTTTGGTTAGAACCATCAAAACATTAGGAATCCCAGCAAAAAAATTACCCAGTAACACAGATGTGGAGTTACTGTTATCAGTTACTATTAGTCATTTTATTGTAAGATTTTTTTTAGAACTCTTTTTAAAATTCCATGTAGACCAAATTGCAGTTTATTGGAAACAAATCTGCTACTATTTTAAAGAAGCAGAAATTGCAAAATCGCTTTTGAAAGTCAACATTTTGCAGATGTTGTTTTCAAAAGGTTTACATTTGGTCGCAGTAGATTAATTCAAAGGCACATAATTTATAACCAGGTTTTTCTGCAAAACTAATAACCTTTATATGTGGCCAAAAACAATTTGACCACACACAGAATCAGAGCAGCTCCTAGCCAGAAACTTAAACAAAGTTATTTATTCCACAACCACACAACGTTCCAAACATTACACAACATTATCAACCAAACATTTAGACAGCAGAACTCTCTCAGAGTTAACAGAGTTAAGTTAGGTGAATCACATCCGGTGAGTAAGAAGATTATTCAACAAAGAAGGAGGGATGAGTGCTGTCTCCACCGTCCTGGTGACTGAGCTAAAGCTGCTCTAATTTTCACTCCCACTATCACTGCAGGATCAATAACGTACAAACATTACCGCAGAAATTTCACAGATACATGTAGACACACTGATGACTATGCAACTCCAAGGCAGTAATAATCTATTAGAGACGCCCTGGAGTGTAAAACTCAGATTCAATAAGCAAAGAAAGTACAGTTTTGTTGCATATTTCGTTTAATGTTTTTTAAGGAGAATAAAACTATACTAAATCTTAAACATTCAAAAAATATGTTTTTTTAATTTACCATTACAGAAATGTTACTGTGTCTGTGGAGTGCAGACATGGACAGGAGCTGTAATTATCTATGAGACTGTTGTGGATTAAATCATTGCAACCTTTGACATTTGTATAGCATATAATGCAGGCTTGAGTGGGTTTTTTTCACTTAACCACACAACAAAGGTTTGCTAAGAAAGTTTTTCCTCACTTAATTGTGTGCTCCCCATATATAGGATTCAATATCAGGCCAGGGAGCCAGTTACAGATGGTTTTAAGACAGAACTTGCTAGTTCATATTGCCTAGACAAGAGCAAACAAGATACTGTAGGTGCAGGCTGTATTTTACATGATTTAAAATCAGTTTCTTGTAAGGGAAAAAATTCTGTCCAGGTGTGGTGCTAAATCTGTGGAATTTCTCTTTGAGCTCATATGTTATATTGTCACGGAAAAATATCAGATCACTTGCTTTTCCAAAAGACCCCTTCAGTCATCTTCTATCATGAAAGCATTCCTAGCGGTCTTTTAATTATAATGATGCTGTTTTTAGCCCATATAAAGAAAAACTTGTCATTTTCTAGATCATAGTTTCTGCAGAGCGGCAGTACCAGTAGGTCATTAAAAATATCCCTTCTGACTTGTGGGCGGGAGCAACACCCCTTCCTTCTCCATTACTGAGAGCCCTTTGTTTCCACACTCTTCTGCTATAGCTTAAAGCCTCTCACACTCCCAAAATAACATTACTGATGCAACAAAAAAGGTGAGTAATATTGGAGCTATCCAACTGTACAGTTTTGAGTGAGATGCCAGCTCAGATGACAAAAACAAAGAAGTTAAGGGATCTATTTGTCTGCAAGTGGATGAATTAGAATCAAGCGGAGCAGCAAGCCAGTGGCAGCTGATTGGAGGTTCTACATCACAGATACAAGCTTTTTGAAGCTGCATTTTTTTGTCTGCTTCTGAATCGCCACAATTTGAAAAAAAAAAATCTCAGAAATGCAACTTTGAGCTTTGAATGTCCTCCAACATCAGAAAAATGCCACAAGAACATTTAAAAATAAAAAAATTGAAAAAACACCGAAAGCATGATTTTCATCTGAATGGGTCTTTACAGTTAAAACAGTTTCAAAAATAGAAAAAAGCGCTTTATCATGTTTTAACTTTTTCTATCTGAAACTTGCAAGTATTACTAAGTCTCTTTTACGTTATTTGTTTACATTTTATTACATGTTCTTATCTGATTTGGTTTTTTTTTGAAGTTGCAGAACAAATCTTTTAGATGACTTTAGTATTTAGTTTACATAGTGCAGTTGCACATTTGACATCTTTTTGAATTTGGTCAAGGTCATAAGCCTCAGAAACCGCCAGTTTAGCAGTTACTCTGTTATGTGGTTATCTTCGTGTGTTTGTGAGTGAGCCACGGGAGTTTACAGTGAGTTCAAAATGATGCAAAGGCATTGTAAATAATATCAGTGTGTTGTTACGGGAGAGGAAGTTGTAAACAGCTCAAATGAAAGAGTTACCAAGCTTTCAACATTCCTAAGACAGAAAGAAAAGAGCAGATGACGCTGTGATTCCCTGTGAACATTTAACCTCAATGTCAAGCTGTCAACACTTTTAGGCCCAGCCCTCCCCCGCATCAGGCCGGCACTTCCAGTTACAGGGAGCTGTGTACGTAAATCCGTGCTCCTCAGCTATGCAGCTGTGTGAGCGGAATGAGGGAAGTCCTAAAGCTCCTCTTTCACTGGAGGAAATCTGTTTTATGGTAATGACTGGGAGTGTCTCTTGCTGTGCTTTTAGGAATTCTCGGAAGATCACAATGGGATCATTTCAAGTGGAAGCCCACTCAGTGGTTATGTTAAGATGCTAAGTTCCCACAAACCGACAATTCTCAAACGGCAGGTACTGATCACAAGAAAAAGATATTTGAATATTTAGAAGTGAAAGGGAATAAGTAATAATAAAAGGGTAGGTGGAGGTCATATGGTGAGCACAGCTTTCATGCACCAACATGTTGTATGTTGATCTCGGTATAATCATGTAAATATAATCACTTGGGAAATGGTCACAAAAGCATTTTCTTAAAGACCCACTCCAATGAAAATCATGTTTTTGGTGTTTTTAACATGTTCTTGCGACATTTTTCTTTTGACAGAGGACATATAAAGAAAATTAGCCTTGAAGTTGTAAATATGACTTTTTTTTGTGAATCAGGAGCAGACAAAATAATGTGGCTTGGAGATTTTTATAGCTGTGATGTCGAACCTCCAATCGGCAGGCCACAAGCTCCCTGCTCTGCTCCATTCTGATACATCCAATTGGAGACAAATAGATCCATGAACGTCTTTGTTTTCTTCCTTTGAGCTGGCATCTGGCTCAAAACTGTACAGCTGGATATTGCTCATCTTTTTTGTTGCACCAGTAATGTTATGTTGGTGTTGTAAGGGGCTGTAAGCTGGTGGGAGAGTGCATAAAAAAATGGCTGATGGAAAGGGGTGGAAACATTCAACCACAACTTATAGGAGACTTTCTTAAAAAAAACACTGTCGCTCTGCTGAAACTATGTGCTACAAAATGACGTTTTTGTTTGTTTGTTTCTTTTTTGGATAAAAACAGCATAATTATAATTAAAACATAACTGGGAACTTTTTAAATAATTCAAAAGATGATCAGAGAAATTGTTACCTAAACTTTGACATGCCTTTCTTATTCCCATATCTAAAATTGAAAATCATCATCACATAAACTTAACCCATGACTGAAAGCAACAAGTGTAAATAGGAAGTAAAACAAATCAGGTGTTTGGGTCTCAAAACTGGTTTAATTGGAGAAGCTTTTTTCTTCACTTCTAGTTGCAAACATACATTTTTTTTGTCAGCATCTCTGAGCAAAACGCTTTAAAAAAAAGTCCTACATTGACTCACCGAAAGACACAAGGTAAATTTCAAAAAAGCAAGTACAGTGACAAACTAATAAAAATTAAGTTTTCTCTAAAGTTTAAGACAAACAGGACTATGGGGATTTAACCAGTGTTAATTGAAATATTTTAAAAGTATTCAAAGAAGTTCTTGCAAATTTTGTTATCGATTGTAAAAGACATATTTTCTTTACAGTCACTTAAAAATTTACAATCTGTGAACATGTATGAAAAAAAAGAACAAAAGTCAAAGTACACGAAACCTGCCCCCATACATTTTTTTGTAAATTGTATTCATAAATTTGCCATCTTCATTTTCAGGTTTTAGTGGCCCAAAGGTTAAGGCACTGGTACTTTGACAAATGACTTTACTTAGTCACTTTAAAAAAAATTATATTACTTGTGCAAGCAAGCACCCACATATAGTTTTACCTGTGAGTGTTATTGCAAACAGCCACAGGCAAAACAGGATCGGACAAGTTCTTTTACAAAGAAATCTGGGATTATTCACCACTTCTCCTCGTTAAACTGGGCTGCACATGCTTTTTACTTTCACGGCATAAAGCAATTACATCTCGATGCTCACAGTCATCCAAAAACATTATTCATTCACTTCTAGGAGTGTGGATGCAAGCTTAGGCATGGGTGGTTGGGAAAACGAGTTAAAAACTGTTTAGATTTTTGTCTGCAAACTCAGGTTTGTACAGTTTTAAAACCTTTAACATTAAACTTCAATCAAACAGTCAATCATTTTAGATTCAAGGATATTCTTAGCCTACCTAATGACAATACCATAACACATGCTGAAACAAACAAACATTTGATCACCAGTGGGGTTTAGTGTTTTGCCCAAGGACACTTCAGGACATGGACGGGTAGGGTGGGAACGAGCCTGTTATATTTCGATTAAAGGTCGACCGCTTTACCTCTGCATCACAGCCCTATGTGATGCAATGTGTTCAAAATTATTAAAGGTGCTTGTTTTCACATCCATTCAAAAAGCTGAGATACAACTTTTAAATCCCAATCTCGTTTAAAAATCCACTAAAGCAATGGAATAACATCAATGAAAATAAAAGAATCCATCATTTATTATCCAAAATAACAAATACATTTTTTTGGAGAAATGTATTTTGTTAAAGCTGCACTGGTAAAGTTTGTTGTAGCCTGTAAATACATTTTTATAAAGCCAATTCGGTTTCATTACATCCCTAATGTTTGAGCCAAACTAAAGTTTCAACACTTATTCTTGAGCACAGCTTACTAATTATGTCAAAGACGCTTTGGACCAAGTAGAGGAGATGAGTATTTAATAGTTTAGATGCCTGAGGTTGTTTTGCTCAGGCGTTCTCAAAAGGTAAGGTAAATCACAATAATGAGCTGCAGACTAGTGTTAGCATGCTCTATAAGCAACACCTGCTTATTGCGAGCTGCAATACAAGGTGAGACCAAATTGGCATGCACCATTTGTACACTAATAATTACAGTGTATCGTGTTAAAACTTGAAAAACATTGCAGTGCTGGTAATCATTTAAAACGTTTTAAATACAAAGTTTCACTAAATTGAAAAGCGAACATCAACCATCTCAGGTGTTGTAGTATTCACTACTCACTGCACCTCCATCTTACCGGCTGCAATCATATCATTTTGTGAGCATCTTTGTTCAGCCGCCATCTAACAAGGGGCAACACTTGTGTTTCTGTTTTGGGCTGGTTTGACAAACAAAGTAACAGGAACCAGTTTAGCTGGCTGGTTAACCATTAGTTGGATGTTACACAAACAAAACATTCTTGCTTTGCTTCAACATAAATCGGGTAAACTTGACAACACAATTTTTTTTTACTGGCCTGAAGTTCAGGTTCAAGGCCTTCTGACAAACAGTTGTCCTTAACTGGGTCGATGGTCTTTCACTGACGTGCAGCTCCTGAATTCTCTAATGAGATCTCACTGGACATGTTCTACCAGCCAACTGTACTATTTGTATTATTTGACCATTTTCAAAAAGTCTGTGGTTCAGTGATGTCATATCTTACCAAGATGGCAATGAGCATTAGAGTAAGAAATACTGGTTTCAAATCAGTCCAAAGCACGGCACTGTGTCTCAATCGTATGAACTCTGTCCAGACAGTTAATTTGGTCCTGTCTGGTAGGGAGAACAAGGCTGTGGTGCAGCGGTAGGGCGGTCGACCCATGATTGTAATATTGCAGGTTCGATTCCCGCCTTGCACGCCCATGTGTCGAAGTGTCATTGGGCAAGACACTGAACCCCACTTTCCCTCTGGTGGGAGGTTGGCGCCAGTGTTCGGCAGCGGAGCCGCCATCAGTGTGTGAATGTGTGTGTGCATGGGTGAATGGGTCTGTGACTGTAAAGCGCTTTGGGCCTTTGAAAGAGGGTAGAAAGCGCTATATAAGTATTCGCCATTTACCATTTCCTAAATTGATTTTTGTCTTAATTCTGCTCCAATTGTCCACCCATGATGAATATATCATTGCTTTCTTTCAGTCCAGTCGTCCAAAGGCATCATCATCACCCACTTCTTCTTTCTGTGACCCCTTTATGGCTATAACAGCAAGATATCAGATCTGAATCCCTAATTTTTGGTAAAAAGTGTTCACTTTTACTTTACAGAGGATGGGCAGGTCAAGCTGTAACAAAAAAGAAAATAGATCTTTGGAGAGATCCCAGCATTTTTTCATGACAGTGCGTGTGTTTGTGGAGAACCTCTGTTTGCAGTAGCTATGGCCTCCGAAAATTAGAGACTTGGCATGGGTGTGGAATAAAGGCTTTTTAGACCAGCTGAATTAAAGAGCGGATAGCTGCACGGTGGCGTAGTGGTTAGCGCTCTTGCCTCACAGCAAGAAGGCCCCGGTTCAGAACATTAATGGGGGATGTTCTCCCCGTGCATGTGTGGGTTTTCTCCGGGGACTCAAAAAGGTTAATTGGTCAACCTAAATTGTCCCTAGGTGTGAATATGAAAGTGCGTGGGTGTGTGATTGCAGACACTCTACCCTGCGACAGACTGGCGACCTGTCCAGGGTGTCCCCTGCCTTTGCCCACAAGTGGCTGGGATAGGCTCCAGCAGCCCCGTGACCTCGAAAGGGAATAAACGTAAGAAGATGAATGAATTAAAGAGATGCCTCACTTGTGAGTAATTGGTAACTGTGCTGAAAAAAACATCTTCAATGGGTGTTTAAAATGTGTGGAAATCGCATGTAAAACCATAAATGGCCTTTGTCTTGACCTTCTAGTTTACTTCAATTGTAGTGGAGTTGAATTTGAGGTTGTGTTTAAATAAAGTTTGATCCTTAACCCTTGTGCTATCTTAGATGACCCCACCCTTACATTGACGTGTTTTCCCTACCATAACAAAGGTGGATAAAGGTGGAAAGATTTCATGTAATCCATGGACACCAGAGAAGATCACAAATCAATGATGAAAAAAGTTTCAGAGCACTGTCTAGTGGGTCTAGATGACCCAACTCACAATGTTAAAGTGCCTAGGATAGCACAAGGGGTTAAAAGACAACTTGTGCTTATCACAGTTGTCTTTACAGGGACAGAGGGGCCGGACAACCAGTTGTTTTACCTGACTGGCATGTTATTTGTTGACATATAAAAATCTTCTATCTGGCTTGAAAAAAAATTAGCTCAACACGCTATCATCAGCAGCCACAATTGCGGCCAAACATTTTCAATGACTGTCTTTCCCCACAATGGTGGGTTTTCTAGTATGAACTTTCTTTTTAAGATCAAATCTTAACATGGTGATTGGTTTTGAGGTTGGATTTTGACTAGGCCACTTCAAAACCCTTAGTCAATTTTTCTTCTGAGACCTCAAGGTCTACTTTCAGTTATGTTTAGAACCACTGCAAGAACCAAAAAAGCTCCTGATGGCTGAGCAAATTCTCTTGGTTGTAGAACAGCTGCCAGACCATCATACGAAGGCCACCACAAATGACTTTTAGTTTGAATGATGTTTTGCTGCAATATCTTAATGCAAAATATCATGAGATTAACATTCACCAAATATTTTTATTTGTTTCATCATTTAACAGAATTTTAAACCCAAACAGGCAAGCTATTTTTTGTCAAAAAAGGGTTTGCTTTGGAACACCGCAAAGGCCAGTTTGGTTTTCTTTTCTTTTTTTGTTTTTTTGTGGTTCAATCTTAGCTCATGAACTGTCATCCAAAAAACGGATTTCAGTTTTTTTTATGATAGTGTGGGTTCTTTTTTAACCTTTAGGGTAAGTTAGTTTTTGGAAAACTTTTGATCGGACAATCACTCATGAGAAAGTTCACCATAGTTTTTCTACAATGGCTCACACCAAGGTTCTCTGTAAAAGCTTATGAAATGGCCCTTTCCAGACAGACACATGTCAATCAATTTAAAATCTTTAGCATTCCTGTGTTGTGGAGATAGTTTCTTGAAACCATTATTGGGTGACAAGACGCAAAAAACATTTATTAAAAGCACAGACAGGCTCTGAAAATGCGTTAGCCCAAAAAAGAAACTTTCCACTTTTGCCTACTAAAGTGAATCATGAAAATACAACCACTTGGTAATCTTTGTTGTGTATCTACCCTTATGGTCACCATGTGACCTAGACTGATGATAGTTCAAGCAGCAATAAGGTTTCAAATGCAAAGTAAATGTATCCACTCTAAACCAAAAATGACTAACACACACACAAAATAAAGCATTTGAAAGCCACTAAACACACTGACTCAGCCTTTAAAATGTCATAAGTCTGTTGTACAAGATACAAAACTACAAGCTGTTAAGGAAACAAGCCGGCTCTGAGAAGAAATGAACTTAATTGAGTAGTTTAGATTATTCAATATGCGCAATTTTAAAACAAAAACATCTATCTATTATTGTGGAAGATAAAAAGGTAAAAATGAGTACAAGTTTGGATGTTATTTATATATACAAAGTGTGGTAAAACTTACTATCCCAGTTAGCCGGCAACCTAGCATTTTAAAATTCATCCATGAACTACATTTAATGGTTTAGTCTGTAGTCACTTGATGCACTGTTCAGTGAAACACTGATTGCATCTCAGCCAAAGGGGGCCTGCTTGTTTTTATCTGATATATTAAGATTTAAAATCTTTGAAATAATGAGTTCAACGTCTTAATCCTAATGACAAAAACCACATCACACACAAGCAGTGGACCCACTCATACAGTCATGTGAAAAAAGAAATACATCCCTTCAATTTTACCAATGTAAGAACAGGGAGGGTTTTGAAATTAGGTAACTAGGTCATTGGGAAAAAAATCTGTTTCTAACAAAAATGTAAAGATTTATAGGCAAGTTTTTGGAGCTTTAGCTTATTGAGTTTTCTAAGTATTTAATAATGCACAGTGTAGATTTTCCAAAGAATTTTTGTGTGGATTCAGATTCTTTTGATTGTGTTGTTGCAGTGTTTTTGCAAGTCAGTTTGGATGAGGTTTTGTGGCTTGACTGCCTGATCAGAATAACAAGCTTGACTGCCACATGTAAACACACCGCTTGGAATTCTCTGACCCGATCAGACTTATTCGACTCAAAAAAAAATTCAGATCGAGATACGTAGGTTATGCTGATTGTTGATCCAATCGTGGTTTATTCCGATTGTGGGTCATTACTGCTCCGGCTTTTACGTCATGCGTAGATGGTGTGGCACTCCAGATGAGGCTTTGGAGCACTAACAGGACCGGCTGGCTGCTCCATGGAAGCGAACTGTGTCTCTGAACAGAGCAGCCGGACTCAAAGCTTTCTGTTTGCAAGCAGGGGAGGGTGCTTTGTTACGGTGTGCGCTCCGCGGAGGCTTTGAACCACAATCCGTCCGGCTGCTCTTCTCATGAGAATCGTGTCTCCCGAGAAAACTGTGTCTCCAAGCAAAGGAGTGGCTTTGGGACACTGTATGAGCTGGCTGAGGCAGCTTTTGAATGCAGAAAGGCTGCTCTGAGCAGTCTTGAGAAACAATCCCGTGAATTTGTGTTACCAATCATATCCAAACAAAATGAAGGCTGATCTTATTGCCACATATTTACGTGCAGCCAAGATGAACATTGGAGCATTGACCGCACAGATTTTAAGTGCATCCAAAGCTAAATGTTGCTGTTGGCACGTATTATTTTAACCCTTCTTCCGAATCCGTGCGGCCAAGAATAAAGCACAGGCTGCACATTTTTGAAAATTATGAACAGGAACTTAATAATAATCATAATAATAATAAAAGCACTTTTAGAAGATGATCTGCTCTTTGCTGCAGCTTTGTTTGTTTACAACGGAACTTGCTATTTCTCCTTCTATGGGCGTTTCTGGTATTTTAGATAGTTCTGTTTATGTCAAAATGATTTCTTCCGATCGAAAGGGTGGCGTATGTAAACGTTTGTTATAATCGGATAACATTTTTTTGGACCCATGTACACAGTTCAATTCTAGTTCAATCTTTGATCCGATAAGAAGACATTTTGCACATGTAGCCAAGGCTAGTAAGGAGTTGACATGCACTGCAAGCAGACCTGAACTTTGAACCTGTTACCATGGAGATTGCAGTCTCTTTCACGCGCGATCACACACACACTGATACAGGTTTTGCACATTTCCAGGGGACCTTTGACGTTTTCAATGACAGATGACTGTTTGCTGTAAATCCAAAACAGATCCACTTCATTACACGTGTTTTAAATAGATTAGCATTTAAGCAGTATTTGCATTGGGGATTCTTGGAGCAATCTCTGGATTTATGGAGCAAAATATTATACAAATTGTGTTTGCAAGATTAAATATGTTAAAGTCACTAGGGCTCACAGCATATAAAAACAGCTGTGACACAAGCGTGTAATAGAACTACCTAAACGGCGACTGACGTCTGTTCTTTTAACAGATTCCTGCTTGTTCTGAGCAAGAAAATTCACATTAGTTTACAATATGTGAAGCAGCACCATCCTCGGGCTATTTTTTGGTTTAGAAACCAAGATAACCTACTGTATACAACAGGAAAAAAAAAGGAAATCCAGAAGCTGTGACAAATTTAGGTTAGTTCCCGACCCTTCTTAAGGGATTGAAAGAAAGTTAGCAAAAGTCTAAGAGCTCTCAGGTATCAAGATTGAAAGACCACATTTGGGTTTACCTGTGAATATGTTCTACTCAGCACAAGTTCCTATCTATAAGCCAAGGCTCAGTACACTTCAGAAAGCAAAAGGAAGGAAACAGAATCTGACACGCTTTCAGCAAGCATCAAAGGTGAGTCTTTAGCTCCTCACAACAAGTAGCTGGACACTGGCACAAAGAATCCACTGTTTAGGGAGTTTGATCAGCCACATCAACCTACATTGGCACAAATTGAAGAACTTATACAGTAGGTAGTCTGAGTATAAGCTAGGGACAAGTAAAAGCTTCTCTCGTGCGTTTGCTTGGCAACTGCATTCTCTGCTTGGTATATTGGAACTGTTGGGAACAAAAGGTCGTATTGAGCTTCACTACAGGTCTCATCTTTTCCAGCTGTTGAATAAGTTTCCCCATGATCTTCGAAGCATTTTCAGTTGAGAGAATTCCCCCATGAAAGTTCTAATCACTGAAACATATGATCCTGTACAATAGTTAGACTAGACCAGATCCCCAACTCGGAAAGATGCACAGACACAAAGAAGAAAAGAAGCATTCAGATGTAAATCACTGTTTCTGATTACTAGAGTCCTCTGGGACATTAAAAGTGTCTTTGCCAAAACAGGAAACAAATCATAAAGCTCAGCCAAAGCCTTGCCCTTCATTGGTTGGTGCAAACCACATGTTTCAAAATGTTGCAGTCCCCCAAAAGACCACTAGAGGCAGGTTACAAAAGAGAACATTTTCCCTTTATATCGCATGTTGAAGGGCCCACATCATTCTATTCTTAAGCCTTTCAGAGTAAACTGTACCCATATATATTATAATATAATACTTTTGGCACACTAAAGAACATTTTTTTAAATGAAATATGAGGTTTTTAGGCTAGTTAATTAATTTTCCTACCCTGACGTAAGACAACTCGATCTCTGAGGCACTAGCTTTCACTCCTTGTGGGTGCCACCCATTTCATGACGCCAACCTAGGCGTGAAGCCTCGGCAGCGTGTCTGAGTTTCACCCACAAAAACAAAACACATCCAAACGTTTACAAAGATGGATGTGCACATTTCGTAAGAAAAAGGAAAGACTTTTACCGATCACGGCTAGCTCCGTGGAGAAAGTGAGTGTGTGTTACCCTGGGGGTCTGTGGATTATTACTTTTTAATCCACACCCAGGAGCCAATGAGAATCAAGTATTCACCTAGACCGTGGTATAAAGGTCCTTTAAAAATCAGATTAAACACCAAAAAGGTATTTACATTGTGCTTTCATTTAACTTTTTAATGTTTTTCCTGTTCAAGGGAAGGAAGTGTAAATCCATCAGTTTAAAATTTATCTGAGCTCAAATTTGCTCATATTTAAGTATGTGAGATTAGTTTGTCGGTGGACCAAACAGAGCTTTAAACTTGAGTTTGTCCTGCGGAGGTGTTGTTTTTGGAACAATGTTGAGTTAAGAAAAATGTACTCCAGTCAGTTTTTCTGTATCTTCAGAGATCCCCTGTCCGGTGTATCATAAACTCAGCTAAGAGAACCAAAACAAACCTGAGGAAACATCAATATTAAAGTTCATTTTAGCTGCCAACCACTGAGTTTCCACTTATGATAGCTGTATGTTTGTTTTGTTTTCTCACAGAGCAGAATAAATGTCACTTAGGCATCAATAGAGTCCCCATTTGCAATCTCACACCTTCATATCAACTCTAAATTAAAAGTTTAATTGTTTATTTATTTAAAACATATACAAAAGAACACTGATCATGTGAAATGTGAAAAGATGTATTGTTCATGCAGGTTAAAGCAAATTTAGCCCATTGTTGCCTGTAGTCCTTACTAAAGTTAGAACAAGTAAATGCAAAATAATTGGGATTATATGATGAATGCAGAAACAAACAGAGCAGATTTACAGAAACAGAGAGGAGATCACCAGATCCAGAAAATGCACAGAAAAGCTGAACACAACTGCACATGCAAACCCTTGTTCTCCTTTAACCTTTTCTTTGCAGGGTCCCTTCCCTTTAACAAAAAATGTGTTAATATTCAGTATTAATAAAGGAAACGAACAAAGGGGAAACATCACGAGGCAGCAGTCAAAGCCACATTGGTGTGACGAAGGCAAAACAAGAATTAGACAAACAGCACTGAGCAAATCTGTCATCATCATCAACATAATCATGCCTTTTGAGAGGAAAGCCGGATATAACAACAACAGTTCGGTCAAAGCAAAGTTTTCATCTGGTCTGCATTGGCACAGTTCTACAGAAGGGGTTCCTTGTATGTACAGTAACCAGAAAAGACCCAACTGATGATGTAATGGTTGATGTACCAAATAGGATGAGTCATTTCTGCCTTATCAGCTGTTAAAAACATGAAACACTGGACAAGTATGGCTAAGTTTAAAGGGATGGGAATTTGTAGCACATCTAGAGAAATTTAAGATGGAATAACGACTTTGATTGCCAAGCAACACGCTTCCTTAAACCACCAACCATTGCACATTCAAAAACTGTTTTGCTCACAGCAATGCCATTTGTCAGATACTCCTGAGGTCCACCAACAAGACATTAATAAGTTAGCCTTTCTTTCAGTTACTTTTTTTAAATATAGAATAGTAAGCACCCTGGTTGCCAATCTAATACTTGTCGTGCCTTCCAATTGGCATCACCTCTGCCTAAGGATAATCTTACTGACAGCATCCTCCTTTCACAGAGAGTTTGCCTCCAGTGTCCATACTATTGTGGAACTAATTAAAAACAACTGAAGGTAAGGTAAATTCATCTGGAATTTAGTTGACCATTCCAAAACTTTAACACAACATGCCACCATCTCTGATTGGTGTGGAAGGTACTGTAAACTAAAACCTGAACACCAGAACTAGAAAACACAAAATCTCTTTACAAGTTAAAGGCTTATTAACTCCACAAAGGTTGTTTGTGTGAGGGTCTGAGGTTAGAAATCCCAACGATCCCATATTTTATTGTTTTATTAATACCAAAACTTATTTATATGAAGACATTTCAAACTCTGTCTTTTTGGGTTCTGGTCCTGGTTTGTCATCAACATCTGCTTTTATTTTCTTTGTCCATGAAAGCTGTTCTCTGAAATAATTCTAAAAATATAAAATTTGAAATACAAAAGATTTCCCTTTCTTGTGTCTGTGTGTATATGTACAGAAATCTGAAAAATAATTATTTTAAAAGACATTTGACTTGTTACTATAATATAAACATCTTTCTGTAGCAATTCAAACTTTATATATTTGTATAGCGCTTTTCGTTCAAGTTGAAACACAAAGTGCTTAGCATAAAAACAAATAAAAAATATATATATGATAAATTATTTATTGTGCTAATAACATTTTGTGAATTTGTTTTTTACTTTTGTATCTGTATAGTGTCCTTAAGTGTTTTATATAGCAAAAACATACATTATTATTATTATATAATTAAATATTTAATTATACATATGATATATTAATTATTTAAAACAGAAAACAAAGGACAGTCACAGTCAAACTCCATTCATTTTAAGAAAGCTAAAAAAAGAACTAATAAAGCCCTTAAATATATGCAAGTAAAAAAGGGAGACTGGATATTTAAGGCCAAAAAATGTGTTTGATATCGTTTTAAAAAACTATTTGTGGGTTATTTCTTTTGCCTGCTTGGTCTCGTCTTGACACACAGCTGCTGTTAACTCTGTGCAAACATTTGGGAAATGGAATAGGTTGAACGCATGGTTTCTTTAGTGTATAGTGCTTAAAGCCCCTTCTGGTTGATTGCTTGAGGAGACATCACAGAAACTATGTGAAGAGTTAATCTTGCCACACCTCACAAGTTTCCTTTGAAACCATGCAAGCTGTCAGAACAAGCCCCCAAGTCCTTTTCCATGCATAGTGCACACAAGATCATGCTAACTTGATAATAAAATTGCTCCATGTGATAGGGGACTTTGTACTCATCCTTCAAATAGGTACATGCCTAACGTTTTACCGTTACTTATGCCTCTAAAACGTCACTGAATCACACGTGCGAACAAGAGAACCGACATGCTCAGATATGCAAAATCTGCAAAAACCTAAAGTTGGCATGTAGAAACAAAGCAATCTCAGAGTCCTACAGAGATCTAAGTCCACCTTCTTTTACACACTCCTCTCTCCTGTCTTTGGGCATTGGTGTGATAAGGTAGTGATGGGTTGTATTACTCCAGGGGGAATCCCCTGTTGCAGGGCATGTGTGTATGTGTGTGCATCCCTGCTGAGGGGGAAGAATGCCACCATTGAGTACCCTGCCATTGCGCCAGCAATGCTCCCCACCGCAACCCTCAAACCCCCCCCCCCCCCCCCCCCCACCCCCCACCCCCGCCCTTGCTCGCACTCTGACGTGCAGTAGGACCAGATTTGGTGACATGAAGATAAAAGCCTTCCACTGTTTCTCTACTTCCTCTTTCTCCAGTGTCACCAGAGAGCCCAGTCTTGGTGCATTGGCTGCACACATAGAGAGCTCATTCAAACTGACACGATCACTTTTTACTTGTGTTTTGTGATAAGGCAAAAGTTCACTATATGCACCAGGAGCTCTGTGATACCAGTCAATGCTACATACAAGAGCCATGTAAGGCAGCATGTTTCATGCAAAAAAAAAACAACTTCAAACAAGCCAACACCAAACCATTCCACAGAGACTGTCAGGTGGATGCATTTACAGGGAAAATGAGGTGGAGATGGGCATACAGCTGTGCAACAGATTAGAGTAAGTGTGAAGATACAAGCTGAGGAAAGAAGCTAAGAAACTTTACAAAAGATGAGTATATTTTGATTTGCAGTTACTTATGTCAGCATTTTTTCATTAGTTGGAATATACAGAACCAGTCTTTTAATCCATAGTGCAATTAGAAAAACCTTCGAAATCAGTGCACTTTTCACTCGCACTTTTCATTTTACTGCAGAAAATTGCTTTTTTTTCCACTAAAAATTTTTGAGTTAGAGTTCCTTTTTTAACTCCTCATCTAAATGTCAAACTAATGAGGAAGAATCAGTTCAACACACATAAAAACAACAAATGTGATCTAAATCTAATTGTGTTTACCCTGCAAGGGCAACGCCAACCTCAACAGCTAATGAGTCCACGTTGTTTTTTTTGCAACTTCAAACTTGGCCGCAGTTCAACTTGGAGGTCGAGGACATTTTACTTTAGAAGAGCCAGAGTCTTCAGAGAATGAATGCAAATCAAATGCAGCGTCCTCTAAAGTGACAAAATAAGTAGCTGTTTGTATGAGTGTGACTGTGAGTCACCTGACATCCAGCACTGGTGGACGCAGATTATTACCCACACATCAAATTCTATTAAAGGGACATGGTCATAATCTATAATCACTTCCATGCCTGGCAGAATAGGAGACCAGGTTAATCTGGATTACACGTCACAGAGGTGAGGTCACAGCCGGAGCTGCTGACGTGCTGATGGGCCAGGAGGAGCCCTGCAGATATGAAACATCCTCAAAAAATAAATTAAAAGACAAATAAGTTATAAAAGCATGTGCATAGATTAGTGCTTTAGATGTATGGTTATTCAAACTTCCTTTAAAAAAAAGATCATTTAATCCCCTTTGTAAAACCAATAAGTGATCCATTAAAAATGCATTGTAGGAAATGACCCCGCTTCCTGCCCCCTTTCACATAACTTGAAAACTGACAACAGAGAGAGCAGCACAAGACATGAAGATAATCTTGTGATCTGTGCCTATAGGATATGTTCTGCTCTGAAAACCATGCACATGAAATTAGGTCAATTTAGAATTTGCCAGAGATTTTACAGATAAAACAGCACGAGAGGCAGAGGGAAACCACATCAGAGAACTGATCGGATGGGAAGGAGTCTACAGGTGCACATCAGCCAATCGTGACGAGCAGCAAAACAGCACAAAGTCAAAGATTGTATTTCTGGCTGGATTCTGGGACAAATGTGAATTAGGAGGTGAAGTCTGGGCAGAAATTATAGGTGCATGTGCCTCTGGATGTGTGACGCGTGATGGCATGTGATCTGCACACCCAGCAGCTAACTGTGGCACAACAGGAATGACTGCTGTTTACAACTACATTACTTATGTCACTGTGTCCGCGTCACAAAAAAAAGAAAGCAACCTAGGAATGCTGAACGTCTTCCAGATTTGCCTTTAAACTGCACCTTCATGTAGCCTGAAACAGCTGAAGAATCCAGGTCAGAGTCTGCTTAAGTGAACGTGCACAAACTTTTTTCTAAGGAAATGTGGGATTTCTCTTGGGTTTTCCTAATAAAACTGCATTAGCACTACATCCTTGTGAAAAAATTGTTTCCAGTTCATGTTTTCTTTTAAATAAGTCTTTGAAAGTAGGACTTTTCTTTTTAATTGATATAGTAATTATTATATATTGTGTCTTTTTAAGTCTGGATTAAGACTGCAATCTAAAATATAAAATAAAAAACATTTTCATAAGTTCATTTTAATATCTTATAATAAAATTCCCATAAATGTTCTTTAAATAAATAAACAAAAACGAGAAAAGTGCATTTCCATCCAAAATGAGCAGAAGTTAAACTATAAAGATGCATTTAGGAGAACACCACTGGGCAGATCGCCAATCACTCCTTCTCTTATGGCTTTCAACTCATCTGCTTCAGCCCGCAGGAAGACTCGAGTCTGCTAAAGAGGCTCAACTCCTCACGTTCACAAACCAATTGAGTCCGTCTGACGAGCCGGCGGAGGTTTACCCGGGGATCTACGGTCTCTCCCCTGAGAGGGGGAGTCTGTGGCGGTGACAGCTCATTTCTCTCCGGGTATGACAGCAATCAGCTGACAGTAAGACTATCCTGGTCAATGGTATGTTAACACTCATGGGGCGATTCAGAGCCGTGCTTTTTATTTTTTTCTTAATCGGAATCCTGTTTAGCACTTGGCTAAATGAAAAACGGGGACACGCTTTACGGCTAAAAATACCTGTCTACGACTATATTTGGCTTGGCTGGATCACAATCGCGGCGCTAAAAAAAAAGTCATGAATGGACTCTCTGGTATCTCACCCTGCGTCCGCCGGCCAGCTGCTAAAATTAGAAACAAAGCTTGCGTCAATCACGAGCCTCAGTGCGTCAAGGCTCCGTCCCGCCCCCTGAGGCTTCTCATTGGTCGGAACCAGGACGTTGACTGAAATGTGCGCTTCTCGTGATTGGTGGTTGTGGGTTACTGTTTTCAGACTGCCGAGAAGCTTTTTAATTTTGAGTTTGCTGGGCACGCTTAAACAAGGCACTTGTTTAAAATGAGTAAAGACCCAACTTTTTATTAAAAAATATATATTTTAACATTCTTGTTTTGGGTTGAAATGAATTACTTAAAGAAAAAAAATAAAATTAAAGTACATTTAAAAAAATTCAAAACTTTTAGATTTCTAATGTGGTTCTATGTGTTTTCTAATGATAAACATAATGTGTGGCTGCAATAGATTTGCTTAATGTATTTCTTTATTTATTTATAAGGAAATAAAAAGGAAGCTGGTCCCAGTACCTGTGCAAGTATACACTGCTACAAACAATATTGTTGCTGCATGTTTTTCAGTACTACTTTCTAATGGTGTTTTTCAAGGTTGAATATACTTCGTTTTATTTACAAGGATTATCTGTAAAACAAAATGTAAAAGTTTGTATAAACATAGATAGATAACCCCAATGTCTGTCTCTGGCAGATCTGTCTACAAATGTATGTTTTTCTTGAAAAGATTCTGCATTGTAAGTATGTTTTGTAAGATTTGTCTTTGAAAAGTATGTTTTTATAGAAAAATAAAAGGCAATGAAGCTTACTGGGTGTTTTTTTTTTTTGTGACAAAAATATATGTGGTCATGAGAAAAAATTATATATTAGAATTCTTTGTCACTTTTAGTTCCATGAATAAAAATAGTGTTAAAATGTTGTTATTCAGAGGAATGCATTTATTGGGATATGCTTGTTAAGGAGTGTGCTGCATTGATGACGGCCTTAAGCTTCTAAATCAGTTTGGAAGATCTATACTTGCTGGCTTTTGAGTTCTGGGAATCAAAGGGAACAACCACAGGATTTTTACTAGAAAGCTTTTCAAGATTCATTATGACACTTCTCAACATTCAAATAAAAAGACAGTGATTGTGCTGGTAGCCTCGAGTAAAAAAAAAAAAAAAAAAAAACCTTTGAAGTCAATTCTTGGCCCTTCCTTATGGATTTTGTTTGGTTTACATTGAAGAAGAAGTCACGTAACATTGATTAGAGTTTCTACATTCACCATGAAAGATGAGCCTGCATGGGTTGTTTTGTCTTTCACAAAAAGTGCGTCTTCATCTCAAAGTTGTACAAAAAGAAAAGTGGCTTTGAAGTACATGCAAAAAATCTTTTGTCACTTTTACTTAACAAAATACATTTTCTATGGGGACAGATAACCAAAAGACATGAAACTATGGTTACTTTTCAAAAGAAACTACAAATATATCCCAATATGAGATTTTAATTTGATCCCAAGAAATTTAAAGGAAAGGGCTTTTAAAAGGCCTTTAAATAGTTGGGAGTCAGTTTAATTTGTGCTTTTAAAAAACATAAAAAAGCTCATGAACGAATATGTGAAGTGAAAAAAGTCAGTAATGTAATGTAATATAATATAACATGTAAACAAAATATGTGATCCATGATCAATACCAATGTATCAAAAATATAATAATATATATAATATGAACAGAAAACAAATCATCTTATGATACAGAAACCCACTTCAACTATCAATGGGTGTCAGATTATTTACTTTTAACCGAGTCACAGAGTTGAAAATGGACACAAAGGAAACATGAAAAGAACAAGAAATTCACCACAGTGGTTTGTGGTGTAACGTTCAGTATTGTGTTTTTTTCATCTTAGAGGGCAAGTACATGTGCCCTGGTTCCTGTTTACACCCATGATCTCACCATTTCTGCCTCTAGTAATGGAACCTTTTTTCTAAATTTTTTACTGAAAATAAATATGTGTCTGTCAACCTTTCACAAATCATGAAAAAAGTGTAATCAACGTGTATAATAAAATCATAAACATTGTTGAGCCAACTTGGTTGGAGGATTCCCCTCCTGAGCCTGTTGTCCTGCAACCATCAAACCAACCCCGTCTGTCGCTGCCCCCGGCTGATCCGCTCTCCACTCCTCTCTGGCACAGGCGCTCAGGGCTTATGTGTCTCGTACTGTACGAGAGAGGGAGCTCTACTTTGAGTGACGTCACCTCTCCCATGGCGTCAGATTGACGTAGCGCATACCAAGCATCTATGTGGACGCAGATCCACATAAATGCACTATTTGACTTTCTCCCTTCAGACGGCGCACATAAACAAACCGCGTTACAACTCCACACACTTTAACAAGCACTCATCAGGCTGACGCTGTCAGCTCACGGGAACGGACGCACTCCTCATCCACGGAGTTTGATTTGATTGTTCTGTTTTGAATTTTTTGTATTCTTTTTTCTTTTAACGCTGTAAGAAAAGTCAGAAGAAGATCCCACAACTTTTTTTACGTTTTTCCGATGCCTTTTAAATAACTACAAGAGCATTTTGAGACATTTTTCTTCTCATTATTTCAACTCTGCGCGGCTTTTCTGGATGGGAAGGGGATACTTCACGCAAGGTTCTTACCACATGTAAAGACGGAACCGCTACAGCAAACCAGTAAGTCAACTGCGAATGAATGAATCGAGGGATGTTTGAAGCCGTCAGACGGACGACTTAGACAGAACCGACCCTCTCACTTGTTGTGTGTCGCTGGGAACAAACCGCGTTTAGTGTAGAATGCAGGTTTTAAACCTGTTGATGTGAAGCTACTGAGTTCGCGTGCGGCAGCGGATGTCTTTGTGTGTCCTGCTCCCAAATGAAGCCGAATTAGAATTTAATTTGCGCCGAGAAGGTATCATATCCTTTCTGGTTGTCATGGAAATGAGATGCCTCGCACAATAAAGTGTGGAGCCAGACGCACAAACGATCTGACTGGTGAAAGGAGCCAGGAGAGCATGTCTCATTTCATTTTATAAGTTTTTACAAGATCTTTATTCTTTCTGTGATAAGTGATTTAAGGAACATGATGTTGGGGTGACAATTTTTCCCATAAGTTGTCATGAAGTGCGCCTTTAGATCTGTTTAAGCAGCAGCATATAAATCAGCAGTGCCTAATCTTGACAAGAAGATTCACAATTCCTTCCTCGACGTTTTCCTTTTTCTTTTTAATTTGAATTGAGTAAATCTTCAGGTTGTCAAGCACCGTGCAGTTCAACTATCTTCTGACTCCGTGAGGACGCGGCTTCCCCTCCCTCTAATCTCTAGGAAAACAATTCCAACAAAAACCACGTCAAACTTCTAATGCCCAAACTCAAACAAGCCATGGTTTTGAATGCTCCATGACAGAACCTCCAGATGATGAGATGTTTTTTTTACTTTTTACGCACGAATATGGACACTGGTGACAGCGTCCCTCTCCGAGCTGATTTACAGTACTCATTTATTTCACTGGTCCTTCTCCTTTCTCTGTCTCTGTTTGCTAAGAGCCTTGCGCTGTCCGGGGTTATTGGTGTGAGGGGCTACCGGGGCCTACCGGCGCTCCGGGGCGCATGCTTTCCCGCGCTCACGTCGTTCTCCTGGTTACCGGTGCGCGTAGGGCCAAAGCCCCCTAGGTCGACTTGCTCAGGGAGGAAAGTAAACTGTGATACGTTTGTAAACACTCTTTAAAAGTCTCCCTTTTCACAAGAATACATTAGTTTTTTGAAATGTATCAAACCGTTTTCAGAAGTGAAGATTGTAGTGACCTTTGCGCACGATAAATCCAATTGGTGTGTTGTCTAAAATGAAAGAATGTTGATAATTCCCAGTAACTAACTTCTTTTTAAGCATCTTTTTTTTTCTCTTTTAAATGGCTCCAGACAGAATTGAATAATGACTTAATTGTTCCACATCAACTCTAATCAAATAAATGTGAAACAGCATCATTGTTTTACCTGAAGTCTGTGGTTTTGGTTTGAGCCTGCATATTTGAGAAACTCCTTCGGGTATTGAACTTGTACAAAAGCCTTATCCTGAACAGGGAACCACCAAGGGAGCTCTCTGCACTCCAGTGTTTTCTCTCAGAAGCGCCTGTAACTTGAGAGTTTGGTAAAAAAAAAAAAAAAGGGGGGGGGGGGGGGGTGGAAGAGTCTGATTAGTTTACGCAAAGGTACGGCAGACGCGTAAAACTTGCTGTAGTTGTGAGAAATGTTGGTTTTCAAAAAAGCTGTTGTGGAAGTAACACCGGGAGCCAAAGCTAGATCCCAAATTTGCCGTGCCACCGAGTGTCTGCTGGGGAGCTCCGTCGTTAATGGGAGAGTTTGACAGAAAGGGGGCGCTCTGGGCCTTGAAATCCACCATCCGCCGCGCTCTCCTCTGTGGCAGAGGGAGAGCTGCAGGCGCACGGCGCACGGGGGTCCGTTGGTGAGGTTTCTGGTCCAACTCTCCAATACTTCTATTTATTTTTTAATTTTCTGTTCCTCTGGATGAGTCTTACGCAGGGCAGTGCAGTGGCAATCACAAGCTGGATAATCAAATCTCCAAGCGCTCAAACCGCATTTTAAAAAGTTGGAACTTTTAAAGGTGTGTGGATTTGTTTTACATTTTCATTTCAAAAAGGTCTCTTTTGAGGAGCACACTAAAATGACAACAATAACTGGACACATTTTTTATGTTGCAATGAAACCTTTCGCCCACGTAAGTGTAAGTTTTGAAATGAATAGTCCTCAGTTGTGGTTCTTAATATTTTCTTTGTAGCTCGGATTCATTCTGATCCTTAATGTCAAATATTGTGTTAGGCTTGAATGTTTGAATCGAACTTCTATTCTTTTAGGTTTGCATATGTACAATAGTCTCCTTTGAGGTGCGCAGCATCTTGCATCCTCTGCATCTTTTCAGCAAAAAAACCTTTAATTTTGGGTAATTTCTCCCCCTCCTTTTTTCTTGAAAAAAAACAGGGTCACTTCAGGTAAATCTGACTCCTCTTCGTTTGTTCAAATCTTACCACATTGTCACTTTTGAAAATGCTGTTTAACCCGCAAAGACTGGTTTCTGAAAACTCATAAACCATCAGCCATCCTTCTGTGTCGCAGTGTCGAGGGGTGCCACTCAATCTTTAACCGAGACATCCCGCTTTGATACTCAGGTTCGGAAGAGCGCGCCAAGCCGAGCTCGGAGCGATCGGATCCTTCCTCTGCGAATCCCGCCGAGCCCTTTGCGCTCCAGGTTCAACGTCCCGGCCGCAGCCACGTCACCCCTAAACCCCGGACACCCAGCACCATTCAGCGCGAGGCACTTTCACCAGGTAAAGCAAACCACTGAGATGGTTTTCACTTTCATTTCTTTTTCTTTCTTGCTTGCTTTTTTCCTTCTTTTCTTTCTTTCTTTTCTTTTATTTTCTTTGCTGCTTAAAACAGACCTGGAAAGTCATAAATGTTGCGTTCTATAGAACTGCAAACCAGCACAAATTAGCTAATTCTTTCCTTCACTAAAAATTCAGAAACAATAAAAGGAAAGTGAACGTTTCTTCATTTATTTTCCTTTGAGTGTGAGTGTGTTTGGAGGGGAGGGCATCTTTGCTGGCAAAAGCTGCAGCCAAAGGTTGATAAAGCCACTAAATAAGGAAAGAGACACAAAAAAACAGATAAATCATGATCTGTTTGTCTTTGTTTTTCTGCATATCCATAAACATGTTTTTCAATCATTGTTGTGTTGTGTACTAAATGAAACATCCAAAAACATAAAAATCTCTCATTGTGTATAACTGCATTTGTGTATGTGTGTTTTTTTACATTGTGTGTGAGGCCAGCTGATTTGAAGTCATCTTGTGTGACACGGCTGCTGTATTCAAACCTGCACCTTCATGTTTTCATCTGTTAGATCTATGGCATTCTGACAATGAACAAGCGCGCTCAGTTATTGGAACAGCTGCAGTTTGTCCAGTTGAAATGCACACCTCGAGGTTAGAAACTGTTTCCCTTCGCCTCATGCTGCTCACTTTTGTCTGACTCTGCTTGGGTTATCTGTCCACTACCTGGCACACACTCACACATGCATGCAAGAGTGAAAAGGGCAATCCGATGGTGGTGTTGGAGTCAAGAGGGTTTTACTTCTTTTGGTGATATGCATTGGCAAACCTTGAACTACATGTGCGTTTCTGTTTAAGGTAATGTGTGATGGTAACTGAGTGTGCTGAGTAAGGGCTGACAGAAGCTTAAGATGGTAAGACTTGACACTAGGTCCTTGAGGGGCAACAAATATTACCACAACAATCACAAAAAAGTTACACATTAACACAGTTAAAATCATTCAGTCATGTTGTAAGCTCCAATAATCGGACAAACCACAAAAGATTTTCATCTATTCTTAAACGTCTGCACAAAAAAAAAATCATGTTCAGCCCTGCTTCACCAGCTGGAGGCTGTGAGCTGTTAGAATGTGGCAGGTGCAGTGTGTGGGAAAACACAGTCACACTAATGCCCACTGATCTAGGGTTTGACCTACTGACACAGCACTGCATTCAGCCACATAGTTCATCACTGCCCTCTTGCCTATTTTACCTCTTTCTCTATATAGTCAAGTCAGTTTAGTTTTGTTCTTTTTAAAAGGTCCCTCTGACGCCCTCAGGTTACATGTGTATTTTAACACATGGGTTAAAGAGATGGTCACTCCTGGAAGAAGCAGAGGGGTAGAAAAAACGCGATGACGTCAAGCAGACGTAGGCCGAAAGCTTGACTCATATCCTTAATTACAAAAAAACTGTCTGTCTAGTATTGTCATTGAGTCGTAAAGCAGACTCGTGAATGGCTGCTCCTGTTGACCTAGGCCGCCTATTGTGTGTCATTGAGTGAAGACAGACGTGCATTTCTGAAAAGAATGCAGGAAAAGCGCGGTTTTACGCACGACTTCTTGATAGATTCATCACTATAAGTCTTTTTTTAATCACAATCTTAAATTAAGTATAATTTATTTTAATTAATGTAAATATAACAAGAAGAAGTTATGTATGTATATATATATATATATATATATATATATATATATATATATATATATATATATATATATATATATATATATATATATCTTGCCAGGTACCATTTTTTTTCGCAGCCTCATAAATTCGACTTTTAAGTTGCACATGAAGGACATTTATATCTTTTAAAGTTAAAATAGGCATTTAAACTTTCCTAAATTCCCAGTTGTTTTTTGAGGAAAAATTGCAGATTTCATCATGTTGCAGAACTTTTATTTTTGCTCAACTTATTGAAGCGTCGAATAATACAACTGAAGGGCTATTTCCTTGAGCGTTCCTGCACGGGAGGGGTGGATGGGGAGTCCTGCTTGGGTGGAGGTATGTGTGATGTCGCTAAAAGCAGGAACGACAGGTCCAGCATTTGACTAGACAAACATTACGCGTGGAGGTTATGGCGTTACGCGCGCATGCAGAGCGTCAATGGACGCAGCCGCGTGTTGACTTTTCTCTGCGCAGGAGCGCCGAGCAAACATCACAAAAGCCCACGGCCGCTCCGGCGCTCCTGGCCGCCTGCGCACACACGCGTGCACTCAGAAGCGCACTAACGCAGGTGTTGAGAATTACATAAGAGGCTTGGTATTATCGGACCGTAAAGGCTGCTCTGCGCGCGCAGTTCAAAGAGGTGGTGCCTTCTCCTATGACATGAGTTATAATTAAATCAGAGATTAAACTCAAGACACTGAATATATCTGCGTCCATATCCGCCTTTTTTTCTTGCTTTTGTACAGTATAGCATCCAACACCGCCACGGGTTTTCATTATTATTTCACATCTGCTTTGCCATCTGACTAACCAGAGCGCCTTCACCCACACGCTCGTGCACACACACGCACACACATTTGCAGTGGATTTGTTCCTTCTCTCATCAGCTGCATCTTCTCTCACCAAACTAACTGTGAGTGAATCAGCAATGTTTGAGATCCTGCTTGTGTGTGTTAGTGTGTGCACTCCCTATAGTGCTGCTATTCTTACCCAAAGCAAGTGCGAGAAATGCTCAAGCAAAATATCAGTCTATAGGAAGATTTTTTCACATTTATTGGACATTGTCTTTATCATTTAAAAAAATCATCACTTTAAGAGCTGAAAAACCGCCTGTTCCAATAGAGCTGAGCAGAAATTAGTCATTGTTGATTGCTGGCCCTTTATAGCACTTCCAATGTGTGCATGCATCTAATATAGTCTGCCTTTTCCCTGTAGATTTACAGTAGCAACATCTGTCCCCCAGAAGCCCTGCCTCATTTTTAATATGAATGTAACAAAACTGAATGTAAGATTAATTGTCTGCTAATGAATGTTCCTGTAAGCTACTCCTGTACTAACAATCTGAAAAGTCATGAAGCCCGTGGCTCCTCTTGCCATGCAGACCTAACCTCTCCCCGTGTTCTGTCTCCCCGGCAGACATGCCCTGTGTGCAGGCTCAGTATGGGCCCGCCCCTCCAGGCTCAGCGTACACTGGCCAGTCCTTCAGTTACCAGGGTGACAGCTACGGTTCTGACCTTATGACCCCTGACTACACCAAGTTGGACTTGAGTGGAAGCGAGATCTCAGCCGCTGCCACCACTTCACTGCCCAGCTTCAATGTCTTTGTGGAGGGGAGTTATGAGCCCAAATCTTCCTGCCTTTACCAGATGCCCCCACACAGGCCCATCATCAAAAAGGAGGAGGAGAGCTATCCAACTGCTCCACCACTGGAAGTCATGTCCTCCTCTTCCATGTACTTTAAACAATCCCCTCCTTCCACCCCCACCACCCCATCTCTGCCTCCACAGCCCAGCACATCTTTCCTTTGGGAGGAGACATCCATGGTCCCTCAGTCACACCCTCACTCCCTAGGCTCAGGCCTGGAAACCGGGCCCCTCAAGTCCCCTCGCTTCCCACACTTCTACCAGCACTCGCCGCCTCACAGCGGGAACATTGGAGGCTATGACAACCTGGGAGGGGGACTGGTTCGAACCTCCTCATCTTCCTCATCATCATCATCATCGGTGTCTCATCCTCACGGTCCACCTCTGGACCAACCCATGTACCAGCTACACCGCGGGGCTGGGGGCAACAGCCTCGCCTTCCGCTCACTGGCTTTGGGACCATGCGGCCCTTTGCTAGGGGACAGCCTGCCCTCACCGCCGCCTCGTGGTCCCCAAGGAGAGGGAACCTGTGCAGTGTGTGGAGACAACGCAGCCTGCCAGCACTACGGCGTGCGCACATGTGAGGGCTGCAAGGGCTTCTTTAAGGTAAAAACTCCACACTTATGTCAAAGCTAACATTTATCATTTTACATTTTGTACAAAAAATGTAAAGGAAAGAAGTCAAGGTGATTGACGTACCTTTTTTCAAATCTTTAACTAAAACCACATTTTTGAGGCAGTCTGGGTCGAATATATAACCTCAGTTTTTGCTCCAAACTGATTGACGCATTTGCTATGAGACCGATTTTTATGATTTGCGTACTGCTCCCACTCACCACCTCTCTATGTATTTTCAGAGCAGTCTTTAGTGCGATAGTGAAAGCACAACACACCCACAGCAGTCGCATCTGTTCAACCCAGTGGGCTAAGCTTTGTTGTGAGACAGAATAGTAGAGTGGGTGAGTAGTAAAAAAAAACTCCTCCTAGAAACATTCATTTGCCCTACAAGCTAGTCTGAAGTGAATCAGTGGCCTCAAAATTGACCACAACTCACTGACATAATAGCAATGCTGATATGAGTCAGTTTGAAATGCGGATTGTAAACTGATTCATTTGAACATCCCTCAGGTCTGCCTCGCACATCCCATATTATAACACAAGCACTTGTACTCACCACAAAGCTGAACATCATCAAGGGCCAGATTTTAGCCTGACTTTTATTTTCTTACCATGCAAAAAATAAAACTACAACAAACTTTAATATGTAAATTTGTATCCATACATTTTGACTTTTACGGAAACAGCCTCTGAAAATTACTTGGAACCTGCACTGAATAACAGCAAAGTATTTTTTTTCTAAATTATAACATATTCCAGCCCACTTGTTAGATTTTCTATTGGTTGCTGAGGAGAAAGCAAAAATTAAGAGGCAGCAAGACAGAGAGCACAGACAGGGATGTAATTGAATAATGCCTCCGGTAGGTGGAAATGAATTATCCTTTGTTTCAATTAGTTTCACGATTTGTTTTTATTTAGTAATTAATGAAGGATGTGTCGGGTGGCAGCAGGGCTGCAGGCTGTCTGCAGTTCCCAGCAGCAGAAAGCCTGCCTCGTTGTGCTTCCTTTACACACACTGCACATGCAACCACATACTCAATATGCACTCAACCACACCCGAAGAAAAGCATATATGTACCCAATTTTTTCTGTTTTTCGCTGTAAAAGCAGGCTGAAGCACACGCTTGTTTTTTTAACATATATATTCTCAGTCACATCCATTATCCTAATGAGTTTACTGTCCCATAAAAATACCTTCCAGATTATGTTTAATTGTCAATGAATACGCATTACACATTAAACCACAGTAGAAGCGCAGTGTTATTGTTATTTCATTAATGTAATTTAAACCACATTTTCCTGCAAAAAGATTTTAGCTCTTAACCGAGCACTACTTCCTGTTTTGATTATTGTGTGCTAAAATTGCTATTCACTGGTTTCCATTTACAACGTGAATCCACCAGAATTTGAATTTTTAAAATAAGCAACAACTGCCTCAACTGTTTGGATGAGGCATGTTATGTTCAAAACAAAAAGATAATTTTAATTATTTGGGGATTTTATGCAAACACTCAACAAGCCAAAAGGCTATTTGTTGTGTTTTTATCAACCAAAAACTAATGGTCAATTCATTCAGTTTGAAATTTCCATCTCTTTAAAGCATGTTAGTTTTAGCATTGTGGCTGAAAAACTTAAAGTACTGTTGGGAAATGCAAAAATGGGGGTGCAAGCAGTTGACATTTAAGTAATAGATTATTCATTTAAAAATATTTGCTATATATTCGACTCTAGATTTTCATATTTTTTCTGCAAACAAAGCCAGGTGTTTTTATTACGCCTATTTGGAAAGACAGACTCGATTTTTGCAGTTGGGTGGTTAAAAAGTCCTTTTAACTAAGTGGAAATTGTTACATTTTCTATCCAGCAGTTTGCTATCTGCACGCATGCTTACATTATAAATCTAAATTGTTAACAAACTGAAACTTTTTAGGGTGAATAACGCTAAACAACTTTTAAAAAGTTCTGTTTACGCATGCGCGTAACACCCTTAACTTTTGTGCGTCTGTGTGTGTGCAGTAATGCAGTAACTCCCCTCCAGCATCAGTCTTGTCCAGCAGAGAAGCAAAGGCAGCAAAAGTCACACACGCGCACGTGCGCACACACAGGGTGCCGGATACAGTCAGCCGAGACAGAAGGAGACAGGGGCGCTCACTCACAAGAGTTCAATTTATCCAAACCTTAATAGATCAATGAGAACTCAGGCTTTTCTTGGAAGTCCGAGTTTAAATAAACTGGATTCATTGGATAGAAAGAAATTTAGCCTCAAACAGCCAAGTGGTTAATTCTACCTATTAACCACTTGAACACACAAACAAACACAACTTCAAACGCAGTGCAAGAAAAAACACAAGTTCCTTTAATATTTAAAGAAAAATAAGAATGGTGGGTCTTTGGACTCGAGTCACTGGAAGATTTTTTTTTCATATCTGCAGCAAACTTAAAAAATGATCCACTTTTTGTTTATTATTCGTCTTCTAGTTCTCAAACCAACTTGTTTATCTTTTATTATTGACCATAAGTATTTTTCCCTCACGTGCTGGTTACTGGTCATCGAAGTGATGACAGGAAGATGTTTAAGACAATCGGCAGTGCCATGGCAACCACTCTCACCCGGCACCGGCGCCCATTACGCGCCAGAGTCTCACTCACTCCGGAGCATATGGAATGTTTGGTCTCTCGGGGGCGCGCGCATGTATGGCGCAAGGGAGGTTCCTAATTGGATTTATGTTGTTTTTGATGTCGTTAAAACAGATAAAGGGGAAACCGAGGAACTTTCATAGTTTGTTCTTATTTTACTCGAGTTATAAACTGTAGAGATCAGCCTCGAAAGCGCACATTGTTTTATGATTGTAAGTGGCAATGCGTAAATGACCTCCATAAAGAGTGTGTTGCATATGTGACAAACGGCTAAACGACTTAAGATGAGAGGGATTATCATTCAAGTTCAACAACAAACGACGATTTGATCTAAAAATATTTGTTTGCTTGGAGTAGGTTTTAACTTTTTTCAAGTGAATCTTCTGATCTGTGACATGCATTTAGAGGTGATGGGGTTTTTATTTCCCTATACTACTCTTTAAGTACAACTTTATGTATAAGACAAGTCAATAAACTCCAATTCAGCAGTCATATTTGCATTTGCAGTCTCGAGCGCGCCTGTAAAGGCATCCTTCATCATTCCACTAAGCATTGTTTTGAGTTCATTCGACCCCACATGGCCAGTTTCTGATTTCATTTTAATAACGTCAGTAATAATCGCGCGAGCCAGCAGAGGAGAAAACTGTTCCCGCGGGGCCCATTGAGGGAGGCATGATGCGCGAGGCCCCCGAGGTGCCACGGGCTGACCCGGCAGCTTCACAAAGGATCTGATCACGCAGCTCTTGCGCCTGCCGCCTCTCCCCCCACACGCCTCCAGTCTCACGGGATCAGGCACGGCACACTTTACGCTCACCGTCCCCTATTGACAGTTCTAGCGCTAATAAAATTGTCCCTCCTGCAGGCGAGCCTTGTTGGAAAATTAATTTCATCTAATTATACTGATGTCACCGTCCCCTCTCAGCACGTAATTAAAATCTGACCTGCGAGCTTCTACTTTCACTCCTTGATTGGGGGAGAAATTGAATTAAACAAATCACATATTAGGTGTTGATTGTGTTTGGAGGCTGATTATCTCTTTGCCTGTGTCTTGTTTCTCCAGCGCACCGTGCAGAAAAACGCCAAGTATGTGTGCCTTGCCAGTAAAAACTGTCCTGTGGACAAGAGGAGACGCAACCGCTGCCAGTACTGCCGCTTTCAGAAGTGCCTGAGTGTGGGCATGGTGAAGGAAGGTGAGCATTCCCACAGTGCAGCATGCCATCACTGCATCAGTTTTGGAAGTTTTGCTGAACAAAGACTTGCATTACCTCACCAGGCACACTGGTGTTCTGCTCAGCACTTGTTTTACTGATGTAAAGGATCTCCATGTTGCTCACGTTGCCATCTTTTCCCTGATGCGCTTCACTTATCTCACACCTTTTGTAATATCCAAACCCACTACAGCTCATATATGTAGACAAACCCAGTAAATCTCTCCTGACACAGTAAAGCTGCTCCACTGCCATCTGCTGGTTTGCTGGTTCCTGAGTTGATTGATGGGAATGTTGGAAAGTTCCTGTGGAGATGCAACATTGATCCAGTCAATGGAAAACTGAACATTTCTCTGCACGAATTCAGAATAATCTGAACTCTGTTGCCTATTTTATGCTTTTTTCTCCACTTAACAGTTGTGCGTACTGATAGCTTGAAGGGACGACGAGGACGTCTACCTTCCAAACCAAAAAGCCCCCTGCAGACAGAAGCGCCTCCCCCATCGCCACCCCTGAGCCTGCTGTCCGCTCTGCTCAGGGCGTATTCCCACTGCACACCACGAGACCTTGACTACAGCCAGGTATCATGTCACAACCTTTTCACACAATCACACTCTTACTGAATAAAAAGTGTTGATAAATTCTTCTTTTAATTTTTTTCCATCCTCGCAGTTCAGTGCTGCTGACCCTCCATCCGCCTCGTCAGACGCAGAGCACATCCATTTGTTCTACAGGCTGCTCACCATCTCAATGGAGACCACACGGTGCTGGGCTGAGCGCCTGCCCGGCTTTTCCGACCTTCAACGTGATGATCAGAACCTCCTCATAGACTCCGCCTTCCTGGAGCTGTTTGTCCTACGGTTAGCTCACAGGTAACAAAAAGAAAGAGTTTGACGCTGTTCCCCACAAGATCAGAGTTTCCACTCTTTTATATTGCCCTCTTAAATATTTACTTGTTCCTAATGTTAGGAACAGCAGTCATTTAATACCCTCTACTGTTACATTATGGTGTGTGAATGTACTGGCGAAGCTATGTGCTTCTGTGTTGGCGTATGTCCAGAGTAGGTGGAGTGGAGCTGAGTAATTGCCATATGAACCAAATTATGAATGGAGTCTGCTGCACTGACAGCAGCTACACCCACAAAGTTCCATCTGATATCTGACGCACAGAGAGCTCAGTGTGTGCTCTGCAGGCTAAAACTGGGCAAACATTGTGAGCTGTGAATTGACAGGATCAATTCCATGCAAACACCAGTCAGCTGAAGGACTAAACGGGCTGTTACAGACAGAAATACCTAATCTGTTCAGCTAAATGGATTAATGACATGAAAAGAAAGTGACTTAATTTGCTTTGTGTATCCTGTGTGTGTCCTGCTCAAGTACCTGTGGTGCCTTTAAGATGGTCCTGGCCTGTTTCTGCCTCCAATTTACCCAGGGTTACCAGCCTGCTTTTGGAAGGCATGTGGCTGGTTAAATTTATGGCAGGGGGAGCATTGTGCTACGAGCTCGTCTTATTGTCTGCGCTGTTGTATAGAGCAGAAGACCAACACAGTCCAGCACTTAGGCACGCTGACTCACTGGCGATGTAGAAATCTCTCAGCGTAGGTCCAGGTGCGGGGTGGGTAGAGGATTCTTGGTGGCATCACAGCCCCAGCAGGAGGGCGGGATGGGACTCTGGCTCATGCTAAGCAGTGGACTCAGGAGCCTCCATCAAACACTCGCTCGCACAAAACCTCCACAGCAAAGAGAAAAAAACACACAGATGGAGCCCTGTCTGATTGCCCGAAAAAGGATGCGGCCCTGACTCCCATCATATCACTGATGCCGCCACGCTTTGACCCTGTGTTGAACCAAAATGCCTTGCAGACCCCATGCATGGGTGTGGCCATTGAATGTGTGCTCAGTGTGAGTAGAGTAAATTTACTTCCCTCTTCTGGACCAGCATTGCTGTAAGCACCCTGTTACCAAACGGTTTCTGTGGTTATTGGTTGATTACCGTGGCGACAGTGTAGTCAGGGGTAAGAGGAATGCGTGGCAGACACCCAGCTGTGCTTGTGTTTGAATGCATGTGCGTCTGCCGGAGCGTCAGCATGGTTCTGACCTTGTGATGCTGTTGGACAAGGACTGGAGAGTGTTTGAAACCAAATGTGACTTACTATATATGTTTGGTAATTTCTTACCTGGACAAATAGTGTCGCTTAATTCATGGGTTGTTTTTACTGTTTGTTTGTTTCATCGATTTACAGGAAAAGAAGTGAAATATTTAGATTTTTAATCCTTGTTTTTGTTGCAAATCCAAGTGCATCCTGTTCAATCACCAGTAAACACACAAGTTATCATTGGCAATGTGTAAACATTTTTTAATATTTAGTTTTTTTTTTTCAAATTTGATTTGTGGATGTGTCTTACATCTTTGAATCCAAGAAAATGTTTGTATTTTGTCTTCACTTCTTCAAACCACAAAGTGCAGTCAGAGGGCTACTCACCTTTCCCTGATTCCTTTCTTCCTTTATTTTCTCACTGCATCTATTTTCCTCCATACATCCTCCCATCTCTCTCAGTTGCCTCTTTATTTTTAATCTTTTCCTAAACGACCCCTCAAACTCCTTTCCTGTCTTTCTTAGCTAAATTGTGGGATATTGTGTCTCGTGAGTAAGTGTTGCTTAAATACATCTGAAAAACCTTTTCATTTCCTCATTAAAGCTTTGTGTTTCCACAGCACACCACAGCTTGGTCATATTAAACCCATAAGACTTCACCTATCTGCAAATGTGCTCACAATACACACATGAAGCAGCCCTCTGCCCTAACCCTTCACCCCACCCAGCCTCAAGGAAACACAAGAATGTTTTAAAATGCTGTAATTTGGAAAACACAACTTTAATCACCCACATGCCAGTGTTTGATGTGTGTCCCAATTTTGTGTGTTTGCATACTGCCAGGTTTTCCACATTGTTTTAATTGTAATTGTTTCCTTGCCCCAGTATCTCAAGCTATATTTACAATACATGAGGGAAAACACATCGTTTCATTAGAATGGAGGGTTTAACAAGTCTCCTTTTCCTTTGCTCTTTCTTTTTCAGGTCCATGCTATCAGAGGACAAGTTAGTGCTTTGTAATGGCTTGGTGCTGCATAGGTTCCAGTGCCTTCGTGGATTCGGAGAGTGGTTGGACTCCATCCGTGACTTCTCCAACCACCTCCAGAGCCTAAACCTGGACGCTTCAGCCTTCGCCTGCCTGGCCGCCCTCGTACTGCTCACTGGTGAGAACAGGAAACAAAAAAATCTCATGCAGGAGAGAGCAAAAGTGAAAGAATCCTCCTCAGTCAAAAAAGATCCCCACCTGTGCCTCCCCTCTGTGTCAGTCACAGAAACTACTTTTTGCAAAAATATTTTGATGCAAAAATAAACGCTGTCTTAACTTTTTCCATTTGCTGAGGGGCTTTACTGGCTGATTCAGTGTGACAGAGATCAGGTGGATACATCCACTAACGTCACACATACGCCAAAGACACACTTGTGCACGCGTTTTGCCACACATCTCTGCCTGAAACAAGAACCCGATATCCAGAAGCACCTGCTGCACCTGCCATACACCTGGCGCTTAATCTGTGTTTATGGGTAAAAATGGAAGCTTTCTCCATGGACACACATCAGAGATGCAGCAGAAGAGACAACAATCCAGTTGTTGGTGAAAAGACATTTTCAGTGCATCCCAGAGAACAGATTGAGGTTTAACATCTCCTTCTTTACAGAAGGGTCAGACTCTGTGCATTAATGCCAAAGTTGTCCCTCCTTATATATTCTGCACCTCGCCCTGCCCCCACCACCTCCTCCTTTTTTTTCCGTCTGAGCCTCCAACCCCATCCTCGCTCTCTGGGGGAGCACTTAACTCTGTGGCCGATCGACCAGTCCACTGTGGTGCACGGCTCTGGAATGGCGTCTGCGGCGTTCTCAGTGGCGCTCTGCCACCTCGGCAAAGCACGCAGAGCACATCCACAGCTGAGGCACCAGAGCCACCAGGCAATCGACCGCTTCAGAGTGGCCTGTGCAGAAAGGCCCTCATCGATCTCCCCCCCAGGAGCTTGCACACATAGAGAAAGAAGGGATAGGGAGAGCAGGAAGAAAGGCAGAGAGGCAAAAGTGTGAGAGCTCTGAAAGGTGCAGTGAAAGGACGGCTGGAGTGCCTCTGCAGCGGCTCACACTGCAAAACAAAAGAGTCTCATAAACAAACAATAAATAAGCTTCAGATAATGGATACCTCAAAGTGAGACTGGTGGTAGTGGTGGCCTCCCTGCAGCTCAGACCAGCTTCTATGTACACTGGAATATACTGTGTGTGTGTGTGTGTGTGTGTGTGTGTGTGTGTGTGTGTGTGTGTGTGTGTGTGTGTGTGTGTGTGTGTGCATGTGTGTGTGTGTGTGTGTGTGTGTGCGTGTGTGCGTGGGTGTGTGTGTCTGTGTGTGGGGGGTGGACACCATGTTCTCCACAGAATGAGTTAGCGTCACATTAAGTCTGGAACGAGTGCCACTGGAGTTGCTATGGGCAGCAGTGGGTCTGTGTGTTCGTAATTCAATTTAGCTGCTCACAAGGCCAAATAATCAGCTAATTGTTGAGCACTTTTGTTTCTATTAGTGTCTTAAAATGTTAACACACAGGGACAATTTTTTGCACTTATTTTTATTTATTTTTTAAAGTCTTACTATGCAGTGTGTGAGGATAATATTTTCATAAAATGTGTGTTTTAATGTATGTGTTGCGTGTTAGTGTATGTGCCCATACACACAGTGCAGGAGGCTTATTAGGTTACACTGTGTATTGATCTGTAGTGAATGAGGCAGGTTAAGGCCTGTTAAGAACATGAGCCATACAGGCTAATGAGGTGGAATTCAATATAAAACAAGATGTAGCTAATGTTCTTTCAACTGAATGAGCTCTGATGTATGTGTATGTGCGTGTGTTTTGTTTTTCTCTGACTTAATTCTAATGAATCATTCTTCTAACGTCTCTGTCTGTTTTCATTTTGGTCCACAGAACAAGTTCCCGGTCTGAAAGAACCAAAGCGGGTCGAGGAGCTACAGAATAAAGTCATTTGTTGTCTCAGAGACCACCTGGGCTCCAGCCCGTCCTCGTCCTCCTCGTCGTCAAAGGCCGTGCCTCCACTGAGTCGTGTTCTGGGTTTGAGGGCAGAGCTCCGTTCACAGAGGACCCAAGGCCTTCAACGAATTTTTTACCTAAAGCTGGAGGACCTGGTACCACCTCCACCTTTGATTGACAGGTTTCTGGACACTCTGCCCTACTGACAGACCAGGCTGAACGCAGAAGAGTACTTATGTCACTGCCTGGTCAGGCCTTACCCCTCCATGTGCCCAGATGAGAAACAAACTCTCTGATGTGGAGCAGCAGGAGCCAGCCGAATGAGCTCCGTGTGAGAGCTCTTTTAACAGAAAACGAACAGCCAACAGAATGCTCTTCACCTGTATAAAAGACTATTACGCAAATGCTTTACCACTTTTTTTTTAATCCTCATGTTTTTTGTCACTTGAGAGACAATGCTAAGATGCAGATGGAGCACTGCAAAAAAGAAATTTTACTGCCTCTCTTTATTTGGGTGGCAGCTCACTCTACAAAAACAGAAAAGAAAAAAAATCAATCATTAGTACTGTTTATCTCTGTTTTTGCCTGGCTTTTTCTTTCTGCCTCTTTTTTTGAATCAAAGGTGAGGTGACATATTTTCTGAACTGGTGATTTCACAATGACATCCAGATTACCTCCTGCTGAAATGAAGAATGTTTTTTTTTTTCTTTGTTTTAGCCAGATGACAAAATAACAGAGGAAACATGTCAGCGCAGATGCAGATATTTCATCATCCTAAAGGTTTCTGTAGATGTGGGCTCCTAATTACAAGTGCAATTTTAAGTGCTGTCTCGTAATAGTGAGAGACGGAGGAGGAAAAGTTCTGTTTTCAAACTCTAAATTATTTTAATACAAAGACTTGACCTGTGCTGCCAGTAGCTGAACTGAAGAGATGCCTTCCCCAGCCAGCTTTACACAGCAGAAGCGAAACTGTGCACTAACAATTGATGACTGAGTCACCCAGACTGGAACTTGCTCCGCCATGTGTTTCTAGATTTTTGAAATCACTGGTCAAGAGAGATCGTGGACGGATGAACATGATCGGCTTTTAAGGCACTTACACTCAAGAAGGGCACGAGGCGTAGACACACACCCTCTATACTCACCAGGACGATGATGGGGAGTCACGAAGACAAGGGTGCTCGACAGACAGCTGCTCGCTCATGGGGTGAAACATTCCACATGTATGTTTTTTTTTTTCTTAACATTTCTATTGTGGAGACTGTGTGAAACAGTGGAGGACATAGTGTATTTGTGTACATTTTGAAAAGTCAGGAACATGTGCATGGTGCAGAAGCTGTTATGGGGTTGCTAAAAGCGTTTCTGAACAGCCTGGCCCATGTTTGTGTGTCTCAAACTGCAGAACTATGGGGATCTCCCTCGGCCTCCACCACCCACTCACACCCTCACAGCAGCCGTTTGAAAATGAAAAACGCAAAGTCTATAGATATAAATATAATATAAATATATAAATATATATATTCAAAACTAATATTTTGAAGTGTTTTTAGCTTTTTCAAATATTGTGGTACGAGTTGTGTATTTGTTTTTTTGTTTGTTTTTTGAAAAAAAGAGAAATGAGAAAAAAAAGGCTGTTTTTTCAATGTCCCTCCTCTGTTGGAGTTTCCTGTTTATTTTCTCTCTCTTTTGTTCACTGGATTTTCTGTTCAGCACTTTGAAATCATAAACTAGTTCTGATTATTCTGACCCTACGAAGCCCTTGTGTTTTGATTCCTTAAAAACACACACAAAACACCCCCAAAAACGGACAGATTTTCTTTAGGTGAAGGAATGTTGTGCAGAATGCATCCTGGTGTGTCTCGTCAGCGACAAAAGCCTCTTGACAGGTAAAAGGCCTGGCCTCTCCCCTGAGGAACCCTCAGGCTCTCGCGTGGAGTAGAGGGGGATTAGGAGGGTAAGGAGCAGGAGGAAACGGGAGGAAAGCAGAGCTTCATGTTAGCATGGGCTCCAGATCAGCCTCCAGCCTCGTTAAACAGCATCGATCGCCGCAGTGACATTTCACAGCACATGCCGTCTATATTGTCACTGCCATCACTCACTTGCCATCCTGCACAACATCGAGAGCACTACCACATGCACACTTACTCAAGCAGCCAGATCATTGATAGCAGCTTTAGTCGTGAATTAACCCATTTTCATGAGTGGAGGGAGAACAAAAATATACAGTGGATGCCCAATTTTATTACAAATCCACTAATATTTTTGAAATGACAATTTCCACCATGCTTTTATATTGTACAATTTACATCTGCGGTTGCATTGACAAACCATGTGCATTTATTTTTTTGCCTTTTCTATTTTAAACTTAAATTTATATTAAAATGACATAAGAAGGAGGGGAAGAGGGAAAACATACACACATATACACATTTAATTTTGCACGGTTACACAGAAACACGCACAGTAAGCTGTCAGTCTCCCACCCTATCGATCCATGTTGACGGGAAGCAGATACCCTGAGTCTTAATTAGAGGTCCTATCAGAACACACATAACAATTATGCACGCTCATTAAAAGCGGCTATTTGTTTGGCTGCGGATGCTTAATTTGTAATAATACCAGGAAGAGGAAATTACTTATTTTTCAAAAAAGAAAATGTTAAATTTTTTTCTACAAATTTGTTTCAAATCTAATTTTACTTATGGATTATTCAGAAAAATCTACAAAAATGGTCCAGTATAAGTAGTAATAATAGTTAAGTATTTTTTTATTATTTAGATTTATGTAGTAGAGTTTAGGTGACAATTTAAGGTAAACCGGCAAAAATTCCATATTACATCTAAAATCATTCAGTCTTTTGTGATCACTCTATTCTGATTATAGACGAGTGGAGCTTGAATTACTGTAGGTACTTTTTCCATAGAACCACAAAGTTGCAATGCTATTACTCTGTGCTGCAGTTGGTCATGCAGTGATGCCAGAGTTTCACTGCTGAGCCACAGTTACCATGTTTTTGGACTTGTCGGAGCCAGGGTGAAGTGAGTATGAAGAAAATTGACTTTATTTTGGTAAACTAGTAACTCCTGTAAGTCTATTCTCTATTTTATTTTATATTGATAGACATGTACCTGCTCCAAACAAAGGGACTAAAACTGGCCACTGACTAAAAGCAACTAAAAAAAATCCCACCCCGAGACAAAAAAATGTAAACATAGGCCTGCTATCTCTAATTCGGATCATTCAGTGTGTCAGTGATTAATATGTATTAATAGGTCAGTTAGAAAACTAAGCAGCTTTTCTACAACTACTGTATACATCACAAATCTGCTTGACAGTCAATCTGTTATCAGCACCCTATTAACATTTTCCAAAGACTGTTTGTTTGGGAAAATTTTGCATCTAAACCTATTTTTGAAACTATAGTTTTCGCCCTCTCTTTTGAACTCAAATAAGCTTCTTTTTTTGCATCTCAACAATAATGAATTCAGAAGTAACCTCTCAAATAGTGCAGGGTACAAAAAATGTATTTTCTCTCCAAATAATTCTTCTGTACGACTTACATTTGTGCCCGCCGTGCTTGTATAGTTACAAAAAGACAGAAATTTAGGTTGTTTTTCAGAAAACTGTAATCTCCTGTGGAAAAAAAACCCAAAAGTGTTAATGACATAATGAACAGAGTTTGCTGTTTCAGTTTGTCTCTGTCACCGCTCAAATGAGCACAGGAAAGAAACTTCAACACTTATGTTTAGTAATACTTGTGCCTCTCTTTCTATGACAAGGTGTCTGCTATGAAATCTGTTTCCACATAGACATTAGAATGTACTTATGACACCTGCCACAAAAATAGGAAGAATCAGGAGGAGATTGGAGCTCCCTGCTGGTTTCCACTCCTGCTGTCAAACTTCCTGGATTAGTCTGAAGCAAATAACACCTGAGCACTCCTAGATCTGTGTACACGGGAGTATTTCTGTTCCATTAGAGGACATTACACTGACTTACATCCACTCATTTCCTGAAAACTTGGATTCCAGTCCTAAAGATTCAGTCTCCACCTGTTGATTCTCGTGATTGTGATGGAGTTCAGCTCAAAACAACGAAAACTCTCCGGCCATTTTTTAATAGTAAAACTGATAGGAGACACACGATGAAAAATATGTTTGATGCTATTGAAACTTTCGCTGTCAGTTTTGTTCCTCCCCCTCAGTCTGCAAGTCTGGGAGTCCCCTGAGAGTGGACAGAACACACACAGACACAGACTCACAACATGTGCTAGTACCTGGGGAAATCCCCTGTAACTGGGACTGTGCTTTTTGCTGTGGCCCCTCGTGTGGAGCATCCGCTGGGGGAAAAGAGTGTGTGGGGGTTGGCCTAAATGTCAAAGGTAAAAAGTGCTGAAGAAGATAAGTGGAAACATGGGACAGGCCCACTCACACAGAGTGATCTCAGACTAAAGGAGGGGGAACCCCGATTCTCTGTCTTCCTCGGTCTTCCTAAGTCAACACAGGCAAAAATATCTCACTTAATGAAATGTTCCACGGGAGTGATCAGCCACAGAGTAAACTGTGAGGCATGTTTGCTTTGAGTTTTTTTTCATAAAAATTACCTGGAGCTTTACATTGCTTGGTTTGTTTTTTTTTTTTACTGTCTGGTTGTCATGATAATGTCACATTTTAAAATGTCCCACAGTTTCATTTGTCATTTTCACATTTCATGTATCATAGGGCAACGATCCGCAGTTCGGAAATATTGTGTAAAACACTAAATGCAAAGACCCCACCCACCTCTGGCACCAAATGTTACCTAGCCACAAAACTTCTTGTACAATGAACTCTGTACATTTCTATAACTTTCCAAAAAATGTGTCAGGAAAGGTTTAAACATGTCTAATTAGGCAGCAGTGGCTCAGGTGGTTGAGTAGGTCGAGCAATGATCGAAGGAATTGGCGGTTCAATCCCCACTCTCCCAGTCAACTGTTGTTGTGTCCTTGGGCAGGAGACTTCACCTTCCCGCCTCTAGCGTGGCTCCACTGCTGTGTGAACGAGTATGAATGATGGTCAGAGGGGACGTGGGCACGTGTTCGTGTTGGCAGCAACACCTCTGTCAGTCCGCTACATTTGCAGCTTAACATCACCAAGTATGAATGAGGAGGGAATGATAAATAGATACACTGTGTAAGCATTTTGGGCGTCTGGAAAAGCACAGAAAAATTCAATCCATTATTATTAATTTTAACAGAGAGCATTATCACGCTTTTCCTAAAATAGCTGTAAATTTTTTAATATAGATAGATGTTGTCCTCAATATTACAACATCCATAATATTGCAGCTTTGTGAAAATAGCATATAATATGTTATAAAGATGAAAAATGTTTACAGACAAGCCAAGTTGTCCTTTCTGTGTGGATACATAATTGAGCCTATGGATTGAGGACAATTAGAGAAAATTGATTCTTAGCTTCTTCTTATTTTTTTGTAAAGGAAACTTTATTTTTAGGCATTGATAAAACAGCTTTCATAGTTGCTGCATAATTACAACACGGAATTTCTGTCCCCAATTTTTATATATATATATATATTGTTAATGCTCTCTTTTATATAATTATAAAAAACATATATATATATATATATATATATATATATATATATATATATATATATATATATATATATATATATATATATATATATATATATATATATATATATATATATATTTATTTATTTATTTATTTATTTATTTATTTATTTATTTATTTATTTATATAAAAACTTTGAATTATTAGGGCACAGAAAGCTTTTACATTCTTAAATTTTTTCCCCCGAAGAAAATGAAAAGTTTTGAATGTGGGGAACAGATGTGTGCACTACTGCTGTTTGAGGTCGGAAACTTTTCGTAGATGCACTGGGAAGGATTTTGTTTACAAACAACTTGTCAGAAGAGCAAAAATCGACAAAGACCTTCAAACGTATTTCATTTATTTGCATAACTACATTTAAGATTTTTTGATGGGTCATTACGGTATTTAATAGATGAAAATCATATCGTCGACGGGTTTTGTTAATGGTAAGAAGAAGGAACCGCAATTATGTTAAGTTGCCTTACACAGCTGCTTGTTTTTTATTAATCTTATGACGTCATTTTTGCCTACATGCTACAGTATTGTTAATACTATAATACGTGATAGAAGCTTACTATTTTTTGTTGCCTTTTTGAATTGTCGGGTAAACTTTTCACGTACTGTGTGTCAGCAACTGTACTGTTAGTGAGTTAGCTGACGGTGATGCAATATCACTTCCTGTCTGAGACCAGCCCGAAGTAAACGGAGGTAATGGAATTATGTTTCGTTTATGAAAACATGTTTCGCTAAACGTAAAAATGTATTTTTAACTCGACCTGCACTAGGTGGGTCGCAAGCCGACATAATTCATAAAGACAACTATTGGGAAAGTGAGTTGTCAGAGTATCTCATGATTTCTAAACAAATGGACCTCTTCTTTATAAATTGGGTCTCGAACTATTCATATCATATGTATCTCAATAAATTCGAACATCTGGAATAATGGTTAATAAATTTTGCAGCCAATGAAAACCCATATTCAAATCTACATAAAATGTGAATATTTTTGAAAAGTTTCATATTAACCGCTGTGACTGTCACAGTCTTTATTGATAATTAATTTAAACACCTCAAAAGGTCTGTCAATCTAGATCAGTTGGTCATCTATCATTTGGAAGACTTTGAACTACACAGGTGTTCAGAAACTGATCACTGACACAGATCCTCTGCACAAGGAGATTCAAAGAGTGCTTTTTTCAAGCACACTGACTGTTAGTCAACTGGGGGAAAAAATGTTTAAAAAAAGATACGCAGATAAAATTTGGGAGGCATTCGGAAAGACTGGAAAGCTGCTAAAGTCAGTTCTTCACCAACTACGCACATCCAGGAAATGAGTTTGAACTACTGCATCTCTTGTGTCACACTACTCCTGAAACTGGAAAGTTATAGGTTTGGTATCCACAGTTGGGCCACACCAATGCCTAAAAATTGGGACCCAATGCCAATCAAGCTTGACGCTCAGCGTTTGATTCGACCCATCTTTGCAGTTCTACCTGACCTGTCAATTACAACTAATGTGACTTTAACTTTACCCAGACTATGGACAAAAAATGAAAGGTTGCTTACTGATTTAATTATATGTGTGAAATGAGAGGAACATTTATATCCATCCATTTACCTTCAAAACTTGCTGAATCCCTTTGGAAAGTCACAGGGTATTTATAGTTATTTTTTTCCAATGAATGTCTCAGAGTTTAGAAAAGGAAAGGCTCGAGATCAGAATCAGTTATTTAAGGTCTTAGAGTGTCTCCAGCCAGTGGTAGTTTGGGAAACATCAACAGCATTTTTGGTTCCTGCTACAAATCCTATGTATAAAATAGACCTACAGGAGTCACATAATATGACCAAACATACAAAAATGTGTATGTTCAACATTCAGCCTTTATTCTCTGTAACAGCTTTGACTTAGTTTTTGCTCAATGGATACAGGACAATGCCATGAGGAAAACCTCCCAAAGTTGAGTGTCAATGTCTCCACTATTATGCTTGTATCAACTCATTTATCCATTTGAATTGTACATTTACCAAAACCCTGCTCTCCTGGTATTTACAGTGTGTGGGCACGGTGAGAAAAAGCTGAGCAGGTGGAGAGTCTTGAGTTGCACAAAGGTGTTGGCTGTGGGCACTACGCAGCAGGACACATGGCAGAGGAAGGCAACAAGCTGACACTGAGGCGCCTGGAGGCTCCAATCCACAAGTTCATTAAAGTGGCTCTACCCACAGACCTGGAGCGGCTACAGAAACACCACAGTAACATACTTAAGGTGACGGCTGAAACCTGGTTGGACGTAGGATCACATCCAAAGCTCAGTTGTATAAGTGTTTGTTTTTTTCCCCCCCTTAATATTTACAGTACCAGCATAGCCAGCAATGGGATCGCCTCCATCAGGAGCATATTAATGCCAGCAGAACTGTTCAGGTACAACTAGTTTCTCTAAACTAATCAAAAACCGTATGTAAACATATGAAATAAAGGGTGGATGTTTACATTTTAAATTTCCCAGCATGCATGTCTGTACAGGTTTCCTGTTCATCTGTAAATTATCTTTGCCTTGAGATGACATTTTCTGATTTTCTTATGTTTTTCTCACTGAAAGATCAAAGGCTGGTGTCAGGCCAGCAAACTGGTACCTTTATCCATTAAGGTGCAAAAAGTATCCAAGAGAACAAATGAAGAGTCAATCATATGTCTTGGAAGTAATTTAAAGTCAAGACCGACACTCAAATGTCCTATAAAATATGTCACACAAGAAGAATCAAAATTAATGATGTTTGTCTGCAGTAAAATGCATTTGTCAAAAAATAAATGAATCAAGTAGTCCAGCGGTCTCAAAAGCTTTAGGATGTACCTTGTGCTGTTCATTAATAGGAGTTAGTCCAGCTGTCATGAACAGAGTTCAACAAAATATTTTAAGAATTAAATGCTAAAAGGTTTTAATTTAATCTCACATTTCACTCATTTTTAGAGTTACCCTACCATTTTTTCACATTTCCGTTTAGTTCAGGCACTTTTTTATTTTAAATTGAGGAGGAGTTTCCAACCATATAAATCTGTTGGGATGCAACCTTTTTGTGTAGAATTTAACTCAGTTATGCTTCGCAATTTCCAAGCTCATAAATGTATTTAATGTTCCATAAAATCGATCTCACTGTAGAAAACCTTTAGTTTGATATGGATATCTGTGCTCACAAATGCCCATATTCAAACATCAATTTGAATTGAATTGGACCACATTAACATGATTGCACTGGATCATTGAATGGTATTATTTTTAAGTTCATAAATCACTACACATAATGATGAACATGATGACAGACACACGCACACACATGCACACACACACACATTGCCTGTCAATGTGCTTGGGAAGTCAGAACATCCCAGAATTCTCAGTTCAAGTTCAAGATCATGCAGCAAATCTAAGCAGCTGTCATTTTTCTTTGTACTTTTAAAGCTTATGCAGACCTGATGCAAAGGAAGTGATACAACACTGAAAAGTACTTACAACAAAATTATAATAAAAGGATTTTACAAATATTTTTCAAACCAAAAAATGTATATATTTTTTAAATCTGGGCAGGAAAAAGCCTTTTTAAGCCTCAAAGATGTGTGTTTGTGTTTAAGTACTTGCATGCTTGTACACATGGTTGGTGTGAAACACCTCAGGGGATGTTGTTGCCTGGGAGCCACCGTGTTTCTGAACGTGAAATAACTCTAAACAGGCACACACCTATCCTCTCACCATCACCCCACAAACCTCAGGGGCGCACAGAGAGTGCTTTCTCATGTCTTCATGGTGTTAATCCAGAGTAGGGGTTTGTTGCCTCTACTTTAGTTGTGGCCGAACGTGTGTGTGTGCGTGTGTGTGAGAGAGTTTATGTTTTTTTATTCACAAACTGACGGATGGAATCATAAATAACTTTTTTTCTCTGTTCCCTGATTACATTTTTTTGATATTTTAATGCATAGGTTGTATTTATTTCACTGTCCCTCTAGATGGATTCCAATTTCTCACCCAACGCAATAATTGATATTTTTCCCCCTCTTGTGTAACGGCACGTAAAGCCCAGGAGAAGAATTTCAAAAAGACCAGGTTGTCTCACCTTCAACACTTCAGCAACAGCTTGCATTCTGAGCCTGGGGATAGGTTTCTGTTTCTTTATTTGTACAATTCTGCAGATGCTTCAGGCGTGTTGGATCCAAATGTAGTCATCAACTTTACAGGTGACAAATATATAACGTAAACCTGAAAAAGGTGTACTAGAACCTATGTGTTAGACCAGAGGGGTTCAATCCAGGTTCCATCCATCTTCATCTGGCTCTTGAAGACAGGGAGTGAACACTGCTATAATGAACTGATACAATGAAAATCCTGTAGTTTCTTCTAAAGCGGCAATAAATAAAAAAAGAAAAAGTTTTAAACAATCCCCAGCTTTACCTTTTATGCGTAGAAAAAAGCAAAAACACGTCACAGGTAAAAAAACGCAAAGTGTTTTACAAATAAAAGCAGGAAAAAAGGGGATATATGCTTTAGATATGTATATATTTAAAAAAATCGTTTATAAAATATAGTGAAATCCATCCATCCATCTTTACCCGCTACATCACTTTTGGGGGTCATGGAGTTGCTGGAGCCTAAATAGTAAAACACTTATTTTTATTTAATTTTTGTTTATTCCTAATGATTTCTTGATTGTGGCCTTACTCCATTTTGTCTTCCCATATGTTGTTATTTTTTTAATAGCTTTTGCATGTAAGGATATGTTTATATGTTTATTTATGTTTTGTAATTAGTAGAATACGTTATTGGCAGCGGGCCGCCCCCTTGAGTCCTGGTCATGCGGCCTGTAGGGCCGGTGGCTGGGATGTAATCCTCCTGTCACCCTCAGGGCATTTCTTGTGTTCCCCAGCCTCATATCTAAACCCGATTAAGCTCTCATCAACCCACACGTGTGCACAAATTCCACATTACTCACACTTAAATAATATTCAGCTTGTTACTGCAAGCCATTGCTGTAAGGTAAGTTGTTTGTGAATTGTGCAGCCATTTTTCTAAAAGCTAGATTCATTTTTGTTTTGATTTTATGTTGCGTGAGGTTAGTTCTCGCTGGACTATTGGCCTGATCTCTTAGTTGTACCTATTTTTTCTGGTGGCTACCCCTAAACAAATGTTGGTTTTCTCTTTGTCTCTCCTTTAATCAAGCACAATGATTCTTTTGAAATGCCTTATTGCTTATTTTCTCGACCCCACTGAAACGTTCACACAGAACCTCTGCTTCTCCGCTCAGCAACTGAGAGCTAACATCAGAGAGATGGAGCAGCTGTGTGGCCGGGTCCGTGCGGAGGATGCCGCGGCTCTGGACGTGCTCGTCAGGCCGGTCAGGGACAGAGCTTCAGCTGCCGCGAGAGACTTTCTGCTTTTGCACTCTGACTCTTCACCAACGCTCACTACGCGGCAGCCTGGATGTGCATCCAGCAACTGCCACAGCGTTAATGACGAGGGCGACAAAGCAGAGTCGGGAAGGCAAAGTCAGCTCCACCTTCCAGAAATCCCTGCAGATCAGAATGCAGCGGAATCCTGGGATAACCTTGAAGGGGTATGCATGGCTGGATTCTGAACTTTTTGCTTCATGTGCAGTCTTGCTAGTTGGGTAGTGGCACTCATTACTTAAAACCCAACTCACTTTAAAGAAGGTTAGATGTCAGGATGTAACATTGCTCATGTAAAAGCCCTTCTATTTCAACTCCCTGCTTCTCCTTAGGGGGGAATAAAAAGGAATCGCCGTGTGAAGTAGGAAAGATTAGCTTTAACTGAGAGGTTTTATTATGTGAGATCACCCAGAGCAACAGGATTTTTTTCTCTTAAAACAAACAAAAACATTATAAAGTATTAGATTCTGTGTTAGAAAAGTTACTCTGGAAAACCTCATCTTAGAAAGCTAAAAGATCCTTGTTTCAAAAAAATTTGTTTTATTTTCTGTCTTGCAATAAAAATAATTTTAGTTTGAGAAAAGCATGCCTTTGTGACTAGAAATGTCTTCTTAAAATAAGAATTCCTGACACATTGGCAGGTTTGTTTTGCTTATTTAAAGAAAATCTACCACTAGGGTAAGAATTTTAGACTGTTAGACTAGATCAGGATTTTAGACTAGAGTTTTCAGATGCAGGATAACGTGAGTTCCTGGGTTTTATTTGCTCATTTTACATAACTTCTCCTTCTTGTTTTTTTTTTAAATCCAAGCATGGCATCAATAAAAACATCTTTAATGAATTTAGGCACAGTTTGAATTTCATGAACTGTTTAGAGACTGACCATTTCAAACTGAAACAAGTTCAATTCTTTTCTTCCTTTGCTACTTAATCTTCTCTGTGACCTGTATGTGTTTTAACATGGATAAACAGAACAGTCATGGGTCAAAGCCCTCTCTTTCTGTCTTGTAAGAAGATATTATTATTAATTATGAATTAATTGCCCTTTTGCCCCTCCCCTCAGGACTTGAAGGAGCTGAGCAGCTTGGTGACCGAATTCTCTCTGCTCGTCCATGTAAGTACAGTCAGTCACTGAGAATTCCTTTTTGCCTCTGTCCCATTCTAACAGTGCGTGCTCTTCTGTATGCACATGTCTGCCCGGTGAACAAACACAGAGGCTGCTCGGCAACACTGTCTCCATGAAGTAGTGTGCGTTTGTGGTGGAGTTGCTTAAGGTTCCTTTGAGACGAGGTGGGACGGATCCGCTTAGGAGAACTGCTGGGGCCCGAGGGGCCCTCGACTAGGACGAGGGGAGAGAGGGAGGAGGAAGTGAGAGGGAGGAGGGACCGGATTTGGAAGAAGACAGCAGGTTGTCACAGGAGGGGGAGGCCAGGGAACCGAGGGATGCAACCGGCAGGTGGAGAACAGACGGTTCAGATTATGACTCTGTCCTCAGGGATGAAAGGAGGAAAGCAGGGAGTGAGGGAGAGTAGCAGTGAAGGAGAGAGTGAAGATGTTTGTTTGTGCAGAGGAGGCTGCAGAAAGAGCATAGACATGTTATAGCGTCTCAAGGGGGAAAGACGCCGTTAGGGACCAATACAACCACAGTGGAAACACTGAGTGAGTGGTTGTGTTTTTGTTTGTTTCTGTTTATGCGTCATGTTTGTTCCCTCTCTTTGTATTTTTTACTTTGGAGTCTTCCGACTAAAATAAAGCACTCTTGAATATACGGTTCTTACTCAAAAAGTGAGAGTTTTTGCTCCTTTTTTGCTCTGAATAAAAGGAGATGAAATTAAGGGAAGAGGTATTTTCCAAATAAATCTAAGAATGCTGTTCTCTTTCTAAGCTCTTTTAAAAGCAGAGATGCCATGTGTTTCCTAGAATAACCACTGCCAGACTGCAAAAACAGCCCCCCTTTGAAAGAAGTCAAAAAATCTTCAAATTTGAAGAATTGGGGAAAAAAAATTCCAATTTGGAAAATTTTAGGGGAAAAAACTGCCAGTGGGGTAAGAAGAATGGTCTTACCAAGTATTCTTATTTTCAGAAAAAATACTAGTCACAAAGGCATGTTTTCCTAAACTACAGTTGATTTTGCTATTTTAGAACGTTCTTGATAAGATTATTTTTAAAAGACATTTTTGCTTGAAACTACGTTTTTTAAGATTTCGTTTTTGAAGTGCAGTGTAAAAATGTTCCTCTTCTTTTAATTGTATTTATTTATTGTTTCTTTTCTATAGAGAAGAAGTACAACTTGAAAGCTAAGACAAGGGCACAGCTGAGTATAGAGATGAGGATGCTCATCTTTTTTCTGCAGGTGGTTTTTAAACACTATGAACAAAGTTTTTTTTTCCCACGAGAATGAACTTAAAATGAAGGGAAGTAAATAAAAATGTGAGTTTGGGAAATTGATTTTTTGATCAGAGGAGAGCCGGTGAAAGAGACAAAGACTACTTTTGCTTTTTGGGTTTTTTTAATGGAGGAAGAGGAGAAAGTGCTTCTTGTTTGGTCACTGTGTCCAACCAACCTTCATATGGAGAGAGACAGCTGCCACTCTGAATATTTCATGAGATTTACACAATGTCACACATTTAGACGCATGCACACACACTTTCTCAGTGTACGACTAACCCCCTGTGAAATCTGTGTTGATTGTGTCCTCCACACACACACACACACACACACACACACATTTTAACTTAATACAGATTTGAAGGTAAAAAAACAACAATCTTTGTTCCCAACAGGTGGCTGGTGCCCCACACTCACACCAAAAATCATGTCAGTAAACGCTCAAATGCGAGTGTGCGTTAATGTGCGCTTTTGCGAGTCTGACCCCCTTACTTCAGTCCCAGCAGGAGAAGATTGACAGCATCGAGGACAACATCAACACAGCCTCAACCAATGTGGAGGAGGGAACCAAGAGCCTGGGGAAGGTGTGTATCTTCGAATGTGTGTGTGTGTGTGTATGTGCCGATGATCCGATGCGTGTGCGTGGGGTGTTTGGGAGATGGGGAGATCGATGGCACTTTGCCTCCCAGCCATTCCACAGCGTTTGTCCCTATTGATCCGCCCAAATACGAAGGAAAGCTGCAATTAAGGAAATAGAGAGACGAGGAGGGAAGCGGAGGGTAGGGAGAGTGATAGAGGTTGGAAAAGAGGGGGGTTTACATGTCTGTGTGTGTGTTGTGCAATTGTTGAGGAGAGGTTTAAATGACTGTGTAATCGTTTTTTTCTGGGGGTTTTGTTGTTAGTTGGGTCCAGTGGAGAACTTGCTGCCCACTGCAAACAAGAACTTTTTGTCACTAATATGCAAAAGGACTCCCCACTTCTTTTGGAGCCTTGCTCTGTTGTTAAAGGTGTCCCTCTGTGAATCTACAAAACAGATTACAGTTTATTTTCGAGTTTCGTTTCGCCCCCACACTGCAGAAACTAGATGTGAAGAAAGGAGACTGTTATCAGTGAAATGGTAACACACCAGAGTTAAAGAGCAACAACTAGGAACAGCATTTTTCTTGGTCTTGACAGGTTTTTCTGCCACCGTTTGATGTTTTGAACTATGACCTTATACTTTTCAGATTCAAGAATGAAGCCATCTTTCTGTTTTGGCTTACAATATTTGAATAGAACACACAGAAAAGCAGTTTCAATAATAAAAGTACACAAACAAAACTGTAAGAGGGTTACGTTTTGAAACAACTTTTTCACCTTCGTGGCCAAAATGTTGTTCATAAAAATAAGAAACTACTTTTTAAATTAACCTTCTTTTTAGCTGCTGATACTTAAACAAAAATTAATTGGCAGTATATGAAAAAATATGTGGAAAAATGCTCCAGTGACAAAATCTATATATTTCCATCGTATTTAGTCAGTTTAGCGCTAAAAAACACAAACAGAAACAAAACTTGGTGAATCTAAACATCTTCTTATAGTCTGTTTTCAGTTTTAATTAAATTATTTTAGTTGTTTGATTAAAATGACATTTTTCCTATTTGTAATTGAAAGTACACACATTTTATTTATACCATTTGCATTTTATAGTTTCAAATTGTGTAAAACAAAAAAAAATCCTTTTTTTATTGTACATCATAATATCTGCTTTTTTGTGTTACAGTGATTCCAGTTGTGATGGATGGATCATTAATCCATCCATCCATCTTCTTAACCCCCTGTAAACCTTTCTGGGTCACACATATAAATAATAATTTAAAAGTTGTTATTGTTTTGTTTCTGACAGAAAATTACACCTTTTAAAATTAAATATTTTAGGTTACAAAATTCTGGATGAATAAACCCAAACTAACCAAACATTTTCCTCTCGAGAAGCACTGAAGTTCTTTTTTAATATTGAAATCTAAAATACTTATTTCCGAATGTCTTTTTTCAATTTGTATTTTACTATGTGGTTTTAGACTTTTTGAGACAAACAAAAGAAAATGCGAATTGGCTATTTTGCCTCGAGGGAAAAAGCTTTTTTTTTACATTTATAACGAGCTAAACTTTTAGTTTAGTAATTATAAAATGTATTCTAAATAGATTTAAAATCTCTTCTTCTGTTAATGAAATGTACCTACATGGCCAGGCAAACAGGAGGGCATCCTCCCTGTAAGGTCACTGCTGGATGAGTTGGGCTGCTCATCAGATGAAGGGGCAACGAGATAAACTAGATGAGAAGGACGTTAGATGTTCCAACATGTTTGAACACTTGTAATCTGTCATCAGGTCAAACTGCATTACACACAAATGCACACATTCGTAGCCACACAGCTCCCCCAGTTTCCTCACCACCATACGCAGACTCCTTTTAACTCCGCTCAGATGAAATTAAAATTCCCTCAACTGCCACGGGGGTTTGGGACGAGCAATGCCAGCTTTTGAACTACGTTAATTTAATGGTGAGGTGTTAATCAAGTGAGTGTCTCCGTGTGTGTGTAAGGATGGTCTGGAAATCAGTCATTAATTGCCATCAGCAAAGAGCACCTTCGACTCTGATGATAACAGCTGTAATAACACACAGGCCACATCTCTCTGATTTCTCCTATATGAAGATAATGAAAAGGCTTTGATGGCGCTCTGCAAGCGTCTGTTTATAGATGCAGGCTTGTTTGTGTGGCTTTTTTCCTTCCACCTGGTGTGGGCTGATGTGTGATCATGAAGGGATACATGCATGCAGAACGCCTCTGAAAAGGCCCGTTTGTTGAATCCCACTAACATGTCTCTTCTTCCTTGGATTGCAAGGCGGTGGGCTACAAGTTGGCGGTGCTGCCGGTCGCTGGGGCGCTGCTGGGCGGCGTTTTGGGAGGGCCGCTTGGCCTGCTGGCTGGGTTCAAAGTGGCTGGGGTGGCTGCTGCCCTCGGAGGGGGCGCCCTGGGCTTTGCTGGAGGCAACCTGGTCCAGAAGAACCGCCGAGCTCAAGTGGACAAACAGATGAAGCAAGTGACGGAGCCGCCGCACGAAGGACAGCAAGGCGTGGATGAATGACCCCACCAACCGAAAGCAGCAATGACAGCTGGGAAATGTCGGTAGAGGGAACGTTTATGCTGAGCTCTGTCCAGCAACTACAGCCTTAACTTCAAATGAAAAGGCCAAATATATATGAAGTGTCATTCACTTCAGATATTCAGCTTATTTATTTTTAACTGACTAGAGTACTACTAAAATGTTCAAATGTGTCTCCAAAAAATATATATTTTTAGTAATATTCCATATTCACTTATTTCCAGATTACTAATCTACTTGGTTTACAAATGCCTCCATTCCTGTCTGTAGAAATGAACTGAAATGGCTGTAATGGTGTATATGAGGACAGTGATTATGCCGCTTTATGATTTAACACCTTATTCTTATAGTACTACAAAAAATAGTCTCACTAAGTGCCAATGTTCAGACATCTTAATGAACTGTATTTCATCAAATCAAAGAAGTCTCTGTGCTGTCCAGCTAACAAAACAGGAAATACCTGAAAAGATTGTTTTTTTTTAAAAACAAAACGCATAAGACAACATCTGTAAAATGGTTTTTAATGTACTTGTCAACCCGTTGTTCTCTGAGATGACCGTTTTTAAAAGAGCATCAAACTCCCATCAGGACTCTGTAAGTGGGCTGCTATGTCACAGGTGTCTGTGGTGCTGGATGGAACAATACACATGGGTTTGCAAACATGTCGCTTCAGACTTCATCTTTCACCATTTGCCCCCCCCCCCCCCCCCCTCCACTTTCCCACAAAAAAAGAATAAATTCCCATTTTGATTTCAAGATCATATTAAACACAAACAGTTTTTTAGCATTGAAAATGAAAAGAATTCACCTTTAAATATTGATCATTTTATCAGTTTCTTCACATCTAATTGGGTCAAAATAATGTTTTTTGTTTGCAGGCATATTAATGATTTAAGTAAAAAACAAAAACAATGTGCTGAGGTTACAGCTTATTAAAAATGATATTTAAAGGTGAGAAGGGTTGGAGCTCTGTCCGCCTCTTCCGCTGTCACTCACTCAGGATCTGCCTCACAGCATGATGCTGCCACCACCAGGCTTCATGAAGAGCTTGGTTGTGTTTCTGGCTTAGTTGAACTTTGCTGCTTTGACGTGTTCCATTGAGGACATAAAGCAAACACTCAACATTTGGACACTTAAACAGTTCCTGTTCACTGGTGATGACAGACTACTGGAATCTGTTCAAGTTCAGAACTATTAAAAAAAAAAAAAATAACCCATAAGTAGCGTCAGAGATGGCGTCCACAGCCGTGATACCAACAGGTCAAGGAGGGAAGGGGTTGCATCTCAATAGGAGGGAGGCGCTGAAATTGCTTTATCTTTTGTATCGAGCTGCAACAGTTGAGGCTTTCCAAAGTACTTTCTAAACATTTTGTGTTAGTAGAAGATACGGAGGTAAAGCTACTTCAGACATGCATATTTGTCAAAACTTGTGCTATAAAAATGAATTAAGACTAGAATTGGTCTTATTGAGATGCACCCATAGGGTCGGTGAGACTTAACAAGACACATTAGACAAGCAGGACCACCCACATGTTTAAAAACCATACAAATGGAGTGAGGACAATGTTCCTTTTGCTTTTCTGACATAAGAGTAATGAAAAGGAATTAAATAAAGAAAACTGTGCATTTTAATTTAGACCAATAATGTGATTCCAATGCAGCACAAACATATTTACAAGATCAAAAAAATAAAAGTAAACTTTTTTTTTGTCTTAATACCCTCCCATCACACAGGCCGAGAACATTTTCTCTTTTATCCCTGTTCCTCTTAAATCAAAGTAAAAACTATATGAAAGACTTATGAAAATATAGATTATTCCAACATGGTTGTATTGTGGACTGCACTCTCCTCTTCTGTTAATGTCGTTTTCTTCTGATCCTTCTTCGTCATCCTCATCTTCTCTATCTCCAATAAGGGGGTCACTGCTCTGTACCGCTAACCTGTCCCAACCCTAACCCCCTCCTAACCCGGCGTGTGGCACTGAGTCCCAGGATCTCCGACAGGCTGTTTCCTTCACAGCTCATCCCGGTCCCTTCTGAGAATAGTGTAGCGAGTCTCGCTGGGCGCTAGCTTCTGAAACGAGCTCTCTGGAGGACTGCTGGCTGCTTCATTTTCCTCCTAAGAAGAAAAATCAAATGTGTTACCATCACAAAAATCCCTTACTCACAGTGGGAGCCCATTCTACCCACTGACCTGTCCTGGCGTGGAATCTGTCGGATCTGGACCGTGGTGAAACTCCCGGTGAAGCTTACCAGAGTGAAGGTCCAGAACAAACTGTCTCAGCTTACCGGGAACACTGCAAAAAAACACAAACATGTATCTAAATGTTGACCATCTACTAGGATTCAGAGGGATATCCTAACCAATCAAATCTAACAGAAAAATCCCTGCCTAATTTGAGTCAAAATCCCACCTATTGGGAGTTTTTAGAAAACAATCTTGCAGCAAACGTCTTTGCTTCCTTTAAGTCTAAAAAAAAGTTGCAGGTGAAAAAAGCAAACCATCCAATTAACAATTTAATATTCCCACAAAGTGTTGTCTAAGTGTAAGCATTTGCTTTATTCAGTCAACGAGTTCAATTTAAGTGTTACAATGAGAAAGAACATATATTTTCAAGCAGCAAAAGATCTTAGTCCCATCTAGACACGTCAGCTAACGATACGCATCAAAATCCGGATCTGCTCTGCTCAGCGTTGTCACTCACAACAGACCAAAGTTTACTGTCATAACACAGAGGCACTGCTGGTAACCGGTCATAATCCCATGTTTCAGGAAAAAGCAGACTAGCAAACAAAAATGCACATATATATATACACAACATACCCTGTGCTAATGTAATTGCAAGCTGTGTGCTACATGCAATGTTGATGTGATGTAATTAGGTTGTGGAGGGCTAGTCAGTCCTCCGGGCTTCTGTCTATCTGATCAGGCCCTGATTGCAATGGGAGTGGGGAAGGCCAAGTGGTGGTGGGAAATAAATAAGATTAAATTAGATTAGACTGGATTAGTTTAGCACTTATTGCACGTGCCAAATCATGTCACATTAGCTCCGGTGTCCTGGCCCATTCATAAAGGACAGATTTTAGGAGGTGTGACATTTCTCCGTTGTCGGGAGCACAGTGGATTATGGAGCCTGTGTGTGCAACAAAATTCATTTTATTTTATGACAAAGAAATTCTATTATGAACAATTACGCATGCAGGTGGGTGATTTATTATGTGGCTTATTGGGCAATAATGTCTCAAAAATATTCAAGAGAATCCCGTGTTACTGATTAAAATGTGGATAATTACATTGAATTTTGAGAATTTGTGAGAAGGCTTCATTTTTATATGGGAAGTTTTGTGCTGCATAAAAACGAACAAGAGAGAAGTATTTTCTAAAACATTTTTACTCTTCAATCTTCCCATTTGATTTGTAACAAGTTTGTTGGGATCATTCAAATAACCTGCATACTTACGCGAGGTCTTTGAAGTCAGGAAAGACATACATGTGTCTGAACGAGTCTATAGCAATGACAGGACAGTCGGCTGGAGTTTTCTGGATGTGGAGCAGAGGATGTCGGAATTTATCGCAGTCTGCATGAAGGAAGTTTATGGACCCTGCGCAGGACACAAGACATTAGCCCTACTTCTACTCAGTGCTACAAGAAATACTACAAAAAGTCACTCTCGTACCTTTTTCACTGATGAGTTGGCGAGCTACTTCATGTTGAAACTTCTCTAAGCTTTCGGTGTCCTCTTTAACGTGGAATAAAATAAGGAAGGGGAGTCCCTCCTCAGTCAGCTCCTGGAGAGGACACAAATATACCAAAGATTGAGGAAAACCGCATTTGGCTCTTTTGAGAGTCAGTAGATGGACAGTGTTACTACATGCACCAACCCTCAAAATGTAGTCAGTAAGGCTGAAAACCGGCTACAAACCTCTCCGTTTTCAAAGGTGATCTCTCTTACAAGAGGAACACACTTGTCCTGCGTCCATGCGTAGGACAAGTCAAAGTTCGTGAGGGAGCCGAGGTAGACCATGTCAGGGGCGCTCTCACCCACAGGCTTGTAGATGACGTTGTCTCCACTGAAACGCTCAGACGCTGATACTTCACTGCAAAAAGGAAGAACTCAATTGTGAGTAGAACGGCCTTGAGGAGATGACGGGTGCAAATCTGGATCAAGGCGTGGGTTTTCTTACCCGATAGCAGCTAAAAATGTGCAGTCATCTCGAAGGATGTTCGCAACTTTTTCAAAAGTGTGATAGTTATTGGAGTCCTTTTTTTCAAAGAAACCAATTATGTTTCTCCTGCTTCTCTGTTAAAAGGAATTGAAAACAAATAAGAAGGTAAATAATTATTGTTTAATTAAATAGGCATGTCTACTAGAGTGTTCTTTTTTAAACACTTACATCTACTGAAATAACTTCCTCCAGCGAGTGTACTTCTTTTACTGGATCGACCTGCTGCTGGCGGATGAAGTCAGCAATTGCCGTCACTGACCTCTGACCCCTGTATTCCCTCTTCATCATCATCCCGTTGCGGAACAACTTTAGAGTTGGATACTTGGTGATCCGGTAACGCTGAGCAATGTCCGCTGCATCGGGAAGCAGAAAAAGGAGAAGGAGGATTTAAGCAAAGAAAGACTAATCAATTAATGAAGAGCAAGAAGAGGAGTAGAGCACAGGGGGATGGGTGGATGAGAAGCAAAGCAGTGGCAGAGATGGCAGTTAAACCTTAGTCTGCAAAGGCTGCCCTCAGTCAGCTCTGAGCTCTGATCTCCCACATGAAAGCGGCCTCCCGCCAAGAGTAAATATTCTCTCTGCACACACTAAATGAGTGTGTGTGTATGTGTGGCAGGTGTCAATCTCTCCGTGGGGAGTCTCTAAGCCTACAGTCTTCACAGGAAGCAGCAGTTTTGTCATTAGTCTTCAAACAGTTTGCAGGTCATCAATAATTCTCTTTAATTTGCTTTATCTCAAAAGGGCTGGTGGTGTTGTGCCCGGGCTTTGGAGTAACGGGCATCTTTGTGTGCATATGTGCATCAAATACAGTTTGAGAAGACACGTGGGCTTTTATTGGGTCCTTGTAATAAAACTTAGCACAAAAAGGTTTTTTTTTAATGGCTTGTTTGGTTAAAAATTTCATTGCAGTGTTGCACCGGGAAAACTCTTTTGGCCAAACGGCTGATACTGCTGTCACATCTCGCTTCGTGGAATAGATTATTGCAATTTAACCATTTCATATTCGACAATTATATTTCATAGAACCATAAAAAGGCACAACAGCTGCAGCATGGTCACACATTGCAGTGGGATAGGCTTCCATTCTTCAAGCAGCCCTGATCTAAGGTCAGCCTGGTCACGCAGACAGACAGCATCTTTTCCTTGATCCCACAGGTATTGAGGTAAATGCTGGTGGAACGCCATTCCATCTTCTTAAACTCCACAAACTCCTAACTTGTCAGTTATTGTTGCCTTCTTGAAGTGCAGAGTTAGGTCACAGACTGGAGATATGGGATTACCACTGTTTGCACAATCTTGATACATCTCTGTATCCAAACTCTCTCCAGGATGACAAGCTACATATTTTCCAGCAATAGACATCCAGCAGGTTTCCTTTTTATTGGCTGAACCCTTCAGGAAAAAAAAAATCAGTCAACCAAATACTCCTCACTCTCTTCAACTATCCTCATGCCCTCCTGACTAATCCATGAACTTCCTGTTTGGTCCTCCCCACCAGGCCTCCTTCCTAGTAGTTTTTAACTCCAACATCTACTCTACCCACACTCCTATTCTAAACACACCTAAACCATCTCCATCTGATTCTCTGAATTTATCTTCGAAACATCTAGCATGAACGGTCCCTCCGATGTATTCATTCCTGATCTAATGTATCCTAGCCACTTCCAAGACAACCTCAACATCTTCAGCTCTGCTATCTCCGGCTGTCTTTTCTGCAAGGCCCTTATGTCTTTAAACCAGGAGTTGGGGTTGAAGGCTGCATTCCTTTTTCCAACATACCCTGCTCTGGCATGTTCTAATTTGCTGGACACACCTGATTTAAGTAATCAACTGTGAGTAGAGGCACCAATATCTGGAAAACATGCAGCAACACCTACCCCCGAGGCCTGGAGTCCTGCTCTAAACCAACATCACTGATCAACCACACTTCTCCTTTTAGTGCAGCAAAGCACTTTTACACAATTTTAATTCACAAGGCTATGATACTAAACAATTTGATGTTCAATTTAAATACACCTTCACATACCTATTGACAATCCAGCAAACAGGCCCAACAGGAAAAAGGAGATGAAAGAATGGTCACATGCAGTGCGAGCTATAAACCAAATCAGTCATAAACATTGGCTGTAGATCTGTAAGGCCCCATTTACACTGCATGGTTCAAGTGACCCAATTCCGATTTATTCCTCTCATGTGGCACAGATCGGATATGACCGGTGAACGTGTAAGCAGGACAAAACCGCATGGATTCAGGCCTCATTCATATGTGGAAATAAATCGGATATGAATCGGATACGTGCATTTGCGTGTGCCATGTGAGCAGACAGATCGGATATTCCCCAGTAAATGCGAGTCGTACGTCAGTGACGTCAACCCAGAACACCACCAACTGAGATCATATGACCTATTAAGGTGCTTTTGTGCGCTGATTTTGCTGTTCGAGGACAGCTGGAGCCCCATCAGCGTCGTACCTTTCAGCCTCAGGCTTCGTTATTTCCGGTCCCGGTCGGGACGCAAGCGGTAACTAATCAAGCGGGACACCGTTGCTCTAAAACAAGCTAGAAGCCGTTTATTTCTTTGCTTGGATAAGACTGTTAGTACAGCACAACGTTTGCAAACACTTCCTCATTCAAAACTCAGCGAGAGCACATAAGCCGGCCGAGCAGCCTTCCTTTTTCCTCTCCCGCGCATCCCCTCTCGTGCGCCTGCCTCATTCTGGAGTGCCCAAGGCAACGCCTCCTTCTGTCGCTGTGTTGCCTCCATGACAACCGCAGTCACACAAAAGTCTGAAGGAGGTCCGCAGAAGGCGGAAATGCTGCTACGTAGATGCTACGTTGAAATTTATATAATTACACAGAGATGAACTAAATTGATAAGAAGAATGGTTTTGATATAATTACAAACATATCTACTGTTTAGGGCAAGTGGATGTGTCTTTGAGGTCTTATGCATGTGATAGAATGAACCAACACATTTCTGCTAAAAAAAAAATAAAGCTGATAAACATATCTTTAAAGCAATGGTATCCAACTCTGACATTGTTCAATCTAATTTAAATGATAGTCTTCCACTCGCCACCACTTAGCCTCAAACAGCATGCAGGTGGCAGATATGAAAAACTGAACTAGTGAAAGTACTGGCAAATGCAAGCTCGTGTGTTTTTCTGCATGAGTTGATGAGTAAATATTTAAGGTTCCAAAGAAACGGATGTGAAATAAGTTTGTACTGTTGCTTTATGTAGTATTTTCATCCTTTTTTGACTCAGCTATTGCCTATTTCAAAGTTTCATTTGTTTTGAATAACATACATTCATTTCACACCATTATTTATGCTTGTCTACAGGAATATTCTGTAAAAATAAAAAACATTTGAAAACTTTTTATTTCCACATGTATTATTTTAAAGATATGAATGCTTCGTTGGAAAAGCAGGAAGTGAAAGCAAAACCCCTGCATGTCTGTGTGTGCACACCCGTGTGCGGTTTTGCATTTAATGTCCTACATTTCAACTACAAAGCTTATTTACAACTACGTATTAAAGTATTAAAGTTAAAAATGAAACTAAACAGGTCTTAGGGCTGCATTTGCCTTTTCTAGACAACAGCTGGTAGCTTATGTAGTCACATAAACACACAAACTGACAGCAACATGTAAAGTAATAGTTTACTTTGTAAGACTGTGTTTGTAGAACCATTTCTAAAACGTAGTTGATTTAAAGATCTAGCAACTCAAACAAATGTTACTTCATTCAAGTAACTATCAGCAACTATATATTATCTGGAATCTGTCGTCTGAGAAACTACAAAGATTGTTTATTGTCATTCAACATCAGGGGTGTCAAACTCATTTTCACCAAGGGCCACATCAGCATAGTGGTTGTCCTCAAAGGGCCAGATATATACATGTAACTAAATGTAATGAAAAATAAATGTAATTATTCCTTAATGTTAAAAAACTCATTATTTATAACTGTTTAAAGTGAGAATTACAGTTGCATAGAAAACACATGTTTGCTTGTTACTCCAGCATTAATCCTTTAAAATTTTGTCCGGTTGTTAAAACCCACAATCAAACTGTCCAAATGAATAAAGAAAAAATAACATAAAACTGAGCTAGAAAGAACGTGTATTACATGTGTAACGTTTTACAAAAAAAGGCTCCACACAGCCTTGCATCCATCTGATGGTTTGATGACAACAATTTGTCTGCATATAGACCTGAAAACATAGAATAATTACAACAGCAGCTACACATAAACAATATGTAATCAACTAAAGAAATTTTTTATTTTAAGAATTTAAAAACTTTTACGCTCTCACGGGCCTCATAAACTGACATGGCGGGCCTCATTTGGCCCCCGGGCCTTGAGTGTGACACATGTGATCTACATAGCAAATCTATCATAGAGCCAAAAACGGCTCATCAACCACCATGATCGAGAGCTGCTTTCAATTTCTAGATGCCAGAATATTTGGTATTTAAGTGTAATGTCTTTTTATGCTGTAGTTCTTCATTTTCTGGACTCTGGATTCTAAAAGAATGAAACTACAGCACAAATGCCAAGCGCTGATCAGAATGTTGTGATGACAATGTTCATGGAGAACAGAAGGTGGATTGGGGATCTTCAACCCCAGGTGTGTCATGCACAAACACATTATAGTGCCTATATCATGCTTTTCCCAAGCCTTCCAGAGTAAACTATACCCATATATATGATAATATATTACCCTTGGCACACTAGAGAACGATTTTTTGAATGAAATACAAGTTATTTTTGCAGCTCATTTACTACTCAGAAGTAAGACGACTGGATCTCTGAGACACCAGCTTTCTCTCCCATTTCATGACGTCAACCTAGAGCCGGCCTTGGCAGCGGTTCGATGTGTCGTCCACAAAAACAAACAGCATCTGAACTTTTGCATAGATGGATGTGCATATTGTGAATATGAAAGGAAAGAGTTTTTGCCAAACACCGCTAGCTCAGCAGAGAAACTGCGTGTGTGTGTTAGCCTGGGGGCGGTGCTGGCAGAGCAGACTCTTCCTGAAAAGCGCGGTTCTTCACTTTGTGACGTCACAACGTGAGAACCCTGAGAAACCTGAAATTCAGCTGGATGCCAAGAATGAAATCTACATAAAGCAGACTAGTCTTGGGAATTCGGCCCAAAAACGTTAGTTTATACTTCTCATTTAGAATGTGTTAGTTTTGACACAACAACAGGGACAGGTCTGTGTTTTACAAAGAAGTGAGACAGAACGGACGAAATTATTCGGTAAAACTCACAATGCTGGTCGCAGTCAACACGAGCAAACACCACCTGTTTAGTATCGGGGAACTCCTCTCTCACGATGTTTGACGCCTCCTCAAAGATTGGATGCAGCATCTGGCTGAACCTACACCTGTGGAAAGTTTGACAGCAAAACTATTTCAAACACTCGACTTAGTTTGATTACATAGAGATTCTTGACTTCGCTAAAGCACATTTTTAAAAAGACTTCAGAGTTCATTTGGCAAACAACTATCAGTACCTCCATTCAAAACAAAGTCAGTGTTAAATCACTGTGTAGAAATTAGGTTTCAAAATCATTATAAATGTCATTAACAAATTAAATAAATAAATAAATAAATAAATAAATAAAAAAACACCTTACCAGTCAGCATAAAAATTAACCAACGCCACCCCAGCTTCATCTGTAAGGACGACCACAAACAGGAAAAATTATTTGTATACAAGCCCTAAACATTCAGTAAAACAGTAAAAATTCTATGTTTGCTAAAAAACTAATTGCTGTAGTACGCATAGATCCTGGGGTTTTTGGTTATCAGAAAACAAAATCATCAAATGTACTTAAACGTTTTTTACTCCGAGAAATGTTAAACGTAATGAAATAATGATCTAACAATCCAATACTGATCTGTCAAAAAGTTCTCGTTAAATTATTTATGTGGGCAGCAAATTATGCCTGTAAGAACATAATATGCAATGTTAAAGTAGTTCATACAATATTATAATGACATGAATTATTTATTTTAATTCAATTTTATTTATATAGCCCAACAATAGTCATCTGACTAAAAATGTTTTAGCCACACTGATCAGCTAATTGTAGCGCCTTACTTAGGACGTCATCAATGTTTGAAGATTCCAAACTGACGATTTCTGCTTGTCCAGGAGAAGAGAGGCCCATTACCTACAAGCACAAAGGAGTTAGATGAGCTGGCAGTTTAAACATAAGACAGACAATCATTTGGATGATTCAGCTGCTTTACACCAACTTGTACAGAGGAAGTGCAGAAATTAGATCAGCCATTAGATTAGATCAGCCCCAAGAAAATGGGGGAAATCATCCCCCATAGTCAGTGTACGTTATTCGCTCTTTAGAAAAGTTTAGTCATAAAACAGCAGGGATATAATCTGATCCTAAACCTGTCATTAGGAAAAGTAGCAGGACAGAGATCTGTTGACTCCCCATTGTCTCCAGGTCCTCATTTTGACGTTTTTCTATACTAGTCACAAGCTTAATATACAATAAACAATGTCACCTTTTCTCTGCCTGTGGAGCTACCTATTTCCAACACAGCCCAATTATTTACAGGAAACCTGTGAGTGTGTGCACATGCAAATGTGAACAGAACTTTCACCATATTATCAACTCACATGCATGTAAAATGACAAACTGAAATTTTGAGTCTTATAGTAAATTCACCTTTTTGTTGGAATACTGTTTATTTTTTTAAGAAATGAGCTGCTTGTATACTTCATTACAAGTAAAAAGTTATGGTATAAGCGTCACAAAAATATGTTTTAAAAAAAATTCTTACAGTGTGTAAATGAGTTTTTCTTTACGTAGAACAATGCCAGTCTCCGTCAGTGAGAATAAAAAGACTATTGACAAAAACTGTGAACTAAAAATAAAAAAAAGCAACAAAGGTTTTACAATTAATAGAATATTTAAAATAGGAATATTAAAGTTATTTTGACATTTGGAAGGTAAAAACAAACTGGACTGCGTAATCCCTCTTTGTTGTGTTTTTTAACATACTTTGTCAAAAGTTTAGTACAACATAGCCAAAAAAAGCATTCAGACACAAAGCAGCAAGACCACAGCAAACAAAAGACTTGTGTGACATGTGGTGACTAAAGATCCTCTTCAAACAGGATATAACAAGAGTGAAGCATTCACAAAGTGACCATCCTTGAAGAATTTATACTGTTTAAAGACAGCTTCATTGTTTGCTTAAAAGCCCAACGGTTTCATCTATAACTGTCTTTATCGTTCAGGTATTATGTTTTACCATCAATTCAAACTCCAACTTTATTTATTTGTATAGCACCTTTCATTCCAACTGAAAGCACAAAGCGCTTTACATAAAAGCAAATAAAATAGCCATAAAATTTAAAAAATTAATTAAAGTAAAAAACACAGGACAATCACACACAAATGGCACCTCTCCTTCACCATAACCATCAGTTCTGCATTTTCAACTTTCCAGGTTGCACACACTTTTTGCAGAGCTTCTCAAATTACACGTTTGTCAACTCCAGACCAGTAAACTCTACTGCTTGGCAGATCAGCAAGAAGTTTTCATTTCAGGCCGACCTGCGCTTTCTTCACTTCCGGGTTGTCAGCCAATGAGAATTAGCCACAACAGAGGAATTTACCAACCGGCGACCATCAAACACTGTCACACATTAAACCGCAGAGTTCGCGAATAACTTTCTGTGTGTGCAGCAGCCACTAGGCATTTTGCAACGAAGCAAACAATAATACATAAGCAAGCCCATCTTGCAATTAGCAAGTTAGTTTGTGCTAGAAACGAGCTAAGATAGCTGAATGTTGACTGATGTTCACTACATGATGATACACCACGTTTTCAATGGACCATATTTTGGGACAAAATTAAAATGGAAGCAAAGCACTTCTCTTTTGCCAGCTCCGTAATGGTTTATATAAAAGTGCATTTTATATAAACCATAAACAGCCTATACGACGTTGACAAAGCACACTAAGAGTAGAGTCTGGAACAAAATAAATAAATCCAGTCAAAATATCTCCTCGTTGAAAGTTCCCTTTATCTCTCATACCTATAGTGAGTGAGCTGGCTGAGGATCACCCTTACCACACCAAACACTAAGCGTCCAGCCACAGACCTTCATCGGTTAGCTAATGCTAACACCTCAGCAGAAGTCACTTGGCTAACATTAGCTTCATCTGGTAGCTGACGGCAAGTCCGAATATGAAGAATATGATGCTTACCAGCAAGATAGTCGTAATGGAGTGGATTTTAAGATTGGCAGAGTGGATTAATTGTTTCATTTTATGGTAAAGGTTTTTGAGGAGGGAGATGCCCAAATCTTTCTAGTACGTCTCGACGCCGCTCTTCTCCGGTGCAAGAAACAAACGGCGAACCAATCTCACGGTGACTACGGAAACGTCAGACCTACTTCCTGGTACCCCGCATTGCCTTTTGGGTAATGTAGTTAGTGTAGCCGAAGACCTAACTAACAGGATTGCTAAAACTCAAATCATGGCGAATTTTCCCTACTTTTTTAAGCTTCTTTAAAAAAAAAGTTGCTGTACAGACACACGAGCCAACGGGACGCTTGGGAAAAAGTAACTATTAGCTTATTTTCATCTAACATAAAAATGAACTCAAGGTAATCTGACTTCAGAAAGATAGCATTTTAAAACATTATTGTTTGATGTACAACTCATGTCTCATCTGTGGAATAGCGGATTTCTCCGAACACATAGAAGTTGCATCATTCATTGTCCTTAGGTTTTTTCTCAAACCTTCCACTCTTCTCGGTTAAAAACATAGCATTCTTACAACGACGAGTGATTGTTACAGATTTATGCAAAGCTTGAATCGTAAAGCCTAAAATATTAAATTTACTTTATCAGTACTAAAGGAACACTAATCATAGGTGTGTTTAACCTAAACAGCGCTACTCAACTTGGTCGTTAAGAATTAGAAATAAAACATGTCTGTTTTTATGGTGTAGTTTCTGGATAGGAACTTCTAAAAACGTGATTGTTTCTTTGTTCTGCCAGGACTCAGGATCAGGCCAGGTAGGGGGGGGTGGGGGGGGGGGTGGGGGGGGACCTGGACATCCACACCCCAATGAGGATGCACTGAGCTGGGACACCTCTGCAGAAGTGCACCACTCCATGCAGACATGGTAAGAAACCCATACGCTCGCTGCACTCATCCTGCTGCAAATCCCAGAGGTTCTATTCTTCACAATCATTATATGTATTTATTGGTCATTTTTGTGTCAGCAGTTTGCAATTATCTCTCAAGAGTCATGACTGTAGAGACTGTGAGCCAGAGCTCATTGTGTGCGTACTGCTGCAGTGCTGCAGCCTAATTGTTAAGGTGATTAAGGATGAGTGTTGAATTGAATCCTGACATAAATTTTTTATGGGCTAAAGCTGTCCATAGGGGGTTCTCAGTGTGAGAGCAACCCACAGATGGAGTGAGGAAGATTTGACGGTGGGAAAAAAAATGGATGTGAAAAAGATGGATGGATTGAGTGGAGTCCACCAATCTGCTTTCTTTCTATTCTAGTTGTTATATTGTTACAACCTCTTTTCCCAGGAAATGCACCATATGATAGACTAAATGTGTAGATTAAGCATTAAAGGTCAGAGGTGGAGACGAGAATTTATGACATTGACTTTAGTTACTGTTAGATCTCATGTTCAGCAATTTGACACGTCTTAATCTTTGAGATTTGGAAGATGTTAATTCAGTTTTGATTTGATTTTTAACTTGTAATCCCTAGTTTCTCTAAACATGTATAAATTTAGAGCATAATATTATAATGTCCTGCACTGCTTCTTTCCACACAACACAACTATTTTAAATTTGAGACTTGACTTGATGGAGGAGTAGAGAAGGACTCCTCCAACAAGTCATCCTCTTTGTGACCATCTTTGGAGGACACTTGAAAGGTCTCACTGTAATTTTGTAGTGCAACAATTCTACATGCTGCAGATCTAAACGCTTGGTAAAATGCCTGGATTATTCTCTGCATAATAATAATAATGTGTAAGAAACCCACAATTAAATTCCCCCTTGCACTTAAAAAATACAAAAGAAATTATATGCATTTGTCTGAAAAAGTAAACAAAGATTTACTAAAGAATTTCAGAAATCCAATTTTTGACTTGCTTAAAGAGATTAACAAATAATCATGACAAAATTAATTAACCATTATGGCATTACTGTATGAAAGTCTGGCAGCTCCTTAAATTTAATTTTTAAGTTTCTGCTTTTAAGTTTAAAATGTTAACTTAATGTCAAATCAATCACACACAAAAAAGGAAAGCTTGTATAAATGCATGCCCAACATGTTTTTATTTCAGTTGTTTCGTGTAAATTAATGTTACATTCAAATTTAGATGATTACATCTTCTCAAATAAATTGTAAATACTAAAAATCATCGTTTACTTTTGTTCTGACTCTGTTCAAGATGTTTGAGAACTTCTACAAATGTTTTTAGGAATCTATTATTCTATGACTAATGGCTAAAAGGCTAAAGGTGAAAAGTGTTATAGATTTAGGAAGCTTTAACAAATAACTGACTAACTGGCAAATAGTTTTACTTTGGATAGTAAATGACATTCTGCATTTCTTTTTTGGGATGGGAATCAGCATTGTGTAATCTTCTGCTTTGACCATGTTTAAAGGAAATTTTTTGCCACATTAACTTTACATTTAGATAAAATCATAGAGAAAATAGAAAATTAGTATTTTTTAGCAGCTTTTCAAGCGGATGAACAGTAGGTACCACCAATTAACACAACACACAACCAGTAATCTGACTACTAGTAATCTGATTGAATCCACCTGTCTGCTCCTCCTATTTCAGCCTTCTCCATCTTTTTCCATTTTGGATTGGTTGCATTGATTTTTTTGTTTGTTTTTCCAACTGATTATGTCCCTGTACTCTGATTCGCCGGTGGGCACATTTCTCTCTGCACTTTAATTGGCCATTTAATTAGATCACAGTTTTAGTCCAATTAGACTCAGAAAGGTGCAAAAGCAAAAAAAAAAAAAAATGAGAGGGAGGAATAAGGAAAAAGTCCTCAAGCTTTTCTGTCAGCCTCCCTTCCCCCTTCCCTCTACTCTTCTCTTCTCTTGTCTACTCTCTATTCCCGCTTTTTCTTCATTTCTGTTTTTCTCTTCCCCTGCTTTCCTCCTTAGGGTGGCTCATTAGTGGGATAATCCGATGACACAAAACGCATAGCTCCTCCAACTCTAAAAGTGGAGCGATAGCTGCTCACAGCTGCAGAAGTTAGATGACGACGATGATGATGAGTTTATTCTTGAAATCAATTTTTCCTTCTCTTCTTTGAAGCCACAAAAGACCACGAGTGAAACAAGTGGACAGTATTCCAATAAAGGCAGCACGGGTCACTGTAGGGCTGTGTTTCACCGCCTATGATTTCGGTTCATGGTTCACCAATCGATTGAACTTCTGAATTGATTTGATGTCAATTCTTAAAAAAATCCTATCAAAATCACTTTTGATTAGTTACAAAGATTGGTTTTGACATAATTATTGTGTATCTTTGTCCTCTCATATGACTCAATGTACATCTTGATATATGGTCCACAAATCAATACATAAAAGATTCGACTAATTTTGTTGCAATATGATTATTTTTACCTAAATGGACAAAATCTAGATATTTGTTATTTATTTAGCATTTAGAACTATAAATGAAAATGCTTCTTTCTTTCAGTCACTTTTTATTTTAAACATTAAAAATAAAATGTATTTGACATAACAGCGTCAAACCTGTCATTTTGGCTCTTCTGGACTGTTTTGGTCTTTGTGAATAAAAAAATCTCATTTAAAAACATTCAGAAATTGTTTTCAGTGCTGTGAAACTGAAGGTCATAGTGTTGTTTAGTGCACGCATCCCTCAGTATGGTTCACCTTCAGCCGATAGTAAATGGCCTGACTTGGTAGAAGCGACCTTGTGATTGGACGGACATCAAAAGGAAGACAGTAGAGAGAACAACAGGAAGAAAAACTAACAATGTTTGCCAGAAAGTGTTTATCTACTTCCTGATCAATTTGATACCTTTTTACCAACATAACTTAGTTTGTATTTGTGTTTTTTAACCGATCCTGCTGTCGATCAATTTTTTAATACATATCTGTATCTGTTACATCCCTAATAATTGGAAATATAAACTGATCAAATGTGAAACTTTTAGATTTAAAAGGATTATTTGTTACATAAAAAAGTTTTTTTGCCTGAAAAAAATATAAGAATAAATCAGTTTTGATTAATCAATCTAGCTTTTTATTAGTAAAGATTGATTATATATGGGTGAATGGTTTTTTAAACTCATAGATCATGAAGACCCATATGGTAATGGAAAAACAATAAAGGCTGGTCATGCTGGAGCCTCCTATTGACCCAGAGTTCTCTTCTGTCTTACCTGAGAGCTATTCTAAACCAACTTCAGCTCCCTATAGCCTCACCCTCTTCCTCCTGTTGTTGTAATAGTCTTTGCACAGAGCTTAGAGCTACGCGTTGAACAATACTTTGCCTCAGTGGGCTGCAACTCAAGAGGCAACGCACACAAACGGACCCAGATGTATAATGATAAACCTGAGCTTATAGGTGGAAGTTCTCAGAGGACACGAGCCAGCCTCTGCATCCCCGGAGAAGGCCCACACACCACAGATTCCCTCCCCAAGTCCTGCCCACATGCTCGATGTCCCCTCTTTCTGCAAACACATATCCATATGGATGGTTGATGTGAAAGACAGGCAGCAGACAGGGCTGTTTAAGCCACAAGCATCTCTACCTGACCCCTGTGGCTGTCAGATTGACAGCTGTGGTCCCGCCTAATTGCATTACTCTCCCAGGTGATTGGCTTACACCCTGGGGGCTCATTTGTCAGGATGCATTGTGGTAACGATGTAAATTAGTAGATCTATGTGTCACTCAGCCTTCTTCCCTCCTACTGATTGGCCCCGCTGTGCCCCAGGGCTCAGCCCCCCAATAAGGGAGCTAGCTCATTGGCCTTTGGGGAACCTGCAAGTCCCCCCAGAAAATAGAGCTTTGCAGATTGGGCATCCCTCAGGACTGATATTATCCTTCACTTTACCTCTTTACTTGTCAGTCAAAACCCCGGGAATGTCCCCCGCAGCTTTTATCTTCTTTTATGAGAGCCAGAGAACGATGGGTTACTGGTGCTGGCACCAGTAATAGTCCCATATAGGCAAACATTATAATCACACTCCCCTGGAATTGAGTGAACTATTAAAATAGGTGATTGTGTGCACTTGGGTGTGTTTACCCAGCATGCCATACTGCTGTACTTGGCAAACAACCGCACCAGCACACACGGATCTTTTCCGATTTTTTTCGTTTGTTTTCATAGCATCCTTTCATGGTTACACTGCAGGCGTGCCGTGCGTATGTGTGTGTGTGTTTGTGTGTTGCTCTCCTGTCGTGTTGCTGAAAGCTTTTCGCGGGGTTGTCTCGAATTCTTTGTTGGAATTGCTTCGGCTACACGAGGCAAAAATATGAATAAAAACAGAAATAATGTCAGCATCAGCATGAATCAATACTCATACAGATGCACAATCACTTGGTCTAGACCTCAGTCTGTGATCAATAGTTTACTGTGAGTTATTGTCTTCATATTAACAACTGGTGAGTTCCCTAAGGAACACATATGAATGGCTAAATGAGACTACTTCAAACCTCTCTACGGGAACTTGTGTTGTTTTTAAACCCTCCTTTGTTCGGGTTCAGATGCCGCATTGTAAGAGCCTTTTTAGCCAAATTTGGATGCACTGTGGGTGCTCCCAAAACATTCAGGTCCTCATGAAACTGTAACGGGCTGCTCACGGCGCTATGAATGTCCCACACATATATCCAAATCGACCCAAGCGTCTTGCTCTTGTGTTTGGACCAGTATGTCACTTTTTTCCCCCCTGCATTTAAGATTATTCATAATCAATTAATTTGTTAGTGTTGTAGCAACCAGAAACTTTCAGGTTCTAAAAGTAGAAAAACACCAAACTTTTCTCTCTTTTTGCTCACAGTTGTTTTTTTTTCATGCAGCAACTTTTTCACATCATAGACCTCCTATAACTCTTTCTGAAGTGCACCTATGGGATAGCTCTGCATGTGTTTGTTATTAGTGCCAAGTATGTGTGCCTGCATGCCGATATGTACTACTGGCTGAGTAATCGTTGTTAATTAGAGATGTTTAAAGGAGCTTGTGGTTCATTTTGGTGAGGTGCCTGTAAAAACTCTCACGGAAGTTCAGTTCCCATGACATGGCGCATGTGCCAAACACTCCCAGGGACGCAATCACAAACACCTTTAAGACGCGGCAGCTATCATCTCACTGATGTTTCATTCCAGGTAAGGTAGCAACTAAGTGAGTTGTGTCTTTTCCACTGCGTGAGAAAAGCAAATAGGCAAGAGGAGACAAAAGGGTTCCCCCAACCCTGCGGACCTCCCAATTTACTGAACAAGATTTTAGCAATTATCAGGACTGGAAATAAGGCGACCCACCTGCATGTATTTTACCCAGCGTTTCTACTTACTGATGTTTTAAAAAAGCATTTCGGTGTGCAAATTAAAAAAAAAAACTTCTGAGTACTTGTGCTTAGTGCCATCAGTGCTGAGTGTTTGTGTTTTGGGGCAGTAATTGATTTCTGTGTAGCGACACGCACACACACACAATAAACAGCAAGGTATGCTAAAATATTAATTAGACATGAATAAGACATGAAGTGAGCCCCCGACCACATCCCTACATGCTAACACATGCCCCCTCATCCACCCCCCCCCCCCCCCCCCCCTTTATCCAGCTGCTTCCTGTCTGCAGATTACCCAGCTTTCCCTGAGCTTTGGTTAAGTGGGGCCAGGAAGAGATTTAACCCCCCCCCCACACACACACACACACACCCCAGCAGGAGAAGAAGCAGCATATGCACACACACATTCCCTCCTGTCAATATACTTTATTGTGTGTTTTGTTGTGCAATCGGCTGCGATAAATAAAACTGATAACTTTTCTTAGTTTTTACAGAAAGGCTGTAAATAATCCACTTGGAGGGAATTTATTTTTTGTGTTGAGAAAAATGAAATGATAATATGAAAGATAGGCTGCTCAGTGACAAATCTGATCTGGAGATAATCTCCATATCCTATTGAATTTAGATTGTCTTTACGAACAGTTTCCCTTTTAATGAAGAGCCGCATTTTTACATACTCGTCTCTTGTTTTGTGCTGCGCTGCTGGACGCGCTTTCGGCCGACTGGACGAATGGAAAACTGTCTGATCTCATTACGTGAAGGATTTGATTAATAAGTGTACGTTGCTTTAGGTTTAGATGTGACCTTCCATTTGTTCTTGTTGCAGGCCTCGGCTGCATCCAGCCCAGGATCGGCCTCTTTGGGCTTCCAGGTTCACGCGGCGGCTGTCAACGGAGATCGAAGCGCCCTCATCAAACTCATCGCAGGTCAGTCCATCAACAGGCACTGCTGAAATGTTGCCACATCTTTAATAAGACTTTTTTACACATAAAATATTAGATGAGTAATAGATATTGAAGTGAAGATGGCGATGTTTTATTCTAGTTTTAGCCTTATATTTACCTTTATGTTCAAAAAGGGTTTTCTTATGGATCTTTTCTTAAGTGGCTTAAAATTTAGCTGATATTTACCAAAAAATCAATACTGTCTTTATTAGTTGTTCTTCCCTTGTTTGCTTAAATCGGGACAGGGGAGTCCTCACTGAGGGACCACGAGGACCAGTTTGGCCGCACTCCTTTGATGTACTGCGTTCTGGCTGACCGCCTGGACTGTGCAGAAATTCTGCTGAAAGCCGGCGCCTCGGTCAACAAGACAGACCATAGCCAAAGATCTGCTCTGCACCTGGCTGCACAGAAGGTATAGAGGTGCAAAAACCGGACTTAAAGAAATTAACAGGTCACACTTCTTCCCTAAATAACGACATTTACAACGTTCGTTTATAGGAAACTCTAAATGAGAACCTTTTTATATCATTGAAGTCTATGGTCTTGGAGATCGTAACAGTCCATAAGCTGTGGGAAGCCAGTGCCCCCTTGTGGACATTGTTATAGCCTCTGGGTTTATAGGAGGCGAAAGCAGTTAACTTATCACCACAATTTACTCTTTGAGTTTTCTTCTGAAAGGAGACATACAGATATTAAAGATGACGATTGGCAATTGATGGTAAAAAAGTGCATGGAGGAGGGAAGTTTTGATGAAAGCAATGAAACATGGTCCCAGTGATGGTTGTTAACACCTCAGCTGTTTATTGGGGGCCTTTTTGCTGAGTGTAAACATACAGGATCATCATATCAGTGAGCAAAAATGAAAGGTGACATATTATTGGATCTGTTTCATAGCTGTGGAGTGTGTTTGCGGACACGCGTGTGTGTGTGTGTACGTGCGTGTCTTTCTTTGCACATGTGTGTTGGGGGATGCTGGTGATGGGGAGCCCTGTCTCTTTGACATCTGATCAATAAATGGCTGAGACAGCGAGAGAGGCCAGGGATTACTGATCTAATTGGACTGAGAATAGAGAGGACGGGAACACACACAAACACACACATTCCATCTCACAGACAAGATGCGTGCTCACACGCCAGATAGATATGTCAGACTGCAGCTTTGCAGTCCCTCAGAACAGCAAATATACAAAACGTTCCGGCACGCATACACAACCGTCCTCCACGGTGAGCACGCCTCGCTGAGCTCTTTTGTACAACTGATCACCTGGGGGGCTTGCCTGAGCGTTTAAGAGTATAGAAGTGAGGATGATGATGATGTGGTGGGGGTGAAAGGAGGGATGACAGGGAGAAGTGCATACACTGTTTACAGTTTAACAGCTCAGCACTGGAGCACTGAGGAGAAAGGCAGGGTTGGGGGGAGGCGAAGAGCGATGATGGATGACCTGTGGATTGAAGCAGACGACAGAAAAAGCCCAGGAAGTCTGTGCACGTGTGTGACATTGCTGCGAGTTCGTGACTAATAATGCATAGGCGAATCCGCGGTTTTTCCTCATCATCACCGCTGGCCCTGCTGGTGTGTCGCAGGGGAACGTGCGCTTCCTAAAGCTGCTGCTGTCCAGGCGCGCCAACTGGCTGCAGAAAGACTTGGAGGGAATGACGCCGCTCCACCTGGCCACCCGACACCCCTCTCCCAAAGCCCTGGCCCTGCTGCTCAAACACATCGGCCCCGGAGAGGTCGACACACAAGACAAGAACAAGGTACTTTAGTGCACACCCCGACGCACAAAAGTTGCTTGTCTACACCGCTGTCTGTAATTTGTGGTCGGTCAAAAAGCAGCCAGTCTGGGCATCCAACCAATAACCTGCACAGAGATAACCGACTCAAGATAATTTGCTTGAAGCAATAGGAACTTTTGGTCACACACATATAAACTTAGAGAGGCATACGCACACAACAGTAAACAATATAACAATCTGCGGCTTTGTCCTGCGCTCTACTGATAAGACCACAAACACAGTCTCCTCTGTCTGCTTGAGCTGATGTGTATCTGACATCAGTAGTTAGTTTTGTAATAATCCAATATGCATCATCGTGTCAGATGACAGTGGTTTCAGCAAATCTCAGAATAGCTCGGCAGCCGTCATGGACCCGGTATCTGGGCTAGAATCTCTGCCTGCCGTCGGATCATCAATATGAGCTTTGTGCTGCACGTTCGTTCCTAGTTCCTTGCAATGTCATAGTGGAGTAATTTTTTTTTAAGTACAAGTGGAAACCTCAGTCTCTCTGTTACAATGCCCCCTTTTTCAACTCGCTTCATTCATCTTTGTCTCTGGCTTTTTTTTTAATTTTTATCTTTCTTCTGCAGCAAACTGCTCTTCATTGGTCAGCGTTTTATAACCGTCCTGAGCACGTCCGCCTTCTGATCAAGCACGATTCCAACATAGGCATCCCAGACAGTGAGGGGAAGATTCCTCTGCACTGGGCTGCGCACAGTCAGGAGGCCAGTGCCACACAAACTGTGCGCTGTATCCTGGTATATATTTAAAAAAAGAAAAACCTCCAAGCTTCAATTATCATTATTTGCCAGTGTTGTCAGTCTGCATACCCTTGTGTGTTTTGTGTGTGAAGGAAGCGGCACCCACTGAGTCCCTGTTGAACTGGCAGGACTATGAGGGTCGGACGCCCTTGCATTTTGCCGTCGCTGACGGTAATCAGGCGGTGGTGGAGGTGCTGACATCCTACGAGGGCTGTAACGTGACAGCTTATGATAACCTCTTCAGAACGCCACTGCACTGGGCGGCTCTCTTGGGTGAGTGAATAAACCCCTGACTCCTGCAGCCTTCAAGGCCTAAGCTGTGTCAAAATAGTGCTCACTTACCTAAAAGCGAAATTCCCCAGTCTGTTCTCTGCCTTATATTTGCTGGTAACCAGAGGTCATCCATTGATTTTATTTTTGATCCAATCTACCAGCAAGGCATTGTGAGTCAGTGCACTTAGGCGGATGCTCCAGATTTTGAACTCCGCATCACCGTCTGCTTCTGTGAATGTGGTTTCTCCAGGCCATGCTAAAATCGTCCATCTGCTGCTGGAGAGGAACAAATCTGGCACCATTCCCTCAGACAGCCAAGGAGCCACGCCGCTGCATTACGGCGCACAGAGCAACAATGCTGTGAGTTACACACACGAAGGAACGAGTCTACTTTGTACAACTTGATTACAAATACATTAAACGTAATGGTTGGATAAAGAGGACAGAGATCGTGACATGATTTTACTTGCTTGATCGTTTGGGATAATCACAATGAACAACTTAAAATTTCAGTGTAGCTTAGCAGAAATAAAAAAAGTCAATTATTTAAAAATATTATTTTCTGTTTATCACTTGTAATTAGAGCATAATATTTTTACGTTTTGTATTTACAATGAAGACAGTAAATGGGGGTGTCTCATAGTCTATATTGGAACCCCATCAGTATAATACAATTTTGTGTGTGTGTGTGTGTGTGTGTGTGTGTGTGTGTGTGTGTGTGTGTGTGTGTGTGTGTGTGTGTGTGTGTGTGTGTGTGTGTGTGTGTGTGTGTGTGTGCGGGTGTGTGTGTGCGGGTGTGTGTGTGTTTGCGAACGAGAAGGAGACAGTCGGTGTGTTTCTGTCCCACCCGTCTGTGAAAGATGAACCCGATCTTGAGGGCCGGACAGCCTTCATGTGGGCCTCTGGAAAGGGCAGTGATGACGTCATCTGCACCATGCTGGAACACAACCCTCACATCGACATTAACATGGCCGACAAGTATGGCGGCACGGGTAAGAACTTTAGAAACGAGGGGCAAGCGGACAGGGAAGCCCCTCCAAACCCTCCCCTTTTAATCCGTCTCCAGAGAACCACATTTTAGGTGGTCACTAAGCGCGCACACTGTTACCCTCTGAGATGTCACTATGGGGGATTCCCTCCCCAGGTGCGATTGAGGAGAGATCCAGTTAGCAGATTTATCGGCAGCTTGCTGGTCAGGCCCAATCCCGCGATGAAAGCGCTCTGATGTGTGCTTCCCATGACTTCCTGGCACACTGTGACCTAGAAGGCTGTTTACACACATCATCTCCATGGAAGTGCCCCTCTCCGATCAACCAGGCGCTTGTTGTTTACACATGAATAACATGCAGTAAATGAGTCAGACTAATGAGATGGTGTGAGGGGCTGGTTAACTGGGCTGGTGCCCACATCACTTCTCTGCATTTGAGTCTAGTTTGAGCTCGTCTGGGGACTGGAAGAGTATGAAAAAAAAAGGGGGGGTGAGTGCTCCTCATTAAATTTTCTCTCTGTTTAGCCCCTCCATTGACCTTAACCACAGTCCTCAGAAAAGCCGCCTCAGGGGGAGGATGAAGGCAGAGCGAAGGAAGAGAATGCAGGGAAGCCATTGTCCTGAGGGGGATTTTAATCCAGTTAGCTTCAGTAACCTGAGATTGTCATCTGTCGTGTGTTTGACCAGCGCTGCACGCAGCTGCTTTGTCGGGCCATGTGAGCACAGTGCAGCTGCTGCTGGAGAAGGGAGCGATGGTGGACGCTCTGGATGTCATGAAGCACACACCGCTGTTCCGCGCCTGCGAGATGGGACACAGAGATGTCATACTCACCCTCATCAAAGGTAGCTGTGAGCAGTAACACTATGTCGGCTGAGTGCATCCAGGTTTTGATCTGTTCAAGTCTGGCTTTAGGTTCTGCGCGGGTGGACCTGGTAGATGTGGATGGTCACACTGCTCTGCACTGGGCAGCCCTTGGAGGGAATGCTGAGGTCTGCCAGATGCTGATGGAAAATGGGATCAGTCCAAATGTGCAGGTACACAATTTCCTGTTTGATAGCGACATTAGTGTATACAGAGCTTCACAGTGGTGTAGTGGTTAGCACTTTTGCCTCACAGAGAGATGGCCTTGGTTTAAATCTCAACGGGAACATTTCTGTGAGTAGTTTGCATGTTTTCTACGTGTATTTGTGGGTTTTCTCCGGGCACTCTGGCGGCCTTCCACAGTCCAAAAACAGGCTTCATAGGTTAATTAGTGACTCTAAATTGTCCTAAGAGGTGTTCATGTGAGAGTGTGTGAGTTTTTAGCTCTGCAATGGACAGGCATCGGTAGCTGGGTTGGCTCCAGCAACCCTGTGACCCTGAAAGGAATTTAGAGGGTTCTGAAGATGAATGGATGGATGGCTCTCTGTTAAAAAAGTTGTCATTTTTTAATCCTAAAATTCTTATTAGGTTAATTAGGAATTCTAAAACTTGGATTGAACCGTTTCTTTCTCCAGGATCACGCCGGCCGAACTCCACTGCAGTGTGCTGCATACGGGGGCTACATCACATGCATGGCGGTTCTCATTGAAAACCATGCCGATCCAAATATACAGGACAAGGAGGTTAACATGCGCTCTTGTTTGCTAGAATGCTAATAAATGACTGCTCGTGTTATATTTGGTTGCAAATATTTGACTAAAAATGAACAGTGATCTTTTTTGTGAGAGTTCAGGGGCGGACCGCTCTCCACTGGTCGTGCAACAATGGTTACCTGGATGCTGTGAAGCTGCTCCTCAGTTACAACGCCTTTCCCAATCATATGGAACACACGGAGGAAAGGTGGGACCACAGTGGAGGCAGCACATTTGGGAAAACGGCTGTGTGATGTAATGAGGTTTGTATGGAGCAGGTACACCCCGTTGGACTACGCTCTGCTCGGGGGGCACAGCGAGGTGACTCAGTTCATGCTGGAAAATGGCGCCCTGTCCATAGCAGCTATTCAGGACATCGCCGCTGCCTCCATCCAGGCCGTCTATAAAGGCTACATGGTCCGCAAGGCCTTCAGGGAAAGGAAGCAGCTCCTCATGAGGCATGAACAACTGCGCAAGGATGCAGCCAAGTGAGAAATGAGCTCGCAGCTGGACACAGTTCATGGATAATCATTTTCTCTGAACCTTCCCCACTCTGCCATCTCCCTTCTACAACACAGAGTTGTTATTGTGAATTGTAAATGAACAGAAATAGAATACTTCACTGCTTTAATGATACTTTATGCCACTATATTGTTAGGACAAAAGCAGAATTTTATTTTGTTTATTAGTCCTTGACTCCATGCTCACATCCATGTAAAGAAACATCCTTTCCTCTACACATCTATCTTTCTGTCTGTCCTCTTTACACCCATCCATCTTTCATCCGTCTCTTCCCTCTGCTTTGTTTCTCATTCGTCATTTGCCTACCAGTCTCACCTTTATGTTCTTTCAGAAGGCTTAGGAATAGTAAATTTACTTTATTGGGGACACTCGATTCTCTTGGCATATGTTTTAGAGTTTTCACCTATCCATTTTCACATTTTATTGTGCAAAGTACTGCTGTACTGCAGCAAATATGTCTTTTAATGGTAATCATAAGTAGTAATTTTCTAAAACATGTTAAATTCCTGTTTACAACAATAGTTTACCCACCACTATAGTCAGCAGAGGTTTATGCAACTACACTGTATGTTAGAAAATACAAGAGAGCTCAGTGCCTCAAAGATTTTTAAATATCTGAGGCATTAAACATTAACCTGTGAAGTTTCTGTTTTTTTTTACTTATTAAAAGGTGATCTGTCTCATTTTTAGAGGAATTTAAGTTTTCCTAAAATTATTGCCCGACTTAAATGGCCAATTTGTTGTTGTGTTAGACGTGTCTTTAGTGACCAAAACCCAGGTGCCATACAAGTTCTTGAACACGCTTAAGGGAATTCGGTGTTGAAGCACTGAAGCTGATGATTATAATCATTTTAACATTATAGTTTAGATTTTTTTACGGATCTTTTGATGGTTAAACTCTCTTTAATTAGCCTTTTCCAGCAGTTATTTTACCCTTTTTAATTTTTTAAGGATTTAATTGATAAAACTTGTTTTCTGATCATTTGTTTTCTGTGGTCAGGAAACGGGAGGAAGGACAGCGGATAAGAGGAGCTGTGAAGCAGGTTCCATTGAGCTCATCAGCTTCAACAGGGAAAGCACAACAGGAAAAGCTCTCTTTAGTGAATGTCCTTCAAGATTTAACACTTAATGGTTTGTCAGAAGAAACAAAAAAGCGGTCTAAAGCTCAACACTCAAAGAACAAAGAGGAAACACACAAAGGTATAAGTTGAGTTAATTTGAAAGTCCTTAAGGAGAAATGTGACTAATAATAGTGTGCAATAATTAAAAAAAGATCTTGCTTATTCGGAAACAGACTGTGCCGTTTTGTATTTATGATTTTTTTTTTTTAAATAGACCGTGTATAAAAAGAATTTTAATCTCCATCCCAACAGCCCACAAGAGCAAGTTCTCTAGAAGAAGTAAGGTTGCCGACCGCCATGAAGTTCCTGATGCTCTAAGCAGCAGTTCCCACATAAGCAGTGACACTGATGAATCCCAGACCACCAGGCTGAAGGTGCTCCTCTCTCCTGCACGCTGCAGAGAGACTGCCGCTCTGAAGCCCACACCTCCTGCTGTGCACAAAGTAAAAGAGAGACCCTCCTCGAACGCATCCACCCGGTCCACACCTGTCTCCACTTTGGCCCAAAGAGAGGCTAGGAAAGGTGAAAGCATGACCTTGAAAAAGAGAGACGTTCACACGAGCGTGCAGATCGTCGCAGGCAACGCCGATGCCAGCCTTTCTACTCGAAGGCACAGAAAATCCAGGGAGCAGGTTTCAGGCAGGAGCACCAAGACCAAAGACCGAGCCCATGCGAACACGTCAAGAGACGGTGCGAAAAAACCCTCCAGTGAAAATGAGTTTGACCTACATGCAGTTGTAACAGCACAGATACAAAGAGACTGTGATAAAGATCAGCACAGAAGAAGAAACCAGGCTGCACGCCTTATCCAGCAGGCATGGCGAAGGTGAGCTTTGAATTCCATCTGAAATATTTTAAAATCTCTTCTACATGGGAAATGGGCCATTCCAGGCGCTCGCTGCATGCACCCTCTCCCACATGCCTGCAGTCTCTCCTGCAACACCCTTCCTCTCCGTTCTGGATGCTATCAACACTGGAGCAGTGTGGGGGAGAGCGTGGGAGAGGGCCAAGACAGAAAAGCTATAATCTAGAACTTTCATAGGAACTTAACAAGAGGCTAAAAGTTCAGCTGTGCTGCTCTAATAGCTACCAGCAGCTCCTCCTGACTTTTATTCTCTAAACATTCTGTGATTCTCTCAGAGGCTGCCAGTCCACAGCAGGAGGCCCTCCGTGTCTGTGCAATAATTATATTGCGTACATGATGCCTATTAAAACCTTAAATAAACAGTTTACTTTGTTTACGCTTGGTGAGCAGAAGTTTAAAGACTTGCCAGCCTTTAAGTCTTTGAACGCTGTCTTGAGTTTTTTTTGGGTGGATTTTTATTGAGCCGAGCGCGCATGCATGCATGGATGCGTGTCTGCAGGTGCTGCGCACGCAAAGGAAGAGAGGCAAAGCCCCATGAAGAGGTGGAGCCGGGGGAGCCAAACTGCAGCCGAAACGGAAGGAAAATGGAAAACAGAGCACTGTGTGGAAAGCTGGCACAGAGTAAAAAATCAGTATTACAAAATATCTATGGTAAGACAACTTTTACACTCCTTAGATCTGTGTATCCTTTTTTTGTTTTGTTTTGAGATCCTGGAAAACGTGAAAGTTTAAGGATAGGTATACAGAATGAATCTTGTTTTACAACTTGGAACGGGGTGATTGTTTGTCAAAGGACAACCCAAAGCTTCTTAAAGAAATGTTGGTAGGTTGGAAGCATTGCAGTTTAAGGGCAGAATGTACAAATCGTTTGGTGTTTACAACAGATGAACCCAGGAGTAAATATTAGTGCTGCAGTAACTTTCCTCAGCTTTCTCTGGTGTTATTGATGTTAGCAATGGGGTTTTCATTGCAGAAATTTTTTAAAAAGATGAAAATGTTTGCACAAAAAAAGAAAGGAGATTCTTCATGATGCAAGTAATCACTGGGTTACATGAGGAAACCTTGCTATAAGCTTTCTAAGGTCATAAATCAGTAGTATCAACACCAATCGGAAGATAGTGTTCAATTTGCAAAAACTGGATTATAGTCATGCATCATAAATCTGAATTTGAAGCAAGCATAGTCAGTTAATAAAAGCTGAGACTCGAGTTGGATTTTGGGCAACTACGTGTCTTTTGGGGACACAAATACCTGTATGAGTGTCTCAGTTGATTCTTAAATTCACTTAAGCTGACCCACGTTGAAAGCTTCTCTGGTTTTTCCTCCAAAGACAGCTCTGACCTTCGTAACACATCACCAGGTGATGATGAGAGGACAGGCAGAAACCTTGCTGCACCAAAGCATACAAGTGCACGTGCCCCGTTCCTGATGGACAGACTGAAACGCTGCGACTCCACCGTCTGACATGCTTCTCCCCTCCCTCTTCTCACCTCACTCTCTCTCCCCCTTTCGCTGGCTCTGACAGTCGTGGCACTGTGAAAAGTTCAGAGCTGTCAGGGGGAATGTCAGACAACGGTGCAGGGCTATCTGCCGAACACACAAACCCCCAAACGCCGTCTCGCACACGCACAAGTCTTATGTCTCACTTCATCATGGCGCATTATCAATTACTTGTTAAATATAACTTAGAAGAAACAGGTTTTGTATGGTTATCAATCTGTCTTTTCAAGGCTCCACCTTTAAGAAGATTACAAAATAAAACTTGAATGAATCTAGTTGAGAAAGTAAGAGCTGGGACTTCACCAGAGGAGGTATTGTTTTCATCCCCAAGTACTTTAGACAATAATGGGGCCCAAAAAATTACAGAAAAATCAAAATTAAGGCCCCAGCGAGATTTGAACTCGCGACCCCTGGTTTACAAGACCAGTGCTCTAACCACTGAGCTATAGGGCCTTTGACAAACATTACTAAGGCACAGTACGGTTTTATCCACAACACACCCATAACAGACTGGGTGTGTACTGGGATGGTAAACCTGTTACACAGGAGTCACATCGTTAAGGACTTAAACTCCGGACTCAAAAAAAATGTGTAAAATCTTACTTCCAGCTGTCTAAGAAACATTTTCTCCTTTTTCCACAGGGAAAAAAGGGCAGCCTGGGAGCTGTCAGTCTCACCAGCTTTTGGGTATCCCCCTGCGCACCCAAAGCCAATGTGAGTATCCTTACCATCACTTCTATTAGTGCTTTATTCTTATAGTTAACCTTTTTTTATTTATTTATTTTTTTACAGTGAGTGGTTTAAACTGTGTGCACCTGACTGATGCAGTTAACCAAGCTAAGCACTACTCCTACCACCTGAGACCACAAAGTGCAGGCCAAGGGACAAGAGGCCAGGAGAAACGCTGAATACAAACAGAAAAACACACTAAGACACACACACACCGTGTTCTTTGATGTTTTCTCAGCTGGTTGGCACTCTTACCTCTATAGAATTAGTCCTCACAATGTTCGCTCAATGCGCCAAGCTTTCTAAAATTAAGCCATGTGACATCAGAGCCATGACCTCACAGGGTGGGGTTAAGTCTACAGAAATGGCGTGTGTAAAAGATAACCTTTCATCCATTGTGGAGGGAACGTATACACACTCCATCACCCACGTTCTCCATCGCTCTCGCACACACTGAGATAACCTTTCTTCCCGTTGTGCAGACTGAGGCAGTCCATCAACAGCCGGTCATACAGATAGCCCACCTGCAGCTGCCAACACACACATTTATACACACACACACACACATTCTACAAGAGCTGGGTCTTTAAGTGCTGTTTTTCCTGAAGGGAAAGATTTCTAAACTGTATCTTTTTAAAAATTATTCTTGAGCATAATGTATTTTGAAGAACAATATATTAAAAGATTTAAACATAATGAAAATGCACTTCAGTTTTACTTTATTTTTGTCTTTTTTAATTCAAAGAATGTCCAAAAAAAGCTCAGCCAAGGTTGAATAACACAAGAAAATCTCACAATTATCTGACCTAGAAAGGTGAAGGAAAGAGGCAGCTTACAGTGAACTGAAGTCCGTTTATCACGATAACAGAAACATTTTGATGCATGTACCCGTTGCTAGTAAAGCTCAGTGTTTTATCGTTCTTACTGAAACATGTCTGGAGGAAAATCTGAACGGGGTTTAGTACATGTCTCGAAGGCCCAGACTTCCACGGTGCGCAGAAGAGCTGTGGGACACGGTGACGCTGTAGCAGTACAGCAGATCCGTCAACCACTGCTCTCTGGTTCCACCCCGAGAATATCTCTGAAACACACGGAGAGTTCAACCAGCTTACAAACCTTAACATGGTGGGAATGTCAATCTAAGGTTCAAATTTTGCGTGGTGTGCATTTACCGTGAGGAGCAGCATAATCTCCTGCAGCAGAGTAGCATTAGCCAGCAGCTGGTTATGGAGTGGCGTGTGCTGCAGCAGCATGGAGAGGATCTGCCCGAGCTGCGGAAGCTTCTTCTCGGTCACGTCTGTGGCGCGCATGGACTGCAGAACCATTCGCAGCAGGCGAGGGACTCTGCTCAGTGCTGTAATGCAACAACTCCAAATCGCCTCCCTGCAATGTTTTCAACCCCATTGTTAGAAGATCATCACAGAACGATTAGCCAACTTTAATAATTGAAAACAAACCGTTTGTGGTTGGTTTCGGTTGGTGCCTCCTGCTGCAGAGCGACAAGCAGCGCCAGCAGACTGAGGCAACAATGAGACAAGAAGCGCAATACAGGCTCAAGTGGCAGGATGGACAGATCCAGTAATCTGGATACAGCTCTCAGCAGCCCAGCTGCCATACTGTCAGGAATCACCTCAAACTTGCTCTAACGCACACAAAGAAATGCATTATTGTGATAGAAGAAAATAAAAAACAGAAAGAAATTTATATCTTAAGTGTTCAGCATTTATATTTAATATTGTGACTTCAGCTGCCATGTGTGTAGATCTGAATTCTTACCAGGTATTTGCAAATGCCATTTTGCAGGATGTCAAAGCACTGAGACTTGGAGCCCATCGTTTCCAGACAGTGGCAGACTTCCTATAAACCACAGAAGTCGTCAAAAAATTGCTAACAGAAAAAGTTGAGCTAAAAAAAGTTTAGAGCTTTAAACAGATTAGTTCGTTCAGATGTTATCACTCTGTTGAAAAAAAATGAATGGCGTTTCCAACAGAGTTGCTTAAAAAAAAGAGGCTTAAAACAACAATGATTTGATTTAATCTCAAAAACTTATAGTTATTCTTCTCAATAGCAACTTCTGGACTAAGAAGAAAATCAAAGTGCTGCTTACATTTACCAAATTGCAGAATCCAACTAAAATTATGCTTTAAGGAAAGATTAACTGTGACAAGATAAAAATAGTAAACTTTGTTATATTTTAAAGAAAAAGAAACAATAGCTTTAACTATTGTTTAATTTATTTGCAGTTTACTCTAAATAAATCGTTTATTCTTCCTGAAGTAGGTGAGACCCCCCCAGACACACAAACTTTTTAAAAGTGAAAAATGCGGCTCATTTTTTCCTCATTAACCTGAAATCCAAATCAAATTTCTCATTACATTTTATCAAATTGAGCTGTGAGGCCGCATGTCGGAACACTGCACCTGTTGGCATTCTCTCCATCATTAAAAACAATCCGCTCTCATTATTTAAACCAGAGTTGACACAGTCCATCCCTAAATGCCCCCCCACCCCACCATGTTTGCCACCATGTGCCCCCCTCCCTATCCCTCCTGCTTCCCGCCACTTGCCTGTGATTGACTCGGACAGGGAGATGAGAGGGGTAGGATCTGAGGCCTTAATTGAGGGGAGGAATAAGTGATTATAAGCCCCCCACTAGCTCACACACACTTGCCCTCGGGCACAGTTACGTTAAGGGTAATTTCTGTGCAGAAATGTCACTCTCCCATCCTGCCATGGGCTCTCATTAGCATTTGTGCATATCCACTATGCCCGACAACCATGGATCTCCAACCTGTGCAACGCGATAAAGGTTCTCCTCTCAGCAGGAGTGCAATGATAAAGCCTCCCCCCTCTGAGCTCTGTTTGAGGGACAGAAAGAGACCACTGGGGAGTGAGCGTCCGTAATATCAACGCTCTGCACTTTTTCTGTCCACTCGAAATTCATCATTTAACTTCTGAATACTGGCTGTATTTATATTTATTTTTTAAAGGGAATGAGCACCTCAACAACATCCCAGTGATGCGTGAACTGCTCCAGCGGGGTGGCGTGGAGACACAGAGGTGACAGTGGGGTGGGGGACAGGGTGCCCTCATCCTCCTGCAGGATGGCGAGACTTTCAGACGAGAAGCCGGTGAGGGTGGAAAACAGGAAGCTAAAGTAGTCCACGTCCTGCAGGGCAGCTTCCTGGTTCCCGACTGACCAGCCGTTTAGAGATGACCTGCAGAACGCAAGAAGCAAACATGTTTCACAATAAAATCCCAAATAACAAGAAAAACTCAAATCCAGAGTCGCAAACTTTGTCTTTCCAAATATAAAGACATTTTCATCAGCATCTGAGAAATGCAACTTTTTTGTAGGCCTTCTTTAAATGTACTTTCATGTTTCTCAAGATTGTTTGAGAGTCTGTGTTTGGTAAAACCAGTTATGAAAACCCTTCCTTGTCCTGGAGGGAGATTGATCAGGAAATATGTTTGGAGGACTGTGGGTTTTTTTAAATGCCCAGAAGGCCCATCCAGACTGTCCACTCAATGCTCCATGACGATGCTGCATTCCAACCTCCCAAAGAGCTCTTTGTGCCAAACCTATTACATACACATCCCATTCCATATGAACTCTGTGCAGCCTCTACTTTTAAAAAAAAATACATTTGTATAACACTAGCCCACTGACATGGAGAAAGGGTCACACCCATCATCACTAAAGGTAAGCTGAGGACAGAAAATTTGTTTTGACTTTCATCAGACAGTAGAGCAGAAAACCACATAAGCAACAGTCAACACAACCCTGAAGAAATGGGATCAAATCTCTGAGACTGCTTGAAGGAGCAAGACTGCCATCTAATGGTGGCCTGCAGACACTACTGCCACACAAAAGTTCGGAACCGGGACATGAAAGCTATCAAACTTTCCTTAGCCCTTGTACTATCCTAGGCACTTTAACATTGGGAGTTGGGTCATCTAGACCCACTAGACAGTGCACTGAACCTTTTTTCTTCAATGATTTGTGATCTTCACTGGTGTCCATGGATTACATGAAATCTTTCCACCTTTATCCACCTTTGTCATGGTAGGGAGAACACGTCAATGTAAGGGTGGGGTCATCTAAGATAGCACAAGGGTTAAACGTGTCTAATTGAGGCTCACCTAAAATGAAGGATTCGGATCAGGGAGGCAGCAAGGCTGGCTGAGATTCGTCCTGCACTGCAGCAGCTGCTCAGATTGGCCAGAAGAGGCTGGGACAGGATGGGGAGAAAGTAGAGGAGCTGCACCATTGGCTTCTGGAACTCTGCTGGTAGAAGCACCATAACTCCATCCTGTGGGTCTTTAGACACAGATGCACCGTGTTATTCAACACTGACAGCACTTCAGAGGTTTCAGACAAAAACAAAAAAAATGAAAACCTGACAGGAAGACATATCTACTACAGAGTGGGTGGAGATAATAGAACTTTCTGTGTGTGTGGTATTCTTTCCAGCTCTGACGCACTTGCTGATGTCAGAGACCCTCAGACAAAAGGAGTCTTGTGATGGAGAATTGCTGGCCCTGCTGTGGTTTCTATTGAACACCCCTCCTCCTGACCCTCTCTGTCATACACCAGCCTCACTATCTGACCGACCTCTGAGCCGTGCACATGGACAGGCTTCCAGGAACGCTCAGTTTTACAAGCTGTCTGGCGTGGAAAGTACGGAGGTAGATTGCCTCTTAGAGGACCTGCTAAATGTTTTGGGTGCATGCTTTCTAATGTGTGACTTTTCCTTTTTTTTTTAAGCATAGAAGTTCAAGCATAACCCTGAAAATAAGGGACTCATCTAAAAGGTTTGAGTTCCCTCCTAAAACCATTCATGACATACCGACAAGAAACAAAATGTGCTTTTGGGGAACTTAAAAGCAGAGCAGCATCTGTTTTTTGTTCTGTGACCTGGGAGCAATTACACATCCAAGTTTGGTGGTTTTAAACACCTACATAAAATATTAACAGCTTTGCTTGGTGTCACTTTTTTTTTTCTTTTTTAACTAGCTACCGCAACCTTTAGGATCCCAAATTCTTACGTGTGAGGAGTGTTCTCACCATAGAGTGTGCAGGCGTGTGTCTCCAGACTGTCGAGGAGGTCTTTGTTTCCTCGAGAAGCTGCAGCATGAATGGCAGTGATGAGTTCTGCAGAGAATTTTGGGTTACGGTGGCCTAGCTGGGACAGCTGCACAGGAAGAGAGGCCAGCCAGCGAGACATCACTTTGCTCCTTCATATAGAAATGAAAAGAACAAATCAGTTAATTGATGTCCGTAAACTCTAAAATGCAAAATATTTAACCCCTTGACGCCTAACCACTTAATTTAGCATCTACTTGAAACCAAAAACATAAGTGTAGTGTTTTTTTTTCATAGATGGATAATAAATTCAGGCATCAAGGTGTTATGTGTCTCAAACTGTCTTTAATGGCTTTTAGGCCTATGCCTTTTAAATAAGCCTACATGTTGAGAACATTCAGTGATGTTACCTGGCGATGTGTGTGTGTCCTTGCTCCTCCAGGTACAGTTTGTTATAGAAAGAAAGCAGCAGGAATCGTGTCCGTGGTAGGAGGCTTTTCTGTTTATAGTAGATGTACACGGATGCCAGCAGCTCCTCTGTTACTGCTGCAAAAAGTTAAAACACAAACGCCTCAAAAAGGGCTCCTTTGAATAACTATAAGGCCGTATAAACATAATTGATAGATTTGTTTTTTTTCAAGCAATTCCAGCAAAAAAAAAAAACGAAAAAGATATGAAAAATAAAAATACGTAGATACTCTGGCCCCTCATTTGCGACGCGTGAGTTGCGTTCTAAAATAGACAAAATCCACAAAGTATTCATCTTTAGTTTTTTAAATAATTAGACATGTTTTTAAGGCTATAAAACTCCTCACTACACACCCTATTCACTTTTCTTAGACAAACATGAACACTCCTCTCTTGTTTCAACTCTTAAAGTTCAAACTTTAAAGAAATATAAGTGTACGCCTTTGTATGAATGGATAACTGTTGATTGTTTTGTTTTGTGCATTATTCTTGCTTTGCTTGAAATAAACCATTTCAAATCAAAAATCAAATTAAATAGAGTAAATGAAAGACAATTTTATCTTCCTGACATTATAATGGCTTTTAATCAATTTGCACGTTATACATACCGCACACGCATATGACACACTGATCCCATTATATATAATCAGTTTGATTAATTGCTTGAAAGTTAATGGGAAGAGGCCAATTCATATAATCTCATGTCTATTGTATTTTACCTTTCTTCTTCTTTTTTTTTTTTGTTAATGATAAATCCAATAAAACAAAGGTTTGACCCTGTGGAGTGAATTCTGGATGTGCTTACTTCTGCTCCTCTGTGTGAGCACCATCTTCCACACAGTACCCAGCAGCATGTGCAGCTGCTGAAAGCTCAGTTTCACTCCGCTGCCCAGAGTCTCACGCACAAAAGTCCTCAGCGGCGTCAGCCACTCTCCCTCTGCCTCTCGGCTGACGCTTTGCTTCTGGCTGAGGGACACCATGACCTGGCAAAGAGTGATGTTAAAGGCCAGGGGCTCGACGCTCAGCAGAGCATTCTCTGCTGCGTTCTGTTTACTTCTGAGGACGAAAACGGCGAGAAGGGACAGCACTCAGTTCAGACTTCAAATGCAGTCAGTGTCATTAAGGTTTCTCCGCAAAAATCTAATTCATTTGAAAGAGTTAACGAACAAAGCAAACAAAAAAGTGCATAAAAAGGTAATCAGTTTTATATTTACAAGGGAAAATGAAGTCTTCAACTAGAAACACTTTAGTGTTCTTTTGACACAATTTTTGAGTTGGCTGTTCTAAATTAGATATTTAAGTAATCTTTCTTTTTTTCGCACTTAAGGCTTTTTACAGCTGTAATTTCTGTTTAGCTAATACTAAGTGGCTGCTCCTGTGTCAAACTAAAATCATCCCCAGCAATAATCTTGTTGATTCAAATCTTTTAATGCATCAGCAACACTCAAATATGCAGAAGAACGATTCTTTTTAGAAAGTTAATTCTATGGAAAGTTTAATTAATCCAAAAATCTGAACCAAAAAAAGGCAGATGGCAAAGAACTGGAGAGAACAGTGACCTACAAGCGGCATTTTCTAAAGATCTCTCTGCGGCCCTTTCCAATACAAATTGGTTTTCCGGTTTGTTTTATTTTTATTTTTCCCCATTAAAGTTAAATGGAAAAGTATGGCAATCAGAGCCCAAATTTCCCTTACAAGTTATGTGAAGATTATGGGGAGATAAAGTGACCTCAAAAGGCATGTCTAGCATTTTAAGCAGCATCAAGATTTTTTGTTTTCCTTTTTTCATTTGTGTAACCTTAAATTAAAGAGTAAGGATTACTAAGCAAAAGCTTGACCGCATCAAATTATTGCTCAGTTTTACAAAACACTAAGAAAACATGAAGACTCCCACTTCCTTCATAACGTGTGCATAAAAGCAGAATGCCAACCTATAGAATTCATAATATCTTATTTTAAAAACCTTTAGGATTTGGTTAAAAAAAAGTTGACCTTTGTGAATCCAATTATTTATCTAATGATGACAAGATACAGACAATCTGTGAATATCTTCTATGACTTTCAGCTTACTGGAATTTGATTTACTGGTTTACCATACATCTTTAAATGAGCTTTTTCTTTGGTAAATTAATGTTGACTAAGAAAGTTATTTTGCTATAAAAAAAACTAAAAGAATGGCTCATTGTGCAAAAAAAAGCTGTAAAAATGGCAGAAAATTAAGATTTAGAAAGACTAAGAAAAATTTAGACAGCGGCCATTTTTATTTCTCCTTTAATGATTTTAAGCTCTTGAAAAGATGCATTTGTTTAGTTTTCATAAAGATTTATCGCTCTGTCTGTGTTTTTATCAAATGCTTTGAATATGAAGGTTTGTAAGTGGGCCGACAAATGTTAAACAATGAGCAAATAGGTTAAAAAAAAGGAAATTTTATAAAATACCATAACTGTTTTGCTACTAAAAATGTAGCAAAATAGTGTTTAAATGTATTTGTTTCACCTTTTGAGATCCGTTTTCTTCTTATGCCTGGGTGTATCCCGGATTCCATATGGAAAATTTTTCATGAAGTACTGTTTAAACTCCTCGAGATATTCTTTACGGAACCAAGCATCCTAAAATAAGATAGAAATAACAAATTGTTAATATTTCAACAAAAACCAGTTAAATATGTTTATTTTGAATTTAAAATAAAAAATAGTCCATGCATCATCTCACCAGTGCATCCTGGTTCTCCTTTTTGGGAGTCAATTTTCTGAGCAGCTGCAGAATATTTAGGACCTGGTGCATGATGGACATGGCATCTTGAGTGAGCAGATGAGCCCCCTCACTGTTATTCATTGAGCTGTCACTGGCGCTGGCTTCAACCCACACTTCCATTAGGAGAGGCACAAGGGTCGCTGCAAAGCTTTGAACAGTTGAAATAGAGTCCAGACCCTCACTGACAGTAGAACCAGAATCCAACTCAGATCTAGTTAATACAAAAACAAGAGTATATTATAATCCAAACAACTGTGTTGTGTGCCTTTGTTCCAGATGAGCACTAGGTTTTGCAGTACTGTACCTGAGTCTGTAAGTTGACTGTGGACTTGGTTTGGCTCCCGAATGTTCAAACACCTTAACTCCAACTTTTCTGTAGACAACATCTTCCCATTTGACATACAAAGTTGTGGCGTGGCCCTCTCCACTCGAGTCGAAAGCACCTTCGGTTGGAACAGACACTTCATTTTTCTCCCCTGGTCGATCTTCTACAACTGCTTGCAGGAAGCGCCCAAGCCTAAAAAAGGAAAACATCAAAAAACATTCTACAGGGTTGGAATCTTAGACTTTTCAGATACTGTGAGGAGGTTGCATTCATACCTGAGGAGAACAGAGAGCCGCCACTGCTGACTGGTCACAGCCCTGTCAAGGTTGACCGACAGAGACCAGCTTCTTCCCTTGATGTCTTGAGTTTTTTTGGCCCCAGCGTTCTGTCTGTGAGAAATCATCTCTAAGAAATTAGTGAGAAGAACTCCAGGTCGTTGTGCTAGCAGAGATGAGTAGTGCTCCAGGAACACATCAAGAACTTTCATGGCATCCTCCTGGATGCTTGCTTCAATGTGGGTCATGGCGCATGACAAGTGAGCACTAAGCAAGGGGAAAAAAGGAGCCACTCGCTCTGCAGGAACAGACTGAGCTATGATTCTGTAAAAAGAAAAAAGATTGGCATTTTGAGTTAGAGAGACCAAAACTTCTTTTCACGTTACATATAATTTTTTCTGTTTAATTTTTACCTAATTACACGAGTAGCTGCCACACGAACGTTGCCATCCTTGTCTGCAAGTACAGCTGCCACTTCAGAAAGCAAGCGTGAAAGATGCTGTTCCAACAAAGAGGGGTTACAGGACAGCAACTCCTTCAAACCCAGCAAGGCACTGTGTTTCACGTTGGCATTGTAGTGATGCAGCTGAGACAAAATATCCTGAGGAGAAAACAGGGAAGGTAGACAATAATGAAACACCTCAAATAATCGAATCTGACGCCTGCATTTCACCGATGGCTGAACGTACATTCACCCCCAGCTGCCTGTGAGTTGTGGGGCCACTCGTGTCTCTCTTGAGCTGCTCGGGAAGATGGATCCCTCTTGATCGAAAGTTGGTGTTGGTGGCGTTATCCGCTCTGGGTTTCTTCTTTCCCACTTTCAGCTTGATCTTCTGAAAATCATCCTGCCTCTTCTTCTTCTTCGACTTCATCTTCAGAATCTAAACTGCCTGCGTTTACAAACACAAACATAAAGAGTCTTAAATCTACGTTTGGTTTTACCTGGCTACACTACAGTCACGCATTTGCTGTGTACGTTTATCGGGTTTCACATCGACAGGCTAGGCGAAATTCAAAGCATCTCAGCAGGGGCGGCACGTTTGCATAGCATATGATGTGGCTACCTTGCTTTATTCAAGGCGCAGAATTAAGCACGGTACTAACACTTCTTAACTTACCACAGTAAAAATTAGTAGTTTCAAAGTTCAAACGAATCAGATATTTAGTAACATTAACATTTCTAAAAAGGTAAAACCAAAAAAAAAAAAACACATCTACCAATTATTTTAAAAGGTGAAAATGCTTCATCTTTTCAAGTAAGCGTATTGGGTCCTTTTACTCTGTTTACAACGCGTGTCAGTTTGATATGTAAATCTCATCCGCTGCGGAGCTTACATTTGTGGGCTTGGCGATATGAAAATGGTCGTTTCTTTCTACAGAAACTCACTTATCCTTCATTGTTAAACTTTAAATACTTAATGAAAATGAAAGTGTAAAATAAAATGACTTATTTAGGATGTTATGAGTAGCGGTTAACCCTGGTAACAAAAGCAAACATACCTTATAGTTACCCGAGTAAGTGGCCTGTACAAAAAGACAACGTATAAACCAACTTTTAAAGAATCGTGATAAAAAATAAAATACAATGTGTATTTTAAAAATCAAGATAATTTATCTAAAAGCCAATTTGTTAATTAATTAACATTCAATAAGAAAACAAGTCTCTTTTAAAACGGCAAACTCACGTAGGTACTATCTTCTCCATTAAAGAGACATTATTGGTTTGTTCAACCGCGGTTAGCATCATATGCTACTCGTTTGAAAAACCTGCTGGTTGGATTGTCTTTTCAGGTATGAGTAATTTGAAAATGTTCTACCATGTTTACGTAGCAGAAATGCTCATAAATTGTTGATTTTATTTTGCTGGAATATCTACATTTGGAGGAATTTCAATATTTCTTCGTATGGAAAGGCTAGACTGGCTGGGCCTTCAATCTCTATCGTGTAATAACACTAAAGCTAATTATAATGTTTACATTATAAAAGTAAAGCAAAAAGGAAAGAAATGTGCTTTGTGGTATTTTTGATGATGTGGTGATGATGTGTATACATAAAAAACTGATTCACCAAAAATGAAATGTTAAAAAAGAAAAAAAAACTTGATGGGGGGGGGGGGGTATGTATGTTATAGGCTGTCGTAAATATTTCACTGTTGTCCACTAGAAGAGAGGAAGAAGCCTGGAAACATGGAGGCTCAGCCCATTGAGGCTCAGCTCGGAAACATGGAGGGCCAGCCCATTGAGAGTCTGACTGGAAACGTGGAGGTTCAGCCTGGAAACATGGAGGCTCAGCCTGGAAACGTGGAGGATCAGCCTGAAAATGTGGAGGATCAGCCTGAAAATGTGGAGGATCAGCCTGAAAATGTGGAGGGCCAGCCTGGAAACATTGAGGATCAGCCCATTGAAGCTCAGCCTGGAAACGTGGAGGCTCAGCCTGGAGAAATTCCACAAAATCGTCCAAAAGCCAAATCAAAATCAAAGAAGAAATCAAAAGTAAGAATCTTCTTGTGGACCAAAACATCTACGGTTTTTAACAAAGAAAGAACTCTAGCTGATGTCTTCACAAAGATCAGTCAATCTTAAAGACAAGTTTCTGTGCACATTAGTGTGTTAGCAGATGAACCATTTTGATTTTAATCTTTTTTTTTCTTTTACATTTAAGATGCTTTAGGCATAGCTTCTTTTATAAAACAATAGCTGTCTTTTACAACTATACAAACAAAATGCCAGACTTAATATTCAGCATTTAGTTTTTCACATTAGACAAAATTCCTACGCACAACACACATTAAAGCTTTCAACGTAGAGGATTTATTTGACGTAACTAAATATATATATTTTTAACTTCAACATCCACAACATATCTTGTTTACTGGATGGTAACCATGACACACTGCAACCAATGACGTCTTGATCTTTTAGCCAATGTTCTTCATTTGCAGCAGTCTTCATTTTATAATAATTGCGTTAGTTCTCTCTTAACCCATAATTACTCAGATTCATTTTTCTTTATAGGACAATTATGTGAGATGAACCACAGACAGAACTCACTTCAAAACTTATCTGTAAAAACAAAATATTTTTATAATGACTGTTTTGACACATCCTGAGTTTTTGGATTCTCCTTAAATCTTTGTACTGATTAGGTAGGGTGCACTGGGGCAGAAACATTTTAAGAACAGTTTGATTTGAGCGTAGAAAAACCTAAATTCCTTAGCCAAAGTAAACTAGGTATTGTCCATAAGATGGTTAATGCCTATTTGCTTAGTTTATTCCATATGATGCTTTTTAGTAATATGGAGGATTCTACTGCAAGTAGTGTTTAGTTCCTTCTTTAGATTAGTAGCTCTGCTTGTGTCACGTTGACAGTCTGTGACTGCTGTACACGGACTGGCCGAGACGACTTGGCATAAGCACAACAGACCTTTTTAATCAAAATATTAACCATGTCCTTTTTAAATTTGAAATATTGGTCTCTAGCATGCAGAATTACAACAAGGAGGAAGCACTTTTTCATAGATTAAGAGCGGAAAGACATCATGACTGACTCGTATGCAGGTTGCTGCTGCACTTCAGGGTTCCTGACTGTGGCATAAAATTCAACCTGAGGAGAAAAAAAACGAGTCGTGTTATGTTGTTCTTTGGAGAGACGCCTGCTCCAGAACCCTTGGATCCAGATGCATCTCACATCCATCTCTATTAAAGAGGGGTGTTTCAGAACATTTTTAATGTATTCAAGGTTTTTTTTATTTCTTACATAATCTGCAGTATTTTTCTGCAGTCCTGGAGCATTCAGGCCTCGACCTAAGTGCTCTTTAATGTCTAAACGGTACACAAATGTGTATTCTTTTCACTTTTCTCTTTGGCTATTACTGGTTTGATATGAACCCACCCCATATTAAGATGACACAGTTGGAGCCCTAGTATACTCACTCTTATGGCTACCACTGCTTAAGGCAGCGGGTCATGATGGATGAGGAGTTATCGGCTCTGTGGCATGTTTGGTGTGGAGGACGTGGACGGAGTAGTTCAGTCCTCTGCCAGGTGTCATCCCGTCACTAATTCATGTATGTCTTTCTCCTCCTTGTGGGTTTATCCCCTTCTGCTGACAGAAAAAGCAGCCGCAGCATTCTGCTGACATAGGTAAGTCCTTTTACATACGGTGCCTCTTCCAGTGCTGAGAGTTGAAGCTCGAGGTCTCGACTTGCTCGCTTCTTGTGGCCAGTGGTGACTTGTTTGCCGCTGTGATATGCCCTCAGAAATCAGGGGGCTGCTGAGGTGCCGACCAGTAAATTTTGGTCTTTAAAGACTTAAAATAAGTTTGCAGGATTCTTTTCATGTCGGCTGATACAAGTTTGACATGAAAACAAGTCTTGCCGAAAGCACTTTGTGCTGAATAATTGTTTAAACTTGTGTTGGGTTGTTCTCTGCCTGACTTTCTAATCCTCTGCCAGTGTTTCATTGGCTGCACTTGCATTGTGCTTAAGTTATTTTTTTCTAGTGTTGCACACTGACTGTTGCATTAGTGCCCCATAGAATGGTTTATTCTGTGGCTGGACGCAATGATCAGCAGTGCATTAAAGGGGCTGCATTTTTTTGGGCCCATTTTTGGACTTAGAAATGACTTGAGTGAAAAGTGCTCTTCACAATAAAAGTTCAAAAACATTATACATCAAGAATCTAACTTGGAATCTTAATTCTTTTGGAGAAGAAAATCCCATAAATCTTATGGTTCTGCAGGTTGTATATGATCTTGTGATTACCGGTACAGTTTTGTCCAACTTACAAACTTTGCTGGACCTCAACTTGAACAATCTTAACCCACAGGAAAGTTTCTTTGCGTGTGTGTGTGCTGACCACAGTTTTGTTTTTTCTAGTCTACACAAAAGGGGGTGCATTCCACACTGTGCCCTCTCTCAGCAAAGTATTGAAGGGGATTACAGACAGCATCGTTGGTGAGCCAAAGGAGCAACTTTCTCTCACAAATCTCCACTCTGCTGTCCCAAATCAGGGGCTAACGTTTCTATGTCTACAGGCCTTCAGTATGTGTGGGAGTTCCGCAGCCCCAGCAGGTCTGTCCAGCCCCACTACCAGTGCAAACTGTGCTCACTGTGTCGTTTGCAGCATGACATGATCGATCATGTGAAAGGATGGAAACACTGCTTCCGATACTTGGTGAGTAAATCTGATTTTCAGATCTGCAATGAAGAAAGGTTTCTTTTTTTTTCTCTATTATACAATATGTTGGTGTTTTCGTGCAGAAAAAGGCCCACCCCGACAAGGTAACCTGCGAAGAAGAGGATGTAATCAAGGACAATGCTGTCAAAAAGAACGTTAAAGCAATGGTTGCTGAGGTGGAGCAGACGGAAGGAAGGGGACAGATCAAGGTGGCTGACCCTTCATTACTGCCCTGTTGATTGTACTCAGCTGTAGGGATTTTTTGTCTGTTGATTGGTTTGCCAGTTTAAAAAAAACATTGCATCCTGTTTTCATATTGCAAAAATAATTTTATTTTCTGGACAGAACATGTCATATTTTATTACTTCTATTATTTAATAAAAGTTACCAGAAACATTTCAGAATTTAAGCCATATGAGAAGAAATAATAATTTACTCCAAATTTTTTTTTCTTGTGTCTAATAATACTTTGTCTGTTTCTGGACTTTAGGTCATCTTGACGGAGCCCTTTAAAGTCCATGCTTTTAAAGGAATGCGTACGTTACTCTGATTTTAATACAAACTTTAGGCTAAGATGCAACCATTTAAAAATATAGAGAGAGGAAAAATGAACGACAGAGACATTAGAAAATTTCAGTTTGTGGATGTGAAATCCTTGAGTTTCTGTTTAATATTCTCCTTTTCTCCTTGTCTTTGGTAACAAATTCAAGTCAAGTTACATCTGTAACTTTAAGTCCAGCCTCAGGTCTTTTAAATTTATACTTAAAATATTTCTTCATTCTCAATTCACCCATTTAATGCAGAACATTGTTAGTTTAGTTTACATAGTTTTTCATGCTTTTCTTTCTTTTTTTGTCTTTGCCATTAAAATTCCAATTAAGATGTTTCAAATTTTCAGGTTCTGCTCTTCCAAGATCTGGGCCTCCACCAGATCCAGGGATGGGATCAAGGGGTCCCCCCTTTGGTGAGTCTCTAAAATGAGTGCACCAATTATTTGCTGCAGGGCAAAAAAGTAATTGTCAGTCACCAATTCTGTAATTTATCCGATTTTAAAAATGAGAGGTCTGTGATGTTCATCATAGAGACACTTTTAACTCAGACGGAATGTAAAGGAGAATAGTTAAAAAAAAATCACATTCTAAAAGAACAGATTTGGATAATGATGCAGAAAATTAATATTTGGTTGATAATAAAATGTCACCTCAGTACTTATTTAATAAAATCCTGGTTGTCAATGACAAAGATCTGAAGTTTCCAATAGGTTGTAACCAGGTTTGCACTGTATTTGCTATTTTGGTCCATTGTTCCATGCAGATCTTTTCAAGAGCTGTGATGTTTTGGGGATTTTGCTGGGCAACAAAAAATTTCAACTTCCTCCACAGATATGGTTTTAATTGGGTGGAGGACCAGATACTGCATAGGAACCTTCAGAACCACAAAATGCTTTTTATGTGGCCACTCCTGTGTTATCTGGGGAGTGGGTTTATGATCACTTTTATGCTGGAATATCCAGACATGTTTCATCCTCAGTGTTCTCAATGATGGAAGGTTTTTGACCAAAATCTCAACATACACTGCTCCATTAATCCTTTCCTTTTATATGGATCGTCCTGTCCCCTTTGCAGAAAAGGCAGTCATTTTAATCGGTTCAAACAGGAGCTTTTTATACATGTAACAAGTGGAGGATAGAAGAACAGGTCTGTGAGGACAGAATTCCTGATTGTAGAAGCACCATAAACAAATACATTCTTTAAAAATGTTAAAATGAAAATCCCAGTCTCTGGATACAAAGGCGTCCAAATGCTGGATTTAAACATATCTGGGTTGTTGTTGTTGTTTTTTTTAATTAGGTTTTTCTGTCTATTTTTTGTCTCAATTTCTTATCTGAAGCCTTTTAGTGTAATCTTCAAAACGTGTAATGCTTTGAAGCGTTGTGGGGGGAAAAACCAATGTGTTTGCTTTAAAAATGTTGGTTAAAATGTGGCAACTTTGATAAATATTTTTTGTGACAAGTCTGTATTTATCATTTTGATATAGCCTACGCTGCTGCTTTTAATAAATCACACATCTTCCAGGTCCGAGTTTTTCCAACTCAAGGTTTCCTGGGGAGTTTTCTGGTCATGGTGGTCCTTTCACGGACTATCAAGACAACGAATATGGGGATCCCGAATATGAAGACTACCAATCAAATGAAGATTATTCTGGCCTTGGCATGGATTGTGGAGCTGTTGGACATCCCTCATCTGTGGGTGGAAATGGTTTTAACCCTGGTGGAACTGAAAGCTTCAGGAGTGGACCACTGAACAAGAGCTCCAACAAAATGCATCCAGGGTTCCAGGGCAGGCAGATGGGTGATAACTATATGAACCGGCCACCTGAGAGATCAGGAGGAATGGGAGCAGCTTCACACAGCAGTACACTTTCCAGTACTCTGCTCACATACCTGGTGGGTTTTTAGCTCCTTCTCAGATCCACTGAACATTTGTAAAAAATACTTTTTTTTTCCGTTTAAAACATAAAACTAACTTTGAAATTATGTTTTTAGGATTCGTTCCGGATACAGAGTGAGAGCGATGCTCAGTTGGTGTTAAAGGTGACACAGAAGTTAACTGATGTTTTGATGGAGTACCGACTAAGGACCATATCACCGGTACAAAGCTTTACTCATTTCTCTAAGTGTGTATTTTGTGTTTAAGTACATTTTTATTTAGCTACTTCAAAATGGAGAGAAAAAAGTCACGATTAATATTTAAATGTTGAAAAAACCTAATTGTAGAGTTTTTTGTTTTAGGGTCCAACTCCAAGCAGTTTGCCTATGAGCTCCTCAAGCTTCTCCACTCCTACCAGAACACCAAGCAGTAGTGATCGATACTCGAATGTCTCAGGTACAAGAACCCAAATTTACTTGTCAAAATCAAAGCCTGATTGATTTACACCTGGTTTTTATAGAATATTTACATTTTATTTGTTCCACACAAGGCATTTGTCACATAAGAAATACAAAACCAGGTAGAAAGAAATCACTGTTTAGGGGAATATCATTAAACTTTTAAGAGTGAAAATGCATTTGAGATTTTGTAATGTTTCTGATGTCTTGTTGCAGGTCCATCCAGATATTCTGATGGTCCTCCAAGATTCTACAAATGAGCAAAAGATGGCATCCTGGTTTCTTCATGTCACTTCTACCCACAATCAAAGACTTCTGGGATGATTTTTCTACTATATACATTTTGTTTTTGTTAGGCTCTTTTTGTTGCTTTTTAACGTTTTTCCATCCAAGGGGCAAACCAGATTATTTTTAGGAGCTACTTATCCCTGATGTGACTTTCTGAGTTGAACTTTTGAATATTTAGCAATTGTTTTATTCAATAAAGTCAAATAACACTTTCAAAAATGAAATTTTTTATAAGGCTCAACTTAAAAAAGGGGATAAAAACAGCACACCCTTCTTCATCAAGGTAAGGCTAGGTGCGGTGGAGAAGATCTGGGACAGCATCCTCCACTCCCACCCTCACCCTATACGCAAATTGCATGTTGCACCTGTTGCTTTAGCAACTGCAGCACTAACCTCTCCAGTTTCTATTTTGTGAGAGGCCAATGCAATTGGTATGTAGTCCTTATATACCCCTAGGCTGCTTGGCCTTGGGCAGAGGAATGACGCACGAGGTCTTCCAGAGTGTTGGTATTATACCAAGGTGCACGCTCAGGTTAAAGAGGTGCTGGAGGGGACCTCCTAGCTCATCTGCATATGTCTTCAGGAGCCTGGGCTACACCCCATCTGGGCTTGCTGCTTTCCTGGTCTTAGGTTTCTTCAGCTCTCGTCTTACCTGATGTTCAGTAAAAGGACTATAATGAGGGAGAGCTGAGGCCAACAGTGCAGGTTCATTTGTAGAATGAGGAGGAAATAAGAGGAAACAAGGTGAGGTAGATGATGCTTGTATCTGTTTTGATCAAAATCACAGCTTCCATTTTGCCTTTTGTTGAGGAAATGTAGTTATCAAATATATAATTTTTGAATAAAACACAGGTTTGTATAAAATATGCTGCAAAAAAAGTAAGTCACACAGTCAACCAAAGTTAGCTGGGTGATAATACACTTGAAGCCCCTGCAACTGCTTTGAAGTCTGACATAAACAATAAATCACACTAATAAGCTGCACATATTGGGGCATGATGTGGTTGTACTTGAAATGGACGAGTACTGGTGATGAACTTAAATTGATCTTAGGTCACACTAAACCTGGTTGAAGTAAAAGTGAAAGATTTCCTGTATACATCTATGATATTTAGATTTAAAATTGGCTATCTGTTTTAAATGTGCTAATAAATCTTCTAAAACCTGAATCAATGTTACATTTCTATATTAAATGCTAAACCTTACAAAATAAAATTAATGCACAAAGATTTTCACAGCATGGAGACTGACAAAAAAACATCAGGTCCAAGCTGAAGTTTTTTTTTTCATTGATTGCATCTTCAGGAAGGAGCTTGATAGACCTTCACAATAACCTTGATAAAAAAATAATATTGCAAAATAATTTAGTCTGAGGCTAAGATGATATGTCTGGGTGGATGGTTTGAGGAGGCAGATGTCGTCTGCAAAGCAAAGTGTTTCTGGGTCATAAATTGACTTCTTTGTGACCCAAAGACGGACCAGCTGAAATGAGTGACAGAAAAAGAAAAGTTAGATTTTAATCCACAATAGCCTCTGGTCTTTGAAAAAGAAAGCTTTAAACTTTCAATTAAAATTGTTTCACTACGAGGTCAAATTGGTAAAGATCATTCTGCTATCTGTACCCCCCCCCCCCCAGCTCAACTCAAAGTCTCTGTTGTTTCTGAATGTCTATGTAATCAATAGCAGAACATCAACAAACAAGAAAAAAACTAGAGCTAAAATTAAAATCACTGAGTCGAAAGTCACAAAAATATACTTATTTTTACTTGTGGACAAGGTTAAGTATTATAGTCAAATATACACATACATATATATATTGTTGCTGGAAGAGGCAACATTAATCCTTAGAGCTGCCTATATTTCGTTACAGAGAATCCCATTATTGTTATCCTCTGTTAAGACATCTTTTTAAAAGTATGAATGAAAACCATTATTATTTGATTTAGTCTATGAATCTTTGAGATTCTTCAAAGAACTTCAAAGAGTTTAAGAGTTGTCTTTTTTTATTCTTTCACAACATTAGTGATTTATTTATTTATCCTCACGGTGTCTCCAAGATGTTCTCTCCCCAAAAGAACATTTTAAACTTTTTTTTAAGTTGGAACGCCCTACGTCATGACGTGTTGCAAAGGATTGTGGGTAAAAAGGAGGACATTTTTACCATGGCGACGGGGACGCCGCTTGTTCTTGACAGGCAGATGTTTTGTTTTACATTGTTTTATGTGATTCATACGCACCTTTTCCATTGCCAGCAGTTTCTTATCCCCTTTAAAGATCCTTCCGGATGTGGTGTGAACGAATTTTTCGACATCTCGAGTTTGTCGTGTGCCAAATGCGGCGCAAATCAACGCAAGAGTTCTTCAGGTGGGTATCGATCACCACGCGATAAAGCTACATGATACAGTGTACACACTGTAAACATACCAACATTAGTGTATATATCTAAAAATAAAAACAGATAATTACATTCAAACGAGTTAAGCTCCAGCTGTTGAACAACCTCGAAGAAGTAAAAGCCAATTTGGTTCTAATTGTTTTCTGTTGCTAGCAGTTAAGATAGCCTTTACTTTACTGTATCATGTACATAAAGAAATTATTCTTAAAGAAAGTTTTTGTTAATCCAAATAATGTTTTAATATGTACACACTAATATATTATAGACTATTTAAGATTATTTAAAGTTTAAAACCTTAACCTTTAAGAACATGTTATAGCATGTGGTCTAAAAATCATATTTTTAGAAGTTTAATTGAATTACCATAAATATTCCCTAACTTGTATAGGAAAAATGGCATAAAGCTAAACAAGCAAACTCTGTTCAGCTTTAATGTTCAGAACAAGCTAGTCTCATTTCATTTTTCATGAAACAGGAAAGCTAATCATTTTTATTCTAAACTGATAAATGTTTCAAACTAGTTTAAATAAATGTACACTGACTGTTCTTATATGGACCTGCTTTGAGAGGCCATATAGGATTGCACTATTAATGTATGATTTGTTTAAACATACTGTTGTATCTAGAGAGACGGTGTGAATCTGAATTGACCCTCATCAAAACATCAACCAGCCTCTCTGGGTTTCTTTCTTTTTAAATTTAAATTCAAAATGCACAATATAGTTGTTGCAAGGATTTTTAAAATAAGATTTTTATTTAACTAAATATTAGTATTTCCTTTCACCATTGAAAACAATATTATTCTAAACTATAAAGAAATGTCTTGTCTTATATAGGTCTGAGCTGCATTTGTCAAACGGGTTACAAGACCAAACATTTTAGCAGCAACAAAGTCCCGTTTACATGTGAACAGTGTCCCCCAGACAAGCCTGTAAGTATAGCTTTCTTTCATAATGAATGTTCTGATTCATGTTTTTTAAAACTACTTCACAATTGAATCACTTAGTTCAAAAGGGGCCCAAGTCCACAATTTTTCAAAATAGAGACATTATATGTTCTATGGTCTTCAAGGGAAAAGCTATCTGATTATGTGCAAAAAGTCCCAAGTCCGTTGTAATGTACTGTCTATACTTGACATTTAAAATGCATTAAGTGCAAAATTCCTGAACTTGGGCCTTTCTTGCATGGGTTTTGCTTTATCCCATAGATGGCAGCACTAATTATCCAATATGGCAGCGCCCCTGTCAATGCAAGGGTGGGGTCATCTAAGATAGCACAAGGGTTAACCCTTGTACTATCTTAGATGGACACCAGTGAGGTTCAAAAATAATTGAAGAGAAAAGGTTCAGCGCACTGACTAGTGGGTCTAGATGACCCAACTCCTTAGGATAAAATGCCTAGGATAGCACAAGGGTTAATTCAAGAAGGGCCCAAGTCCAGAGACTTTAGTTTGCTAGTCCTCTGAAATTATAAAAGTGAGCTGCTTCATATTATAGCATTTGTAAGCTATGAACTGGTGCTAAATCTGGGTAAAGTATTAATCATTTAGTGTAGCCCCCCTTTAAGCTATGCAATTAAAATCATTTCCTGGATTAACAAACCTCTTGGACTTGGACCCCTTTTGAACTAACCGATTCAATTGATATAAATAAAAGTGCTTATTGGTGTCCTGTCCTTTATTATAGGCAGTAACGAAAGACGGCTTTGGTTGTATTCGCTGCCCCGGCAGACTTGATGATAATGGCAACTGCCAGTGCCCATCTGGAAATATCCTAGGTGAGTTACCAGTACAATGAGAGGTTTACAACCCAACAAAAAGGGTTTTCCCTAAAAGCTGTAAATAAGGGTAATTGTAAGTTTTTTGGTAGAAAACTTTTATAAATTTTTCTTCTTTTTCTCAGTTGAAAGAGACATTAATGGCACATTTTTTGATGAGGCCAGTTGTGAAGCATGCATTGGAGACAGCCCTGCCTTCACTGCACCAAACAGTAATGGGGACAGGTAATTATATACAGTACAGACTTAATATTCATGAGAATTTCATTTAACATATTTTACTTAATAGAAAACTCTAGTTTTCTGAGAGGAGGTGCTTTGTGCTACATTTGCACTGTTAAATAAAAATATTTAGGGATTTACAAAGCGGAGCGATTTTCATTATATTGCATAGTGGGTCATCTTTACTTTAGTGGAAATGAAAAATAAAAGTCAATAAAAAAGTGATTTTTTTTTTGTTTTGTTTTAGTATAGGGCAAAACAAATTTGACAATTTCTTATATTCTTGTTGTATCTACAAATATCTATGAAATCTTTTTTAAACTTTTGCTCCGATTTTCATTATTCAAACAAATATAAAAATAGTTAAACATGTATGATTTGTTGTATTTCCTCATATCTTTATCTCTGAGTGTTAATATTTACTTTTGTGTTATAAAATTGTGTTGTGTCATTGAAAAGTGTAAATGGGTAGTTTCAGCAGGAATGTTCAAACTTTGAGTTTGCCCAGAAGTTGTTCTGGACAAATCTCAAACGTTTATATACTGTATGTATTAATTTTGTGGTTTTTAAAACAGTGACATTATCACCATAAAATGCTTCAAATAGCAAAAATATTATGAGAAGACAATGTGTTACAGGGTAAATAGCTTAATATCCAGTAGTTGTTTATTGTTTTGTTTTTTGAATTTCTTTACTGGTTTCTGCTTTTTTCTTCTTGATTTCCACGTGTTTCTAATGAGCACGAGCTACATTTTCTTATGCTATAACAATTTTCTCTTTTTATGCCATATTGGACCATCATACCTGCTCTCCATTACTACTGTAGAACTGTTGGTTGAGTTGATGCAGTTAGAGAAAAAGTTACCGGTAATCGTTTTTTTTATGAACAATACAATATCAAAAATTATCTTTCAGATGTGAGCGATGCCAGGCTACCTTCTCTAATACCTTCTGTACGTGTCAATCCCCAAATGTCCAGGTGAGTTTGGTCATCTACTACCCGCACATTCCCTAAATCCACAGAAATCTGTTGCAGTCACAAAATCACAAATGATTGTGAATGTAATTTTTTGCAGGCTGGAGGTTTATGTTTTCCTCCAGGCAGCTTCTCCACTAATGTGAATCCAAGTGTCAGCTATGCTCAGTTGGTAAGTCAAAGTGTAATTCTCTTCCTAGAAAATAATACTTGTATGTTTTTCCTGCTTGTGATTTTCTTTCATTTTCTTCACAGGCGTTTAGCATCCAGTCTGCCTGGTTTGTGGAAAACCTCTATTCTTCTGCAGCAGCTTGCCTTGTAATTTCACAGCCTTTACAAAACTTCTTTTTCTTAGAAAAATTATGACTTAACATGTTTGTTTTTCTTGAAGTCAATTTCCTTCCTAAATTTGGACAAACAGCTTTAAATGTTCCCATAAACAATCGTTAGAATTCTTACCGAAATTATTTTTAGAATGTACTGTAACAGATTTAAACATACGTTTTTCACCAAATTAATTTTGTAGTTAGAGTTTTATTAAAAGAAAATCATATTTTTGTTTTTTTCCCCACAGGTCTTCAGCAACTTGACAGCGTGTCAGGCTCTCGGAAACATGTGTGTTATGAACATGCACTCCTTCACTGGACTTTCCACAGATGCTTGTGGTCTCTTTAACACCATCTCTAGGTCAAAGGCTGCTCTGAGCTCTGTTCAAGACATTTCTTACTGGTATTCACGTTTGATTTGGATTTTCCTTTTTTACATTGTTCATGCAGCAATTACCTTACATTAAAAAAAACAGACACTAAACAGATATGATACTCTTGTCGGCAGGAGGGCCAACCTGCCTTGGCTTTACTATGGAGATGAGCCGGGCCTGGCGGGCCAAGTGCTCCAAAATAAACCTGTTCCCTTGTCTTTCAGTTTCAGAGGAACAAAAAAGGTTAGCGATTCTTTTTTTTTTTACAAGTCTTTTCAAAGATTCTGATAAGCTAACACAAATATCCCCATTTGTTTTGAATACTAAGAAATGCACATTTTAATTCAAAGTGGTATGTTTTTGTCAGAACACTGACATCCAGCTGCTTGCTGCTGTCTACAATGTCAGAGGAGACTTTCTCAGATGGGATCCCATTGGAGGAAACAACCTGCAGGTAAGAGCTTCAAAAAAAAAAGTATTTGAAGTATCTGAAGTATTTGATTTGGACTCAGGAAAATAAGTATTCTAGATCTGAGATGGACATGATCAGATCAGATTTACCGTAAACTAAATCACTGACATATTTATGTGGCTTATTGTTAAACTCTAAAGTTCATTAAATAAATCAAAGATTATTTTGTAAGTTAAATTTATCTATGTTGAATATGTTTGTTTACATTTATAAATACATTTTTTTGTTGCTGTTTTACCCACTTAATGAAACATTTCTTGTCCATTTAGCATAGAGAGTTGACAAACTGTCTTGTTTCTTAGCTTTGTCCAGAACAAGCCTTCAAGCAGGCAGCAGCCTTCAGCTTTGGGACCACTTATCAGGAAACTGTGAGTGTCAGACCCCTTTTGCTTAAAAGTCTACAAACTGGTATTGTCCAGTCATATAATTGTGTTATTAATTTGTTTTTACTCTGTGTGTAAAGTGCGAGCTTTCAGTAGCAGAACTTCTCACTACACATCCCGAGCCGTTATTCTACGATGTGTTCATGGACCTGGGCGGAGGAGACAACAGAAAACTTCTTCCTCTGCCAACTCTAGTTCAGAATCAGCAGTATAATGGGCAGTTCATCAATCAAGGTGGATTTTTATCTTTGATGTTCACATTTTGTTTATTTTATCTGTGATATCTTATTTAATTTTATTTTTATTTCCAGGGAGCATGCAGAACTGGTATCTGTCTCGACGCATCTTTCTTGTTGATACATTAAGTGGGAGAGAGAAAACTCTAAGCTCTTTGCCTAAAGTCATCCGGGTGGCCACTAGTATCAAGATTAGGTAAACTATTAAAATGGATTCAAAAAGCTTTGGAAACTTGCTTTTCCCGACTATAATGTGAATTTGGTGATGGTGTTTGGTAGGTTCCAGCTGGTTCCGCGTACTCAGGAGGGACAGATCTATCCCCCTCTGGTGTCTGTGAGCTACACAGATGTTCTTATCAAGGAGGCCAACAGCCAGACTCTACCTGTGAGTAGGCTGAAATTCAAGAATGCCCAACAATGTTTTTCTACCTACAGAAGCAAGAACAAAGCTTTGATTAAACGCAAAATGTATCATTGAAATTTTTCAAAAGTGAAGGCATTTAAGAACCTTAATTATTTTTGTGATAAGGGAAGCTTTTAACCAATTTGAAAGATCTTCACAAAAACTTTGGTTCAACACAGTGTGCATCTTTTATAGGTGACATTTTCTGTGGAGTATGAAATGGATCAGAGCGAGGCCCGCACAAAGACAGATGTGAGTCGATGCAAAAATGGAATAATGGAAAATGTTCATTTTTTTTTTTTTTGTACCGTTGGGATCAAAGCAAACAGTGGTATATTTTGGGCTATGTGTGCACAGACTGCTCTGGGCGTTCTGGGAGGCCTGGCGGCGCTCTATTCCATTCTAAAGACAGTTAGCTGGAAGCGGAGGATTGCCTCTCCCCTAATTGACATGGAGGTACCGTCTCTAATCAAACGCATAATTTCAAGCACAAAACCTTATATGAACATTGCCCTTTTTCTCCTCCTCTTTAGACAATGCTAAAGTTTCTGTTGTTTTATGCTGGAGATTTGGCTAATGTTTTCTTTGCCGTAACTGTGGGAACTGGGCTTTACTGGCTCATATTTTACAAGGTATGTTGAGTCCCTCAAACTTAAACAAATAATTTATTTCTAGAGTATGATGAGTCTTTAAACTCTGTCATGTCTTACTGTGCTTTATCTCTTTTCTAGACATGTTTACATTGTTTTTTTTGTACAAGCACTGTGTTATCTTTTTGTTTTTCACTTCTTTCTTTGCACTTCCACCTCTGCTCTCTTTAGTCTTTAAAGGCGAGTCTTCTTTTTCTTCCATGATCATTTTTCTTTAAATGCCCATTAAGTTCCAGCTGTTGTTGGCGGCGTTCTATATTTAAATGATTTCCGTTTTTGTGTAGGCCCAACAGTTTGTGTCGGTGCTTTTGCCACTGCCTGCTCAGGAGGAGCAGTTTGAGACATACATCGGATGCGCCTTTGCTCTCAAGGTAAAACCCTGAACTTTGCACAGGCTAAAATGAAACCTATTGTTATTTAAAACCCACTTTGTAAATGTAAACCACTACATTTAAAATATATTATTTCTGTATCCAGGCTGTCCAGTTTCTCAATAAACTGATTCTGCAAGTCACCGTTGATGTATTTCTCATTGACTGGGAGAGGCCACGAAGTAAAGCTAGCAGAACAGTGCCAGGTACAACCTGCTTTTGGGACACATTCATCTTTGCTGCTGTTTGTCCTTTTAAAATATTTTTTGCTGTTTCAGCTACTAAGGAAACAAAACAGGAACCCTCTCCAGTCAGCATCTGGAGGACTTACTTTGTGGCCAATGAGTGGAATGAGCTCCAGACCGTCCGAAAGATCAGCCCAACGTTTCAAATAATGGCCGTGCTTTTCTTTCTTGAGGTACAAAAACACAAGAGCACACATCCACTCCGTCTTTCTAGCTTTTGACAAACTGTCATGTGTTGTTCAGGTGCTGGGCTTCTCCAATCTGGCCCTGAGAGACCCCTGGTCAACATTAGAGCGTTCCCCAGCAGCCTACACCCCTCCTTACAGTCTGATTCTTCGCTATGGTCTCGCTGCCACACTTTGGATATGTATTGGGCTATTGCAGGTAAATGGCCATAAAATCTCCTCCATTTATTCTTTCACATGATCTTGTGTCTACTAATATTTAGCAGACATGCATCCTGTCACAGAAGCCCTTTTGTTCCCACAGGTGATTTTCTTCACCGTCTTTTATGAGCACTTCGTGGAGGATAAAATCCGTCAGTTTGTGGATCTCTGCTCCGTCAGCAACGTAAGTAACACTGCATGATGTGCTGTTAATCAAAACCTCTGTAACACTTCAAAGAAATGGGTTTTAACTCCCTCTGTGCAGATTTCAGTGCTGCTTTTCTCTCATCGCTGTTTTGGCTACTACATTCATGGCCGGTCAGTGCACGGGCATGCAGACACAAACATGGAGGAAATGAACAACAATCTGAAGAGAGAGCGTGTATGGCTACCAAATCTCTGCTTTTCCAATTAGAGTTACATTTTATTTGTGATCTTATTGCATAAACCTAACATTATGAATGTGTTCTTCCCTCATGCCTTTTTTTTTCCATTATAAGGAATCTCTGTGTGGCCAGAGAGGTCTCCTTTCCAACACAGACATTCAGACCTTTCAGGTCTCGTTTACAAACCGTTTGAGGCTGCAGTATGACAGGATACAGGATTCACTCAGCAGGGTTTGTACTCAGCTCTTTTATGTCTGTATGTCCCTGAAAAATAAAACTTCTCTTTTGTTCAAATGGTTGTGTTCTGTTCTCCAGAGGAACAGACCATCTCGGTTGATAGATGCGTCTGCAGCTAACTTGTCAGAGCTACAGTTCAAAGCCTACAACACCATGAACCACTTCCTGGCATCTGTTATAGACCATGTTAGTATGAATATGTTGTGAGACATTCGGAAAACAACATAGTTTTGTTGAATCAATTGTTGATGAATTTGTTACTACGATATAATTTGTGCTTTATAAATTGTTGTTATATTGTTTACCTTAGGCGCACCCTGAGATGGACTACATAGTCAAGGATAAACTGACGTTGGAGAGAGTCATAGGGATGGAGTTTCTTGAACCCATTGACAAAAGCATATTTTACAATGGTAACAGCCTTGTCGATCTTAATATTTAATATCCCTTTTATTGTTTTGGTATATGAAAGATGTACCTTTGTCATTTTTTCCCAATAGATGAAAGACACTCGTTCAGTGACGTGCTTTTTTATGGAAACGAGGCCACACTGCTGATCTTTGACACTTTGTTCTTCTGTGTTGTCGACCTGGGATCCCAAAACTTTGTTCTAGCAGCTGTTCTTACTTACTTACAGCAAGCGGCAAGTATTCTAATTATCTCAGTGTGTTGTTTTCATTGTGGTGAAATGCACTGTGGCTATCATTAATATTGTTCTGTGTTTTGCAGATGTTTCGCTTCATCCGAAACACACTTGGAAGGAGGAACCTTGTCAATAAAACACTGGTGGATCAGAGATTTTTGATATAAAAATGTTGTTGAAGGTCCTTAATTTTTTTTAAAGTTGATCATTTTCAGTTTCGCCTTTTCAAAATCATTTGTACAATGCTTTTTACTGCTGGTTTATAATGTTGTATTTTTTTTGACATATTTCTACACTTTTTTTTAATTAAAAGGTTTTCATATGAAGGCAAAGTTGTGTTGAGTTTTGATTTAAAATCAAGGCCAACATCTGATTTGTATTACTGATACCACTTAATCTGAATGTTAAGATAAATGTACATTATCCATTTCAATACAGTACTGTGATTGACTAATATTTCAAATGAATTAAAACAATGCCGTAGTTATATCATAGATAATGCATGGTATATTTTGTGATATCAGCCTAAAATAGGTTTGTTTATTTGTTAAGCAATCACTTAAAGGTGTACTCTTGGACTCCGCCTCAGTGAATGATATATATTTTTGCCAGAATCAAATTATCTGTGCTTTTTATACTATTAAATGAAAATCTTAGTTAATAGTGATAGAAAATGAGAACATGGTGATACTCACAAGAAACCAAGTATTAATGCAGCACACAGTCATTTATTTTATTTTTAAGCTTAATGGGTGTCTTAACTGTCCGCACTACTAAAAAAGAGAAGTATTCATAGTATTCAATCAGTTATAATGATAAAAAATTTTTGTTCTTTTTTATGTTTGTTTTTCATGTCGCAAAGAACAATGTCCATGGAATAATTTGGAGAAAAGAACCTATTTCAGGGACCATGCAACTTGTGCGTGAGTTCTTTAAACGCCCCATGCGTGGCGTCATAGCGTACGTCAGGTCTCGGCCAATCAGCGCTAAGTGTGCGGTGCGGCGCTCAGAGAAACGATGCAGAGTGGAGGGGTCGGCTTCAAGCCATGCACTTAAATAACTTATCCACATCCAGCAGTTAAGGTAAGACCCAACGTGAGTACTTCCTACATTTTTCTGCGTATTTGTATATGCACCCACGTACGGAGAATTTGCACTATGAGTATTATAATGCTAGTGTTACAAATGAGCCATTTTCAGTAATAGAAACTAAAGTGGGTGTAACCTACAATTAGCTAAGGCTAAAGAAGTTAGCATACATTTGACCACTCTACCTATTCAATAGTCGTTATTTAGGAGATGTTGGCCTATTTATCTTGATTTCACTACAGTTTACAGCCGTATTAGACAAGAATAGGCGCGGGATATAGCTCCAATATTTTTATTTTTTACTTACCCTTTAGCTTGGAGAGGCTACTGATGTCAACATGGCAACTTTCTCGAAGACCTGGCACAGTACCTCGGTGTCGCAGTCGAGTTGTTTAACTAAGATGGAAGCATTTTAACGTCCCTATCGGGCAGCCATAATATACTATTATTGCATGACTGAAAGGTTATTTTTTTCTTCTTTTAATTGGAGCACAACAGCAGACTAAGAACGCAGGGAGTGTCGGTCACGAATACTTGTGTTTCTGGAGAAGCAAATGTCAGGACTGAATTACTGCTGAAGTTATTTTTACCTCCTGTGTGGCAATGCTGCCCGGGTGCAGAGGACTCCAGAAGGCAAGCCAGATTGTGTGGCTGTATGAAATTTAATAGTAAAAATGACAGAGCGTTAAAAAATAATAAAAAAGTCAATGTCTTGTGATGTGAGTGTTGAATAACACTACCTCTCTCTGAAATTATAGCACACCTACTTTCATCTGAATTACCAGAACAGTTCAAAGGGTTCCCTGCACTGAATGCAATGTCAACAGGATGTCTTAGTAAAAAGTGCACCTAAATATAAATATATGAATCATAGGAAATGGGCTTTAAAACTCATCTATGCGTGTACTAAACCACTCCTGGCCTCTGTTTGCTATATCTTCCTCCATCGACTCACCAAACGATTGCCTTCAGGGCTGACTTTCAAAGGCATGCAAGCCATTGTTTAGATGGTAGGAAGTATATAGATTACTTATGTAAATATTAAGCCTTTTACTTTTATTTTATGTCATATTTTTCCAGTGAGTCTGAATTGTTAACTAAGTGCACAGAGGTTCTTTTTAATACGACAATCAATTGGCCAATACCCTGTGAAATACCTTTGCTTTATCTGACCTAATTTGAAAATACAAAACGGGTCATTCAGGAATACAGGCTGAAGATGACAGATTATTATAGAGGAGGCAGTCAAACTGTATTTATTTTGTTGTATTTTCTGAGCTAAAGAAGGTCAATTGCAGGTATTGAGTCTTTCCCTGCTCCCAAAATCTCATCAACAAATTTCTGTTTGTTTGCACAGGGTTTGTTTAACAGTGCATGCAGAGGACACTTTGTTCCGCTGGGGTGTGTGCACTTTTGATTCTGGGTTGCCGTAACTTGGAGCTTTAGAAGTGTTTGGTTTTTCTCCAGTCAGTGTGTCCACATTTAAAGTGGTTTGTTTGTGTATACCTGCAGTGCACCGTAAGCAATGCCTGTTACATCTCAGCTGCTCAGGGGTTTGCCCCGTGCCAAGGTCTTTGCCTCCGGTCTGGTGCCATGTCAACACAACCAGTCCCTTTTTTTTCCCGCCACTCACCGTCGCGCCCCAAGACAAACGTCCCCCATCTTGGAAAAACAACAGCCATCAAGAAGCTACCAATCGTCCTCAGTGCTGTGCAGCTACAACCTCACTCCTCCTCAGGTCAATTCCATTCTGAAAGCCAATGAGTACAGCTTTAAGGTCAGTGGTGCCCCCCCATGGAAGACACTTTGCATTTGTTATGTTTGTTGTTTTAATGTGAGATTCTCTTGTGTGGGGATTTTAGGTTCCGGAGTTTGATGGGAAAAACGTGTCATCAGTTCTGGGTTTTGAAAGCAATCAGCTTCCGGCTAATGCTCCCATCGAAGATCGACGGAGTGCGGCGACGTGTCTGCAGACCCGAGGAATGCTGCTGGGTGTGTTTGATGGCCATGCTGGCTGTGCTTGTGCTCAGGTCAGGCTCTTCCTCTGAGTTGTTTAGATTGCTCTAGAATAGGATGAGACTTTTTTCATCCCACTATGGACAACTGTGTCAACAGTAGCATAAGGGCTAAAATTTAGAAAAAAATATATATATATTTTATTACATCCAAACAAATGGTGATGTTAATAAAGTAAGGCCGCCTTTACACTGCATGGTTCAAGTGACCCAATTCCGATTTTTTTTCCTCTCATTTGGCACAGATCGGATATGACCGGTGAGCGTGTAAGCAGGACAAAAGCGCGTGGATTCCGTTTTTCTCAGATCGGATACAGGCCTCCCTCATATGTGGAAATAAATCGGAAACGAATCAGATACGTGCATTTGCGTGTCCCATGTAAGCAGACAAATCGGATATTCCCCAGTAAATGCAAGTCGTACCTCAGTGACATCAACTCAGGAGGCCACCAACTGAGATCACATGACTTATTAAGGTGCTTTTGTGCGCTGATTTTGCTGTCAGCTGTTACCTTTCAGCCTCAGGCTTCAGACCGTAGTCGGAAACCGCTGTTATGTCCGGTCCGGACGCAAACGGTAACTGAAGAGGGACACTGTTGCTATGGAACAGGCTACAAGCCGTCTATTTCTTTGGGGGGCGTGTATGATGGGGACCGTGTGTGTGTGTAAAGAGAGAGAGGGGGTGTGAGCGCGGATCGGGGGAGTGTCAGAGAACCGTAAATCAAAAATAAGGTGTCTCCCCTAAAAGTTTTGGAGTCTTTCTTAACTCACTCTGGAGGCTGAGGGTTCAGAACGGAAAAGTGAACCCCGAGGAAATCTCCCGTGCGTGTCTGACCACGGTCGGAAAAGAGAAGTCATCACGCAGGAAAGGTTCAACCCTTGGATCAAACTGTTAGCACAACGTCTGCAAACACTCATTCAAAACTCAGAGAGAGCCGAGCAGCCCTCCTTTTTCTTCCCCTGTGCATCCCCTCAGGAGCGCCCAAGGCAACGCCTCCTTCCGTCGCCGCCTTGCCTCCATGACCGCAGTCACAAAAGTCCGAAAGAGGACCGCGGAAGGCGGAAATGCTGCTACGTAGTCCTCAGAACATCTACGTTTGATAGTTTCAGCATTGTATAGTGTAAATGCAAAAATCAGATACGGGTCACTTTTAAAAGATGATGTAAGCGGGTCGTCAAAAAAATCGGATATAGTCAGAAAATCGGATATGGGCATCAAGACCTGCAGTGTAAAGCCGGCCTAAGACGTCCCATATGTTTTATTGCCCTCTCCAATGAACAGAAATTCACAAATTTAAAGTAAAATAAAAATGCATTCTTTTTGTTGGTGCTGATTTATTCAGGAATCTGTATTTTTATTTGATCATTTCCACAAATTAAAATCTGCAATTGTACAGGAATCTGAAATGCTAACATAGAATATGGGCTGCAGGTCTTGCTGCACTGAATCTGTTTGCTCAAACCAACTCTCACTCCCCCTCCAGGCGCTGTGTGAGCGGTTGTTCTACTACATTGCAGTTTCCCTACTTCCCCATGATACCTTGTGTGAGCTGGAGGCTGCGGTGGAGGCGGGAAGGCCTCTCAGTCCCATTCTGCAGTGGCACAAACATCCCAATGACTATTTCAGCCGAGAGGCTCAGAAACTTTATTTTAACAGCCTTCGAACATACTGGCAGGAATTAATAGATCTTACCAGGTGAGAAACCTAGGAGAATCTGACAACATCTCAATAATGTTACACTATACTATATTTTTGGTTATCCTTCACAATTCTGGGTATTGTCTTCAAATGCACCGCTTTTTAACCTTCACATAAATTACGTCACGAAGTCCGTCTTCCTTAAGGTGTTGACTTTTCAAACTCGACTTTCAAGTTTTGTCATTTTATTGCCTGCACCGGAGCACCCACACCAACAGTGGCCCCGGTGTTTTCAGCCTCACTTCCTGCCCTTTAGCTTCCTGCTTATCACCCTTTGTCCGCCTGCAGCCCAGGAGAGATTCCGGAAACCCGGGAGGCGCTGCTCAATGCTTTCAAGAGGCTGGACAGCGACATTTCACTGGAAGCTCAGGTACAACCTTTACTGAAGGATGTGTGCAGACAGTTTTTGTACATTTCTGTCAATTTTTTTTATTTGATCATTATCAGTCAATAATACATATCAATTATAGACTCGAAGAGCAATATGGAGAATGACGACATTAGGATTAAAGCTAGGCTAATGAGACTCTGTGGTTACAAAATGAACTAAACGCATTTAGTTAAGATTATAAAACTAATGAAAAGTAAAAACCAAATAAAGGAATTCACGTTTTATTTTTTTAACTTGACTTGATACAAAATATAACAAGCAAGATATAAGAAAATGGAGCAATAATTTAAGTAAATTATGGGTTAAAAAGGGATGTTTTTCTTAAGTTTCTTTTTAATATTTCTGCACCAATAATGAAGCTCTCAGACCCTCTGGGAGGCTGTTCATAGACGAGGTCCACTCAGCACTGGAACGAGGCCTCTGTGGGTTTCTGTTCAGACTCCTGGGACTGAGAGCAAGGCTGCACCTGATGAACTATGGGTATTCAGCAGTTTAGCTAAACAGTAGGACAAAAACTACCGGTATTCAAACATTTATAAACCAATTAAAAAATCTTAAAACTGATTCTAAAGCTGACAGGGAGCTGGTGAAGACACTTCAACTCTGGTGTTATGTACTAAGAAAACTATAAAGTCTCAATTTATCTGAATACAACTTCTGTTTCTGTCTGGGCTCTGAACTTGTCTAAATGTGCAGTAAACTTTGAATATAATATTTAAAAGAAAACATGTTTAAAATACTTTTAAGCATAATTTATGAGGCTCCCCACATGGTTTGATCTTGATCTTGATAATGTCTAAATCCCATTCCATTTTATCCTCTTGTTCCAAATCTTGCTTTTTGCTTCACTCGTATAGATATTTACTAAACCTGATCTTTAGTATAAAAATATGAGGGTTTAACTGCTTTTATTTCCCCTCCAGGTTGGAGACCCAAATGCATTTCTTCACTACTGGGTTCTAAGAGTGGCCTTCTCCGGGGCGACGGCTTGTGTGGCTCACATTGACGGGCACGACCTGTATGTCCTTTGATGAAATCTGCTGGTCACATATTTAGGCTTGAATTAAAACAAAATTAGTCTGACTTCCCTAGAATGATCTGGAGGGAATCTGACTACAACAGTCTAAAGTTAACTTAGAATTAATAAGACGATAACAGTCATTTATCATTTTTCTGGCTTTGATATTTCTTGCTTTGTGTTGCGTTATGAGACGACCTTTATTTCCAAACTGCTGAACAGAAGTGTTCAACCGTTGTCTACCCTTTGTTTTCACAGCTTCATAGCTAATGCAGGAGATGCTCGGGCGGTGCTGGGAGTGCAGGAAGAGGATGGCTCCTTCACTGCTCACACACTCTCCAATGACCACAGCGCCCAAAATGAAAGCGAGGTCGCTCGCATACGAAGTGAGCACCCGCCATCGGAAAGGAAGACAGTCATACGTCAGGTAGTCTTGTGTGCGAATCTTAAGCGTTCTTTTATGGTTAAACAGATTTAGATCCTCTCCTTCTTTGACCTCAGGATCGACTGTTAGGTCTGCTCATGCCTTTTCGGGCATTTGGTGACGTGAAGTTCAAGTGGAGTATCGAACTGCAGAAGCGAGTTCTGGAGTCTGGACCTGATCAGCTCCACGAAAATGAGCACACAAAGTTTATCCCCCCCAACTATCACACACCCCCATACCTGACTGCTGAGCCTGAGATCACGCATCACAGACTTCGACCACAGGATCGATTTATGGTGAGAAGTCCCGCATCATAGGAATATTTGCACATTTCTGCATGTGTCTGTTTGTGTTTTCCAGATTCAGGCAAGACACGGATTTAAAGTTCCTCAGAAAGGAAATGCCCCCATAAAGATGGAGAATCTTGCTTTTAGGGATATTTTATTAACAGACTTTCTATTTTAAAAAATTCAGCAGTTTTCTGCAGTTTCCTGTTCAAGTAGATCTTAAACTAGTTAATCAGACAAAATGAAATTGCTGCTGTGTTTAAAAAACTCTTCAAATGCACGGCTATACATTTTAGAGATTAGGTGCTGAACAACTAACCATTACTATGAAGAAAGTTTTAAACATGGAGAGAAAATGGGGATGTTATAAAATACAGAATTGTTATTGTGTTTGGGTAAACGACCGGATACGTTTCCAGTGTTAAAACTTTAAACTGTTAAACTTTGCAAAGCAAAAAAGTGAAGATTTCATGAAGAGAAACAGCAGCTCTCATTTCTACAGGCACATGGGAAGTACAGTTTTGTTTTTAAGGTTGACTGCCTTTAAACTCTAAAGAGTTATTTCAGACCAAAAAAGGAGGGGGCAAAAAGCAGACATATAAAATCCAGAGGGAATCCATTCAGACTGTTGAGTAGATTAGAAATGTGGACATCAAGTCTGAACCCTCAACATCTACTCCCTCTGCAAAATGCTGTGGTGAAAGAAGGAAGCAAAAACATCAAATGAAAGGACTGAGAGCATCCTTTTAGTAGATGGAATAGTTTAGCTTAGGGAACAAACATCAAACTACCACCAGATTCTGAGTCACTGCTAATTACTTGTGATAACTGAATTATGAGCTTTTCATACTAATGTGTGGATCATTGTCCTCATCTAAGGGGGAAACTCTGTGCCACTGGTGCACCTTTTTTCCTTTGAGGTACCCAAAAGTGCACAGTGATATAGGAACAAAAAGCATACAGAATTCCAATTTTCTATTATTCACACAGATTCAGGGTTTATGACTGTTTATTTTTATGTTTCTCTTAATGTAGTTATTTAAAAAGGCGTTTGTGAGAAGTAAATCAAAATTAGTTATTTGTAGTATTTTGTCTTAAGGGAACAGTTGATATTTATTGATTAGATATTTTTACTTGATGCTCCTTGTGTTTACAATGTGTTGAGAGACGCTCCAGATTATAGAGCGTCTTATAGTCTCATCTTTGATCCACTGTAAAAGCATCCCCTGTCTTCTTTTAGTTATGATTATGCCACTATATGCCAAAATAAAAAAACAAAACAGTTGATATCTAGGACGCAGTTTTTACAGTAGCGTATTAGAAATGTGCCTCTTAGTTGTGAGCGGATTAAACTTTCACTGCAGGAAACCAGCTCAGAGGTCAGTGAGCAAAACCAAATTTCATTTATCAGGCCCACTGGATTCAAAGTAAAAGTAAAGGATTTTAAGTTATGGTCTGAAAATGCAGTAACCTGATGCTGTTTTCTGCCGTTAGGTAATCGGCTCAGACGGTCTGTGGGAGACCCTCCACAGGCAGGAGGTGGTTCGCATCGTGGGGGAGTATTTAACAGGAGTACATCAGTGCCAGCCCCTCAAAGTGGGCGGCTACAAAGTCACTCTGGGACAAATGCAGGGGCTACTGGAAGAGCGAAAGACCCGAATGTCGTCGGCTTTCGAGGATCAGAACTCTGCCACCCATTTAATGCGCCACGCGGTGGGAAACAACGAGTTTGGTACCGTGGACCACGAGAGGCTGTCAAAAATGCTGTCACTGCCAGAGGAGCTGGCTCGCATGTACCGCGATGACATCACCATCATCATCACTCAGTTCAACCCTCATGTGATCGGAGCTCAGAGACAGGAAGGGCAGACCTGAGCTGTCGCCAACCACCTCTTGAGACGTTCACTCACACTTCTGCAGCGTTTTGTGCTGAAAATTCAGTGCTCTTCTGTAGACATGCAAATGTGACACGGTACTCTGCCATGACATTTTAACACTTTTAATATAAAAATGTATCCTAAAGAAGTTTTTTTAAATTAAGAGATCTGTTAAAAACTAGATCTAAAAAAAAACTAAAGGTTATTTATGCTGCTAGTCTTGCCTGGCAACTTTTATCTCACACACTTTGCAATGTTGCTGAAATATCATTATTACAGATATTTGTGTTTCAAAGCAAAAACCTTGTGTTTTTTTAAAGATTCAGCTGGATTGAAGTTACAAAAATCCCTTCCAAGTAAGAAAAGGAGTCACCACAGATTTTTACAGGTCTTTGTCCTTGGGGATTTCTGTGCAAACTGCTACATTTCTGCATGCTCGTTAATAAATATTTCCTCTTTAACGCTGAGAGGAAATGTCAGTTTGCGAGTTGTAGAATGAATTAGATCCATGTTCACAAGAGATCTGGTTTTGTTACAAAAAAAAGTTAAACCACATCATTTTTGAGGTTACAAATATTTATTTTGACATAAACACGCACAAATGCTTGTAAGTTGATGAGTCACTGATATGTTTCTATGTTAAAGCTGTTCACAGAAAGACAAACCGTTTGAGTTGTCAGAAATGAATCTTGGATTGGTGCAGTGTTTTGTCACTTGCAGAAGCCTTATGGAAGTGAGTTATTAGTCTTTTTTGCGTTATGCAACACTGCGTTGGCCGCCTGCTCCTGCTGAGGCTCTGCGCTGCTGCTTTTCCAAATATTTTGAAGGTTAAAAGAGAGTCATCAGTTTTCCTGACGGGTCTTTTGCTACATGTTTCTTTTGGCTTGGGGTTTGGTTTTTCTCCACAGCGGTGGTTCAATACCATTTGAATTTTGATGCTCAACAGTTACTTATAAATCACAGGGTCGTGACTGCTAAAGGGTATTTCAGGCCAGGTGTGTATTTGAAATTTGTTTTAGCTTTGGATATTAATTAATTATCTATGTTATGCATTTCCCTGTATATGTAAATAAATGAATGAATAAAACATTTAACAAGTAGCACCTGGTTCTGTTTGTGTTTGTTGATTCAACAGGTGATGGTTGTGTCACGCCTCTGAGTGCCTAGGGATGTACACAGGACGTCCAGCACTCGTACAAACACCTGACGGACTTAAATTCAAATTTGTACTAAAATCAACTGGAGTCATTACTAATGTACTATTAGTGATCAACTGTTTTATGGTGGTAACATAAGGAAGCATTTCTGTCTCATATTTCAAAATAAAAGTCAATACCTGACTTCTTAGGTTTTACTGTTATCAGACACGGTTGGGCTTCAAAACTGTCCAACTGAGAGGAAAACCGCCCAACCTGGCAGCACTAGTATTTGGCAAGGCAGCTGTGTTGCATTTTGGGATCTGTAGTTAATGTTACTGGTACATACCACTACATATTGCCGAGACATTAATAAAAACAACATAAAATTATCTCACAGGCTGGATATAATTACACGATGGGCCGGATGTGGCCCCTTGAGTTTGACACACGTGCTGCATGGTCACATGTCTTTGCAAAATTTAAAGTGTTTCCACACATTTGACTGTAATGATGGTTGGATCATTTTATGCTGACATCACATGTGTGTAGTCTGCTGTGATAACCATTTTTACATAATACTAAAATAAACATACTGTGCCTTAATCCAAGTGGTATTTACCAAGATCGATTATCAATTTATCTCGTTTTGAAATGATTTTTTTAATGGTATAGGTTCATTTGATCAACCACTTGCCTCGGTTAGATCGATCTGGTTAGATTTTTGGAATATATATCGCTTCATCTATTTATCGCTACACCTCCAGAAAACAATGACATCACTCGTTGGATATTGAAGGTGAAAATGGAGAGTGAAATGGGAGGGGCATGTTCACTGGAGTTTACTCCACTCACCTCAAGCATGCCAAAAATGGTTTAGGGAAGGCAAGTTTATTTGTATATTACTATTCGTACAGAAAGTAATTAAAAGTGCTTCACAAAACAGGGAAAAAGGCATTAAAATCACGATACATAACTGTGCGAAGATTAAAAACATACATAATCATTCTAAAATTTACTTTAAAATAAAGGAAAGAGAAAAGAAAATGAAAAGAGGTGTCGATAAGGACACGGCTAAACAGGAATGTTTTGAGTCTAGATTTGAACCTTAGCACAGTGGAGGCCTGTCTCACAACCTTAGGGAGACTGTTCCAGCTTTTAACTGCATAAGATTAAATGCTGATTCCGCTGGTTTAGTGGGCGAGATTAAGAAAATTAAGTAACATCAATAATGTAGTGGCAAAATATATTTTATTGGTCTGGTCACAAATATTCTGAGGGAACAAATTACTGTTTTATGGCAGCAAATTTTTTTTTTATTTTTGTTGCTTTTTGCCCATGTCAGGTCACAGGCTGCTAAAAAATGACTAATAAACGTGAAATACATAAGGGTTAATGGGCGACGAAGTTTGCATTATCACTTTTTAACGCACGCTGTAGAAGCCTGAGGTTGCTTCCACGAAGTGCATTAAAAAGTGATAATGCAAACTTCGAAGGCCATTAACCTGCTTATAACATGGTCACCCAGAAAAAAAATAAACATTAACCAGTTTTTAGGCCTTAGTTCTTGTTTTTTTTGTTTTTCCGATTTCGATCACTTTTTAAAAAAAAAAGACTGTGTGTTACGTGGTGCGGCACGTTTTCACGTTACCGCTGCAGTCATAATTCGCGATATAAAGCAATATATATATGCTGATCGTGCCGATGGGTTGAATAAAGCATCAGATCAGAGAGACAGTTCACCTTTTACAGGTTGTTTTTGTCCAGATGATGAAGCAGTATTCCAGTATTCACCCGGACCATGGCATAAATAAATTTAAAGTGAGGACATGTAATAAAAATGTCTATAATGTACAATTTTTGGATAGAAAGCGTTACAAATGCCAAATATAGATATGTTGAGTATCAAGGTGATCTAAATGAATCAAAGACATAAATCGCATATTTAGCACATATTAGATGATGCTGGTTTAGGCACTGACTCACCTACTGTTGATATTACCAGTTTTGTTTTATTTTACATTCCAGAGAGATCATTGCTATGTAGCTAGCATCATCAACATCTCCCTACTTTATTGTTTTCTTTGTAAAAGTATGCCAGTCATTTTGGACAATGAAGATGCTTCAAAATAAGTATTTGTTGATAGTTTGATGTGCACAGTGATCAATAACTCCACCCCTCCCCCTGTTGTTTGATCCAAACGACTCTTAAGTAAAGCTTTCTTCAAGCTTGTGTCCTAACTTTCCTCAATGTTGTGTTGCTTTTTTTGCAGAGCTTTTCCATGCGACATCCAGAAAGAGGAAGTTACAATACTCACCTTAAGGGGTGACTGCTGGGAAACAGAGGAGGCTTTCTCCATGTAGCAGCACCCCCCAACCCTTTGACTCTAATAACGGTAAGATGAATTTAACACTTTTGATTCTTCTAAGTACTAGTTATTGCATTCCAGTGAGATCATTGCTATCATCATCAACATCTGCCTCCTTTTTTGTTTTCTTTGTAAAAGTGTGCCTGTCGTTTTAGACAATAAAGATGGATCACAATTAGGATTTGTTGATAGTTTGACGTGCACAGTGATCAATAACTCCACCCACTCCATCTTCCATGATGTTACTGGTTCAGGGTGAAGTAAAGACAAAAAGATGAATTACTTTGAATGAAAGCCTAAAATTTGCTATTATAACTGAAAAAAATGATGTTTCAAAACAATTTCTCCTAATGTTTTTTTGCATGTGTGGGAATAGTGCGGGGTCAGCACCCCCCACCCCCCAGACAAATAGTGACCCGACAGTGATCTGTGTGGCTTTGAAAAATCTCCGGCTTTTAATTGTTTTTAACTCACGTTTACTACACAATTTTCTGGCAAAATCCTGATATTGATCAATATAATTGGGTTATAAATCAAGTATTGCACAATAGTAGTCAGATATGATAAAGGTTATCTGATTTATAAATAATAAAGTGCTATGTGAATGTCCAGTCAACATGAAAAATAAAATGTAGTGAATTGTTCTTTTGACCCAGACGTCTCCTAAGTGAACACATGCCAGGTTTGTGTCTCCTAACAGTTCTTATTGTTGTTTCTTTTTTTGCAGAGCCTTTCAATGCGACATCCAGAAAGAGAAAGTTACAGTACTCACCTGAAGGGGTGACTGCACAGAAAAGGAGGAGATTTTCTCCACGTAGCAGCACTCTACACCCTGTTGACACTGATGGCGGTAAGAGGATTTTAACACTTGATTTTTCTCAGTGATAGCAAACTGATTACTGCACTCAGTATTTGACCTTAGAAGCTGGTTTTAACTTAAACAAACAGCAGGATACTTAAAAAAGCAAAACAAATGCATTTTTATTTAAATTAATTGGAGAAACATTTGCAAAAAAATATGTTGTTTAGTTAAATATATCAAAGGATAAATTGAAAATGTCCAAATGTTTTAGAGCTCATCTTCTGAAAACCTCTGTTTGTCATTGAAACTATTTTCACACAGAAAATTTCTGAATTTTTCTAAAAAATAAACCTAAAAAGACAAAAAAAAAGTCATAAAAATCTATATTTTGTTTTCGTGTACATTTTTTAAAGTCCCCTCATTTTTGTTTAATTTGCACAATAAAATAATTGTGCATAAAATAATTTTCTATTCTGTGATGAATAGGAAATGTAAGGTTGATTGTCTGTTATTTCCATTTATGACAGATGTTTTGTCAAAGGTTTGGCAAATACAGAAAACATTAGGGTCTCTGTGTTTTTACCTAAACTTTAAATAGTTACTTAAAAGTCACTTTGTTTTAAACATTAAATGAAAAGATCAAAGTAGAAAGAAGATTTAATGTGAATACTCAGTAATGTTTGACAGAGAGTAAGAAATTAAAGCAATAATTTCATGCAGTCCTTTAGCAGCTCTTCTAAAGCTGTTCTGACTGTGAGGAAAATGTGACCATTAATGAATTTACAGAAGCTTTGATCTTTGGCCTTCAGAAAAAAATTGGAATCCTTTCATTCTTAAGTTACTTTTTCTTTACAGTTTCTCAAATGTGTGTCTGCTCTTTTCAGAAGATTCCAGAGAAAAGGAAGAAGCACAAGACGAGACAAGCAACCAAAACCAATTTGAAGGTAAAAATAACAGGTTTCTAAATAAGTGTAGGACAAAATTAAAATCCTGTTGAAATAGCTTTTCCTCACAGTCATAATGGAACTTATCTGCTGTGTCTCTGCAGTAAAGTACGAGAAGCGGGCCCTGCTGGGAGAAGGAGGCTATGGGTCCGTTTATGCTGGCTTTCGCGTTGCTGATCGCTTCCCAGTAAGTGTGACATAGAGAAGCTGTTGATGGAGCAGATCAGGAGGGAAATGCTCACCAAAGCTCTGTTTGTGTCTTACAGGTTGCGATCAAATACATACCACAATCCAAGGTCTTACGGCAAACCGTAGGTTTAGCCGCAGTCACTGGTGCTCACCTGAAGTCTCACCTGTGCAGCTTCTCACCCTCATCTTTCCTGGCATTTTACAGGATAATGAAGGCAAGCAGATACCTACAGAGGTTCTGATAATGCAAAAGGCGGCTGATGGAGAGGTGGGGTCCACAGCTGCTGTGTTACTGCTTGACCACTATGACCAGGAAGACGACTTGATCCTAGTCATGGAGAGACCCACGCCAGTCGAATGCCTATTCGACTATAGAGTCAAAAAAACGATGCTGGAGGAAGATGAGACCAAGGTAGGCGGGTTCAGACATGACCACCTGCTGACAGTGGGTCCTTAATTTCTTTTTCTCCCTCTGAGGAGGAGGTCTTCTTCCGTGTGTTTTTTCTCAGAGTGTTCTGTATCTTCTGTCTTCCTCAGATCATCCTGAAGCAGCTTGTAAAAGCTGCTAAAGAGCTGGAAGACAGGGAAATCTTCCACCAGGATATCAAAATGGAGAACATTCTGGTGGAGACCAGCTCCACTGTCCCGCGTGTCCGCCTTATTGATTTCGGCCTCAGCAGCTTCACAAAGAGGGACACAATGCACAAATATGTCTGGAGTGAGTGATCAGCCTTTTGCTTCAGTTTTGCACTATATTTGCAGGGGGGGGGGGGGGGGGGGGCAGATGCGTAGTAACACAGTGATCCAATAACTAAGATGGGAACAGCTGACAGAAAGTCACATAAAATTGGGATTAAAATGTGTTTTATTTTTTTTGGGTGTTTTTTTTAGAAACGACGTGTCAAGACCCCCCTGAATTCACACATTGCCGCTCCTATTCAGCCGGGCCCACCACGGTGTGGCAGGTTGGGGTGGGTAACATTCGAACTTCTACACGAACGTCCTTTCCATGCCAAAACAAAATTTTTTGGAAGGACTTGAAGCCACGCCCGGAGCTGTCTAAAGGTAAAAAAAAACAAAACATCTTAACTTAACTGAGTGGATGGATCCCTGCATCTGTCAGCTTCATCTTTTTACTCTTCTTTTTCATAGACTGCAAGGACTTCCTGGAGAAATGTCTGGCCTCACTCCCACACTGCAGGCCAGCATTAGAAGATCTTCTTCTTCATCCATGGCTGAGTGGATAAAACCACCCAGTCATGACGAGATGGAGAAATAAAAAATGTAAAAAAATAATAATAAATAAATAAAATAAAAAAATTATAAAAAAAAAAAATAGAAAACTAAATAAATACATAAAAAATACATTACCTGAAGGGGAAGTTTCGGGGGGCATCGGCCGATGGCCTTTACAGGTCTGGTACGCCGGTGTCCTTGCTCAGCTTCTCCTTTAAAAGCGGTTGGGTCATATTTACAACCCTTCACCGAGGTGCAGCCCCTCATCTAAGGCCCAGGATCGACGACCAGCTATGGGTTACAGGCATCACCACCAGCCCCTGAGGATGCAGCGCCTCGTCTGTTGATTGTAAGTAAATGGCCGCTCTTCAAAAAAGCTTCTCCCTCTAAAAAAAACCCTTTTATTAGACTCATAGTTGCATAATTACCCAAGTCATTTGTGGCCAGATATTGATATCTGACACAAAACGTCATTTTGCTTGCCAAAAAGTGTTTTTTTCTACAAATGCAACCCTTCTATCTACACACATTCATTGTGCATCATTGTTTAAATTTTGTAGGATCCACAACCAGCCATGGAGAACAGGCATCACCACCAGCAACTGAGCTGAGCCAGGATACAGCGCCTCTTCTGTTGATTGTAAGTTTCTGGCTCTTTAAAAAAGCTCCTCCCTCTAAAGCAAAAAGTAAAACTCGTTTGCCTCATAGCATAATTGCCTATGTCATTTTTTGGTCAAATGTTAATTTCTGCCACAAAATGCCATTTTGCTTGCTAAAAAGTGTGTTTTTTTCCACTTTTTAAGAACATTCAAATATGGCGTAGGCAGTTATAATATGAGGCTGACGATTCGTTATTGATCTCACCATCTCTTTTAGTCTGTCTTTGTAAATTACTGGTCCCTCCTTCAGTAAAGTTGATCACAATATTTTATTTATGCGTTCGGTTTCATTGCAAACCAAAAAATGAAACCGTGATTTTCAGTCAATATTTCATAAGGAAAATATTACATTGTAGATGTTTACATTAGTATGGATTTATATTTGTGCCAGATCTTTTAATCCCTTAACAGAGGAGCTGTCACCAGCGAAAGCAAACAACCTGCTTTTTGAATTACCTCAACTCTTTGACTGTTTCCACAATCTAATTCCAACGGATTCTGAAAGCTTAGAAAAGGAACTTTGTGCTGATATGAAACGGTAAAATATGTGCAAAGCTTTTAAAGTGTTGAATATCCCCTGGAAGCTGATGGATGCAAATATCAAAAACTTCCATTTAAAATTTTTCTTCATTCAGCAAAGTTGAAAGCAAAATATAATTGAAATGTTTTTTTCAAAATTACAAATAAATTAAGGCGTCACAGGGATTTCATGCGCAGATTGGCCTTTCTGAGCTTTCAGAATCCAATGGAATCACGTTAATTGCATAAACAGTGAAAGAGTTACAATAATTCAAGGAGTGTTAATGCGAGGTTAAGTACAATGTTTGGTAAATCAATCAAAAGTAGGAAGTTGCAAGAGAAAGGTCTCCAGTGGCGGATAGACTAAATGTTTCTCCAAATGCAACCCTTCAATTTACATCCATGGATTGTGCATCACTGCATTAATTTTGCAGTCTTGTTTCTTTTCAACAAAAATTTCTTTTTTTCATTTTCACTGGTTTTAGTTTCACTGCTCAAACTTAACCTCCGATTGTTTCTATTTCAGTCGCATCACTTGCTCTTTCAGTTGCAAATCCTTGTGTTTGTAGTTTTTAAACTGACACATTTGTCACTGGAGCATCACTGCATTCATTTTGCAGGATCCACAAGCAGCCAGGGAGAACAGGCATCACCACCGAGCTGACCCCGCATTCAGCGCCTCTTCCACCAATCGTAAGTTTCGGACTGCTCTTAAAAAAAAAACTCCTCCCTCTAACAGAAAAAAAACCTCTCGTTAGCCTCTTAGCATGATTATCAATTAATTAATGTCCCCATAAGGAGGGGGGGGCAAAGGGGGAGGAGGTGGGGTAAAATATCAAACACTTAAGTTAAAATTTAGATTGGAAGAAAAAAGGAGGACTTTGCACAAATATACTCCTGATTTTCTATTAAAGTGTAGAATCCTAAACGTCAAACAAAATCTGTCCAACACAAGAAACGCAGATTCAGTTCAGCTGCTGGACAGAAAAACATAAACACAAAGGGAAGGAAAAGAGTGACGTAAAGCTCCTCCCCCTTAAAATATTTGTTATTAATCTCAATGCCTCTTTCTGTTCTGGTCAAGGACATATTTGAAAAAAACATTGTCAGACCAAAGTAAAATATTCTAAAACTAAAATTTAGATTCAAACACAAAAAGGCATGTACATTTAAATATACCCCAGATTTTCCCTTAGATTGTAGAAAAAAGCCCCAAATTTAAAACAAAATGTGTCTAGAACAAGAGGCTCTAAGATTCCAAAGTAAATGAGGAAAAAGGACAGAAAGAGGAAAAAAAAAGTGACGTCCCCTTAAGGGGGGTGGTGGCGGGCTAGGGGGGGTAGTGGGTGGGCCATGTGTCCTCTGTCAATTGCTGGTTGATGGCCCCCCTCAAAAAGCTCCTCCCCCTTATAATATTTGTTATTGATCTCAACATCTCTTCCCTTTCTGGTCAAGGACATAATTGAAAACAATTATCAGACCAAAACAACAAATTCTAAAACTAAAATTTAGATTCAGACACAAAAGAGAGTGTTTGTATAAACATACCCCAGATTTTCCCTTAGATTGTAAAAGAGAAGCCCAAATTTAAGACCAAATCCATCTAGAACAAGAGGCTCTAAGATCCATTTGCTCGGCTGCTGGAACGAAATAGAGGAGAGAGGACAGAGAGGAAAAAAAAAAGTGACGTCCCCTTAAGGGGGGTGGTGGCGGGCCAGGGGGAGGTAGCGGTGGGGCCATGCCTCCTCTGTCAATTTGTGGTTGCTGGCCCCCCCTCAACAAAGCTCCTCCCCCTTAAAAAAACATTTGTTACTGATCTCAACGTCTCTTCCCTTTCTGATAAAGGACATTATTGGAAAAAAACAGAACAAAATGAAATATTCAGAAGCTGGAAAGAAAACGAGGAAAGAGGACAGAAAGAGGAAAGGAAAAATTGACGGGGCCTGGGGGGGCAATGGGGGGGGAGGGGCGCTTTTTCTGTTAATTGCTGGTTGATGCCTCCCTTCAAAAAAAGCTCCTCCCCCTAAAAATATTTGTTATCAAATAAAACGAAGTGCAAAGCAATCAGGGGGCTAGTCTGTCTGTAAATTCCTGACCCTTCCTTCACTAAAGCTCCTCCCCTAAACAATATTTCAGTAAAGCTCAAACCAACAGTTAAAACTGTCAATCTTCAGTCAGTATTTCAAGAGCAAAACATTGCGTTTACATTATTACGTTTGGATATTTAGTTAGGTATGCCTTTTTGAGCAAGATTTTATTTTAGTATCCAATAAACATTAGTAACACATTTGTAGTAAAAGGTCTGCTCAGAGTGCTACCAACAAAAAGTATTATTGGAAAAAGCTAAGTCATGCAATTAGGGCCAGAGGATGTTAATGAAGCTTAAAACAAAGAATGTTTTGTTGGAAAAAACCCCACAAAGCTTTATGCAGTGATGCATAATTCATATTTGTAGGCTGAAAAGTGTTGGATTTGCAGAATCATTTAGTCTTTACACCTCTAGAGAAATTTAATTTGCACTTTCCTATGCTTGATTGATTTACCAAAAGTTTTGCTTAAAGGATTTGGCACAACAATAACTTTATACATTTGTACTGACTGATTAAAAACAAGTTTAGTAGTAAACGAAAAGTTTAAAAACAGCTAATTACAAATAATAAATAAAAGTAAAATTCAAGCACAAAATAAGTTTATACAAACATGGTTTTCCTAAAGAGTGTAGAAGTGAACCTCAAATGTAAAACATCTGTTCATCACCATTTCTTCTCTCTGTCCGGCCCACCAACACCACCAACCGGGCACCACCAATCATCGAGCCGGCGCAGCCTGTCACTGAGCCCCTCATGGCTCTTCACCTGAGGGGCGATCATTCATCGAGGCGCGGCCCTTTACTGAGGCGGGGCCCATCACCGAGGCACAGCTCTCAACCAGCAAGCCCAGCCCGGATCATCACCAAGGGCCCATTGACGAGCAGCCATGGGGCACAGGCATCACCATCAGCCACCGAGTTGACCCGGGATTCAACGCCTCTTCTGTCAACTGTAAGTTGGTGCCCCCCCCTTAAAAAAAAGTCCCTCTCCTACAAAATAAACTTTTGTTAGCCCCATAGCAGAGGTCATTTTTTAAAACAATGTTTTTTGCCAAATGTTGATATCTGCCTAAAGATACCATTCCACTTGCTGAAAAGTGTCTTTTTTTCCAGCTTTCTAAAAATATTCAAAAAGAATTAGTAATTATGCTATGAGGCTAACGATTTGTTATTAAACTCGAGATGTCTGCAGTCTGATAAAGGACATAATCAAAAACTTTCCTAAAAATAAATAACATCATAAAACTAAAATTTAGATTAAAGCACAAAGGGTGTTAATACAAATTTACCCCTGATTGTCCTGTAGAGTGTAGAGTAAAACCCCAGATTTTAAACAAAAGCAAGCAAATTGAGCCTCTTGTGTTGGACAGATTTTTTTATTTTATTTGGAACAACGGAAAAAAAAAGGAAGAAGTGGCGTCCCCATAAGGGGGGTGGTGGCGGGCCAAAGGGGGAGGAGGTGGGGAGTGGGCCATGTCTCTTTTTTTACTAATTTCTAATTCCCGGCCCACCTTCAAAAACCTTTTTTCCCCTAAAAAAAAGCTTTTGTTAGCCTCATAGTATAAGTAATTTTTTAGGTAATGTTTTTGGCCAAATGTTGATATCTGCCTAAAGATACCATTGCACTTGCTGAAAAGTGTCTTTTTTCCAACTTTCTAAAAATATTCAAATCTGAGTTAGGCAGTTATGCTTTGAGGCTAACGATCTGTCATTGATCTTGAGATCTCTTTACTGTCTAGTAAAGAACATAATTAAAAAAAAAAAAGGTTTCGTTAGAATATCACATCCGGAAACAAAAATTTAGATTGAAGCACAAAGGGTGTTAATACAAATGTACCCCTGATTGTCCTGTTGAGTGTAGAATAAAACCCCAAATTTAAAACAAAATCAGCCAAGCAAACTGAACCTAAGAGCCTCTTGTATTGGACAGATTTTTTATTTTATATGGAAAACAAGAGAAAAAGGAAGAAGTGACGTCCCCATAAGGGGGGTGGTGGTGGGCCAAAGGGGGAGAAGGTGGGGTGGGTCATGTCTCTTTTTTTATTAATTTCTAATTGCTGGCCCACCTTTAGAAACCCTCCTTCCCCCCCAAAAAAGCTTTTGTTAGCCTCATAGCATAAGTAATTTTTTTGGCCAAATGTTGATATCTGCCTAAAGATACCATTCCACTTGCTGAAAAGTGTCTTTTTTCCATCTTTCTAAAAATATTCAAAAAGAATTGGCAATTATTCTATGAGGCTAACGATTTGTTATTGATATCGAGATCTCTGCTGTCTGATAAAGGACATAATCAAAAACTTTCCTTAGAATGAATACCATCATAAAACTAAAATTTAGATTAAAGCACAAAAGGCGTTAATACAAATTTATCCCACATAGAGCAAAGAAGAGAATCCCAAATTTAAAACAAAATCTGTCCAACAGAAGAGGCTAAGAGTCAGTTTGCTCGGCTGCTGGACAGAAAAACAGAAGAAAAAGGAAGAAGTGACGCCCCCATTGGGGGGGGGGGGGGGGGATGGAGGGCCAAAGGGGGAGGAGTTGGGGTGGGCCATGTCTCTTTTTTATTAATTTCTAATTGCTGGCTCACCTTCAAAAACCCTCCTTCCCCTAAGAAAAATAAAATCTTTTGTTAGCCTCATAGCACATTTGTCAGTCATTTATAGCCAAATGTTGACATCTGCCTAAAGCTACAATTGCACTTGCTGAAAATTGTATTTTTTTCTGCTTTCAATAAACATTTATGTGAGTTAGGCTGTTATGCTATGAGGCAAACGATCTGTTATTGATCTCGAGATCTCTTTTCTGTCTAGTAAAGGATAGAATAAAATAAAAAAGTTTTTTTTAGAATATCACATCCTGAAACTAAAATTTAGATTTAAATCACAAATAGAAATGGACCCCTTATTTTCCTGTGGAGCGTAGAATAAAACCCCAAATTTTAAAACAAAATCCGTCCAACGGAAGAGGCTCTGAGGTTCCGTTTGCTCGGCTGCTGGACAGAAAAACAGGAGAAAAAGGAAGAAGTGACGTCCCCATAAGGAGGGGGGGGGGTGGAGGGCGAAAAGGGGAGGGGTGGGAGATGTCTCTTCTGTCCCCCTAAAAAAAGCTCCTCCCCCTAAAAACAGTTTGTAAGTATAACATCAATTAAAAAGAGGAGCAAACATTTATCAAATTTTTTAGATATTTAGTTAGGTATGCCTTTTTGAGCAAGGTTTTATTTCAATATCCAATTGGAAAAAAAAATACAATCATTATTTAGCATTTAGGTTTTGCAGAAATCCAACTTTCAGATTTGTAGCATTAGCTTTGGTCAGATTACTACCAACAAAAACAATATTCGAAAAAAGCTAAGTGTGTGTCATGCAAATAGAAGACTTAAGATGCTGAAGGTATAAGACAAAAGGTGAACAAACAAACAAAGCTAAATAAATAGGTTGCCAGTCTGTCTCAGGGCACACAATCACTTCTACACACACTCACACATGCACAGCGTGGGACAATTTAGAGAGTTACCAATTACCCTATGAAGCAAGGAGTTGGACTGTGGGAAGAAATCAGAGTCCCAAACATACACGCACGGGGAAAACGTGCAAAGTTCAGGAAGTCCCAGCCCGGACTCAAACCCAAAAGCGCTGACCACTGCTCCACCGTGCAGCCCCTGATGTCATCCTGTCTGTAAGAACAGAAAGTGGATTTCACTTCCTTCTTCAGCTCATGGAAACCAGGTTAGTGGTAAAACAGATAAGGAAACTTCATGTTTATTTTATATTTTTGTCTGTGTCCATGTTAATGTATTTGTGAGTTCTTTGAGTGTATGTATATTGGGGCGAAAAGAGTTTAGTTTAATGATTGGTTATTGTCTCGAGATCTCTTTTCTAGCAAAGGACATAATTAAAAAAAAATTCTTCAGAATATTCCATCCAAAAACCTACATTTACATTCAGCCATTTAGTCAGCCACCAATTGTAAAAATTATCCCACTTAAAAAGATGTTATTTTAATTATAGATTCAAATCAACTGGGGAGACAAAAATTAGTAAAGAAAAGTCAGAAAAAGACTAAGTCTGACATTTTAAGAATTTATTTGGAAACTATGCTGGAAAAAGTATTTGTTCAACTATATAAAGTTATACTTATCTTATTATAAATGTATTATGGTCTCCTAGTTGAAGTGTTTTTATGATGAAAATTACAGACATCTCTCATATGTTAGGTGGGAGATCTTGCACTATTGGTGGCTGATTATTCTTTTTTGCCCCCTTGTCTATGTGTGAGCAATGTTTGTTTGTGTGTCAATGTGTGTGTGTGTGTGTATACCCTAGATCTTCTCTGTTGATTTTTTTACTGATTTTTCTTCCTTTTACTAACCTGAAAGATAACTGTAGACGATGTTTAGACCTTTTCCGACAGGTTGTCTACCTTTTTGGACAAGAAAATGAAGACCAGACTAAAGACAAACTGAAAAATGTCATTCATCAATTGAAAGAAGGAACTTCACCCCAGATCTTGTCCTCCTCCACCCTCAGCATCTCTGGAATCAACATCCCTAATTACTGCAGATGTTATGGGGTCTTCATGTCCTCATCAGGTCGTCCTGCTGGAGAAATCCTGGTTGCTGCATCCTGCTTTAGTCACTAGCATACATTTGTATCTGATGCCGTACTGACATATTACCCAGATACTTTAGTAAAATCTTATTACATTAAATAATATTATGACACATTTAAATGGGATGGTAAATTCTACCCAAACCTGGACCCAAACTCAAACTTATTCTAGAAAAACAATCAGTCTGACTGTGACTTGACATTATGGCACTGCTGCTAGTTTTTAAATCACTTCATAGCGTTTGACCCAAATTCACATCAGGTCCATTAGTGATTCAAAAATGCAACCTAGAAAGTGAAAAACTAAACAACATTTTCCATTTATTTTTAAAGAAGTATTTAGAGTCTGAATGCAGTGAAGCTTCTCAGGTCCATTTGACAGTAGGATCTGGTGCTCCTGGGGGCAACTACCTTCCCAACGAGAGGCTTTGGGGCGTTAGAGCCTGGCTCCAGGTCAACAGGGAGGTCATCTATGCCTCCAAACCCTGGAAGTTCATGATGGAGAACACCAATGTCCCAATCTGGTAAGAAAAAATGATCCCGACACTCTACTATACTTACTTTACTTATACTTACTTATACCCAAGTATGCCTAGTAAATAAACTTAAAGTTTAGTTTATCATTCAGTCAAATAGAGACTTTTTGATTCACTATTGTTATCAGTGACTGCATCAATGTGTCTATTGTTTTTGCAACATGCTTTAAATAAATAAACTACACTAAACTTTTTGTTAAAGTAAGGTTCTTGTACATCGCCTCGCCTCCCCTTCATGGAACTGCTGACTGGAAATGAATGTTATTGAGTCAATGCTGCAGTTCCTTTGTGAAAATGAAAAGTCAGTCTGTTTTACTTGTCAAATTAGATATTTTAATTGAATTTTGCTACATATTTACTAGAGAACTTTTTGAAAATAAAATGTGAAATACCATTTTCTTAATCATTTTAATTAAGTGTGTCACAAAGGGACAGAATGAGTTGAAGAAGAAAAAGGAAAAGCTTTTTGGCAGATTCATTTTTCCTTTTATTTTTGAGTCAACGAACGCAGCTTTATTGTAAATGTGAAGCATTTCTGGTATTGACTCTTATTTTGAATTATTAGACACATGTGCTTCCATTGTAATAAACTGAACAGCATCTTCAGCATTCAGCTAGTGGATTTGCTACCATTAGGGGGCACTGCATCACCTGCAACTGTCATTAAAACCCATCAAAATCTCAACTTCAATCTTCATTTATAAAGTTGATAAGAGAACAGTAAGATCTCTGCTGCTGATCTTTGTATGTTGAGATTTTACAATTAAGCACTATTTTTGTGTTTTAATTTGAGTAAATGGAGCCAAATATGGTTAAAAAATATTTTGATGAAAAAAAAATTTTTTTGAAGAGAGCATTACAGAGACTGCTTCATTCCAGATAATTAGATGGAGGCCGATGATTTGCTGTGGAAACAGGGAATTAAGAATTTTAGGGTACAGTTACATTTTCTTCATTAGCTAGATTTGAAATATTCACATGACTTGCAACTGAGATCAAGCTTTCTGACACCAGGCAGCATATTTTACTCCACAAGACCTTCTTATTCTGGCATTGTACAAATTTAAGCTGAAATTAACACCCTGTGTCAGATGCAGCAAAGTAGCCCCAGACCGCAACCAAACCTCCGCCGTGTTTCCCACTGTTTTTTTTTGTCTAACTATAGAATAGATGTGCTCATCTACAAATCCCAAAGACATTCTCCCAAAAGCATTATAGCATGTCAACATTCAGTGTACTGAATTCCTGCCTTGTTTTTGAGTATTTACTTTCAGTCTTGGTGTCCTCTTTGATCGTCTCCATTAGGTCCATTTTGACTCTGACAGGTGGATGTTATGATTTGGCGCTAATGCACTATTTGTTTATTTAACACAACTATCTGTGTCCGTTTTCCTTTTGCAGTTGCAGCCACATTCAGAGAGGTTTCCTTCAGTCTTGTGGACCTTAAATGGTTCTATTATGTGTAAAGCTCCAGTTAGTTACCAGCATTATTCCTTTTCAAGTTATTTCAATAATCAATTTTTCTTAACATACAGGACTGTCCTTGTCTGCATTTCACCAAAAATAATAATCTTCTCAATTGTCTGCACTTGACCGTGTCCAGTACAGGCTCATCAGTTAAAACAAACACCACCACATCCTGTATTTGTCTATATTTTCATGATCAATTCTGCTGCCACTACTTTTACTGCTCAAGTTCTAAAATAATAAAGAACAAAAAAACTGCAAAAATTGGCTAATGTTTTTTTTTGCTACATTTAAACTGGAAAGCCTCACTGGCTCCTGACATTCAAGCAGTCCAGCTTTATCTCATTCATTCATTCATTCATTCATTCATTCATTCATTCATTCATTCATCTTCTGAGTCCGTTTTTGTACTTTTTGGGATCACAGGGCTGCTGGAGCCTATCCCGACCACTCATGGGCGAAGGCAGGGGACATCCTGGACAGGTCGCCAGTCGGTCGCAGGGCCCAGTTTCATCTCTTAAAACAAAATTCAAACATCTTTGGTTGTAATAGCTGATTGTTTTCTTTGTTTTCCCATCATCTTCTTTCTCTTTCGGCTTTTCCCATCAGGGGTCGCCACAGCGAATCATCCTTTTCCACCTCACTCTATCATGGACATCTTCTACCCTAACATTAGCCAACTTCATGTCCTCTGTTAAGACATCCATATATCTCCTCTTTGGCCGTCCTCTTGCCCTCCTGCCAGGCAGCTCCATCTCCAACATCCTTCTACCAATATATCCACTATCCCTCCTCTGAACATGTCCAAACCATCTCAGTCTGGCTTCTCTGACTTTGCCGCTAACACAGGCAACATGAGCCGTCCCTCTGATGTACTCGTTCCTTATCCTGTCTAACCTGGTCACTCCTAAGGAGAACCTCAACATCTTCATCTCCGCTACCTCCATCTCAGCCTCTTGTCTCTGTCTCACTGCTACCGTCTCTAACCCATAGAGCAGAGCTGGTCTCACCACTGTCTTGTACACCTTTCCTTTGAGTCTTGCTGACACTCTTCTGTCACACAACACTCCTGACACTTTCCTCCACCCGCTCCAACCTGCCTGCACTCGCCTCTTCACCTCTTTTCCACACTCCCCATCACACTGAACTGTTGACCCCAAGTACTTAAACTCCTGCACCTTCTTCACCTCAGCCCCCTGTAACCTAACGCTTCTACCTTGATCCCTCTCGTTCAGACACATGTATTCTGTCTTACTACGACTGACCTTCATACCTCTTCTTTCCAGAGCAAACCTCCACCTCTCTAGCTGTTCCTCCACCTGCTCTCTACTCTCACTGCAAATTACAATGTCATCCGCAAACATCATTGTCCAGGGAGATTCCTGTCTTACCTCGTCTGTCAGCCTGTCCATCAGCATAGCAAACAAAAAAGGACTCAAAGCTGATCCTTGGTGTAGTCCCACCTCCACCTTGAACTCCTCTGTCTGACCTACAGCACATCTCACCACCGTCATACTTCTCTCATACATGTCCTGAACTACTCTGACATACTTCTCTGCCACTCCAGACGACCTCATACAGTACCACAGCTCCTCCCTCGGCACCCTGTCATACGCCTTCTCTAAATCTACGAACACACAATGCAGCTCCTTCTGACCTTCTCTGTACTTTTCCATCAACATTCTCAAAGCAAAAATGGCATCAGTGGTGCTCTTACGGGGCATGAAACCATACTGCTGCTCACAGATCTCCACCTTCTTCCTAAGCCTGGCTTCCACTACTCTTTCCCACAGCTTCATTGTGTGGCTCATCAACTTTATTCCTCTATAGTTGCTGCAGTTCTGCGTGTCACCCTTGTTCTTAAAGATCGGAACCAGAACGCTTCTCCTCCATTCCTCAGGCATCTTCTCACTCTCTAAAATCCTATTGAACAACCTTGTTAGAAATTCCACTGCTGTCTCTCCTAGGCACTTCCATACCTCCACAGGTACGTCATCAGGACCAACGGCCTTTCCGCTCTTCATCCTTTTCAGAGCCTTCCTAACCTCCTCCTTTCCAATCTCTGCTACTTCCTGCTCCACAACAACCACATCTTCCTCCCTTCTTTCCCTGTCATTTTCCACGTTCATCAGCTCCTCAAAATACTCCTTCCATCTTTTCTGTACACTCTCCTGGGTTGTTAGCACCTTTCCATCTCTGTCCTTAATCACCCTTATCTGTTGCACGTCCTTCCCATCTCTGTCTCTCTGTCTGGCTAGCCTGTACAAGTCCTTCTCTCCTTCCTTTGTGTCTAACCTGTCATATAGCTCATCGTAAGCCTTCTGTTTGGCCTTTGCCACCTCTCTCTTCACTCTATGCTGCGCTTCCTTGTACTCCTGTCTACCTTCCTCAGTCCTTTCTACATCCCACTTCCTTTTAGCCAACCTCTTCCTCTGGACGCATTCCTGTACTTCCTCATTCCACCACCAAGTCTCTTTACCGTCTTTCCTCTTTCCAGATGACACACCTAGCACCTTCCTACCTGTTTCCCTGATAATCTCTGCTGTAGTTTCCCAGTCCTCTGGAAGCTCATCCTGACCACCCAGGACCTGTCTCAACTTCTGCCTAAATTCCTCACAAGTTTCTTCATTCTGTAGCTTCCACCACTTGGTCTTCTTTTCTGTTTTCCCTCTCTTCTTCTTCCTGGCCTCCAGAGTCATCTTACACACCACCATGCGGTGCTGTCTGGCTACACTCTCTCCTACCACCACTTTGCAGTCATTAACCTCTCTCAAATGACCTCGTCTACATAGGATGTAGTCCACCTGGGTACTCCTACCTCCACTTCTGTATGTCACTCTATGTTCCTCTCTCTTCTGGAAGTAAGTGTTGACTACAGCCATTTCCATCCTCTTCGCAAAGTCCACCACCATCTGTCCCTCCAGATTCCTTTCCTTCACACCAAACCTGCCCATCACCTCCTCATCACCTCTGTTGCCCTCACCAACATGCCCATTAAAGTCTGCTCCAATAACAACTCTCTCTCCTCTGGGGAAACTCTCTATGACCTCATCCAACTCACTCCAGAATCTCTCCTTCACTTCTAACTCACAGCCAACCTGTGGCGCATACCCACTGACTACATTCACCATCACCCCTTCAATTTCTAACTTTAAGCTCATCATCCTGTCTGAGACTCTTTTCACCTCTAGAACACTGTTTACAAACTCCCCCTTCAGAATCACACCTACCCCATTTCTCTTCCTATCAACACCATGATAGAACAGTTTGTATCCTCCTCCAATACTACGTGCCTTGCTGCCCTTCCACCTTGTCTCCTGCACACACAGTACATCTACCTTCCTTCTCTCCATCATGTCTGCCAGCTCTCTGCCTTTCCCTGTCATTGTGCCAACGTTAAGAGTCCCTATTCTCAAACCTATGTTCCTGCCTTTTCCCTTCTCTCTCTGGCCACGTGCCCTTCTGCCTCCTCTCTTTCTTCGACCAACAGTAGTCAAATTTCCACCGACACCCTGTAGGTTAACAGCATCAGTGGCGGTCGTTGTTAACCCGGGCCTCGACCGATCCGGTATGTCTAAAGTGTTGTGGATGATTCGCATGGTTATTTTGGCAATTTTTACGCCGGATGCCCTTCCTGACGCAACCCTCTCTATTTATCCGGGCTTGGGACCGGCACAGAGGCAACTGGCTTGCAACCCCTGTGGCTAGATTTGTTTTCCCATCATAAAACTTGAATTTTTGAATATTAAACATGGAAAACAGAAAAGAAAAAAAACGTTGATTTTTTTTTGGAAATATATGCCTCAAGCACAACCCTTAAAAAAAAGGGAGTTGTGCACAACATTGAAATTATATATGTAATTTGTTGACAAATCATAAGAACTTTGTTTTTTTATCAATTAATTTTTATTACATATTGTACATCAAAATGTGTTACAATGCTTTGATTTTTGTCGCGTCAGCACCTCCTAAATCAGCATTATTATTGAGTTTTATGGTCAGTGTAATCACTTCCATGTTTGGTCTGAAGGCCTCCAGCATGAAGATGAATGTATATCTAGCAGGAAAACAAGTCTGCATGTGGCGATGCAAGAGTTTGATGTCTCTGTCTTTCCTCTGCCTCTCAACCTTTTAGCACTCCGAGCAACTTTGTGTATGTGAGTTGTTGTGGAAAGGGTTGCTAGGATACCGGTTCAGATGGAGCGCAGACATAAACAATGACAAAACTCCACACAGAGCATGAGGGTGTTGTTTCTGCATGATCCTTTCTCAATGATCCATTTGGCTTCAGTAGCCAGGTTCTCGGGGGGGGGTCATCCCAAATGCACGCGGGCCGGCAAACATTTCACACGTATCGAAGGGATACGTGTATTACGCTGGCACATGGCATCACACGTATGTGTGCCTTTTGTTTGTTGGCAACTCTTTGTGCAGCATAAACGCCTGCAATCATGCCATCCGGCTTTCAGCAGCAAAATGACTCAGACCCTCAACTCTGCACAGCAGCATCAGGGCCTCTGCCGCTCGGCGACAGGCCAGCAGGGACAGGGTGATGCAACAGCACTCACTGCAAACGTGAGCAAAACCTATCTCAGGACATTTGCAGACAAAAAAAGGAAACAGAAGTGGTCGGGGGGAGGAATCTCCTGGTCTTATGTCACCTTGCAGCACCATGTGATGCCAGATTGTATGATTGTATGAACATGTCAGAAGGACTGAGACAAAACCAACATGATTAACAGCTTCTTTGTTTATTGGAAAAGGGAACATTAACGTGTCTTTACAAATTCACATTCATCGATGTTCATAAGAATGCTACATTACAGGATCAAATACCACCACAGAGCTCAAATGACAACTGTGGTTAAACTATGAGACACAAAGCAACTGCTAATAAAACAACTAGAGCACAGCATTTCAGGGTCAGAGAGTCAACAAGTTATCTGAGTGCTAAGCTGACATAAAACCATCTGCTGAAATAATTTAGTCTGCACAGTGCAGCTCGACTCCCAGAAGAAAAACAAAACAAGCTAAAGCAAAATTGCGAGTGTATACTTATGAGGACTAATTACTATTATATAAGAGAGGAAAAAAAGGGATTTGGAGAATTTATCTAAAAATGTTCATTGATCAGGAGACTAAAAAATAACTGTAAATATCCTTCTGCTTACATGTGTCAAAAGTTGCAAAAAGGAAGCTTTTCCAAACCACAAAACACTTGAATGAAGATTTCATCCTTGTGGAAGGTGCAAAAACACAGGTTGACTACATACTGTACAATTTGCAAATCCCCTCAAAGCTAATTTATATTAGTGTTTATAAATAAATCTTCATACGTGTGTCTACATCATGGCGCTCCGCTCCCCTTCTTTATCCAAGGCGTTCGCCTTTTTCTTTTTATCCGAGCGTTTAAGCACGATGATGAACATGATGACTGCAACACACAAAACACAGAGCGCTTTACAGCAGGGAAGCAGCAGAAAAGTGCCAGAGACATCAGCAGGCGGCAGCCAAAGCCTGACTTTGTTTCAGCAGAAAGAAAGAATTTATGCTGTGTTGGTCAGATTTACCACAGAATGCCAAGATGCATGCCAGGATGGCGATGGTGACTCCCACTGCTGGCTTGAATCCCTCTTCTGGTGCCACGTAGCAGTATCCTAGCTCTGTGCAGTTGCATACTTTCACTGACAAAGACAGGGGGACACACAGAAGATTTATTGATATTTTTGGGTTGTTAACAAAAGTTTGAGAGACCACGTCATTTATTAAACCCTCCAGTGTTTAGTAGCTGCCACTTTGGAATCCCCTTTGAATTGTCTTTTGACGATATTGGGTGATGTCTTGCTTTCTAGTATCAACTAACCTTCAAATAACTGACTGACCCCCATGCCAGCATTGTCCTTGATGTTGATACTGAGAGGGAAAATCCTGTCTTGAGTCGGCTTTTTCTTCAAACGCAGTTCAGCTGTTGTTTCTGGTTCACAGAGAAATGACGAAAAGTTTTTTTAAAGACATCCCCATCACTATTGGGGTTTTTCTGTGTGGAGATGTTTTGGATTTACCGTCAATTTGGCGCAGCTCCCAGTTGGGAGATTTCTTGTGGTCAGCAAAGCTGAAAACAAAAGGTTGAGAGAAAGGAGCACTGTCTCCATCTTCAGCCTTGAGGATGACAGGTTTGAGGTCTTTGGTGCAGATGAAGGCCACCTTCTCAATCAGTTTGGGGTAGTTGTCGTTGACGTCCAGCAGCCGCACATGGAGCGACTGCTCTGAATACTTCTCTGGGTTCTCTTTAAATCAAAAAGCAGGAGAATGAACGAGAGTGGAAAAAAGTTACTGTAACGTGAAAGTTCTCCAACTTTTACAGTCTTCCGCTCTGCCTAATCTCACCCTTTTCGAAGACAATCACGCTGACTTCAAAAGTTTCCAGTTTCTCTCTGTCAAGCTTTTCCTTTGTTTTGATCTCCCCTGAGGCAGCATCAATCTCCAGCCAGCCTTGAGAGTCCCCGTCCAACTTAAACCTGCAGACAAACACAATCAAAGTACTGTAGCATTAAAACAAATTTTAATGCTTCAGATTAAAATTTGTTCAGATTCAAAAGTGTGTCAGAACACTCCTCATGGTTTGTGTTTCAGTTTAGTTTTTTGTTTTTTATTTTGGAACTAAAGAATTAATTTTTTACTGAACCGTTTATTAAAGGCATAAAATGGGTTATGATCCTGATGGTTTTTTTATTTCCTATTACAGCTATTTATATATATTATTTTAATATATTTTACAGAATGGTTAGTCAAAGTGGATCTTTGTGAATGTTACTAAAATATCTTAAGTTTTATTAAAAACTACCTTCTTTTCTTGACTTTCACAACAATTCTGTGTTAAAACTTTTTTTTTTTAACTATTTAAATGTCAAGTCGGGTTAAAAAAAAAGTGCCATGTTTGTAAAAAAAATAGCACATTTTTTGGTTTGTAGTGTTCATTTCATTTGGGTGCGTTGCATAATGTTTCTTTAGAGTAAATAGCTGCTCAGACTTCCACACAACTATACTTTTTTATTTTGATTACCCAATCTCTTTCCCTTCGGGATCCTTTGCCTCCACAGTGAACAGCACAGATCCTTTGGTGAAGTTTTCAGGCACCGTCACATCCAGGACGTTCAGGCTGAACTCGGGAGTCTCGTCCACATCAGTGACAGATAAAGAGAAAGTGGCGGTGGACTCTGTGCCGTACTCCAGATCTTTCATCAGGGGCTCCGGGTTACGAGCATCAATCTGGATGTGGAACGTCTTAGCAGACTCAAAGTCCAGAGGCTGTAGGAGGAGGAATAAAGTATGCATTATTTAGCATAGTTCCTATTAATTAATAAACACAAAATTTACTTAGTAAATACTGACAAAGAGAACGAATGGGTACCAATTTCTTTAACAGAAAATTAGGTACCAAGGGTTCATCTACTTCCAGTGTACATAACTAAAACGAAAACATAAAAAAGATGCTAGATTTTCTGGCTGGTTGAAGTGTAAGGCTGTACTGCACCTTGGCAATGACCACATGACCAATGCCTTTTCCATCTGTCTCCACAGAAAAGGTATCATCATCATTTCCAGCAGAAAGGTGGAACTCAATAAATGAGCTGCCGCTGTCAGCATCATCCTCATCTGTTGCTCTGACGGTTACAACTGTGTGTCCCACTGGAGTGTCCTCTGCCAGAGTGTGTTCGCCATACTGCACGCAAAAAGACATGTTCAGGACATCATCCTGGAGGCATGGAAACATGAGCAATAGCTCAGACACTCACGTCGCTCTTCTCAAAGAGCGGCAGCTGGTTGTTGACGTCGATGACCTTGATGACCAGCTTGCAATTAGTGCTAAAATCTGAGAGCAATTTGCCATGAGTGTGTGAGTCTGCAGGTTGAATGGAGAGAACATATAAGTGTGGTTTGCTTCACTCTGGTTACCTGTGTCACTGACTTCAACAGTCAGGTGGTAGAACTTCTGTTCATTTCTTCGAAGCAAGCGCAGCGCCTGGATTCTTCCAGAGGCCTCATCAATGGAGAAAGTGTTGGATGCAGCTGATGGACTTAAGGACCCAATCTTGTATGTCAGCTGGGAGTTCAGGGTCCCTTCTTGATCTTTATCCTGGGCCAACAGCTGACCTACCAGGCTTCCTAAAAAAAGCAAGAAAAAATATTTGTTTAAACTTTTTAAACTTAAACTTTTTTTTCTTTTTATAAATGTTAAAATATTTCCCCAAAATTGTTTCTTTAACATATAACAATTGTTGTTTTCTTTCCTTTTATTATTCCAATTTTGTGTCTTTAAACCACTTTGCTTTATGGATAAATTTGCTGTCTTAATTTTATTCTTTTGCATTATTTCTCTTTAATTTTCCAGATTTTTTCTGTCTTTTTTGCCACCAGGAGTCTTGTATTAACTGTTCCATGTATGATTGACATTTCAGACTTTTTTTTGGGTCAAATATCATTCAATTTAAACAGATTTTTGCTATAGTTTTGTATTTTTAAATGTAAAAAGTGGCATTAAGAATGAAGATTTATGCATAAACAATGAAAAATTTTCTTTATAAATATGTGTTATGTGAAAAAACAGAGCCTCTTCGTTCCTGCTCAAAGCAAGCAATTAAAAAAGAGACACAGATATGCTAAACTGTGTGTTTAAGCCTAATGTTTTAAAGTGACAAACATATAGTTCATTATTTCTGTGATGTTGATGCTGTTTATTGTCCTAATTTAAGTCTAAATATATTCAACAATAGTATAAAGTTTTGCTGTGAATTTTCTGCTTTCACATCCTACCTGGAGGTTCATCTTCCTGGATCTCAAAAACACTCTCCTCATTTTCACACACTGGTGCATTGTCATTCACATCCAGCACCAAGACGTGAATCTCCATGGGGGGATCCACTTCCTTGTCATTATTATCCTTTGCAAACACAACCAAGGTGTACTGAAAAAAAAGAATATCTTAATTAATTCCTTAATTCTTTATAAGTTGTATGTTGTTACATATGCTAGAGGTGCCTTCTACCATGTCTTTTTCCTCTCTGTCCAGCTGCTCTGTTAAATATATGACTCCACTTTCTGAGATTTCGAAGGGAAATTTCAGTCCTCTCTCTTTTTGTACTAATGAATAGATGGCATTGGGATCATTAGACTGGACCTGCACTCAGGAAAGAAGAGAAGAGCACAGCACACCGGCCAGTTTTGGATAAAAGCCATTAAATTAACTGAAAAAGAGTTAGGATCTTTTCATGGTTACCTTTGCAATCGACCGGGGATACGCTCCCATTAAGTTCTCCACAATAGAGATGGGACCTGGGTTGAACCACAAGTTCTGCTGCACAACAATGTGTACTCTGGTGTTCCCACTCAACGCAGTGTCTGACTTTCCTTCTTGGTCCTGGACTCGCACAACCAGGAAGTAGTCTGGGTCCTCCAGTGGGTCTACATTCTCCCTCCTCATCTCTGCCAGCAAAGCAAAAAAAAAAAACAGACTAAGATCAGAACCTAAGCACTTCTAAATAAAGTTGACTGTGAGAGGTGGCTTCCTGCACACCCACTTTCACTGGTCATTGGGATATTTTATGATTGCAATGAAAAAGACAAAAAAGAGGCCTTTTTTTGTTTTACTCAAATGAATCAAGGGGGGATCTCAGACATGCTAAGAAGATGATCTTTTTAATACTATAAAACAAGGATTTATATTTGTTATTATTTGCCATAACAACCTTCTGAAACCAACAGGTCCATCTGAGTTCCATTCGATGATTGTGGTCTTTTTGTATTTGCATGATTGTAAGAAAAAAAACGGTACGGGTAGAGAGGCATCACAAAGTAAAAAGGTTCAAATGTGCAGTGGTCTACTTAAGTTACAGACCTCAAACTTTTGCTAATCGAATGAACAAAAAATTTCCAAAAGAAAACAGATAGGTCTGCAGATTGAAAAAACATCATTGTTGCTTTTGAATTGTAGTTTTTTTTTATCATTTTGAAAGAGGTTATCCAAAAGTGTACGAACATATTTCAAAATACTTATTTGTTTGTTTGTTTGTTTATGAATTATGGATCCCCGTTAGCTGCAACACATAGTTGCATTGTAAATAATAGTAATAATAATAATAATAAACAGCCTTGTTTGCTCCTTGAAAACAAACCTGCTTTCTCCATGCAAGTGAAGAAAGGATTGTCTTCATAAGGGACTTTCTGTGCTGCACAGTATTCATCAAACTTTGCTTTCAAATTGTCAATGCTACGTTCTTCTCCTTGACCATAGTGAAATCCTTCTCTGGCCTTCAGACTGCGGAATCCTGTTGAAAAGAAAGACAAACTTTCTGTAGAGATGAACACAAACTATTACAAAGTTTCAATAGAAGTATGCAGTTTGCAATCATTTCACATTTTCAAGCTACAATCCAGCACCATGTGACAGATTCCAGCAATCTGTCTTGAATAAGCATTAGCTTTGAGCACACGAGATGAGCCGTGTAATCTGGATTTACAGTGGTGCTATACTGCTGGATTACAGTGGGAGATTACACGTTCTGCTTCAGACAGTGTACTTGAATGTGTGAATCTGTTCCCAGCCTGATGCTTGCGTGTGCGTTACCTTCTGCTGTGGTGGAGATCTCTCCTGTTTGGGGGTTGATCTGGAACATGGGTATGTTGTGATTATTGGGAATTTGGCTAACCAAGCTGTAAACCAGGTCTGCATTGGAAGTCTGAGGGTCGTCTCGGTCAAACGCAAACACTCGGGTAAATGGGACATCTGCAGGAAAGGAGTTAAAAAAGGACAAATTGGATGTGAATAAGAAGATCTAGAAGATAAAAACTGAGTTTTTGCTCTGTATTTTAATAGATTTTTGTTGTGGCATCCATAAGCAGGACATGTGCATGATGCAAATGCCATAAAATTATCACAATAAGATGAATGCTTTAGTGTAACAGCAACTGTTAGCGTATGGATTAATCTTTTTGTTTTTTACTTTAGGAAAGATTGTTTTAAAGACTTTAGAAATGTATTACACATTCCTTAATAAATTATTGTTTCTATGACCATCTTTGCTCCATCACAGTCTCAAACTTTTGTTAAGAGTACATTTTATATTCATCCAAACCATCTAATGTTTTCTTCTACATTCCTTACACATTGTGCAGTTTAAAAGAAACTTTTTTTCTGATTTTTTTAATAGCTTGGACCTGTGGGAACATCAGTCGCCATACTGACATCAGACTAAGGCCAAATCTATTTTGAATTCCATCAGAACAACTTGCAGTCAAGAGCCTTTCAAACACAAGTAAACAGGTTTTTCATCATGGGTCCTTGACAGCAAAATCTAACTAAAACATTCTCAAAAGGAAGTGTTAAGATGGTGTAGCCATGTGTTTGATGCCTGTAATGGGTTTTGAGATCATTCAACTCAGGTTTTGTGCTGGAACAGTGTTTTTTTTTTTGCATCTGTGTTTATTGTCATTTTGTCTGAGCAGTTGCACACCTATGGGACTGCGTTCTCGAACTGTAGCTGTGTAGACGCTCTGGTTGAAGTATGGTGCATTGTTATTGATATCCAAAACATTTATGGTCACAAAGATGGGTTCATCGACCTGTTTGTCACCTTCAAACGCATCCACCTAAATGTAGAAGAACACAAATGCTGCATTAATTGCTGTTACAGCAAGTTTTTGCAACTAAGAGGGACTGAGAAGACATGTTACCTTAAGGACGTAATGGTTTTCTTTTGACCAATCCAGAGGTTTTTCCAGGTAGAGCCATCCATCTCTCGAGATCCTAATGTCATCCTTACCTTCTCCACTGAGCCGAAAATCAGTCACACCTGCATTTGTTGTCTGAAACTAAAACGTGAAAGAAGAGAATTTAGAAAGCAAGTGACCTCAAATATTTATTACTTTTCAAAATTTGCAGTTTACACAAACAAGTTTTTTTCAAAGGTCTGTAAAAAGAAGTCACTTTTTCTGTTCTACACCACCTGCTCTTCAAACATAACCGTGCAGAGTAATGATTGATATTTGCCCATTCTTCCTGAACAAAGCTTCTTACTAATACACAGCCTTCTTTTTTTGTATTTATATAACATTGAGAGTTGCAGGTGCTGGACAATTTCAACAGGTCATTTCAACAGGCCTGAAGTCTTTTCCATAGAGTCATGCTGTTTTTAACAATTCTTGAATATGGGGCTTGGCATTTTAGTGCTGAAAAAAACATCTTGTTCGGTTAAAAAAAGGCAATGTGAATTGCTATATATAAATTATTATTATTGTTAAGAGTACAAATGTACTATTTGGCAGTGGGGGTGCCTTCATGTATTTGTGGTTGTTGCTTTTTCAGATTTGTTTTATCGGTTAAGTTCCCATGTGACAGTCGTCTAACAACTCTAAGCAGAGAAAATGGACTGATAGAGCAAACAAGGACATATATAATTGTTTAACTGAATTTGTTCTCCAGCTAGCTTAAAAGTCCTCACATTTGTCAAATTTACAATTATTCTTTCTACCGAAGAATAAAAAATGTCTTTATATTATTGCAACATGAATATCTTATACAAAGTATAAGCTGGCAACTCAAATGTTATTTTTCCTAGATGTCTACGGAGCTCCAAAAAAATATAAAAGCGATGTCCTCCTCCTTCGAGCCACCTCATGTGTAATACCTGATAAATAGGATACGGCACTGGTGTCCCCTCTGGCACGTCTAATATAATGTTCTCAAATGGGCCCTTCTTTTCCTCCAGATCCTTCCCACTGGCCTACAACAGGACATGAGCATGGGTCAAAGGTCAGTGAGTACAGTGCAATCAGAGGTAGAGCCTGAAAGCAGTCACCGTGGCGCTCACGTTTACACTTCATAACACGTATTTAGTCAAGCATTGAGGTCAGTTATTTATTGAACCAGAATTCATGACACTAACAGAATGTGAGAACAAAGTCTACAGACGTTTAGCAAAACCTTTACAGTTCTGTTTAAGCCTTTAAATAAGTGACCGTAGGATTTCTCTTATTAACTCTGACAGTAGTCCACCTCTTTGTACGAAGTACTCAAGATCTTATGGGAAATTACATGAAAGTATGCTTATAAATTAAACTAAACATGGTAAAACATGCAAATGAAAATGAAAGAAATGATCTTTCACAAATTAAACAATGAAAATTGATGAACATCCAGTAGGTTGTACTGACACCAACTCCAGTAGGTGGCAGTGCATTTTACTCACAAGGCTGAACAGTAATGGGAGCAACAACAGATGCACCATGGGTGTCATTTTCACAGCCTACAGAAGAGGAGGAGGAGATGGAGAAGACAAAGTCAAAGAAGGTTGAAGAAACTGAGATGACTTTATAGCCTCTAAACAGTCACTTTTTTAAATCTCTTGGCAGAAAAAATTAAACCTCATCTTGATGGATTGTCAGACTGACATCACCTTCATTACCTGGCAACAACCACAAACAGACAGAACACTTTATTTTTGCCAGTTTGTTTCCCTTTCCAGAGGTCAGATCCCGGGTTGATGTCATGAGCTTGCAAAGGTCATTGCAAACCGAGTGACCCTGGTGACTTTACAGCTGTGTGGAAACAAGCGTGTCTGCTGGCCTTGATCTGAGTTTGCTTTTAGAAAGTTTGCAGCCCATGAGAGAAAACTGAGTCACGTCGGCTTTGTTTTCCTGCCTTTGCAGTGCAGTCTGCAGCACACACAAAGCAAGCTGAAATGTCAATGCTAGCTCAAAGAACGCACAGAGCAGAGTGTATAGCTTAAAATGAACTCGGTTTAGGTTTGTTGGAGAATATTTATTAAAAGAGGTTGTGAAAGAGATAAAATTCTAATCACAAAAACTGAGAAATTAACATCACTCTGCCTTGAAGATTACAGAGGTGGCTCACTCTATCATTAGTGAAGGTGAAAGACAAAGTTAACAGGTTAGATGAAGGTGACTTTGAGTTGTAGCTAGTGACCTTCTTCCTACAGTGGACACTTAAATGTCCTGAAAGATCTGTACAGCAGAAAATCCCAAAACTTTAATCTTTTTAATCTCTCCCATTTTATCATCCATTACATAAAATGTTTTTCTGAGTGGCACATATTTACACAGTCTTAAATTGACCAACCACTAGAATAATTTCCTCCTATCAGTTTTAACAAACCTGAGGTTAAAGTGTTTTTTTTTCCCCAATAAAGATTTAAAGGGAAACTGAGAACTTGCGTTTGTATGAGAATCACATTTTAAGGCCTTCAATTGGCCCTGTCAGCAGAACTGCAGAATTGCCTCTTATGTGTTTAATTTCAGTTTCTTTAACTCTTAAACCGAATAATCATCACATATCTGAAGCCGCCCAGGAAGCCAGAGAGCAGAGGTCACCGCCTTGTACTAGGCCCCGCCAAAGTCACCTCAAGATCACAGCACCTCTGCAATAACCAGAATATAACCAATACTTCCATGCCAAGCTGTGTGAAAAAGCAACGCAGCGGCGATGGTTTTCTGCCATTAAAATCCCACTAAGGTCTTTCCCGTTGAACTCAACAGAGCTGAAACCGGATTCAGAGGACTGCAGTGACTTACCTTAGACGCGACTTGAGCGACTCACTCCAACCTGAATGGAGAGAGTTGTTTAAAGCTTTAAAGTTAAACGTTAACAATGTTAACCAACTTTTATTGTATCTAATGATTGTCTAATCATCCTGCCTTTTAGTCGAGTGAACCAATGACGGATCAGAAACCTAAGAGGCAGGAAGAGGAGAACAATGACACACTGCTCTTTAAAAGACAAACTGGGATGGGTCTCCTGAAGAAAGACTAATTTAAAAAAAACTGATTTTATAGTGAAACTATGTCATTTGCTTTTATTGAGAGAAACTTTATAAGGACTTGTGAAGGATTTTTAATATTTAGACAGCACATGTGTGCACTGAGAGTACTAGGAAAAACACAGCAAAGCATGTGGGAATTTTTTTTTCCTCCTGAAACCTCCAGTTCAGTGTTTCAGTTTCTTATTTCACCCTTAGACTTTGACCTGTCCACTGTTTCCTGTCAGATTTTCCATTCCAGATAAGAAGCTGTGTGTGAACAAAGGGACGAACTGATAGCAATGGAAACAAGAAGCCCCGAGGTCACACGGTGATCCAGGGGGTCAACACGTTCAGATAAGCTTGATCATAGCCACTGATAAGTTCTAACAGAGAGATAATGCACCTTTTTTGTGTTCGTCCCCCCTACCATCCTTTTCATATCTGTGATGTGTGCTACAGAGCTCTTGTCGGTACACTGCTTGGCAACTAGGCAGAGAATTGTGTGAATCTGCGAGTGAGTCACCACTTCACAGGCCTGCAACTTAAGCAGAACCTGCGACTGTGGTGTTATTGGTTCAGCGGATGAAGCGCTGAAATCAGATGGAAGAGACTCTGTTATGTAAAACATGGGTCCTTCCACAGCTCCGCCTTGATGCTTCTACACAGGCTGTCTGACATTCTGGCCAACACACACCATCTGCCTGCTCCAACTGAAATCAACATACAGACTTGGCACACAGCGGATGGCCTCTGAGCGTTACCTTAGCAACACATCTTCTAGCATTACACCACTTTGCAGACAAGATTTCAAAGTTTACGGTTCAGCATTAGCTGGTAGCCAAACTGGCAGATGTGAACTTCTCAGACGATACAAAAGGCTAATCTGTTGTCAAAAGTTCGGTGTGATTGTCTGACTCATCCTTCATCATCTCAGTTAAAGCGCTGTTAAATCCTGTTTGCGCCACTTTTTGGTGTCAGAGATGACTCATCCTTTTGGGTTCCTCAATAATGAGAATAAGAACACAGACAAAAGTCCTTGCTGTGGTTCATGGTTATCAATAAAAGCCTCAAAGACTCACTCCAATGAAAATCTGGTTTTTAACATGTTCTTCTAGCCTTTTCCTCATGATGGAGATGTATAATAATAATAATAATAATACATTTTATTAAGACTGCGCTTTATATTTTAGGTAAAATCTCAAAGCGCTACAATGAAGGCAGAAATTATAATGGTTTAAGATAAGAACAAAGTAAGACAAAAAAACAACAACAATAAAAGTACTAAAAAGCATTATGAAAAAGGAAAGTTTTTAGGCCTTTTTTAAGTGTGCCAAGGCTTTGTGGGGCTCTGAGGAATTGTGGAAGATTGTTCCAGAGTCGAGGGGCAGCAGCTTGAAAGGCTCTGTCTCCCATTGTGGTTAGCCTGGTGGTCCTTGGTTGATGAAGGCAATGTGTGTAATTTGAGAGGAGTCGTCGTGAAGTGGCTTGCGGGGAAAGGAGCTCACTGAGGTAGGCAGGGGCAGTTCCATGGACGCCTTGGTAGGTGAGGAGACAGAGTTTGTATTGAATTCTGGAACGAATGGGTAACCAGTGAAGTGACTGAAGAACAGGAGTGATGTGGTAAAATTTGCGTCTCTTTGTCAGGACCCTAGCAGCGCAGTTTTGGATGTGCTGGAGCTTTTCCGGGCTCCTGCCAGGAATCCCAACAAGGAGAGCAGTGCAGTAATATAGTCTGGAGGAGATAAAGGCATGGATCAGTTTTTCTGCAACAGACTGGGTGAGTGAGGGGCGGAGCTTTGCAATGTTTTTGAGATGGAAAAAAGAGACTTTGGAGAGGTGACGTATATGATGATCAAATGTTAGAGTCGATTTTAACACCAAGATCTATCACAGGTGAAGAAAGCGAAATGTTGTGACAAGAATGCTTTTGGTGGAGGATGTTTTGATCTGGTGAGGTGTACCGATTAATATGGCTTCAGTCTTGTTGCTGTTGAATTGGAGAGAGTTTTCAGCCATCCATGCCTCTATCTCCTCGAGACATGCCTGGAGGGCAGAAGAAGTTAGGGTGGGAGTGGAATCCATTTTTACATATAACTTAATCATCGGCGTAACAGTGGAATGAAATGTGTTTACGGATAATTTGTCCAAGTGGAGATATGTAGATGGTAAAGAGTGAAGGTCCAAGAACAGAGCCTTGAGGAACTCCCCAGGTGACTGTGTGTGTGTGAGATTTAGCAGACCCCAGAGCCACGTATTCTGTCTTGTTTGTGAGATATGATTTAAACCAGTTGAATAAGTTCCCAAAGAGTCCAACAGTAGTATGAAGACGGTTAAGGAGAATGCCGTGATCCACAGTGTCAAATGCAGCTGATAGGTCCAGAAGGAAGAGTAGAGATGTATATTAAGAGACTTAAGCTAAAAATTGCATTTCTGGGTATATCTTTATTCAAATCACTGTGAATCAGGAGCAGACAAAAAAAATGCTGTTTGTAAAAGCTGTTAGTTGTGACGTAGAAGCTACAATCGGTAGGCCAAAAGCTCCCTGCACTGCTCTATTCCAATGCATCCACTTGTAGACTAGATCCATATACGTCTTTGTTTTCATCACCTGAGCTGGCTCAAAACTGTATGGCTGGATAGCTCTGATATTGCTAGCCATTTTTGTTGAACCAGTAATGTTAAGTTGGGGGTGTGAAGGGCTGCAAGCTAGCAGAACACGTAAACAGATGGATGAAGTGAACTCCGTGCCAACAGTCCCACCCACAACTCAGGTGAATTTCTAATGAACTACAGCCGCTCTACAGAAACTATGTCTTATAGAGCGACATTGATTTTGGCTAAAAACGGCATAATTGTTTTAAAAAACAGCATAAATAAAAGACCACTGAGAACCCTTATACAAAAGATCAAAACATGACAAAAAGGCCCTTAAAGCCTCTGTTCAACAAACACATCATGGTTCTCATTTTTATTTTACAAAGTGCAAAATACAATACAATATAAACAAAATCAATGTTGAAAGTCAACATTCATCACAAAAGTAGCAAAAGAGATTTTGTCCATTTAACAAAAAGCTCACAAACAATCATATCAGCACTTGACCAGTCCACAGTTTTGGCTGAAATGGAACAGATGATGAGGTCAGAGAAAAAGTTACACAGAAATGGACAGAACTACATCTTTCTCTATGATTTCCAGTCTGTCAATCCTTCCATGCTGTCCAGTCAGTGAAGACACAAATGTTTTTAATCTCATCTTCTTGCCAGAGAGCAGAAAGAGGGTAAATCATCTGACCTGCAGTCCTTCAGAAATTGGTTTTCCTCCAGTTCTGTCTGTAACTTCTTTTCATCTGATGGGGAAACCCGGCTACAAAACCGAGAGATTGTGGCAGGACTTTGATTTCAGCCAGAATGCCATGGTGGGATTGTTCTTTGCAACCACTTTGTCGAAAAAGCGTTTGGCCTTCATGGGGAGGCTCTCTCGCCGTGTGCTACAGTGTACGTGCCTGCGCCGTCTGCTCTCCTCCCTGGAGTCTCTTCGCAGACGCAGCTGCCGCACGATGCCGTAGAATGACTCCCAGACATTGTGCTGCATGGCAGCTGAGGTCTCGATGAACTTGCAGTCAAACACGGCAGCACACGCGCAGCCCTCTGCGAGATCACAAAGAGAGACACACCTGAAGGGCTGTGTTTCAAACAAAAACAGGAAACAGGTGTGTGAGTCTCCTTACCACTGGTCAACACTTCTCTCCGCCGCACTAGATCACACTTGTTCCCCACCAGGATGATCGGGGTGTGTCGGGCAGGACAGAAGCGACGGAGGGTTATTCTGAGCTCTGAAGCTCTCAGGAACGAGGCCCGGTCCGTTATGGAATACAACAGCAAGTAGGCGTCAGCCGTCTGCATGTACTGCTCCTGGGTCCACTCGTTGTCAGTCTGAGGAGCACACACTGTTAATATATACCCACATTAAAACACATAACTATTCCAAAGATTCAGTTTTCATCTCACCTGTTCATCCCACATGTCCACCAAAGTAATGATTGCAGGTTCCCCATCAACTTCAATTTCTTTTTCACACAATTCCTCTAAAAAACAAACAAAAAGATCTTTATATTAAAAGTTATAATAAATATTTTAACTGTTAAAATCCTTTAAAAATATGTTTACTTTCGAGGGTTTGTGGCTTATAGCAGCAGAAAATATAACTGATTTATGGACAAAAGAACTACGGAAGGGATGTGTCTTCTGACAGTTTCTAAATTCTTCGTTTTCTTTTTACTTTATTTGTATTCTTTCAACAAAAATAAGAAAATGTCTTTTTAGAAACTAACAATAAATTATTTTATACAATAATTATTAATATTCAGAGGGATTTTTCTCATTCAGGGCAAAAATAACAGATTATTTGTTCTTTTTTATTATTAAAAATACATGAATTCAATGTGAAAGGCACACTGGGTTGAATTGTGCTTTTTGACATATTAAAGAAAAGAAAAAGGAAGTGATTTCTCTCCTACCTCCACACAGCTCGCAGTCATCGCTATCCATGCTGTCCGCAGCCCCCGCGAAGATGCTGGCGAACGCCGTTTTACCGACCCCGCTGGCCCCCAGCAGCACCACCCTGTACGGGCTCTCGGGCTCGGCTGGCTCCCCGGCGAAGTCCGTGGAGATGACCGAGTCCGACGACGACCAACTCCCGCGGCTGCCGTCCGACTCTCCGGCGGAGCTGGCGCAGGACTTGGAGCGGGAGATGCAGGCGGGAACGCGCGCCAGGAGGCCGTCCGGGGGCGCGTGGCTGCCCGAGTCGCAGATGCTCCACCGGTGCAACTCGGTCTGCAGGCGGAGGCTGTGCCGGCGCACGCTGGACAGCATGGCGCTAGAACTTTTTTTTTTATACTTTAAAAAAAATGTCCGCGTGTGACTAAAAGTGTTTTCCTCCTCTCTATAAGCCTACAATTACAAACCGTCCACAGGGCGACCTGAGACGGACATCCCGCAATAAAAACAAAGTAGAATCCTGAGTAGACTTCACATCTGCTGCTGTCTCAGTCATCCCCATCAGTGTCTCTAATGCTCTGATGGGATGGGGTTTCCCTGCCGCCTATATAGAGGGAACCAGGAGAGGCGGGGCAGTCTGGACCCGTGCGTGCAAAAGCAGGAGAGATGCTGCAAACCAGAGGAGGCTGGATGATTAAAAATCCTTTAAACCTTAGTTTTGAACTCTAAATATTCATTAAAACATTCTTTTGAGATAGTCAAAAATCATTGAAACTAAAAAGAACTAAAGTTTATGGAAATAATAAAATTACCTGCAGCTCAATCAAGACAAACACACATTAAATGAATACACATTCAACTCAAAGCAGTACTTAGTACAGTACAGTTACCACAGTTACAGTACAGTTACTTATTCTGTAAGTGGTCCATCTTAAAAAGCACAAAAAGAGTTCTGTTAATGTTTATCATACAGGTCAACAGAGAGAGACAGAATGTTAAAAAGAATGCGGGAAATTACATCATGCAAGAAATAATGGCTTCTACAAGAAGCCATGTGAGAATTTCATCCCTCACATGGCTTTAACTTTTTCTTTTAAAAGTTATTCTGTTAATGGCACTTGTTTAAGCTCATTAGCAGTATAAAAGACACTTGGCCTCACCTTTAAACAGACTGCAACCTCTCCACCAATACCAAAGAGCTGTCTCAGGACACCAGGGGTAAGATTGTAGACCTGAACAAAACTGGAACCAATCTTCAAGAAACATGCAGCTTGAAGAGAAGAGAACAACTGTTGGAGAAATGTTTAGAAAATTGAAAAAATAAAAGATCACTGACAGTCTCCCTCCATCTGAGGCTCCATGCAAGATCTCACCTGGTTGGGAACAAATAAATGTTCTATGAGAACAGTGAGAAAACAGTCCAGAACTACACTGGGGAACTGATTACTGACCCGAAAAGAGCTGGAAAATCTAATGGACACTTCCCTCTTAAACCAGCGCAAATTCAAACTCGACATAAGTTTGTCAGAGATCATTTGGATGATCCAGAGGACTGGAGAATGTCATGTGGTCAGATGAAACCAACATGGAACTCTTTGGTACAAAAGCCACTTGCTGTGTTTGGAGGGGGAAGATTGTAGAGTTGTATCCCAAGAACGCCCTACCCACTGTGAAACATGGGGGTGGAAACATCATGCTTTGGGGTTGCTTTCTGCAAAGAGGTCAAAAGGACTAATCTATAAGAAGGAAAGGATGAATTGGATCATGTATGGTGAGATTTAGGGCAAAAACCTCCATCAGTGAGAGCATTGAGGATGAAACATGACTGGATCCTTCAGCATAACAGTCCCAAAAACATCATCAAGGCAACAAAGAAGTGGATCCATAAAAAAGCATTGCTCTTGACCTCAGTCGAGAACATCCTGGGACAACTTGCAGTATTGGCGACTGACAAATATATATTTTTTATCTCTAATATAATTATTGTAGTTAGCTGTTATTTAGCTGCCCTTTTTTTTAAACAGGCTGAATGATTTTAAATGTAAAATAGCATTAATTGGCCCAAATTGGTTTAGTTTAAGATCAAGCAGAGAAATGTTAAATGTAACTGTACATAAGACTGTACTTGAAGAAAAGACAATATTTTTAAATAGGATTTATAAAAATTGAAGAAAAAAACAAAAAAAAAAACATCAAGTTAGCATTTGCAAAACCCTAAATAACCCGTGTCAATGATTCTCTTTTTATTGCAACTTTCAGTCATGCACAAGCCCTAAAGTTCTCTCAGAAAGGAGCAACACTTTGTTTTTGCCTTTTGTTCCAGTGCAGATATGTTAATAGAAAGTGGCAGATGTCAAGGTTTTTTTTTCTCTGTGCATCTGTAATACTATGTTGAGCTGCAAATGGAAAAAGCTGCCAGCGCTGTTCTTTCCACCTACACTCTTGCAGCTGAAAGCTGAAGGCACGTGTCATGAGTTTGAAAACCAGAGGATTAATGAATCAGACAATGCACTGTGAGGTGAAGTGGAGTGGATGAACCAACTTGAAACGATTAGGAAAATTCATCTTCTAAAAGCCCCAGTGCAGGAAGGGGATGAACAAAAATATGTTTGGGTGAATGAGACCTCATTTTAAATTATTAATGGGTATCATGTTTGAGGGCTTGATGACCATGAAGGACCCAAAATGCAGAGACGGGAGGCACACGGTTCCAAGGCCATAGGTTTATTAACAAAACAGAAAGTGCTGTCGAGCAGGGAAAACAAATAAAACTTACTGTTGGCTAACCAGGTAACCAGACCAACAGGGTAAAAGACAGCCAGGGATATAACGGTATGGACCCGCACAAGAGGAATGCAAAGACGAGTCTTAAATAACAGAACTGACATGACACAGGTGAAGACAATCAAGGGAGATGGGACCAGGGAAGTAAAACTCAAAATCATGACATGCAGGAAACCTTCAAAATAAAACAGGAAGCAGAACTCAAACTTGACAGAAACAAAAAGGAAGCAAAAACTAAGGCAAAGAAACCCAAACCATGACAATGTGAGTAAAAAATCTGAAAGATCTCTGCATTTTTCTTGTCAGACATCCTGAAAAATTCCCGTCACTTGTTTCGCAAAGGACTAGGTGGTGAATGACTTACATGTCTGCCTCCACTTGTATCCTCAATCTGAAAGATTAACAGAAATTACAACACGAGCTAAAACAGAATAAGTAATAATAATTTTACAACTTTTAATTTTGTTTTTTAGATTTTTTTTTCTATTTCAAGGAATCAAACTGCAAACTTTGCCTCGTAAAAATTTTCAAGGACTTTTAACCAATTTAACCATACAAATCCACTTTAATTTCATAGCCACATCTTATTTGACAGAAGTGTAACTTTCATTAAATGCTGGCATTTTACAACTTAAAAGAACTCAACCAGAACAGAAAGGCTTTTCTGTCTGAATGTTTTTTTTTCTAAAAAACAAAGGTCTTTTTATTTTCTTAAGATTCAGGTTTTGTGGTGCACTGTTTTTAAACAGTTCTTTTTTATGGTTTGGAAAACTTAAAAAATAAAACATCAACACATTTTGTGTTTATTGGTACCCTTTTAGAGATTTTTTTGGGGATCAACAACTAGTTTTCTTTGGGACAGTTTTAGGGTCAACGCATCCTAAATTAGAATGAGGAATACTTTTCTTTTGTTAAGACAAGCTTATGCTGTAAACAGAGAAGTTCAGGTCCATCTGCAGCTTTCAAAATGACTGAAGTCAAAATGAACTGTGACATTGACAGACATTCCAGGGAGTTCAGACAAATCAGCAACCCCACAGAGATGTAATGGATTTCAAAGCATAAGGTTCAAATTTGGGAATGAAATATGTAAAAAATGTAAATAAATAACCATTGCGGCCACACAAAACCCCTTCATTCAACTTTTAAACATGCAATTTTCATTTACCATACAGCTTCGGAACACGTGACCAAACTAGAGGGTTATTATAGAAACTGATGGATTAATCTGCTGCTTTTTTGGGGGGGATTTCTGTCCCAGGCTGTGTCCTCATCTCTGGGACCTGCTGCTGTACATTACAGCTCTCATCTGATCTGCTTGACAGATGACAGGGCGGCACTCAAATCCCTGTTAAGTGCTGGAGTGAAACCAGGGTCAGGAGGAGGGGATGGGCGCTGTAGCTGGCTGTTGACCAGCAGCATCATGTTGACATGCGTTCGCAGAGTGATAGATGACCTCTTTTCATAAATTCTCTGGTGTTTTCAGAGCGGGCCCAGTCACAACCACGCGCTCGTCTGTTGATATTTGCACACCCAGCAACGCCATTGTCCACATCTGTTTAGAATAAACTGCCTCTACCTTTTATATCAATAAAATTCACAATTTAAAAATGATTTAAAAAAAAATAAAAGCTTGTGGATGGTGGTTTTTGAAAGAGCACTCGTGAATTTAGGTAATATTTGAAACAGTTTAAATAAATGTCTTTTTGTAGAGAAGGATGCAAAAGTCAAAATTTCTGCCTCATAGGGATTTTTTTCTAATAATAGCTCACCGACAAGCAGGAGCATGTCTGTTAGTGGGACAGTTAATGAAAACTGACAGATGAAGGTTGAAATAAGTTTGAAAAAAATCATCCAAATGTAAAACAGGGAGAATTTAAAGGGACCTCTGTAGTTGTTATTCACAAATTTTTTAGAATGTTTTGTTTCCGTTTCCGTCTGATCTAAAATTAAAGTCACCTCTTAACACATGAATTATCTTTCTATCTATCTATCTATCTATCTATCTATCTATCTATCTATCTATCTATCTATCTATCTATCTATCTATCTATCTATCTATCTATCTATCTATCTATCTATCTATCTATCTATCTATCTATCTATCTATCTATCTATCTATCTATCTATCTATCTATCTATCTATCTATCTATCTATCTATCTATTTATTATTGGTAATAATTGTACAACACTTCTTGTAGAACACATTCCTTGCTTTACTTGATTTAGCACAATTGTGCAGCTAAACTTCAAATAAGGCATTCTTAAAAAATACTACCGTATTCAAATATTCCTACTAATAATACTAATAACAAATAAGAGCAATTTTATATATAGATAATGATGGCGCTTTGTAAAATAAATGTCAACAATTTCTTCAGCTTCAGTCACCAAAAGTCTCTAAAATGATAAAGAAAAAAAAAACAGAAAGTATTTTTTACCTGCTATCCATAGTTCACAAAAAATTCGTTTAAAAAATCACTAATGAAAAAAACATTTTTAAAGCATCTATTGAAGAAAATTTCTTTAGACTTAAATAGAAAATTTCAGTATTTTCTAGAAAATTTCTGTATTTTCTAGAAAATCTTTGGACCAACAAAAGAAAAAAAGTACAGAGGATAAAGTATACCAAAAAAAAAACTGACAAAGGTAATCAATATTCTTGATTAATCATCCAGTAATTATTAATGGATTTTCTGTCATTGAAAGGGGCACTTTTGTTTAGGAATGTATGTCTGCAGAAACTCAACTGTACCCATCCTGGTGCCAGCCAGCACTACAGAGCGCGCTGACGCACAACTGCATCAGTTTCCAGCTTTAATATGTCAGCAGTTTGTCAGACTCATAAGAATCAGAATAAAGAGGACTGTGACCAGAAGCTTGGCTATACAAGTTCATGGCGTATGAGCAGATTAAGCGGCTCATTGGGAACAATGTGCCTCATCCACAACAGCTGTGAGTTTCTTCTGCTGTCTATTATTTAGTGCATACAGCTGACCTGTGAACCGACCTGGGCTCATCTTAAAACTGGGATTGCTAGTAAAGCTGGTAGCTGGTGGGGGCTTTGCTCCCATTCCACCCTATGCACTCATCAGTATGGCCACTGAGGCCGCTAAACATGATTTGGATCGATATCCTGCTTGGACGAGTGACACTCATCCGTCCAGCACGTGTCCAATAACAATACCAACATTTGCCACACAAAATCTGATTGCTGTGCAACATGCACTTTATATGCGCTTTAACGGCAGCTGTACTAAGTTGCTTGGTGACCGTTGCTAAGCCACCACTGATTTCTCTGTCAAGTAAATCTCCTTGACTTCATTGTTGTTAGAAATGCAGCCCTTTCTCAGCTAATTTCAAAAGATGAATCACTGCAAAGTTTAGCACAGACTTTCATTCTTTCTCAATAATTATTCCTATAACTGCAAGGGAAAGGCAGAAGCCATTTTTGCAAACTCAAAACCATGTGGTGCACCTTAAATTCACTTGGTGAGATTTGGAGTCACACACCTACAAAGTTGAAAACTGAGCTTCACCTGCACTTATGCTAACTGGAATTAAAGAGGTCATTAGCATGATTATTACTAAGCCCGATTAATACACAATAACAATAAGCAATAAAAGATATATAATTTGGATAACATTTAATATTCATCTCAATCAGGGAAGCAGCACTAGATATGTAACCGCTTAACTTTCAGCTATCTCCAAAGAAAGAACTGTGTCTGCGTAAGTACCTCCAACACACCACCAACAGGTGTCAGAGCGACAACAGTTATATGCATGATGGGAAATTGTGCCATCTCCTAAATACATTTCTTACAACAAAGTACAATTGAAGCATCTATGTCCTAAATTCACACAAAGTGGAGATCGACTGGTATATAATAATTACAGTTTGTGGGAAGACTTGTGTTGCCAACCTTTGACAAACACAAACACAAGTCACACACACAACATGATGTAACACCCACGCTGCAGGATTGTGTTCAAGGGCATGCCAAGTCCAATGCAATCGAAAATAATAGTCTGGACAGAACACAGTACGACTCATTTCAACACTAATTTGTACGTTTTTTGAAAAGAATATGCACACGCGCCCTCTCCTGCCTGCTTTCACTGCATGTAACTGCAACCTCATTTGGTTGAATGGTGGGTTTAAAAATTCTTTCTCAACCACCCATTGACTTGAAGATCATAAATCCTCCCACTCTGCACTTGGGAAAATTACTCTGGCTTGACTCAAGAATGACTTTCTTTCACTTATCTATACAATGCAATATGGAACTGGCACACAAACACCGCTGCGTTCATGCACACCCATGTTCGACTCTGCTCTTTGCTGGAAAGAGCGTTATCAGTGACTGACAAAGACTCCGTTTGTTTTATACACGCTGTTAGCATTTTATTTTGATGAACTTTTTCCACGTTAATAAAAACATATAAACAAAGACAGCACTGAAAATACATTGAAAACTGTTGCAGTCACTGTGTGGATGGAATAGGCATGGATGTGTGCGAGTCTGTCCACAGAAGGCTGAATCCAGCATTTACTGGGTCATGTGAGAAATGGTGGTCTGGAACGCGAAGGTGATGTGCTTTCGTGAGTAATCAAGGTAGGGGTCCGAGAACGAGTGCGCGTCCCCGGAGAAGTGTCTCCACTGCATGAGCTCAGACATGCTGAGATGCTTCTGCGTCTGTCCCTTACGGTCACCTTGACGACCGAGCTGGCAGGGCCTGCCAGAAGTGGGGTCCTCCTCCTCTTCCACCACATCTGTGGAAGGAGAGAAAGATCAGCGTCAGTCTGGTGGCACACTGGCGTGGGTGTGAGTGACACGTCTGTATGCCTACCGTTTACTGCGCCGTCCATGCTGCAGCCGCAGTTCAGCAGGTCATGAGTCAGACAGGGAGTTTCCGTCAGACTGAAGAGATCTCGAAGTTCGCTAGAGGAGAAACTTGTGTGTTCGGCTCCTTTTCCCATGTCAACCACGGTCCCCGATAGCCCCTGCTTGGACACCTGTCTCTGATATATACGCTCTTCAATTGTTCCTGAGATGAAGTAAAAAACAAAAAAACAAAAACAAAATTGGCCTTAAACTAGGACACAAATCTGATTTCCAAGCTCATTTGGATCATATCCATCTTGCCTGCAGTGAGAAGACGGTAGATGTGGACAGTTTTCTTCTGTCCATCTCTCCACACTCGGGCCATGGCCTAGACACCCAGACAGAGAACAATTACAATCCAGGATAAGAGACACATAAACAGTGCCATCTGGTGAACATTTATAAGAAATGCAAAACAAAAACAAAAAGGAAAAAGACTGAATTCACTTGTAATTCTCTAAATACATGTGGCCTGTGCTGAACTTTTTCCTCTTCCTTGGCTGCACGGACCCAGAGAAAGGGTTATGGTCAGGATTGCATTACCCTTAGGGTTAAACTAAACCACCAGATGGTTGGAGCTGTTTCTGTGGCTCCCCACTCTTCCAGGGGATGGATCAAATGTAGAGATCACATTTCAAACACCTAGGAGTGTGACAACTAATGGGACTTTAATTTTAAATGTAACTTTTAATATGTGCGGCCAACAACAACCATTGTGCGGGCAATGCTGCAGTGTGCATCATGTGGCCAACATGACTTTCCATCACTTTTTGTGCTGGTCCCACTTAACTACATGCGAATACCGTCAACCAAGAAATATGTATAAAATATTTATACATTTTCCTGAAAAACACAATAATTTTGAAAGCTGTCAAAGCCAGTTTTCCTCAAATTGTATTGGGTAACTTTAAAAGCTTGGGATTCAACATGTGATAATAGTTGTCATTCTTAGGAGCATCATTTCTATATGTGAATTAAAATAAATTTAAAGAACACGTTTAAAAATCCTGTGCTTGTTTTCAAATCACTGAACAGATGTGTTGTCAGAGCAGCTTACAGGACAGCAGCGCATAGGAGTCAAAGGAAATATAGCTACAACCTTTGAACTACAGAAGCATTTATGGCTGACTCACCTGGATGTCGTTGGCAGGATTCCAGTCGATGTCGTACAGCACCAGGTGAGACGCTCCGATCAGATTCAGCCCCACCCCACCGGCTTTAGAGCTCAGGAGAAACAGGAAGTTCTGAGAATAAGAACTGTTGAAGCCGTCAACCAGTCGCTGTCTCTGACCCGTTGGAGTTTGTCCATCTAATCGACAGAAGGTGTAGCCCATGTGTTTGCACAGGTCCTGGAGCAAGTCAAGAGTCTGAGTGTAGTTTGACACTAGAACTACCCTGCAGGGGAAACGGGGCTTTTAAAAAACATATTGATGCTCAGAATGTACTGACCAAAACGAAAAAGAAAGGAAATCTTCACACACACCTGTCTGAAGGGCTGAGCTGTCTGATGGCAGCCAGCAGGTCTGAGAGAACCAGCAGTTTTCCAGAGTCTGCAGTGTTGAACCCTGCTAAAGAATATGTTTCTGGGAAAAGATCTGCCAGTCTTTCATACAAGGAGCTCTCCAAAGTTCCACTCTCTGTTCTTTCCTGCAGAGTAAATAAAAGGTTTTCAATGATTTTGCAAACATTTCCAACTGTCATCCTCGAACCTTTCTCCACAAGTGGAGGTTTGTCTCCCCCTAGAGGCCCGACCTTAACAGTGGCGTAGAGGAGACCGGGGTGGTTACAGAGTTTCTTCAGTGCAGTAATGCAAGCCAGGTGTGTGCTGGTCTGTGTGGAACCCTGCATGCAATCTCTGAAGACGCGGTGGCAGAGGAGACGTTGGTACAGCTCCTGCTGCAGGGCTGAAGGCTCGCAGAACAACGTCCAGTCGACACGAGGAGGCAAGTAACGGTTTATGATCTCCTGTGTCCTCCTCAGGATGAACATGCCAGTCAGACGGGACAGTTCGGCGGCTCGCTCTTCTCCCAAAACTCTCTCCTCCTATTGGAGATTAAAATATATTAATATACATTAATGACTTTCAACAAAACTTCAATCAAGAATAAAGAAGACGGATGGGGCGGCTTAACCTCTGTGCACGACGGCTGCCTTGATCGTAGAATCGGTTCCTCGTACAGTTTTCTATAGGCAGTCGGCGACCCAAGAATCCCTGGGTTAACAAACTCTATGATTGCATGGAACTCTTGGAGATCATTTTGTACTGGTGTCCCTGCAAACCAAAAACATGTAAAAGTTTGCACTATTCTGTTGTTTTTCATAAATGCTCTAAAGCTTTCCCCACTTCTCCTTGATCCAGGTGAGGGAGTACCTGTGAGAATGACTCTGCGGTCACAGCTGAGGCTGGTCAGCGCTGAGGATGTTTTGATGCTGCTGTTCTTTAACCTGTGACCCTCGTCACATATTATGAGACCAAATTCCACTTTCTGCACCTGAAGATGAAAACAAAGATAAACGTGAACTGATTGTTCTCCTTTTTGGCGTGAAAGGTCATAAGGATCTGTGAATGGATAACCTACAGTACCTGCTCCAGGCAGCGCAGCAGCATTTCATAGCTGATCACAAGAACACTGTGCAAAGGGGATAACACAAACTGCTCGATTCTGTGGTCCTAAGAGGATGTAGAAACATGCACAAAGATTTTATGTAAGCCGGGCCAAGGAAAAGGGTGCTACATGTTTTAAAAAGTACAGATATTAAAGTAAGACGTTTTAAATAAGAATAAAAATCAGTGTCATCAAAAAAGGAGGGGCTAAAAGATCATTTTCTGACTTTTAAAATAAAAAACATGCAATACTAAAGGTATATTTTCTACAATTTGTGTAATTTTCTATGTAGTCACTCAGAAAATACAGTATGTGAGCATTTTCTCCTAAAAATCGTATTCCTGTGTATATAATTTTAAAAAGTTAATACAATAAAAAGGCAGATTCATTTTTATGTAATGAAATAATTACATGCAAACTCTTTTACAAAAAAAACATGTTTCCTGCAAAAAGGAAAACGTCCCTTGTTTAAAAAAAAATTCTTTTTTTATGTCTTGCAAGAAAAGCAAGAAAGTTTCTTATTAGCAAAATCTCAGTTTAAGAAAACACATCCTAATAACTAGATTTTTTTTCTTAAAATTATCATTTTGACAATTAAAGCTGGCAGATTTTTGCTTAGATAAAGAAAACCTTTGTTATTTTTTGTGTTAAAAGCACAACATCCTTATAACATAAAAAACAAAACAAAACGCTGATTTGCTCTTTTCTTCCTCTATGTTACAAACCTGATCTACAGTGAAAACGCTGATTCTCTCGCGGCCTAGCCACTTGTTGAACTCCGCCTTCCAGTTCTGTACGAGGCTTCCAGGTGTAACCACGAGGACGCGCTTGGCAACCGGCTTGCCACCATAGGGTCCCTGTTTGAGCAAAGTCCACGACAGTGCCACACTCTGAAGAGTCTTTCCCAGCCCCATCTCATCAGCCAGGATGGCTCCGTAGCAGCTTGCAACCCTGCAGCACAAACAAATCTTTGCGATCCACAAACTGTCCCAAAACTGACAAAGGACATTTCTGTAATATCCAAACTGAGATACCTCATCCCCATGACACACTCGTAGAGAAAGAGCAAGCCATCTCTCTGGTGGGGTCGCAGGTGTTGGGTCAGGTGGGGATCAACAACCACTTCAACAACAGGAAGGGCTGCTTTGTTGTGAAGCCACTGGTGGTTAGTAGAGGGGCGAGGCATCACTAGTGCACCTAAAACAATAGAACGTTTTAAAAAATGATATTTTTTTTCCTTCCATGAGCTTTTGTTGTCTGCTTACCAGGAGCTGAGGGGTCATGGTGGGGTTTGCAGGATTGTTTCCCCTCTGCTTTACCTCCTGCATGTGCCGGTTGGCCCAACATTGTGGGAGGAGTAAAAGGCTTGGAGGTGGGGCGACAGGAAGAAGGCGGTCCCGCCTTTGCGCGTGACTCTGCCTGCTCTGTTTGACCTTCCTGAAAGCAGCGACCTTTAACGTAGTCTTCTGAAGATATGATCCCCATCACCTCCACCTCTTTGCCACCAATCATCAGAGTCTCTCCTTCAGAGAGGGAGGCCAGCTCTGACACCTTGTAGCCTCTCCCTGTAGGAAAGATGTAAGGAGGAAGAATTAAGGGAGTCTTCAAACACTTTGTTTTAGAAAAAGCTCATGTTTTTGTGATTAAAAACTCACAATAGCATTAGTCTGGAAATTAACAGTTTCAGTAAATCAGTAGAAAACTTTGACTTTACAAAATGTGGTAACATTTTTTAATCATACTAAATATATTATAGTTTACTGTTAAGAATCACACCTTAAGGTGGTTAATCTTCAAATTTAAATTACCTTTTAAGTTGAAAAAATTTAATAGCAAGCTACAGTTAACATGCCTCCTCATCTTAAGGAATTGATAAGGAAACAGGAAGTAGTTTAGCTTCACCTTGTCCAATATCCTTCCCCTCCATGTCTTTGAGAGTGGCTGTGCGTCCTCTGGTGATCAGCACTGCATCGCCCTCCCAACGCTTGTGCTTCTTCTTGCTGGCCTTACACCACACCACGCTGAAGTAACGCACTCCGTCCTGACCACAGTCGGACCCTGGGCCTGCAGTCCCGGGGAAACAACCTGCTTTTCCAGTAGGAGGAGGAGGTTTTTGAGGAGATCCGTGAGTCCACTCGAAGCTGCTGTCTGTGACACAGAGAAGAAACGCCACACAATGATCAGCTGGCTCAGACACACGGGCGAAAAGCCACCAGCAAAGGCCCCAGATCAAATCAGCTGTATAACAGGGTTAACACACACATACCTGATAAACATGACGTATGCAGGATGGAAAAACTCCAACAATGCAAATATCCTCTACTTGGTTTATTGCAGTAATTAGGAAACTTTTATTTAAAAATTGTAATAAATACAATCCTATTAACAATTAAGGAAAAGACAAACTGAAAAAAATAGACATGTTCCTACCAACAGTACAAAACAATCAATAGATCAATAGGAAACACTAATTAAATAGCAATCAAAGATCAGTACCACCTCACCTTTAGTTTGCTCTCTCACTATTGAGTTGGCCATCACTGCCAAATTCCACAATCTATTCAGGTACACAGTCCTTGGAGTTACAATGTTAATTTATGGAATTCTGGTTTCACTAAACTGATCAAAGGTGAGTCATTTATAAAGTTTGGCATTTAAAAACCAACAGAAAAACTTTTTTTTGCATTAAAATGGTACCAGATACTGTTTAGGGAGAACAGGTTTACCATATTTAAACGAAGACTTCTCCTTTAATGAATTATTTTAAACCCAGCTCATCCAGAGATGATAACCATGATCAAACATTTCTGATCATATTCACAGGTTTTTCCAGACTTATGTTAGGACTTTCATAAACTTAGTTAAAGGTACAATCCTAGTTAACTTACTGACATGTTAAATAAACTGGTTAAAAACCAAAAATAGTCCAAGTTTAAAAGAATCTGATCATCTCTATACTGTTACTAAAGGTAACTATAACATCATCATTGCTACATTTAGGTGGAAGATTCTGGGTTAAAGTTCAACAGAGGCATATGTGCATTATTACTACAAATACATTTTTCTAAAATTTTGAATTCTACATTTATTTCATCCCATCACAGTGCTACTATCTGATCTTGCACCCTGACAAGCAAGCGAGAGGGATACCAGCATCTATCACAGTTTTTCTTCAAAGAGGAAACAGCTTTTCTGTGTCTGTGTGAGGCACTAAGTTTCTAAAGCAATTCCAGTTCTGAAACTGCTCTCAAATACGAACTGAAGCACATTTGCTCATCAGAAAGAGCTTTGACAGCCCAAAAGTCACAGCTATTCTGCTCTCCTAAAGAGGATTTGTCAATCCATGTCTGAGTCGGGCGGCCTTTAGCTTCTCCACTTTGATTTTTGCTCTTAGAAGTTCTTCCTCCAAATCTTGCCTCCTCTTCAGGCCCTCCCTTTTCTCCTCAAGATAGAGGGCCACCTTTCTGTGATTGGCCAGCACAAGCTCACGCTCCTCTTTGTCCAGGTGCAGGGGGCGAAGCCTGCTCACCTCGCTGTGGGGATACACGTCATTTGAGTAGACGTCTTGGTGTAAAGGCAGCGGTGAGGTAGACAGGGCGATATTCACAGAGGAAGATGCTGGAGACAAGGATGCGTCGTAATCGTGAACACTACTCGACTCCACATCGCCGTCTTGCTCCCGGCTGGTGTCCAGCGCTGGTACCATGAGGGTGGAGAGGATTGGAAGATCTGGTGGCGGTTTCACATCCTCGTGAGGGTCCAGCTGAACCACCTCGTGAGGGACACTTGGGACAGCAGCTGGGAACTCCTGGAATCCAGCAAGAGAGGAGCTGCTGCCCGGGGTTTCAATGGGAGGTATGTGCTTATTGTATATTAATCTAGAAAGAAAAACAAATATCAAAATGTGGTTAAATGGTGGAGGAAATATATAGAGAAAATTAAGCTTAAACTTGTATTTGAGTATTTCTTTATTCAAATCTTGAACAGGTGAAAAAATGTTGGTGGAAAAAGTAGGACATCAGGTCACATTATCTTTTCATCCAGGTTCAAAATAATGAGAATCATGGAATGATTTTAATGTTATGTCATCAAATTGACATTAGATAATTTAAAAACTTGTGTTTAATAATTATATACACCTAAAAAACAACTTAAATATGAAAAGAAATATTATAGAAGCATATCAAGATTAAAGTGACAATTCTCTGTGTTTGAGACATCTGAGTCAAACTGCTCTCTTTTTTTGTGTCCTCTTTAGATTCTTAAAGGTTTTGGTGTGTCTGAGAACAGGTGTAGGTCACAGCATACCTGCGCAGTGCCTGGTCCTTCTCATGGATGGGAACGTGGTGAAACAGGTGAGGAATCATCTCCATAATCCTCCTGGTTGGCTCGGAAATGCTGGCTCTGTACTCCGGCTGGGCGTGTCTCCTTTGCATCACTTCCTGTTTGGCCGACTCCTTTAGTCTCTTATAGAGGGTCCTGAGGCCTTGAGCGGTGCGGTGGGGTCTGTCTCCTCCCAAAGCATTGTACTGCTCAGCCACAGTGTCCCAGCACTTGTTCTTGTCCACAATGACCGCATGCTTGTTGGTGTGCTCCTCAAGGATGCGGATGTGTGGACATACCAGCTTCAACAGGTCCAGCTTCTCAGAGAGGGTGAAGTTGGAGGACCGAGCCTTTCCCACCATGCTGGACGGAAACATGGAGCTGGAAGCCATCTCATAGCATAATGGATTCAGATTGCGTCAGATCAGATGCTGTCACCCTTCTAAGAAACTCTACACTCAATGCGGTGGCTCTTTAATCCGTCCTGTTTTTAGTCCTTGCTGCCATCTTCCTTTGGTCCATAGATCTAACCCCCTCCATGTCTCATCTCCCCTCTCTGGTTTAAATGGTAAACTGTAGCTAACAGGTGCATGGCTTCACACACTGCTGGGTTCTCTCACAGCTACGCTGCACAACAAAAACAGGATGTGCTGCACACAATAAGAATCAGGCTTAACTAGGCCAGCCTCGCTTAGGCCCCCGCCTACTGCAGAGGGTTTTGGATGAATTCCTCCCAGCTTAGGCTGACGTAGCTAAGCTGCTTAAGCCCAGCCCGACCTACATACAGCCTGGTCTCTCTAAACCCCACACCAAGCTAAGCAGCACAGTCATATTGTCTGTACTGTCAAAATAAAATGGTAATAACATTCTGTTGTGCTTTTAGTGGAGATCAGACGGTCTCTAACTGCAATAAAAGAGGTTATTTGGTTTCAGAGTCTGTTATCTTTAGGACAGAGATGCTCTGAAGTAGAGCGAGTTTAACTCAATGAGCGGGGGACGGGGGGCGTGGGCTCACTGAGCATGCTCAGAACAGCAGCTTCTCTGCCCCGCCACGATTGTTGTTGCTGCACGTGCGGTCAGTTTCGAGCGGGGCATCACCAAACAGTCCGCCGAAGCACGTGGAAAACCGTGCAGACACGCGCCGCGTGGCTTCAGGACGTTCGTCTGATCCCGAGCACAGTCCTAATCTGGACCCAGCAGCTGCTCATTTACATAATGCTGGACCTGCTGCATCGACCCGCCCGCTCCAACAGACTCTTTCAGTGTAGAACAGTGATCACGTGACACCGTTTAAGGAGGGGAGATGTGTTTAGTCCCCCAAGATCTTTTTTTATTTAAACAAAAACATTCCGAGTGGTTTTCTATTTATGATTATAAAATTATAACAAAAATCCCACAACATAATTGTCTTAAAAAGCCACATTTCATGTTTGTCTTAAGCCTCCGTTTCCAAAATCTCCTCCACGTGGGCGTGGTCATTGGTGCTTAGCTGGTAGCCCCGCCCCTGACCCCTCCCCTTTCTGCAAGCTGTGTCTTCCATGAGTGAAGAGCTTGGCACAAGAGGGGGGGCACAAATGACAGACATAGAGGTGTTTCTCAGAAACGGTGAAGTGACATATTTTCTGTGTGTATCAGACCCTGCTGTATAATAAAATTACACACGAAAAATAACTTTTACTAGCCCATGAAAAATGCTTTGAATTACATTATAATTTAGGCTACATTGCACCAGCAACACTAGCTGTGGCTCAGAACTGTTTTAATATAGCACATGCAGATTGTTCAATTCACACCAAATACAATGAAATGCCTGAAAGAAAGTGACTATTCACACGTAATTTTCCAAATACGTGCAGCCAGTGCTGAAACTTTTTTCTTGGCCGCACGGACCCAGAGGAAGGGTTAAGTTTAGGAGCATGTCTTATGGATAGGGCAATGCTGTGTTCACACCGAACGCGAGTGGCGCGGCAGAGGCAGCCAGTTTTCAAAGTTAATTACATGGTAGAGACGCGTGCTGAGGTCCAGTGGTGTGATTTAAGCGACGGGTGTGGTGCAAAGGTCTGGCAGCAGCGCGATTTCAGCGGCGCTGTGCAATTTGATACCCGTCCGAACCAAATCACCAAACAGTACTACTGTCCTACACCTGGCTGTGGATCCTGCCTCTGGCTCGTCTCTGCTCTGCACCTGACCGTGTACCTCGTCTCTGCTCCTGCCCTGACACCTGGCTCTGGATCCTGTCTCCTGCTCGACTCTCGCCCCTTACTGTCCCCCCAACTCCGTCTGGATAAAGCTCGTCTGCTGGACTTTAAATATGTAGTTGTAGAGTTAGATAAGTTAATTCTTCTCTAAGAGTTCTGGTAAATCGCCTGTCCGTCCTGGGGGAGGATCCCTCCTTCATGGAGGCACCCCTGAGGTTTCTTCGTTTTTTCCGGAGTCCGTTTTTTTTAGGAGTTTTTCCTTACCGTGAAAGGGGTTTAAGGGCAGGGATGCCAGTATAGCTTAGTCAGTTTGTTAGTTCATTTTAGAATTTTCCTATTGAACTCTTTGTATTCATGATCCTTTTGAGTTCATGTTTCACTTTTTCAATTACCGATACTAAGCCCATCGAGACGACTGTTGTTGTGAATTTGGGCTATACAAATAAAATTGAATTGAATTGAACAGTACCTGTAACGGTTATGCTGGGCGAAGGTGTGTACACCCTGGACAGTCTGTCCCAGGAGGTGAGACGTCATGTCATTGACTAAAAGCGTTAGCAATGTCTATAAGATCAATACCAAATCCAGTATTAGTTCTAATTAGATCTGTCAGCTTTAATGGTAATTTGAATGTTTAAGCATTGTTTTCTAAAACCTTTTGGAAGTATGTGTGTGTATGTGTCTGTAAAGTTTTGTAAGGGACATGCTTATGTTGGTGGAGCAGGTTAGAGAAAAAAAGCCAAATTGTTTTCCCATTATTATGATAATTAAGGAAATACAAGTGATAAGTTTAAACAAAGTAAATATATATTGTTGATGCTGATGATGAATAAATTCTACAGTTTAGCTGAAAGTGTTATATAAAGTAAATTCAGATATTATTTAATTCCGTCAAGCATATTATTTTACAACACTGACATCTTTTCAGTAGATAAATTAAACTTGTATGTCAGACTGAATAAAAAGTGCTGTATGAAACACACAAACTGGGTTGCAAAATATGTTTACCTGAAGAGTCAGATCAAAACCACCAAAAAACAAAAATTAAGTATAAAAATAAAGGGCAAAAAAAAAATTCTACTGTAGACCAGAGGGACTATTTTACTGATGACTCCCCAAAACATTAGGATACAACAGAAGTAGTACTGCCTTATAAATTTACACAAACAATTAGAAACATACCTTTATTTTCATCTTCTGTTAAATCTCTTAATCCAGGGACGGATTTGGTGTCAGCCTCGTTTTCTTTACTGTCAGTAGCACTGAGAACTCGAGCCAGAGCCCGTGACAAAGGGGCAGTTTGGCTGGTTTTAGCAGACACATTTATTTCACTTTCCACTGCCACAGATAGACTTCTCTGGACCTGCAAAAGAAGTGATATCAGTTTAATTACACACACTTGAGTCCTCATTTTGGTCCCTAGTAATCCCTGCAACTAAATTTACATGAGGCAAAAAAATATGACTGTCAAACCGCTGAACGTGGATATTTCTTTGCTTCTAGTGATTTAGAAAAGCTGATTTACTGTGGTGACCCCTGAAGGGATATGCCAAAAGGTAAACTGCAAAAGCTACTCAAAAAAAGAGAAATTAGTAAAATTGAGAATTAAACACAGTGAATAGGAACTTACTTTATCCAATGCATTCACCAAACCCGGTTTGGGGGCCAAAGGCTTTGATTCAGTTTGAAGTAGTGAAGCTGGTGAAACAAATCGTGTTTTTTTCACTGCATTCCCCAAAAGCTGACTGGGTGCTCCTGAACGCCTCATTCCTTATAAAAGGTCAATGTGCCCCCTACAAACAGAAATAAACTACATTTTAGAAACACAATGGGGAAAACATAGGCAATTTTTCAATAGCTACACCTTTGAAATTCTTAAAGAAAAAAGAGGTATAGAAGAAAAAAAGTGATCTAAAACAGGCATGCTTTACCAAGAAAGACTAGTGATTTTTTTTAGTTTTTGCATTTAGAATACCTTAACCGACTAAAGATTTCTACGTTTTAGCAACTCAGGATCAGAAAATGTGTTTCTATTAACGCAATATAAATATAAACTCTTCAACAAACAGTTTTGAAACTTTTTTGTTGACTCTAGTGACAATTTATGTATTTTGTCCTTTATCAGGTTCCGTTTGTCGTTTTTGATTTTTACTTTTAGACTAGTTTGAAGTAAGTAAAGTCAGCGACAGGCTGTGTTTAACTGTTATCACGTGGTCAAGTCGAAAGTTTAAATCGGCCGTAATGATATTTTGTAACAATGCGTGATACATACCACCGACGAGAAAATGTTATTTTGGAGAATTACTTAAATATCGTCCAATTCAACTTGATAAGTTTCCCACAGTGTAAGCGGAAAAGGCAACTTCCGAAACATGTCTCCCGCTGAATTATTTGGGGGTTCTGATTGGTTAAAAGTCAACAAAAGGCGTGGTCAAATGAGAAAAAAGCATGTTTGATTTGAACACCTGGACAGCCAAATCCTTTCAGCATGCCTAAACCTCTTTTTTCAGACTTTATTGACAAATAACACAATAGAACAAAATAGTGAACGTCTCAGGGGTTACTGAATATGTACATTGCAGAAAGAAAACAAAACAAAAAAAAAAATTATGTATACGTACAAATACGTATACAGTGTATGAAATTAAAAAAAAAAAATCAAATCAGTTCGAATTGCCTTTTGGTTTTGCAGTTGTTTGATAATGTTACAGTACTGATTGATTTCATTCAAAAAATGCTGGAATTTAGGTTTGGAGTTGGACCATTTGGCTTAATTAATATGGAATTTTGCAAATGATGAAAACATCTATGTAATAAAGATACAATCTTTGTCTACATTGTCATTAAGATAACCCGGAATAATTTCTTTATCCAAAAATTGTACAGTTTCTTTTAGTTAAATTTTCTATATAATTTTCCACTTCCATCTACAACATATTTGTATGTATGCAGTCCACAAACAGGTGATAAATGGTTTCCTCTTTCAACAACAAATCAACAAATCTTCTTTTTTTGGCAGGATATATACAATGCGATATTTTGAAGGACACCTCTTTTATTTTGTTATTTAAACAACATTTTTTACTAACATTCCAAGCATTAGTCCAGTTTATGTCCACACATTTTGAGTAGCTCTCCTAAACGTATTTCAGATCTTTTCTGTGGTCCATGACAGCAGCAAATCGAGCATAGAGGTGTACATTTAACAAAATAATAATTTTAGTGAAAAGTAATGACTAAATCTGAACAAATATTAATTGAACCGTTTGTTGGTGGAATTAAAAGCAGCTTTTTTTTAGTGAATAGTCACTATTTTTAATATTTCCAACTCTATTTTGTTTAGAAAATCTGGAAAGTTTAACTTCATTTAGTTGTGAAGTCTTTGGTTTACTTCATACCATTTTAGAAAGGTCTTTTTACTACTTTCTTTTCGACTTTATTCCATTACACTCAAGGACAGGGGTAATAAGTATGGGCAGTGAAGGTGATCTTTTGATTCCTGTTGTCATGTGCTACGTGCTATCCGATGGTGTGTACTTTGCAATCCAATCAGGGACGAAAAGAGTGTAATCCACGATAATCCCACAGCTCTAGACAAACAGAGAAACCTCAGATAACTTTCGCCGTTAAGGGGAGCAGCTATTATCTCTAAGGGCTGTGTAACAACTGGGCTTTAGACAGTTCGTGAAACACTTGACTGCTTTTTTGTCTGTCCCTCTGCTCTTGTCCGACAGCTGCCTGCCTGGCTGTATCCTGCACCATTGTTGTCAGAGTTAGCTCTCCATAGAAACGCTCTCCCAGAGGAAGAGGAGGAGCAGGAGACCCTCTGCTTCAGGATGAAGGAGAGCCTCTACAGTGTGATCAAATAGATTGAGCAGGTGCAGGTGAAGTCTACAAGATACAGGAGGAGCTGGATGAAGTCAAATCCTCAGGTAAGAGAGATTAAAAGCAAATAAGTAGAAAAACAAGTAAACTGCACAGGAAATGTAACAACCTCTGTGCAACCTGTTTGATCCTCTATAGGATGGGTTATGATCTAGAGAGGTTTGTAGGCTACGTGAATGAAGGTCTGCTGTGCTGTGTGTGCCGAGATGTGCTTGAACGCCCCCTTCAGGCACCCTGTGAACATGCCTACTGCAGCTCCTGCATCAGCAGCTGGCTGCTTCATCACCACACCTGTCCAGAAGACAGACTGCCATTAGATGTGAGCAACCTCAAACCCCTGTACCGGTATGTCTCCATCCCTGCAACTACACTTCAGATATCTTTCTGAATCTCTATGCCTCTTTATTTTTGTTTCACTTGTCTGCTTTAGAGATGCAAGAAAGTGATGGGAAGAGCCTCTCAGTTTGAGTGTTTTGATTGCAGGTACATGCGCAATGACCTGAACCGCCTGCAGATCCGCTGTATGAATGCAGCACACGGATGTGAGGTGGTCTGCTCCCTGGAGAGCCTGCATGCACATGAGGACGAGTGTGTGTTTGCCTTCATATCCTGCTCTAACACCGGTATGCAAACTCCTCCCTGGAAAAACAAAAATGAATGCTGCTTTGTTTCTATTCACAATAGTTGTAAAAATGTTTATCTCTATTATCTATCTTTATATATATGTATGTTATCCTCTTATATGTGTGATACAAAGGTAATGTGACACCTCTTTCATTGGTGAACAACAGGTGGTGCATCTGTTGTCATGACTACCCCGTAAACAATTGCATATGCAGGGCTGTACTTAAAATCTCCAGAATGCTGTTTCAGGTTGAATCATTCTTAAATAAATTGGAGCTGATTCTAGTGTGATTCTGTCTTGATCATGTCACCATGGCCTGTCATGGGCAGGAACTGAGTGCATATGTTACCATTGTGGTAGGTATTTTGTCAAAGAGTGTGTGTGGCTTTTGCAGTGCTGAGATATGTCACCAACTATATATAGATATATATGAGCTTTTAATTCAGCATGAGAGTTGTGTGATTCTCTCAAATGTTTTTTTTTTACTGTACTTTTGTTTTTACCTAAATTCATGCATTTCATTTAACAATTAGTTTTCATAATTTCGTTTTTATGATTTAATTTTAATTTTCAGTCTGGGTTTGATTGCTTATTTACAGCCCTTTGGTGAAACTGTGCCCTCTGTATGTTGTACTTATGGCTGTCTCGTCAGGCTGCCCCGTGCAGGTGGAGAGGAGAGGTTTGGAGGTGCACATGTCAGAATGCAGCTTTCGTAGCAGAGAATGTCCCAACGGCTGCGGCCACATTCTCTACTCTACTGACCAATCACAACACAACTGTGTGGCAGAGCTACGCACAGAAGTGGAGATGCTGAGGTAAGTGTGTCTATTTTAGAAATATACTGATGGAATCAAAGCCACTATAATTTTATTTTTGTTACCACAGGGCAGAGATGCTGTGTAAGGTAGAGGAGGTGAGACGGGAGATGGAGTCACGCTTGGACTCGCAGAGGAGACACATGGTGCAAAAGGAGTCACAGCTGAAGAATGAGGTGGAGGAGATGAAGGTGAGCCATTCGTTTTTCTCTCACATCAATCCCCTAAACAGCCATTTCAAGATCTAGTTTTTTTTGGATTGGGTTATCAAACACAGAATATAAACGCAACTGTTTTGGTCTAGTTGTGTGACTAAAACTCCTTTTTCCTTTTTCTTATAAGCCACAATTATACACATTTAAACTCTTTAGGATTTTTTTTATTAGAATCCAAAGTGCTGTTATTGCTCTCATCACTTAAAGAAAAAAACAGCCTTCAAAATCTGAATTTCTTAAGAAATTACGTAAGCACGACACAACAAATATTACTTTTATAATATAATTCCTAATGTTTTTTTGGATGACAAAATGGAAAACAAATTTTTAAGATGCGTCATATAAATGCATTTAATGCAAATCTCTTACTTGAGGAGTGTGTCCTTTGTCATTTTAGAATCTGTAATACATTTTTGGGGTTTAAGTTCCTCTTTTAAGTGTTTGAATCCCTGATGTGAACAGTTTTTCTTCTGCAGGGTCAGATATCCCGTGTGATGTGTGACATGCACGCTGTGTTGGGAGCAGAGCGCCTGAGGAGGCAGGAGTTAGCAGAGGCAGAGCTTGAGAAGAGGGAACTGTTGGAGCTTCTCCGAGACCTGCAGTTCACGAAGAATCAACAATCGGCAGAGCCGTCAGTCAAGAGCCAGCTCCAGGAAGATGAGCAGACACCCTGCAGGGACCGGACTCGCCAGCCGGGAGAGACTCCTTTACATGCCTCCAGTCTGTCCCTGGCCTCACCTCCCAACTGCGCCGGCCACTCCTCACCTCAGCTGGGGGACGGGCTGCGAAAAGGCCCCCGCAGTTTGACTCTCCAATGCATCAAAAGGAAAAGTCGGGAGGTGACGGTCATCTGAATACATATATAAGAATTAAGGCAATTTTGTATGTTGTAAAATAAATTAGTTAAAAAATAAAGTTGTGTTTTTATGAAGTCTTTGAATCATGAGCATTTCTGTCTTCAGAAGCATCGACCCATCAAACAGGCTTTAAAAAATTCACCACCACCAATCCCATGATTTGGTGTTTTCTTTAAAACACACAAAGAGTTACAACTGCCTTTATTCTCTAAACACGCCTCATGATAACAAAACATAAAACATCAATAGTCTGTATTACAACATCACGTAAGCATGTTTCCATGGAGATGGCAGACATCCCATCTGGTTGGTCCATTTCCAGTCAGAAGAAGCTGAAGTTTTCAACCAGGTGAGTTCACCTGGTGAAGGATCGCACATGCCTGCCCCTCCCACCTCCGCTTCCTCCCCCACCACTGAATTTGCTCCCCTGAGATCCTCTTCCACCTCCTCCAACTCCACCAGCGTTCCCAGCACCTCCTCCCCCGCTAAGCCAGGACAATCCGGCGCCTCCTCTGCCCCGTGGAGCTCGATCACGAATAGCCAGACGATAAGCACCTTAAAAAATGTTTTTAAAAGAGTTTTAACTTTAGTACTGCAGGTTAAAAGCAATGATGGAAACATGTTAGCTCTACATACTTGCAGGGGGTTGTCGGGAAGGCAAAGGTCCTCGGGCGAAGTTGCTCTGCCCTCCGCGGGGTTCACTGTAGGTTCCTCTGTGGGTGATTGTTGGAACCTGACCACTCCACGAGGAACCACGGCCTCCTTCCCTCCGAGTGTAGTTACCTACTGAAACCCAAAGAAGTCAATCATCATCCTCTACAGGCCAACCATCAAAAAAAAAAATGAAACCTTTGCACATCACCCATGTGACCCGTTTCACTAAGGATTGTGGGTATTTACCTGATAGCAGAACAGCTTTTGGCTGTGGTGGAGTAAAAAAGCGCGTCTGGTTGTGGAAGGTGGCTCTGCCTCTATTCCCAGTGAACAGACCTCTGGTGGGAGGCTTGGGGAGGCTCTTGGGGAGACGTTTGTTGGGTAGAAGTCCGAGCGGGGTGGTAATGTCTTTAAACTCCGCTGCAACAAAGTCGTCCACATGCATGCTGGGAGGACGGGATGTATTTTGTTTCCTTAGACGGAAAATATCATGGGGCCGTGACATGTTTTGTCCAAACCCTCCCCGACCCCCACGACCACGAGGGGCAGGCATGATGTGAGCCCTTTTGGCAGGTTCAACATAGTCGGATTTACCACTGAGAAACAAGCAAAACAAAATATAAATTTAAATACAAGATACTCGGTCATATGAAAATTCATGTCAGGCTCAAGTTGTACCTCGATGTGATGAAGGTCTCGTGTTTGTGTTTGCCAAGTCGGAAGCCTTTCGTAGCCTTAGTGTGACCCGGGGAAGACGGCTCAGACAGGAAGGAGCGCTCCAACTCAGCTTTCAGGTCGAGTTCTGGACAACATTCCTGTGCCAAAGCAACCAGGTCCACTTTGACCTGCAACACAGGAAAAAGAAGCACAAGAATGTGTGAAAGTTCTTTCGTCTGCAAGATGAAAAAAGGAAAATCTTTATTTATTTTTAGAAAAAATAATAAATTGTGAGGTTTATTTTACGTGTTTAAAAGCAAAGATATGTTACTCCTTCAAAGGTGACCGTAATTATGACAGAAAAGAGAGCATGTCTGAAGATTGCAGACAGAGAGACAAACATACCATGTCAAGATCAGTTTCTATGTCATCTGTTTGGAAAGGAGAAAACCACAGAGCCTTCAGCTGCTCATCCAGTGCCTCAGACAGAATGAACACTGTCCTGCAGATGGAAATAGGAAGTTCTTAACAATCAATTGTGTCTATTGTATTGTAATAATGTGCATTTATGCAACTTTTTGTCATTATAAGCTAATAGTTTTCCTAAAAATGGCAAAATTATTTAGAAAAAAAATTAAGAAAACAACTGGTAAAAATAAAAAACTGATATCTTTGTAATTAAGGGCCATTTTATGCAAACCTGTGGTTAAACTGAGCTGCAAGTGTCTCAGGAGGAGGCAGAATGGGCTCAGTTTCAACCACTGGAGCTGTGTCTGAAGCCACCTCCAGCGTCTGCCTCAGAACAATCACATTTTCCAACATGGTTTCCATGGAATCGTCTTCTTTACAAAGTTTCTATGGGCACAAACACACCGTTAAAAACCAAAACGCAATAAACATTTATAAAAATAAAATTTCAAAAAAAGTTACAAAAATTGAGATTGGAAATATATTTACAGTTAATAATTTCTCCAAAGAAGATATTGGATGAGACTCAGACTCCTCCCACTGCAGCAGAGCTTTCATCTCAGAAGGCGACATCAGTCGTGGATGAACAAAAACAGGCTCCTCGCTGGAGCCCTGACCCTCCTCAACACACTGTTTCCAAAGAAAAAAATATTTTAGAATCTAAAACAAAACATGCCACGTAAAAAGTAAATAGTTACTGAAAAAAGGTGTTATCACTTCTTTCTCTGACAACAAATCTTTAGCTACATTCACAGTGTCTTCTGAAACATGTGTCTATGCAACCACTTCCAATGAAAGGTCTATCTTAATGCACGTAAATGCGTGTTTCAGGCTTGTGCAGGATGTTTATCTTATTAAAAAAACTTCAAAATAAAGCAGATTTAAAAGATGCACCTACCATTGTTTCTGTGTTGACAATCTGCCTGAGAAAGTCAAGCAGAGCAGAAAGCAAATCTGCTGAATCCTTGCTGAAGCTTGAAATCAGTCTTTTGAGCAGTGAGAACACCTCACTACTATGTTTCTTCAAAGCACTAAAGGAAAAAAAAGGTAGATATGATGTTAAGTAAAAGCAGATATTCAACCTGAAATAAAAATAACGGAAAAATGTGAAATTACACTTTGAGGTGGTAGATTCCATAGTTATGCTCAGTGAGGAAAGTTAGAGTCCTGATGCAGGTGAGGAGGAGCGGGACGCTGCTCTCTTTATTGCCTAAAACCTCCAACAAGGAAGTGCACACTGATGACATCATCTCTCGCCCGGGCAGTGCATTGGCCAGCAGCTCCACCTCTGCCATACAGCCCTCCCCAGGGTGTGACACCACCAGGGATATGTCCTAACATCCCAAGTGAAAAATATTTTTAGGGGTTTTTCACTAAAGGTCAAAACTTTGTCTGAAGCCTACGGCAGATCCTACCTGGTCACACAGTGACTGGAATATTGTCCCAACTAGAACACTGCACTGCTGCTGTGGTAAGGAGTGAACCGCGGGAGGGATCAGCAGAGACAAAAGCAAAGGGAACACATCTGCCAGCTGTTCATCGCCGGAAACGGAGCCCGACAGCAAATGGAGCGTGGCGCTCTTACAAGCCCTCTGCGACACCAGAGTGTCCATCAGGGACAGCAGGCGCAGCGCCTGGCCCCAGCACACGGTTTTCCCCTCAGCCCTGCAGTCGGTGGATTAACAACAGAGAACAATTTGCAGCAGGATCACAAACATTGTGGTGAGGTGTGTGCGCTGTACTCACGGCTGGAGCTCCTCCTGCAGCATCTCCAACAGCGTCTTCATGATGAGCGTTGCAGTGGGAGAGGACAGGTCTGCCAGCTGAACGCACACTCTCCTCAGCATGGCCAGGAGAGGCGGGCAGCTGGTGGTGCACACACACCTCAACACTTCAGAGAGGCTTTTCCACTGAGCCCTTATGTGCATGCTCCACAGCTTCCTTGTATTTAAAGCTATTGACACATCCTGAACAGAGATGGCCTGTGAAGCCACAAAGTTAATGTTACTGTGTGTTCACAAATGGGAGTTAGCACTTGGAGTTCTGGTCAGGAGGTTACCTGAGTGCTCTGCATGGGCAACGGGAGAGGAAGGAGCTCAGACAGCAGAGTTAACCCAGAAAACAGACCTTCAGGAGCTTTCAGGAGAGAGCCCAGAACCTCCTTCAGCATCAGGGACCACGTGTTGCTGGCTAGAGTCTCCTCTGTGTGAGTGACCTGCAGCAGAAACAACCACAGCCTCACCAAAAAGGTTAAAAACAACACAGTTTTACCCTCAAACTAACGATTCTCAAACCTTTTCATTGACACCCTGCGTAAAAGTGAGCATCACATCAACAATGAGCGCCTGGACCCTGGTCTCCTCGCCATCCAACCGTCCGGTTGCAGGGATCGAACACACGATCATGTGGAGAGTCACTAGCACATTGGCAACACGACTGTCCCTGAGCTGGAAAGTCCCGCCAGACAGCAGCTCCATCAGCATCGTGCGCAGCAACCTGATGGTGCTGATACATATGCTGAGGATCATGCACCGCTGAGGGGTGGGTCCCATGTGACCATGCAAGCGCCATGGCTGCAGTAGCACGCTGCAAAGTTTCTGCAAGACACGGACACAGGTATCCAGGCCCTCTCCGGAGAACAGCTGGACACCCGCAAGGCTCCATTTGAGATCCTTCTGCTGACCTGCAGAGATGAGGAAGAGTCAGTGAGGAACCTGTGTACAAGCTGTCTGAAAAGCAAAAGGCTGTGAAGAGTGTCTAATGCATCACATTAAAAGATTTTTCATCGACTTTACCTTCCACCGGAGGAGGAGGACAAGCAATGTGACAGAGGACCCTCAGAGCAGTGACCAGCCCAGTTCCCTCGGCATTTAATATGTTTTCCAAATTCTGACAACATGGAAAAGTCAACTTTTTAGGTTACAAACATGTTTTTCCACAGCAAGAATACAAAAAAGCTTGTTCAAAAAATCATTTCTTTATTCATAATTTGTCGTCCTAATCCTGATTGGGAATATTGTGGACCCTTCCACAATTCAGCTTTAATATGCTTTTAAATAGTTTAGTGACAATAAATTGAATAAAGTGTAAATTATGAATTAAGACTTTTAAATTAAAACTCAAAACATTTTAAAACTACAAAACTGTTAAAAAAATGTTAACAATTTTGAAATATGAACCAGCAACTGAGCAGAAAACAATGCAACTGAAGTGATTTGTAATTTGGAAACAGAAAGGACGTAGACATTTTTTTGAGAATTCCTACCAAACAATAGGTTTGTCTTTAGTTTGAGAGGCATACAAACTGTCAAATGAGATCTAGAGTTTTGTTTGTGGAGCTACAAGTCCATTTTAGAAGAAAAGCCACTGGTTTAACTTTTAGTCAAAATTCCTAGGAGGTTTTGCAAAAAGAAACCCAAAATCTTACCCAAGGGAAAAGTGCAAAATATCTGTCAATAATCCTCAAGCAAAGAGATTTTATGTGATAGCCCACACTGACCATTCAGATATATTAAGAACATTTTTTTCCAGGCTGCTCTGACAGAAGGAATAATTTGTGTTGTGTGAGGCATCATCCAGTCAGGAAAATTGTGGTTTTTTTGAGTAAATGGTGTTGACATTTTTTTAGTGACATCTTTTGCGCACAAACTGCAGTTATGAATTCATTGGATATTTTTATTTCTTGATGTCAATAGTAAAATGACAAAAAAATCTCAAAGAACCAGCTTTGATGGCCGTAAGGTTTGATTTTGTAAATCAATCAATAAAAGAATAATCTGCTCTTAGCTGGCTAAATGCCATTGTGTTGTGAGGAGGTATCTATACCTGTTTGATGTAAGCGATGAGGGAAGGAATGCTGCCAATCTCAAAGCGAAGTTTCTCCAGGGGCTCCAGCCATTTGAACAGCTCTGAAGAACAAAATCTGAAAATTGTTATCAAGGATCTTCAACGCTTTTATGATGACAAAAGGCTGGTTATCATTTACCCTGCAGCTTGACGTTGCTATCATCCGCCTTGGCAATGGCAAGAAGTGGAGTTGAATATTGTTCCATCATCCGCAGCTCATTGGAGGTTTGGACTACCATCAGGACCAGCATGCAGGCATAGTTATAGGTCACCGCCTTGCGAGCTTTGGTCTCACTGTGAGAAAGATAACAACCAATCAAGTCAATTCAAGATGTAATAGAAGCAGACAGGAATGAGCAGAAGGAAAGGACAACTATACCCCTGTCCATCTTTTATGTGGTGCTGGAGCAGCGTGACCAGACAGGACAGGTTGTTCTCCAGGCTGAAAACGTGAGCCACTGCGCTACGGCCAGTTTGTGTGAAAGTCATCAGGTAAAGTGCGTGAAGCATGCCGAGAACTTCTGAATTGTCTCCTTCATCGAGTCCTGCGCCACCTTCTCCTCCAGCGGCCACGTGGCTCATAAGTTCTGACACACCTTGCAGAGAATGCAGCGCCTGCATCAGCCACATGCAAAACCCCTCCTCCCCAAACCCTGGCCCTGTGAGGGCCCCTTCCCCTCCTGTGCTGTCCTCTCCTTCTGATTCTGCCACAGATGCCAGGAGACGCAGCAGCAGGTTGGTTGGAGATGGCTGGGCAAGAAGGAAAAGTAGGCCTGACTGGGTGAGTGACAGGAAGCGTAGGAGCTCTTTAACGGCCTGAGTGACACCAACATGACCTGCTACAGCAGCCGCTGACAAAACCAATGTTGTGCTTTCCAGGAAATGACAGGCATGCATGTACCTGACAGGGAAGAAAAAAATGACTGTAATCAACTACTTCAAACAAGAGTCAGAAGCGTTGCAGTGCAGATTTTGTGGTCAGCTTTGTACCTATACAGTGTTGGGTATGGGTTATCCCTCTCTGGTGGTCCTGTTATTCTGGCAGAAGTTGGGAAAGCTTTCCCAGGCGGTTGAACCATGGAGTGAGAAGCAGATTCCAGCAGGTGATGAAGCTCCTCCAGAACGCCTGCTATCCTATCAAGCTCAGCCTCGCTCACAGGGGAGGAGCCCAGCGGAGTTTCCTCTTCCATAGGGCATTCAGCATCTTCCATGTCCTCCTGAAAGATATAACCCTGCACAATGACTACAAAAGAAGAGAGGGCACTAAATGTGCATAAACGAGTGGTGTGAATGAGTGCTGGCACCTGTTGAGTTTCACTCCAAGCTGCTGCTGACTGTTGCAGGTCGACGAGCACCTCGTACACGTGGCTTTTTTGCAACACGGCATTGCCAGCTGTTATGACCCGAACTGTTTCCTCACGCAAGAACAGCTGGACTAGACGCTGTGAAGCACATCAGAGCGACGACAGATTGTTAAAATTTCCTAATACACCTGGGAAGACTCTTGCAGAGTTATCCCATGACTTCTGAGTGGACTTTAAAGGCTCATCAGGGGACGTTTTGCTGTTCATTCGAGTAGCTTCTTCAGTTTTACAGCTGCCTGTCTGAGATCTTTAAAACAACGTTACTCTGAATTACTAATATATATTTGAGTATGTTTGAGTTTTCTAACTTTAGCAAAATCTTAAAATATCTGTTTGAAACTTAATTAATATACGACTGTGTAAATGAGAAACAAAAAAATGATGAGAAACAAAACTTAAAAGCTATCTGCAGTGTGTTGCTAACCTGATAGCCGCTCTTTTCTGAATCCCCTGCGTGCAGGAAGGCCTCCACCCCAGCAGGACAGCTGATGAGACCATCTAAAGTTCTCAGGATACTCAGCTTCAGTGTGGAGGACACGTGGTCTGCATGGAGCAGCTCCAGCAGCACTTTCAGGGTGCCTTCCCGCAGCAATATGGTGAGGCCGTGCGGACACCCTGCCAGGCAGGATACCAGCTTCGCACCTGCTTTTAACTGTCTGAGATTCAGGGCAATGGGTTGGGTGAGAGCAATCTCCAAATCTAAAGCTTGGAGAGCCCACTGGACTAAAGCTTTCAGAGGCTCCTCAGCATCTCCTTGTTCTTGTTTAATTAAATAAGCCAGCCCTTTGTTGAGTAGTCCAGGTGCTTCTTCCAGAGCAGTGACCCAGCGAGCATCTCTGTCCTCGCCAATATCGGCCAGTAGTTCTTTTAGATGAGCAACAGCCTCCGCCTCCTCTCCACCTGCTCCTCCTTCTGTTCCACCAGCATCTCTGGGTTCCTCTGTGCTGGCCTTCTCAAACTGGATCTCAAAATGAGTCTTGTATGGTGGAGTGAAGTAAGCAAGCGGCCTAAGTTCTCGCTCGTACGGATCATATTGGACAGGTGGCACAGAGGCTAGATCCTCAGGAGTGTAGTCCATGTCAAAGGTGGGCAGCTTGAAGCTTCCATTATCCAGGTCATCTTCATCACTGGAAATCTGCTCATAACCATCATCACCTGAAAGTACAGAGATTTCACAAATTTTATTCAATAGAAAGAAAGTTTGACCAAAAAAATGCTTAAAAACTTAATACATGAGTGAGGAAAAATTAGTTCACATGAGGAAGTAAAAGACAGCTCCCAAATCCCTGTAACTAACTATTGACCCACAAACCTTTTCTTTCATGGCAGTTTTAAGCCAAGCATGCGGAGTTAGTTAGGCATGCATGATATGACTTCAGCGCAGTCAGTCACAGCTGTGAGAAGGCGTTAGGACCCTCCATATGGTGGCACATAAAAGTTCATTGAAAGCCTTCAGAGTTTCACCGAGTGCAGCATCAAGCAGTTGCAGACAGATGCAGCATGTCTGTGCAAACACTCGTGCCGTTACTCAGTCCCAAATGGACCCTGTTCCTACAGCCTCCCCCCTCCCTCCTGTGGCATCAACATTGAAAAGTAGAGCAGACTTTGTGGCATCGAGGGGTTCAGCTTCGGGCTGAGTGTCCATTTGGGATTGTGGGCTATCCCACTCTCATGTAACAACACCCTACCTTCCTCCATCTCCTCTTCCTCGTCCTCACCCTCATCTTCTTCATCCTCCTCTTCCTCTTCTTCCTCTGGAGCGCTCCCCTCTGTCCGTGTGTCTTCTTCCTCTTCTTGCTCCTCCTCTTCTTCCTCGTCCTCCGCCTCTTCTTGTTCGGCGTCTGAGTAGGCCTCATCGGCAGGCCTCTCCGGTGACACGGCCTCCAAGTAGTCGCATCGGACCTCGCTCGGCTCACTTTTGACCCCGCTCACTGCAGAGAGTTCGCCTGACACGTCACAGCTGTACATTCCCACAAAGCAAAATCCACAGCAATATTCAACGACAGATCTGCTGCTGATGCTAATCCTCTCAAGACCTGGTGTCCACATGCAGGGACGTCACATTTTAGGTTAGATTACCACAGTATTTAATTCTGCTTAACCAGTTTAAATGACTACATCTGTAAAAGGTTAGCTCAAATATTAGCTTGGGTCTAAAGATGTTAAAAGATTAAAATACACATCTCAAGAGGTTTTTGTAAAGCTATAGGAATAGTGCAATTTAATACAATTAAAAAAACAAAAAAATCTGCACCATTCAACATTCTCCAATTTCATTGGAAAACTCCAGAGAGACTGGAAGTGTGATTTATAACAAATCACTGAGCTTTATCTTTATTTAGTTTAGGGAAAATTTGCTGTGTTGATTCTTTAGATACTGCAGGCGGCTGCACAGCTTAGTGAAAGGTTTTTCGAATTGTTTGTCTAACTGTTTTTAGACCATACCAGTGTTTCGGGTTTTACCGTTGGTCTAGTTAGCAAACAAGTTTTGCTAACAAACGTTGAGTCATGATGAAACTACAGCAGGATACACAAAGAATTACTCTTTCCTATAACTCAAATTGCGTTTTTTTTTTTTTAATGATGTTTCATTTTTAATACTCCTTCTCCTGTCATGGAAAACAGAGAGGGAGAAAATGATAGAATGACATAGAAATAAGTATACTCTCTTAAAAAGGTTGCAGCAACATTTACAGACCCCTAATGTCATTCTGACATGCTTTGACACACACACGCCTGCTTTATGCGGTTTATTTAACTGCTGCTGACTTATCAAAAATGTGTATGAAGCAGACGTTTTTTTCAGAGATGAGCTGTTGTAAATTGTGTTGTACCGTCTTCAAACATGGCTGCAAAGTGTCTGAACTGAATTAAAATTGTCTCAAGTCTCTAAAGTGAAACTTAATTTTTGCCAAAAAAGGAGGCAGTCAATCAAGTCACGCAGATTACAATTCCTACATATATATCATATCTATATTGGCATGTACTAGAAAAGAATCTAAAACATTCTCTGAATTCAATGCATCAATGCATCCATCGTAGATTCAGACTTTTCACCTGCTTAGGTTTTTGAATCACTGTTTTGATTTTGCTGCAACCTTTAAGAATTAATGTCTGCTCTGCCTTTAAGACTGTATGACCACCTATTTTAATGAATGCGGGCTGTAGGCCTAAAAGGAAATAAAAAATGTTTACTCATAATCAGCGCAAACAGTTTCAAATTAATCTACATGAGATAAGATATAAGAAAGAAAAACAGACTTGAAAAAACTGCAATAAATTCAACTGTAGATTCAATAGGAAGGGAGTGCAAAAGATAAATGTGACGTTACTGAAATTAAACCTTTAAATTACGTTTGCAAATTTTTGGGTGAAAATTATGTTTAAAAAAAGCAACTCTAGTTCTAAAAAAGGATGGATTACAAATATATACATTATGTAAGTGTGTTTGAGATTTACCTGCCGCTGGGACTTGCTCCTCCTCATCATCATCGGGAGGTGGAGGTCCAGGTGGAGTCCGAGGTCCTCTAGGTGCTGGTCTAGGAGGGCTGCCATTGTACTGGTCCTCTTTTTCCCATTCTGAAAGACATGGAATGTCAGGATATTACTAGGATTATTAGGATTGTACCAGCTCAGTGGCCTTGTGGTTAGAGTGAGACTGCCCTGAGACTGGAAGGTCGTGTGTTCAATCCCAGACTTTAAAAATTGGACCCAATGCCTCCCTGCTTGACACTCAGCATTAAGGGGCTGGATTAGGAGGTTAAATCCACCAAATGGTTCCTGAGCACAGTTGTGTCTGCAGCTCACCGCTCCCCCAGAGGATGGGTCAAATGCAAAGAACAAATTTCACACACCTAGGTGTGACAGATAGTGTGATATGATTTGATTTGAGGATATGTGTCGAAAATAACAATTCTTGTTGGTGTAAGTTGGTTAAGAGGGGTGAAAGTGCTTTCAAAGTGGTGATTTGGTAAAAATCTAACAAGGGCATTGGTTCTATTAAAAAACAATCCCTTTAGGACCAGGTCCAGTCTGAACAGAGATTGTAATGGTCTTCTTCTCCCCCTTTATTTTTGCTAGCTCTTAGATAATAGTGCCAGGACGACAAAAACATATTTCCAGCTGGTCCTTGAGCTCGTGTGGGGGGTGTTATTGGTGGGACATGTCAGAAGTGCCATTTTCAAAAGGTGTGTGAAAGCATTTTTACTAAGAGCCCAAACCATTTTAACAGTGATTTTAAGGCAGAAAAGCAGTAAATTCTCCTAAAGACTATAACTGACACTTCCCCCAAGGGTAAAAAGATGTTACGACATGACAATGCTCTTCTTGGCAGCCTGTGCTTATGATTTCACTCTCTTGGTCATTATTCAGACCCTGGGACTATAGGTGAGCACTGTAATGTTGACAGACCAGTAAAACGACAGCTTTGCATATTAGCACAACTCTGTTTTTGTACTTCTGTTGAGAAAAACAGTACAGGATGTTAAAACTCTTTCACTTCATGTGCTAATTTAACCCAAAAAGAACAATCCAAATTCTTTGGACTGAAAGTTGGGGTCTTGGGTTTGAATCAAACAAATTAATTCTTGTAATTTTTACTGTTTTGGGCTCAGCTGAAAACTTTACCAGTGGCTAGTACAATTCTTTATTTATTGACCCAAATGACTAACTAAATAATCATTTGTAACTCAAAAACATATTGCTTAAAGGAAAACAACAGAAAGGAGTAATATGAGTCAACCTTGTTTAATGATCCTCTTGGGTCCAGCTGGTTGTTGAGGAGGTGGAGGTGGTGGAGGAGGCGAGCCTTGATCATGGCCATGAGAGCGCTCTGCAGTCCCATATACCGCCAGAGTCAGACTAGTGTACCATCCACGCAGAACAAGGCCGTTTGTGTTCACCTGTCCATAAATGCCCAGTCAGTTATCCCCAGATCAACAGAAAACAAAAGTCAAGATTTCTTTTATAATAAAAAATTAAAAAACGCTTTACCTTTCCACTGGGCCTGAACACAATTGACTTGTTCTCATCATATTCCAAACTAAGGACACAAAGCAAAACATGACAAGTTAAACAATAATAATAATGGCAGAACATTACAAAATTTGAATAAAAATCAGATTTTTATAAATAAAACTGATTTACCTACTGTTAATAAAAAAAATAAAAAAACATTTGTGCCATGGCTGGGTATCACTGCCAAAACACTGAAATGATCTAATAAATCTCTAATTCAAAGCAATTTAAGAAATCTTAATTAATCTGTAAAATTAGAAATCCTAAACTAAATTTTGGGTTATGATTCTGATTATTAGCATTTTTAAACCCAATATTCAAGCTTTAGCACTTATAGCATATTGTTTTGGAAAAGTTAAAAGTCAAAATGTTTTAGTAGGAGATTTCCTTTCATTAACTACATCATCTGACCAAACTAAATGATTTTTTACTAAAAACATGATAACATTACTTCAAAAAGAAAGAAAATAATTGAGATACAATGGTGCAAATTTTGGAGCATTTAATTCTGACTTTACTCACACAGAAAAATACCTTGGGTGTGTCACATTCACATATTTTTATAATCCTAAACCCAAGTTTAACTCTTTGGTGCTACTGTGAACATCCCAGTTATTGAGGTTAGAATAAAAGTGTTTTGACTAGAACATTAATCTTGTCCTTCAGTGAGACCTCTTTATCTTTGTCAATTTTAGCTACAGTGAAGGTGCAGCAGAAATTCTGGAAAGACCAGCTAGATGAGCACAAATAACAAAGAAACCAGGAGGGTCGATTTCAAAACGAGCTAGAAGAGAAAAGGACTCAAATGCTGCTCTAACCGGTTCCACCAGTGAAACAGACTTCTGTGTCCTGGGATCTTTGTAAACCTCACAAGGAAATGAAGTGAATGACTTTGACAGGCTAAGACAGTTAAAAAACAAAAAAAAAACAAACAAGAGAAACACTGACCTGCCCAGTCTGTGGAAGGTAGGGCCGTTGGGTTTGGCAACATTATTAAAGAACAGTTCCAACTGGAAAGCATGAGGCGAAGTCTCCCTGAGAAGTAAGACGTAAATGTCTACATCAAATAAATCATAAGGTCTGTGAAGCTTTTCCAATCAGGAAAATTATATGAAGTTAAAAAAAAAATCAGAATAATGACTTAGTGAGCAATAATGCTATGAAGCATTAGTTTAGCATTAGCGGAGCATGAGTAAACACCTAAAAATTTACAAAGCATCCCTCCTACTTTATTAAGTCAGAACAAAAAAAATGTTTTTTGAGGGAACAAACGTCTTACAAAAACACATTAGGGGTGCAACTATTAATCCATGAATCGATTAATCAATTTATGTTTTTACGATCCGACCAGATCAATCTGATCAATCTGAGACAAGTTAACTAAATCAATCTTAAATATTATAAAATCGTTTCAAAATGAAAAATATTCATTATATTGATATTGAAAAATACTATTTGGATTGAAGCACGGCAGGTTTATTTTACTATAATGTAAAAACAACCAAGTGACATCACAGTGGACAACACACATGTGATGACAGCAAAAAATAATCAAACCATCATTCCAGTCCAATGTGTGGAAACACTTTGGATTCTGCAAAGACGGGATCATACAGTGTGGTAGAATGTTCTAATAATGTAATAATTTAATGAAGATTTTACTTTTTATTTCTTCTTTTAAAGCAAATACATCTAAATGTTTTTCCCCAAATACCTGTTATGTTGTCAAGATTACACACAGTTCATTCCCAGTTAGCTTGTTGTAGATAGCATGGCTCTTTTGGAAGTGCCAGATGATGGCTAACCACGATGACGAAGAGGAGTTTTTATAAAGAGTTGCAGGGCCGCATGTTATTTATTTTATTTAAGGAGCCAGCGGGCCGGTGGCAATTTGAACACGGGGCCCATTTGGCCAACGAGTTGGACTATGGACATGCCTGCTCTAGATCAACGAATTTCCCATCAGTCTTTGCCCCTCCATTAATCCAAATGTTTCATTTTTTTTTAACAGGACCCTTGACCCCAACTCATCTAGTGGAGAGTATGTGCATCTTTTCTCTGGTCAGCTCCAGATGTGACCATTAAACTGTGTGAGTCAGTAAAGAACGTTTCACTCTCAGCAGTCTCATGTTGTCAGCAAGTTACATTACAAGATATGTTTTGCTTTACAAAAACACACTGTTTACTGCAACCGCATTCAATACATATCATCAAGCAATTCTGAGAAAAAAATCATTTTCACAGGTACTAAACATGTCCAAGCAATATACACAAGGAGCAATATACACAAGGCTTCCTGAATGTGAGAGCAACTTGTTTCAGTGTCTAAAATGCAATCAACCTGGTTAAAAATAATGAAATATACATTTCTCGGGTGACATAGTGGTTAGCACTCTCGCCTCACAGTGAGAAGTTCCTGGTTCAAATCCCAGCTGGGCCTTTTGTGTGGATTTTACATGTTATTCATGTGGATGTGTGGGTTTTCTCCGGGTACTCAGTCTTCCTCCCACACTCCAAAACCACGGTTCATAGGTTGATTGCTTACACTTATTATCCCTATAGGTGTGAATGTCAAAGTTTGTGTGGCCCCAGAGTGTGCACCAGCCTTCATACAACTGGGATAGGCTGCAACAACTCTGTGACCATGAAAGGGATTGAAAAAGATTGGAAACTGGACATTCTTATTTTCATTTAGGAGTGCCTTTCAAATAACCCGATGACATTGTACATAACAAAATAAAACAACAACAAAAAACATTTCAAAACAGAAAGAAAACTGTGTTAATTACAGCAACAGAACAGTGAACGTTAGATCATTGAAAGATAAGATCAGATCATTTAAACAAGTGAGTTTTTAGTCTGGTTTTAATGTTGCATGTTTTGTTGGGAAAAAGAACATGGATGGAGAAGTACAATCCAAAAAAATCAAAAGTAATATAGATGTAAAGGAGGCAGGAGAGATATGGAGGAAGAGGTTATGGATGAATTTGGATGTAATAGGATGCAGAAATCAGTCCTGTATTTAACTGGGAGCCAGTGCAGATCCTATAGAATGGCAGCAATGTGGTGTGATTTTGTTGCTGACGCTGCTGGCACCTGAGATTCAAATTAATTGATGCTTAATGAAGATTTATAATATCAAATTAAAACTTTATGAAAACAGACCAGTTTACTGCCAAATAGGTGAATTACTGTGCAAAGTAATACTTGACTAAAGTGCATGTGATCATTTTGGATGCTTGTCTGATTGCAGATAATGATAGAAATGCTATAAATAAATCTGATCATTTGATCTCTATCAGTAGGTTCAGGTTGTTTCTGCATTTCACCAATTCAATTAGCTTGTTTTTCAACGTCACCTTAGACAGTATTATTCCAAATCTGATGTTTTGTGAACTGTAGAAGCGTGAGCAATGGTGCTGCTTCAGTGTTTTTACCCGAATGCTCGACTGTCAGGTAAATTGCTGTGTGCCTTGATCCCAGGAGGAATGACCCGCACCTCGGTGATCAGGACCCCGCAAGGAAACCGGACCACATCCACATTGGTTAGCTGCAGATAATCATTTTAAAACGCTTTTGTTAAAATAAACAGCATACAGCACCTAGTACTTGAAAAATGACTCACTGTGAGCCCTCCAGACTAAACATCTTAAGTGTACAGAGTTGGAGTTAACGTTAGCCTTAATAGCTAACTAGCAAACAAAGTTTACAAAAACACTGACAAAAAAACAAAAAATCAGTTTAGTGCAGCTCACTTTTAAATCATACATGTAAAAATGACTACTTTTTTATTAGTCCATGGGCGTCTTGAAATTTGGGAATGTATTCCAACTTTGTTTCTCTACACCACACAGCTTATGATTATCATTACCGTATATAGCTAAGAGACACAATATTCGTCTAAAAACAGTCGATGGCCATTGCTATGATTTTCAAAAACTTATAATCCAATAGAAAACATAAATGGGGAAAGGCAGTTCTCAGAAATAATTACCTCTGCATTCTGGTGCTTAAAAGTCTCAAGAAATAGCAGCTCCGTTGCAGCATCAACCGCCATAGCTTTCTCACGTCTGTTAGGGCCAAAGATTTACTTCCGGCGTGGTGAAAACTTCCGGGGCAAATTTCAGTTAAAACAATAAAAGAAATAAAAATAATGACAAAAACAATGATTATTGTTAGTACATTTTTATTATTTGCTTTATACGTTTAGTATTTTGCAAGTGTTACTATCTAATAAATTGCAGATATTTAGTGTAATAAACTTAATACATTTATTTTGTAATACATTTATTCAAAATGGTATTAGTTTTAGTTGCTTCAAGTTTTGTTCATCTATATCAGTTGATAATGATATCTCGTTAAACCGATTTGTTTAAAAAATATCTGTACTTTATCTGTGTTAAATGATTGGTTTTCTTAGTGGGGGTGGTGGTGTGTTTTAGGGTTGTAAACATGACATTTATTAAAAAAAAAAAAAAAAAAAAAAAAAAAAAAAAAAAAAACATGACATTTATTTCATCCGTAATATGTATTTTTTATTAGTGGTAGTATTGTTAATGCAAAACCCGTACAGATCTGTAAGCAAAATATCAATCTTGTATATTAAAGTACCCCGTTAACGCAAATGTGAAGTATTTCATGTTTGCAATACACTGCCACGTCCTAATCGCTGAACCACCTGAAAGAAGGAGGGGTCAGGTATAAAGTCACGTGGTCCCACAGGTAGACTCACTACAAAACGGGGAGCGTTCAGCCATTATTCCGTGATGGTGACTGCAGGCGGTTTCATGCAAAAGTAATCCCGCGACAAAGAAAACCTGGATTTACGGAGTTCATTCTTGGTCTCACAGTAGAGGGGCATTCAGCACCTGCATCCCGCTGCTTTGGTCATTTACGTAACCTTAGGTGTTGTAGTTGTAGTTTGTGTAGTATTATCCTTTTTTTTAAAGTTGTGTTCAGATGACGGGACAGGTAGACTACCTGGTGGTGTTTTTCACCACCACAGCTGGCGCATGCGGAGAGCTGCTGGGATCTGACGAGAAGGAGCTGGTGCAGTTGGTTTGGCAGCTGGTAGATTTAAAGAACAAAACGGTAACAAAGAAAACAGAGAAACGCATTTTGGGAATTGTGTCATTTAGAATGGAGTGTAGTGGTGAACTAAAATGCTCAAATTACGGCTAACTTGTAATTGAAACAGTAAATTTAGTCTTTTTGCCATTATTGTTGTTGCACATCAGTTATGGTATTCTATAAGTAAAATGAGAACTAGATTAGATGATACATTTTTTCATGTAAGATATTTGTGATAGAGATGTATCCATTTATAATAATATGTATACTAATATGTAATTTAAGATTTTTAATTTTTGGATTTTAAGTAACACTTTACATTCAGTTTGAAAGTGCTATAAGTCTGACTTTTTTGTGGTTGTTGTTTTGTTCTGCCTGAACCAGTTGGGCAGGGTGAATGAGCTCCTCATCAAGCCTGACCTCTCAGACTTTACAGAAGAAAATGTGAAGGAGGATGTGGTGGACAACAAGGAAACTGAGAAAGGGTCTGGAGGGGATTGCATATTTACAGTTACAAGTATTGACACAGCGTTAAGCATGGTAAAGTCTAATTTTCCTACAAATATAAAAAACCTATCAGTCTAATTTAGGGTAATCTGTACAAGATAATGTTCTTACTTTCTCCTAAATTATGCTGTTGTTTTTAAGTTTGATCTTCAGCTGAAGAATGAGGTGAACAATGCGGGCGCAGGCACGTCATGGTGTTTGTGTACAGACGGGCAGCTCCATATCCGTCAAGTGATTCACCCAGAGGCGGCAAGCAAGGTGAGCAAACTGGGTTTGAGTAAACACCTCGCAGCCAGGGTGGATCTTCACTTTTCTCTTTGCCGCCTGCAAAATTAAATGTTACAGCAAAAGCTGACTTACAAAACAGAGGCTTTCATGCAGACTCGACCATTAATACACACCTACGACCATACCACACCTGTGCACGTGCTACAGGACTTATGACATTTTCCCACGGCACCTGCCGATCTGAGTGAACCTGAGTGGGGTGGGAGTAATTAAATAGCTGCTGCTGATGGGCTACTTGTTCACATCCGTTTGTTTAATGCACATGTGTCACACTCAAGGCCCGGGGGCCAAATGTGGCCCGCCATGTCAGTTTATGAGGCCCGCGAGAGCGTAAAAGTTTTAAATTTCTTAAAATAAATTTTTTTTTTAGTTAATTACATATTATTTATGTGAAGCTGCTGTTGTAATTATTCAATGTTTGCAGGTCTATATGCAGACAAATTGTTGTCGTCAAACCATCAGATGGATGCGTTTTTGTAAAACGTTACACATGTAATACACGTTCTTTCTAGCTCACTTTTATGTTATTTTTCTTTATTCATTTTGACAGTTTGATAGTCGGTTTTAACAAGCGGACAAAATTTAAAAGGATTTATGCTGGAGTAACAAGCAAACATGTGTTTTCTATGCAACTGTAATTGTCACTTTAAACAGTTATAATAGATAAATGAGTTTTTTAACATTAAGGAATTGTTACATTATTTTTCATTACATTTAGTTACATGTATAAGTTATATTTGGTCCTTTGAAGACAACCACAATGGTGATGTGGCCCTTGGTGAAAATGAGTTTGACACCCCCTGGTTTAATGTCATCCCTCTGTAGAACATCCTGGTCCCTGACTGCTTCTACTCCTTCTTCGACCTTCGAAAAGAGTTCAAAAAACACTTTCCTTCATCTGACCTCAAGGCTTCGAATGTGGGCAGCATGGCTGAATGTATCCTTCCACATGTGAAAAACTGTATATTTCTTTTAAAACTTTAGCTGTTGCTTTTTTGCTCTAGTTTTCCCTCAAAACCAACACATGGCATGTTTACAAGCAGGGGTGTTGGCTCCAGGGCAAGAGGTTTTGAAATGCAAATAAGGAAAGAATGGCAACACTTTACTGGCTTTTATTGAGAGAGTGTGTGGTTAGTCAACAGGACAATCCCCACACACCCTCTAGTACAGTAAAATGGACATGCCAGTGCTTTAGAACAGTTTTGAATTAAAAAAAAAGTCTTTAAATAAGTAACAGTGCTCTCTAAATCTTTGTGTTTAGTCCTTAACTGTCTCCTCATCAGCTCTAGGAATACCAGTTGAATCCCCCCCTGAATGGGAACCCTTAGGCACTCAAGATCCAGGGACCATTGTGCCTGTACAGCAAGTCCAGCTTATGGCCAGCATTGTTCTTGCACTGCTTTCTGAGCATTCCTGTGAGTCCCAGGGAAAAAAAAACTACTTTTATTTTGACATTTTATGGAACAGTTGCTGCGAGTTTATGGAATTTAAGCAGCAGTAGAGGATTTCTTAGAATTTCAGTTAGTTTTTCAGTACAGTAATTCCAGTTTTTCTTTTTTTTAATACAAATTATGGTATTTTTAAGTGACAATTTTTCAAAGAAATATAACTTAATATATAAATGTTAGCAGTTTAAAGGCTCTGATGAAAATTGTGTTTTTGGTGTTTTTAAATGTTCTTGTAGGACTTTTCTCATGATGCAGGACATATGAGCTTAAAATTGCATTTCTGAGTATTTCTTTATTCAAATTGTTGTGAATCAGGAAGAGACGCAAAAATGCCGTTGGAAAAAGCTTGTAGGTGTGACAAAATAGATCAAAAGAGGATCGGAGTGGCACTTTTTGTGTGTCAGAAAGAAACTGAAAAAGAATGCTTTGTTAAAGCACACCTCGAATATAATAATATATAATGTTTATGAAAGCACCTGATTTTGTTTTAACATTTCCAGCTTTAAAAAAACAGTTTTTGACAAACTTTTTCCTTGCTTTCCTGTTACAGGCAATGCGTTTTCAAACCCGGAGAGGGTTAACGAGAAGTTTGAGAGTGGCACTTGGTGAGTGAGGGTCAAGATGACATTCATTTTTCTGTCCTCTGCCTCTGAAATTAATTCAGAGAATCCATTTGGGCTGCTTGCTTTGACTATGTTTGTGTGTGTGCAGCAGCAAGAAGGAGAAAGTGTGCGACAACACAGTGATCAGAGCCAGAGGGTTGCCATGGCAGTCCTCCGATCAAGACATTGCTCGATTCTTCAGGGGCCTCAACATCGCCAAGTTTGTTGCAGACTCACCTAAATGCTACGGTTGTTTATCAATTGCCACAAATTGAAGAATTGGTTGACTGTTGTTGTTTCTTATAGGGGAGGGGCTGCACTCTGTCTCAATGCTCAGGGGAGGAGGAATGGAGAAGCACTTGTTCGTTTTGTCAGTGAAGAACACAGAGATTTGGCACTTCAGCGGCACAAACACCATATGGGCAACCGTTATATTGAGGTAACCTATTGAGACACAGCGCGGTCCTTAAAAATAGTAAGAGGTTTTTCCTAGAACACAAGCAGTGTTCTAAAAGAAACTATTTGTCTTTTAACACCAGGTTTACAAAGCAACTGGAGAAGACTTCCTGAAAATAGCTGGAGGTGAGACTTTTTTCATACATATATTTGTTTTCTTAACATATTGGCTGCTGTTGCTTTGAAGGATTCTGAAACATTAGAAAATCCTCATAATTTCATATTTTCAATATCTGGGGTTTAATAAATTCTAAACATGTTTTAAAGTCTCCCCACTTTTCAGTTCGGAAATTATAAACTATTATAAATTGGAACAAAATTATAACTTGTACAATAAGTGTCCACTACAGTTTAGCGATATGATATACTTTTGTTAACATGGAAGTAAATGACAGTGCTTTTTTACAAGAGCAGTTATAATAAATGACAAATTTCATATTGCTAGACCAAAAAAAGAGATGACCTAGTCTTTACTATTACAAGATTGAAAGGCTTGGCTCGGTTAATTAGTTATTCCTAAATGCTCTAAAATCAATCTTTGCTCAACCTATTTTTATGTCAAGAAAGATCTGTCTTTGTGTTTTTAAAGGTACAACTAATGAGGTGGCGATGTTCTTATCACGTGAGGACCAGATCATAGTGAGGATGCGAGGACTTCCTTTTACTGCCACCTACGAGCAGGTGCTTGCATTCTTCTCGCCTAAGGACGGGCTGAACGAGACATGTCCGGTTAGCGGAGGAAAAGACGGCATCCTATTTGTCCGCTACCCAGATGGACGTCCCACTGGAGATGCTTTTGTTTTGTTTTCTTGTGAGGAGCATGCCCTGTGTGCTCTCAGAAAACACAAGGAAATCCTGGGGAAGCGATACATAGAGTTGTTTAAAAGTACAGCAGCAGAGGTGCAACAGGTATGTGGACGTGTATTTTTTAATGCTGAAAAAACAACATTATACATATTATATTTAGCTTGTTTTTTACATTCCCTTTTCACTCCAGTGAACACACACTATTTTGTTTGTATGTCATGGCTGAAAGAAATTGCGACAACATGAGAAATCATATTATATTTTCCACCATTTTTGGTGTTCAGATTTTGAAAAAACAGACCCTTTTTTTGCATGTTGGTCCTCAGCCTGTAGTGCTCCTCCCATACTTGTGAGAGAAACTCGTGTGAATTAATTTTGATAGATAGATAGATAGATAGATAGATAGATCTAATATATATATATATTAGGTGTGATCCTTTCTTGAAGCTTTTTATATGACCCAGAATGACTGTTATTGGTCCTCTTTAGAAATGCAAACACATGAAGTCCTGTTGGCTATGAGCCAGCTCCTGCTTGCCATTGCAACACATTTAAGGACGACGTGGGCTTGGCTTTGTACAACATTGACAGTCTCTTAAAGAGAGGCATTTAGACATATGGGAATCAGAATTATTAACAGGATGTTTGTTTATGCTATTTGAATGTGCAATTTTATCTTTTTTTTTTTTTTTACTTTGAACAGAAATTAAACGAGTTCTTGAGAAACTTTGGAGTAATTAGAAATTGCGTGTCATTTAGGTGTTAAACAGATACTCTTCGACACCTCTAATCCCTGTGGCCCCAGCACCGCTGTTGTCCATGCTGCCCAGTGTATCTCTCCTGCCGCCCCCTGGATGTGTCAGGGATTGCCTACGGCTGAGAGGGCTTCCTTATACGGCAAGCATCGAGGACATCCTTGCCTTCCTGGGCGAGTTTACACACGATATCAGACCACATGGTGTGCACATGGTGCTCAACCAGCAGGTACATGCACTAACCTCACTTCCCCACTAACTGACTCTCGACTCTTTCTGACATGAAGCAAAACCTCTGTGATTTGGGCTTCCAGGGTCGACCCTCGGGCGATTGCTTCATCCAAATGTCTTCACCGGAGTGTGCACTACAAGCCTCACAGCAGCTTCACAAGCATGTCATGCCCAGCCAGCGGGGGGCTAACAGTCGCTATGTGGAGGTGTTTCCCTGCAGTGCCGAGGAGATGGGCTTGGTTCTGATGGGATGCTCTCTGTCACACATGCATACACAAACACATTCTAGGAGCAGGAGTGGGACAGGGCTCAGCCCACCGCCATGTAAGTCTAGACGTAAGTGTTGGGAGCTGGGGTGCTTCGGGACTGCAGGGTAGGTGGGCTACGGCCCTGGGAGCAGGGTTGCTGGGTTTTTTCTCCAATCTAAAACTGTGGGAGGATGTTGATGGGGGGGTTTGAAACTCTGGATGTAAGTATGTGGATGTCATTGTGGTTCCTCTTTGTAATTTAGTGCCACTGATTCACTCATCTGCATGCTTGACAAACCTCATGTTTTTAGTTTCTTTCATTTTTCATCTGTTTCACAAGTTTTACACAAATACTATAGTTTTTTTTTTTTTGGTGGCATGTTTGCTCTATTTATTCTTAAATATTGACTATCACTAATTCCTTGGCCAATTGATAATGATCTGGAAGGGTTGGAAGAGTGTAAGCGATGCATTTTTTCTTTCTCAATTTGTGCACAATGGAACAACAGTGCTTACAAATCTCTAATCTTTTCAGATCAATCTCAGTAGTTATGGGGTTTAAGCTCAATAGTCTAGTGCAGCTCAGGTCTGTGCACCTTCTGTGCTTCACCAATCAGGAGCTTGCAAAAGCTGGGCAGTGCGTGGTGTGTAAATGTGTGCTATTCCTGTGTGTCCGTAGCTCTTCATCGTTACAAAATATGCTCTATTGGTGTTTAGCTGAAAATGCAGTGTACTTATTTAGAATGCTAAACTAAAATCACTTTCTTTCTTAAATGACTGGCTGTTGTCCAAAAGAAATTTAGAAATTGATTTTACAAAATTATAACATCAACGAAAAAGGAAGTACAAGTACACCTGAATTAAGTTGTTTTTCTGTAAAAAAAAAAAAAAATACTTGGAGAGCATTTAAAAAGTTTTTACTTCTGGGAATGCAATTTGTAGTTCCCATCTTTTGCCTCTATACTTTTCCAAAGAATTTACAGGAAAATATGAAAAGTCATTCTGCTAATTTTGAGAAAATTGAAAGTAGTACATATTTGACAGAAAAGTTCTATCATCTTGGAACCAACCTGGGAAAAATTGCAAAGACAATACATTCCAAACTAATTACTATGGGTGCAAATCCTCACCTGTACCAGATAAGGAGGTTTAAATCTGTTGTTACAAGTTTCTTTGTGCTGATAATCAAACAAATATCCAACCTAACCGTCAAGACTATGAAAAGGTTTGTCTCTTTTCTCACTCTTTCAGGTTTATCTCCTCCATCCTACTCCTTCACCCCTGTTCCACCTGTCTTGCCAGAGGCTGCTGCTCTTTACCCTCCTATTGGCCAGGTGTTGCTCACACCCCGCCCGCTCCCACCTGGACATGCCTACTACCCTTCGTCAGCTCAGCTGTACATGAACTACACAGCATACTACCCCAGGTAAACAGGGGGCAAATACCTGTGCCGATACTTTGGGAAGTTCAAGGACAAGTTTTCATGTTTAACCTGCAAATCTTTTTACTTTGGTTTGAGATTCCCTTCTTAGTTTTGCTTTTCCTGCAACTGTTTCCCTTCCTTTAAGCCAGGAAATTGGGAATTTGGAATCAGAGTGTGTGTTCCTTAGCAAACAGTTAAAATCAGAAGCAAAAATTGCAGTATTTTTTATTTAGGAAGTGATTTATTCAATCCTTTGCCCGCACAGATTCTTTCACCATACATGTTTGAACAATTAACAAATACTAAAAAAAAACACTCACTGTTCCATGCTTGTGTTCCCTGCAGTAATCACAAAATCCTCATTTGTTTTGCAATGACTTTCTATTTTGGTAAAAGAAAGCAAATGGTTTTTTTTGGGGCTTCTATTAATAAGTTTCCTAAAAATAAAGTTGTTCATAGTAGAAACAAAATAGACTTTGCATTCTGTTGAAGTGTATCTTACCAAGAAGAAAGCCTGCAACAAGATTAGTTAATAACTAAAGATTGTGTTATCAGAGGACTTGGTAAACATCAAATGACCTCTGTTTCTCTTTAGTAGGTCAAATGCCCTCTGCTGCTGTTTAGTAGGTCATTGAAATACATTTAGAGAAAACACCCAGAGCTGCTTGGGTTCTTTTTTTCCCCTTTATGTCCTTTGTTTATTGAAATGTGCAACTTTTTAAAACTTTCCTGGATAAATAGTCTTTGCCTTCTGCTTTTCAATATTTTTTTTTTTCCAGTCCGCCTGGCTCACCTACAACTTTAGGTTTCTTCCCTGCCCCCTCTTCTCTCTCTTCCACGGGAGGGTTGGTAAGAATGCCCGGCCTTCCCTATAATGGAAATGGAGTCAAAGACCTCATTAACGCGGTCCAAGGATACCAGGTAAGACAGTTCACTAACTTTAAAGTAGCACCTAAACTCACAAATGCTTTGTACTTTCACATATCTTTCTGTTCAACTTTAGTTTTCTGTTCAGACCTTTTTTTTCTGTTATGGGTGTGTATTGTTAGGTATTCATAATGGCTGCCCAGAGGCTATCAAACTAGTTTATCTTGTCCTCTCTCCCAGTCCTGTCACACAACTGCTGCTTGCTTCAACTTGAACTGCAGGAACTCTGTTTCCACTATTCAAATCTGGAAGACAGAACACTCTGGAGAAAAAAAAAAACCTGTTCATTCTGCTTTTACCACATTAGGAAAAACTCACACCAGGCCTTGCTTATTACTTCTGCTTACTCTGATTTTCTTGCTACCTTGTCACTGTTAGGACTTCATCTAAGGACTTAATTTGTCTCAGCCTAGTGACTGTCATTCCTCCCCCTCCCTCACACCACAGTACGCTCCTGAGGATGCACTCATGCACGCCCATGGGCCCGTGCACTCTCACGACCCAGCCAGGACTTTTGTCACGCAGCCCAAAGAATGGGTGTGCATTTGAGATGTCAGGCAGGTGGCAGGTAAGGATTGGCTGAGAATCCAGGGGAGAGGGGATGCATTTTGGACAGAGGTTTTAGTTATTGCTTGACTGATTTCTGGCAGGGATGACCTTCCTTTTCTTCATCTTCACTTACCGGTACCTCCAATATAGACAACATGTTAGGTTTTGGTTGACTTGTATGGTTTGTCTTAAACCATTTTAAGGAGTTTCTACTACGGTATTTCTAATACTGCTACAATGGGGAATTTTTGTTCTCTTAACCCTTGTGCTATCCTAGGCACTTTAACATTGGGAGTTGGGTCATCTAGACCCACTAGACAGCGCGCTGAACCTTTTTTCTTCAATGATTTGTGAACCTCACTGGTGTCCATGGATTACATGAAATCTTTCCACCTTTATCCACCTTTGTCATGGTAGGAATAACACGTCAAAGTAAGGGTGGGGTCATCTAAGATAGCACAAGGGTTAAAAAATCTCCAGTGGATGCACAACAGAGCTCAATAACAGTTCACTAAACCCCCTCCAGAAATGCACTTATTGTCCATTTGTACAAATATGGTAGCACTATCAAGCTTAAATATAATTTCATAAAGAAGAACAACAACTATAAAGACACAAGGTACACAGAATGAAATGGTTACAAGTTATTTTTGGCAAACAGACCCATAGCAGTAACTAGCTCATTTTTAAGAGATAACCATTAGCTGAAGCAACATTTACTTTTTGAATCCACATGACAACTAGTTTAGTCTAGCTGAGCAATAAGCAAAAACTAGCCAACAAATCCTTAGCAACCAAAAAAAAAAAAAAGATTTGTGACTGAACCGCTATCGTAAATGGCTGATTGAGGACCTTTAAGCGGCTTGGGGGGGATTCACCCTACATTACTGTCTCATTAAAAGCACTTTCAAAGAAAAACGACAATTAGAATCTGACTTTGTCTCGAATAAAAGCGCAGCGTGGAATGTGAAATGCACTCTTACTAAAATTACTCTTGAGAGCTTAGAATGACAAATGCATTTGAGCTTTAGTGGTCATTTCAGCATTGATGTTTTGGGAAAAAGTGAATTTACTGCATGATTGGTGAGACACAAATCCTGACATGGAATGATTTTATGTCAGTTAATAGTCCCATGTCTGCTGGAATGTAGTTGCACACTAGAGTGCTACAAAACTAAAAGAGAGGGGGTGAAGCCAACTTTCACTTGTTGGGGTTAATTTGTACAAAAGATGGATGGTAAAAAGTTTAGGTGACACACGGGATGAGGTGATGGGCAAAGTTTGGAATGGGTGGAAGTTTTTATCGTTACCTTTGCTTTGACGCTCTGGTCTGTCTCTTCCTGATCCCCTCCCACCAGGTTCCTGCAGAGTCCGTTTCTCTCCTGAGCAGCAGCCCGATTGGTCACTCCAGCGGAACAGACACCCCTTTCATGTCCATCCCCACTTTCATAACCAAACTGGGGGGCCAGTATTTGGATCTTACCCTGCTGTAGGGTCACACAAATACAAATTGTCATGTGACAATTTGCTGTGTCAAAGACATTTGTTGTAATATTCTTTTAGATTTGTTATTTATATCTTTAGATAATAAAAATAGATGTATTTTATACCAAATTCACTGTGGCCTTAGCCTAAATAATAGCAATTATTATCCTATATTGCACAATCTTTATTGTAAAAGCTTTATAGATCATTTTTTACAGCAGTTATGTTACTGTAATCATGTTTGTTAGTTAAAGTAGAGAAAAATGATTTGGTACCAACTGAGCTAAATCTTTTCTTTAAGCTTTTCTGTGAAGAGTGAAAATGTAAGTGTGACAAAGGTAAGAATGAGTTGTTTTACTACGATTCAGATGCAGTAAACTGTGTGTTTGATGTACACTTGACAAAGCACAGTTGTTGTACTGAAAGCTTTAGTGCATGAAGAAGTTTAGTAGAAAACTTTAAGATGTTTACATGATGCCAAATATAAATGCACTGCTTAACAGTCATACTGGAAAACAAACAAACAAAAAATAGCAGTATCTTTGAATGATAGCATTTGTTACTTAGAGTTAGATTTTTACATCATTTACAAAACTGTGACATCTCATGCTTCATTAACTTGAGCCTGTTTTCCGTCTTTGGTTAAGCTTCCCTGTTGTGTCCTGACGATGAGTTTTGTTTCAGCTTGGGAAGAAAACAGACTTCTTGGTAACCTATCTGCAGAATTCTTCCAGAGATCTTGAGTAACAAGTTTGATTAAAAAACTTTTTATTTTGAATTGTTTTTTAGATTTACCTTTTTTTATAGATAATGACAAAGAAAACACCGGAGATGTGTTTGGCCTGTTTTTGATCTTTGCAAAAGTTGAAAAGAAAACGCTGTTATTGTCATTTGTACCTTGCAAAAATGATGTATGTACTCTGAACATCTAGAGTTGCTGTTCTATTATGAAGTGGACACTAAGAAAAAAATCTACTCTAATAAACATTACATGCTAAGCTGTGAAGCCTCCATATATTTGACTTTGGTTTTGTTTGCTGAGCATTTTTTCTGTTGCGCCCGGTGTTCCTGGGGAAGGATTTTAGAGACAAGAATACACGCGCACAGGTGGAGCAGTCTGTCGACAGAATGTGTCTCACAGCGGAACTGTGGGAACTCCCTCACGCCGTCTTCTGCGATTACCTAAATTTCCCACCTACACACTTATTACACAGCAAGAAGAGCCATTGTCACAGATACACCAAATACATCATGTGAGAGAATGGCTCCTTTTTCTGCGGGTTGGAAAAGGGCAGAGAAGAATGAGAAGTAAGTGGAGAGTCAGAGGGAAGTCGGACAAAGCAATGTCAACCCCCCCGAGGCCAGATTAAGCCATTGTGTAATTCAAGCTTGTGCGCCCCGCCCAGCTTGATCCCTTTAAACGCACTCAGACGTTCTCCTTCATAAAATATACTCCATTTTAAAGAGCATAGCAACAACGTTGCCATGCAACAAATTTCTTTATCACTTCATTATTTCATTGGTAGATATTACTTGGTAGACTGCGAACACATGCTTTCCAATATTATTTAAAGTAACTTTTGGACAGTAGTACAACTGCACTAAATCAACATCCATGAAAGAATGCTATAAGATTCTAAAAACTATTATATAATATTAATGTGAATAGTCTGAAGGATTCATACAGAATCTTAGTTCTTATGGACAGAGATCTCTGTAATCTGCAGAGCCAATTTCCGACTGGGGGTGAACAGCCCCTGCTGCTCCAATTACAACTGTCAAGCTTCATCCTCAAGTTTTGTTTCACTTCCTCCTTTTATTATTTCCTTGCTTTTCAAGTCTTTCTGCCATTCTGCTCCAGTTGTTTCACCATCACCCAAATATCAGACTGGATCTGGAAAGTTCAGATCAGTTCTGCTTCTTAATTCAACACTTTCTATTAAAAAAATCTAATTTTACTCACATTACCTGTGTCGGAGTAAATCAGATTTCATTCTGTACCTCTCAATTCCAAAAGAGTGAGAGTCAAACCAAAATAAATGCACAGGTATGCTTGGTCAGGCTGATCCACTTTCTCACAGTTGTTGTTAAACACATTAAACTGTAAAAATTATTTCCTTGGCAGAAACATCTGCAACCAAATTTGTATCAAGTCCCTTGAAAAAGTAAAATAATGAAGCAGACGTTTGCGCTTACTGACTATATTTCAGCTACCGGTACATGCTTTTGTTTTAGGATCTGTTTTTTTTTGCAAGTTAAAAAAAAAAAGCGAAAACATTCTGCTCCATAATGACAACCTGTTACTCTGGCTTTGTGTAGCTTCAACAACCTTGTTTTGTCTCCTTCTAGTGGACAATAGTGACACAGCTGAAGTCTTGTAAGTGCAAGCCCGTCTTCCCACATATTAGTCATTTATTTTTTTTACTGACACCATTCTAAAATTTTAGCTAAACTTTTGCATGTAAAAAAACTGACATTGTGTCAATTAAATATGGCAGAAATGTGAATTAATAGAGTAATTTCTGTCAAACGTATTTTGAAAAGGTTTACTTACACTATGGATAAAGTGATTTGAACAGTGCTTTTTATAGAGTGACCAGCGCTTCACCAGTTTCTGTCACAGACACAGTTTAGTCATCCACATATAAAAACAATTATGGGACAACCACACACAATCGGATAAAAACCCAAAGCAATCGGATGATCATTTTACAGAAACATATTTAATTCATGCATGCAGTACCAGTACAAGCTTGTTTGTAATCAAAGAGTCTTTAGAATTCATTTGGCTTTTTTAACCTTTAAAATTATAAATACAAACATATTTCCCCCTAAAATAAGCAAATATACCAACCGCGTGTTTGCAAACATATACACATAGCTGCTAAATTTCCGTGCAAACATACAAACGCTGATTGACTTGTGTGACTTTGGGACTTTGCTTGAGTTTCTTCCTGTTGTGCTCCATCTGATGGTAAATCCACAGGTCAAGGTCTCAGAGTTCTGTCATCAACAAGGCTCTCAGGATTTTCTCTCTGTCCAGCCGTATTTCCTCTCCGCTGCAAAGGAACACACAGGTTTGCAACAGATCAACAACTTTTGGCACTTGTACAATTATAAAGGCGGAGAAATAACACAACAGTACTCAGTCAAATAAAAATATAACAGATTTCTTTTTGGTTTTAAAGAAGTGAACAGTTAAAACCATTGTTTTACATCAGATTTTTTAAATGAGAAAATATAATCACATTAAGAAGGGTTTACAGAAAATTGTAGTGGTATATGCATGGAACGTCTTAGTTATTGTACAAGGCTGCACTCTTCCTTCAAAACTGAGTTTTTCTTACTTTTAAACTAAATATAACAACCAATTACTTATATTTATTTATTTTTTTGTTAAAGATCTGGACAGATATTTAACAACAAGCCAATAAGAATTTGAAGGATCCGAACAACTGAATTTGTGTGGTTTCAGTTTACAAGATAAAAATAGGATTTGATTCATGGTCCTTTTTAAAACTAAGTTTGTTTGGTCGGGGGAAAAAAACGTTTTTTCCTGCCAAAAATATATATATTCCTGCCATGGTGATTGGTCCAGGTGAGGGACAAAAAACGCAGATTAACAGCTAGCAGGAAGATGAATAATTAATAATTAATTTCATGAATACCTAAAAATTTGATGTGCTAAGAAGCTCAAGTTATAACCCAGAGCAATGATTGGCAAAAACGTAAATTTTGACATGAAACAAAGGCAAAGAGAAACAATCAAGCTTGCAGTGAAAGGAACAAGAAAACAAAAGTGAGTCAACAAAAACCTTGGAATATGAACTATAAAACCCAAGGCTGCCGCATTCAGTACCTCAAACCCAGCGTGACAACAAATTAAGAGAAAAAGTTGCCAGAATACAAAGTATGGAATTGAAGGACAAGGTTTTATAAGAGCAAAAACACAAAGATCATATGATCCATGAACCATTACAGGTTGCAGACCTTTTTCTGCACATAAGTTTCTTTTCCTCTTTTTTCTTGGTCATAATAAAGCAAACGAACAGATGCAGAGAATTTTCTTTGTTCAATGAGAAGAAAAAAATTGAAAAAACATTGGCTTTATGTTTTGTAAAAAACATTCTGTTCACAATGTTCTTCAATTTCTTACGTCTTCATCTTATGAATGCTAGTACACCATAAATACAAAAAAGCGGGATTTCAAGTAAGTATGACATATTATCTAAGTTTATTTGACTTCACATGAGTCAGAGGTGGCAAAGGCAGCAGTAAGTGCCATGTTGAACAGAACCTCTGAAATATTTTAGTTCCTCTTGCCTCCAAATCTCTCCCTTGCTTGTTTTGTATTCTATTGCAAGCCTAATAATATAACTTATAAAAAAACCTTAAACATTGAAATATAGTTGCAGAAAACTGCTATTTTAACTATTTTCTTTAAAATTATCAAGTTGGACTTTTTTTTCCAAATATGCTGAGAATAAAGCAAGGGCAAATGTAAGCAGTTGTTTCAATTAAAGGATCTGTACATTTGAAATACAATTGTTTCTTTTCCTTTTTTTTATTAAATTAACCTACGCCATCTTTTCATGTGACTGAAAAGATGGCGTACAAGATGCAGAGCAAATTTCAAGTGTCTTGAAATTTCCCTTGAGAGGATGCTTGAGTGAATTTACCAAAGCCCATGCGCGTTACCTGTTGTTATGAGTAGCGAGGTAAGGGACCACATGAGGGATGGAACTATGGTGGTAGGAGGGGGAGAGATGTGGGGAAGGCGAGGGAGTAAGACGGCATGGACTACGCAGCTCCAGTGATGGCATTTTATCCGCCTGGAATACACACCAATGCATGCACACATGGTCATTTGTACCTTTACTCAGCGAGAATGCAGACATTGATAAAGCATTTGCTGGAGTCTAATTTTCAAATGTGAAAGGTGTTGGTCACCTGGGGGTAGATGGATGGCTGGATCTGTTTGTCCAGTGAGCCGCTGGATCCTGACTTCCCTGTGCTCTGAGAGGAGATGGCTGCAAGTGCTTCTGGTAGATTCTCCTCATCCTCATGGTTACTGGTTAGCAAATAGAGAGTGAATACTTTTACGTGACCTTCAGATACATAGGAACAAAATGTCAGAGAAAGCAGGCCTATTGCTGCAAGCACTCAATGGAGCAGTCACGGCAGACAATTTGCCACCTACATGAGTGCAAGCCCTTGAAGGGAGAACAGACCCGCAGCAGTAATGAAAGGCTGCGTCTACTCACAAGCTGAACTGTCGGACCAATCGTTTCCTGCGGTTGGTGCTTGGGTTGGCTTTGGCGTGTAGGCCCTCCAGTGTTGAGTTGAAGTCCTGCTGGAGGGATGTTTTGTCTGCAGTCAAGCTGGATGCAGCTGAGTCTTGAGATGAGCTTTGATACCTGATGAGAAGAGTCGCAGGAGATTAAGAGGATTAAGTCCTGGTACAGGAAAGCCTACAAGTACAAGAAAGGGAGGTACTGGCCTGTCATTGAAGGTTTCATTGGAATTCTTCCCTCTGGGTGTTGTTGGGACCTCCTTCTTATTTTGGAGTATGAGGGGAAAAATGGAAATAATCAAGTCAATGTTGCTGAATACTATAAAGTAAAAGAAAAATGGTAGTCACCCTGAAAGCTGCTTCCATCTGTGCCTTAAGGATGTTACATTTGAGGTGATCTGGGAGAACTCCTGGTGAAGCAGGAGGATGCAGAGACTTTTCTGAAAGTTGCTTCTCCTCTCCCTACCAGGAGTGGGAGGAGTAGTAAGGTGAGGAGGTCAGCAGAGCAGGGACAAATAAAAGTGTGAGGAAAATGTCTGACCTTGTTGTCGATGTTGATGTGCAGTGAGGGCCACGGGGCAGGATCGCTGTCAGACTCCAGAGCTTTCAGCAAAGACTGAGAGATTTCCAACTCATCCTGAGGGCAGGGAGGAGCTCGACGTTCTACATTCAGCACATAAAGTAAAAAATACATATAATTGGATAATTGGAGGTTGAATTAACATTTTTTTCTCCACAAATGCTTAAAATGTACATTGAAATTCACAAAACAGCTAAATATTATTGATACAATTCTTGCACTTTGTGCTTTAAAGCTTTTGTTTTTGTAACTGAATTGTATTGATAAAATATTATTGATAATAAAATATTATTAATAGAATATTATTGATAGAATTCAGTTACAAAAACAAAAGCTTTAAAGCACAAAGTGCAAGAATGAAATAGGATAAATATCAATAGGTTTAAGAGATTATTAACCCTATTTGACATTTTGTTCCAGACAGACATATACAGAAGGAAATTATAGTGTGTTGCTCAAACTAAAAGTGACATTTAGGCTTAAACCAAGTAAATTTACAGCTGCATATTTTATTTTCAGCCCTACGCTTTGCAAACCCTCATTAACAAAATGCATTTCTTACTGAAAAAAAGTGATACTTCATGAGGGTGGATTACTAAAAGAGCCTCCTCGAACATTTGCATTTGTACTCACACACAAATCAACCCAAATTCAATTCAAATGTGGAGCAAATGTGGCCTCTAGGCGATGAACTGAAGGAATAAACTTTAAGCTAAGACCAACATTGCCGTTTTTAAATTAAAGATTGTTAGTTGACATGCAGTGTGAGAACAGATGTCTTAACAGTGAGCCTTGTGTTTAAATGAAAGGGTCTTTATTTCCAAACTCACTCTCAAAAACCGGAAAAGTTAATTGTTTTCTTTTGTTTTCATTTAATTTAGGGTGACACCCTTTTGTGGAATTGGTGCAACCTAAAGCTGACTAATGCCTTGTACACACCCTATCAGGGTGTGTACAATTTCAGTGCAACTTTACAACACAAACTAAGATGTAACTGTGCTTTACCACAAAACCTTTGGCAAGGTTAACTGATAAAGACAGAAAAAAATAGGAAATGATTCAACTTAAGTGTTTTTTTCCTGTTACTGTTTTGAGAATTATCAACACTAGTCAGCAGAAAAACACTTCAAAAGAAGACATAATGACACAATAGACATGTTTGATAATGATGATAGACACGAGCCCCTAAGAATTGAATCTCAAAAGGTAACGACTAAAGGTTAAGTTCCAAGAAATGCTAGATGTCCCGGGAATGGAGCAATTTATAGGTTGAGTTTGTCAGAATTATATAAAACATCACAGACTGGATGAAAAATATTGGAATAACTTGACAGTCACTGGAAAAATTTGAAACAGCTGCTTTACAGACACACCGGCAGCATTCAGGATGGTCCTTTTGCAAAAATATGCTGCATCACAGCAGTTTAAGCAAGCAGCCACTCCTTTGTTTGGGAGGCCAAACAAGCCTTCAAAGAAAACATTTAGAGAAGTGAATCCTTGGTATCACTGCCAAAACACTGCATCTATTATTCCATGATTTATGGCTGAGGATCAGCTATATTTTATCACATTGTCAACCAAAACCAAAGTTTTGGGTTTGGTGTAAACAAATGGTTTTTACATAACTAGGGATTTCGACTGACATTTCTTGAAATTATCAATTCTTAGATTATAAACTAACTCATTCTATAGTGATGCTGCTTTAATGGAGTCAAAATTATTTGATTCAAATAATTGTCATTTTAAAGTCAACTCTTGAAATAATTGCTTTATCTAGTTTAATCTGATTTTACCATAGTAGGAGGTTCCTTTATAGTTTCATTTTTATAAAAGTAGAAAACCTTTACTATGAACACATTTACTATAAAATTTGAAATACAACATTTGAAACATGGAAAATTATAACAGAAAATTACAAATAACCCAAAGCTTACTATATATCCCTAATAAATTAATGATTTGGCTGGGTCTTTAAATGGCGCCACACTAAGTCCAGATATATAAAGTAGAATAAAATAAAAGAAAGTTAGACACATGCAATGACTTTTGAGGCTGCTAGTACTCACTGTGCTTGGTGTGTGTGTGGCACAGCGTGTCTTGGCTGTGTGTGTGGCGGCGGTGGTGATGGTGGGTCTTGCCAGAATACAAGTTCTCGTTCTTGGATGAGCTGCATTGATGGTCTGAAATGGAGCTGCTCAGCGGGAAACTGAGGAGGACACAAGCAATCAAAGCAACCTTCCCCCAAATTCTAAAGATTTTTTTCTAAAGTTTAGAACTTTATGAAAGCTGATGATGGAAAAGACAAAGCAACAAATAAAAGATTTTGGCAGCATTTTGGCTTTCAGAAGTTTATTTAGATGTTAATTCTAGAAGTTAAGTGGCAACATTGCTGAAGGCCAGGTGTGATTCAGGTTGAAAAAAAAAGGCAGTTCACCATTAAACACACTGTAAACACCTGATCAAGGATTTTCGTTACCTGATATAACATTAATATAATGTTTCCATAGAATACATGATACCACACATGCACATGTTTAACAAAGGGCTACAATCTATAAATAAAGCAGCATCATTTCTGAACCTACACATGCTCAGAACTGGACCCTTTTCACCTGCTGGGAGTTTATACATTCATCCCTTATATAGCTTTACTTCAACCTAAGGGATTTTTTGACCATTTAGCCGTCACAAAACGTCTAAGACAGTTTTAAGGCAGAGCTGATACATTAACACACAAAAGGCACTCCAACACCACCTTTGATTACATAAAAAACAACCACATCCAATGAGAGGCACATTTGAGTTTACATTCAGTTTTGGAAACCATGTCGCTCAGTTCCATATATGTATCTAAATAAAGAGAAATGGAAATAAGCACGATGAACCAGAGCACTTAATGTTTGTGTACCAAGCTGTCTCAAGACAATTAAATCATAGTTTCAGAAAATTACTCAGCCAACTGATAACTACAGGAAGAAGAGTTTTTTTAATTTGTGTTTGCGTACATTTGGAAAACTGCCATCGGAAATGCAGGCAGAACCACCTTCAAAACAGATAAATAAGGGTAACGCTCAAGAAGTTTAAGTCATAATGACTCAGAAACATCCTAATGCATCGCTGAGTTATGACCCTTAGAGGGTGTAAAGTGCAGCAATAGAGGATTATGGGGCTCCTAATTTGACTCCATCAGCTGTGTAGCTGTTGACATTGATAAACTGGTAAAATTAATAATCCACACTCAAATAACTCCCCATTTTTCCACAAAACAGTCTCTGGTCTCTGTCCTTCAGCATAGTGTTGCTGCTCCACATCTTCTACTGCACACCTTTTAACATTTGCTCTTTGGGATTTGCCAAGAAGATGGACACCGATACACATGGGTAGACATGACGGATGGAGACAGAGGGAACAGATGAGGATGATTGAGGGATGTCCGTCTCCCTGGATTTTAAAAAGGTCAAAGGGCAGTCATGACTTTATCCCTGTGAACCAAACTGACAGATCCTTTAAGGGTGCTGCAGGTTCGCTTTGGGACTGGAGGACGAGAGGTCTCTGGACTTGTAGACTCAGACCTGAGCATGCCAGGTAGAGGATCACACATCATGGAGGCAGACGAGACACAAAGTCATGTTGATGAGTAACATGAAGGATGAGAAACAGACAATGTTGAGTATGGAGAAGGTAACTTGAGTTATTTCTCTGCCGATATTTAGGATTCAAGGCGTTACCTGTGCGAAGGCGTGGGTCTGGAGGGCTGTAGGTAAACCGGGGTCGTGAGCGTAGACTGGGATGGATGCCACAGCTCGTGACTGATGGGAATGTTGTGATGGTACTGCGGGGGGGACGAGAATCAAAGAGGAGTGGAAATGAAATGTTGCCACATGCCAGTCTGGTTATTTGTGTATTTGTTTGTTAAAGTGTGGGATCACTCACCGCATGCAGGCTGGGATCTGGGCTGGCGTGAGAGCTGCAAAAGAAAGCCAGTCATCAAGGTTTGCAGGTTTGAACAAAAACTGATATAACAGCAAACTTAGGCATGTTTTCCTGTTTGATCTGTCTGAGGAGATGAGAGTGGGAAATATCATTCCACTTTCTACTTTAAGTTCTTTTTTTTTTTTTGTAAAAGAAGCCACTTTTTTGTGAGATTCAAACTAATCTAGGCAATAATATGTTGATCAGGGTCAAGGATATGAAATGAAGAATTAATAAGCAGAATGGCCTTTAAAATACAGCACAGATAAAGAAGCATGTATATGTTTGCAGGGATTTTTACCTGATTTGTTGAGGCACAGCTGCAAAGACAGCAAATAGAACAAATATTACACAAGTTAGTAAATATGTCAATTTATTATATTCATATTCAAATTTGAAAACATTTTAAAGAATTACTTGTACAGTAGACATTATTCTGCCACATATTTATCATTAGGTCTTCCCCTCTTTTTTTTAAAGTTAAACCAATCATTGAAAGCTGATTTGTAGAGGCAACCACCAAGGGGATGTGCCAAAAGATTAACAACAAAATTGTCTTTTTCTTATTTTTTACTTCGATAATGAAACTTGTGCATCCGACTATGGTTGAACATTTTAGCAAAGTGAAAAGTACAAGAACTACCTTTAATGAATTTATGACTAAATTGGAAGTTTTTAGGACTTTGTTTTCAAGATTGCCTTACTTTTTAATGTCCATAATGGGATTTGAAATGACAGATTCGGTCAATGAGGTAAAACAAAGAATTGTGGGACTTTTATGAGGACAGTCAAGGACGAGACATGGGCTTTAGTCATCTGTGCTGACAAGACTCACCTTTGCAGAGCGAGTGTGAGCGGGAGGGGTAGCGTTTGCTCGGCATTCTCTCAAAGGTGCTGGCTCTCCTCATTCTGCCTCCATGAGTGGCTTGATATTCAGTCTTTCCACTGAGACAAAAAGAAGAATAAAATCCTTATATTTAATGAATGTTAAAGCTAGATTTTTGCTAACTTGCATCTTAAGATGCTTTAAGTCAACATTAAAGGAGGGTTTATTGTTTAGATGGCAGCAAGATTTTTGCATATGTATCAGTTATTTTGTAGTCTGCAAGGTAAGGTCCCTGAAATGATAATCTGATTATAATTTAATACAAAATTATGCCACAAGAGTTAAACAGAAACATATTTTCAGGCAACTTTTTAAAGAAGCAACAAAGTTTTGGAGTTGAAGCTGGTAAAGTCATCTTCTTCAATTTCATAACCCGATACTGAAGTGTTTGTTTTGCCTTCCAGCAGCTGTAACGCGAGTGTTTATGTACAGAAAGCCGTCATGCCACTTTGATTTTGATGCGCCAACAGATGACAGGAAGTGGTCTACGAGTGTGAGAATTTGCTGACCATCTCTGATAATAATCGAAAGAAAAAACAAACAATACAAGTGGAACAGCTCAGTCGCCATAGGAACAGATTCACGTAACCATAGATACGGTGTAACCATAGATACAAAGGCTCTGTTTTATTTGACAAACTATTCTCCATATGCTGCTAACTGCTGCTGGCTGCAACCACCTGAATGAAGAAGTGTGCCCCTCCCCAACACATTCAACTGCTCCACTCCACATTTGTGCTCTACCTGAATCTGAAGCGGGACCCTAGTCGCGTGAAGTCGCTGCGGCTGGTTGTGCTCGTGGCTGGCTGGCGCAGGCGAAAGAAGGCATGGCTCTCCACGGCACATTTCCACAGGTGTTTGCAGCTCTTGGCGCTGGCCAGCTGGAACACAAACGTGTGCTCCTGTTCCCGGCCCTTTCGACAGCCAGAAAACAAACCACTGTCAGTTCCCTTAGAGCCAGTTACAGAGAGTTTGCCACAGGAATATTAAAGAACACAAACCTGCTCATCGTCCTCCACCACCACCAATGTGAGGCGACTCTTTTTGAAATCCAGTCGAGTGATTTTGGGCCTGAGAAACACATTTTATTGCACAAATAATCCAACACCATCAATCAGAGAACAAGAACTTTGAAAACAAACTAAGCATGTTAGCAGTGTTTTTTAATGGCTCCCACTATTACAAGAGCTTAAAATGAACCATTTACTGAATCAAAGGTTTAGGCTTGCAATCAAACACCACTTAAAAAACATTATGCAATGTTGAATAACAGAAAAAAGAACAACAGCTTGTGGAGTTAGACTCAGTATTCTCTAATGTTGAAAAGAAAAAACCTTAAATTTGGGTTAAATTAAGTTTTGTACTAGTTACTCAATCAATTCTTCTACCCAGAAAAGGTAGAAGTAAAGAAAGTGGTAAAAACAATCTCACATTAGTGTGATAATCAACAACAGCAAAACCAGGTTACAGAAATGGTCTTAAACGATCTTAAACACCCACTCTGATCATCTTTTGATCCATTTCAAAAGTGTTCACTGTGGTCTTTTAATTATGATTTTCCTTTTAACTGAAATTTAAAGAACCTGTATCATCCTCTAGGACTCAGCATCTGCAGAGCTACAGTATTTAATTAGAAATTCACCTCTGAGTTGTGGGCAGGACTGTTGTTGTGGAGCAACCCCACCCAACCTCCCTTCACAACCCCAATGTAATATTAGTGGTGCAACAATAGTGGCGAGCAATATTTGAGCTATCCAGTCAAACTACTGAGCCAGATGCTAACTCTGATGTGGACATCGAAAGGGTACACGGATCTAGTCATTTACAAGTCTGAATGGACCGGATCAGGAGCTTGTGGCCCGCTCATTTACTATGTCATTACTAAACAGCATTTTTTTGTCTGCTCCATTCACAACGATTTAAATAAAGAAATTCTCAGAAATGGAATTTTAAGCTTACAGTAATTTAATAAACATATGTCCTCCATCATCAGAAAAATGCCACATGAGCATGTTCACAACACAAAATTAAAAAAAAAAAATCTCAATTTTCATCAGAGTGGGTTTTTAAGGCTTTGAAAATCAATGGTCAATGTGGTTTAAATGATTCAAACATTCGAAAAGTACTAAATAAATTTATTAAAGAAGTTTAAAAAAAACAAATGTTTTTTTTAATTCTAGAATTTAGCACCAAACTTCACTAATGTTTGATTTCACTCACCACTTACCAAAAGAAAAGCCCAATTTTGTTGGAGTCCTCAAAAACCAAGATGCCCGTTGGAGTGAGACCAAGTGCATATTCTCCTCCATCTCTGCCCTATAAGCAGACATTTGGTTCCATTTAGTTATTTAACTTTGCAAACAAATCAGCTGAAATTTGTGAAAGAAATTTCAAACACCTTGACGAGGTGCATGTCCATTCCATAGAGCTCCAGCCACTTGCATTTGTTGAGAAAATCAATCTCAGCTTGAGACGGACTCTTCCCCCTGAGGGTGAGAGACAGAAGATGCAGCGTTTGGCTTTTGAAACAGACATGTCACTCCTTCTGTCACCTCGCCTCTGACCTTTACGGGCCGCTTGGACCCAGAAAAATAAGAATCAGAAAAGTAACTTGCTGCCTGACCTAAGATTGGTGATTTCTGGAAAAAACACCCAGTGTGTAAAGTCTATCTGAATCCCTGGTTTTGTATGTGAACTCAGCACACACTAAGGGGTTTTTCATGACCCAGTGAGGTGCTGCATACAGTATCAGTAATTTAATCTGAGATAGATGTAATCGGAGCATGGCTGGGTTAAACTGCCGGGAATCAATCAAGACCCTTCAGAGATTAATCTCATAATCCTTCACATGGATCAGTCGTAGGGAGGCTGAGGCAGAGGAAGCCAGTGCAGAGGGAGAGTGAAATTAGATGCTCTCGCCTCTAATAATTCAGGCGCTTACAGGTGAAAGGAAGAAAGAGTTTCTTTTTTTGTTCATGCTCTGCTTTCTGACCCACTTGGGAGACTCGTTTGGGTCAAGCTGCTGGCAACTGAAAGGCCCTCAGTGGGAAATTTCTGCCGCCGTGAGAACTACTGTGTAAACTAGTTACATTATTTTTGTGAAAGTATGAACGCAGAAGCAGGGGTCGCTCGTGATGTTTCATCTTTCCACGTTCCTCCTCACCTGAGCTGCAGCCACCTGCTGAGGATGTCCGCCTCCATGGTCTCGCTCTGTTTGGGAGTGAATCGAAACTCTGACACCAGCTCCAGAGTGTGCTCCAACGGGTCACAGTCCCCCAGCTCACCTGCAGGTGAATGCACACAAACACAGCTGGAATAGAGATGCACAAGTGCTCGCCCCTGACAGCAGCAGGTGGATCGAGCTACAAAAATGCACCATTTGCCTTACACAGACAGCAAGGAAAACATTAGTAAGCCTGAATCTGAGACGGAATTGAATGTTTCTCGGCTTTATGGGAGATAATCTGCAGCCTTTCTGATGTCAACCCCTTCGGCAGCACATCTACCTGTCCTGCAGGTTGACAAATGTCCTTTATGGCGTATGATGCTGTAACATTTCAACAACCTTCAGCTGCTGTTATGCTGTTATGTTGTAAGTCTACATGCCTCTGTAGAATTGAAACTTGCATTTGACACAGTTTATTTAGTTGGAACATAAAAGAGTCATACATCACTAGAATAAAAACAAAATGAAAACATCATATTGAAAATACATGTTTTAAAAGAAAGAATGCTTTGGAGTTGTATTATGACTAAACTGATCAGAATAAATGCTGTGAAAAGTGCTAAATCTAGCTAAACTGCTAACAAAAACTTGGAAATGTACCTACTTTGTAAACAATATGCCGCCAGCTCCACTGACACATCATACGGACATTTCAATCTGTTGAGAGAAAACCAAACTCTTATGAGCCTCTGTTTCTTACACATATCAAAACAACAGCTTGTTTGTGCAGGTGAGACACCAAAGTGGCTGTGTGCCCTCGCCAGTGAGTATGCAAGCATGAGGGAGGATATATCAAGGAGAAGAGTAGCAACCTTTTTCCTAAAATAAGCAGCCCTCCACTGTTCTTGATCTTCAGCTTTATAATAGAGCTGAACTCTGGGGATCTGTGGCCCAGATAGAAGGAGCACGCCGCCTAAACGTGTGTTCGTGCAGCCAGGTCTGCGTTTGTGTGTGGGAAAAAGATGCCGCGGCACAGAGGTCGCAAGAACTTCAGTGGAGGTGACCCGCATGCAGCCAAGCATGTTTATCATGTGTGTGAACTGCTGATAAGAAAAAGGACATCCTCGCAGACAGGGAGCAGGAAAGTTAATGCTTCCCTTCCTCTGCTGTGTGTTAACCATTTATTTGGGTCAATTATCTTCTAACAACAACAAAGAAATGATGTAAAAATAAGATGCGACAATAATGAACAAAGTTGGATTCACAAACTTTAAAATGCAGATTAAAAGGGAGAAAAACACATTAAATTACCTTTCTAAAAGTCTGAGTTTATTATTTATTTCATATTTATTTGTTGGTCTTTCATTACTTTAAAGACAATATCAACTCAAATTGCAGTCATTTGAATTTTCAGCAGTCAGCGCATGCCTTGAACATGGATGACCAGCAGCGTCTTTAAAATGACAACAAAGCATTTCAATATTCATAAAACTATTCTAAAACAGAAATTGGAATTAGGCTTTGGTAATGAATCAGGTAATTATTTAAGGGGTGGCCTGCAACTGCAAAGGAATTTTATATTTATATATGTACATTTATAATTTGATAAGCAACAAAAAAAAGGACATCAGTTCTCAAAAGAACAGAAAAAAGATCTCTGATAAGCTCTTTTGATTGGTTCGACAGCCTGAAAGCTTATCCAGGTACGTTTTTCAATCAGAAAGCAGGTTACCTCCAAAGAGCCGCTAGAAATTGTTATGCCTGGTTTTAAGGCTCAAAGTCACAAGTGTCACCCGAACACTAAAAAAGGTGGCAAACCTTAAAATATTGTGTTTTAAACAGGATTCACCAATTCAGCAAAGAAAAGATGTACATGTATTCTTTGTTTAAAATGTGAACAAGTATTGTTTATTACTATTTTGAAGTGTAAAATAACTTAATTATATAATTTAAAATTTAAATCACATTTTTTGGTTTTTAATATCTCCTCTTAAAACGTCATTATGGTTTTCTTAGTTACATATTAGGGTATCAAATATGCTACCATGTAACGGTCTTTAAATGACACAATTATTTCAGTATAAAAAGATAATTGACACAAAAGCTAAGGGCTTCTAAAAGCAATTTGTAGGTGGCTGATTGAAGCATCATGTGTTGATGTGAGTTTTTTCCTGTGAAACTTACTTGCCAGACAAAATGTCTTGTCGAAGCTGCAACACAAACAAATACCTGTTGATGTGACGAGAAAAAGAAGGTAAACCACTGGATGCATTTGCTCCTCACTGACACACACAATTTGCATGAACAAGTCTCTGTCCAGTCGGCCTTGATTTGATTCTGCCCACAGCAGCAAAGTAATTAGCCCCGTGTCCCCGTTGGACCTAAATGCTGGGCTCCAGGGAGCACAGAGTGTGTGCATGGCTGGTGTGTGAAAATAGATGTGTGTCTGACTTTTACCGTGTGAATTCCTCACGCAGGTTATTTGGCTCTGATGAGTAAAATTTCACCCTGAAGAACAGTCTGTTCTGCTGCCCGTCTAGAAGACGCAAAGAAAAGTTGTGGAAAAAGATGAAGCGGAGGGGGAAAAAAAAGATTTTATTACATCTTTCATTTTTAAGTTGCACCTATTTCATGTTCAAGCCCCAAAATTTGAATTGGCTGTAATTTCTGAGCAGCCTGGTATTTTCCTTCTAAATGTTAACATTAATGAGACTCTTTCTGGCTACTGCAAAATCCACCTCTGCTTCTCCATTTATCCCCCTGGTAGAAACTAGAGAGCAAACAGGCGAACAAACAGACGAACAGCGCCTAATGCACATGCTAATCACCATGTCAACATTAGATAATACTCCACCTGCTGCCCTCATGCTCACACAGCACTTTCTGCTGCACACTCTCGTCAGAAAAGCACTCCGAGGCAACTTACCGTGGATCTGCTTCTTTATGGGCTTGGACAAATCCAACCAATGCTAAAAAGAAAAATGACAAAAGTGAGGGAACATTTTAATGACGAATACATTTGTGGTTCATGCAGATGGAAATGAGAGCTTGTTACTCACTGAAACTTGATCGGTGTCCATGAACTGCAAACCAAAGTAGTCTGTCTCAATCAAATCAAGGTAATACATGATCTGATCAAAAAGTTCTTGGCCTTTGGCTTTACTCTAGAAGACAAAACACAAATCTGATTTTAGTTTTGCCGGAATGCCAACAAATTAGTTTCTAAGTGATAAAAGTGGCGATAAAAGGGTCAGCAGGCAGTTTCCCTAAATCATTCAGAACCAGATACAGGATTTGTGCTGGGTTAAAGCTGATGTAAAGATAGGTGACCCCCGTAAACCACAAGGACGCATGAGCTTTATAGGATCCGTTTACAACCAGATGCGCCTCATCTCTTTATGTGAAGAAGCAAGCCGGGTCTGAACCATAAAAACAACTAAAGGAAATGTGGAAACAACCTCGTACTTTGGATCCTGATCATCAGTCTGACCCTCCTCGTGGTTTGAGGGAAATCCTGTTTATTCTTTTAATTTAGAGAGGTCTTTCAACAGCTTAGTCTCCACGGCAAGTGAGATTTTATCCATTTCTAGATCTCCATGGGTTTGATTTGACACAAGGGGAGTGTTCTCTTTACTCAGCTCCTGTATCTGTATCGCTGCTTGTTGGAAAATAAAAGCATGAGAACAAACTTGTTTCAGCACAGCTGTGACTAAGCCACCATCTTGACAGACCATGTGTCACCCATGTGAGCTGTAGCTTTGTTTCATTTCTGTGATCTTCCTTTAGCAGGACAAGAGAAAAAGCTTTCAAGCTGGATCACCTGCAGCACACCGGCCGAGCGTTTCACAAGTGACGCACGCAACAGCTTCAGTGACACACAACACAACCTTTAAAATGAAAACATCTTATGAGGAGTCACTTACGCACACATGCCCACACACTCGCTCATCATCCCACCTACCCCTCACACACATGAAGCGCTTGTCTGTGGCACAGAGTCCCTGTGGTGGTAAATCAAATCAAGGAGTGGAAGGGGGAAAAAAAACTTTGAGTGGAAGAGGGCGCAAGGGGAGGAGGAGGAGAAAAACAAGGATGTGGAGGGAAATGATGAGCACGAGAGGAGGAGGTGCAGTGGCGATGTAAAAGAAGATTATGAGGGAAATTGCACAAGGAAGGGAGCCAGAAGCGGAGATTGCTTGAGGAAGATCAAATGCGGGCAAACGGAGGGAAAAGAGAGGGGAGGTTTGATGCTGCAAAGGAACAAAATGAGAGAGGAGATGCATCATTTAAGACCTCCCTGCAGGAAGAGCAGTAAAGTGCAAAGTTATGAAGGAGTGATCACACCATCATCTGTCAGTGGCTCACCAATACACACAACTAATACAGAAACTAAACTTTGACAGCTTGAGCAACCAACATGAAGGGTTACAAATATTGGAAAGGGGGTTAATATGGAGTTTAAATGTTTTTCCTATCCTTAAAAATAATTTTAAAAGATTGAAATGATCAAAACAGATTAATTAAATTTCTCAAAACCTTGCATATGTCTGAATTAACTCCAGAGTGCATATAATGTTGGACGGGACACCAAACCCAAAATGACCCCGTGGAGCCCCTGGGGCCACACCCTGCCCACCCTGTCTGGCCACCCTCACTTTGTTGACAACAGTCAGCTCCCCAGAACTCACAGGTAAATCCACCACCAGGTCCCTGCCGTCCAGCAGCAGGACGCGGCAGGTGATGCTGCTTCTCGCCGTCCCCGCCGCCTGGATGTGGGCCGAGCCTCCCCCGGTGACCACGGCGGGCGCGTGGACGACCTGCTGCTGATGGGGCAGGAGTAAGGGGTTCCCGGTCACCCCTCCCGCTCCACCGTTACTGTCCCGCTCGACCCTCTCTCTCATTGCGAAGCGGCGAGTGAACGTCCGGCGCAGAAACCCCATCATCTTCCTTTGATCCACGCGGAGAGCGGCTGCGTGTCGTGTCCGCGAAAAGTGCTCCACGCTGGTAATTCCCGCCGCTCTTTCAGTTCGTCCTCCCCGGGGCGAAGAGTGAGTCGCTCCGCAGGTTCGGAGACTTCTCCGATCGGCGCTCCTCAGGCGGCAGCGGGGGACTCCGGCCGCATGCTAATCAACCTCACGCGTATCATCGAGACGTCAACCAGTTGATGATCTGCCAATCATCCGGTCCGGTGTGAGCGACTTTGTCACCCGAAAGCCCGCCGCGCTCCCCCCCTCTTCCCTCTCCAGTCCGTCCGTGCACCTGCTCCGCTCGCTGTTGCGCTCAGACGCGGAAAAATCACGGAGAAAACGCTGCCCCGACGCTCCGCAGCGGGAACCCTGAGTCACACGGATTCTGGGAGGGAGGGGACAATTATCACCACCTCTGGACCGGACCGGACCTCTGCGATCGCTGCGCCTCCCCCCCACAGGCGAACCGAAACTATCGCACACCTCACAGGTAAAAGTCAAGCAGCGAAACTGGACAAACAGCACGATCTGCGCCTGCGTAAAAACAGCGCACAACAAACTTCTGTTCCTCCCGACTGACCGACCCATCAGGGCCAGAGAACCAGCGCCACCTGTCTGTCATAGGCCCCTGGCTGTGTGGGAAAGGTGAGGCAGTCGTTACAGGTCTTGAATCTTTTTATGTCGACTTTTTAACGAACCCCAAAATCACTGGAAGCGTGCGTCACGGCGCGTCTCTGCTCCAAAACCTTTAGGAAAAAAATCAATCAAAACTACTATCAACTTTAACTGTTACAACGAAAAACGCAGAGTAAGATCATTTCATCAATAGAAAGGAGAGGTAAAGAGAATATTTTTAAACTCCTCATTTTTTAGGATTGCTGGTCATTCCACTGGAAAAAAAACATGATTCTTTCATGTGTTCTTTTTTTACCCTCTGTACCTTCATTTCAAAAATATTTACAACTTTGAAGAAGATATTAATAAACTCTAACATCAAGAGAAAGATTAGATGAAATGCAATGTGGTGTCGTCATTCAAAGGCATTGACATTCAATAGAAATGTAGCTTAAAAAGCATATTTTGAATAATAAAAGCATTCTACAGTTTGAGATATAATCTTTTTCGAGTCTACAGACAATACTGTCATACTTTGGAGTTGTCCATGCTGCTAAGTGTATAAAAAGTGACGCATTTTATGGCACATCTTTATACAATAGATGACTTTTATCTAAGCAGATTTTGCATTCTGTTTGTGTTTTTAAAAAAATGTCAACTTTATGTTTTAACAGTAAAAAGGTTATAAATGTAATACTTCTTGTGTGAGAGTAGATTTCAACATTAGGTAAGCTAATATGAGAAAAAGTTACATTTGGGGCAGAAATATTTGATCTTCTTTTAAAGCATCTTCTAGCCCTTAAGCACTGGCAAATTGTTTGCTTTTGGATTTAATTTGAAATATTTAGCTCCATTAGTGCTAATACAAATCTATTAAAAAAAAAAGCCAGAGCTGGGAAGAACAGCTGCAGAATCAAATTTACTTCTGTCTAGAGATCATAAGAACAGAAAAACACAGACATATCTGTATAAATCAGAGAGTTTATTTAGTTACAGAATAATTTAAAAGTGATGAACAGTCAATTCGGTGCTCTTCAGCCGTCACCTGCTTCTCCCCAGATCTCACAATATCAGCAGCTGTGATCGAAAGTCAGCTTTGCTCCCTGTCTTGGGGACTCAGAGATAAACCATATTACAAAAATCCAAACTCTTTTGCCCTTACAGACCCATCGACTGGGAAGAATCAGAACCATAGCTTAATGAATAGAAGCGACATTGCTTAGAGGTCTCTTGTACAGAAATTAGCAGCTAACGTCAGTCTTAGATCAGTCTCTATGGAGACCACAGTCCTTATAAGCCTAATGCACTTTCAGCAAAAACTAAGGCAGACTAGGTGGAAGATTTGTTCTCACACAGCTGCACAGATCATAGACAGCTGTGCTCCGAAGCTTGTTATACTCTCATTATCCTGTCCATGCGTCGGTCCCATAAGCTTGACAGAGTTTAATCTGTTGGAGCACGCTGTGCCCACTATGAATTGAGGATGAGGGAAACGGTTTGGTCCGATTGCTGATTTATGTTATGAGGTTGTAGGCATCTCTTGTTTCTCTTTGTAGACGCGCAGAATGGCCTCGCACACAAACTGGAACTGAGACTGGAAGACAGAACACCACCGGTTAGTGCAAGAATCCTTATTTCTATACATCTAGAGCGAAAAATACATACGGGAAATATGAAAACTAGTGCAACGAAAGCAAAAATGAAAGACATACACTGGAGGAAAACGTTAAAGTTAGTCTATCGTATCCATCTAACCTGCAGACATACCTAAAATCACCTTAGCATTTTTAATCCAACTCCTCCAAACTACAGTGGTCAGTTTTATTCTTTAACTGAAGTCAGAATAATATACATGTTGAGTATTTAATTTACCCTTCAAATAACCCGGGATATTTCACCAAAAACATAAATAATAGCCAGAATGAGACAAAGAATCAGCAGAAAGCTGGGCCTGAGTGAAGCCACACAGCTTGCAAGGTTAGAAATGTCAAGTGGGGTGCTCCATCTGCTCAGGAGGAGAGTGATGCTGCTGAAATGTTCTGAGCGGCTACAGAGGAAACACTTTCACTCAGATCAAATTATACATTGATGATCTCATTTCACAGATTTACATCATCAACAGGAACTAGTGCAGCATGCCACAAAACACAAATATTACACCTAAAATGTTGGATTTCTGTCAAATCTAAAAAAAAAAAGATTTCTAATAGGATTTCCTATATGGACTATGCATTTTCTTTAATTACAGAAACACAAATAAGTTGGATCCACCCGAAGGGATATTCTATACTTTTATAAGAGATAAAGCCTGGGATAAACAAGCTGCTCTCCTTTTAACACAGCTTCCTACCAAAGCCATGAGTAACATCTTCCTGTCTTTGCCAGCGGCTATAGACAAAACTCAAATCTCAATAGTTTAAATGGAGCTTCCCATCTTCTGCCTTCACTGTAGTCCTCTTTTATTTACTCTAAACATCTCAAAGAGGAAATAAAACACAAAACTAAGTGGTTATTATTCCAACTACAAATAATTTTTATAGTAAAAGGCTGATATATTCCCTTTTTCTGAGATGGAAAATGTTTTTTTTTCTCTCCTGACAGCTAATATTTCTCAGTGCCAGACTCGAAGTACTTTTAGATTACAGGGAGTCAGACAAATCATCTGGAGTCTCTATAATTAAAAGCTTGCTTTACATCAGACAGAGCACAGAAATGGAGGACAGCTTGGGGTGATCATACTGCAGTGCAATAAAAGAGTTCAATGAGGCTGAAAGCAGCAGTATCATTTGACAAACGGGAAGACCGGCTCGGTTTCTCTGTACCGTGGTTTGAACCATCATAGCTCGCTGATCTCTCATTGTTTTGACAATTTCCAGGGGAAACACTGGCTGACCCCCGTCCATCAAAGTCAGCGCCGTCTCCATGATGATCAGGACGCCGGTTCGTCCAATACCAGCACTGATAATATAATTTCAAACACACATTACGTTTAACAAAAGTTGGCAGGAAGGACACTAGTGATTCTTTTCCAAATCAATCTTTTAAACGCCATGTTACCTGCAGTGGACCATTAGCGGCTCCTTGTCCCTCGTCTCTCTTACAGAGCTGACAAACTGCAGGAAGTCTGACGGGTCATCGGGCACGCCGTGGTCCGGCCACGCCACATACTGCAGGTGTGTGATCGCACGCTCATCACCCAACTGCAAATCAAACATGCAAATAAAAAAAGAGAAGCAGAAAGCCAGGATAGTTAAAGTGTTGCATAATCATTATGAATGTGTTACTGTTGGGTTAATTACCCACATGAGACACTGCAGCACTAAAGGCTTAAACACGGATGTTGTTTCACACATAGAAGGGCTGAAAACCAGGCAGGAGGTTGGAACAACAGAGCTAGACATCCATGCCATCAGTAGGTGACAGAGAGATTATGAAACCCAGAGATAAAAACAAAAGGAGAGAGAATGGAGGAAAAGACCGGAGTTTAAGGCTGCTGGGAGAATGGCTGACTTCAGAGTTTCTAACGGGCATGTAGCCTGTGACTCCATGCAGGGATTATCGCTCCATGAGAGGAACAGATGGGCCAGCGCGGCGGTATCTTTGTATGCATGTGCATGCGTTCATACTTCATGCCTCCTTGAGCATTCTCTGCTTCTTTACCTGTTCGGCATAGAGGCCGGGGCTTTTAATCTGATTACCTACCATGACACAGTTTAACAAATAAATAAAAAGTCCCAGACACCCTGACACACCTGCCCCCTATACACCTCCACACAGCGACACTTGACGCACACACACGTGCAGACAAAACCCAGCGGAAGTGACTGAATGCTGGATGTAGTTAATTTGCCAGGAGGGGCTGCTGCCTGCGGTGAGATCCGTTGTGTGGCATATGGTGTAAACATGCTACATGCCGTGGCAACATACAATGCAGAAAAGCAATGCATTGTGTGTCTGTGGTCTCGCCTTAAATGGACATGAAATCAGCTGGAAACTTTAATTGATTTCAAAATACTTAAACATAATAAAATAAACTGTAAACTGAGACAGATTTCAAAATAAATGACAAGAAAGTAATAATAATCAAAGCCGCGGACAGCGTTGTATGGCTTGTAGGAGCTACCTGCCCTTGCCACCCGCCAAGGTCTCTTACTCTTCCTCAGGTTGCAAAACCTCTCAAAACCCACTTCTACAGACTTGCATATCCACCCTAATTGATTTATGATTCTATTGTTTATTTTTTTTACTTTTAACTACTGTTTTATTCTTGTAACTGTTTTTTCTGATTGTTTGTACCTGTAAGGTGACTTTGGGTGCCCAGAATGGCGCCATAGAAATAAAATTCATTATTATTATTATTATTCTGCCACTCTGGTCAGAACTGCTTGTGACAAATTCATGAAATTATACTGTTGTTTTTTTTTCCTCAAAATAGCGATGTTTCTATTGGTTTTATCTCCACAGCAACCATTTTATGTTTGGGTCACCTGGGGGTGATGAACAGATCTATACAATTTTTAGAACAACCAGCAAAAGTAAACTTTTGGATTTCCTTGGCAACGGCGGTTTTTGTTAACCACGCCCACAATACTTGTATAGTCACATCGTATGTTTTATCATATTATCAGCTTGTGCCAGGGATTCATGCATTACATTTTCACAATATTTCAGTTAAAAAATGCACAATCTCTAGGAGGGGTTTAAATATGAAACTGGTACTAAAGGTGTTTTTCTATAGAAAATTCAAGATGGCGGCCTTTTTCTGAGGTCAAAGGTTAGCAAAACTTCAGTTGTGGTTATAGACATAACCTGATGGCATGTGGGTGAGTGTTTTGGAGAATAATTGAGCGTGTGGCAAGGGTCATATTTTTGCTCAAAGGCACACTAATGTATAGATATCGATCAGCTGCAGGTTCATTTAGGAGGCGACACATAATCTCATTGCTATAGCTTACCTGAGTGTGTTTCAGGGTGAACCGTCGTGTCACATAAGCCAGGTTACACTCCTCCGAGTGACACTCCACTGACATGTGCCCGTAATCCTTCGCTTTCGGTGGGTGTGGCCAGTACTGGTGGCACTTGGTCTGTGGAGCGTGTGGCGCAAACAACATATCACAGTATTGACGGTCTTCAGGATACAGTTTACTGCAGTCGCTTCACAGCAGCTCAGCTCAACTCAACTTGGAGCAGATCAACCCATATTTAACAACCTGAGGAACAAGACCTGTTCGTCAGATGCAGCACCGGGGTCTAGAGTCGTGATCTATACATTACAAATGAGAGTCTACCATGTCTTTATGGATGGAGCAAGGTGAATTATCAGAAAAAATGATCAATTAATGAGAACATCTGGTTACTAAGCAACAGGCAAGCTGAGGCACAGACATTCAGCAAGACCTTGGTATCTTGCAGCCTCCGTAAGGATGCATTTATACCAATAAAACATTTTTTCCTCATTGGAATCCAGCTCTCACACACTGAAACCGTGTAATTACTGACACAAGAGCTAATCAATCATTTTTGTGTGCAAACATCCCCAGTGAAACTCCTAATTACTATAATCTTGTATCAAGTCAAACATGACGTATCGTAATAATGCGCAGGTCATGCTGCAGTAATCAGTTACTGCGCCGCTGAAATCGAGCTGAGCGAGTTCAAGTGTTTCCCTTATTGTTTACTCATTTCCCATCCTTAAAAATAAACTTTTTTTTTTTTTTGCTGTTTCCAGTTTTTGAGAAGAAGAATGTTATATACCCGTCCCCTCTCTGTTAGAGTTGTAAGCATGATGACGGTGTGAATCTGCTGCTCCCACACAGTCTGCCAAAAATGAGTGCAGGTCTGTGGCAGAGGACCCTGTGCTGCAATATATTGTAAACAAACGCCAGACTCTGGGGGCGCCACCTACAAAACATACAAATAAGTACACACACACGCATGCCGCTCAATATGTGGTTACGCTGAAAGTTAGATAAAGACAAGACAAAGTTTCCCTGTGAGGTGTTCACCGTGATGTGGCTGGCGTTAATGTAGTCTTCCTGACTCTGCAGTACCACTCTGGTGGCATCGTCTGGAAAGGAGAGCAGGGTGGCAGCAGGTGAGGAGCAGAACAGACCTGTCAACTTAAGCTCAGCCAATTCAAAGTCATAAGGACCCACAACTGCATGATCTAAATAGAGGTATCACGCATTTAGGGAAAGATTAAGGTGGCGCCACTGAGCAGCGAAAGGACAAAACGTCACGGGACACACGGCCAAATAAAAAACAAACAAAAAAAAACACTCACACGGCAAAACATCCCTGTACCGATTCTTCTCCTGGTTTTCAGGGAGTCGTGAACAGTCTTGTGACATTCCGGGCTTCCTCCTGTATAAATTCTAGGGATTACAAACATGTAAACAGACGCACACAGACATAAAGAGAAACTAAAAAATCCAGCAGAGTCAGGGAATCTTTGTTTTCTGAACTACATCCAACTGGAGATTAGGGTCAACATCTGTCCAAAAAGCATTTGAAAGGCTTGCTGTGATTTCAAAACCCAACAGACCATGACAAATATAAGGCTGCTAATAAAAAGACAAACACGTTTGATTTTGTTTTTTTGTGGTGTTCTGGCTCAGTGTAATAGATTTGACCGACTTTAGCTCCCACTTGGACTCTATGTACCTCAAAATGAAAGCACAGCGTGCCAGACTGTATGCCTCTCTCCAGCTGTCTCATCGATTCCTCCAGCGTTTTGACCCGCTCTGACTGGCCGGGGGACTGCGGCTTGCTGTCATGTGAAGGGATGGTGAGTGTGAGGGTGGGAGGTAGCTGCAGTGAGGGCGCCACTCGGCCAGAACCTGGATATAAAAGAGAGTTTCAAGGTTGCTATTAATATTTATAAATCTCTCAAAAGTGCATTTTTGAATCAGCACTTTTTGACGGCTACACACCTTTACGTTTGATAAGCAAGGCCAACTGTCGGGAGTGCGATTCCCTGCTGGCTCGTATAAACATGACCACTTGGTCGTGCGTGTGCTCAGAAATGTCTCGACCGTTAATGAGGACGATGAGGTCTCCCTCCATGAGTTTGGGCTCAGATCGACCTGCCTACAAGAAGAAAAGTTTATATTTATGGGACATCCACAGCCCAAAGTTCAGATAAACTGATATTTTACCTTCATGTTGTGGACCAATAAATAAAGAAAATCAATGATGTCAAGTGTAAATTTAAAAAAAAAGAGAGGTGACCTAATTACAAGAAGTAAGAAATGTACAACTCATTAAATAATTTATGAAGTAACAATAATTTAACTTTGTTTTTTTTACAGACTAAAGTGGCCATTTTATAAAATCACACAAGACGAAACAAAAGAAACAAAAAAGCTTGAAACAAACTGCGTACCTATGAAACATTACATGAACTTGATTTAGAATATTTTAGCCAGGTCCTGCTTGCTTTTGTTCCTCTTTTTTTACACAACCGTGTACCTTTAAAAACTCTTGTTTTTCTAGCAAACTGCTCTTAACCAGGCTTAACCAAAAAGCTTCACATTTAAACAAACATTAACCCACCCACCCATCCAGCTGGTAGCCAGTCAACATAACTTTCCTTTAGAGTTCTCTTTGCTTTTCTTACCAGCCAATGGAAAGAGCCATTACTACTTATCAACAGATTAACATTGGATTTGGATTTTCTGCATTTTTACCCAGCCTGTCTTACTCGGACTTGGGAATTTCAACACTTTATAATCTCTTCCAGCCTGATAACTTTCAGTCATTCTTTTTCAGAGTTCCTCACAAGTGTGTTCTGGGTAACGCCACGATCAATGTGCATAAATATAATGTGGTCCTGTGTCGTTTAGACTCTTGTTTTTCAAGATAAAACAATATACTAACAGACAGTTGGTTATCTATTTGCTGAAGACTAACCGTTTTTCTTAACTTAATGTAGCTGCATTCACTTTTACCACAGACAGAAATTTAACACTGCATCAATCCCTGCAATGAAGATACTGGGAAACGTTGTTTCCTTTCATCTGATGGATATCTGACTGATACATGGGATGCAAGTATTGATTATTAAATTCAATTGATTGATTTTCTTCAGAATTTATTGATATTAAAGTTTGAAAATGGTTTTGATACGCTTCTGGGTTTGGTAAGTGAGCTGTGCTTCAACAAACACCATCAGTTGCTCTTTATGCAATGATTCGTATTTCTTTGCCTTTTGGTAGTTTCATTTATTAATACAATTTGTAAAATCAAAGAAAACAACTAAGTCTGATATTAGTTTATAAGATTTTATGCGTGATCTCACTTTAACTGAACAAAAAGACCAAACATATAAATGTGAAAATATGCAACACTTACCGGGGAGTCTGGTTTGATATGGGAAACAGACAGGGGCATCTTCTGATCCACCCCACCCTGATGGGTAAAAAAAACATAATCATGAGACGAAATCCTAAAACAACAACAGAAAAGTATAATAGATGAATGAAATGAGGGACATACTTTAACGTTGAAGCCAAACTTGCCCTCATGGTCTGGAGTGATACATATTAGCATGAGGTCTCCATCACCCAAAGCATCCTGCATGAGGAAATTTTTATTTCAGACATGCATCAAACCCCGTATGAATATGTTTAGGATTTAAGGTGAGGTGGAGCACCTTATTATAGTAGGGTGGGGTGTCCTCCTCTCCTATACTATCATCAGCATGGGACAAAGCATCATCTGGTCCTTGGCTGTACGATCCAGAAAGGCTAAAGATAAAAAAACAATAAAATATTTTTTTTCCTAATCTGATTAAGTTTTGTTTTCTTTCATTTGAGTTCAGTAAAAACTAGACGTTCATTTGTGAGCAAAACTAACCGGTTAGGTGAGACGTCTCCTTCGCTGCCTTTGCTGCTGCTCACAGAGGCTCTGTAAGTGTAGAACACATCCTCCCCCAAAGACATGTTTTTCAAATCCGCAGTGAGCTCCGCAGAGGACGGGCGAGGCTTTCGGATCTCATGGCGAACTCTGGGACTCCGCCTGCCCCAACAAACACAGCGGCAATCAGGTGTCGTGAAAAATAAAAACTCAATTTTTGTCTCAATAAAAAAAGAAGAGATGGATTAAGCCGTTACAACATGACAGTGGCTAATGAATGTTGTACCAGTTGGGGGTGGATGGAGGTGATCTGGATGGCAGGCTCTTGGTTTCAAGATGTTCTAATGAAATCGACCTCTGCAGAACCGGATTCCACACCATGCCGCCAACCACACGCTGGTAAACAGGGCCCCTGCAAAAAAAAAAAGGGGGGGGGGGGTGTTAGAAATCAGCAGCATTTATGATGAAAAGATTGAATGTATGAAATAATTTGGAAGCTCACGTCTCAGCTTTGCTGTTGCTGAACCCCAAGTGTTGTGTTATCAGCTTTGTGTAGGTCTGAACTGTGCTGTTGCCCTGTTTAGGGCTCTTGGCGTTGCGGTTGGAGGAAAAAAAGGAGTGGTGGTCCACACATGAACGCCACAAGTTCTTGCAAGTTTTAGGGCAGAGAAGAAGAAGAGGCACTTCACAGTCTTGGGTCTCCCCCTGTAACATGCAATAATTACAGTTTACAATCAACATTTTTGAAAAGGCAAATAATGTGATTCCAAAGTCAACTGTGATTAAACATCTATGAAGAAGGCAGAAAATGACTCACGTGTTTCTGTTTTAAATGTAGAAAAAAGCGTTTCCTCTTAAAAGAAATCTTGATAATTTTCCCCCTGCATGGAAGTAGCACAGCTCATCAGCAGTTAATGGTTAAGAGTTGAATAATACAACTCATTATTACTCACCAGGGGAAGAAACTGGAACAAACCATATTGCAGAATATTGCGACCCCACTTGAGGTCAAACCCACCATTAAAGGTGTATTGTTAGTGTCCTGGAAGAAGACAGGATTGACCAAAAAAAAAATGTTTAAATAATGTTCATTAATGCAGTTTAATATTGTAATAGTAAAAACTAAACAGAAATTTCAGTTAAAATCCCATTTTACATTTGATTTTTTACAACCATGGTTTGTGTTTGAAAGAATGCAAACTATTTGATACTTGCAGAGATTTAAAACCTTGTTTTTAGACATTCAAGATATTCAACCAGGTTTTACGTTAATTTAACTTCTCTTTATTCTACACCTTTATAAGCTTTTTTCTAAACAACACACTCAAGATTTTTTTGTCTCATTAAGAGCCAGGAATGAGAAACAAGGAAATAATCGTTGAGATTAATTAAAATCCTTTTACTCTATATTCCTGACAATAAAAAACTTTTACGACAAAATAAACAAATTCCACTGTGATTTTTGCTTTTATTTCAAGAATGTCGTTTTTAGGTTCAGGAAATGTTGATATGTTAGAGTGACATCCATTATTTTGGAAACAAACACAGATTTATGTTCTAGGAATATGAGCCAGTTTTAGATTTATTATAGAGAATTTATTAAAATGGGTCAACTTGTGCTCAGATTGTATTCTTATTTGTTCACATTTTGTTCTAATATGAGTTATTTCCACTTATTGCAATAGCTTTTGATATTAAAATGAACAACACTTAGTTAAAAACTCAAAAAATACAAACAGTTTGCTTAAAACTATAAAAAAAACAACAATAATAACTATTATTTTTCTCTATAACATTGCATTTTAATTCATTTTAACAGTTAGCTTTTAGCTTATTTTTCTCTTTTTAACGCTTGTGTGTAACTGCATGGTCATTTTAGTACTTCTACTGAATTTCTTCTTAATTTTAGTGTTCTTTTCTTATTTTAGGTTCCCTTTTTTGCAGTGTAATGTTGAGGGGGACATTTAAAATGGCCTAAATCATTACAAGCTCAACAACTTACACTTTGACACAAAAAAACAAATATTCTTCTTAAACATACGGGTAATGAAAACATGTGGTTTAAAAAAAACAAACATGTGATTTTCCTATTAAAGCTTAATCAAGTCACACTACCATAGCAGCGTGAAGCTCCACTCCATACAACTCCAGCGTCCGGGCGGTGTTGAGAAAACACAGCTCAGCATCGCTCTGCTTAAGCCCTCTAAGAACACAAATACAAACAATTACGTACAACAACAAGAACCTGTTATTCAATCGTTATGAGCAAAGAACTGCCTCTAATACTTATGCTGGGGATGGAGATCTTCCACTTTGGAAAGGAAATCTTCATTCTGTTCGGGCATAAAGTGGCATTTGGAGAGGTATCCGGGGGCCCGGGACGGACAGTGATCCCCAATTTCCGCTACAAGAGACAGAAAGATGACACCGATCATTTAAACAAGCAGCAGCCATCCACTCATGCTGACATCTTTATGAGAGGGATGTTAATTGAGATGATAGAGGGCCCCCTTCAATGAATAATTACTCACACAGTTGTTATTAAGTCATTCATCTTTTTTTTTCCCTCTAGGAAGAGATTAGGGACTTACACTGCACAGCATAGGACGCCAGCACCACTGCAGCATTCAGCGGACACTGCAACCTGCAATAACAATAATTACGCACACTATACACAAACACTGTGTACAAGAGGGACAGGTGGTGAGGTTTGAAGTTTTTTTTTTTTTTGTACAAACCGTCCTTCTCTGATGTCGCTTCTAATCTGAAGGAAGTACAGGTGCCTGCGGGAGCGAGACAAGAGGAACTTAACACACCCACGCATGCTTTCTGTATCCTGCATTGTTATAGCCACATCAGCTGTCTGGTTGTGCTGGTTAGCAGATCTGTGAATAACTGTACACTACAGCATTTAGACAACTGCTGAACACAAAAGCAAATTGGTTTTCTAACTGTATTTTTTTTCATCTACTCAGGACCAGGTTTTCATTTATTCTGCAAAGTATCAGGTGTAAAATTGAGTGCAGCCATTCACCGCTTTTCTGCCTTGATAAACAGACAGTGTTTGCACACAGGAAATTCAGTGACATATGTAAATAAAGGCCTTGCGGGTCAAAACATCCAATACTGGGAATAGCAAAAGAGTAGATGATAAGTGTGACCACAGAATTTCATTTAAAACACTTCTTGGGTTTGAGGCTTGTGCAAATCCTCAAAATAAATCAATAACCTTATATATATTTTATGTTAAAAAAAAAGATGAGTGCAACAAGCTGAATGTCTTTTTGTGGCTCTCACAACCCTAAGGCATTCTTAAATACATGACCACGCCTCTAAAAGGCTGCATGTGCAAAGGACCCAGGAATTTTTTAATAAACTACAATTTTCTGGAAAAACAAGAAAAAAAATACAACCAAACAAGACGTAACAACCGCCCAAAACAGCAGAGTGACTCTTGTGTCCGAATTCCTTCCCTACTCTACCAATAGTGCACCATATAGTGCATTCGCCATTTTGTAGTGCTGTCCGAACCTACAAGTGCCCTAGAAATTTCCCAGAAGTCTCTGCGAAAAACCAGTGCCCATCGATGCTCACTAGATTGGCGAATATAGACCACAATGCATTGCGTCTGAACAATTTCTGCCAAAAAAATGTATTTAAATGTATTTTTTAAATAAACCAATGTTTTTATCTTCAGAAGACAGTGGATTCATATCAATTAGATTTGAACTTTGTGAAATCGATGACGTCATATCCACCGTTTAAAAAAAAAAAAAAGTAGTGAGCATTGCCGAAATGCTTTTAAAATTCAGAGCACTAGATAGTCCCGCACTATATTAGTAGTTAGGTGTTAGGGTGGGAATTCGGATATAGCCACTGCCATTAGGGGCACAGTAAATGTCTGCATTCCTTCGTTTTTAGCTAAATAAAGTCAGGATTGCAAAAAAATAATTTAAAACTTGAAAAAATTTCAATGAAAGATTTTAAAGTAATAAATGTAAGTCATCATTGAGGGGGGATGAGAGAGGGGGGATGAGATGCGCTCTTGTGTTGGGTTCTAACCTCGTCTGGTCATGCTGCAGAGAGTTGGGATCGGAGATGAAGAATCGTACTCTGAAGTTCAGATAAAAGGGGGACACGAGGCCTGTGCGGAAATGTCATTTCGTTAAAAAAAAAAAAAAAAAATCACAACCGCTGCCACATCACAACTGACGCTGCTTTACGGGTATTTTTTCCATCTGTGCACTGCAGTAGGTTTAGAAAAACCCACTGCACCTGTGCCTCAACAAGTACCCTACCTTTGATTTGCTTCTTCAAGGGTTTCTCAGGCTCCAACCATCTCTGAAAGCAAAAAAAAAAAAGATTCATAGTACATTGAGGCTCACTGCAGCTAAAAAACATTTATGTAAGAACGCCCTGTGGTTATCATCAACTTAACTGCAATCAGCTAGCGCAAGACATTACAATCTGTGTCCAAATGAGCGGCACATGAAGGGTAAGCTCACAGGAGAGTGTGTGTTGGCTGTGAAAGAGGCTATGGCTGTGCTGGATTCTCTGATCTGCAGACTGAAGAGCTGCCTCTCCTGCAGGCCCAGGTGGTCAAACACCAGGCTCAACAGAACCTCGCCTTCATCCTGCTTCTGAAAAATGGAAACAACAAATGGCATTACGCTCAGCCAAAAATATCCTGTCAACTCTCCTGGATATGACTTAGTCTGTTGTTGCTTTTGAAGGGGAATGGGATTAAAGGCTATAAATAACAGTTTGTAAAATGTCATTTATTCCAGATAAGATTTGATTACTTCAACAACAACAAAAAAACATTGTAGTTTAATTAGTCAAGGTTTTATTAAATGAGTCTGAAGGATATGCAGCCGCTCGTCTGCATCCGCTCCGCATTAAACCTCCCACTCCCTGTAACTGGAGTCATATTCCCATCACAAGTACTAAAGAACTAAAGTAAACTCATCTTTCAGCAGGAAACTCCATCATATTTGGTGAATTTGAACACAGCATTTTTTTCAGCCTTTCAGGATGACAAATCTTTCTAACAAAAAGAGTGATGGAGAATCCAGTGTGTAAAAAATGCTGCACCCTGAAAGTAATTCAGAGATGGCCCTTCTGCTGAGAGTGGGTGCTGTATTATGACATGCTGATGCAGACTGAAGATGTGACGAGCATATGCAAGCTGCAGGAGGTGAGAGTGACCTTCAGGCTCACAGTGTTGAGTTAGATGTGACTGGAAACAATGAATAAGACGCAGCTCCATCACTCATGACTATGCGACTCTGAGCGCTACAGGAAACGACATGCGAGGCAGCAGTAGACGGAGCTTAGGTGAGCTACGCACGCTGACTCTGAAGGTCTCGATGGTGCCGTCCAGCAGTTGAACTAAGCAGAGCAGGTCCGGTTTTGGCATGTCTGTTACCGCGGTAACTCTGCTTCCCTATCCAGACAAACGCCCTGCCATCGACTCCTCTCCGAGAGGGGACCTGGAGACACACAGACATACACAACAGCAAACGTCAGATGTTTCTAGGCTGCTGTCTTCCAATGAAAGTACCTCCCACAGGATGAAAATGTGTGGTGAGTAATTCATGTGCTGGATGGAGCACAGGCCCGCAGTGAGTAATACACTATGAATGCGAAGGAGTGACGTGCTCGAGTGTGTGCGTGTGTTTGTGTAATCTCTTATTATATGGCTTGGGTCTGAACATGTCCATTCCCTCTCACTCCTGCATCTCTGCCTTTTTGCTGGCAGCTGAATGATAAGAATGTTAAACATTTTCAGAGTCAGAGCCCGCCCTGGCCCCTACCTAGTGCACAAAAGCTGATATCAGACCGGCAGCCTGGAGCAAGCCCATGCACACAAACACACTCTCAAACGCATGTGTGCCATGCCCAATCAGAGAATATGCATGCAGGTGAGCATCTACACGCATGGATGCCAGCACGCTTACATGTGTCCTGTCTTGGTTTTCCAGGCGAGCAGATCTGGCCAGCCCGTCCGGCGCAGTTCCTGAAAGGTCACACAATGTTTGAGTTAATGTTTGAACGCAGAAACACACTCTGAATATATTAGTAGGAAAGCTGGCCCCAGCTGCATGGCCAGTTTTCCACAATAACCCCTCTCTCAGGGCTGGATCTGCAGGGAATTTACAAATAAATGCCCAGAAAAGGTAAATCCATCATCAAGTCATTTGGGGATACATTTGAATAAGGTTTAGATATTTAATTCAAAAGTTATATCAAATTGTACTGAGATGATCAACTTTTAGAATTCAAAAACGTATCAAATAACCATTTATAACAAAGAAAGTATTGAGAACATTTGCTAGTACCCGTTCAAACTTGAACGTCTCATGTAGTTCTCCTCGGTATGAGACATTTCACTGTCTAAACAAACCATAAGTCAAATTATTAGGCCCGTTTCTCGACATCCCAGACTGTGACTTAGAAAGTCTGCCGTTAACCTCTTTGCACTTTGAGCCACGGCGCAAGCGAGGGAACCTGTTGACAGCCTCAAATGTTCTAAAAGCTACACCCAAAAAAGGAGGAACACGCCACGGCTCTACTCGTAACATAACAGTTTTGCCAAGTTCCAGTTTTCTGGGGAGGAAAAACAGTTTCAAACGAGGAGAAAAAGTCTTACTACCTCCGTCCCTCCCGCTTCGAAGACAAGTCATATACCTGAATATTTCCGGCGTGAAAACGTCGGGTCGGGCGCGTCGCAAAAAGCCAGGTATAGCTAGGTAAATATCCGGGACAAGTTTCCCATCCCTGTCTGCGCTGACGGCGCAGGGCCCCGCCCCTTTGCCGTGCGCGCTCCCGACAGAAAGTTAAAGCGCGGGAGCGAGCTTGTAAAAAGTTGAGGAAGGACGTAAACAAACAGTATTTCCTTTTTAAAAGATATTTTATAGTACTTTTAGAAATTAAAAGACAAATAAATAATTGTTTAAAAACTGTAAAATACTATGTGTGATTAAAAATGAATAAACAATGTGAATTTTTATTAACTATATTATTGGTCATATAATCAAATGTTTACATCTGTTTTGTTTAAACACATGAATTTTATTTGTTTAAGGGGACAAAAACTGTTTACTAAAAAAAAACATTTGTTTAAGTAAAATATCTTGTTAACTAATACAAGTTTATTTGAAAAGAATATCTAATGATTTATAACGTTAATTTTTCTTTATGTAATAGAGTTGGAACAGTCCGTATATTCTCCAAAAGTAAGAGACGTGAATTATATTCAGGCCTCCTTTATTTAATAAACACATTTAATTTTTTATAAATTAATATTTTTCTGAAATAAATTTGTGTTATTAAATGTTATTTTTTATTAAATAACACCCATTCATTAAAATTGAACCACTCAGTTATTCAAACAGAAACAAATTGAACCTTTCTGCTATAGGGCTATTCTTTTTTTGTTTGGATGCTATGTTAATCATTGGGTTGAGATACTAGTTCTTGACAGTTGTTTTAGGACTGTTATTAGACAATTTTGTCTGTTGGAAAGTTTGTGATCAAAATAAAACCCGTCGACCCACTGAGGGAAGAAAAAAAGCAATGTAATAATGAAAAAATAAATCTCTCTGCTTTGTTTCCCAATGTTTTCTGACTCGCTGTGGCCATCTACTGGACATAAGCAGTACTACTGTTGCGTTAACCATTTTTCACATCAACGACCGTTACGTTTGTTCAACATAATTTTTCGGCTGATAAAATAATTGCTTCTAATCACCAGATATATTGTTGAAGCACACTTATTAACTTATGAGGATTTGTTTTTTTTATTTGATTCTGATTTTTAATTCTGATTTTTAAAATAATCGTAAATAATACCTAAAAAGTAATTAACTGTACTGCTGTGCCTCTTTCAAAAAGTCTAAATACATTAACAGTAGCCATGATAAATTAATAGCTATGTGAAAGCAGCACTTTTAATCCTTTATTTGATTCATTTAGCATGAACCTTGGATAAAGCAGTTGTTACCATGACGACAATCCATATATGAGGTTTATTTTAGACTGATGAAACAACAATCAAAATCAACTTAGTGAGCAACAAAGTCATTTAGACAATCAGCTATTTAAAGAGAAATACGTTGCAACTTTACTTTTGGTTAGCACCCTCACCTCAGTGAGAAGGCCCTGGTTCAAATACCAGCTGGAGTTTACATGTTCTATCTTGCATTTGTGGGTTTTCTGCAGGCACTCTGGCTTCCCACAGTCCCAAAACACATTTCATAGGTAAATTGATGTCCCCAAATTGCCTCTAGGTGTGCATGTGAGTGTGTGGGCCTGCGACAGACCAGCTTCTTGTTCAGAACGCTGCCTTTGCCCAACAGTAGCTCAGTATACTCCAGCAACCCAGAGACCCCAAAATGGATTTAGCAGTTTCTGTAGATGGATGGATGGATGGATGGATGGATGGATGGATGGATGGATGGATGGATGGATGGATGGATGGATGGATGGATGGGTGGATGGGTGGATTGATGGATGGATGGGTGGATGGATGGATGGGTGGATGGATGGATGGATGGATGGATGGATGGATGGATGGATGGATGGATGGATGGATGGATGGATGGATGGATGAATGGATGGAAAATATACCTGCCCAATGTCAGATGTCAACGTCCAATCCTCTTAAGTTATCTAAACAAAGGCAAGTGAAGTATTAAAAAAGTACTTATGTAAGATTATTCAAAGTGTTACTAGTGGTAAAATTACTCAAGTGTAGAGTGAAAGTATGAACGTTTCTGATTTGTACTGTTTTGAAATACCACTGGCAATTAAATCAACTGTATAATAGTACCATTTATTTTGTTTTTAGCGTACCTTTGAAAAAAAAAGGATGTGTAGAATAATAAAGCATTCCCAAAATTTGATTCTTCAATAACTGACCTGCAAATATTTTGGATTAGAAAGCATCAAGCCAAATTTAAATAAAGTCAATTTGAGATTACTTAATTTTTATGTATAACATCCTTGCAACTTCAAAATATTTTGGAGAGTATACATTTTTTGGTTTCTGACATGTTGGGATTCTGATCAGTGGAGCAAGAAACTCACATTGACCAATACCACTGCTGAGGGACGTTCAGCAGCAGAAGAAAATGCACTACCTGCAGGACAAGAGAATACTCTTGAGTGTTCTCATGTCTTGCCACATGCATCAAGTTCTCTCACAAATGACACATTTCTTTTTCCTTCGAATAAAGGTTCTTGTGCTAAAGCTATAAAGTAAATTCAATGAAAAGCCATGAAAGGTCTTAGTCACTTTCTGGGACAAGAGAAGGTAAGTGCTCTTGAACGCGTTGGGAAAACTGGAGCAATGGGAACAATTACAGAGCAATACTGAAAGCAGAGATTCCTGACTTACAGCACTAAGAATATGCAGGATTTGGCAGAAAATTCCAAATGACCAGATGTCATCTTTTTGACTACACCTCTCACACAGGTTTCTTTTAGTAATAATATTAAATAACAATAATAATAATGGATTTATCTGAGCCTTTCCAGACCCTTTTAGAGTTTATGCAGCTTTTGTAGAACACCAGGATTTGTAAATGCATATATAGTTCATGGTCAAATTGTTATAAGCATTTATGTAGTGTGAAGACTAAGATCTAAGGTTCATGCTGCGTGCCAGGTGGGAAGCAGATCACATCTAGGTTGTTCAAGTGGGGCATACTTTATAGACATAACCACGCTTACTTTAACCAAAATCTGCAACAGACTTCTATGAAGACACTCCGAGAGATCTTTGAGAGGCCCAGAAGAGAGATTTCCTCGCTCTGATCAAGTCAGAAAGTTGCACTGGGGAGTCTCATGCCACATCTGGCACAGGGCCATTCCACATCATGACAGTAAAGTGATGAACTTCCTCAAGGCTAATAACCCTTCTCCCATCCAACACTTACCCCAGCACTAATAAATGCAGTGACATCAACTTACAGAGCTCCAACATCTCAGTTCAATAAGTGAACCACGAGACTTGAAGTTGCCAGTGACCTGGATCAGCATTGATGTTTCCCTGCTCATTGTGTGACAATTAATCTCATCATGTGCTGTGATCATCCTTCCTCCTGGCTGCTCTTTTTAATAGTCTTAACTGTGTTTTGTGAGTGAAAGAAGTCAAGGAGAAACTGAAGTCCCCCTGATTTGGAAGCTGATGCGCCATAACATTTAAATGTGAGAATAAAGCCAGTTGAGAGTGGCTCGATTGGGTAAACTTCCAACTGATGAGTCCGAAAGCACACCATGAAAACCTTCTCTGATGCAGCTGTCCTGGTTGGCTCTAGATTAGGAGGAGGAACATCAACTGGGCTCCAAAACTGGACTAGCAGTTTCAGTGTACCGTAGGTGGAAACAGACGAGATACACTTGGGATGCCAGATGTTGCCTTTAAGCTGAAATAGAATTTTATGAAGTGTATGACTTTCCTTTTTTTCCAGTTGAAGGTATTCCTTTTATCAGAACCTAACATGAGCAGTCCCCTCTCAGCTCCGTGACAGAAAAAGGAAGGGGTTTCAACACCTAGTTCTAATTTAGAACTTCAAGTAAACTGTTCTTTGGGTGCATCAACCTAGAAAAATCCCAAAAAGTTGCAGCACCCTGGGGCCGTCTTGTCTTTTTCTTTGCCACAGACTGTCATGGTGTCAGAGCTAAAAGACAAGTTTTATAACAACATGTTTAGTGTAAGACTGTTTTTCATCCACATCTGCACTTATTCAGCTACAGATAAATAAACGCTCTTTTGTGCTAATTCACAATAAACCTATCACTGACAGACACTTTTGTTGTGCAAAACTAAGTAAGTTTATCCTGATTTCATAAAAGCGATCCTAAGTATTTATCTGGTTTCCTCTAACAAATGTTACTTCTGCAGCTTTGAAGATGAAAGCATCTTCAAACATTAATGCAGTGCTTTTCAAAATAAGAGGTCAAAATAATGCTTGTATGCGTTGGTAATCCATAAAGGCTGAAGCACTGTTCAAACTGATTTAGAAAGAATTGGTTGATCATTTGGAAGATCAACACTGTAGCTCTGTTTAGCAGAAGACTTTAACAAGTTGTTGTGTGATGTCTGACTTCTGCTTGGTGTTTCTTCCTTTTTCAATGCCACGGCAGCACTCTCACCTCAAAGCGAGAAAGCCTCACTGGGTCTTTCATTGCTGTACATACACAGGTTTTGTTTGGGCTTGCCACAGTCTAAGAGAAATGCTCCATAGATTGATTGACAGAATTATCTCTCAGGTGTGAGTGTGTGGCCATGTGATGAATCGGTGAACTTCCAGGCCATTCCGTGCCTTTGCCCTGCAGTGGCTAGGATAAGCTCCAGCAACCTCTATGACCCTGCACAAGACTGAGTGGTTTAGAAGATAAATGGTAGTTTCACAACTAAAAAAATGTAATCTGTAACCACAATTTCTAAAAACATGTGCATCTCCTTATGATCCAATCAAAACATTTGAAAATCACTTATTTGTACAAAGACAACATAAGCTACCACATACTTATTTATTCTCTGTTTATAATTCTCCTTTAGTCAGAGAAATTTCTACTTTGGGGCTTGTATTTTCAGTTTGTCAATGCAGACCTTTTCAAGTTAAGTTTTACTTTGAACATTTTAACTATTGAAAGTTGATACAACTGAAAATTCACCATGTAAATGATCCAAGACTTTAGCAACACCCTCAAAAATGGTCTCAATTAAGTAGACTCAAATGTGTGTCCTTCAGCTGAGATAAAGGTTTTGATAATCTTCAATGAATTGTTTGTGTTTCTATTAGTGATCTTGCTTTTTTAATGCAGTCCTGATCCTTATTAGTTGATATGTACTACATGGAAAAATTATAGATTTAAAAAATAATTTACACCATTTCCAAGAGGTAAAGTCAAAAGATTTTAGTCTCACAGAGAAATTTGAGGTAACTTTCTGATGATTATCCTCTTTTATTTTATTTTAATCTTGATACAAACATTGACAGCATGAACAAAAAAGATTTTACAGGTTATATTAATAAAAACAAAAAAGATAGACTTTTGGAATGAAAAACATTTGTGTTTATACTTGACCTTCTTTGCTCACTCACATGCCAGAATGAAGCAAAAGTGTCAAGATGTTCAGGCTGTGTTCAGTGACATCTGCTGCATTCCTTAGGGGTGAAACCGGCTCTGACCTGTTTCCATGCAGGCAGAGTGATGGGGTGACACATCTGAGACGAGACTGAGGGTTCATCAGACCAGCAAAGGCTAGTTCATGGTGGTGTGACGTAAGAGAGGGGAGGTTTCTTCTCTTTCTGGCTACCCCTGCTAGAGACACCAGCACTGAAAAAGAAAGGAACCTCCTTCTGTTCCTGTCAGAGGATCGATTTTCTGCAACAGCATCAGACCCCGTGCCCTCTCTGCCTTCCACTCCATGGTTCTAAAATTAGACCAGAGAGACACGGGGACAGACCAGATGTTAATGCACTTCATGTTCGAGAAATCACACTGCATTCCTCAGACATTCTTTTGCTCTTTCCATATTCAGGTCTCTTGAATTTCTGCAGTTTTGTTGACTTTCAACATTTAAACCCATCCATCATGTTTTGTTATCTTTACATAACCTAAGAATCTGTGTACCACATTCAGTGACAGACCCATCCTGTGCTCTCTTCGTGCATTATGTAACATGTTGATGTCACCGTTTGACTTTGAAATTCAACCAAATGCTTTTAAATGTCAGCATGAAAAATGAGGTTGTACAAACTATGACACAAAAAGACCCAGTTAGGATTCTTTTTAATGTTTTTCGTAAATTACTGATGAAATAAAACTACAGTCATGTCTTTTTCCAAGTAGAGTGTAAGGCCGAAAACGTAAAGCAGCATGTGTAAATCACATTTTGGTCAGAGGAGTCTGCTATGTTGCACCACCTTGTCACTCAGGAAAAAAACCAAAAACATACCAGGCATTTCTCACTTACTTTTTAAGACGGTGATGCCACAGAATGGGAAACTCTCTTCAATACTTTTCTTTGGTGTAAAAATCTGAACCTTCTGTCCATAAAATTACAGATGAGTTTAAATTACCATGATATGATGGGCGGGGCATATTGAAGAAGTCATTTCCATTTTGGAATTATATAACAAAATGAGGAAAAACTTTACCACTAATGATTACCGCGTTTTTATATATATCTAAACAAATCGTCAAGGTCATGTAATGTTAAGCACATATGTGTGTGTGTCCCCCTTTTTTTTACATGTTTAGGTGCCAACAAATGTCTGAAGAGATCCTAATCATTTCCCTAACATGACTGTCATGGCACATGATTGGAAAATGTCTAGAGAGGTATCAGGAATTTACACGTTGCTATATTTTTTTTTATAACACAAGAAGCATCAAACAAGTTCTTCCTCAAAAACTAAATGAAATTTTTTCGGTGTATAAATAGTCTTGTTTTAAATTTTACAAAATGAAAGTTTTTTTCCAGTACAAAAATCACATTTTTGTTAAAAAGAGTGAATGTAAGAATGAAAATATAACGAACTGTAACAAAGGTCACATCAGTGCCCACGTAATAACTGGCAAAGCTTTGAGAGGCAGTTCCTCTGGCATTTTCTACTCTGCTATGCTGCATTCAGGGACCGGGTCACAGAATTGGTTAAACACGCCAACTTTTTTTTCTATGACGTTTTAACAATTTTACAAACAAAACATTCAATTCAAACGTAAATACTCAGAAGTAATCAAAGTAAAATAAAAAAATATGGCATCAAAGGTTATTTCTTAAACACAACTGACATTAGTGCTAGAAACAGAGATTTAATTTCCGAGGGACTCTGAAAACAACGGACAGATATTCGTCGTCTTCTGCGTCAACAATTCTGTCAGTGAGCAGGAGGACAGTGGAAGTTATGGACAAGTAACTCTCATGTACTCTGGTTGCTTTTAGGGAAAAACACTGCTGTATTTCTGCATTCAGAAGACTGCAACTCAAGAAAGACCAATGACTTATGCAAAGATGAAAGGGATTGTTACTTTTTTTTCAGGTAATTTTTTAATTTTATTTTTAAGTACCATAAGTCATGAGTGAATGATGTGACATTTCGATATTATCGCTGTGATTTAATATTATGATTTTTTTTGACAAATCCATTATGCTTAATTATAAGAAAATGTTTGTAAAATGACCTTGGTGTGGCTTCAATTTAAAAAAGGTTGAATGGATGCAGCTGTTATTGAACTTCTAATAACATCATCTTTTGCAGTTCTACTCAAAGGGAAGAAAGTTGCCTTCAGTGACTTTTTGCACAAAGTTGCTCACAGCAAGTTCTTCTGCCAGCAGTAAGTATCAAGAGAAGTTCTTCCCATTGATTTTTCTGTTGTGTTTTTACTTATAAAACAAAAATCGACATATGCTCTTTTTGACCTCCTCCTTAAAGCCCAGAAACTCAGAAACATCTACGGCGAAAAAGCAAGTTGAAGACACAAAAGGCAGAGGAGGCAATCTTGGTGAGTTCGCCGTCCATGGAAAAGTTCAACAAGAATGTGCTATGTGTTTACAAGAGATGAAATTAAATAGGCTTTGACCTCCTGACCATCATGCCCATGTCTTTTTTTTCCTCAGGGCTCAGTGAACACAGACTCCCCACAGTAAGTATGTTAGATATTTTTTGTCAACAGTAATTATTACATTATCTGTTTACATTTAAAACAAGCTAAATGGTTTGTCTGAAATACACAAAGCCCAGTTTATGGTTTTTAAAGCTTTTACTCTGTCCAGATGCAAAACAGCAGCAATCTGCAGCCTTTTAGACTGAATTATAGTCCAATCCTAATCACAGTGTGCCAAAAATAAACTCTTAAACTATAAAAAGGCAAAGAAATCACAGGTAATCAACAGTGTAACTCTTGTTCAGTTTGTACTGTTGGGCTGAAAAAAAATTTGCAAATTGGCAAATTGTGGCTTTTGTTGCACCTTAAAGCAAGTCCAGTTATACTATTAAAGTTATACTAAATAAAATACAACATCCAATTCAGGTAGTCAAGACTGTCTCAAATGTCTAAGCCTAACCATTTGTGCAACATTAGTTTATAATCGCAGATGCACATTTCTCCCTATCTCTATTTTAATCATACATTTTCTCTCAAAGACTGAAGTTTGTTTCAGATTTGACATTTTAATTCCACAGTTGGCCTCTAGACCAGCTCCATATTAAAATAACACATCCCCTTGGTTCAATAGAATACATAATTTCTCGTAGACACTTTGTTAGTCCTTGAGTGTTATTCTTTGCCCCTTGTCAGAATAACTATAAATAATACTCTTTCCAAGAAAAAAACCTTTACTCTCATTTAATTAACCTCTAAATTCTGAGGGTGAATCAACTTCCTGATGGAATCAAAAACCTGCACAGGCAAATATTATCTGAACATGCAGTGGGCCAAAATAGTATTTGTCAGTCACAGGTTCAGCAAATTGAGAAAAAGATGAAAAAAGGATTGTCAGTAATGTCGATTATGTGAAACACTTCCACTGTGAGAGATAAAATGGACAAACAAGATTGCAGGAAATCAGATTGTATGATTTTTTTGAGAATGTATTTGGTTCAAACAAGTGGAGAATATAAGAGCTTCCTAAGGAAGTAACAGGTCTGTTAGGGGAAGAATTCTTGCTTGTATCTGGAGTCGAAATACTTATTTTTTCCATTTTAAATCAACACCTAAATTCTTTGAAAATGCATACCTTTAGACTTTTTCATAGATAAGAACAATTCTTTGATGAATGTAGACAAGTTTCAGTTGTACTAACGGTTGCAATTCTATCTTAAATTTAACTAACAAAAATCTCATTTAACTGTTTTATACAGAGTATGTCAGGGATTGCTAAAAAAGTTTACTTTATTCTTTTATTCCTTTATTAAATAATCTAGAGTGACACCTTCAGACTTTGAATTCCTCAAAGTTATTGGCAGTGGAACCTTTGGAAAGGTATGTGGGTTTTATTTTTTAAGATGCTCACTTTTTAAGTAAATTTACTGGAATTACAATAAATAAATTGCAGGTGCTGCTGGCAAGACACAGAAAACAAGGTGGACTCTATGCAGTAAAAGTTTTGCAGAAGCAAATGGTCATCAAGAGGAAAGAGGTTTGTCTGTCCTACAGACTTTTATCTAATTTTAAGTTATCTTTGGCTTAAAATAAATTAATGGTGTGTGTTGGCCGGTTTTTTTTTTGTTTGTTTTTTTTGCAGCAGAGGCATGTTATGGTTGAGAGGAGTGTGCTGCTAAAGGGACTAGGTAATCCATTCCTGGTGGGACTACATTTTTCTTTCCAGACACCAAACGCACTGTATTTTGTTCTGGACTATGTAAACGGAGGAGAGGTATGAGTGAAAAAAAACTTTTATCTTGTTTTAATTGTCTTCTTTTATCATTCCTATTTTACACATGTTAAAACACAAAAGCAAACCACCTTGATTTGTCTGCAAAAAGGTGACAAATCATTGAAAAAGTTTATTTTTTTCTCTTTATCTTTTTAGCTTTTCTATCACCTCCAAAGGGAGGGGTCATTCCCAGAACCTAGAGCTGGTTTCTATGCTGCAGAGCTGGCTGGTGCACTGGGTTACCTCCACTCTCTTCAGATTGTTTACAGGTACAATTGCATTGAGGCTCAGTTTCAGTCAACCACAGGACAGTCTTGGAAGTTTTTCTCAGCTCTTTTTCTGTCTCAAAGTTTAATTTAGCTTCAGAATTCCTGAATTATTCATGCAAACTATTCCCCATAAAGTGCTGCAACCACATCGACCAACACTTTATGAAAAAATGATGATGTTAATTGAGTAGAAACTAAAAAATCCAAGGGGGAGGAATGCGGTTTGTCTGAGCTTGTGCAAGCCCAAGAGGAATGAAACAACATTTTTGTCTAATGTTTTTCCTGTGTAGAGACCTCAAACCAGAAAACATCTTGCTTGACAGTGAGGGCCATGTGATGCTGACAGACTTTGGTCTTTGTAAAGAAGGTGTGTCCGTTGGTGAGATCATGAACAATACCTTCTGTGGCACTCAACAATATCTGGCTCCAGAGGTGTTACAAGGCCAACCGTACAGCTCTGCAGTGGATTGGTGGGGGCTCGGCGTTGTGCTTTTTGAGATGCTCACTGGAATGGTGGGTGTTTTTGAGACCTTTTCCTCAGCAGCACATCATCCCTGTCTGCAACTTCATCAGAATTCTTCTCTATGTCCTAGCCTCCTTTCTACAGTCCAAGAAAAGTGGAGATGTTCGAAAACATCCTTCACGCTCCTCTGCAGCTGCCTAGTGGAGTTTCTGGAGCTGCTCACTCACTCCTGGCGGGTTTGTTGGACAGAGACATTTCCAAACGTCTTGGAGAGAAGCGTGACTTCGTGAGTGAGAGTAACAAAAACAAAAAAAAAGGGAGTAGCTGTGATAAATATTGATGAATTCTGTCGTCTCGGCAGGAGGAAATCCAGGAACATAATTTCTTTGCTTTCATCAACTGGGATGACCTTCTTGCCAGAAAAGTTATACCGCCATTCATTCCAAACGTGGTGCATAATATTGTCCAAAACTTTTTAAAAATGTTCTAAATAAAAGCTTATTTTCTGCAATGATTTTATCTTTTTCCTTCTCTCCAGACTGGTCCAGGCGATGTCAGCTACATTGACCCCGAGTTCACACTACAGCCCGTTCCTGCCTCTGTGACTGACAGGTGTCAGGCAGTCTGTGCCAGCGAGGCCTTCCCTGGATTCTCCTTCATCAACTCAGCAGACTGTGTGGCAACAAACCCGGTTTTATAGCAGCCTCAAATTGTTTGCATGTTTGTTAGCAACTTTATTTTCATTTGTTGTATACCAATATATGTATTTTTATTTTTCTAGCTCAAAATTTTTTTTAACTACATGGCTTTGTATTGCATATTTGTTTGGTTTCACCTTTGATAACTGGATAATCCAGCAAATTCCTTTAATTGGAGCATCATCCACTAAACCAAACTGTTAATTTTTTTATCAATGTTAATTTATTTTTCTTACATTTTTGGATTTGTATTAAAAACACAGTATAAAATAAAATACCCATTTCATCTATACATTCACAGCTTACTAAACGTTGAAAGACGTTTACCTTGATACTGCATAGTGACAGAAGACGTGCATTGCAAGCAAGAACACTACAGGATGCCATTCTACTGAAAACCATTAAACACAAACTGCAGCTGGCCTTGACATTATGTTTGATGTTGTGCCTTTTTTTAGTGACAAACAGAGAAAATCTATCACTGTGGAGAATTTAATAGCCGTCTCAGGGAGAAGAGCATCTGCTCTGATCCTTTTTGTCTCACTTAACAAGCCTGCTTTGAGACTATAAACAGGATTGCCTTCATCGTTTCAGTAGAGGCTGAAGGTCGCATGGCTTTGATCATTCTGACACATGAAGTAGGAGATCAGCTGACCGTTGCAAATCATCAGAAATAGACCACTACCTGAAAGAAAACAAAGGATGTTTAAAGGACACTTTACATTAGATTTTTTAAAAATTGTGACATTTGTCCTACCCAAAGCCAGCCACCACTGCCACACCATTGGAACTTCCAACATTACTGTGACAGAAACGGAGCAAGCCCTTTACAAAACCCATATTGTCTTTTAACTGTGTATAAATAGGATTTATACTCACCTAAACTGGTGATTATTATATGAAGTAGTGTGACAGTGAGGGCATAATCCCATACTTGCTTCTTAACCACTGCAGCAAAAAACAGGCCACTGCAGAAGTAAGTGAGCTCCAGGGACAAGAGGTTAACTGTGGGACACAAATAGGGAGAAATTTAAAACTTGATCTGTGCAAAAGTTATTCTTCCATGCTAGGGGTTATATTGGTTGGTTTCTATGTGCTCACCCAGGTATTTGGAGTTAGAATCAGCAGGTTCAGTCTTAAAGTCAAATGGAATCAGACCGTCAAAGTGATTTAATCTAAATGAAAGATTAGGAAGAGTGAGCCATGTTTGTAGCATGCATTGATCTTGATATTTGAATCAGAGGACACAGAGGTTGCAAATGACTGTCATAATGGCTTTCATTAAAACATTTTATGTTCCTCTACTAAAGGGGCACTATAAAACAAAGTACACAATACATTTAATTATTTTAGTGATTACAAAATACTGTTGGGAATTCAAATGTAAAAAAGCAAGAATAAGTACTGGGACACTGCTCAAAGTGATATTATTATCATATCCTTCTACAGCAGGGGTCGGGAACCTATGGCTCGCGAGCCATATATGGCTCTTTTGATGGTCACATGTGGCTCGCAGACAAATCTTTAATTATACTTTTTTTATCATTAGTCCAGTCCTTCTCGGGCGCGAAAAAAAAAAAAAAAAAAAAAAAAAGAGGCGCGCAATAGTAGCGGTGCTTGGAGAGAAAAATCTGCGCCAGCGCTATCAGTTTACTATTATCTATAATTTCACAGAGTTTGTACCAACTGGAAACCTGTGAATTGCCGTGCCTAAAAGTGCGCGCTCCCGTCTCTGAGAAAGAGCGCGCAGTTGCGGGGACGGGATGTGTGAGGGAGAAAGCAGGGGGGTGGGGCTGAGGTGTTGTGGGGACAGGCAGCAGGTGAATCGCGCAGGGATTGTAAAAACGTAAAACCCGCTGCCCGTCAGTCACTGCGGCGTGTGAGTGTGTGTTTGGCTCCCCGTCTGCATGTGAGCAGTCTTTGTCACATCTACAGAACATTCAGACCTAAGATCACGTTTAAAGTCTCAACGCCTGCGTGAAGCAGAAACTCACCACGTATCAACCAGACTAGACCATCAGCAAAACTACCACGAGAAATACTCATCATTTATCAGCAACAGCATAACCATGTTATTAAAAAGAATCCACAGACTTATTGTACTTTAAAAATGTTGAAATTACATCAAATGCACACATTCATTTGTATATTTAGTTTTAAACATATTGTCGCGGACTGAGTTGGATGGCTGTTGGGCCGCGTTATAAGTTCTGGAGTTCATTGACCGCATCAAGCAGAGATCTGATTGGCTCTCAGTTCTGTCGCTCAGCCTGTTGTTAGGTAGTTTGGACCAATGGGGTTCAGCTATGGGCCGAATAAGGGAAATGGGAGGGCTGGAGCGGGAGCAGGTGAATATAAAGTTGGTAGAAGCGCTCTCTCTCGTCTCGTGTCGACAGGAGAGATTAAGGAGTTGCTGAATTAATTTTACGGCGTTTGTTGTGGTCTGCAGTCACCAGAATAAAGAACCTTAAAAGAGGTTAAGTCTCCGTGCCTCAGTGTGGGAAACTCTACATTATTGTATGGCTCTTTCGAAATTACATTTAAAAATATGTGGCGTTTATGGCTCTCTTGCCCAAAAAGGTTCCCGACCCCTGTTCTACAGTATATCAATATCCTTCTATAATCCATTAAAGTCCCTCTCCTATCATATTTTGATCTATTGTAAAAAAAATTCCAATGGTCTTTCAATTATGATTATGCCGTTTTTAGCAACAACAAAAAAGTGTGTTGCTTTCTAGGACATAGTTTCTGCAGAGCAGCATTCACCGCTGAGTTCTAGGCAGGACTGTTGGTGCTGAGAAAGCCTGTCCTCGTTTCCCAACATCCATTTGTTTACACTCTGTCCTGCTAGCTTACAGCCCCTCACAACCCCAACTTAACATTGGCAGTGCAACAAAAAAATGTGATCTATTTGTCTGCAATTGGATGCATCAGAACGGAACAGAGCATGGAATTTGTGCCCCCCGACTTAAGCACCTACTTCACTGCTACGTGTTTTTTAAAACTGCATTTTTTCATCTGCTCCTGCTTACAATGATTTGAACAAAGAAATACCCAGAAATGCAGTTTTGAACACCAAAAAACACAATTTCACTTGCTCTCCTCTGTGTAGCAGCAGTGCGCATGCGCGTGTGCTCACCTGAACGCGCCGAAGCACACGCTCCCGATCATATAGAAAAGAGAATAAAATATCAGCAGGCAGAGCAGGAGATTGAGCAGCACGGTCTGCAAGACAACACACGAGATGGTCATTTATTCAGTCTAAGATGTCAAGCATGTAATTTCACGTCCTGGGTGTGAGAAACCTGCCGGTTTGTAATAGAGAACATAGTGTTAAAGCAGACTGACTTCGCTTCACTAACAGCGCCTATAACACAAGTAAACCTGGCGTTATAATAAACACATAACACAACTGTGTCATATAATTTGTTAGTATCTGACATACATTATTGTCACTCGACAGACAGAATCGAAAAACATAATTTTAAGTGTTCCAGCCTCGCAGCACAGCACGGCGATGCCCTCCTCTTACCTTTGAATCGACCGCTTTGCCTTTGAATGCCATCTCATGATTTGCACTTGACGCTATACTGGAAAAATATTGCAGAAATGCAGACTGCAGCAGACGCCGCTAATCCTTCACAAACTGGACTCGGCGCGCCATCTAGCGGCAGAGAGGAGACAAGAGGCGGCGCCGCTACACGCCGCTATTATGGTCGAGCTGAACTCATTTCATTTCGTGTCAGAGCGACCTTTGTTAACAAAACAAGAGCTGTATTTTTGGTGTGCAGATTTATATTCATTTAATATAATGGCGTCTCAAAAATGTAGGTGAAATATTAGTTTGGGTAAAAATGCTGCCTACTAAATGAAAAAGAAGGTAATAGAAACGCCAAAACAATCTGGGTTAGCCGCTCAATATTTAGTACTAACACGGGATAAATAAGTCTTAGTAGTACCAGGACTTTTAAACTGAAAATATACAAACAAAACCGCACCGCGCAAATCGAGCTTTTCAAGTTAAAATCACTAAATCTGCATTCAATGATAGAAATGTTGTGATAGCGGCTTTTAAATCAAACATTCTGTTAATATCCGGGGTTAGTTTGGTGCATTACTTTGTCAGGTTCGGTACTTGTACAAACAGGAGGATGGGATGTTTAAGTCCGTTTTTATAGCCGTAGACTGCGGCCAGAAACGACAGTGTTACTAAAGAGCACCGGTGCACCGTCCCGTGATGCATTTGACTTTTTTCAAGTAGTCCTTTCGCTATTTTTGCGCACATTAGCGCATGTTAGCTCGAATACGACACGGAGACTTGGCTAATCGGAGCGCATTAGCACGGACTGTACTGCCAGAGAGTAACGTGGTTCAAATGGGCACGTAAACTGTTTGAACACAGAGGAACTAGACGCTTCTCGACGGTTAATGGAGCGCTGCGGTCCTGCGCTTTATGATACTCCTAGTTCTTGGTGACTTCATAGACTGTTCGTGTTCGGGGTGGGAAGGGGAAAGAGGAACCCCCCGTATCCTGCTGGGAGTATTATTATACTGGTACCGAACTGGGGTTTGGGCGCGTGCTTTGCGCACGCGTGCCTGCTATTGACCACTAAAAGTAAATTGAACTTTTCCGAGACCCAAAGTTGTCAGGCAGCGCATCTTGCACGCATGCGCATCGTCTATCCAGCTCTAAATAAGAGTTAAAACAGAAACGAGGTGAGTTCCACAATTTTCAAAACATTGCGGGCCTTAAATATTATTTATTGACGCGAACGTGGGCTAAATTTAGGGGGAAAACGGAGTTTAGTTTGATAAATAACATTAGTTTGCGTTATTTCCACTCTGATTCAAAACGGCGAGAATAAATCGTTTCTTTTTTCAAGTTTCTATTGAAGAAATAAATCAAGCAACAATGTTTAAGCTTATAACAGTGGCACGATCTTATTGTTTGAGTGCATTTAATATTTTGTTTGAGATCTGCGTTTCGCAAAGGCGTTTTCCCGGTGTTATTAAGTGGGAAACTTATTTATTACGGATCGTCCTTAGCTGGCTGCTTACAGTCACAATGCTAGGGCTAGCCGTGTAGCAGTTACCCGTTCATCTGAAGGGAGGAGGGGGCTAGCTAACTGTTAGCTGCAGCACTAGCTGCTGTAGCAAGCTGGGTTGACATTCCGTGACAAGGGGAAAGTGAAGAAAAATGAGCAGAGTGAATAAAAACACCATCTTGGGAATTACACGGAAAACGTCTGCATTTATTTGACGCACTACAGCTTTGCGATATTTGTTTAAACCGGTAACTTGAGTAATTAACATAGTTTGAACGTGTTGGTGGCCTCTTCCAATGCTCCGCCATTTTGTATAAGACGAATGCTAATCATCATGGGCGCTCTTAGAGACACTTTTATTTATGGCTGGAATAAAACTGAGGTTTCCGGCTTGAAGCCAAACTTGACCAACAATCCATAAGCTAGGATTGTTGTTCACTTTAACACTGGTTATTGCCGCGGCACAAACCAAAAATATCACCTTAATTCGGTGTTGAACATGCGTCAAGACTAAAACGTTTTTGCAGAATAACAGACTTCTTTAAACGTTTTTAAGTTTGGCTAGTGAGTGCAGAAAACAATGTTCTCTGTGAAATGGATGACTAAATATCCGCCTTACTTGCTCGTCACCCGGGAAACAGTCATCTTTAAGAGATACTGTTAAAACAAGGAAAAGATGAACTTGTGTGTTTAATTTAAAGTTGAGACATTTTTCGCCGGGCTTGTCAATGGTCTTGGTCACGGTTTACCCCAACGAGGTCGTTTGTGCGCGTATTTGCCCCTTAGTTTGCCGGTAAAACTGCATTATTATTGACTGTTTTTGTCTGAAATCGAAGTGCATGGTGTACCCGGCGAGCCGGCTCGCCGTCGCCATCTATTGGTGATGTTGCGTAAGGCTGTTTACAAGTGCAGAGAGGAGCTGCTTTTGGTGATTTCGGCTGTTTTCTCGTGTTAAAAACCCTGTCCAACTTTAACAACACAATAAAATGTTTCATCTTAGTCCTGCTGATCGGTTCTATGCATTTGGGTTCCATTGCACATTTCTTTCTTTTGTCACAGTGGTTTCTTGTTACAGGGTGGTCGTATCAGTGGAGTGGGGATGACTGACACTCCACCCAGTGATGGAGCCTCTCAGGGAGCTGAGTTTGACATGATGGGAGCCCTCGACTGGAAAGATGGGATAGCCACTCTGCCAGGCAGCGACATAAGGGTACAGTTCAGGTTTTTTCTGCATTCTGGTCTTTTTTTTTGTACAAAAATTGTCATCATTTTAACTCATGGTGTTTTATATAGTGAATTATCTTGATAATTTGGCCATTGAAATAATCAAAATACAATGTTATCTAGAAAATGGTCATTATATTCAATCAGCTGTTTTTTCTGTTGCTGTTTTCCCCCCTTGGTGCTTTAGTTCCGCATGACAGAGTTTGGGACTCTTGAGATTGTCACAGATCTGGAGGTCAAAGGGCAGGAGGCCGTGTCTAACAGTGAGACCTTGGACCCTGCGCCATCTCACACTCCCACCCCTCCACCAGAGGCCCAATCACAGACAGGCTCAGCTACAGCTCCAGCCAATCAGAATAAAACAGGATCAACTCAAACTAGAGGTATAAAAGCTTGTGTCAAACATTACTTTTATAAAGAACTACACTTTTCAGTTTGTAGAATACACTTTTTTTCCCTATAGTGATTTCTGGACACTGCATCCCCCTTTTATTTGCTCAGTGTTTCAGCGTTTAGTCATGTGTTTGTGTCTTTAGAGGAGGGTGGCAGCACGGAGGCCCCCAACATGGAGGTTGGTCCCAGTCCAGACGTTGGTTCCAATGCAGAAACAGGGCCTAAAGGAGAGCTGCTGAGGTGCAGGGCCTGCGGTGGTCGTGTTTCTGGAGTTGCCCTCTTTCAGGGCAAATTCTGCAGCTCTGCGTGTGCCCAGCCTTCCAGTGGCAGGTAAAAAACGCATGTATCTCCTTTTAAACAGTTTTTTATTCGGGTTTGTCATTTGGCAACACTAACTTTCTTCTTTTAAAGGTCATCTCCTGCCCAGGAACGGGAGAACCCTGCAGTTGAGGGGCTGGGGAAACGTGTGCGCAAAAAGAGGAAAATCTACATGGATTCTGGGAATGAAGAAGAGGACAACCAGGAGGAACCGGAGGTAGGAGAAAAATACACAGTAGTGTTAACTTGATGGCTTCTTACCTCACTGTTTTATTTTTAAGTTTGTAATTTCTATTTATTTGCTTTAAGTTCAAATGTTTAGTCTTTATATTTTATTTCTCACAGGAAAAGGCTAAGACCACCAAAAGTAGAAGGGGAGCCAAAATTGCAAAGCTCGGTATGTGAAATTGCTATTATTCATATAATTAAAAAAAACACACAATTAATGTTGAGTCATTGTATTTTTTTCTTTCATTTAAGAGACATTAAGAAGAAACTGAAATTATCATTAAAATGGAGTTTTGCATCCTCATACATCTTTGTAGTTTCCTCTTTTCTGACTATGATTCAATTTGAAACGACTGTGGGAAAAGAAAGAGGGAGAACTTCTTTCAAATTTGACAGTTTATTGATGGATCTGAAATCATTTAGTCATTGGAGGAACCTTTCTCTTCTTTATCTTTACAGCTGAGCTTTTTGGGATCCTTTTTCTAGGATTCTGTGCTAATTTTAATAAACCACAGAAGAAATTTTATTCGTGGCAAGTTTTCCCCCCATGGTTTTTATGACTATTTAGTATGTTTTGACATAACATAAATATAAAAACTTTCGAATGTATATTTAAGTATGATAAATGGTGGGTCAATATGATAATAAAAGCCTAGTTTTATTAAATGAACATTTGTTGAATTGCCAGTTTCTACCCCACCCAATAAGAAGCGTGCATGGAGCTGGCCTGCTTACCTGGAAGAGGAGAGAGCTCCTGCTGCACCCGTGAAGCTCTTCAAAGAAGTACAACTCTTCTTCACACGCTTTTCAGTGCAGCATGTCTGTTTTTCATGTATTTTACCTGTATTTTTTTTGTTATTTAATCTCGCAGCATCAATCGTTTCCTCAAAGTAGGAACGCTTTTAAAGTTGGCATGAAGCTGGAGGGGCTCGACCCATCGCACCCGTCTTTGTTCTGCGTTCTCAGCGTAGCAGAGGTGAAAATCCCGCCACGTCCATTTGTAGCAGTAGTTCAGATCATCCATAGTATTTGTGCTTGTGGTGAACATCTATGCTTTTTCTTTCAGATTCAAGGTTACAGAGTCCGACTCCACTTCGATGGATACCCAGAATGCCACGACTTCTGGGCCAACGCCGACTCATGGGACATGAAGCCAGCGGGTTGGTGTGAAAAGAACGGGCACAAGTTATTGTTGCCCAAAGGTAGCCCTGCTGTCTGTTATTTCAACATTTGTATCTGTGTTCAGAGAAAACTGTGAGCGTTGAAATGATTTGGGAAATATTGACATTTGCTGACTAGACTTTTCCTACAGGCTGTAAAGACGGAGAATTTAATTGGAGCATGTATGTGAAAAACTGCAGGGGCCAGCTGGCTCCAAAACACCTTTTCAAAAGCCTAAACACCGTGAGTACAAAAGAACTTTGAAAGTTGTTCCTTCACCTGTAGATTTCTACATAATTTGTTGACCTTCTTATCTTTTATTGTTGTAGTCTGTGACTCCATCTGGATTTAGAGCAGGGATGAAGTTAGAAGCAGCCAACCGGAGGAACCCTCAGTCCATCTGTGTGGCAACAATCGCTGCTGTTGTTGACAACCGTCTGCTCATTCATTTTGATGACTGGGATGACACGCATGATTATTGGTGAGAGTTTGATCCTCAGAAACTCCTTTTATTTAAGCCCATTACTCAGTTTTTCCCACCGATTACTTAGATGGTTGTATCCAAAATAGTGAGGAAGTGCACTTGTATCCTAATGTCATCATTGTATTATTCTTTTATAAATCTTGGATAAGTTTCCTGCATTCTTGTATTGAACTGTTTTCTTGGGGTCGTTCAGGTGTGATGCCAGCAGTCCTTACATCCATCCTGTTGGCTTCTGTGAAGAAGTTGGACTGACTTTGACCACTCCAAATGGTAAAACACTGATTTAGATGCATGTGGGGAGTCGGTAGTTATTTTAAAAACATCTGCTGAACTAGTTATGTCTGTATATTACTGACAAACTACTGAATCCATTCAATTTAGATTCACAATTTGATATAATTTGATTCAAAATCACTGTCATACTTTTAGTCTATAACCACAATTGCACGGTCACGAAAACACATGTTTATATTAGCTTTAGATTTAAACTAAACAAACCTGGTGCTTTTCTTGGAATTGTGAAAGAAAAACTGCCCTTTTTGCTTTAAAATAAACAAACATTTTTTTCAAAGAAAACTTATAAATCGATTTGATTAATTCATATTGCAGCAAGTAAAACAATTTGAAAGGTATTCATAAATTTAGTGGTGTTCCATGAGTTTTTCACAAAAATGTATTGTATTCATTGGTAAAAATAGTTGTTTGGTATAAATCTGATGGAAACTTGAATGAATAACTATGAGCTCTTACTGAATGGGCAATGTCAACACTACACATATGAGGTTTTATCTGATTTGATTACATTTTATTATGACTTGTGTGTAGATTTTCATTAATCCAGGGTGATTCTATTAAAGTAGTTGGTAAAAAGCAGTTCTTACTTGATTACTTGATACTTGATACTTGATTTATGTTATTGAATATGTTTAATTTTTCCTCCAAGAGACTTTTTTACTCTGATTGGAATTCTTGGAGACCTCTTCAAAGTAAAAGTCCAGTTGACTCCTTTTTCACCTACAACTTTGAATATAATTTGAAAAATTATTTTTCGTTATAGTTGTTGAATCTATTCAATTCAATTTCAATTCAATTTTATTTGTATAGCCCAAAATCACAACAACAGTCGTCTCGATGGGCTTCGAAGTAAAACATGAAATCAAAAGGATCACGAATACAAAGAGTTCAATAGAAAAATACTAAAATGAACTAACAAACTGACTAAGCTATACTGGCATCCCTGCCCTTAGACCCCCCTTCGCGGTAAGGAAAAACTCCCAAAAAAACCGGATTCCGGAAAAAACGAAGAAACCTCAGGGGTGCCCACATGAAGGAGGGATCCTCCCCCAGGACGGACAGGCGATTTACCAGAACTCTTAGAGAAGAATTAACTTATCTAAATCTACAACTACATATATAAAAGTCCAGCAGACGAGCTTCATCCAGCCGTGGTTGTGGGGACAGTCAAAGGCGCGAGTCGAGCCGGAGACAGGAACCACAGCCAGGTGTAGGAGCAGGAGCAGAGACGAGGTACTCGGTCAGGTACAGAGCAGAGACGAGCCAGAGATGAGCCAGAGGCAGGATCCACAGCCAGGTGTAGGAGCAGGAGCAAAGGCGAGGTAAACGGTCAGGAACTGGAGCACGGATGAGCCAACTGGAGTCTGGAAGCACTCCCACTCCCCAGGAGGGGAGAGGAAAAGAGGGACAATACATGAATCGCACTGCACCAAACAGAGGCATGGAGAACTAAATAATAAATTATGATCAAGAATAGAGGAGAGGAAGGGTAGAAGTAAAAAAGGAAAGAGGACAGAACCCCAGTGCACCATAGTTACCCCAGCTTCAACTTCTAGCAGCCTTTTAAAAGAAATAGTTTTTATTAAGTTTAATTTAAACAAACTAACATTAAGTTAAATAATCTCTGAATACTAACTAGTCTGACAATAAGCCTGTCCAAAGAGGAACGTTTTCAGTCTAGCTTTGAATGTAGAAACTGTGTCGGCCTCTCTTACATGAGCTGGGAGTTTATTCCATAAGACAGGGGCTTGGTGGCTAAACGCTCTACCTCCAACCGTACTTTTACTAATTCTAGGAACCACAAGCAGTCCTGCATTTTGCGAGCGAAGTGTTCTGATTGGTTGGTAAGGGACTATGAGGTCCTTAATATAGGACGGGGCCATTCCATGTAAGGCCTTATAGGTTAACAGGAGGATCTTGAACTTAATTCTAGAATCAACTGGGAGCCAATGGAGCGAAACTAACACAGGAGTGATGTGATCTCTTCTGCTGGTTCCAGCTAACAATCTAGCTGCTGCGTTCTGAACAAGCTGGAGACTTCTTAAGGAACTCTTAGGACACGCTGCTAACAAGGAGTTACAGTAATCCAGCCTCGACGTAACAAATGCATGGATGAGTTTTTCAGCATCACTCTTAGAAAGTATATTTCTGATCTTAGCAATATTCCGCAGGTGAAAAAAGGCAGTTCTACATGCCTGAGATATGTGAGCCTTAAATGATAAATCCTGGTCAAGTAAAACCCCAAGGTTTCTAACTGTGGAATTGGGGGCTATACTTATACCATCCAGGGAGACTATCTGAGCAGACAGAGCATCTCTGAGGTTTTTAGGACCAAGTATAATGACCTCAGTTTTTTCTGGGTTCAAGAGGAGGTAATTAATTGTCATCCAGGTCTTGATGTCACTGATGCAGGCGTTCAGTTTCTCTATCTGGTCATTCTGGTCAGGCTTCATGGATAAATACAACTGCGTATCGTCGGCATAACAATGAAAATTAATGCTGTGTTTCCTGATTATGTTTCCTAGGGGTAACATATAAAGCGTAAACAGGATCGGTCCCAAGACTGAGCCCTGTGGGACTCCATAGTTGACTCGAGTGCACTGAGAGGAATGGCCATTTACATTAACGAACTGATACCTATCAGACAGATAGGATTTAAACCACTGGAGAGCAGATCCTCTGATCCCTATGTCCTGCTCTAATCTATGGAGTAAAATACCGTGGTCGATAGTGTCAAAGGCAGCACTGAGGTCCAACAGGACCAGAATAGAAAGTAGTCCCTTTTCTGAGGCCAATAACAAGTCATTAGAGACTCTAACTAGTGCAGTTTCCGTACTGTGGTGAGGTCTAAACCCCGACTGAAAGTCTTCAAAGTGGCTGTTGTCCTGTAGGTGGCAGTAAAGCTGCTTAACTACAACTCTTTCTAGGATTTTAGAAATAAAGGGCAGGTTTGATATCGGTCTATAGTTGGCCAAGATGCTAGGATCCAAACTGGGCTTTTTCAGAAGAGGTTTAACAACTGCATATTTAAAAGACTGTGGCACGTAACCCGTTTCCAGAGAGGCATTTATCATTGTTAATATGGGATCATTAATTAGGGGAAAAGTTTCTTTAAAAAGTCTAGTGGGAATTGGGTCTAACAGACACGTTGAGGATTTGGAGGACGTAATAATTGATGTTATTTCCGCTTGATCCACAGCAGTGAAGCAGTCTAATGTTACAGAGGTTTCTATGGATGCCTCCATTTCTACCGCTTCGGCCTGCTCTGGGCTGATAGTAGGAATAACTTGATTTAACTTATGTCTAATATTTGAGATTTTACTATCGAAAAATGTAAGAAAATCATCAGAGCTGAGAGAAACAGGAACATGTGGTTCTACTGAGCTCTGACTGCGAGTTAATTTAGCTATAGTGCTAAAAAGAAATCTTGGATTGTTTCCATTCTCTGATATTAAGGTTGAATAGTACTGGCTTCTAGCTCTACGCAGAGCTTTTTTATAATTTAATAGGCTATGTTTCCAGATATCCAGAGACTGCTCTGAACCGGAGCGGCGCCATTCTCTTTCCAACTTACGGGTTTCTCGTTTAAGAGAACGAGTTTCAGCGTTAAACCACGGTGCTACTCGGTTTTGTCTGACGAACTTAGGTTTCAAGGGGGCAACAACATCGAGTGTACTCCTGAGGGCTTGTAAGGCATCATTAACAAAGTGGTCATTTATACTAGGACTGATACTATGGGAGCTGGTCTCAGAGTATTTTCTCAGAATATCACTAAGTACTGGCTGAACTGTGTGTTTAAACTCAGACACAGAACGGTCAGTTAAGGTTCTTCTAAGCTGTTTCTTATTCACTGGGGCAGAAGGATGTTCCAGTGTAAGCTGGAAGGTAATCAGAAAGTGATCAGAAATGATGGGGTTAAGAGGAAGGACACTCAGCTGGCTGATCTCTATCCCATGGGTTAGAACAAGGTCCAGGGTGTGCTTATGACAGTGAGTGGGTTCATTCACACTTTGGGTGAAACCAACATCATCTAATAAAGCTGCAAAAGCCTTTCCTAGGCAGTCACTGGGGTCATCAACATGAATATTAAAATCCCCTAATATTATAATTTGATCAGAATCTAAGACAATAGTCGATAGGAAGTCGGAAAACTCAGTTAAAAATTCTGAATATGGGCCGGGGGGGCGATAAATAATTATGAGTTAAACAGGTTTTGGAGTTTTCCTGTTTGGGTGATTTATAGACAATATGATGCTTTCAAATGAATTATAAGCATTTTTAACTTTAGGGCTGAGAAGTAAGCTAGACTGTGATATTACTGCCAAACCACCTCCTTTCCCTGAAATCCTGGATTTCTGATAGTTAGTATAAGTGGGGGGGTTGCTTCATTCAATCTAACATAGTCATCCTGATGGAGCCAAGTTTCTGTTAAGGCTAAAAGACTAAGATTCTTATCAGTAATTAACTCGTTGACTAAGAGGGACTTGGAGGAAATGGATCGAATGTTTAATAAACCGCATTTAATGACATCATAATTCTGCTTGTGAGAACTGCTGTCTGTCACTTTAAGGTTTCTATGACGCGCTCCTTTCATTTGTCTTTCAGCACATAAGCTAACGCTTGGACCTGCTTGACTTTCCCTGCATGGGTTTTGCACCGGCACTAACCCTAAGGGAGGCTCAGAGGAGCGTTTTACACTGCTGCTCTGCGCCCGGGTCTCGTCTCTGGATTGTCAGGTTAACAGACTAAGGCTAGCAGAAATGTTTCTAGAAAGAAGAGCGGCACCGTCCCGAGTGGGATGGACGCCGTCTCTCCGCATGAGACCGGGCTTCCCCCAAAACGCGCTCCAGTTATCCACAAAACCAACGCCGTTTTCTGGGCACCATCTAGAAAGCCAGCGGTTAAATGATGAAAAGCGGCTGTACATTTCATCATTGACTAAGTTCGGCAGGGGACCAGAGAAAATTACAGTGTCGGACATCGTCTTAGCCAGTTTACACACCGAAGTTACGTTTAACTTAACCACCTCTGACTGTCTCCGTCGGGCATCATTACCGCCTGCGTGAATCACGACTCGACGGAACCTGGACTTACTCTGAGCTAACATCCTAAGGTTCCCCTCGATGTCACCAACTCTGGCCCCCGGATAACACCTGACAGTAGCCGCTGGGAGCTCCACGTTTCTAACTTCAGAAGAGCCTATAACCAGAGTTGAGTGTTCAGCGGGTGTGTCGCTGAGGGGGGAGAACCTATTACTAACGTGGAGTCTCGGGTGCTCTAAGTTTTTGCGTTTAGCACTATGTTTCCTCCCAACCGGTACAAACCCCTGACTGTCTCCCGGCTGTTGGGAGGGCGCTGGGGTGCTAGCTAAGTTAGCCCTGGTAGCGCGGCCCGCGCTACGAGTAACGACCTGGCTAGCCGGCTTAGCTTCCACTGTGCGGAGCCGCGCTTCTAACTGCTCCAGCCTGGCGTCCAAGTCTAACACAAGACTACACTTAACACACCTACCCCTATCTTCACTAAAGGAGGCAGGATCATCACTAAACATATGGCACATGGGGCAGGAGAGAGGAGGAGAGGCGGAAAGAGTGGTGGTGGCCATACTAGGTTCTAAGCTAAGGCTAGCGGTGTTTAAGTAAAGAGAAGTGGTTTATTTAGCAAAGTGAGAAAAGTGAACAGCAAGCGGTTTAACAGTGGTGAATTCGCTAATAAAAGGTACTAGATGTGAATATTAACCCAGATAACCCTTAGAGTAAGCAATAGTAGTAAGGCTAATGCCAAACAAGAGGACAGCAGTCACACAACTAGCACTGGGAATAGCTCACCCGGAAATGACGTCACAGGAAAAAAATCTACATTTTACCGATGTCCAATTTAGGTGAAATGAAATCATGAAGTCATAATGTTCAAAAAGAACTATTTTATAAAAGTTGAACCACTTTAGTTTTTTATTTAATTAGACTTTTAGTTAAGTATAAATAATAAAACAGAATCTTTAAACTTATTTGCTTTGTGTGCTTCTGTTTCTGAATGGCCAAATGTGTGTTTATTGTACTCATTTGTCATAATTTCATTCTTTCACAACACAAAGACGACAAGAGTTTTTCATGGGAGAAGTATTTGGAAGAGACGGGGTCGCAGGCCGCTCCAGCACGAGCCTTCAAGCCGGTATGAGACAACTGAAACACAAATGTTTCATATGCTGCATGTGGAGCTGGGTATTATTAATATCCACTTCTTTAATCAAACTGATTTGCTTTGAATAGTTCTTCATTTTGTCAGTGTAATGATGCAGTTCAAATGTAAATGAAGAGCAACAAAAGCCAAAGGGTTCGATTCTGTTTTGTTGAAACTATGAATAGTTTCAGAAGAACTCATGGGTGGGCTGTTTTGCTGAGAATTTCAGTAACGTGCTCTTTTGATTGCTTACATGAAAGCAGCAGTGTTCCCTTCTTAAAATGCCCTGCCTCAGAGGATTAGCTATGCTAATAAGTATTCTCAGCATCCCACCGAAAAAGACCCGTATTGTCTTTGCTGGTATGAAATGCAAATCCCACTGCCTGCTTTTGTTTCTGCTGCTGTAACAGGTTTGCTATTTTTAAAGCCAATGAAAATTTCACTGAGGTTACGCAGTCCTTTCATGTTGAACATCCAAATTTTGGTTATTTCCAGTTGCCCTGCAAATATGGGCAGATTTGCAGTTTATATATTTGTTCCCATTTCTGTGTGTGTTTGCAGCGACATCCGCATGGTTTCCAGGTGGGAATGAAAGTGGAAGCTGTCGATAAGAGGAACCCGATGCTCATTCGAGTCGCCACGATCGTGGACACCGAGGACCACAGACTCAAAGTACACGATGTGTCTCCATCCACAAATGTCTGCACTGAACTCTACTGCTATATGTGAACTCAAATGACCCCTCATTCCTCTCCCATGCAGATCCACTTTGATGGCTGGAGTTCAGAGTACGACTATTGGGTGGAGACAGACTGCCCCGACCTGCACCCTGTCGGGTGGTGTCAGAAAACTGGACATCCACTACAGTACCCTAATGGTAAATCTTTTGACTCTTCCACACAGCACGCCTGTGTCTTTTCTGCTCGCATGCCTAGCCGGATGTTTGATGACAGATGTTCTTACATTTGTTAAACTGTTGTGTTTGGATTTCAGGACCCAGTGACCTATTGACTGTCCAGGGACAGGGATGTCCCACACCAGGATGCAATGGCGTTGGACACATCAGGGGACCTCGCTACGGGACCCACTACACGTTCGTTTTTCCCATCTTAGATAACTTGATAACTTGTTTCTTTTTTCATAATAATTAAACTCTACTTCTGTTAACTATTTCTTTTTTTAAATGGATTGCATTTATAAAATGTTTTCTTTTTTGGGGGGAATTTTTTTACTTATTTCTCTTTTTTTATTTGAGATCTCACATTTAATGTCTTGCTTTTTTTGATTTGGTTAACGCAAACACGGCCAAAACCAGACAGAAAACTCTGTGCTCTGTCTTAAATGTCATCTGTATTTGTGTGGGTGGCTGGCATTCTAAATGTGTTGCTACTGTGTGCAAATTTGTGGGAGTCAAGGTGAAAGTGACTAATTTTTTTTTCTGTTGGGTGCAGAGTTTTAGAAATGCAGAATTTCAGCTGCATTTGACGTGAAATGGCCTTTCTGTTTGCACCTCTGTGCAGCCAGGTGAGCTGCCCGTACTCTGAGATCAATCTGAACAAGGAAGGTTTGCTGCCAGATCGCCTCAGCGGGGAGCGACCCCTCACCCTTAGTGTGCTTCATCCACGGGGCCGACGCCCAGATCCTCCTGCTAACAGCTCCACACCAAACAACTCCCCTGCAGAGCAGCCTGAAGGAGATGTGGACTCCCAGAGCAGGTTTGTTTCCTAAACACTCAGAGTTCACAGACACTCTTTAAAATCTCTCTTTAACATGCATTTATATGTAGGAGTTTTGCTTCTTCAAGATGAACCTTTGTGTTGCTAGGAAACCAGTGATTGGGGAAGCTGATCAATCAGGTTGTAACAACCAGCCAGAGCCAGTAGGGGGAGCCAGTGAGCAAAGTCAGAATGGAACAAGGCCTAAACGGTGTTTATAAAGTGATAAAATTATGTTCTTATGATCACTCTAAATGCCCGAAACTTATAAAGTGTGATTTGTGTTTCCTCCAGGACGGCTCCTGTTCCAAAATACCTGAAAATGCACTATGTCAAGGAGGAACTCAGTGACGGTAAATGTGAGTAAGAGCACTGTAAAACCAGTAGATTCAAGTGGCACCACTATGCTTTGCAGTTTTCTGATTCTAAATCTTTGTTTCTTCTCAGCTTCTCCTGAAGAAATCTCCCTCCAGCAGGCTCTCCACGAGTCCGTGTTCTCTCCCGGCATCTCTGCTTCTCCTCCACACCGGGTGGCTCTCTGCTGGGACAAACACTGCCAGCTGCTTCCTGAGGTCCTGGGACTCACCGCCAAGAGAGTAGCCACATGGAGCGCAGAGGAGGTCAGACGGACCTGAAAAGCTGACGCGCTCCTCACATTTATGCAACACAAACACCAAGAAAAGCAGATTTAGTTCATTCGATTCAGTGCTTTGTCTCTGCTGATGGAGTCAACTTTAAGTTTTAGCAAAAACTTAAAATTCAATTTGATGAAAAGATAAACTTTCATTGATACATGGAGTCTATATCTGCTTTTCTGCATCTAATTATAACGTTTGTCTCTTTAAACATCAGGTGGCCACTTTTGTCAAAGGACTTCCAGGATGTAAGGAACACGCTACAACCTTTAAAACAGAGGTTAGCACTCAATCACACCAACATCTTCAGTTAAACACTGCAACTGACTAACATTTGGACTATCATTTACAACTGTAGAAGAAACAAGGACTGTCTTCATATCCCATTGAACTCACAAATAACCAAACCATTTGGTTTTATATACACAGCTTTTATTTTTATGAGCAGCTAGTGTAAAACCTGGATGGCTGGTGTGTTGGCTCACCTCAGCTGAATTCAGTCATGATTCCCATTGTATCGTGTTGCAAATGGTGCAAAATAACATGAATCATTTTGCTAAAGGTGGAAGTGTTGCTGCTATTGACTGTATATGAGAGCTGGACCAAGTGAGCGTGGCGTCACCCATAGAATATTACTTCTGGCTCCAACGTCGCCAAGACGATAGCAGTGATTGGTCTGAGTTGGGCTGAGTCGTGGTTCTGATGGCAACTATTCTCATCAATCAGTAGTGAGCTTGGTGGAAATCAACATCCCTAACACTTGAACGTGGGCTCAGGAGAATCTGTCAAATGTTCAACATGAGTTCACATATTTTTATTGAGGCATCTGATTTGTCAGCTTATAACGTCAATAATGTGCACTACAGAAGAAAATTATGAACAGCAATTACAATTATTCAGATGTTTTAAAAAGGTATCAGAGCAAGAATGGTTATTTTGACAAATATGACTGAGTAATAGCTGTTTATTTCTCTATAGAAGTCTATGGGATTTTGGCTTCTTGGAGCCAGCGGGCACTTCTATTTGAAATGCGAGTGGGAAGGAGTCACTCTGTCCAATTCTCGTATACAGTCAATGTGTGCTACTTAGACAAGAACAAGTGAGAGAAACAAAATAAAATATGTCGTTTTCTTTTCTTTTCCTCAAAATACCCTCTGTTTTGGAAGTAAATTATTTGTTAAATTTGTAATTTTTAATTAAAAGATAAATGTACATTGCAAAAGTGGATGTGCTATAAAAAACATTAGCTAAAAATTAAATGAACAAAGTTCAAAATGACTGTCATTTTGTCCTCAGCAAATCGATGGGGAGGCCTTTCTCCTCCTCACACAAGCAGACATCGTCAAGATCCTATCAATCAAGCTGGGACCTGCCCTGAAGATCTACAACTCCATCCTCATGCTGAAGAATGCCGATGAAGAGTGAGGCCTAACCCTACGAGGAGTTGCCCCCCTTTTGTCTTATCCCTTTAATTTTCCTTTCTCCGTTTTAGCCTTATCGTAAAAATCTGCCAAAAGAAGTATGACTGGCGTGACAACAGAGAGGGCAGGAAACCAAATCATCTCAAAAACATCCCAAGACTTTTTGTCTCCCATTGACACATATGTCAATTTCCCTGAGGTTCCCCTAACTTTTGTTGTGTTTCTATTATATGTATATATAAAATAACATGCACCTTCCTAATACTGTACAATATAAAGGACATTTCTGTTTTGTTGCATTTCTGGGTTTATCTGGTGAAATCCTGCGATGGGTTCAGAGCAGGTGGAACAAATATATTTGTGTTGCTGTTTACTTGGTGGAACAGACTTAGACTTTTAAAAAAAAGCTGCAAAATACAATCTTGAGGTGAGGGGGGACAGGTTTTTAAATGTGAAACCCACAGGAGAAGCATTATGTGGGTACGCCGTTCTCCTGCTGATTGAGCTCAACAACAAAAAATCAGTGTTTGGTTCTCTTTGAGTTTACTCAAGCAGGGAGTCGGCTGTTCTGAAGTGTGTTTGTGTGTATCGACAATACTTTGTGTGTTGAAGAACTGAGGATGGGATCTAATTCCATTCTTTGTCTGTTTACTGGCCTGACAATTTTTTTTTAGCGTAAACTGGTATATCAAAGAAAGTTTTAAGATAGAACAAGTCGACAAGCTAGCCATGTTTTGTCATTATTTATTACATTTTGTATCTTTTTGGGGAAGGAGTAGGGTGGTGACCCAAAACCAAGAATGTCAACAACTAAAAGTTGTTTTTTTTTTGTTCAAATAACCCCTAACGTTTATATTCTGTAAATAGTATACAGCAAAAAGGAGCCAGTTTACTCTTGCTTGTTTATGCAACGGCTTCAAACTTTCCATACAGGAAAGTGTGTTTCAGCTAAGAACTTGAAATAAAAAAACCAGACTGACTGGACTGATTTTGGGGGAACAGATCAACAGAAAGTCAGTCCTCTGTAAATACGCGTGTACCTCAGCGAGTCGGCATGTGTACATCAGCAACAGTTTATATGCAAACAGCTTTTATTTATGTGTTGTAAGTGAAAGGGAAAGGGTACGTTCGAGCTCTGAGGCACTTGTTGATGTCCTGAAAGTGTGAATGGGTGGAAATAAATGAGATGCACACCCACTGCTGTCCTCATTTGGTCTCAAACTGCAAACTCTTGTGATGGTTACACATGTTTGACCAAACCTGGCCTACTTTTTACTGCACAATTTAGACATGTTTCTGCTGTTTTACATGTAGTTATGCTTCTCTAAAGGAGGCGGAGTGAGATGACTCTGAAATACAAGATTTTTTTTTTTTTCAACCCTTGTGCTATCTTAGATGACCCCACCCTTACATTGACGTGTTCTCCCTACCATGACAAAGGTGGATAAAAGTGGAAAGATTTCATGTAATCCATAGACACCAGCGAAGATCACAAATCATTAAAGAAAAAAGGTTCAAGGCACTGTCTAGTGCAGAGGTGGGCACTGAGGGCCGCATTCCTGCATGTTTTCCAGCATACCCTGCTCTGGCATGTTCTAATTGGCTGGACACACCTGAACCAGGTAATCAGCCATGAGTAGGGCAAGATTATTGGCTGGACACACCTGAACCAGGTAATCAGCCATGAGTAGGGCAAGACTATCTGGAAATCATGCAGACACACCGGCCCTCGAGGCCTGGAATTGCCCACCCCTGGTCTAGTGGGTCTTGATGACCCAACTCACAATGTTAAAGTGCCTAGGATAGCACAGGGGTTACTGAGGCTTTTTATTTTGACAGGATCCTGTCATATGATGGCGCACCAAAACATTGCTGCTATTTGGTGACGTGTGTTTTATTATGAAAGATTTTTCCCATCCATTCCAAACAGTCTTTCACTGCAGACCAACATTCCCTTCCTTACAATCCACAATCTTTAATTTGATCCAGACTTAAAGCTTGGATGGGAATTTAGCATGTATTTTTGGACAGAAACTTTTATTTTCCTGTATTGTCATTTGTTTTATTGAAATAAACTGCACTTAGTACATTTCCTTTCATAATGCACACTCCCCACATGTGCAGACTTACTCTCCACCTGTTTTTTTTTCATGTGCTGCTTTTAACAGAACTAAATGGAAACTCCAAAACCACTTCTGTGGTGCACATCTCAAAGTTTGCTCCAATTTGACAGCTGTGATTACTTTCATAATGCAATGTCGAAATAAAAGCCCCTTCTTTGAAAAAAAAATCTTCAAGTTAAATAACCAAATATTAGCTCTGAATTTATACTTAGACCAGTCAAGACAGCTTTAAAAATATAGTTGATGCAGTGACTCTGACAGCTTAGATGGTTAAGCTCAGATTTTAAAATAAAAGCAGTCCGGATTTGGAAATGTTCTGTCTCAAAGTGAGGTTTTGTGACAGTTTTGTAACTGTGTGGGGGCTCATTCCCAAATAAAGTTCAGTGTTTTGAAATAAAGACAGGTTGCATTAAAAATGGCACTTCCCTAGATAAGCACTAAGACTATTTAGAGGGTGGAAAATCTAGGGGCCACTGAGGGTCAGCAGTAGTTTTTTCCCTTGAGAATTAAATAAATGTGCTTCACTGGATGACGGGTTCACTTTTCTTTATTCATAGTTGAAGTCCTACATTATGCCGAAATTCTGCAGCAGATGATGATGGTAGAGGATGCATGGTCTGTGGGACCAGCCCGAGATTCCCACGGTCCCCCTTTTGACGCGCGCGCGCGCGCAGACGCACGCTCACGCTGGAGATCAGGCTGCACAGAGCGGCGCTGCGATGCACCACTTTTTACTTATCCACTACACGCACACACAGAGACGGAGAGAGGAGAAAAAAAATGGCATTTCTGGCTGTGCTGTTGCGCTGCTCCGTGACTCACGCAGGAAAGTGAGGAGGAAGACTCTGGGTCTTCATCTCAGGTGCAGCAGATTCGGCAAAAAGTGTGGATTAACGCTGGATGGAAGTGGAGATAGCGCGCCTGTGCCTTTTTGATGATGCCGTTGAGGCACTTTCTGCGTCGGATTTGCCTCCAAAACAAGGCAAGTGTGTTTCCTTTCGCTGTCCAGAGGCAAGAAGGGATTTTCTCTCTCTCTCTCTCTCTTTCTTTTTTAAATTTAGTATTTTTTTAGTCCTGTGCAACAGTCTTTTGTGGTTAAATGGACTGAAGCCTGCTTTTCAAAGCGCACGCGTAACTTCAAAGGGGAATTCTCCTCTTGGTTTGCTTCGTTGCTGCTATGACTCAATTCTTCTGACTGCAGTCAGACTGAGAAGTGATCCTCATCTGGGTCAGTCACTGGTGGCAGGGTGAGGCCATCTGAAGTTGGGGTTTTGGGGGGGTGGAGGTTGCTCCTTTGAGACGCTGATCTGCAGAAGGGGGTTGGAATCTCATTAACTCAGCCACATGTCTTATTAAAGCAGCTATTTCCTGTTTGAGTGCATTGCAGAGTCAACACCCTGCTTGCTGCATCCACTGCTTTGATGGGGAAACTTGACGTTCTTGTCCTGTTCTCTGTGTTTCAGCCTGAAGCAAGAGGATGACAGCTGCCAGTCCGGCCTGCAGCCCTGCATCCTCCCAATCTTCATCCCTTTGCCTCCCAGGATGCCACACCTTCCTGAAACAGAGTGACGCCTACCAAACCAAACTGCGCCTGGCTTCTGCCCCAGGTGTGTGGCTCCTGCTGGGTGTGGTGGTCGTGCTGGTGGGAATGAGCGTGGCCATCGCCGGCTACGTCTCTGCACCTCCGAAGAGCATGGGGGCCCGTGGCATCACCCACGCTGAGAGGATGAAAATGGTTGGCCCCTTTGTGATGGGAGTGGGCATCTTCATCGTCATCTGTGCTGCCACGCTGCTGTACGAGAACCGGGATCTGGAGATCCGCAGACTGGAGACGTGTGACGACCTGCAGAGTCTGAGAGTGGGAAACTCCTGGGAGGAATCGCAGGAGCAGCTGAGCTTCAACCATCAGGAGGAATACACAGAGGAAGAGGAGGCATCCTGGGCCACTCCACCCCACATACCCCCCCTCTCAAGCCAAACCTCCCTTCTTCCTCTCGCTTTACTGCACTCCCAGAGACACAGCGGACCCTCACCACCTCCTACAGAGGTGGGAGGCACGCACACAGAAGAGGTGGACAGAAAACAGGAGAACCAGGGAAAATCAATTGTGCTGACCCGTGTTTTGCACCACCAGGAACCCACTTCTCAGCCTCCCTCCCCCTGCCTTTCCATCTCCAGCTTCTCAGGCTCTTGCAAACTGAGAGAAAACAACAAACGGACAGGCTCCTCTGAGACTCTTTAACACCAAACCCCACCGTTCTCCTGAAATATGCATGATGAGACGTTGAAAGTTTCTTGCGTGAACACGCAAAAGACTATGCATTCCTCAATAAACAGATTAAGTATTTGTCAGAATGTTTCAGTGCCTTTGAATTGAAGAGCTGCTCTGAGTCAGTGGCTGTGAAGGGTGTTTTTGTCCTATTTCGCTCCCTGACTCAGCCGCATTTGAAAGATTGGAGATGTGCCGTTTGATGCTTTGCCATCTTGATGTCTTTGAACCCACCCGTCACTCAAAAAATAAAATAAAACGTAAAACTGGTGGCGTTTGGCTGTGCGGAGGTGGGCCTTAGAGATGTCAGGCAACCATCTCTCAAACTCCTCTTCCTCACAGAGGTCTTCTTTCCATCACATTGGAGGTCGCACTTCACAGAACGAGTCAGATTTTGTCTGAAATGAGTTTGCATCTTATCACATGCATGGTTGTAACCCCCTCTTTATCTGGAGAAACAAGTGTTTTGGTGTAAACAAGAGAAGCACAGAAGGTCACACTCCTCTCACTCGACACCTACAGCCACGCTAAAAATATCAGCTGGTTTTATTTATTTTCATGCTGTCATCCAAATTTTGAACAGTCAGCTGCTCACTGCTCTCCCAGTCCTCCAGTGTGGGATCCTGAAGCGTTTGAGCAACACAAGTTCTGCTGTGACTGTTGGGTTTTGGCTTAGAGGAAACTGATGAATAAGTTAACTCATCCATCCATCTTCTTATCCTTTCACCATTTTCTATCAGAGTTTCACTTAAATGCTCATTCCATTAGCTTCTCCAAAAGCTGGAAACGGTTAAAAAAAGAAAGGATGGAAAAGAGAATAACAGGTAAACAACAAAAATGAGGACATGTGAGGAGGCAGAAAGGCTGTTGGATTTTATTCTAATCATCACCAGCTTTTTTTCCTGCAGTTTAATTACACAGCGGATCCATTTGAGGGGGTTTTATAGGTGCTCCAGGGCTGCCTTGTTGTTTGGACCCTCCTTTCCAGATGATGGTTGGAAACCAAAGTGAACCGTAATCTGCAGCCACACATTTATCTCTCTAAAAACCAGCTCCCATCTGCCTTTTATACTCAAGTCAGCGGAGGGGGAGGTTGTGCACGTTGTCTCAAGATGCTGGGATGTATATTTCAGTAGCAGGGATGAGACATCTGAATCTTGGTTTTCACAGCATCTTTGGCAAAATAAGCTTTCCCCTTCCTCTTTCTTACACACATCCAGGGAGTCTTGAAGTCTTAGACAGCAACTAGTGATTATTTATTAATCCTTCAGAATCTGACTCTGGACTGACCAGAGGGGGGGTGGAAGTCTGCACATGCAGGCAGCCTCCGCTGCAGCAGCAACACGATTCAAAAACTCTTCTTTCATGTAGATGTGTGTTTTGCAGCGGAGTTACATAAGTCAGCAGTGCAGATTGGAGAGAATGAGACTGAAGCCTCTCCTATCACACAGCAGTGTGTGGACTGAGCTCTGATACATATCTGAGCAGACGAACAGGAAGACGTTAAGCTGCTTAAACCTGCGCTGACTCAGGGCTCCAACAATTCCTCTGCTGCTTCAGAGAGAGCCTAACAAGCTGGGATTTTCTGGTTGTATTTATTTTTACTGTAACTCAGTTTGAAAGTCAAAAAAACGCTTATTGCTCCAAAAGGCACCACATATTTAGGCTAAAAGAGGAGGAAGCAGATGTGAGAAGCTTGTACTACAAACTGAAAATTCCATAACTTTTACCCAAAATGCCCATAAATCAAAAAAACGTTTATGTTGTTAAGGAAACATAAACATCCTAGACTATTTTTGGTGTTACATACAACAATTCTTTTCTGAATCCAGCTTGATGGTCCCACTTCCACCAGTTATTATGGAGCTGAATAAATACTAGGCTTTAATACTTTCTAATCCAATTTCCAAAGAGCTTCCGGTCGCACCAGCAGTCCTCATCACCTCATGGTGAATTCAATGGAGGAGGAATCCCACTCAAAATGAAGGGAATAATAATCTGTGTGTTTGCCATGGTGACGCTTGCACTTACTCAAGGTAAGATGACTCCTCCGTTCACTTTTTTACTTCGTTCCTGACCAGGATTTCCAAAATTATGCTTTTTTGGTGAAAATGAACTCTTTAATGTCATCCATCATGTGTTCAAGGTCTTTTTTATTTGTTTATTCAAGCTCAAAACTCTCAGGACTCCAGAAATAATCTAACATTTGCATGTTAAACTTAATCATAGTTTAATTCCTTGAGTAATCTATGACTAGTGTCACTAAAATGTCAGTAAATCTTCCAAAATTATTGCTTTTTTCTAATTGCAAATTAATTCAGGTTAAAAAGTAAAAGAATGAAAAAAAGGTTTGACATCCTACTTCATCCTTGTAAATTGATTGTAAGATAGTTTTACAAAAATATTAAAGATTTATTAGAATGACGTTTGTAACTTTGACCAAGAAAGAATTGAAAAGCAGAAATATTTCTACTACACTGCATAAAGTAAGCGTACATATTTAAAGTGCTTAACAGATGAAGTTGCTCTTCTTCCAGCCAGCTTCGCTTTTGTTGGTAATTCCACTGAGGTAGCACTAACAAGATCAAACGGGATAGGATTTGGAATCTCAGTAAAACACATCTGACAAGCCTGAGACGTCTAGAAACCACCACACCTGCAGGCTTTAGCTCAAGTCATGTTTGATCTTCTCCTTGGTTACAACGTTAAACCAAGAATTACACAGTTTGTCTCACTTCTGAAATGTTTTCCTTCTGGAGGAGTCAAATCATCAGTATTCAAATGTGCAGTTTTCCCTGATGCAACATATTCCAGACTGCCGCAGCCTCAACCCAACTTTTTTAAATTTATTTTTTAGTGCTAAACAGAATGCGTTTCAATGCTGTGTAAAAATTTCTGAAATACTCTCATGTTTCAGGGGCAATTACATCACAGAAATGCCTTCAAACCTTTCCCACTTCTTTGATTTTTTTGTTAATATTCATGACTTGACCTGCTTATCCCTTTCTTCTGTAACTAAAGCAAGTATATTGTGGCTTTTTTCATACAAGTCGTCACAAATTGGTAAGGTGGTGAGGAAATATTTATTAAGACACATGGATTGCTGATTTTTCTTCGAGGTTTTATTCTCGTCTTCAAGCAGCTGGATGCAGTGTTCCATCACTGTACTCATCTCCTCTGGATCTGGTGTCCAAATCACAGCAGTAATATGTAAAACTAGGCAGAAATAAAGATGTGAAAGCTGGATAATGTGATGAGTATGACAGAACCCTAAGAGACTCACTCAGCTAAGAGATTAAAGAGACTTAATAGCACAGCAGAATAACTAAATGGAACAGGTATCTAGAATTTAGAGGAGACCTCTGGAAATGGGGAGTAACGAGTATCCTTGACGTCGGGAGTTTGATGGCAGAGGGGCAATGGAGGTCTTCATATATAGGTTGAAATGCAGAACTTCAGTCCAGGACCTAAGATCGCCACCCAAAATCCAAATCTAAGGAACAAAACAGACATAAGGGCAACGGGTGCAAATTCACAGGTAAGGGCAGGGAAAACACATCAGAAATCCAGGTACGCACAGGAGACAAGAGTCCCAAACACTCTGGAACCAGATGAGTGAACAGCATTAAGTAGAGGAACGTACAGCAGAGGTAAGTTAAGTAAGGAAAGCAAAGACAGCAGATCAACTGTGACGGATAGTTTTCTTTAAGTCCACAATACACCAGTCCATCCCAATAACTGACATTTTCTTATCCAAACAGCCTCAATATCAGTCATTGCAGGTTTTGAAGAAAAATAAAGTTCTCATGTCCTTTTTGATGACAATCTTTGATACTGACACCAAGTAAAAGTCAGTCTTGTGCTTAAAAAAAAACTTATTGACCCTTTGGGGCTTGTTCCTGCTATAATCATGGTATTTTTTAAATTATGTGAAAATTCTTTGGATGTTAGGTGTAGAAGAGGAGCAGCCAGAGCAGCTCATGGAGTCAGAAGGATTAGAAGACGATGAAGAGCATCTGGAGTGTTTCCGCTGTGACCTGGGCTTCTGGGATGCCTGTTACACCACGGAAACCAACTGCAGCCGCGGCGAGCTCTGCTACACAGGCCGTGGGAAAGCAGGTAAGATGAGCACCAGCTTGCTATTTCTGTTCCTCATTCATGGAAATGTCTGGGTCGAAATGCTGGATGTTGCTCTCCCTCCTCAGCTGACGCTCTGGATATAAAGACTCTGGGCTGTGTTATGGCGGAGGAGTGTGGGGTGGAGACGACAGTGGAGCTCTTTCCTAACAGAACCGTCTTTGCCATGACCAAATACTGCTGTGACACGCCTTACTGCAACTCAGCAGACCAGTTTACTACATGCACACTCTTGTATCTCACTGCTTTGATAACTACTTTGAATCTCACTGTTCCATCAACCTAATTTTAGTTCATTAGTTTGTTTTTAAAGAGAGAACGACTGAACCACATGCTCAGACCTCCAAAAAATGTCTTCATTTTTGTATTTATTAATAATGAATCTGCAGAAACTGGACCGTTAAAACAAAAATATCTGTTTATTTGATCATTTTTCAACACAAAATGCTTGAAAACGTTAAATAAAATGTCCTTTCCTGTTTTGTAACCTCAACCTTTGTAACATACACAGAACATAAAACGTTTCTCTCACTCCAACAGAGATCATGTGTTCTTTGTGCTTCTGCTCTTAACCTGAAACATTTATGGACAAAATAACAGTGGATGAGTTCAGCTGGAGTTCTGTGGCTCTCCAGCAGAGGGCAGGATTTCCTCTTTCATAAAACTCTTTAGGTCCAAATCTTTGTTGTCCAGGTCGAGGCTCAGGAACTTCTCCACCATAATCTTGCACCTGTCAGTCATAAATTGTTATTTTTTGTTTCACTTAAACAGACATATAAAGCCATTTCAGAAGTTCAGCAAACCTCTTTTCCTTTTCGTCAGACGAAGCTCCCTGGGTGCGTTTGATGGGCTTTCCTGTTCTGTAATGTTCCGACACCTGACGCGAGGCAGAAACGACAGTCGGTCGCACTGTAAAGTCTGTGAGCTCTCCCCGGTGGACGTTTATGAGTGTTTACCTCCACTGCTCTGTGTACCAGGCGAGCTGGCAGCCCTGCAAGGGATGCGATATTGGCTGCGTAGCTCGACTGGCAGATTCCTTCCCTCAGCTGGTACAAAAACACCAACTCATCTCCATCCACGGCAGTCTCCAGGGTCTAACCAACACACACATGGACAGACAGACATGCAGGCAACTTCTCTGTGGGCTTTGATGGCATCATTAGAAAAGACAAATACCTCAGGCTAAATTGTGTTTTTCTATATGAGCTTCTGACCATACCAGAAAAGATACCATTCTGCTCGCTGGCAGCAGGCCTAGCTGCAGCAGACTGTGGAAGTTAGTAGACAGCAAGATGTGAGGAACATCCACAGGAGCCTTCCTCAGCCAGTGACAGACTGAAGCAGCCAGCAAAGACAGACCATCCACCTGAGCAGAAACAGCATACATTTCCCAGCAACACCCTCATTTCTGCAAACTACAGAATCTAGTGACTGAGCTGTTCCTATGAATAATTCCTTTAAACTTTAGGATGAAAAACGACAACAGGTTGGGTATTTTCCTTAAATAGGTGTATAAGTTTGGACTTTTCTGCAGCTCCCAAAAAGAAACAGGTGAATTAAGCTCTTTTTGTCAAAAACAGTCATAACACTGACTCACTACTTAGTGCACTATACTGTATAGGGCGTTTGCCATTTTGTAGAGCTGTTCAAATCTACAATTCCAAAATCCAGTGCCTTGGAAATTTCCCAGAAGTCTTTGCAAAAAACTAGAGTGCATTGATGCACACTAGATTAGTAAATATAGACCACAATGCATTGCTGTTGAACAATTTGTCATCTGAAAAACTTATATACATTTATTTTTTATAAATCATCCCAGTTTTCATCATTAAAACTCAGTGGATTCATAAAGAATCTTCCAGAAATGTTCATTTTTTTAGGTTTTACTTTGACCAATTGGAGACATCAAATCTGGCTTGAAAAAAAAAAAGTAGAGAGCATCCGAATTGCATCAACATCCAGGGCATTAGACAATACTATATACTACGCACTGTAGTCTTTTAGGTGTTTAGGGAGTAGTGAGGGAATTCAGATATGGCTCTACTCACTGCAGCGTTAAGAAAAGACACATCTGCGTATCTGCAGGAGTCAACAGCTGGTATTGCTTTTTCTTTCATTGGTTGACTAATTTCTGGTTGATCTGAGTGTTTGTTTCAAATAAAGGGCATTTTGTCTCTTTGTAAGGCTCATAAACAGGCGTCTAAATCCCATGACAACTTGAAATGTTTCTTCTTACCGAGTTCGTCCCTTTTCCAAATTCATCAATGAGTAATAATGAGTTGCCAGTACTGCTGTTCAGAGCCTGGGCCATCTGGAGAGGAGAGACAGACTGTGGTTCACCACTTTGTTCTTTTATTGTTTGCACGACGGCAGTGAGAAGAACAACCAGCACTTCATAGAACCTCTTAACAGTTGGAGAGTGGGAACAGAGATGGAAGCTGTTTGTATTTCTTTCTGTGCAGCAAACACAAATGACACGTTTGAGTAAAAAGGCGAGGCGACGTCTGTGAGGAACCTGGTTGAGGTCGATCATGAAGGTGCTGAGGCCCACAGACACAGACTCTCTGCTCTGCATGCGCGTGTAGATGCCGTCCACCAAACCGATTTCTGCTTCCTTCGCCGGTACATCCGAGCCGATCAGAGCCATGAAAACGATCAGACCCACCTTACAAAAGCAAAAACAACATGCGTCGCTAACCAACAACCCTGCAGCTATTGAACATTTAAAATAAGATTTAACTCAATGGAGCAAATAGTGAATCAATTGAAAACACACTATAAAGGCTGATTATGCACAGAAGACATGCAGAAGACAAAAAAAGATCCAGGACCACCCAAAATGTCAGCATAGATCAGTTTTTAGGAAGCTGGTTATGGCATATACACAGTATCATACAGTAAAAAAAAGGATGGTGTCCCACCTGCTTAAGGTAGATACTTTTGCCTGAAGAATTGGGACCGGTGATGATCTTAACTCTTCCCTCTTTATCAAAGCTCTGGAAGGAATTTGCCACAAAGACAGGAGAGCAGAGCTCCAGCAGTGGATGTCTGCAGACAGAAAAAGAGAAAAATAAAGGTTAGGATTATGGGGAAGTTTCACTGCATCTTAATTATTTATACCCAATGTTTGTGTGCCTAGCCGTACCTGCCCTGTGTGATTGTTATTTTTTTGTGGCTGGCCAGCTTGGGGGAAGTGTAACTGTACTCCTGGGAGGCACTGCTCATAGCCATCAGGCAGTCCAGCTCAGCAATAAGATCCAGAACCTGCACATTGTGTACATACAGTAAATTCCTGCATTACCTGAGGCACCACTGTGGTTAAAAATGCATAACCCAACTGCTTGCCTACTTAAAAACCCTCATTCGGATCAGATCAAAGATGGAAATCACAGCTGAATATGTAATTTACGGTAAAATGAAGGGAAATACATGTGAAGCAAATAAAAAATGAAAATATTGCTGCTTTTGCTGTAATAACATTGAAAAGAAAAATGAAGGTAATGTGTGAACCCTTTATTCCTCTACACAAATGGAAACATCTTAAAGAATTCAATTGGTGTGTCAAATACAAAAACAGGTTTGTACAGTAGTATCCACCAGCTGACCTTCACTCACACTTCCCTTTTACATAACATCTGCAATCATGGAAATTGTCAAAAGGTGAAATAGAATCTGGGTCAAGATCATGTCTGTTTGTCATGAATCACAACTTAACATGACCACACAGAGAGCCATCAACCCACCTGATAAAGAGAAGGACTCCTCTCTAGGATTGCATTCTGCAACTGGGTCATCACTGCGGTTTCCATATCTTTGAGACCCAAACAAACAAAACATCATAAATATGTGCAAAGAGCTACGCTGATTTGTCATTACTGTAAAAATAAAAAATAAAACTACCTCTGATGTCACAGTGCATGTCTCCAAGAAGCTCGTCGAGCTCCCTGGTTCTCTGGCTGCGGTAGTGCAATCGATCCTCCGACAGAAACTAACAGATGAGACTTTAGATCAATATTCTCTGGTTTTCAAAGAAAAGAACACAAAATACAAACCCCAGGACTACAAACGCACCATAAATTCAAGACCCTCCATCTCAAAGTCCTCCTTCTCCACCATGCTTGGCAGCCGTGGCAAAGAGAGCAGAAATCCAATCTGTAACGATAAATATACTCTGATCCAGAAAAAAAACAGCTTTCACAATCAGAATTATAATTCCAATGCCTGAAAACAAAAAAGTGTTTTTTTTTTTCTAGAAAGGTAGTGATCTGACCAAAGGGATGTAAATGACACAACACGATGGAACGCGAGGATCCAGATGTTCAAGTTCTCTTCGAGCAACGTCCGTCAGGAAGTCGGACAGTCCCGCCATCCTCCTTTTCTCTGGCAGGAGCACAGAGTGGCGCCTGGGTCAGCTCGACAAGCATACAAAGGTCACACAGAGCTTCTACAAAAAGGTGGAGACTTCCTTTACTCTCATCTATCGCAGGATCCACATTGGGTTTGACTGTGAAGCGGTTCTCCTGTACGGTGGCTTCAAAATCCACCTGTAACATCAAAAGTTCCACAACAGGCCAAGCCAATCAACATGCAATGATTTCAGTAAGTATGGTAATGTTCTGCAGAGATGCTTATAACATTTTGACAAAACGTACGATTCGGCCAATGAGGGCAGTGATGTAGCTGAGATCATCAGAAAACCCTCCGCTGATGTCACGAAACACCCCGATGGATTGAGGCAGGTGTCGCACCGAGTCTCTGACACACACCACACTGTACACAGTCTGAAAACACAAACACAAATTGAAGCCAGCATGTATAAAGGTACATTAGGTAACGCCTCCCTGTAGTTCCAACCTTGTAAAGACTCTGCCAGTCTGTCACCTTGGTGTTGGCCAAAGACATGCGGCGCAGGAGACTCTAACCCACAAACAAGCAAACACGTACGCACACTAGATCAGACAGGATGACACTTTATTAATATTCTTATTATGTCTCAGACAGAATGTGTTACTGGTATGTTTCTGATGTTGCGTAGCAGGCTCTGCAGTGTGCTCAGGACATCCGAATTCTGAGGCGAGGTGAAAAAACGGATCACTTCCTGTCTCCTGCACAACACTGCCAGGTCCTGCGTTGGCCTGAGGAACCACTGCCTGTCAGAAAGCAAAGATGTCACATGTCAACGTGTCGCACCTCTGTAACAATAGCATTGCATCGTTCATAAAACAAGTAACTGAATGTTAAGTAAATACTAACAGGAAATGATTAGGAGATTTTAAAAAAACAGCAGCTTTTACTGAAAAGCGCCAGTAGTTCATTAGAAATTCACCTCTGAAATGTGGGCAGGACTGTTGACATAGATAAGTCTTCCCCCACTTCCCATCATCCATTTGTTGACACTCTCTCCCACTATCTTACAGCCCTTCATGATACCAAACTAGCATTACCAGTGCAATAAAACTGATGAGCAATATTGGTGCTATCCAGCCGTACAGTTTTGAGCCACATACCAGGTCGGAAGAGGAAAACAAAAACGGACATGGATGTATTTTTCTGCCCGTGGATGTCTCAGAATGGAGCAGAACAGGGACAAATATAACAAATATGCTCTTTTTCAAATGGTATTTTATTGTCAGCTCCTGATTCACAACAATTTAAATACATACCTTACTCAGAAATGCAATTTTAAGTTAAAATTTCTTAATGTATGTCCTCCATCATGAGAAAAATGCCACAAGAACATGTTAAAAATACCCAAAACACAATTTTCATCAGAGTGGAACTTTAAATGTGTTCTAATTTTTGAGTAAGTGGACATCTTAGTAGAGCTGGACGTTTTTCTCACCTTAGCAGCTTGGCACCAAACTTGCATCTGCATCGATTCATAATCCCTGAGATGAGAAAGCAAAAGTTTAGAGCAAAATAGCGTTAACAGTAAAGTGACAATCACCAGACCTACATACCATAAAGGCTTAGTCCTTCCTTTTCACCTGAGTGCAGCTTGTACACTGATGGGTGCATGTCTGACTTGAAGATTTGGAGGACACTGCGACAAGAAAATCCCTTCTCTTTCCATTTCTATTATCCAATTCTTACATGTAAATGAATAAAATTACCCTTATATTGTACAGGAACACAAAAAAAAAATAAAAAAAATAATGGGAGGTAAAAAAAACCCAGCATTTTTAAAATTTTGTTTAATTCCTAAAAATTAAAAGTCTCTGCAGTCCAAGTGACAGCTGAGAAACTAATACGGCAAAAAACACTTTCTTTGTATTTATTCATCAACTTATCAACATTTCATTGTCAAACTGTTAAATTTTGCAACTCGGATTAAGATCTAATTAGCCAACCATTGTGATTGTATTGTGTATTTCTGACTTTCAAGTTAGGAAAACCTGTCAAATGTCAGTGGCAGACAACCAAATGACAAGTTTTGGAAAAATCTTTAACCATTAGATGTGGAATAAAGCTTCCTCTGTGTAAATCATGACAGGTTGGGCTCTGTTGGGTGACACTGCTATGCTTGAGCTGTCAATCTGCTCGGTAAATGAAGTTGAAAAGAGAGAAAGAGTCTTTGATTACTTTCTTGTGTAAATAATATACTGCATTTTCGTGTTTTCTTTGTACTTCCTGGCTAAAATAAGTTTTTAAATAATAGTTTCTCTTCTTGAGGGATCATATTTTTTCAGTCACCTACTCAAAAAACCTTTGGTGGACATCCCAACTGATTAGAAGATCCAAAAACTTACCTGTATGTGTCACTGTCAATATATACTCCACCTTTGCTACATTGAAAAGAAAGAACAGTTTCAGAATGCGAGCATTTCTCCTTTATACAAATGTTTGAACCATATTATTTTGTCTTTGTGTAAATATATGGCAGATCATTTTAGAAACAGACAATAAAAAGACATAAATCCATGCCATTAATTATAAAATAGCAGTAAAATCTTGCACTAATTGATAATAAAGACTTCCTGGCAAGTTCTAATTGTAGAAAGTACGTTTTCGCAATAACACTTCGGCCTTACAGTGTGTAGGCATGGAATTGTAGGATCGGAACTCCAACACTGCTGTCTTCCAGCTCCACTCCCACTCTCCTCCTGTCCAGACATTTTAGCAGAGCACCCACTGCCCTGAGCTAACCAACAAGTGCACACATACACACAAATTGAAAAAAAATTCTTGGAAACTGACACGTCTCATCTTTTCACAGGGTAGTTACAGATCTGGGGGTTTCTCCACAGATTACCCACCATCAGAGGCGAATCGAAAGTAATGCAGGAAGAGAGGTAGGACATTCTGTCTCTTTCTGTGATGGAGGCGGGCAGTAGAGGCAGATGAGCCGAGAGGAGTCTCTGCTTACCGACCTCCAAACCTGCAGGAATCAAAAATATAAACAAATAAACAGCTTTAACATGTGCTACAAAACAAAAAGGTACTTGCTAAAGAAATAAAGCTGCATGACAGGTGATGCTGTGGGTGGGAATTACCAAAATCAACATATGGATAAGTCACCACCTCTGGTTTGTAGTGAGGAATGGAGGCTAAAAATAAAATGTTTAAAAAAATGTTTATTTTCATGTGAATAAATCTGCAAAATAAACAGTGACCTATTACAGCTTTACAGTATAATCTTACCCTTATCACAACTGACTACAGTGTCAAACATGCCTAATCTCAGTCGACTCCCTTGACCCAAAAACAGCTTGTTCCAAGACACATCTAAACAAAACACTCCAACACATTCTTCATCTTTAGCTCACCAAGATGCTGCAGGAATCGAGTCATGCAGTGCTCCATCTTGGCACTTGTAATGATAACGTGGGGACTAATCTCCCGAATGACTAAACAGAAGAAAACAAAAACAATCTATGGTGTTTATATGAAGAGGCTGATGAGACTCTTCTTCATCCCCAATAAACACGTCTGCTACTGCTGCTTACCTCTGGCCAGAAGGTGGAGATCATAGTTGTCAGGAGTGTCTACCATGTAATGTAAAGAGGAGTCCCCGCTGTCATAGAAGCAAAGCCCAACCTGGCCATGCTGTACCAAAACACTCAGCAAAACCTGCAAACAATCATAGAAGGGCAAAAGACTCCAAATATCTGCTTTAATTATCCATCATTCAACAGAAGAATGAGCCCATCTGCTCACTAAAGAGGACTCTTCCTCCTCTTCGTCCTCTTCATTCAAACCAGGGGCCCCCAAAACCACTCCTCTTCCTCCCAGCTCTCCCAGAGATCCTGCCATTTATTTCTTAAGGACCATCCAATGAACACAGAAAAACAAAATGGTAAAGCACATGTTTTCCTTTGTTGACATGAAGCATTTTGTCCTAAGAAAAGACAATAAATAAATATTTAATATCATAATATATAAAATAAATAAATAAACACCCCCAAATGTCCAAGCTGATAAAAATTGATGTGCTTAATTAATGAACGACATACTAAATTTTTATCTGTGTCTAGCAAGAGTGTTTAATTACACGTATTAAACTTTTACCTGTCAGCTATGTAAACCCTTTAAAAAAACAATAAATATCTATAAACTCAACAGAAATAATTATTAAAAATAAATGCAAGAAAAATAATAAATTTTTAATGTCAATTCGCTAAATTTAGAAGTTTAAATAAATAAATTAAAACTTTTATACCTAAATACGTAATTTATAACACACCGGAAGTTGCGAGCTAGCTTAATCAAAATTTGAGTTTTACATTGGATGCTAACTGTAATGTCTTTAATTTTTTTCGGTTCCAATAATAGAAGGCACCGTCATAAATAACTTGAAATTAGTAAATAAAATAGTAATGATAGTAACAATAATAAAAAAATGGAAGGTGAAATGTTCTGAAGAAATTTAATTTGAGAATTTGTTTTTTGTGCAGCACATGATTATCTTCTAATAAAAAACCTTTTAGTTATTTAACGTATGTTTCTCCTTCCATAAATGAAAGACATTTACCTGTAGATTCTTATTTTTAAAGAGAAAACATCCCCGCAGCAGCTGGACAGACTTTTGTAAAAGTGGGACACTTCCCCTCCTCTTTGCTCAGTCATAGCACGGACCCAGAACCGAACCGTGCAGACCGACAGACAAGCACGTTTAGTAGTGAATAAACCAAGCTTTTCTAATGTTTGTTTTAACAGTTTGCTTTAACATACATAATACTATGAAGTATGGAAAGATTTAAGTTATTACTTACTTATTTTTAAAAAACGGGAAATTTAAAAATCCTCTAAAAATATATATTAATATATATTTTTAATGACCTGTAGCCTATTGTCAGCAAATCAAATACACATCTGCGTGAATTGATGCTTTTTGGGGGTTTAGTTGATCAACGTTTTGGCTGTTAAGGTCACTTTTTTTCTTCTTCATTGTAATTTAATTTTATTTATTTGTTTGTTAAATCGTGCCAGCCCCAATCAGAAATGAGGCTTTTATCTGAAGCTGTTTAATTTCAGTGAATTATCCTCTATTTACTCTCAGAATGTATTTTTTATTGATGCTAATCCTGTATATTTAACTTTTTGTGCAGCTGTGTTTATCTATGTATTTGTTGGGTCATCAATATTTACATCATATATTTATTGGTAATTCATAAAAGTAAAAATAATTGATTGGTCTCCACAACCACATTCCTGACAAATTCTGGGATCTTGCATGGAGTTCTTTGTTTGTTTGTTTGTTTGATTTGTAGCACAGCTTTAACAAAGTTGCACCTCATTTATGATTGTTCAGTCACCAAATATACAGAAAAATATATTTTGTTGTCATTTAGTTGTTGATTTGCTGTACATGTATTGACACTAACTATATAATGTAAAATATATTTGCACTAACTATTTCTCAGTCATGTTTGATTACATGGTTCAATTTTTAAAAACTCATTGCTAAGCTTGACATTGTTTTTGAAGCTTGTTGAGTAGACAGGTTGTCTTTGATTTCACATAAATTGGGCCAGATATGCCTTCATTTATTTATAACTACAAATTTTAAAACTTTAGTAAAACTTTAAATAAAATAACAAATTTTGTTGTAAATTACAGTGGTGTATTTTATCCGCAACAGACTGGCAACCTGTTCAAGGTGTATCCTGCCTGCGCACAACAGTAGCTGGGTTGGCTCCAGCCTCCATGTGTCCCCATAAGGGATTAAGCAGTTTTAGAAAATGGATGGATGGATGAGGGTATTATATACATAGAATAGACTTTATTGTTTAAAGCTGAAATACTCATTTTCTGAGAAAAGATTCCAACTGTGTTGAAGTTTACGTTTGCAAAAACTACATTAAAAGAAAACAAATACTTTCAAAAATATCACTTTCTATTTACAATAAATTTCCTAACAGACATAGACACATTTTTGTAAAACATTAATGAAACAATCTTTTTTTGTGAAACAGTGCACAGAATTAGTACGAATGTAACAGATGATGCTGGAGATAGGGTGGTAAAGGCAGTTTCTCCACATGGGTTTGCTCTTGTTTTCCTAAAACTCTGCGAATAGAAAGTCCACATAATGCCATCAGGGGTGGGGGTTCACCTGGGGGAAAAAAACAAACAGACAAAACAGTTTAGTCTTGGGGTGTACTTTACTATGCATTTCATTGTTTTATGTAAATATGCAATACTAACATGTGCTGCCGTTCAGATAACGTAGTTGTATGCGGGCTCCTCCTCTCACGCTGCTTACTGCTGGAAACAGTTCCACCCCACGAGGGAGATCCTTAAAAGCTACACCAAGGAAGTTCTCATCAACAACAAATCCCAGAGTTCCTGCGTCAGCGTCCAAGACCAGCAGGATGCGTTCAGGAATGAGCAAAGGCGCTTCTGATTCCTTCCTGTTTGATGAAGAGAAAAGTTCTGGTCCTAAGCTGTCTGCATTCTTAGAGGGGTTCCTCTTCTCTTTACCTGGATAATGCTCCAGCATTTTCCCAGAATGCCAAAGCTGATTGCTCACAAGCTCCCACCCCCAAGACTGGGAGTCTCCTCCCACGAGCACGCTGTAACCTGAGGCCTGGAGGGGACAGTCCAGCGCGGAAACTCCTATGACTGCGTGACTTCCTCTGTGTCCGGGGCTCCATAATAACTCCCACAGGTGAAGCCCACTCTTCACACCCACCTCAGCCCTCACTCCATCACTGCTCATCTCAGTGGGCGTTCGTGTCACTTCCCGTTTGCATGGTGACAGCACGAGGTGAGGGGAGCAGCAGTGTGAGCTCCAGCGCGATTCTCTGTCTACTGGAGATGCTGGGGAGGCGGCGAGGGCGAGGGCGAGACGGGAAGAGGTCGGGACAGCCAGCAGAAAAAAGGCTGATGGGGATGGGGGTTTTCTAGTTGTCCTGGCGTTAAACCAAACAGACACAATGAGACCCATTGGTACCTAGAGCCTTAAAGGGTGATGTCAAGAGCAATCAGATGAGAACTGGGGAGAACAGAGAACACAAAATGTTTTATAAATAAAAACATAAAGAAATGTGTGTGATAAAATACAAAAAATACAACGTTATTGAAAAGAATTACATGAATAAATACAAATAAAAAATGGAGAAGGCATCAATATTTAAATAATGTATTTGCATTGAAAGCAATATTTCGCTATGTGTTAACTTTCCTGATCAAGATCTTAAGATCAGTTAATAAAATGCAAGACTTTGCATTCATAAAAGCTGTACCTTAACAAGGTTCTAAATAGAGATTCAAAATGCAAGATAACAAATATTTTGAGCTGCCAATTTGTTGAAAATAGCTATTTAAATGAAACGGACTGTTCAAAAGTTTAAGATCACAGCCTTTAAAAGCTTCAATTAGTGCCAAAATGTGCATTTAAGAGTATTTTCTAATGAGTAATTGAATCCTGCCGCTGATTATTTAGCTGCATTAGCAAGGTCTCTCACAATGTGCCATAGCTGCTGAGGTAGGACGCAATGCAGTGGTTTTGAATTTTTCAAAAGACTCTGAGGGTAACGGAACAAAACAGTCAAGTGGCAAACCCAAAAACATTATACTGGCACTGAAACGAAGAATCCAAAGGGCTGTGCGCCAAGAAACAGGATGGTCCTTGACCCAAATTAAGACCATCGCTGGTGCTGACTGTTGCTCAGTGATGATCACAAGGCATCTACAAGAGAGGGCTCCAAAAACAAAAAACGTCTTCATAGGCCGCATCTCCATCAATGCCACAAAATTGCCTGGTTGGGCTTTATGAAGGAATACCAAACACATGAACAAACACAAGTGGAAGAAAGTCCTCTCCTCTGATGAGAAAAGAGGTCACCTTATTTGTCCTGATGGCTTCCGACGTTACTGGCATGACAAAAAGATCCCACCAGAAACGTAATCTAAAGAAGAGGAGGAGCTATCATGGTCTGGGGTGCTTTTTCCTTCAATGGAACAACGGAGCTTCAGGTTGTGCAGGGACATCAAACATATAGATACACACATATTACTAAAGGAAATCCACTTACTTACCGGCTGTTTTGAATGCTGTGGTCGGTTGATTAGAAGCTGTGTGTTTTGGAGCATCCCCGCCTTTTAAAGATCTCTTATCAGCTCCGCAGGTCTTATCGCGGCTCGGTAACGCAAACAGCTCCATCTGACCCGGTTTTCGCTGTCGACCTCCGGAACGAGAACAGCGCATTTTATCACTCCAGTCTCTGACGCCATCTACAGCAGCGGTGACAAGGACGATAGATCCTTGACGCGTTTTGAGAAGAAAAGATGACATGGATGCTGAGAGGAGACGTTCTGCCCGCTCCACTTAGGTGCCACTGCCATCCTCTGTGTTTGCGACGCAAAACCTCGTTATCGTGTCCTGTAATGCATGTAAACGTAAATGGCGAAACACAGGAACAGAAGCACACTCGGGCTTTTCACTAGCAAGAAGAGAAAAGCAAAATAAAAGCCAAAGCGACTCATTATTTTGCAGATCCCTGGTACGTCATGCGCACTGGGAAATTTATCCCTGCGCACTGACTTGCAGAGCACGGATTCAAGTTAATGTATTTTTCACCAATAGTTCACATTCAAATTGCATGATCAAATTTCAAATTGAATTAGAAGAAAAAAATTCAATGAGAAACTTTTTTCTTCAACTGTTGCAAGTGTTCAAACCCTAAAAGAAGGGTAATCCCATTGTACATTGTTTTTTTCTACAGGCATGAAAAAAGAAAAAGTAGAATCGTCTATTAAGATTAGCATAATTTGAATGCTGGGAGAGAAAAAAAGTTCCATATGGGCCAATATGGGATTTTGTATTCGCTAAAACAGCAAACCCATTCATATTTTCAGACTAATACCGGTACTTAATTATTGAGGCAGAGATTTTTTAATTGCTGATTTACATCTGCGTCATATTGCTTTTAAAATAGTTTACAAAAGGTTTCTGTCAGGAAAAAAAACAGATAAACAAACATAAAACAATTAGTAATTCCTATAGCTTAACCAAAAGCCTTTTCATTTTTTTTATTTATTTTTTAATAATTGAAGCATCATAATTATAGATCCGTGTTTTCAGAAATACTTGGATATGTTTTTCTTCTCCACAAAGTACAGAAACATTTTCTTATAGCGGTTGTAATGAAATGATACAAGCATTGTGTAATTCTTGTCATCAGAGGAAAGCACAATTTCCATCACACAGCAAAAAAGGTGTTTAAAAAAATTACCAACTTATAGCATACGTTTTTTTAACATCAATAAATACATTTACCCAAATGCATAATTGTTTTTTTGCTTTAAGCATTTTTGTATTTGTAAATATATATTCATATAAATAGTTAACATATTTTTTTCACATTAAAGGCCCCTAAGGTTTTTACTGAGATGTATTTTTCCCGTTTAAAGTTTAGCCTGGTATAAGACCAATAAAGCTTTTTTTTTTTAGGAAATCCGTTTTTTGTTAACTGCAGTCATAGATGTTAATTACATACGTCTTTGTTTCACTCGTCTGAGCTGTCAGCTGGCTCAAAACTTCAAAGATATTGCTCACTATTTTTGTTGCACAAGTAATGTTAGGTTGAGGGCGTGGAGGGGGAGACTGTGTAAACAGATGGATGACGTGAAATGGTGGTGGCCTTACTTTGTATGGAAATAAACAGTTAAACTTTTTTAAAGACGGCTTTCACTTTTTGAATCTGATAAAACTTATTTAAACAATAAAGACTTTCTGATCAAAGTTTGAATGTGAAATGTCTGTTTTTTTAAGCCAGCTGAACTTTTTTGTGCTACCATTTGTTCAAAATGTGGTTTCAACAATTTCTTCTTTCTAATTCTGTCAGGCTGTTAAATCTTCAGTCAGATTGATTTCAGGCAGTAGTCCTCTTGTAAAAAAATAGTCCAGCAACAAAAACAAAGGAACCAAACAGCAGGGCTGTTCCAACAGCGATCTTGTTCCTCACTGCTCCAAACATCGGCTCTGAAAAACACATCAGATACCAAACTGGATTAATTTTGCTTTTACAGCGTCAGCTCTGTAGAATTCTCAATTGGAAGCAAAAAAATGTAGAAAATCTCACAGGACTCAAGACTTCTACAGCAAAATGACTAAAGGTCCCTTAAAATAACCCCAAACTTTTCTGCGTCAAAGGATGCCAATTCTCTTAGGCTGTTTGACTTTTTGAAATGGTTGGTGCTCCTGAAGATACTTCATGTTATTTTAATGGTTTATGTGAGATTCAGATGCATCTCGCTGATTACAAGATAAATTGTTTCGCAGCTAGCAGGTGAGAGAAACAACAGGCTTGATGCAGGCAGGGACGACTTTTAGTTTTTGGTCATTCTCTTACCCCAGTTGTAAAGTTTAGGCTCCTTAGGGCTGGCATGTTCCACCATGCAGGTAATTTCCTCTCTGGGTGAGGGTGTATACTCCAAATATGAGTGGATTTGATAGAGCCAGTTTCCATCAGGAAGCTCCTCAGTGGATGTCACATAGTTTATCACTTTCTCTCCATTTCTTAGCCATGTCAGCCTGATTTGCTTTGGATAGAAGTTATATGCACTGCAGGCTAGCATCGCTTGGTGGCTACTTCCTTGCCTTACAACTGGCGTTACTCTGACAGAAGGCTCGACTGTAGGAAAAAAAGACAACAGACACAGGATATGATTAGCAGTGCTATCATTTTTTTAAAATGGAAATAGTCTCTTGTACAATCCACAAATGCATGTTAAATCAGAAGACATCACGTCTGAGCATTAAATGGTAATACCACAGCCAAAGTGACATAGATTGTTATCATTATTAATTAAACCCACATGTCTGAGAGCATTAGTCCAGATCCAGGAGACATCATGCACACTGAAAATTAAGTATATTCACATCTATTCTTATCATATTTTCCCAGGACTCCAAATGTTTCAGCATTGTGTTTTAACCAAAACAACAAGGTCATTGAAATCTATCATTTATTCAATCTATTAAGATCTAAAAGCTTATTTGTGCCATTTTCCATCAATGTCAAGTTCAAACCAAAACATCATTATGTCATTGGGTAAGAAGCAGAGAACAGCCATGATGTTTCTCAGTATTTACTGAGGATTTATCTTTTCCTCACAGATGAATACAAATGAATGCAATCCGAGAACCCCCGCAATGTCAGAAGTGAGAGCTATGTCTCCCCCTCTGATCTTCTGTTTTCTGACCCTGTTTTGTCTCTGCCCCGAATTTCGCCTGAATCCTAGACCCCGTTCCCTTTCTGACGCTCTCATAGTCTTTATCAACCCTTGCCTGCCTGACCCTGATTAAGCTTTATGGACGTTTAGCTGAGCTACTAAACCTCCTGCAATTGGAACCAGTTATCTGCCTGTTCTGGTGACAGCCATCCTATCTATCAAGAGTTTCTTTTTAAGAAATAATCCAACACATTCGAAAGAAACTGTCCATTATTAATTGCTAAAATAATCTAATAGTAATTGAAAAGACTGTACAACAGTATTTTAAGTACTTAAGCCAGACATGTCCAAAGTCTGGCCCAGATTTCTACCGACCCGCAGACTCAATTTCTGGTCTAAAAAATAAAAGAAATTTAAAACAAAATCCCATTCCAATAAAAGAATTTTCTGAAAATAGTTCATTGGTTGGTCCTCACACCTTTTCACCTTACTAAATCTTGCTCTCTTTGAAAAACGTTTGGACACCCTTGACTTCAACCTTAGGCAGGTGTGGAAGTGATTTATTTCATTTGATGTTTGGGGTCTGACAGAAAGTCGATACTGTTAAGAAACACTCTGTTGTCAATGAAATTCAAGTTCATTCCTTTAATCATCCGAGCCAGTAAACCAATAATGGGATTGAATCCAAAGCTGACTTTAAACCAAGTGATCTTTTTTAAGCACAAACTACCCAGAAGCAGGAGGATTTTCAACATTATGAGTTCATGTCCTCTTACAAATTTATAACCTTTTAGGCCATTTCCAGACATTCTTTAGTGATTTATGGAAAAAAATAAGAATTAATGTTCAATTTTACGTTTTAAAATAAATAATCACATAGTTGGCATCTCATCTGTTAACGTCTTTCCTTCTAAAATAAATTCTCCTGATTGAACAGTTTGAACTACATGAAGTTGTGTTTGTTACCATTACCTGGATGTGACTGAAGCTCAAAAACTAAATCCATGTGGGTTCTGCATTTTTCTCTATTTTTCACTGCTTGTTCCAGAAAGGGTTTCGATTTACTGAAACCATCTGCGAGGTCCTTCGCCTTCTTTGTATAGCCCTCATACTTTCCCAGTGTGCTGTTGTATTGAACCATCAAACGCTTGTTGAAGTAGACCTGCTCCAGATACACCAGATCATGGCTAGATGTGAACTGGCACTTCAGAGTGCCATGGCCATAAAAAGCATCTGTGATACAAAGCAACAAGAGTTAGACATGTTTTTACTCATTTGCATCAATTTAAAGTAAAAAAAAAAAAGAAAAGAAAGAAAGGTTTACTTACTTGTGCTTGAAAATAAAAGGAATAAAGGCAAAAAGCTTTGAAGAACAAGCATGGTGACGAGGGTTTCTTTTAGAGAAAAATGAAGTTTCTCAAATGAAAGATATTAAAAAGGGAAGTAGCATACTAGAATGCTTTGCAACATTTTTAAAACACGTGCCATCCTGTGTAGGAGTGGTTTCTGTTTGGCATTGGGTCAGGTAATGTGTGAAAGACAACTAAACACTGTGGCACTGCTTTTTTGTCCCTTTAAAAGTCAGTTTTGGTGTTTAATCCTAAATTATTGCAACACTTAATTTGGTCTAAATTACATCAAAAACTGTCCAGTAAAACATTTTCCAAACATTTCAAATAACTGTACAGATCACAGTTTTGTTCTTAGACTACTCTTTTTTTCTCTCTCCATAAATCCCCTAATTTTCACATAATTTTGCAAATAACACTGTTTTTGCAGAAAGAAGGTTAAAGCCTGAACTTTCAGGGTCCCACGAAGACGTTTGAGAATCATCAGTCAGTCTCACGCGCACACATGAAACTGGAATACCCTGAGAAAAAACACAAGCATGCAAAAAAAAGAACATGGAAACCAAAATGATAAAGAATTTCCCCATTGTGGAATAAATAAATTATCTATTTTAATTTTAATTTTAATTTTAATTTTAATTTTAATTTTAATTTTAATTTTAATTTTAATTTTAATTTTAATTTTAATTTTAATTTTAATTTTAATTTTAATTTTAATTTTAATTTTAATTTTAATTTTAATTTTAATTTTAATTTTAATTTTAATTTTAATTTTAATTTTAATTTTTAAAATCTAAACTTTCTGTTTCTGTTTCTTGCTAACCAACATACCGCCATGCAGAAGTAAAACAACTGTAAGGAATGAAAATCCAGAAGTGGGCCTTTCATCACATGACTGGTGTGTGCCATTCGTGATTTCCGACAGTGAATTCTGTAAATATTCCTGACCTGTTCTTTCTGTCATATTTACTGAGGTGTTAAAACATCAAAATTTCTTTATTTGAAATTTCCTGCAGATGCTCCTTTTTAGGACGGGCTAAAGGTTTGTTTACTACCATCTCCAGTGAAAAAAATATTAAACACATTAAAATGAAATTATTGTGTTTACAAATGTTTTCATTCCATAAATTCATCTATACATAAAATACATTTACTGAGACAAGCTGTTAAAGTTTAACAGGTGTCCTTTTTTAAAGCATTTTAAGGTGAAAATAAAAATTGTCTCATTATTTGCTCGTTGCTAGAAAAAAAAAGTTTTTTAATGTAAAAGTTTTGTATAAAACTCACTTTTACCTTGTAACTGCTGGGGGGAAAAAACAGTAATTTGTGACTTGTTTTGCAGTTAACTTTTGAGAAAACTTTGGTCTAATATAAGCATTTAAAGGTAAACTTGACCAAGTTTAAAGAGTTGTATTTTTATCTCAACCAAAATAGACTGTTTATAATAAAACAAAGTCAACATCAAACAGGCAACGTATATAAATTTGTTTCTTTTTATGGATTTCACTTGTTCTGGGTTGAGGATTTTTTGTGAAAATTTGCATAAATACATTTGTAGAAAATACCAAAAAAGACAATAGTCATCTTAAAACACATTTAATAATTCTTTGGCAACATGTAAAGACAGTAGATACACATAGGACCTGCAGGCAATTAATAAACTGTTATGGAATAAATACTGTGAAGGATAAACTTGTAACATGGGTTCTTGTTATGAGATCATCAGACATGCAGAATGACAAATAAAAAGATGTAGAGCAAGTGTGACTTAAAGACCAAAACATTAACTCCTTTTGAGTGCTATTATGATTAAACATGTTCCCACTGCAAAACCCAGCAAACCCAGACCCAGACTGGCTGCAAGGAAAACATCCAGATTAGGATGTTGATGATGGAATTCAGGTTCTGTGGAAACACAAATCATGATAAATAAACTATGTATTAGAATATGAAATTTAAGTAAAGATATTGAAATAATCACCCCAGAGAACAGTTTTGGGACTTTCCAGTGCTGGATGCTCTACGGTGCAGCTGTAAACATCTGTCCAGCTCGGTGTAAAGGAAAGGGTGGAGAACTGGTGGAACGTTTGATCCTTGTTGGGGTAATATCGACTGTGCGATACGCCTTCTGACACTGGATTTCCATTTTTTGTCCAGCTGACTTTTATTGATGGTGGGTAGAAACCATTCACAAAGCAAATTATTGTGTTTTCCACCCCCGGTTGAACCTCTGCTGAAGTGTAGATTAATACCTCCCCAGGAGGATCTTTGTATGAATAAAAGATTTTAGTTAGAAAGGTTAACCAGAAAAACATTCTTATAACAGCGAAAAAAGTTAACGTTATTTTTTTTTAAACAATCCTAAAATTTCACATTTTTTCCCATGTATCTGAATTTATCATATTTTTAGAAATAAAACATTATTTACCTGACAAAAATAGTTACGCTTAAATGAGCCGAGTAGTCTGCATACAGTATTTTAAAAAGCCTTAAAATGTTTGCGTTATTCAATTTCATTTATTTAACAAAACAGCAACATTAACATTAGACATCAAATTTGTTATCTAATGTATAAAAAAAGTGTTTGTTTTTTAAGACTTTGATAAATTTCCCCCAAAAACTGATTATGTATTTGTCATTATAATTAGACAAGTGTGATCATTTTGCAAATCATTTTTCAACACAGATTGTCACTCACCTCTTTCTTCTGTTTCTGCTGTAAAATATTGATCTGCTAATTGGCACCAAATTCTGTTTTTCTTTCCATTCTTATATGTTGTCAAACCCTGAATTCTTTCACTTAGATTGGCCTTAAAAAAAGAAGGTCCGGTGAAGACAACGGCCTCTTTTTCAAAGTCCACGTAGAGGATCTCTTCAGAATCAAACTCCAGCAGAACCTCAGTGGAGCCTTCAGCAAAGCAGCCAATGAAGTAAGAGATTTCATGTTCAACTGAAAAAACAAAACAAAAGAAAGATGTTTTAAAATGAATCAAACTGCATTTAAATCCTTCTTGTTTTCTGCTTTATTCCACTGCAGAGTCATTCCAAGTAATACATTTAAGAAGCATGCTTACACTGAAATGAAACAGCAAAGCTGTAGAAGATCAGGAAACTCTTTAAGTAGAAAAGCATAGCTCCGGAGTGTTCTTCTATGAACAAGTTTTATAAGAGCAAAAGCTTAAATCTCACATAAAGTTCCTTATATAGAAATGACCACAACTTCCTTCTTTTTTTGACGCTGAATTTTCCAACACGATCGTCTGACCAGATATTCAAGCCTCTTACTTGAAATCCCGCTGTGGTTGAAGAAAGTCATTCATGTATTAAACAAATACCCAGGGGAAATTTGAGTAAAATGCATGAAAAATCCCTTGATGGGATTTGAGTCAGGGCCTCCTCGCTGTGAGGTAAAAGGGCTGACCACTACACCACCATGCAGCCCCCCTACAATTTTATAAATCAAAAATGTATGATCAACAAGCCAATTGTGAAAATATTCAATAATCTGCAACAAAAAAGTAAACCTGTTGGACAAATTTTCATGAAAGGAACAAATAAATAAATGAAAAAGTGAATATGAAAAATGAAACATGCGACTGTAATTGACAATAATGTTAAATTTTAGGGTCAGCGGGGGGCTGAAGCCTTCTCAAAGCTGTCATTTTAACAAAAAAAAGGAAACACCAGATCAGAACACTTCTAAAACCTCTAATCCACATTTTAAGGAAATAGATTCAAGAAACCATTAACAGAAAAAGTTGGGGTTATTTTTATATTATACATTCCACAGTTGTTTATAGGTCAACCAGTGTTCTGTTTGGGATGTTTGAAACTTAGCACAGAGACTGTAGTTATTGAAGCTCCTGGATTTTTCTATTTCTGTTTCTTACCGTCACAAAGTCTAACTTTGAGGTGAATTTGCTTTGAAATTTCCATCTACTGTGTTTACTTTGCAGTTTTTGCAAATGTGTCCCAAATGGATTTGATATTTTACAGTCAAATTCTGTGCTCAACCAGGGTTGTGGACCTTGAGCTTTGGAAACCTGCGAACAGTATATGAATCATTTTGCTTTTAATCACATTTATCAAAGAAAGTCTACACAGTTTCCATGTTATTTTGTTTCCTTAGTGATCAGCCAGATGCAATACTAATACATACCTGTGTCCACACTGGTTGAGCTGCAATTTGTGAACTTCTCAACTCTTATCTTAACTATGCTCGAGACCTGACCTGAACTTACAGCTAAAGACTTGACTAGAACTTGAATAAGTGACTTCTGTGCATCTCTGTTGAGCTTTTTTGAAAATGCTATTTACCCAACTGTTGTCGATCATGAGTGACAGGAAAACTGTCTCTCAAAATGTTTTTCTTGGCCTTGTTTTGTTGGTTTTGTACTTCGAATATCAGCCAATTATTTGATTCTGAATAAATGATACATACAAGGACAGATTAGTAATGAGTCTTTTAGAGCAAATATAGACTTTGAGCTTTAATATTCATTCATCTTCTTAACCAGTTTTGTCCCTTTCGGGGTTAGGGGCTGCCGGAGCCTATCCGGGCCACTCGTGGGCAAGGCAGGGGACATCCAGAGGTCGCCAGTCTGTCGCAGGGCTACAAATCACACACCCATGCACAGGTGCTTCAATATTTTAATTGCAAAATATATTTTGATATTGCAAGCCTGAATTGCATATTTAAATGTCAATTGCAAAATGCATTTTTAAATTGCATAGTCAAATTGCAAATTGAATTGTCAATTGACAGTTGCATATTGCTTTGAATTATGAGTGTACAAAATTTTCATTTAGAAACCTATGACCATTTAAAATGCAATTGTTTTTGCTTTTATTCAAAATTGTATTTTTAAAATTGTCAAATTGAATTTTCATTTTTCATATTCCAATCTAAATTGCAAAATGTATTTTCAAAGTGCAAATTGAATTGTCATTTAAATTTAAATTATACATTACTTTGAATTATTGAATGACTTTTTTTGTATTCATTCAAAACTTTTTTTAATGCTGAGTTAGTTAGTTAGTTAGTTAGTTAGTTAGTTAGTTAGTTAGTTAGTTAGTTAGTTAGTTAGTTAGTTAGTTAGTTAGTTAGTTAGTTAGTTAGTTAGGACTGCCGACCAATGTTTTGTTTTTTCAATTTATCATGTCATGTCCATTAAGTGGACAGAAGGTGGCGCCAGAGTTCCACTGACAGTCAGTGCGCCTGCGTGTGGTTCGAGTCGCCTGTTGGTGCTGCTCTGAGACGGGAGTATCAGAAGCAGGGCCGTCCTCCTCCCTGACCCTGGCCCGTCGATGGGGGAAAAAAAGTGTTACAGGGGCTGGGATGCAAAGAAACACAGCGTTGCAGACTGGAACGCGGGACTGTTGTTGGTGCAGGACATGAAATATGACCACCTTTGCGGAATAATCGCTGCTGTGCACCAACAGTGAGTTTGTAAAGGCAAAAGATTGTATTTCTTCTGAGTTTAACCATTCTGCTCTGATTCACACATCTGCAGTGATGTGGGCTTTGAATTGGAGTAGAACCGCCGCGATTATACTCTACTTTGTTGGAAACTTCGTCTCCAAAGGAAACACAAAAACATCAGCTGAGGACACCGGCACACAAGGTAAAAAAAATGACGTTTTTGTTCACTTTTATTCATTTCAAAGGAACCTAGCTGGAATTACTTAGGCTAACGGAGCCGCTAGCTCGGATGCTGATGTGACCAAACTTAGCTAGCATTAGCAAGTTTGCTAGCAACATTTAATGATAAACTTTGCGCTTTTGCAAGTACTGAATATTGTTCAAAATTCTATGTTGGGCCCATAAATTAAATATGAGAACCAGTGCTGTTCATAAGCAAACGTGTAAAATACTTTTTGAATGATTTAAAACGTGTTTTGTGAGTGGTTCGTTGTTTTACGGGACTAGATTTTTTTTTTCCTCTTAATTGATCGTTCTTCTTTGTCTTTGAAACTGTCTACCTGAACATGCGCTCTAATGTCTTTATTTTGTCCGTCTCATATTTTAACAAAAGCACTGTTCTGGATAACAAAGGTGCTGTTTTGTGCCACGTTTCCCCAGTTATTAAAGCTACCACCAAGCATCACAACTTGACCAACTGACAGTATTAATTATTATTATGATCGTGTAGAAAATGAGCTTCCTTAATTTGTCTGATTTTCTCAAATATTTTCTATTTATCCTGAAGAAATGTAGGATATTAAAGCTATCTTTTGTACGTTACCATCTTACGCTATTGAAAAGTTCAAAACACGAAATATCCCAGTGCAGATACCCAATACTTACCTTCTAACTGGCTATTCTTTGTCAACCTCCTAACCATACTTTTATTCCTTTTTTAAGGAAAATGTGGGACGTTTTTGAAGTATGAATTAGAAAAAATCCCCACTATACTTCTATTTTGTAGTCACGAATCTTCCCTGGTGTTATGAAATACCAGACAGAACATAAAAAATACATTTTTTCTGCTTTAAAGTTCACTCTAATCATCTTTTGATGTTTTGCAAAAAGGGTTTCCAGTGGTATTCAAATTTTGATTATGCTGTTTAGGACATAGCGGTAGGAGTTTATTAGAAATTAGCCTCTGAGTTGTGGGTGGTAGTGTTGGTGGGGAGTAAGCCTACACTCATTTCCCATTATCCCTTTGTTTACATGCTCTCCCACTAGCTTACAATATTACAAAATCGGCAATATTGGAGCCATCCAGCCTTACAGTTTTGAGCCAGATACCAGCTCAGACGAGGAAAACGAAGAAGTACATGGATCTACTTATCTGCAAGGGGATTCATTGGAATGGAGTGGAGCAGGGAGCTTGTGGCTTGCCGATTGTAGTTTGTACATAACTACCAGCTTTCTCAAACTGCATTTTTTCATCTGCTCCCGATTCAGCATGATTTAAATAAAGAAATACTCAGAAATGCAATTTTAAGCTTAATTTTCTTCATATATGTCCTCCATCGTGTGTACATCTTTCTGTCTTCTTGTACTGACCATATTATTGGGAGCACATTGAGGACAGAAAACACTGTGAAAAGTATTAAAGTTGAAGAGTCCTTACAGTTTTCAGATAACAGATTAATAAGTTGCATCAATATAAATGTGATGTGGAAACACATGCACCTTATTGTCCCCTGAGGCAGGTTGGTACATGTCACAGGTTGGTACATGTAACAGATTTTCTGGAGGTGCTTAACCTTTTACCACAGCAGCCAATGCATGGAATCACATTCTGTTTGCATTTCATCTAGTCACAAACTTCAAAGGTCCCCTTTCATTGTGGCTGAAAACAAGAAGCAGTGTTTGTTACGATCATCGCTTTTATGTTTTTTTTACCTACACACACATTCAAAGACACGTCACAGTCATCTCTGTAGCTGGTAGCCTAGATGTGGGCTCCTCTCTGTAGTTGTGTTTACAGTTGAAATATTTATAGAAAACACAGCATACAGCATAATGATACTCTGGATTTTTTTATTTTTTTGGCCATGACATTTGTTTATTTTTTATTTTGGTATGTTGAAGCTGCCCTTTTCTGTTTTATCTTCTTTTTGTATTCACTTTCCCACACATCAACCTTTTTAATATCTTAAATCTTTTTATGATCAGGTCAATATGTAGGATCTCTTATTGTTAGTCGCGGATGCAGTATATGGTCGAGTGGAGCCAGACAATCTACCTGCATTTATAGCTCTTACTCGCATTACTGATGCCTATTATTGGCGTGGCATTGCATCTCCCGAAGACAAACATTTGTTGAACTCGAATGAGTCGTTCCAGACACTGAGCTAATCAAATCGTATTGTCACTAGTTTGCCAAGTCTGATTCATTTCACAAGATTCTGCTGCAAAAGTTCACATAAGGTCATAAGGAAGCACTGCTTTGGGGAGTCCAGGTTGAAAACCTGCTGAGACAGACCGCAGAACGTATGGGGTTTTTATTGGCACATTAAGTTAACGGTAAAGGGTCCATTTTGCCTTCAGCCTGTTGATGTATCCCAAATATTTCATGCGCCCGTTGAGTTAATGGTATCGACAAAGTCTTGATGTGATCTTGCTTTGAATCTTGCAAAGTGAGGAGATTGTGCTCTGCACCCGCTGACCGCATGTCTCTGTGCTTGTAGTGCCACAGCTTTAGTTTAATGTGGAAAACTCGTGTATTTTGGTTGTGCACCAAGTGTTTCATGCTGGGACACATTTGGCTGCTTCATATCAGTCCCGTGTTTTGTGAAGGTTTATGTAGAATGCAGTATATTAGTCTGCAACATTCTAATGATCTAATGGCTATAAGTGGAGTTGTTTAAACTTTTTGTCATTTTTACATGAAATTTAAATAAAAACAAAATCTTTTTGTCTGTTTGCAGGGACATCTCTTTGAATCTGAAACTTAATTCAATGTGTCTTTACAGAAAGCGTTAAAAGTACATTAGTTGGTTAAACATCAATTTGCATTTATTGTCTAATCATTGTATTGTATTAAAAAAGTCTGGTATTTGTTGTTTCTTCTATTTTAATCACATGACTCTGAGATGTTTTGTAATTAGACATGTGGTTCTGTTTGAGAAGGGGAAGTTTTTTTCCTCTGTGAGGTTTTAATTCTTTGCATTTGCATTGAAACCCTTTGCCAGACTAGTCAGTTAATGATTACGTGACTGAGTGTAACCTTTAATGGTTTGTTCTTTTTTTGTTTTTCCACAGTGCAATTACTGGATAGTTTCTAACCATTGTTTTTCCCTTCCGTTTCCATATTATTAATTAAACAAAAGTCTGTTCAGAATGCCACAATTTAATTAGCTTTAACCTCGGTTGACCTTGTTTTTTGAAAAAAAAAAACAACAACCAAACATTTACCGTACTCATCCATTTGAACATCTTCACTAAAATAATCTTACAATCATAACCAAAGCTATATATGCTTTTTTTTAATTCGTATATAAGCTTAGGCTAATGACCAAAAAACAAGGAATTTTGCCAATTTTCTCTACCATACAGTGAAAATCATTAATACATTTTTTACTGTAGTTCACGTTTATTTTGATATTACCATATTTCATTTGAGATTTAACTTTGCAGTGGTTTAGTTCAGACTAAAGCTAATATATCAAGAAGGCAAGCTAATCTGTCGATGAAGTAGTAACAAACACGTTGACCCGAGTACCGGTAGATTGTGAAAACCCCTGCATTTGGAAAAGCACAGAATACAGCATGTCACAATTTTCCCTGGAATGTAAAATGAAGGGTCAAATAAGGAGAAAGCAAGCAAACTTCTCAAGTGAGGTTATGTTGGGTGTATCTATTTCTGCTGGCTTTTGAAATCATGCGTCCCCGCTGCTTCAGCGACTGTAATGTAGGATAATTGCTCCACGATTGCAGGATTGGCCAGGCAGAGCGTTTTGATGCCTCCATAACTCCATATGGTGCTCAAATTTAAAGATGCATAGATACGTCTATGATTGAAAAGCAGGTTTGGAGATGTGGAGTTTAACTGCAGAGCCAGGGTCTTGGGTCATTTTTCAGCCGTCTCTTCTGGTTTGAAGCAGAAAGGAGGCCCTTTGCTTGTTTAACGATGATGTCAGCTCAGTGCTGATTTATTGGATGAGGACTGGGAGGGGACTGTTTCATTTATGTGAATGTCAGTCGTGAGTTTCCCAAGAGATTTGTCTTTCCCTTTCTGTTTTTTATGTGAGCACAGCTGGTACTCCTACAAGCATATCGCTGGGAATGGGATAGGAAGGGAAGTTTTGATCTTTTTAACTCACACAAACAGAACATTAAGGCCACAAAGAGTTTCAGTCTTGGGAATTGCAGTTTTTTTTTTCCAACCCTCTGCTGAGACGGTAACGCAATAAAGAAGAGGAATGAAGTGAAGGTTCAGAGCTGATCTTTTGTACACACACACAAAAAAAAATCCTGTGTTTGGTTTAAGGTTGACACATGGCTCTGCCAAATCTCACCCCGCACTTTGCATCATTTGCCTTCTCCTCGTTCATATGGTGCTGGCTCCCATTGTAGGAGGGGTCTGCACTGCAGTTGAACTCTCCTTTTGGGACACACTTGGTGGTTTGTCACTGACCCACGGATCCCTGAGGAGGGGGAAGGGATTGTCTTTAAGCAGGGGTAGGTATGCGTTATGCTTGTGTGTTATGGAGGGTGAGGTTTCAAGAAAGACGTTTGACAAATTTTAGTTTCTGTGAATGTGGGGGAGGTGAGACAAAAAGAGGTGGGAAAAGCTTTCAGCTGTAATTGAAAGGTCACCAAGGGTCAAGCTGCAGCCAAGGATCAAAACATGGCCTGGTTGTCACGTGTATCGAGACAGACAGACCACAAAACTCCTATTTGATTACAGTGTTTTTTATTTGTTTTCGTTGTACCTTTGGGCCATGGAAGTAAAACTCACTTTTACTTATTTTCAGCGGGTCATGTTGAACTCAAAATGCTTTGGTTTTATTAGAGCTGAAATTTCTCCATATATGTTTGGAGGACATATATACAGTAAAGAAAATGAAGCTTAGAACTTCCTTTTTGAGTATTTCTTTATTCAAATCCTCGTGAATCAGGAGCAGAAGAAAAAAAATTCTGTTTAAGCCATCGAAAATACGCTGGGCAAACTACGAGCTCCCAGCTTTGAGCTCTGAGCAACGTAGAGGGGTACAGGGGACGGGGTTGCTCTACGCCAACGGCCCCGCCCACAACTCGGAGGTGAATTTCTAAAGAACCCCTGCTGCTCTGCAGAAACTTTGTCCTAGAAAACAGTACAGGTTTTTTTATTTAGTCTAAAACGCCATAATCGTAATTAAGAGAAAACTGGGAATGATTTTAGATTGTTTATAAGAAGATGACTGGAGTGGGACTTTAAAAATGTCCAAACCTGTTTCAAGTGTCAAGCAGGATCTTTGGAAAGTCTGTAGAAATTACATCTCATTGCATTGACGATCCATTCCAGACTTTTGGTTTATAATATTCCCAGCCTTTTTGTTAGATATTTTAAATTTATGTATTAATAATTTTAAATTATGTTTTGGCTTCTCTTCATTAGTACAAAAAAAGCCTCAAAATGGGAAAATATTGGAATTTGGTTGAGATTTTGTGCTTAGAATATTACTGAAAACCATTGTTCGAAACAATTTATAAACAATTATACACATGATTAACCAAATGAATGGTTCTATTTAAATTACTTATCACTGGTGCAATTTCCTTTCTGCAGGAACCATATCTGACAAGTGGAAACTATTCTGCAGAAGCAAAGATTCGTTATTATTTCATTGCATTATTCAAGCAGTTGGTTGGGACATTGTTACCCTTCATCTTCATTAGGGAAAGTGTTAAATGTGTAGTTGTTTTTTTCCATGCGGTCCAGGGCAGGAAATGGTCTATTGTGTTAGAAGGGAAGTACAAATGGCAGGAGTCCAGAATTCTGTGGCAGACTCTTTGGCTGGCTTGTGGATTTGGAGGCCAAGCATCTGTCACTAACACTAAACCCAGTCAATGAGCAGACTGGATTTTAGATAGGTGTGTATATACCTCTACTGTGTTTCACTTGTGTTAGTCATTTTCTGTCATTGTGGGTTAGACTTGATGCACTCAGGACTGCATAAGCTGCACACTCACCGAGCTTGATGTGTTTTTGTAGAGGTGACTCTGAAAGTTCACCTCAGCGACAGCAGCACTCACCAGCCCCTGCTTGGCGCCGCCATACAGCTCTTTGCCAACAACACTCCTGTAACCTTGGACACATCAGCAGCTGATGGAAACGCCTACTTGCGCTTCTCCTTCCGCCTTGGGACTCCGCTGGTTGTCACCGCAACCAAGCCAGGATATGTGCCAAACTCTGTTCCCTGGACTCCCTCTAAATTACCTGGTAGGTCCATGTGTCTGAGAGTTTTGAGAGAAATGAAATAACAGACACATTTCCATTCAGTTCAGCCACATTTAAGAGGAGAGAGTGTCCCCAAATTATTTATTTAAAATCTGTTCATTTGTGTGTTTGCAGTTTGTGTCAGGTGTGGGAGCTAATGACGAGTGGAGTGCTCCATTACTAATTTATTGCAGTAGATGCCAAAACCCAGTGAGGGGGCTGCTTAATCTTTGCTTCACTAACACACACACACACTTCTAGACAAAATACCCCCCAAGAGCCTGCAGGATAGCATGTGTGTTGCAGGAGGGAGGTGGATTTGAAGGTTAGATTATTTTTTAAGCCAAAGAAACGGCGGCCAATTGGATTATCACGCTTACCAGCTCTGAACAATGAAGGAGTGAAAGCAGGAAGGAAGGAGAGAAGAAAGGAGTGCAGTTTGCTGGGTCAGACTTCTGTCCCACACAGCAGACAGGATAAAAGCAGGTCTATTAAACATGTAAAAAGATGCTTTAATGACCTGTTACAACTGATAGGGATCAGCAGAGTGCTTAGGTAGTCTGCTATTTGTTTCTAGGCTTACAGTGTGTCCATTACTAAAGCGTGCACTCTGTGTTTTTTTTTTCCTTCTTCCAGTGTTTTCCTCTATTAGTTTGGATCTTCTTCCAGAAAGAGCTGCTACTCTGATGGTCTATGAAGATGTTGTGGAGATTGTGTCAGGTCTACAAGGTATGCCTACAACAGTTTCAAATTTGTCTTTAAACAGATGTGGACAAAATTGCTGGTACCCATGAAAAAAACAACAACACAGCGATCACTTGAAAAAAAAAAAAACCTAAAAAATCTAATAGGAAAAAATATAAAAATCAGATTTTACCTGTGATTTTTGCTTTACAGAATCATAAAAAAATGAAATAATGGTATGAGCTAAAGAGATGGGATCCAGAGAAAAGATTAAAATAATGAGCGTAGAGACATGTTAAGCTTCAGACATCATTCTATGTCTTTAAACTTGTGATTTATCAGTCTGCTTATTAAAAAAAGAGGCAATAATTCCTCTTGAACTGTTGTTAGATATCATGATGTTAACCACACTGACTGAAGACCACAGAAAACAGAATTTTAAATCCACAACTACCCTGCATGTGGCAAATATTGATGAAAAATTAAAAGACAGAAGATACATTTCATAAAAGTCGCACTCCGATCATCTTTTGATCAATTTGCAAATCGTTCCTATTGTCCTTTTAATTATGTTTGTGCTAGTTTTAGCCAAAAACATAAACTTGTGTCATTTTCTAAGACATAATTTCTTGGCAGGAGTACACTAAAAATTTGCCTCTGAGTTGTGGGTGGGACTGATGGGTCAGATCAATGCCGCCATTCTCCTACCCATAACTTATTGTTCTGTTTAGATGCTCTCCTGCTAGCTTACAGCCCCACACACCCAACCTAACATTACCTGTACAACAAAAATGGCGAGAAATATTTGAGCTAGATGCCAGCTCAGACGAGGAAAACAAAGACGTACATGGATCTATTAGTTTACAAGTGGATGCATCAGAATGGAGCAGAGAAAGGGGGCTTGTGGCCTGCCCATTAGATTTTCTATGTAACAAATGCAATCTTTTTCAATCAGCATTTTTTCTTCTGCTCCTGATTCACAACGATTTGTATGAAGAAAAACTTAGAAATGCAAATTTGAGCTTAATTTTCTTTATATATCCTTCTTTGTCCTCCATCATCAGAGAAATGCCACAAGAACATGTTATAAACACAATTTCTATCGGAGTGGGTCTATAAAAGAAAACACAGGTAAACGATGTACATCAGCCAGATCAGAACATCTGTTTCTGTTTGAGTGGATATCATAAAAAGTTTAAACACAAGAGCAATTAAAAAACATCAATATATGTATGTCATCATAGTATTTATTAAAGGAGGCTGTCTGATTTTGTGATCAGAAATGTATTATTTTATTTACATTTTGTTTATTTTCACTTCTGCTTTCAATAAAAACCTGAAAATAAAACCTATAAGGTACTTAAAATGTTTTATTTTTTTAATAATTGTTAGGTAGCATCTGGTAAACCTGATGGAAGCACATCAAACAATATCAATCGTGACTGTATCTGTGTGTCATCGTCTTTGTTGAGCTGTAATTACATTAGATACGACTGTCCAACTCATGTTAATCAGCAACGTTTCTTTGTCCTCTGGATCTTTGTTGGTTTTTTTTTACCAACAAAGGGGAAATTTAGCATGTCGGCTATCGTGTCAGCCCGTAAAACCTTCAGAAATTTACGGCAGCCTACATTAACATAGAAACCTCTTGAGTCCACGCTGCCCAGAGCACGTGTTGGACCACAGCAGAGCATAATACAGTCCCTGTGTCTGACACACTCTGCTTTCAGAGCGCTGTGTGACCTTAAACCCCTCCCGGGGTATAATAAACCCTGCCCCGTGGCAGATTTCAAGATAATAAAAGACTGAAGGGGGGTAAAAGTGGAGAGAGAGTAGGGCATGCTGGGAAGTGGGGTGGTGGGTGGAGCATTGGGGGGGGGGGTATAGAAATGAGGGGGGGGTGGGCTCACCAACGTCCAACAGAAGGAGGAACAGATGAGGTGAGGAAAAAGGAGGAGTTGAGGAAGGGAACACGCAAAAGTACAGCAACAGTCATTTCCCATTTACCAAAAAAACAGGCACTGAAGGGAAATAACGTCCACACCTCAATTTCCAGAGCAGACTTCATAAAAAAGGCCTCCATGATCTGTTAAAAACACTCGCAGCACTTAAAGTCAGCCGGCTCGCCATCGAGGAATGTGTGCTCGACATACAGTCAGACCACAGTGACATCACCTTGCGGAGACTGGCTACATGCAGTTTTTTAGTTAGTATTATTCTTTTCATGTATATATAATGAGGAGAGAAAGTTGGTACGAAATCAAGCACTGAGAAGTGAAAAAGGAAACTGAAATGCAGCAAGATATCATACAGGTTAAAAGAAATGTGGAGCAAAGCATTACGTTTACTTTATTGATCCAGAGATATTTCCATTAAGTCTAATTGATTGTAAAAAGCATTTGCTGAGGACAAGGTATGCAAAACAACTTTGGAAAAAAAGGTGGGAATTATGGATCGTTAACTGGATGAAAAAAACTCCACTGACATGGACTAAAACTCTTAAAATTATTCATGCATTTCATGTTTTGTTTTCTCAAATTTACCTCAACATTTTTAAACCTTTTTAAAAGAATGGCTATTTTTTTCAATTATTTATAGAATTTTGGTAAAATAAAAGAAAAGGTAGTGAGAAATTTTTTCATCTGTTGATCTTTTGCTTCACAGTTTATGTAACCTGATCTGTGAGGGGCAGTGGAATCATATGCAAAATGGATGAGATGGATCCTTAGGATTTACCAGTTTAAAAGTATATAATGGTCTAGAACACACGTGTCAAACTCAAGGCCCGCGGGCCAAATGTGACCCGCCATGTGATTTTATGCAAGAGCATGAAAGTTTTTAATTTCTTAAAATAAAAGTTGGTGTGTATTTATTCAAATCTTGGGGTAATAGGACTTGAAATATTGGATTGGCCAACTATACATTAGGACTTAAATACTGTCCATATAACCTAACCTGACAGAATCAAATGTAAAAGGATTTATGCTAGAGTTACAAGCAAACATGTTTTTTCTAAGCAATTGTAATTGTCAATTTAAAAAGTTATAATTAAATAAATAAGTGAGTTATTGAACATTAAGGAGTACTTACGTTTATTTTTCATTACATTAAGTTACATGTATAAGTTATAATCTGGCCCTTTGAGGACAGCCACTATGCTGATGTAGCCCTCAGTGAAAATGAGTTTTACACCCCTGGTCTAGAAAGTAACACAAAAACACATTTTTTCAGTCTCTTCTGTTGTTTTTTATTGGATAATGATTACCTTAAATTTGTACAATTCCTTTGCCTTATAGAAACAGGATTGTTTGGATTAATTTTCATTTCTTGGATATATTTGAGCTTACTTTAGTCTAATATAGATGTTTCTGTTCTGACATGTTTTTCCATGGCTCTCAAAGGGGTAAAAGGTCAGCCAGGAGTTCATTTCCAGCGCAGAGCCCTTAGTCTTGCTTCCAACACTTCCTATGCAAACCTGACGGCCCTCTTCACTTTGGCGAGCTCCCCCTCACAAATCCAATATTTTCCCTACCTGCAAACCTTTGGCAGCAACCTCACAGGTAAGAACTGAACCTGAAATCTCGGTTGGTTAAGAAAGATTTGGCGTTGGTGACGGGGAAGACATTTACAGGGAAGAGGGAGGGACGTAATGAAAGACACTACCCCGAGAGGCCTTTCCGTCTGATCTGCTGAAACACAATAGCCTCCTGTGTGTGTTCTGTCCCAACACAACCCTCATCAATGAAGGCTTTCAAAAATCCATTTTATTTCTCCCTCAGCTTCAATTTCTGCCCAACGTTCACCTTGTTTTCCCATTACTCAAACCGTCTCCCTCGAGGCAGCGCTTGCATATTTGTGCTTTGTAGAGATGAAGTGTTTTCCCACTTCAGCGTCCGGGTCGCTGTACCCCCCTCCTGCTGCCACGTTTCCTGTCTGTCTTTTGTCTTTCTTCCTGCCCGTCTTTCCCTGACAGCTCTCCTTTAAATCTCCAATCCCACCCACCCTTACACACCTTAATCCCTCTCCCTTTCATTTCTGCTGCGGTTTTCTAACGCTCTCCTGCCTGCTCTCTCACAGGCACAGAGAAGAAGTTGGAACTGACTCCCGTTGCAGCCATTTCTGTTCACCTGTTGGCCAGCGATGGAGCGGAGCTACAGGTGAACGGGCCAATCACAGTTTCCCTGCCCCTGCCAAGTGACAGCACCCTCAAAGAAAATGATCACATCCCCGCATGGAGATTTGACCCTCGTTTAGGTATGTACTAATGGAAATGCACAACTTTCTATGAATGAGTGTTTATCATTGGGTAGAAAATAACAAATGATTCTGAACTGTTAAAAAACTTGGTCTTCGATCTAGGTTTATTTAATGTGTGTTAGAAATATGTGATATTAGAAGTAAATAATTAGCAAAAGTATTACTACAAACCACATGCCTCAACTTACTGTGTGATAAATAACATTATTCATACAATAAGCAGCATAATCACAATAATCTGCAAATCTAAGTGCTGATACACATCACAAGTTTGGACTTCAAAAATATAATCACTTGTGGGTCAGTTATACCTTCAGCTCAACTAAACGGTGAGCATTCTGCGAGGATGTTTTGAGAGACAAGAGGTGCCTCAGCTCCCTCTGGACTCCCTGATTTATGTCTGCTATTTTAACCCTGTATGCCAAACATCCAACTGCGCGACACACCCAGTTCCTCTCGGAAAAGCTGCTAGAAAGACGGTGGGTCAGCAAACCAAACGCTCTTTTGCTTCCCCACTTGTCCCCGATTTCCTGCTGTGTCATTTTTGAGCTCTTGCCATTGCAGACAGGAATTTTAATGAAGGTCTTCTGATGAAACAAAATGTTCTGCTTTGTTTGGAATTTTTATTTTGAGCAAAGTACACATCTTTTCACCTCTAATGGGATAGCTCTTAAACTCTGTTATAAGGGGCTTTAGAAATATCCTAAAAAGTCTTATTAAAGGAAACCTTCAAAAACCTCTAGAAACCCTGTGGGAGTTTTTTAGGAAGTCGTACAAGCTCCCATTGACACATTACGACACACTGCTGCATATTGGTGTGGTGACTAATCTTTTGGCTCACAATGTGCAGCATTAGCAATTATCTGGAGTTGAGTTCAACTATTTTACCTTTTTTTCCCCTTGTTTTTAGGTTTCTCACTATTTATTACGTGACGGACAAAAGCAGCATTTTAAGTAAAGAGTGAACTGAAGCAGCAAACTTAAGCATCACTAGAAACAAGGAACTCAATTTGAATTAAGAGCTTCACAGAACGGAGGGAAAATCCACCAGAATGTATTTTTGCCTCCAGTCCTACGAGTCGGTTTTCCTTTCTGCTTTTCTTATTATTTTTTGTCTTTTTCTAGTAAACAGCCGCATGATGTCATTCCCTACATGTTGAGACGCAGTGTAGCTTGAACGCGAGACAAAAGATTTATTATACAAACATTGCAGGACGTGTTATATGTAAAAATAATAAATAACTTGGCGAACTTTCTTAGTAACAGGCCTCATATTCCCTCAAGCAACGCCTATCATTCAGTGTGTCATTGTTGTCATTTTGTCACGTTGGTAGATGTTTGAAAAATAATCCACAGGATATCAAAAAATCGTGCTGTAAACTCAGAAATGAGCAAAGAGGGGATACACCTGTAAGGCTGAATAGTCTCAGACTATATCAGCATCATAAACTTAGGAAAATGGCTTTGAGAAAACTAGGAACACACACTTTTGCCCCGAACACGGCCTGCATTAGTGAATAGTTCCAAAGCAGAAGTCCCAACCTCTTCAAGCTTCATCTCTTGTTCCCAAGCAACAGATCAAATAAGTAGCACAACAGAAGGCCTTAACTCCTAATTTATTTGCCTTTGAACTGTTAACTGTTTAAAAGCACAAGTGTGGTTGTGCTTGAGTCCAGCTGAGAATAATAAATCTGGCCTCTTTAGAAGAATATTCTGTTTTGCCTTCGCAGAATAGAGGCAGTTTTGGTTCCAAACAATGTGCACATGGACGACACACAGAAAAAACCTGTTTCTCTAGTATAACTGACAATCACTTGTCTTTTTGGATGGCATAAGCGTGGAGCAGCACCATGTCGGTCACAAATAAACCCCAAGCTCACCTGCAGTTTGACTGTGATTCACAAACAAGACACGCCTTCATCCTGAGGGATGCAAATACTCACATGATGAACTGACTATGACCTGTCATGCTCGTCGTGTTGATTTAGCATGAAAGGGTAGAAAGGGAGAAGTGATATATACCGTACATATATATGGGCCTTATTGACATTCAGAATGTTTGCACAACTTCAGAAGTTTTGAGTTTTCCGCTGCTGTATTGTCAGGAAGCGTGGGAACGGGGCCTTTACATGTCCTTATTAATAACAGGTCACTCCAACAGTGAGCGGAGTCCCCTGTGGACAGGATTCAAACAGGACTCCGGTGATTCCAGGCAGGACTGGGCAAAGGCCTGAGTGTGTGAGGGAGATGCTGAGTCACACAGCCTCTTTCATTTATTTTGCTTCTCTTCTCTCTTTTCTCTTATCTCTCATTCCATTTCTCATCTATGTTCGGTCTTGTTTGCCATGCTTAAAATCTGTTTTTAGGTATTTCCTTTTTAAAAATCCTCATCGCTTGTCTCTGTTTTTAGTGTTGATGCAAATTCCTGACTTCTCGCACAAATTTGCATAAGCATAAAAGCAGATTAGCATGTTAGCCCTGTGACCCAGAAGATCAAAAGGGGTTTCTCTCTGGTTTACTGTGAGTTTATCAATCAGTGGCTTTGTAGAGGATTTTTTTTGTACCAACAGTATTAAAATAGTTGTTGTGCTCAGTGGTTTGCTTTAGAAAGCCTCTTTATTTTTGCTTATATGGTGCCCCCTTGTGGTTGGTTTTAGTACTGTCAAGCTATTTTCTGGTTCCTTCAGACTGTGCTGTTTTTCTTTTTGAGTTATCATAGCATCTTTATGCCCTAAGATGAAAACAAACAAACAATTGAAGGGGCGACCCATTTAGTATTCTGAGATAGCAATCAGAATATCAACATGGAGTGGTGTGAGCCAAAATGTTTTTCCACCTTAGAGAAAATGTGAAGATGAAAGTTTATTATGAATGCACAAGTCACATCAGTCCAAGTGGCACTTCTTTGTCCACACTCAACCAGGTGGAGTCTGTTCAGAGTATCTGCATGTGATGAAGTTGTTGGTTTGGTGCTAGCGCACTTTGTGAAGCTATTTCTGACACAGAAATCAATGGGATATTTAAGCTCTGTGATCGTGTGTTCGTGCAGGCGCCTGGATTAAGAGCAGCTGGGGTCACGTGCAGAGGGAGGGGAACCAGCTCACTTTGACCTACATTGCTCCTCAGCTGGGGTATTGGGTGGCTGCCATGTCCCCTCTGCACTCAGGTGAGAGGCTACTGGGTAAACATGACAGAAACATGTCTTCACATGACATTTTTCACGATGAGTCAACCCTTTTTCATCAAATCTTCAGAAAACTATCGTAATTTAATGGGTTTGATTTTGCTAAACGCATATGGCATTAAAAGGTTTTTCTTTCCTGTGGATAATTCCCCACAGGTCCAATGGTTGCGAAAGACATCAGTACATACCACACGGTTTTCCTGCTGGCCATACTGGGAGGCATGGCCCTCATCCTCCTCTGTTTGCTCTGCCTTCTGCTGTATTACTGCAGGTCTGTGTCATTCACAATTTGTTAAGTATTTGTGTATTTTTTTAATAAAAGCTGTCCCATAAAACAGGCTAAAACATGTACAAAGAAAGAACTTTGGTATAAATCTGGTCTCTTTAGGGCAGTGGTCTCCAACCCTGTTCCTCTTGAGCTACTGCCCAGCTTGTTCTGCAGCTAACCCTGTTTCAGTAATTATTAGACATCTGGATCAGTTGTGTTCAGTCAATTAGAAACTGGCCTCACTCAGTCCAGCTGATCAGGAATGACTGAAGCGGGGTTAGCTGCAAAACAAACAAACAGGACAGTGCCACAGGGGAGTGGCTCATGACGAACAGAGTTGGAGATGCCTGCTTTAGGGGTTAACTGCAACTTGTTGTCAAAACCCCAACATGGTTTTAAATCTCAATAATGCTTAATATTGATATTTGTTGTCGTTGACCAGACGTCGTTGTTTGAAGCCAAGAGGGTCCCATCGCAAGATTACGCTGTCCTCTGGTCTGGACAGCAGTAAGAAGGATCAAGCCACCTCCATGTCTCACATGAACCTCATCAGCAATGAGGTTAGCTGTACTGTGACCAAAAAAAAATTACTTTTGAAGTATTTTGAATAATATTTTCCCTTGTTTTGTTTAGCTGAGTGTAGGTTACTTTAATGTATACGTTTTTCTCACATTCAGGTGCAACTGGAACTGGTTTCAACCGCCACTGAACCTGACATGACCACGCCAATGCTGAAGCCTTCGCCACTGGAGCATCAGGACAATCAGCGTCATCACAGTCTGATCCAGCACAGCAAACAGAGCCGTTCGTCTCTCGGAAACCACAGCCTTCACGGTTCTTCGCTTGGCAACCTGACACCCCGCAGCAGAGACTATCGTCAGTCTGCAGAGACATTCCAGTTGAAGGCCGCTCTGTTGTCTGGGACGGAAAGGAGTTACCGTCAATCCTACACCTCTGTCTGCTCATCCAGCAACCAGATTTCAGAGGCCCTGTCATCATGCAATCCCGCTCAGGCTTCTGTCACGCAACTGAGCAGCATTGGGATTATTGATTGCATCTCTCCGTCCTCTCCTCCTCATTCCCCCTGCAGGGGGGAAGGGGGTGACTGCAGGGCCCCCGACTATCTTCTCTCCCGCTCTGTTGATCACTTGGAGCGTCCCAACCCACAGCTGCTCTCTCGGCCGGGCCAGCTGCTGTGCTGCGGTTCTGTAGATCTGCTGAGTGGAGGAGAAGGCTACTCGAGAGTGCGCCCCACTCTGGTCATCCCTGCACACTACATGCGACTTCCCGGGGAGCACCCTCTGTCTGGCCAGGCGTTGCTCCTGCAGGCTGACCAGCAGAGTGATTTAGAGACCATCCAGGCCGAGCTGAACGCCCAGCAACCCCGGGGGCAAACCCCCACTGACTGCTCCCCAGTTTCCACCAGTCAGAGTGACGGAGAAAATCTGGGTTTGTCAGAGTCTCTGTCTATCCCGTCAGCGCTCGGAGAAACAGCTCTGGTGGAAATTAACAGAGAAGACACTTTGCTGGCTGAGAAGACACTGATGGAGCTGAGAGGAGGGAAACCTCTGCCTCACCCTCGAGCTTGGTTCGTCTCGCTCGACGGACGCTCCAACGCTCATATACGCCACTCATACATTGACCTCCAGCGGGCAGGATGCTACAATAACTCACAACCCTCAGAAGGTCAGCAGGACGGCAGCAGCAGTCGGCATGGCAGTGGGAACGATGCCAGCCTGGACTCTGGTGTGGACCTAAATGAGCACAGAGGGGGGCGGAGGGGCAGGGATGCAGGAAAAGAGATGGAGACGGAAAGATCCAAGGGTGCAGCAGCAGCTAAAACCTACACCCAACTGGTATATGTGGATGATCTGGAGGGGGGTGGACACGAGGAGAAGTGCAGTCCCAAAAATAGCAAAGCAGAACCTTCACTGTCAGACGGAGCAGAAGGCAACGGAGGGGAAACGGAGCAGAGGAGTGTGGAGATCCAAAAAGCTGAAGAGTTACAAATCCAAGAGGAAGCCCCCTCACTGTCCCCAGTGTCCCCCTCCTCCCCCCCTCCCCTCCCAACCCCAGAGGGAGTGACATTCAGGACTGATCATGCACTGCTGTCCGTCTCCCCGGATGATGATGCAGCACATGAAGATGGAGAGGAGGAGAGGAAAAGCCCCTGGCAGAGAAGGGAGGAGCGCCCCCTGCTGGCCTTCAACATGAAATGACCATTGCCAACAGTCTGGCCGGCTCTAAAAGACCTTTTGGGTGCTTTTTTAAAATATGTTTAAAACATACAATCAGTTATCATTCTGTGCACAAGGAAAATTCTAAATTCCGCCCAATCGTGTATAGTTTGATAATTAGCAGCTTTTAAATACAAAGTAGATATAAGGGAGAAACTAATAATAAAACTGAAGGATTAGAATGACACGTGGTTATGTTTACCAACAAGTGGCTTAAAACGTCACCTGTATTTAGTAAACTGTCCGTTCTCCCAACTGCTCATCTCTTTAGTTCAGGTAAATTCAGAATGACAAAACCTAATCTGTCTGCCATCCCGCTTTCTCAATTACATGAAGGAAATAATCTGTTTAAAGTAGCACTAAACAAAACTATTTTAGCACTGGGATCTGGAACTGTTGAGGATCCTTTTGAGAACTTCAAAGTACAGTTTTGAAATGACCACTGTTTTTTTATGCCTTAGCTGTATGACGTGACACGTTGCCGGGGCAAGCCAAACGGTCTCGGGAGTTTCCACATTATATGCACAAAGATGTATGCCTTTTTTAAATATGAAACAAAAAGCCTTGCAATCAGATAGAAATCGTTTGATGGGTGGTTCTGTGGAGCTTTGACCAAAGGAACCCTTTTTTTTCTTCAGCCATATTGGCCTGAATCCACTGACAGAACCCAGGAATTTAATAGTTTAACCATTGTGATTTTTTTATTTTTATTGTTTAACGGTTGTGGATAAAATACGTCCCAAAAAAGAGCAGAAAATGCTTCTCTTTTTTAGGAACGTTGAGAATTTTTTTGTATGTTCCAGCACTACAGCGAGATCAGTCTTGATGCAAAGGGCGATTTCTCCTCCAGTTGAAAACAGCGGGCCCTGCAGGTGCATGTATGTACTGCAGGAGGGGAGGAGGTTTTTGCTTCATAATTAAACCACTACTTTTTTTAATTCCTTAACCAAATGATGTGACCTATAACACTAAGCTGGTGAGCAAGGATGTATTACCACTACACCACTGTAGTCCCAGAAACAAAGGTTTGATGATAGGAAGGGGATACAACTGTTGAACCACTGACATGCATATTTTTGCTCTATGCATCACTTTCTTAACAGCTGCTTGAGAAGCCTTCTTTTTGTAAATATAAACCACCTTGATTTTCATTGCCAACATGAAGTATTTTACGTAAAAATTGCTATTTTTTATTTCTTTAACCTCGTTGATGGATTTTATTTCATGTCTAGTTCTGCGTAAAAGCTGCAACACGCCTATCTTCACATTGATTTTGGAAAAACACCAGTTTGCTGTGTCTCACCTTTTTGTCTGACCACACCCCCACGATCCAAGTGCCTTTGAACAATGTTATTCTGCAAGGCGTGTGTTGGACACACCACCTTGTGTTTTTTTTTTTTTTTGTTTTTTTACATTTTTTGGGTTGTTTTCTCGTCCTGTCTCTCTTCTCTACCTCAGCCTTCACTTTCTCTCCTGCTTGTGAAAGAGAGCATGCAGTACGTTTTCCTCCTAGCTAGTATATTTCAAAGCTACATCGCAGGATTTGTCAGGAACAGCCTACCCAACTGCTGCAACCATAAACTCTACTGGAGTCTACAAGATGCTGGTGTTTTAGAAACGGGGATTGAGGGTTTTTTTAGGGTCGCACATCAAAAGGAGAAGCTATGACTTCACTGAACTTTCTTATTCTTTGTTTTTTTGGGAGGATGAATGTTTTTCATAAATGTGTTTGTAGTATTGGGAGTGTCCATCTGCTGCTGAATGAGGTTACTTGGGATATGGTCAACATGAATTGAATCAACATTTGTGTAGTCCCTCCAGTCACGTTTGTGTAGTCCCTCCAGTCACGTCGCAGAGAGTTTTTAGTTCTTTTCCTGCCCCCGTCTGAATTGTTGACAGGTTTCCGTCTCTTGGTATCACCCAGCAGCCTCAAATTACGGGATAAAGTAGAGATCCGTTATCCAGAGTGAGTGTAAATTGGCTTCTTGCATTATATTTGAAACGTATTATTCCAAATAAACACCTAAAGGAGAACTATTTGTGTACTTTCGTGTGTAAACTCCTCTAGCAGACGTCCTTAACTGGACATAATCTAACAACTTTTCAAGATAGATAACATTGTGATATAAAATTAAACAACTAATAGCATCAAAATGTTGTTTTTCTGTAAATGTAGCTAAATTTTCCTTAAGATAGAAATCCGTCCTGCTGTCTGTTTAATGGTGTAATATGGGGGGAATTTTACAGTTCTGGGCTGCAGCACACTGCTTTCATTATGACTATATCATCTGACTATATGGCTGCACATCAAAGATTTAGTCACAGAGCAAATGGGACTAAAGCTTCAGTCACACATAACAGGTTTTTACTCTGCAGGCTCCCAAATACAATCCAGATAATACACAAAACAAACACAAGTTTTCATTGTTTTCACTACTTATTAGTTTAATATGTGTACATACCAGCATGTAGTGCAGGCCTAAACAACAAACCGTGCAGTTAGTTCACCGTGTGGTAATAGAGGTTCAGAACTGGGATGCCCAGGAAAACAAGCTTCAAGAGAGGTAGTAGTCCTGACACCACACTAAGTCAACTGGTTAAAAAAAAAAACATACTTGCTGTAGAGCTCGGTGAAGTCTGCAGATTTAATTCAAGGTGCAAACTATCAGACTTCAGAACTCCATCCTCAGATTCAGTTTCCAAAATGTCAATTTTCTCACTTGCATCTTTTTCACCTGCAAGATAAACTATCTAAATCAACCATACATAGGCTGCATGGTGGTGTAGTGGTTAGCACGCTCACTTCACGGCAAGAAGATCCTGATTCAAAACCCTGCTGGGAAGCTGGGACCCTTCTGTGTGGAGTTGGCATGTTCTCGTCGTGCATGTGTAGGTTTTCTCCAGGCAATCTGGATTCCTCCCACTGCTTAAAAAAATGCTTCATAGGTTTAATGGGGATTCTTAAATGTCTTGTTAGTGGCCATCTGATGACCAGGATAAGTATCAGACATGTACAACACCTTCAGCTGACTGTAGCTGGATAGGCTCCAGCATCTCTGTGACGCTGCAATGGGAATCAGAAGTGGTAAATGGCGTATATAAAGCGCTTATCAGTCACAGTACCATTCACACAGTGATGGTGGCTCTGCTCCCAAACACTGGCATCAGCCTATAACCACCAGGAGCAAATGTAGATTTAATGTCTTGTCCAAGGTCACTTCAGAAATTCAGAAGCCATCTGCTCTACTTCTGCACCACAGCCACCCCAGGAGACGTGGACAATGAACGGATGGAATGAGGAGAGTATGAGTAATTTTCTCTTGCCTACAAAAATCTATAACAGCCATGAATACCTAAATCCGCAGCAGAAACCATTGCAACCAGGATTGCATTGGTAAGCAATGATAAAAAAATTAACATTAAATTCATGCTTCCTTGGGGATGTTTACAAAAAGCAGCTTTCATTGGTTTCCTTTTTCAGTACACTGAAAGGAAAATATTTGAACAATTTAAATAATATTGTCACTCTGTTGGTGAGAGGCAAAAAAAAGGTTTTTAAAATGTTTATGTAGGCATGATTATTTATTATTAAAAGAATACGCCATTACATGTAAAAGTAGGAAGTAATCCTCTAGAATACTACTTGGTAACTAGTTTCTTTTGGAAAAACAATTAAGAGTTTTCTTTATTTGTCTTTCTTTGACATGTATTGTAAAATTATAAACAAACAAATAAAAATCATCAAAAGTAACTTTTTATTTTAATTTACTTGTTTTAACTGGATAAAAAGTCATTCAATATAAAACTTATTTTACTAAAGTAACCTAGAAAACTGCAACAGTGCATCCTAGTTATAAGAAATTAACATACGTTTTATTCAAAAAAATTAAATAAAAACTACTTTACTTTTTTTAAAGAATAAAAACATTTTTAATCGTTTTTAATTTTGGCCAGAGAACATTTTTGAGTTTTTTACATAAAACATTTCCATGGCTGAAAACTTGTTTGCCTAATTTTTCCCTATAGGGGGCGCCAACTCCTTCGACATTTTCTTTGTGTTTTCATCTCTCGCCCATTTCCCGGGAGCTCTTAATTTAACGTTGCCTGTTTTAAATAAACTGTTTCATGATGGCGGAAGACAGTGAATCCGCAGCCAGTCAACAGAGCCTGGAGTTGGACGACCAGGATACTTGCGGGATAGACGGAGACAACGAGGAAGAGAATGAACATATGCAGGGGTGAGGGGTGGCCTGTCCTGTCCGACTGTGAAACGCAATAATGTTTTTTTTCCCCCTGCCAGTTTGTGAGTGGCTAGCACAGTTAGCTTGCTAATGTTAGCAGACGCAAATGTCGTAAAGCTGGTAAAACGTAGAAAATGTATAGCGAATGCTTTTCCTTTGTAGTATGTTGTGCGTTTTGGCGTCCCCCCCTACAGTTGCTGTCCCAACTGAACGGCATGACCGCCATTCATGAGGACGAACCGTTAGTTAGCCCGCACGAAGTAGCTCAGCTGTCATTCGTTGCTATGGAAGTGAACGTTAGCTCCGCGTGCGCGTGAGTCCTGCGAAGTCAGCCTCCGTTCACTGATGCTCTGCGGCTCCATCCTCATTTATATCCACAGCAGTCCGGGAGGAGAGCTGGGGGCCAAGAGGAAGAAAAAGAAGCAAAAGAGGAAGAAAGAGAAGCCGAGTTCCGGGGGAACCAAGTCTGATTCTGCCTCTGACTCCCAGGAGATCAAGGTGTGATGCTGATACAAGAACATTTGCACACATTTCTTATAATATACATAAACAAAACACCTCAAGTGAAACGCGTTTGCGACATTTGAAATGAACTTCCTACTTTATGCTTTCAACTTATACTTTATTATAAGGAAATCCCGTTCTTGACATGTTTTAACATGTAGAACTTTGAATTTTGCTATAAAGACCCAAGTTAAATGAAAATTGTGTTTTATGTTGTTTTGTCCTCTATCATGTTGTTTTTAACATGATGGAGGACATTTATGAAAAGAATTAAGCGTAAAATTGTATTTCCTAGTCTTTCTTTGTTCAAACCGTTTTAAATCATGAGCAGACGAAAGAAAAAGGCTGTTGAAAAGGCAGGCCACAAGCTCAATGCTCTGCTCTATTCTGATGCATCCACTTGTAGACAAATAGATCCATGTGCGTCTTCATTTTCCTCGTCTGAACTGGGATCCTGCTAGGTGACTCCAGAATCGATCACCAATTTTGTTGCACTGGTAAGGTTAGGTTGGGGTTGTTAGGGGCTGTAAGCTGGTGTAAACAAATGGATGATGGGAAGTGTGGTAAACATCTCACGGTGATGAACATAAAACGACAGTTTTTTTTTCAATTTTTGACGAAAAAAGGCCTAATCATGATTAAAAGAGCAGTGGGAACACTTTTAAGAAAGATCAAAAGATGATCGGAGTGGGCTTTAAATATTTGGTGTGCCTTCAAGGATGCAAAAAAATTTTTTTTTTTACTGTAAATACATCATATTGCACAATGTGTGATATAAGAATTTAATTGCACCTTCATGGGCGAGTTTATATTTAAGAGGAAGTTTATTGCAACATCCTTGGTACTGCAGTAAATGTAATACATTTGCAGAGTTATTCAGCAATAATTTGGGAGCTGGTTTAGCTCGTGCTGGTTTGCGGCGCCTTCCGTCCGTGAAACCAGGGTTCGACTCCGGGCTGCTCCCTTTTCCCTTCTCTACCTCTGTGCCGGTTCCAAGCCCAGTTTGAGAAGGTTGCGTCAGGAAGGGCATCCGCCGTAAAACATTGCCAAGTTTACCATGCGACTTGTTCGCTGTGGCGACCCCTGATGGGAGAAGCCAAAAGAGGAAGAAGAAGATTTAGCAATAGTTTGAACTTCTGTCGGGTTTTTTGTAACTATGTTAAACTTTGTGTTTTGCTTATGCTTTCATATATATGTATTTAATGAAGTGCGGGAACTCACTCTTGGGGAAATGGCATCATGCTGTCATTACAACACACTGCAAATCTGTTTCCTTTTTGCTGTTAGAACCCTGGTTTGCCCATTCAGAAGCTGCAGGACATTCAAAGAGCCATGGAACTGCTTTCCTGCCAAGGACCAGCGAAGAGTATCGATGAAGCAGCCAAGCACAAGTACCAGTTTTGGGACACCCAGCCTGTCCCGAAGTTAAGTAAGTACCAAAATAAAAAAGACACATTTAATGTGTTCTGGACATTTTAGACATGTGTACAAAACTAGATCTGTCTCCACTAATGATCAATTTTCCTTAACAGTATGTTTTTCAAACCAGTAACATTTATTCAATTAAATACACATATCTGCTAACAATACACGAACCTTGCTACTTTAAGTTTGAATTAAATTTGATCATTCATAGGAGGATACACACTGTGGATCAACTTAGTTGAACTCTTTAAAGTCCCAGTCAGATCATCTTTTGATTGTTCCCAATGGTCTTTTAATTCTGATTATGCTTAGCCTGCGTCGTTTTCTACAACATAGTGTCTGCAGAACAGAAATTAACCTCTTACAGCGGAGTAAGCCTGCCCCCATTTTCCGTCATCCATCCGTTTACACTCTCTCCAGCTAGTTCACAGGCCCTCACAACCCATACCTAACATTAGTGGTGTAACAAAAATGGTGAGCAATATCAGAGCTATCCAGCCGTACAGTTTTAAGCCAGACACCAGACGAAGAAAAAGAAGACGTGCATGGATCTATTAGTCTACAAGTGAATGGATCAGAATGGAGCAGAGCAAGGAGCTTGTGGCCCGTCTATTGTAGCTTCTTAGTCACAAGTACAAGCTTTTTCAGACGGCACTTTAATGTCTGCTGCTGATTCACAACGATTTGAATAATAATACTTAGAAATCCTTTTTTAAGGGTAATGTTTTAAATATATTTCCTACATTATGAGAAAAATGTCACTAGAACATAATACAAACAGAATTTTCACTGGAGTGCGTCTTTGACAAACCAAAAAAAAAAAAAAATTGAAGCATTTTTTCTACTGCTTATTATCTTGGGTGAGTAATACACACTATGTTTTTACACATCTCTTTTCTAAAGGTACCTTACCATTTGGTAGGGCTCGCATTTCAAGGGTTAAACAGGACTAACTGAACCAGATTTCATTAATGCTGTTTGTGTCTACGTGTTAAACAATTCTCTTGGATTATTATAGTAATTGAAATAAGGAAGCCGTCACTGGAAATTTTGTGATGCCAGAGTCTGTTGATCTTATTTCTGCAGATGAAGTCGTGACCAGTTATGGACCCATAGAGGCTGACAAAGAGAACATCAGACAGGAGCCATATTCTTTACCTCAAGGCTTTATGTGGGACACTCTGGACCTTAGCAATGCAGATGTAGTACGTACAGTCATTGGTTGAAAATAAGCCCCACCCCCATTTGATCAGGTACGGTTGAGTAATTGAGTAATTGTCTTTTTCAGCTGAAGGAGTTGTACACGCTGTTAAATGAAAACTATGTGGAGGATGACGATAACATGTTCCGATTTGATTATTCACCGAACTTCCTGAAATGGTAAGCAGCTTGAACGATTCTGTTTATGTCTGTTTCCCCTCTGAACGCCTTTGCCTCCCTCGTCCGGTTAGGGCTCTGCGTCCTCCTGGATGGTTACCTCAGTGGCATTGTGGAGTGAGAGTCTCCTCCAATAAGAAGCTTGTTGGCTTCATTAGTGCCATCCCTGCAGATATTCGCATCTATGACACGTGAGAAATCACTGACATCAAATCAACACTCTTTAAAAGTGTGTGTGTGTGGATGGAAACCCTCTTAGACCAAGATTGCATTTTTGTGTTGTTGCAGGATAAAAAGGATGGTAGAAATCAACTTCCTGTGTGTTCATAAGAAGCTGCGTTCAAAGCGTGTTGCTCCTGTGCTAATCAGAGAGATCACACGGAGGGTGAACTTGGAGGGAATCTTTCAGGCAGTGTACACCGCCGGAGTAGTTTTGCCTAAACCAGTCTCTACATGCAGGTATGATGGATGAAAGTCAGACCGTTAGGACATTGCTACAGAAAGCTTTTTATTTTATTTTTTACTTTTTGTTTTTCCTGCAGATACTGGCACCGTTCACTGAATCCCAGGAAGCTCGTGGAAGTAAAATTCTCCCATCTGAGCCGAAATATGACTCTACAGAGAACCATGAAACTCTACAGGCTACCAGATGTAAACAATTGAAATTGTCATTCCATGATCCCTTTTTATGGTTTCCTGTTATTTAAATAGGACTCAACTTTTCCACTTGCACTCCTTTCCACGCGTAGAGCATCAAAACTCCCGGTCTGCGGTTGATGGAGAGGCGGGACATCCGGCAGGTCAAGGAGCTGCTCCACGAATATTTAAGACGTTTCCAGCTCGCACCTTCCATGGGGGAGGAGGAAGTGGCTCACTGGTTCTTACCACAGGAAAATATCATCGACACTTATGTCGTCGAGGTATTTCTGTCAGAAAGCTCTCACCTGTCAAATTCTTTCGCTCTGTAAACTCTGAGTGTGTTTGATGCTTTTCCAGGGTTCAGGTGGTGTTCTGACTGACTTGGCTAGTTTCTACACTTTGCCTTCAACTGTGATGCATCACCCCCTTCACAGGAGTCTAAAGGCTGCTTACTCTTTCTACAATGTTCATACACAAACCCCACTACTGGACCTAATGAATGATGCACTGATCTTGGCCAAACTGGTAAAAAAAAACACCTCAAAAAGCAAACACAGAATGCCTTGAATTATTATTTTTGGCTTTAGTAAGTTGGTTTTGATATTCTATTTGAAGTTATTTTCTTAATCTTTATGTTTCTGTCTGTCAAACAGAAAGGATTTGATGTGTTCAATGCCTTGGATCTAATGGAGAACAAAGCATTTCTGGAGAAGCTCAAATTCGGCATAGGAGATGGAAACCTACAGTATTACCTCTACAACTGGAAATGTCCCTCGATGGACCCTGATAAGGTTGGATCATGTTTCCTCACAAAGTTGTCAGCAAATTCAGTTTTTTTTTTCTTTTTTCTTGATCTTCCTTTTATTTTTTATTTTACAGTTACAACTCAGGTGAGCTCAAATGTCAAAATCAGGCGATAATTTTCCCCACAGAAGTCTAGTATTCAAATATAATGTTAAAAAATCCTTTTAATGTGTCAGTAAGTATTTAAGTAATGAACATTACATGTTACAATTTTAAATACTAAACTGCAACTTATTTCTTTGTTCAGAAAACATAATTAATATGTTTTTTAATGCTGAAAACTAAGTGATCTTTTGTTTGGTAGTATTCTTGGCCAGCGGTATGTTCACTAATAGTGTGTCCCCTCGCTATATTACGGTTCACCTTTCACAGTCTTGCTGTTTTGTCAATTATTTTCAATGGATGTTTTTTTTTTTTAACAATGTTCTGTGTCCTGACTCCCCTTTGAGCGAGTCAATCAATTTCCTCTGCACCGTGTCTCCTGTACAGAACGCGTTCAAGCTCCATAAGTCTTTGGCAGATCTTTGGTTTCATTCTATAACACTGGACTTATTTTTCTTTGAAAGTTTGAACTTTGAGCGTTTAAACAAGAGGGAAAATGTTCATATCTGTCGGAGAAAAGTCTATAAAGTTTGTAGTGGGGGTTTTACGGCCTTTCGTCAAATCTGTAATGCCTCCTTGTGGATTTCACCTGTACTGGGTTATTTATGGAATATAAGCCCCGCCCGCAGCGATAAATGAGGGAACACTAATCATATGTGAAATCTATTCTCTTTGCTTTTGTGAACATCTCTATAGAAGGAGTTTTAAAATTCCCCCTTTCTCTCTAATCGTTCTGTTAAAACTGACTAATGGTTGGTTTGTGTTGCAGGTCGGCCTCGTCCTTCAGTAGCAGCTCTTCCAGTTGCTACACTAGCACGCACACACGCGCAACACAGTTGTCAGTGACCTTAGAAATACTCTGCCTGGACATGCAGGCCATCCATCTCGACATTTTCGAGAAATACAGCATTGAAAGCAGCCTGGTGGTCATCGGTGGATTCATCCAAATCTGGTGTCATCAAGAACTTTCTCTGTGCGCCCGGAGGTGAAAAGTCTTTACTTAGTCATCCTGAATGTGAAGTCATGCTATGCCTGAGATATCCGACCCGTACCAAGCTCCTCACCCGCGCTCTCACTGAAAACTCCCCAGTTTGACTTTCGAGAGGATTACTTTGTGAGTTTGTTTTGTTTTTTTCCGTCCTCAGCAGACGCTTATTGTGAGAGATGGGCATGTCATGTGATTTCAAGGAACGATAATAAGAAAACATGAACAAATATCAACTTTTTTAAAACTCATCTTAACTGTATCACTGCTCCATGTTTGTTTGTTTTTTCCTTTTTCTACATGTCAGTGTGGTCAGTCAAATGTCTGCTATAGCTGTTTGGTTTTTCCCCCACTTTTTAGCTTCAGAAGGGGCTGCTGACACTTCACTTTTAAACCTGAAAACAATATTACCTGGAACAAAAACTGCAAAAACGTATGATTATTTGGTGCATTTAATAACATTGCAAATTGCATATAAATAATAGTTATTTCAGCATTTAAAGCCATGCCATACTCATTTTTGAGGGCTGATCTGATGCATTTTCTTATAAGCTACATGGAAGCCAGTGAGTTTAATGAAAATAGATTTAAAACAGAAGGTATCGCATTAATAAAGCACAATTTTCTTAATTCCTAAACAAGCTGATGATCATTAGTTAAGCATTTTGATCGGAGTTAGAAAAAGATTGAACTATTAATTTCTCAACATTTTTCTTTGCAATTAGTCATTGTCCAACGAACATTTCTCCAATCAATACAGCATTGTTTCTTTTTCCAAAGGAGTTGTCATTAAACATGGATTCAGTTTATTTCACCATCTGAGACTCACAGATCACTTGCACAGAAACTCAGAGATGCTGAAAAAAAAAAGCACAGGAGTTTCTCCAGTAAAGTGTTTGATTGATCAAAAGGGAAAAACGTTTTGCATATGCTGCATTCATCTGCTGTTGCATTCTCATTTAACCAACAAAATGACTCAGTCCAACACTCAAAAGGTTCAAAGGCGTTCAGAAGTTGTTCAGTAGCAGGAGTGTTTCCACATCCTTCTTTTGTTAACACCTCTGGATTTTATTTATTTTCATGGTACTGTATATTGTGAGACAATTAAAAAAAAAGGTACTTTTTTTTTTTAGCTAAATGTGTGAAAGTCGCTATATTTGTAATTGTAGATTTCAAAATATATTGAGACATATTTCTGTCAGTCTAAAATTGGACTTTTTAAGCTTCCAGAGCGACTTGAGGGCTCTTGCCGTTTGTGCTTGAATCAACAGGATGTTCCTTGACTTCACTATGTTTTGTTCCACCACTTGTTCTAAGGTGGAGCTAGCAGTTTACTAAAGCTGTTCTCAAACATGTTTGCTGGCTTAGTGTTTCTGTTACTGTGGCTCTGCAGAACTGAAGGCTGCTGTTTTGTTTGTATTTACATAGTTTTATTTATATCCCTTTACAATTTAAAGTACAAACTTGTTTTTTGCTTCAGAATTGAAATGTTTTTTTTTGCCAAAAATGTTGACACTGAAGTCAGATGAGAAGAATGATGCTGGCATTATTTGTAAGATGTTTTTTCTGCAGCTGTTTGAATGAACTCTTGAGCATGTGCGTTTTGCTACAAAATTAATTTCAGCAATCGCTTTAGCAGTCAAACGTATGAGGGACTTTGACCCCAAATATCCGCCTTACTTTGAAGTATTTGTTTTTCTTTTGCAGCTGGGATGAAGGAGCGAGTTTTTGATCTGACAGACATCTTAACTGAACAACAGTATTTTTATTAAAAGCCCTTATAAGCTGTGATTAAAACTGAAGAACTCGTACCAGCCTCATTCAAACGTGAACCCATGCAAAACAATCCATTTCAACACATCCGCTATACCAGCATGGATACCTGATAATCTGGTTGAATAAACTCATTTGAAAGGAGAATGTGAGTAATCTTTGCATCATTTCTTTTGCATTTCAAGGCAAACCATTGACATTTGCTTTCAAACTGTAAAAAAGATGCTAATAGTATTTTTTTTTATAAGTATGATCAACTTGAAATGAGGAAATTCAGTTAGGATGACAGTTAAAAGTGAAGATTTTGCTTTAGGAAGAAATTACGCATCTTTAATTGGTCTGCTAATCCCAGATTGTGCTAGTTTGATAGAACATCAATTAATACTTTTATGATTATAATGTAGAAGTAATAAAGGGATATTGTTCGTGGCAGTATTAGGCGAGTCTTGAATTAAAATGAAAAGCATTTTTTTAATCACATTACTTTTCAGAGTGTAAATAATGTGCATCTATAATACATGTTAGGTTTTCCCCACCTTTCACAAATTTAAATAACTGCACTGTAGACTTCTTTTGTAAAGTAAAATTTCCAAATGAAGCTACTACTGTATTGTTTTTCCCAGCATTTTAGATTTTTCAGTATTTTACCTTGAAAGCGATAAAAACAGTATTAAAAGTACATTTATAAAATACTACTCCTTATCATCAACTCCTTGTTTTTTTGTTATTTATATCCTTTCTATGCAACAAACAAAAGCATTTATATTTGACCCATGTGTTATAAATATATATTATTAACAGCATTCTGGTTCATAGACAATATGAGTGAATTATACTAACAAGTGTGTTCGTTCAATGAAGGAAATAAAACTGTCCGCAAAAACTAAACAGTGAGCTGGATTCAGTAATTAAAACTGTCCTGTCTATGATGAAACTTCGCTGTGGTTACTCTTTGAATTTAACACTTTAGAAACTAAAAATGAAAATAAAAACAAAACAGGAATCCAAAACTATCTGAAAAAAAAGGGGGTTTTCCTCTATTTTCCAGTGTCTGTTTTATTTGACAGATTTTTTCTCGGGTTTGGTTTTTCTTTTCTTTGAAGGGTTTGCAACAATTCTCTTCACTTTAAGAGGCTGCAGTGTGCAGGAAGAGGGAACCTCCGGAATCTCAGATTCCACCTCTAGTTTTCTTTTTTGACCTCTTTCCATCTTCTCCTCCTCCTCCTCCTCCTCCTCTTCCATGCCAACAAGAACTTCAGGTGGGACTTTAGGCGCTGCCTCTTGTAACCATGCAACATCCAGCGGAGGAACTCTTGGTTTGATTGCATCAATAGTGTCAGTGAACATCTCTTGGTCTATAGAGGAGCATCGCCTGAATCCCAGTGCGAGGACACTTTTCAGGCCCAGTGGCTCTGACAGACTCTGGCTCAGGCGTGGCACCTGACAGGCCGGCACAGCTCGTGTAGCACTCAAAGCGATCAGGTGATTAGTCATGTGGTTTGGTCTGGCAGATTTGCACACGAGCAGCAGGTGGAGCTCATTCTTCTCCAGAGCTTTAGTGACCTCGTTGATGCCGATGGCCAGCTGCCGTCTTGCTGCAACATCCGTCCAGCCGTTTGTGGAGAGCTCACCCCCCTGAGTCTCCTGGCTCAAAGATTCAGCTGTTGAAGGAGGTTTCTCTTCCTTCCTTTTCCCCCATGATCGAAACACTTTCACCTCTTTTTTCTCCAGACCTGTTGAAATCATTTTGTCCGTTAACGTTTTCAGGATAAAATGCATATCTTCTTGGGGAAGTTGGCTCCACTGTGAGGTGAAGGGTGAGTTGAAGGAGGTCTTTGCTTGGATTCGCTTTTTCTTAGTGGCTGGCTTTACAGAAGTCGCCATGGCTTGTCTGAAATCAGATTTTAAAGTTTTCCAGAAACGTTAGATTTAAAAACCTAAGCGTTTTCTGCTAAATAACTTTTCCAAAGTACTGTCATTAAAACAAAATTAAGAAAGGTCTAAAGTAGAATCCGCACTTCCCTTTTCCTTTTCTATATCAAACAAACCCAAATTTGATCATCAGGTATCAAATTAATTTCCATAAGTTTATATCACCGGGCAGAACAAACCCCAAACAATGGCTAGTTTCAGTCTTCAATCAACAAATAAATCTTTACCACAAACTCGCATAATGAGATCAAAATCTTTACTTTAGTCCTGTGGTTGGAAAAAACAAAAAGTTTACCAAGTTGATGACCAGTTCTAAAGTTGTCTAACTTAGTTTAGTGATAACTCTCCAAATAATGATCTACACTAACCCCACAGCACATAATTGGCTGAACAGAAGTTTGTCATGCCATTTTAATAATCACACAAGCCATCCTAATAAAAGGTTTTCCTGGCCTCCACAGACTCAGAAGGGGACTTGACATTTAAAATGGTCAAACTATTGAAAAGCTAAACAGTTTTCCATCACTTATTTATTTTTTTCTAGTTTTTTTGTGAAGTAAACAGAAAGAAATGGGAGCATTTTCAACTCCCAAACACATTAGCAGGAGATCAGACTTATTTACTCAAAATGTTAGAAGTTTTCACTGTTCACAGCATAAAATCTGGAGCACGCGACCCACCCAAGGCACGACTGTTAAAACTAAAAGAACTCCCCTTCTGACAGGTTTAGCTCAGTTTACATTCATTTTATCAGTAAATGAGAAGCATTGACGACAAACTAATGGACCAAATCATTAAAACTTACGTGACTTTTGAAGCTAAAAGAGTGTTTCATCAAACGTTTCCCTCTACCTTGTTAAACTGAGGCGCCGCCATGCTGTTTGAATTCGAAACCTTTATTTAAAAACTATTAGTTTCATTTACTTCAGCGCCGCCTAATGTTGGCTTGTGAAAAGGACACGCGACGTTCATTTAATGACATTTTCTCTGAAAACGATGTAAGTTAAAGGAGACAAACAAACAGAATTATCTGGACATTTACGACGATCAGTGAAAAAAAAACATTTGTTGTTTTCATGATGATAAATGGGAATTACACGAAGGATAAGCATAAAAAGATCAACTATTAATGTTTCTGATTTTTTTGTCCTGAAGTCATTGAAGTTGACAGACAACTAATCAGCGTCTGAGATCAAACATGGTCCCTCCTCCTCAGGCTCCTGATTGGTTGTCAAATCTTGCACTGATCAGCTGTGTTGCAATTACAGCTGCGCATAACCGTGCAGACCGTCGACGTTCAACTGTGGTCTTTTGCTGCTTTGATTCAAAAAGATGTCGCTCGAGGTAACTGCTATTCTTTATCTTTTCTTTCTCTTTATTTATTTTTTGCTTTTTTTTTTATCACGTTGAGCTTTACTTTCATTCCACATAGTAGCGTTAATGTTCTAATGACATTGTAATGGTCGTTGCCCCGTGCATCTTTGACCGAGATATGAAAGAAGCAGGATGTTTTACCGTCTGTGGTCCTGATGCTGGACCCTTTGACAGGAATATATCAGAGTTTGTGTACAACGAAAATGCTTCAATGTCAAAATGTAAATAGATGATTTAAACTCTTGGTTGAGGTGGATGTAAGTCATAACTTAAAGAATGACCTCTGTACAGCACATGGTTTTCGGGTTTAGATCTGTCTTAAGTGTGCATAATGATCTGCGCAGCAATGCCTTACATCCTGTGTAAAGCAGATTATTCAGACAGCCACAAAAGCCCCAGAGTCTGAAATAAAAGCCCATTGTTTCCCCAAAACTTTGGTTTCCCAGGCTTTGCGCCCTGGCTGAAACACTATGCCCACATTTTTGATTTGGTGTTGCCTGCAACTTATTAATATGCACATTTTTACAAAACCTCGTTTCTTATATTAAAAGTTGCCTATATTTTAACTATTAAGTTCACATACTGTTTTATAGCCGATCTTCTATTCATTTAAAGGCAGATTTTAAGACGGTGGCAGAGGATGTGAAGAAGGTAAAGACTAGGCCTTCAAACGACGAATTGTTGACCCTATATGGTCTTTATAAGCAATCCCTTGTTGGAGACATTAACATAGGTAAGGGATCAATGCACTTTTTTGCATTAACTTCATTGCATGCAGAATTTAAAGCAACCCTCCTCTTTGGTGTTTCTCAACATCAGACAAACCAGGAGCGCTAGATGCCACAGGAAGGGCAAAGTGGGAATCTTGGAATTCAAGAAAAGGTAATAATAATGTTTGTAAAATGACAGGTTTGCTTTATTGACTGAAATCTGTGAAATAAAGTATTGACAAAGTATGGGTAAAAATGGATGTAGGTTATCCTAAGCAATCTGCTAAACAAATCCATCATTTGTAAATCACAAATGTCACATCCCAATTCTCTTCAACTGCAATTTCTCCATATTTCATTTTGATTTACGGTTAAAAAAATATCTTAAGTTTTGATTTTTATAAAAAAAAGGTAACCCTTTTTATACCAGTGGGGATTTTAATGTCTGTTTCAATGGTATGCTATCACTGATGCTTTTTCCATTGTTTACACAATTTTTCAGGAATGTCCAAGGATGATGCCATGTCAACCTACATTACAAATGCTAAGGAAATCATCAGCAAATATGGCATGTAAGACTTGCAAAAACCCTCCAAGTATTTGGAATAATGTTCAACTCATTAAAAACAAAAAATGTTTTTTTTCCCTAGCGAAAGAAAATTACTTAATCTCTAACAAGATATGGCAATGTTTGTTTGAATAATAAAGATATTTCTGTTGTTAGGGTATTCTTATGTTTATATAATTTAGTTTACTGGAAAAAAAAGTTTTCTGATACACTGATACACAGTTTTACTATAGCCCAAGAATGGGCAAAATGAACAAAATGCTGACACATGTTAACAAATGAAATAAATAAATTTATTCCACATTTTCTGTGCATTTTTTGTTGTATTTTTTTAAAAACAATAAATACCTATAGTGTCATTCAATCGTGATGGTTTCACATTGATCAAAAAATGAATGAATAAAAAAAATGGGTGTTTCTTTCAGTGAAGAAATGACCAATACTCAAAAGCAGTCAGACTGTTTGCACTCTAAGGAGGATTGTATCTTTCATCACTGCCAATAAATCATGTGAAAAATTTAAAAGCAATAAAACTTTAACATATGGTATTCAAATTTGACTTTTGCAATAAATACATTAAAAACTTGGTTGTTTCTATATATATACATGGGTAAAGTTAATGGGGTTCAAACATGTATTCACCCAGTGAAATGCATTTATCCCTAATTGTGGATTGGTGCTAAACATCTAATAATATTCAACATATGAATCTTTTGACAAAGTTGCTTTGGCAAAAGATTAGATGTGGTGCTAGTTTAGACAAAAATAACAACCACAATTCAAAAACTGAAACTCTACTATTATATAGTTTACTTGATAATCTTTGGATTTGTTACACTCGTTAAGCTACAGATGCTAGAATACTATGTCAATTTATATTTCTAAAAAGCTTTTGTAAATAGTAATGGGGGGGGGGGGGTAAATAGTCGACGCATGCGTAGTGCGTTCTCCGTGCTGCGCTTGGGTTGGCACCGAGTCTCAGTGGGTCAAAGGTGATGAGCGCGAGGCTCTGCAGCAGCGGCTGAGGACAACAGACTGGCAGTTCCTGTTCTCCCTAGAGCCCTCAAAACGGGCCTAACATACTAAATTGGTGGAGTGCGTGCATGCAGTGAGCTGAATTCGACGTGCTAAAAGGTGAGCTAATAATAGAGCTAACTCTCCTTCAGAGGTTTAGCATTATTAGCATTAGCGGCAAAGCAGCGAAGCTGCAGTTTGACAGCTTTGTTTGTTCAAGTTTATGTGGTCCCGTGAGCCTCGACGGGAAATTATGAAATTAATATTCAACAGCTTGACTAAATTATACTTTGTGTTGTCTTTAAATAAATAAATAAAAACTTCCTTGGCAGTGTAATGTTCTTACTAAAATCGTTTGTGTCCCAAGTGTGTGAAAGAATTGTGTGATTTAGCTAACTATTAAAGAATTAACAGACAGGATCTGGATGTACTAGTCCAGCAGTAGACTGAAAGCTTGAACGAGTTTAGATTTTATTTATTCTAGACAGACGTTAGGGGTTTATGACATTAAAAATTGAAGCCACTTTGATTTTGTGTTTTAAAGTTCAATTCTTTGAACATCCAGTTTGATTTATTTTGTTGTAATTACATGGATGGAAGGAGAATGTGCCATATTATCAGTCAGTGTTGAGGACAAGAACTGGACATGTATCAGAATTTGTGGTGTTCATGTCATTTTAACTTTAGTTTGGCAAAACTCAGTTAAGATAATAAATCACATGTACAGGTATTATAAATATTGCAAAATGTTGGGGTATCTTTTGTATCCCTATTTTTTAAAAAGATGTAAGTTAATTTATTCTTCTTCTCTTAGCCAAAGCCAGTGCAGAGTTTTCCACACACTATTGACTGCTGTTTGGGTTTTAGGGTGAAGAAATGGCAAGTCGGGTGTCAGAGTCTGTTCCTGAGCGGACCTTTCAGTACCAAGACAGCCTGCCCCCCTTACCTGTCCCTTCACTTCAAAGCAGCCTTTCTAAATACTTAGATGCTGGTAGGATCCATTTTTTTTCTTTGAGTGTCTCCTACTCATGTTTGATCATATATCATGTAGACTTTAAATATTTACTTTTAAATTAAATGAGACTTTTGATCAGGGTGAAAATGGTTTTATTTCCTTTGCAGCTTTGGTTTGGGTTCATCCGTGGTTTAGGAAAAAGCACAATCTTCTATGAAAATAAAATTGCATAATGGCCTTTTATCAGTTTGCCTCTGCATTGACCATCTACTGTATCTGTTCCAAAGGTGAACATGTTTTCAGTTCACCACATGGGGCGGTCGGTACCTTTTAAACTCAGAGGTTTCAGATGGTATCAGTGACGTCTCGAGGTGTTGCACCTCTGCCTTTATGGCATGGAATTATGGGTTAAATGTATGATTATGAATTAAAAGTAGGAACATTTTTTGTAGATTTAAAATGTTTTTTAATGTACATGTATTCTGTATTCCCTGAAATAAACTGTTACCCGCTAGTGTCTGTGATCTAGAAAATAAAATGGTTAAAAAAAACAACATAATTGTAAAATATCACAACACCTCTGATAAATATACTGTAGTACAATAGGTGACAAAATTATAAATTTTTGATGAGTTAATATCTGCCTTTTAATATTTTTCTTACCTGAACTGGTAAAATAATTAAATGCATGTATTTTGTTTGGATAGCAAACTCATTTTCCTTACATTTGTTTTTAGTTCATCCATTCGCAACGGAGAGAGAGTTTGCAGCTACAGTGAACATTGTGAAGAAATTCCAAGATGGCATTGGCAAAGAGCTGCATCAGAAACTTCTACAAAGAGCCAGGAACAAGAGGAACTGGGTCTGCAGCTGAACTTTGGCAACACATGCGCATTACTTTTGTACCGGCATGATTTACTTACTGATTATTTTTCTTCAATGCTCTTCAGCTGGAGGAGTGGTGGTTAGACGCGGCGTACCTGGAGGTCCGCATCCCTTCTCAGTTAAATGTAAACTTTGGTGGTCCTGCTCCATACCTGGAACATCATTGGCCTCCAGAAGATGGAACTTGTCTTCAGAGGGCCAGTATTAGCACTTGGTACTCACTACAGTACTGGAACCTGCTCCACACGTAAGACGTGGATGCACACCTTTCTCTCTCCAAGCTGTTTTGAGTCACATGTGAAGTTAAAACGTGTTTTTTGTTTTATTTTATGCTATTTTTAGAGAGCGATTGGCTCCTCAGAAATCAGGTAAAACTCCATTCGACATGGATCAGTTCAGAATGCTCTTCAATACCTGCAAAGTACCTGGAGTAAAGAAAGACTCCATTCATAACTACTTCCAAACAGGTAAAGAATTTACAATCTACCTCTAGATCCAAGTGCAAAACGTCGACACATTTGATCAGCTTCTGTGCTGCAGCTGTGTAACCTGCACTTCTTCATGCCAGAGAGTGAGGGACCGTGCCCGTCCCATTTGGTGGTTATGTGTCGCGGACGGATCTTTACTTTTGATGCACTTCATGATGGACAAATCCTCACTCCTCCAGAACTTCTCAGGTAAAAAGCAAGCACACAAGGCTTCTCAAGAACTCAGAGGTGAGTTTGACAATCCCATCAGCTGTGGACAATAACACACGAAAGGCAAGCATTGCTTTCATTTTAGCTCAGTTTTCGCTTTGATTTTTTGGTTTAAAACAAACACACCAAAAATTCTGTCATAATTGTGACACCCCTTGGAATAAATCCTTAGACCTTTGTATGTAGTACAGTGGAGGTTTGCATAGTTTTTTGGACATTTTGCACATTCTTTTGACTTTTTTTTGCTTTTTGTGTTGATTTATGCATTTTTATTTTGTCTCTACGTGTCTGATCTTTGTTGTAAAAGATAACAACTGTTTATCAATTTTTGTGATTTTTGAAGTTAAAAAAATGACAACATTTACTCGGACAGTTTCAGGTTCATTATGGCATTATTGTATTATTATTGAACGATTAACAAGTTTAAACTCAAATCATTCTGTAAACATAGAAACTGCAATGCCTTTATCTTAATGTATAACTCACAGAACACACTGTTACAGCAGATAAAGTGCCATAAAATCACCAAAATAGAATCTCAATATAAGCCAGTGGGATGGCAAGTTATTTGGAGATACATCCACTGTTAGCATTTTTAAAAAACACGTGGCTTTACAATAAAAACTCAGTTTATTAACAGACATGTGATCATAAGCAATTGTAAAAACCTCTGTTCTGTTGTTAAAATTGATATATTCTCCACAGTGTTTATCTATAAAGATGTTGGTGAGATGACTCGCCTCCTCTGGTTGGTTTTACTTTAACATCAGTTGTGTTGCTTAATGGAACTGTAAAAACTGATGGGATTGTTGGAATTTGGGTAGAATGTCAGCTGTTTAATATTAAGAAAGTGGTAGATTTTGGTGTTGTTTGGGTAATAATTTTAAATATGCAAACACATTTGAAAGATATTCTTGAGCTGTTTTTTTAAAGTTTTTTTTTTCCTCAAACGTTTATACTCCTCAGAATCTTACCTTGTTATTGAATTTTATGGTGATGGAGTGGTAGATTTTAGCACAATTTTCTTAGTGTAAAACGAAAATGTGTTGTTTTTGTTAGGCAGCTGAGTTATGTGAAAGAGCGCTGCGACAGGGAGCCATTGGGAGAAGGCGTGGCTGCTCTCACCTCAGACGAGCGCACCCGTTGGGCAAAGGTGGGAGAATGACTTTTGTGGAAACGAGCATTTAAGTGGATTGGGTTTCTTTTCTGGAAAAAATCCTACATGCTGACGTGTTTCTACAGCAATGTATCTTTCGTTTACAATCTGACAGGCAAGACAACATCTAATAAGCATCGATCCTCACAATGAAAGCATCCTGGAGACCATTCAGAGCAGCCTGTTTGTTATTTCACTGGATGAGTCAAAACCCTATTCCACCCCAGAGAACTACACAAATGTAAGAACCTGGACTATCTGAATCCCGCTCTGACCAGGATGACATTTAGATTTGATTCTGTGAATCTTACACTATTGCAGATGACCGTGGAAGCCCTGGCAGGAAACCCCATGATCCGCTGGGGTGACAAATCATACAACTCTATCGTTTTTTCAGACGGCACCTTCGGATCCACGTGTGATGTGAGTTTTGGTTGTCCTGCCAGTGGCATAAAAACTGTTCTGACAGCAATGTTTTGCAGTCAAAAGGAATGTAAAAAATGTTGTGAATATTTGTTTTGCAGCATGCTCCATACGATGCCATGGTGCTCGTGTCTATGTGCTGGTATCTTGATCAGGAAATCAAGGCTGCAGAAGGCAAATGGAAGGTAAAACCTGACTCTAACTCCACTCTAAAGTTAAATTGTTTTGCTGCAGACTGATCTGTCATATTTTAGGGGTCAGACAGGGTCAGACAGATGCCTCTTCCTGAAGAGCTGCTGTTTACGTTGGATGAGAAAGCACGCAGTGACATCAGTCATGCCAAACAGCAGTATTTGGAATCTGTAAGCCTAGACAGACCAGATACAAAGAACATTTGTCTATATTTGCAGAAGTATGACTATTATTTCTGGTGTTCCAGACTAAAGACCTTCAGATTGTGTGTTACGCCTTCACAGCGTTTGGAAAAAGTGCCATTAGAGACAAGAAGCTGCATCCAGACACGTTTGTTCAGCTGGCGATGCAGCTAGCTTATTACAGACTGCACAAGAAGTATGACGCAGATACTTCAGCTTTTGCTAGTGTAAGTTAACTTAAAAATAGTGAATGAATTACAAACATCTATTCTTTCTTCCCTCAGGCTTGGGAGCTGTTATGAGACGGCAACGACACGCAAGTTCTTCCATGGCAGGACAGAGACCATGCGACCATGCACCCAGGAGGCTGTGAACTGGTGTAGAGCCATGATGGACCCCACATGTAATGTAAGCGTTGTAAAATGCCTTTAATAGGCAAAATGTTCAATAGATGATATGAAGATTTTTTTTATGTCTCTGTCAGGTGATTAACAAGAGAAAAGCTATGCTAGTGGCTTTTGATAAACACAACAAACTGATGGCCGAAGCTCAAAATGGAAATGGTGAGATTCACTAAAATGAATTTTATTTTCACATGTCGTTGAAATACTGTTTTTTACGGTGGCCCAGAAGGGTCACAACACACTAACTTTACACACAACACATTAACTTTACACACAACACATTAACTTTATACACAACACATTAACTTTACACACAACACATTAACTTTATACACAACACATTAACTTTACACACAACAAATTAACTCACAACACAACACAATAGCTCACAACACATTAACTCACAACACAACACATTAACTCACAACACAACACATTAACTCACAACACAACACAATAACTCACAACACAACACATTAACTCACAACACAATAACTCATGGCCCAGAAAGGTCACAACACAACACATTAACTTACCTCACAACACATTAACTCACAACGGAAGTAAAGCAGCAATTGAAGTGCTTTTATTCTGAAATTTCTACTGGGCTGAGCAGCTAACTACCTAACAGAAAGTAATGTCACAGTGAGCTGTGGAGGGAGCACGTTATTGCTACAAGAGAAGCTAGCAGCAGTGTTGCCAGAAACTTTGTCTTTACTACGGTTCTCCTTCCTCTAAACACACACAATATGAACACACACTCCTCCCTCCGCTCTGACACCCCCCTCTGTCGCTGCACGCGCGCTCTTCTCCTCTCCTTTTTTCTGCTCCGTCCTGTGTGTGCGTGCCGTGTGTGTTGGGGACTGCACGTGCCTGTGTGAGAGGACAGAGCGGAAAAAAGGAGAGGAGAGGAGCGCGCGTGCAGCTCCCTCCACAGCTCACTGTGACATTACTTTCTGTTAGGTAGTTAGCTGCTCAGCCCAGTAGAAATTTCAGAATAAAAGCACTTCAATTGCTGCTTTACTTCCGTTGTGAGTTAATGTGTTGTGAGGTAAGTTAATGTGTTGTGTTGTGACCCTTCTGGGCCATGAGTTAATGTGTTGTGTTGTGAGTTAATGTGTTGTGTTGTGAGTTATTGTGTTGTGTTGTGAGTTAATGTGTTGTGTTGTGAGTTATTGTGTTGTGTTGTGAGTTATTGTGTTGTGTTGTGAGTTAATGTGTTGTGTGTTAAGTTAATGTGTTGTGTGTTAAGTTAATGTGTTGTGTGTAAAGTTAATGTGTTGTGTGTAAAGTTAGTGTGTTGTGTGTAAAGTTAGTGTGTTGTGTATAAAGTTAATGTGTTGTGTTGTGACCCTTCTGGGCCACCGTAGTTTTTCAAAGTTGCAGTCACTGTGCATTGTAGGTGATTGTTGTGTTTGAGGAAAATACTGTGGATTGAGTTTGATGGAAGCAAATGATGGACTTTGGCGACCCCTACGGGGAGCAGCCGGAAGGCAAAAAGAAGAGGGTGTCTTGGACTTCTGTGAAGGAAAAACATCTCTTTAGGGTTTTTTAATTTTTAATCTAACATCAAAAAACTTCAACATAAAGAACCCTACAGAATAATAATTAAACAATTGAAAAGTGATGCCTAAGGAACTGTTAAAGTAGATTTGTATCAGTGGGAACACTTAAACCTAATGCTTGAAAAAGAACAAAACTAATATATTTTTAAGACGCTTACTTCCTTTTTTTTTTTGCAAAAATAATTAATCAGCCGAATTGCTTTTTTAGCACATACACACAAAACAGCCTTTTTTAGTTTTTAGCCTTTTTCTCACTTCAACAGTCTAATAGAACGTTTTTTATTTACCAGTTTAGAAGTAAATTCTTGCTCAGATTTGAGCTAGTTTTGATCAGAAGTTTCTGCATAAGAAGAAAAATTAGAAGAAAAAAACTGCAAGAACATCTTTTTTTCCCCAAAACACTCCAGTGATCAATAAATGATCAAGTAACAAAGATTTTCTGCTTGTGTGGCATTTTTTTTACAACAGTCAATGGTTTCAGACTGACACTTTTGCTGTTTCCAGGTTTTGACAGGCATCTTCTTGGGCTTTACCTCATTGCCAAAGAGGAAGGAATACAAGATCTAGAGCTGTTCACCGATCCCCTCTACTCAAGGAGGTGCTGCCCACTAAAGTCATATATTTCTGTTTTCCAGCACGTGTAGTGTTTGAAGGGGTGTAACGATTCGTTTGACCAACAATTGGATGTACCGTAATTTCCGGACTACAAGCCGCTACTTTTTTCCTGCGCTTACAGCCTTGCGGCTTATTCAGTGACGCGGCTAATTTATGGATTTAATTGGCGGCCGCCATGTACGTACTTTCGAACTCAGTGAATAGTTTGAATTCTCACACCAAGCACGAGGCATTTTTATTTAACACACCTCTTAGCAGCCAAACAGCATGGACTTGACTTCTTGTCTTAGACACTTCAGTCATGGTTCAACAAAATGAAACACGCATGCCCGGCCGCATCCCAGAATCCTTTGGGGCCGTTAGACCCAACGTGCACGTGATCGCCGCTACATTATGATGAAGCTTTCAAGTTAAAAGCAATCGTTAAAAGCAGCGTAAAAAAGTCCACCGTCACCAACGGGTTTGGAAAAGCCGGTTTGCTGCGTGACAGAGAGAACAGCGCATGGAGTGAATTTACACTCCATTTACGGTTTCTAAGGAAACCGTAAAAGCGGAATTTTGCTTTGAAAAACTCACAGCCTCCGTGTGAGCTGGAGACATCTTCTCCTGCTGATTGAGCTGCGGGGCCGATGGCAGTCTGATGGCTCCCACACGTAACAACGCATCCGCCCCTCATACGCAAAACGTACAGTATTAAGTCCGATTGCTCTGCACAGAAACGATTTGCTCCATCCACCGGCGCAACGGGGACAAGTGCTCCTCCTACAAGCTGCCCTGGCCAGAGGTGTCGGAGTAGATAGGAAGGGGAGACAAGGAGCGCGCGGTGCGGGAGTGGAGCGCAGAGGCGTCCGCGGAGTGCAGAGGCTTCTGAATTCTGACCCACGCGCCGCACTGAGGCGCGCGTATCACGCTGAGGCGCGCGCTTTTCAGTCGCCGCTGCTTTATTTTACCGGTGTGTTTTCTAACCAGTCCTGTTACTCCCATAACGCTGCTGCGACACAAGCGGAAGGAGAGCTTTTCCCGTTCACCCCTCCATGCACTGCTGCTACTTGCTAATTCTTAAACACGTACAACAGAATGGCGAGCCGGGCATTGGCCCCGCCTTTAGCCCCTAAGACTCATGGGAAATGTGGAATCGCGGATGTAAATTTCCTCATTATAACTGAGGGATGTAATATTGATTATATGGTTACTGTTTGTAATTTTATGTTAGATACCTAGATTGTCAATGAGTAAAAAAAAAATGAAATAAAAACACCATAACTGAGGGACTTGTGAACAGAATATAGGTCGATGCTGTTTGACAGATGTCGATACACCCAAATACCTGACCCAGAGGCAAAACTGGCACCACACACAATGTGCTACTAAATTACACTCACTCTGGGATGCTGGGCGTGATCTGGCAGGATAACAATATCGGCTAACACATGCGCGGCTTGTACTCTGAGGCGGCTTGTGTATGTAAAAAAGCAGTCAAACACGTGAATATGGGTGGGTGCGGCTTGTAATCGGGTGCGCTTTGTAGTCCGGAATTTACGGTATATCATAATCAGTGGGGGCTGATGTGATTCATAGGGCATTGGTATTTGCTATTGATTAGTAGGTTTTATTACCAGTTGATTATTTTAGCAGATATGTTAATTTTGGTCTAAGTACTAAAAAAAAAATCTGAATGTCACTAAAATCTGGAGTTTATCCGTGAGTCTTCTTCTTTAAAAAGCAAATCACTGCAGTGCAAGCTAACTCAGGACCTCTGTCTTTGTAATGCAGTGGGGGTGGAGGTAACTTTGTGCTGTCATCCAGTCTGGTGGGATACACAACAGTTTTGGGGGTGGTGGCTCCCATGGTGCATCATGGCTACGGCTTCTTCTACCGCATTAGGGATGACAGGTGAGCAGACACCTCTAAACTTCTGTCTTAATGTCAAAAGGAAAACCTACAAAGGATTCCACGGGTTTTTAAGTGTCTCTGGTGTTCTCTGCAGCAGCTTTGCTTCAGCCCTTTTCTTTGTCCCTGCAGGATTGTGACTTCCATCTCCGCTTGGAAATCCTGCCATGAGACAGACGCGCCTTCACTGTTTAATAACTTCTCCAGCTCCCTGCATGAGATGCTTCACCTGGCCACTGTGTCTCAGCTCTAAGGAACTTGAAAGATTTTTTCCTTCCTGTTTTAGTTTTTACTTTCACTGTGTAAACTAGCACAAATCAATGCAAAGGTGCAGAATCTGTGCAGATTATGATCTTGTTCTTATTTCTAGAACATAATTTAGTTATTTGGCAATTTTTCCTCCTGACTGGACTTTTCTAGTGATTATAGTTTTTGTGGATAATTAATTATAAATTTGGAATGTTTTAGTTGCATTTGAGCCTTAAGGTAGATAAAACTACAAAAAAGGAGAAAAAAATACACTGGCACTTCTGTGATGGATCACATTTTTTGTCTGGTTTGAGTTAATAGTAAATTGTTGTGAGCTGTTCTCTCATGGGGCATCAAACGCTCTTCATTGAGTTATTGGATAGCTGAGAAGATTAACCCTTGTGCTATTCTAGGCACCTTAACATTAAGAGTTTGGTCATCTAGCCCACTAGACAGTGCGCTGAACCTTTTTTCTTCAATGATTTTTGATCTTCACTGGTGTCCATGGATTACATGAGATCTTTCCACCTTAATCCACCTTTGTCATGGTAGGGAGAACATGTCAATCTGAGGGTGGGGTCATCTAAGATAGCACAAGGGTTAAGGAAAGAAATCACGGGTATCTTCACTCACAGCAAAAAGGGAAGAGATGCTCAGTTTTTAGTTATTTTCTCCACAATTTACTAACAAGACTTATTTTATGCCTTAAGATAGGATAAAATGTAACATTTACCTTTAACAGGGTTTTAACTGGAAAATCAGTGTCATTGTTTTTCTCCATTTATTTCTGCCTTTTTTAATGCACTTCAGTCTGATGTGATGTGTTTTTGTGTTTGTTACACAAAAAATCGAGTGAATGTTGATGACAGCCACACTGACGCTGTTCTAATACACCAAGTTTAATAATATTGTCAAGCTTTTCATGCAGTCTAAAATCTGAAGGAAAACATTTTTAGACTCAAACTGAACTAGTTCTCACAAATAGTCGAGTTCAATTTCTTTTTTTTAAATTATGGGCTGTTTTGAGTTTGTCGACCTGCACATAATCTTGCATAACTCAATTGCACATGAAAACCTTTCTTCCTGCTTTTTTTTTTAATTCACTGAACCAAAACTTTCTATAGGTGCACCTTATAGAAACTGGATTATGCACAGCTCTCCAGATATAGATTGAATGGCTTCAACTGCATTATAAAGTATTACATCTGTGACTAATGATTTTTACCTTTAAAACCCTACAATAATCAGCCTTCTAAGCTATAATGAACTGTCAAAGAATCAGGTAATTTTTTATTGATAAGGAAAGTGACCATTTATCTCTAAATGCACTGTTATACATGTGATTGTTCTGACAAATAAATGTAAATTTTATTTTTTGTGTCCATTAAAGAAAAAGAAAAAAACAATTCCACATTTTGCTTTTGAATACAAAACTTTAATAGATACATATCAGAACTTTCTACAAAAGATAAGTTATTAATTAATAAACAGGATTAGAGCATTCATGTACATTAGCATTAATTTCAACTTTTTTTTTTTTTCTTTGTTGACAGTATTCTTGGTTAAGCTGATCAGGCACTTTGGTTCTACCTGCATTTTGGTCTAATCATCCACAGCTATCATAACGCTTCCAATACCCAAACATTTGTCCTAATATGCAGCGACGGTTCCAGTAATAAAAGTCATACTTGGTGGGACAGTATTGCACTTCTAGCATTAATAAAGTGCATGAATCACATATTTAGTGCACCTAACAAAAAGCATTTCAAATTAAGCATGCTTCCATTTGCTTCATCCCAAAAAACTAAACTGGTTTCTGCCTTTTTCCAGACAATGACAAATTTCCCCCATAATTTAATAAGATTGATCACCTCTTCCAAGGTCAATGTGGAGATTTTAAATTTCGTGATGCATGATATCCATCTGTAAGCTTTTCTCAGGGTAAATAAAAGTAGTTCTCATTGGTTTGAAATGTATTTAGAGTCCAGAATAATTAAAGTTCTAGAGGACGCATTTCAGTGTGCCCCACAAGTTCAAACGCAGCCAACACTCCTAATCAACAGCAGCAGAGTTGTTAAACAGATTGTAAACTCACAGGAGGAAGTGTCCGTGTATTCAGCCCCTAGCTGATCTGACGAAGCTGCTCAGGATGAATATAACTGCACAAATGTGAAGCTCAGAAAAGGCACAAGTGCTCAGCCCGACCCTCAGAGGCCAGAAATGGGTTCTCAATTCGTCCCATGGCCGAGCTGTGTGGTGACCAGCATGTGGTAGACTCCCTTCTTTGCCAGCAGCTGCTGATGCGTCCCTTGCTCCACCACCACTCCCCCCTGGAATACAGCTATGCGGTCTGCATTGCGGATGGTGGACAGACGGTGGGCCACGATGATGCATGTCCTGCCTTTACTGGCCTGGTCCAGAGCGTCCTGTACAACCTGCAGAGAGAAGATTGTTATTACACCCTACTTTTACTTCAAAAAAACAAGTTGATCATTTTCCACTTCTATGAAACATTAATTCCACACTCGATCTATATTATAGACAAACCTTCTCGCTCTCAGTGTCCAGTGCAGAGGTGGCTTCATCCAGCAGCAGAACTTGGGGGTTGCGAAGAATAGCCCGGGCTATGGCTATTCGCTGCTTCTGACCACCAGACAGCTGAGTCCCCTTATCACCTGCCTGAGTGTTGTACCTCTGCTCATGCAAACAGAAATAGCAGACACATGATCACATTGGAGTAGACTGATAAAATAGTGACAGATATGCGTGGGAGTGGGCTGCTCTAAACTGGTGCCTTGGCGGACTGCAGCTTTCAGCCATCGATGGCTGAGACACGTAAAACGGGACAAACGCGAGTCTGAGACTCCAGGAAACATGAGGAAAATTTCTTGGAAGTTCTGTAGTATTACCTTCAGAGTAATTACTAACATGAGGTTATACTTGAAGTAAATTAACTCTAAAAGTATTTTAAGGAAAACGTGAAACATTAAATAAAAATGAGGAGCATCTACTGTAGAATGATTAAGACTTAGTTGAAACCTGGTAATATTCATTTGCTGCATAACCCTTGATGGTCAGAAAACATTTGAGTTTGGTTTTGAATTGGGTTTTGAGATGAAAACAAGTTTCTGGTTTTGATTAACAAACATCTTTATAACTGGGAAACATGGAGAAACATTAGTTTATTTAATATAAAATATCCTCTCATTGTCTATTTAGTAAGAGGATACAAAAGAAGAAGCAATTGAATTCTTTAGTATTTGACTGCATATTAAATATGTCAAAAGACGGCTTTTTGAAGATCTTCAGGGATAAGTCAGGAAGTGATGTGGACTGCTAGTTCTGCCCTGTGAAGTTGACATTTGAACCTCTTAAAAAAAAAAAAGAGGAGCAGCCTTGACAACTGCCCTGAACAACTCGGAGACTTTTCTACTTTGGTTAAATTGTTGTGTTTTTCAGCACCTTTTGTAAAGTCAGCTTGACTATGGAGCTGCCAACATGCCCAGGAGGCCAGCAATCCATGCAAATTATAGCAAGTGCTCTCCATGACAGTGACAGAGTGTGATCCTGAAGTTTATCTTCAGAAATAATCCAGCCTTGAACATCGTGCAAAGACCCTTATCTAATCAGAAGTTATTGTCAAAATTCGAGGTAAAGTGTGTTGTAAAATGAGGTGTTCTGGGAAAACGTAGCATCTGCTTCCTAAAGCTGCTGTCTTTATAACATTTTTAGATGTCAAAATAAATTCTTTAATTAGGGAGCTCACCTATAAAGTAAGAGGACCTGCATGATGTTTTGTGCAGTCAGTCATGGGGAATTGGACACTGCTTGATCAAAATGTAAGCTTTCCTGGTTCTTTTAAAGGACCACAGTAATGACCTTTCTTTGCTGATGATCATCAAAATTTATATTTAAACTAAACATTAGAAAAACAAGTTTAAAAAAAGAAAGGAGGGTTAAACCTTGGCAGAATTGATATAGTATTTATATGGGCCACTTTTTATTAATTGATGAATAACATCACTTCCTGTTTTATTGGTCAATTTAGTTTCTCTTTTTTTAGGATCCCTCACCCTACAGCTCTTGCTTGCATCTGAATTTCTTCACTCCTCGCTACTTAGTGCACTACATCAGCTGTTTGCTATTTTTTTGGGCTGTCCGTTTCTACAATTCCAAAATCTAGTGCCCTAAAAATTTCCCAGAAGTCTCGGCGAACAACCAGTGTGCCTTAATGCTCACTCAATTGGTGAATATTTTTTTCAATGCATTGCATTTGATCGATTTGTCAGTTGAAAAACTGTATGTATGTACCGGTGCATTTATTTTTTTTAAACCATTCAAGTTTTACTCATCAGAACAAAGTGGATTCATGGTCTTCATAAAATGTTCATATATATTACACATTTACTTCAACAGAAAGGTAACATCATCTTTGGCCTTCAAAAAAAGTAGTGAGAATGTGTGAAAATGCAGGGCAACAATAGTCCTACACTTTATACCGGCAGGCTTTTAGGGATTAGGGAGTAGTGAAGAAATTTGGACATGGCGTTGTTATTTACAGAGCAGGATCAAACACTTATAATACCTGTGGCAGTTCCTCTATAAATTTGTGAATGTTGGCGGCTTTGGCAGCAGCCTCAATTTCCTCCATGGTTACTGTGCGGCTGTTGTCGCCATACGCGATGTTCTCAGCCAGAGTGCAGTCGAACAGCACGGGCTCCTGGGAAACAATCCCAATCTGAGATCTCAGCCAGTGGATGTTCAGTTGTTTGATATCCACATCATCCAGGACCTGAAAGCGGGAAACAGAGGCACAGATGATGACAACACATTTAAAATAAACCAACATGGTCTCTTTGAAACAGGCGTAAAACTAAAGAAAGTCTGCCCAGTAAAAAGGCTCAACTCAGGTTTATTCAGATTCATTGTATTGTTATTCAAGAAAGACCAAACTGAAGCTTTGAATAAATAAGTCATGAAAAGATAAAATGAATTGTTCTCATTGTTTTAGATAAAGAGTTTGCACACTTATTTAGATAAAGACACCAATACATTGGCTTCATAATGTCTCAAGGTCTCATGGGCATTGTACTGTACAGCTGCCATAAAGAGCTCCATCAGGTTAACCATTAGCTATCAGAAAGCAGGTGAAGGGGCTCTGGTGACAGAAAAGAGACTGTAGTCATTCCAGGCGTGTGTTTCTCACCACTTTCCCCTCCTTAGTGTCATAGAAACGCTCCAGCAGCTGGATGGTGGTGCTCTTTCCACACCCGCTGCTGCCAACCAGAGCCAAAGTTTCTCCCTTTTTCACCTTCAGATTGAGCCCTTTAAGGATGGGAACATCGGGGCGTGAGGGGTAGTTAAACCTCACATCCTTAAAGATCACGTTGCCGTTAAATTTATCCTGGAAACAAAGATGCGAGAAAAGGAAGTGAATGTAGGATCCTTTGGAAAGATTGTTCGTATGTTCTAAAGTTTTTGTGTTCGTACCGGGGTCTCCCCTTCGTTTGACAGATTGTCGATGTCGGGCACTTTGTTTATCAGCATCATCAGGTGGGCAGCAGACATTTTGGCCTTGGCGTAGTTCGGTGCGAAGGAGTTGGCTTCCCCAACGGCCATGGCGCCGAACAAAACGGCTGAAATCACACTGGGAGAGGAGATTCACATTGACTTCGATTACAAGTTATGATAGTGTGATTAACGCACGTGTTCTTGGGTTTTATAATGCACTAAACTGATGTCTTTTCTGTGACACAAAGCTTGTACTGTCCTGATAACAAACTCAACATCAGCAGGGTCACGTTAGGGTAAAAAAAACAATGTTAGTTATCTAAAAGGCCTGACAGAAAACGTGTTTTCAGTTGCTCTAATAGAAAATCAACTCATATTTTAAAATATACTAAATAAAAATAATTTCAAACTTGCCAAGAAACTGTGACATAAATGTTAAGTAACACCTCAGGAGCACGTTTTGTCGACTGCCTTGACTATCTTGTGCATATCTTCAACTAAACTTCCTACAGTGCTGTCTGCCACATGTGTGAAAGCAAATGTTTGTTAATCTTTAACCCTTTTATGTGTTTATGGTTTATGGACTTGGGACTTCCGTTTTATACCACAGCCAGGGCATAAATGAAATACATAGTTCAAGCAGCACTAACTCAGTGCACAACTATAATCCAGAATCACATGAGCGTGAGTTCAGTGAATCACCGCACAGAGTAATGATTAACAGCCTTTAAAGACAGACACATTGAATGCTTTTAATTCGTGTTTGCTGCTTTACACGCCAACTGTGACACAGCAAAAAAATAACATCTCAGTGGGGATTAAAATACAAAGGTTTACTCACAGGAAAACCCCCTCAACATCCATCCTTCCTTGGACTATGAGCCAGGCACCAAAGCGGAAACAACCTGCATAGGCAAAGTAGATCATGGACTGGGAGAATGAGAACGTAAAACCATGCGTATGGGCCTTTTTCTGGGAGTTCCTGCACACAGGTAACAAAAAACGTATTATAAGAGCATCATGTAAATGAACAAGATTGCTTTAAAATGTTTGTATTTGACTCACTTGTATGGTACTTTGAGGTTTTCCTGGTACAAAGACTCAAATTTGGCTTCTCTGGTGAGAGATGCAACAGTGCGAATGTTCTCTATGGCCTCTGTGGCAATCTGTGAGGACACGCCGCATGAGGGTTACAGACAAAAATCTAACAGAGCGCTGCTCCCAGTGTCTGAGTAGATACCTTTCCGGCTTTCTCCAGCTCCTTTTTGTCTTCAGCTGCGTGTCCAGTGAGCATCTGCATTCCCACAGCTCCGGCCACCGCTATTATTGGCACAACGGCCAAGACCAGCAAAGTCAGCTCCCAGCCGTAGATAAAGGCTAAAATAATGCCAGTCCCGAGGTTAGCAAAGTTCTGGGCCACTGTTGCCAAACGAGCTCCAGTTGCCTAAGAAAGTGTTGAGGTTGGAAATAAAGAAGATGCAATGAGTTTCTCGTTGTGTGTTTTTTTTTCTTTTTCTTTTTTTTTTTGGGGGGGGGGGGGGGGGGGGGGTTGTTGCTGCAAAGACTGACCCCTTGTACTTGTGCTGCATCTGTGGCAAGTCTTGTGGTGAGTGCTCCCACACTGTTTTTGGAATCGTCAAACCAACCAAGATCCTGCAAGGAATCAAAGATGATGGGATGAAAAAGGTAAAGAGGATGCAACAAAAACTTTGGAAAATATCCCAAAAACATTTTGTATTTTTTAAGATTAATGATTTGAACATCATTTCTGGCATATTTCCCTGACTGGTAACTATATCACTCTCCATTTGATTGTGGAGAAAGGTTCAGCGTTAGTGTGTGTGGGTCTTTGTATGAGAGCAACACAATGACAAAACTGCTTAAAGCAAAACATTGTTCTTCACATTCCTGTCAAACACCTAGCAATAAAGTCTTTTTTTAATCTTAGTTGAATTTTGAAATTTTTGAATTTTTCAAATTTCATTTGAAAGTACAGACAGTAAAACATGAGTAATGTAGATTCTTGATATGAACACAAGTGCCCCTGATAGGCTCCAGCAACCCCATGACCCCAGAAAGGGATTAAGCAGGTTAAGAAAATGTACGCAGGTGTAACCAATTCTACATACCTGTCTCAACATTGCCTTAAAGGCGCCGAGTCTCAGTTTCAAGGTGAGAACCTCTCCTGATTTACCAAAACAGAATCCCTGGTAAAAGATTGCGAAAAGTGTGAAGGAAACACATGAACACAATAGTCGAAAAACTTCTGCACTACTAGGAGTATGATGATGTCATTTAAAGTTTTTAATAAGACAAACATCATAAATGAAACTTTATTTAATTTGTAAGCTTTACGTCTCCTTTTGAGAGTTTACACTTCTAATTAAAATTCAACAAGTAAATGCATTTGCAAGAAATAAAAGCCACTTTAAAAAAAAGTTTTTTACTCCCTTCCTAAAACTAAATTTGGTTACTTTTTGTTGAAAACAGATATTTTTCTGTTTGATGGTTTGGATTATAATTGTCCTGTAACTCTTCAGCCTCGTTAGGGGTTATTTTAGAGCTTCGAAGTGATGTTACACGTGACTCCTGCCATCATTTTGGGTTTACCTCTAGAGCAGTATTGTGATTTCAAAATGATGTCAAAGTTGGTTAAATTAAATTTAGTAAAATAAAATAAAAAATGCATGAACCAGTCAGAGACAGATTTTGATTAAAAGAAAAAATGGTTTAGTTTTTCAGATGGTCATAAAAAAAGAATCATGACTGCCATCTGAATGTAGCAAGTACAAGAAAGTAAAAGACAGTTTTTAGCTTCTATACTGCCTGAAATCCTTAAAGTAGCTAAAATATATTGGTAAAATATCTTTTAGTTATCTTAATGATTTATATTTAATCAGATAAAAGTTTTAAAAGAGTCTCATTATCTCACATCGCTAAAAATAAAACTAAATTGATGTACCAATGTCTATTTTTATGACTGTGAACTCAATGTCCATAAGTGATCTTACCTGCAGAAACATGGTGACGAACGACACGCATCCAATAGTTACAAACATGAGGGAAAAGAACTGCGATCTTTCTCTGACAACTTCCTGATCTGGTTCTGCAAACACCTGGGTGAAGACAGGGAATTCAAACTGCTTAATAGGAACGGGGAACACATTATTCAAAAGGCTGTGCATTTCTGTTAAAGTTGCCCTTAAAACATTTAGCTTGGCGATTTTAGGCCTCATTGTAAAAACATCTCACTTAATGAGGCGTTTAGATCTGCAGGATAATCTGTTAAACACAAATGGGTTCAGTGTGTTGGCTTTTAGATATGATTCTAGATGTAAGGTTGACCTACAGCAATGATCTTGGAGAAGAGGACGGCAAAAACAGGCTGTATTCCTCCATTGATGATGGCGCAAAAGGTGCCCAGGAAAATGAACGGCCACTCCGACTTGTTGAGCATTAACACTCGGAAGAATGACACCTCAGGAACATCTTCATCCTTCAGAGGAAAACAAATCGAGTTACACTTCAGATTCCTTAATGGAAAGATCTTTTCTAGAAAAAACAGAAAGTGCAAATAAAACATTGCATGACTCTGTCTACCAAAGGAATAAGGAGATTGAAACAGTTCTTCTATCGCTCACTTCGTTGGTCTTGTCCTTGTCTTTGCCTTTCTTGAAGCTTTTCTTCTCATCCTTCCGTGTGTCTGAATTGACGGAGGAGCCTCTTGTAGATTTCTTCCTGAACAGGGTGGAGTCTGACAATTGCTTGGCTAACGGGCTCTTTTCATCTGCCTCACTCTCCTCCTCTCCATCATCTGCTTTCTGAAAGGTCTGCGTTGGGCAGAAACCGAGGAGAAAGCACCAACAATATCAGACACCTGTGACTTTTAACGCTCCACTGCTCTTTGGGGCTGTTGTGTATGTTACCTGCATAGTGACCAACATGCGGTAGACTCCCTGTTTTTCCATCAGCTCACTGTGAGTCCCCACTTCCACCACTTTGCCGTTCTGGAAGCCAGCAATGACGTCAGCATTTCTGATGGTTGAGAGGCGGTGAGCCACGATCAGAGTTGTACGGCCCAGTCGCACCTGAAAAACATTCAATCAGTAACTCTAACAACTCATTTGCAACAAATATACATAGTCTGAAAATGAATAACTATTAAAGCATTTTGTACCTTATCGAGTGCAGACTGGACAATGGTCTCACTCTCAGCATCTAGAGCAGATGTAGCTTCATCCAGCAGGAGGATTTTAGGATTGCGGACCAAAGCTCGAGCGATAGCAATCCTCTGCTTTTGGCCTCCGCTCATTTGGGTTCCTCTGTCCCCCACCAGAGTTTCAAACTTCTGCTCAACAACAACATCTTTGTTAGGAAGAAAACCTGACAACAGAACACCCGGAGGCATTTCCTTACATTGGGAAGATTCATGATGAAGTCATAGGCGTTGGCTTCTTTGGCAGCTTGTTCAATTTCCGGTTGCGTCACATCAGGACGGCCATATCTGATGTTCTCCGAAATTGTGGTGGCGAACAGGATGGGCTCCTGGCTCACCACTCCAATCATCTCTCTCAGGTAGCGGACGTTTAAAGAGCGGATGTCATGACCGTCGATGGACACCTGGAAGAAATATGCTGTGGATTAAATCTTTATTTATCAACCATGTATTTCTACATTTCAAACCATCAAAATAAAACATTTTTTTCCAAGCGATCATCTTTTGATCTATTGTAAGTGTTCCCAGCAATCTTTTAATTATGATTATGCAGTTTTTAGCTAAAATAAAAACACCTGTGTCATTTTCTAGGACATGTTCTGTTTCTGTAGAGCGACAGGAGTTAATCAAAAATTCCCCTCTAAATTCTAGATGGGACTGTTGGCATAGGGCAAGTCTGCTTTCACTTCCCATCACCCCTTTAATTACACTCTGTTCCACTAGCTTACAGCCATTCACAACCCCAAGCTAATATTACCGATGCAGCAAAAAGGGCAAGCAATGTCAGAGCTATCCAACCAGACAGTTTTGAGCCAGATGCCGAGGAAAACTAAGACGTACATGGATGTATTCATCTATGAGTGGATGCATCAGAATAGAGTGGAGGAGGGAGCCTGTGGCCTGCTGATTGTAGCTTCTCATGAAAAAAAGGCTACAAGAACCTGTTAAAAACACCAAAAACTGGATTTTCATTGGAGTGGGTCTTTCGGAATTTTTTGTTTTAGTTTGTGTTTTTATTAACAATACTTAACTAATTAACGACTTTTTCCATGAAGATGACCTTTTAACATAAAAACGACATTTTATTGTACATTTTCTGTATTTTAACAGATTTTTTATTTATTATTTAACTAATTTGATTCCACAAACAAAAATAAAGCAAATGAACAAACTACACAAACCGTTCCCAGTAATGTATTTTGTTACATAGTGTACAAGAAGAGATTGTGTTATGTTGGTGTCAAAGGGGAGTTCACACCTTTAATAGTCCATACTGTTTTGAAAAGAAAAAGGTACGGTAAATTAAAGTACTTACGTTTCCCTCCACTGGATCGTAGAACCTCTGCAGAAGCTGGATGGTTGTACTTTTACCACAGCCGCTGCTGCCCACTAAAGCCATGGTCTGTCCACTCTTCACACTCAGGGACATGTTCTCCAATATCTAAGGAAGGACACACAATCAGTCATGGACGTGAAATCTTATATAACTTACAATTTGATGGGGAGCTTACTTTAACATCAGGCCTGGAGGGGTAAGTGAAGTGAATGTTGCTAAACTCTATGTCTCCTTTGATGAAGTCAGGCTTGAAGCCGTCTTCTGAATAGCTGTCGATGATTGGTTCCTGTGGAAAAAGGAGGCCGGTTTGAATCGGATTCAAAGTAGAACTCAGAATCAATCTGGATTCTTATAATAACATCAAACACACAATGGGAGGAAGGCTGTCAGCCCCGTAGGTTAGACTGTGCATGTTAAACAAAGCTAATGTTTATTTCCACAACTCTTTGTGTTTTTATGACTCCAACCTGTTGTTCTAATGTTCTCGCGCTCACACGCCATCGCAAAAATAAACAGCGATTATTTCTAACCTGCCCGGCTGCTTCAACGGTTTTGTTGATTTCTACCTTCTCTGAACATAAAACTTATCTGCAAAGAAACTTTGCGCTTCACAACAAAACCTATGCACACAAAAATACACACGAGTAAGTACGAAAGCCACCTCCAAAACACCTTAAATCACATCAAATGTAAGATTTGGTTGTATATGATCTTTAATTTGAAAAGAAATATGAACCATTAATAAATTTAAATCATGTAAACAATGATTAAGTTTACTTGAAAGCCATGTTTCGAGTGAACAGTATAGAATAATGTTACACTCTAAATAACTTTGGAAAAACAGAAATATAATTTAATACAGCCAGCAGCCAATGATATCAGTAGTTGGCACATCTTTACGGTCAATAACTTTCAAACTGGAAAATAAGGTTTTATTTTGGAAAAAATAACAAAATTTCCAGCAATCACTGATTATGTTGTATTATATTTCTGGTGGGATCAGATCCCCATAATATTTCCTCACATCAGCATCAAACCAAATTTTAAACTTTTATTCCTATATTGGGTTCTATTTATAGGTCATCATGTGGGGTAAGGCGTGTTGATTTTTTTTTTTTTTGGTGAAAGTTCTTGTTTTAAATACAGCACCTTGCAATTGTTTGCACTTGATTTATTCTTCCTGAAATTGAGTTTACATGCTAAACCATTAAGAAAAACACGGCATATTCCAAGTGTAATACTGATTAGGGTCTTTCTAAATTATAACCATATTACAGCTAGGATTACATGGCAGCAAAATTCAGGAAATAAAATAATATTTGATCAAATGTTTTTTATTCTCAACATATACCATGTACATGTAAACTTAGTAAACATTCCTGTTTTACATAGTTTTAAAACAAAGTGTTTAGATGTTTACATTTATTCAAGTAGAAATGTAATAAACTACTTCAGGGGTACTTTTATGTTATTACTTTTTATTTAATCTTTATGTGCTCAACAGTTTCATACAAAAAAATCTGTGAAGAAATGTCAGATTCAACTAGTTTCAAACAATAAACTTTTACTGGTAATTGGCATTTGAGTATTTTGAGTAAATTCGCTTTTTTTAACTTCTAAAGTAATATTATTTTGAATGAAATTGTACTCTTTTTGAGTTTGACTGTTGGCTACTCTGCTTCAATAGATTGAAAAAATCTGGATTATATCTGAGGAAATGGATTTGCACTCAGCCCTGAAACAGGATCTGAACGGGACCAACCTGACCGATCTGCCGGTTCTTCTTACAAGCAGCAGGCGCTCCAATTAGCAGCTCATTCTAGTGTTAACGACTTCAGGTTTCCGGCTGCATCAAAGCCACTCCATAGAGTGCTGAAGTTCAGTAGAGCGTGTGCCATGATCCAAACAGACAAGTTCTAAAGCAGCAGAGAGAACCTGCTTCATTGCTTACTTTATCAATGATGTTGTAGACCTTGTGAGCGGCTCCTCTAGCACTGGCAAATGTCTGGATGTTAGGAGAAGTCTGACCCATCGTAAATACTCCAATAATCACAACAAAGAACACCTTTAAGTGGGAAACAATATGAATTTAATTGTTAAAAAGAAAAGAAAAAACGATTAATGATTTGGGTGACAAATGATGTTCACTCACGGTGAGAACAGAACCAATGGTGTACTCGCCGCTCAGGATGAGCGTACTTCCGTACCAGAAGGCCAGAGCATACGAGAAATAGATCATCAGGAAGGTGAATCCCATTGCAATATTGGCAGAGATGGCCTTCTTCATTCCCATCTTTTTGGCCTGCTGCAGGTTTTTATGATATCTGGTGTGCAGCACACAAACACGGAGGATCAAATATCCACTTTGAAATTAATTAGATTTTAGTGAAAGCAGAGACCAGCCTTTTCTCTAGATACTATTGCTTTTTCAGGGATTTATTTTATTCATTTAGAGCCTTTTCTAGTGGTGATCTGAATCTGTTTTGCAAAGAATCACGGGTTGGCTAACAGCAGCGCTGTAACTTCCTGTGAATTTGTTTCCACTTTGTGAGGACGGACAGCCTTTGTAAATAAGAGCAACATACGCACCTTTCAATCTCTTTGTTTTGGCCACTGAAGGCAAAGACTGTTCTGATCGAGGACAGCACCTCCTCAGCAACAGCACCAGCTTTAGCATATGCACTCTGTTCTTTGGAGGTGAAGCTCGTCAACACCTGTGTGATGAAGAAAAATATGAAAAAAGGTTTGTGTTTACTCACCCTGCAGGGAGATGAATTATAACCCTCAATGTTCAATAAATGATCTTGTTTTAAGCTTTGCTTGTGGTTAATAAAACATTATCTGAAAATTTAAGTTCAATATTAAAATAAACACCACTTGATCTAAGAAATGAGTGTAAACCCAACATATTTTTATTTTATTTTAATTGGATGTCTTGGTTCCTCTGTCTGCTTTTGATGAGAATTTTATCCACTAACACTTGATTGGCTAAAGAAAGTATGCTAATTGTAATTTGTTCACTTTTTGGTCAACATTTAAAACCTTTATAATGAAAGAGAGATCCGTTTAGTCACCTTGCTAAAGAGAGCTCCTGAGATCCCAAGTGCAGGACTCACAGCCAAAATGACAAGAGTGAGCTTCCAGCCTTTAGTGAAGCCGATGACAAAAGCTGTGATGAAAGAGCTGACACTTTGAATCAGCATCCCCACCTTGTCACCAATGCCCTCCTGGATCTTGTAGACATCACTGCAAATAGATGAATGCAAGTAATGAAAATATTCATAGATCCTAGGGAAATAAACAAAATTATTATAAATATTTGCATGTTTTTCTCTTTTATTCATTTTGAGTTTGTATATAACAATTAAAGATATTTAAAATGTTTCAAAAATGCACAAAACTGTGCAAAGTAAGCATCTGGCCTTATTTACTTTTCTTGGTGTCAGCAAGTGTCTAAAATCACATTTTAAATATATCAAACTAAGTAATTACATAACAGTTTCAGTGTGAAGGATGAAGGCACCATCTTTGAAATAAGCCTTGCACATATTTTGGTTCATGCGCTTAATTTCCACGTTAATGTCAAACATCAGAACAACTTGTATGAAGCATCAAAGGATTTTACAGTTTACTAACTCTGTGAGGCGAGTGTTGAGTTCTCCAGTTTCGTTTATGTCAAACCAGCCGATGTCTTGCTGCATGATTTTGTGGAAAAACAAGGTGCGGATGCGTTTCACCTGCCGCCCTGCTGCGATGGTCCACAAAGACACCTGCAGGTATGCTGCCACCAGCACAACGGCGCCCATGATGGAGTAGTAGACGGCAAAGCTGGGGAAAAGAGATGTGGCGTTTTTAGCACGAAAGCATCCTTTCATCCCTCAAAGTTGATCATTTGTGCCAAAATAGTTATGTAAAGTCTTACACAGTCATTTCTTCCTCTATATCGATGGTCATATTTATAAATGTTAAATCTGTAAGCACAGAGGTGACGTTAGGATGGCAAATTCACTAAATACATGCAGGTGAATGTAGGAAAACTCACTGGGGTAGCCTGCAGTCATATTTGGGGGAGCGCCGTTTATCAGACTGTCTGTCATGTCTCCAAAGACAATGCACATGAGGGGAAGCACGGCACCGTTGGCAATCGCCATGACAGTCCCTATTACAAGCATCAGAATGTCCCAGCCATCCGCAAACCTGAACTGCACTCAGGTGGAAAGAAGAAAGTGGAGAAAGACCAAAGGCATCAGATCAAGACACGAGAAAGCACATCTGATCGGTTATTGTCTTAACCCAGCAGGGTGCTGATGGAGCCCAGCCGAACAACAGGAGGATGTGCTGCACTCCCATCCGTTCTTCCCGCTTCCCCTTTACTGTACTTTGCACAAGCCCACACACACACACATCCCTTCTTGTTATGCTTGTAAGGTCACACCTTAACACCACACTGTTCCCCAAAGTAGTACTTTTTAGAAACTCTGATCCTATCTTCCCACCAAATACACTTTTTTTTCAATCTATCACTATTCCTGAACATAAAAGTAACTGTTAGGAAACAGAAAGTGGATCAAAGTGTTAAAGGGGAGCTCACCACAGCGATGGGGCTGACCATAGGCTCCTTAGGCGCTTTTTCCTTTTTCTTTCCTTTCTTTTTTTCATTCTTCTCATTCCTGAAAGACATACAAGACACCATGTTCAGCAAACCCCTAGAAATGTATTAACACTTTTACTTGCAGCGTATTAAGGAATTTATTAAGGAATGAAACATCAAGTACTTCAAACCAACTCCTGTCACAACTGATGATGTAATTTATCTTTTTTCAATGATTAAAAAAAAGAATAACCTCATGAACAGTTTCAAAAATTAATTTTTTTTTATCATTTAATTAGGATTCTAATCTGTACTTTCAAAATAAAAGCTTGACCAACATTTCTAACATTTTAATTTCGTTTGATAAACATTGGCAGAAAACTTTTTTTTACCCTAAATATCCATTTTGCTCTTGTTTGGCTGAAGACATTTTCACCTCGGTGTTTTCCATGTCTGTTTCCTGTCAGAGGAAAAAAAAAAGCTTGTTTATATGAGTAAAAACTAAACAATTACGCAGCCGCAGCAGTAATGTCAAGGCCTCAGTGAAGCCGCTGAAGTCTATGCTAAATATAACAGCAAAATTATCCTCCAACACCAAAGGGATCAAATTCAGATACAATCCAATAGATTGGAAATTGAACCTGCCACTGTTGTCCCGGACAGTCGCCTGTCAGCCGCCGTGCTTCCCTCCTCACTGCGCTTTCTCAGAATTTAGACAGAGGTTATGATTACATTACGTCACGCCCAAGCCCCGCCTCCTCCTCCTCCTTTTCCTCCTCCTCACGTGGCTTTTTATAGCTCCTGATATTTCCAAGCTTCACTGTTTGACATAAATTAAGCCCCCACCATGTTTCAATCTGTGTAAGAAACGATTTATACTTATAAAAATTGATATTTTTCCGTTTTTTTTTTTAATGGAAACTGTCTGTTTAATTATGAAGTAATGCGTCATGGCCAATAAATTTAAGATCTACTTTTTGGCACAACCAAACAAAAAAAACACCCAAAAACAGAAACATTTGCTAATTAAACAACCTGTTCATTGTGCCATCAACAGCAATAATGACAGTGTTAATAAGGCTGAGGTAGGAACTGATACAACACATAAATAATTTACCGAACACGTTTTTGTTGTAAACTTAATTAACGGAATACCTTTCAGAACCAAAACAAAGGCTTAAATTTGAGAAATAAATGATCTTTGTTTACTAGGATTGGTTATCACTGACACAAACCGGATTAAATAAGGTTTTCTATTTGGATTTAATTAAATATAGCTTTTTTAATTGTTTGTTGTACTTCAAAGCAATCTAGTTTGTTTTTAAAAATATTCTGATGCAAACAGTGATTTAACAGAGCAAAGATTTATCTTTTTTAATTAAGATGATGAATTTTCGCACAATGATAATAATAATAATAATTATAATCAGATTCTGCTGGGAGGGCGCTTGGTGCAGTGATAAATAAGATGAAGGTCTGTCCTGAGTTAAGTTTTGACACGTTTAGTAAATTGTATGATGCCATGGTGGTATCTGTGTTATTTTATGCCGCAGGAGTCTGGGGTTATGAAGACGCTCCTGAGTGTGATAAAGTTCAAAACAGGGCAATGAGATACTTTCTGGGTGTACACAAGTTCACCACTAAAGCCGCCATAGAGGGGGACAGATTATGGCACCGGCTGGTGACTTTACCTGAAGAGAGACTTGCACGTAAAATATTTGATTGGGATAGAGCTCATATTTATCCCTGGTGTAATGATGTGTTTAACATTCTGTCCTCTGTGAACCTACAATCATTATTTTTTAATTGTTTGAAATGTAAGATAGTTAATGTTAAGGAAACTTTAGTTGGTTATTATGAAAAAGACTGGAAATGAAACTGCTTCAAAAACCAAAACTACAAACTTATTTGTAAATTAAGGACACATTTTCTGCTGAGGCATATGTTATGTACAACTTAAAAAGAGGACAAAGATCCTTAGTGCTTAACTTAGAGCAGGAGTTCTCTCCCTGCAGGTGGAAGTAGGGTGCTTTAAAGGTGTTCTTGAGGAGGAAAGACTCTGTGAGGTCTGTGAACTGCAAGTGGTGGAGGATGAATTTCATTTTCTGTTTTATCGTCCTTTATACGAAAAACAGAGACTTTGTTTGTATGAGGTAATAGAAAAGAAACGTCCTGATTTGTTTTGGTTATCTGAAAATAACATTTTACGTTGGCTTTTTGAAAATGAAATATTTTTTTTGGCAAATTTTGTGTCAAAGGCATGGACAATAAGAGTGGACACTTTGTATTCTGTTAGACTGATTAAGTTTGTTATTGTATTTCTGTGATGGGCTTGTTTCTATCTATCTATCTATCTATCTATCTATCTATCTATCTATCTATCTATCTATCTATCTATCTATCTATCTATCTATCTATCTATCTATCTATCTATCTATCTATCTATCTATCTATCTATCTATCTATCTATCTATCTATCTATCTATCTATCTATCTATCTATCTATCTATCTATCTATCTATCTATCTATCTATCTATCTATCTATCTATCTATCAATCAATCAATCAATCAATCAATCAAAAACAACAACAACAACAACAATAATAATAATAATAATAATAATAATAATAATAATAATAATAATAATAATATAATATAAAAATAATAATGATAATAGAAGATTGGAAAAGCAAAATTAAATCAACTGCTTTGGACGGAAAAACTGTCAATTTAATGAATTAATATTGAAATTAGTAAATTAAGATATATTCCAGAATTATTATTATTTTTTTTTTTTATTTTAGTACAGGAATCCCTTCTGTTTGAAAGGTAATCCCAAATGAATAACATACAGAAATTCAACTTTTTTATGTTTAAAAAAAAAAGGCAAACATTTAGGTATTTTAGTTATTATTGAATTTAGATGAGAATCCCCAGGAAAAGCAGGGGGAGAGCATTTTTACGTCTGTAGGTAATCGAAGACATAAATACAACTTAATGTTCTTATTTTGGCACAAATATTGATCCTATCATAAACCTTTCTTGTTAATCATTTTATTCATTTACATTAATTGTAGTTCTTGGTGTTGTGGAGATTATAATCAAATATGTACTACTGGAATTGTGGAAATCATAATCAGACATGTATTACTGTTTTATAAATGTGTTGTAAACTTCAGCCTGGCGAATAGTGTGTGACTACTGTGGAAGGTGAAAGACAACGGTCAGCAGCAGATCAAAAGGAAGTGAAGGATGTGGTTAAGAGCATCCGGCGCCAACCTGTATGCTTTTTTTTTTTTAAAACAACTCCTTGTACGGTATTAACCAATGTCAAAGGTGTGACCAAATGTCAAAAAAACAACTCCTTATATGGTATAAACAAATGTAAGAAGCTGAATGTGTAGGAAGTAGATCATTAAGTGTGAAACAGGATACCAATATTCAATAAAAATACCCTCAAAAGGAATATGCCAGAATTGCCAGAGGCGAACCAGAGTTTCAGTGTCAAGTCTCATTATTAGAACCTTCAACTAGAGGATCCTTCTGACTCCAAATCAGAACCCGGGGAAGTCCATTTGGACTTTAACAGTGTATAAATTGAAACAAATTGCGGTTTATATTGATTTTGAAAATTGGCAGTTGTAAAAATTGTTTGAGGCTTAAATAATGAAATAGAAAAACAAAAACAAAATTGGAGGATAATCTATGGCCTTTTCTAACAGTTCAATGCTGAAAACATAAAATAAAAGCAGAATGAGACTTCAAAGTAGTTAGTAATTTCCAGTTTTCTGAAAGCACACTATTTTTAAAATGTAAAGCAACTGCAAAACAGTAAATAAATATAGTTAAATCACATAGATTCTGATAGCAAAAAATATTCACAAATAATTGTCCCGTAGTTACTATGTTTTGTTTTGCTTTATGTCAAAGCATCAAACCACATCATCCAGCAATTTATGTCAGTCAAACTTTATGATTATCATGTCGTTTACATGTAATTTTGACTTTTCTGACAAAGAGGGACCTGAGGTTTAGCTATGAAAAAAGTTCTCTGAGAAAAAAAAAGCAGTTTTTGAAAGATGAACTCAGGGTCTCCTGATCTGACCATCACATGAGAAATAAAAATACCCCAAAACAAGAACTGAAACCTCAGGTCAATCTCCAGAATTCCTGCAAGCCTTCCATTGGATTATTGGTTCAAATTTCTGATTCAGTTTTTTATCGTGTTTTTAGTTTAAAGGCTGAGCAGGAGAAGAATCCATGCAACATACTAAATCAACAACAATCTAATCTGATTAATTGTTGAACTAAAGTTTCCTACTGATACTGAGTATTGACCACAAACTTCCTTCTGCTACGCCAAAACACAACCTGACTGACACAATCATGGATAAATAAATTGCGAAGTTGACAAAAAGAAAGAATTAATGCTTTATGAGCAGAAAACAATACATTCCTAGTTGCCTCTTTGTAATTTTGTTTCACAGATTTTTTTTTTTATTGTTTATATAAAAGCCCTTTCAATAAATGGATGGGAGTTTGTGGCCTGCCAATTGTAGTTTATTTTCAGTGTATTTTCTTGTCTGATCATGATTTACCACGATTACCAAGAAATACTCAGAAACACTCTTTTAATCTGCTACATGAACATGTTAAAAACACCAAAAACACATTTTTCATTGGAATGGGTCTTAAGGATTCTACTGAATTGCACCAATATACCCATGTGAATATCTCTTGGTCATCCTTTAGTATTGCTCTCCAGTGTTCCAACCATATAAGGTTGAATTTTCATCACAGATGGAGGTCAAAGGTTCAGTTATTAAAACTAGTCATTGTCAAAAAGGTATGGCCATCAGTGTATAGTTCATGAAAACACACGTTGTTCACCTTTAAAGGAAGCACAGTGGATTCATCCAGTTTGACTTTCACATGTTAGTCCTGATTTCATTTCCTAATAAACTTTGTGTGATTCATAAGGTGAAACAAAAACACTTCATGTCATTGTTGATCTTAAAACACAAATAAGAAGTGCAATTTTTACATCCAGTGTTGTTGTCAGTGCTCTTTTAATGAGGGCTGAATTTTCTTTTATTATCCTGTAAGACAGAACACCGCTCTTATCTTTAGTGATCTTAAAATTGTTGTGATCAAAGGTTATCATATTTATAGCTGCGTCAAGCTTTTCCTTTGTCTTTACCTTCTCTGGGAGAAAAGTCACAGCGGTGGTTTCACACACAATGTGGATTCAAGTTCATGATTACACAAAGATGCAAAGTTTCTGTAACTAGAAGCCAAACAACTAATAATTTATCAAATCACATATCAAATTGCTTTTATGTTGGCCTATCATAGCTACTTTCTGAAGAGAAATGTCAAATTTGGAGGGAAAGTGTCAAATATGACATGTTTGGAGTTCAATTGTATTCTAATTCTGGTTTGTGAGGAATGATGCAGTCACAGTAATGAGGTAAAGTTTGGTAGCTAAGTGCAAATGAGCAAAACGGGATCACTCTTCTAGCAAAGGATCAATGGTGAACATTTGAGTGAAGCTTTCTTTTATAGAGGATTTCAAAGCTTTCTTCACTTCGGATGCATGTTGTGGCCCAACACTGGACATATTTAAGGTACAAGCCATAGTCTGTGACGAGAAGTGATGACTTACTCTGTTTATTCCAAGAAGAAAAGTTCAAGATCAAGATGAATCAAGATTAAGGTCGACACCCCTTCTGAAACCCATGCGGTTAAGCTTTTGTTAGAAGCATTATTGCACAACGCTTCATTATAGTGCTTTAAGTGCATTTTAACCCCCCCCCCCACACACACACACACATTTTTATGTTTATGTCCTATTCTAGCAAACTGACATATATCTTTTTATAGGGTATTGATTCATTCAAGTAAGTAAGTAGGTAAATCTGAATTTATTATAGAACATTTCTCATAGAACGACTCAAAACTTCCTTCACGATGTTAAAACAATGTATAATCAGAGAAAGAACACAGAATGGCAAAGGGAGTGTAAAGTAGGTAAAACCCAAATAAAACACACTCAGGCATATAAGTAAACAAACAAACAAACAAACAAAGGTGAACACAAGTAAAAGTCAGCTAAAAGCTCTCCTAAATAAAAACATCTTAACTTGAGTCGATTCAAGAAGCCTTTTTGGTACTTTTGAGGATTTTCTGTTAAATAGCTGTTCTGATTTCTCAAATCTAGTTGTGGGTGGGAGCAACAGAACTTTGAACTTAACTTAGGAATGTAATTGAAGTGGGGGGTAAAAACCCTGATCAATGGGTCCTCCCCACTTCAGGCTTCAATTAGGCGGTGCAGAATCAAAGGGTTGGCAATGTACATTATCCTTCTATTGTATTATATGTCTATGATCTTGAGATTAAATATCTTAACCAGTAGGAATAACAAAACCTTTTATTAATGAAAGATAGAATTAAAGTCAGGAGCAGCATTTAATGGCTTTCACTGTTCACCTGTATCGCCACAAAACCTTCCTGCACCCGTCTTTGTTGCAGACTTTTGATAACTTTCTTAGTAGATGGTCCAAGGTAAAAAGCTGCATGGATGATGCCTGAAATCAGAATCCTTTATTGTCTTTGTACATGGTGATACAATGAAATTTTATCAGCAAAAATCACAAAAAAATGAATATGCTGTTTCCTCACCGATGTTAAACTTAAAAGCAAGTAGAGGGTTTTTAAAAAAAGTCAGAAATTAAGTAATCTTAACATTTTTTTAAATTGCGTCTAGATTACAACTGTAAAATTTGGTGATAGTCTCTGAAAGTAAATTTCATAGAAGCAAATATTGAATGAAACAACTTCTTTATGCCACGATGACACGGTTTCATGGTTGTAACATTAACTGTTTCCTAATTGAAGTATGCAATATTTGATTAATTATTTCTCACCCCGAAGATTTTCCAGACAATGAAGAAATCAGGCAAATTTATTTGATTCATATTAATGGCTACATAAACATTTGTCCCCCTTGAAAAACACAAGTCACAGTGAGACTTTAAATGTAAAAGTAAATTTGTCTTTTGAGGACTGATAAATTTCAGTGCGCTGTTCAGAGCTGTAAGGGTCCTTATAGTTATAGGGATCTTAGAATAATTAAATAAATGAATTAAGGGTTTTCCCCCTTTTTTTGTAGAATGAACTGGAGCTTATTGGCTGATTGTTTCCTGCCAAATTGTAAAAATGCTTAGAAAATGTGTCAGCTCCCTTCTGTGTGCCAGTAGTAAAAATAAAAATGAATAAAGCTGCTTTATTGTGGTGGAATAAAAACAAAGGTCAGTAATTCCAAGAGATAAAACCTGAGGGAAAACTTGTAAACGTTTCCAGCATCACGCATTTTCTAAAGTTTAATTAATTTAGAAATCTGTTTACTTTCACTAAGCTTTAACTTTGGACTAAAGATACTTCATTTGAATGAAGTCAGCTATGAGGACATCCATGTTCTCTGTTGTTCTGGCACTTTTTGTCATAAAAAACTTTGTATTGATCTGAGCACTGAGAGAGATTACCCTACTCTGGTATTATATCTATGGTCAAATGTCCTTTATTTGACTGGAGAGGGACAGTTAAACTGTCTAATCAGATAACTTTAACTCAAAAACGTTTTATTCTGGAGGCAATATCAGGTTCTTCTAAAGTAAACTAAACTTTCTGTACTTTATGTTTATGCAACCAATATTTTATTGCCATCTTATATTCAAGATGTTCTTTACAGAGACGTGGCTTGATAGAAAAACTGTTAGTGCAGCTCTTATTCCATCTAAATTCACTTTAGCATCAGAATTGTACAAAAATTATTGTGATGTATGCTTACTAGAAGCCACTAGGTGGCGTGATTTAACTGTTACTTACCACAATCTGACCACATGTGAACTCAACAAACTGAAGCCAGAACCAGAGATGAAACAGATTTTCCCTTTGGTGAAAATGTGTTGAATTCTTTTTTCACATGTTGTTGAATTTCAAACACCAACCTGAAATGAACCTTAGTTTTTCTTCCCAGGGGTTAGATTTCTGAGAAACGTTCTAAACAGAAAGCATTTTTGTTTAAAAATGTCCAAGTAATGGATCTTAACATTTAAGAGCATTTAAGGCTGACTGTAAATGCACCTAGGTGGGTTCTTTGTGATATACACCCTCACACGCACACACCCACACACGCACACCTACACACATGTTTACTACCAGTGGGCTCCCCTGACTGTGTTTATCTAGCGTTTCTACAAGATTGAAGTGATAAATTTCCCACACTAAATTCAATATTGTTATTTTTTTTGTAAAAAGGAAAGTCAAATGTAACAGTGTATACTTATATAATGCTTTACCACCCGTACAGTCCCGTCCTAAAAGTAGAACCAGCTCTATGTGACACAGATAAACTTTTTAGCACAAGAGTTGCAGTCCATTTTTGTGAAAGACTTAGATCTGGTTTTGTGTTATAAAGGTGAAGCAATTTTTTGTCACAGGGGAATGGCTCAGTCTTTTTGTGATAAAGGGGAAGCTATATTTTAGTGGTGGAAGTGGAGCCAGCTGTGTGACAAAGGCAAGGCCATTTCTTTATCATGGAGGTAAAGCTGGCCTAAAATAACATTTTTTGGACTATAAGTCACTTTGGAGTACAAGTCGCAACAGCTAAAAAATGCATAATTAGGATGGAAAAGAAATCATAATTACGTCAAACTTTTCTGGAGAAATTTATTTAACAAAATATGGGAACATTTTATCTTGAAAGGTAGATCCTAACAGAATAAATAACAACAACCCTAACCGTTATTCGCGTCATGAAACATGTGAGGAATATAGTATACTAGCACAACATATGAACAACTATTCATGTAACCATAGCATAAAAAACACAACAACTAAACTCTTTAAATCACTTCAAATTACTAAATCCATTGAATTCTTCATAGTCTGTGTCACCTAAGAACAATTCGAGCTGTGCTTCTTCTGCATTGCTGTCAGTAGCAAATACTGATACACACACCGAGAGTGCCTTCTAGTGGTCGTTGCTTTTTATTTTTCAAAATCACATATAAATCACATCTAAGTTTAGGTCGCATCCCCATCTAAACAATGCACCAAAAAACTGGTTGTGATTCACCGTGGAGCTTTATTTTTATGATGGAGTCAGCCCACTGGGACAAAGGTGGATTTTTTTGTTTTTGTCATAGCTGGTGTCCTAAATGTAAACTGCAAGCCCAATTAGAATTTTATATAATTTACTACAAAACAAAAGTCCATTTGAAGTCACTTCTGACTTTCAGGAATCTTATTTTGAAAATCCCCACCGGAAGCCCTTGCTTTGTCTTGCTTGTGCATCTTTCTGCTCGCTCCTTCTGTCAGCAGAGCATCTTGTGTTCCTCTGCAGTGACAAACAGAGGCTGGACGTGTGCTGGAGCGGCACAGCGGGTCCAAAGCTGCCCGTCACGCACGGCAGCGGGGATGGCGTCTGTGTGCGTCGGGCAGCATCCTGTCCGCAAACTCGGAGGAAGCAGAAGCGCCGCGGTGGAGAGGAGGAACCTGCTGACGGTGTGCAGGTGGGAACGCGTTTCTGCTCTTCTGTATCTTCATTACAGCACGAGGTGCTGCTGCTGCTGCTGAGTGACGGCAGATTTTTTAATTCATTAGGTGAGCCGGACGCATGTTAGAAGCATGTCTTCAATTCTGCAATTAAGTATGACTTAAATCTGATAGAATCATTTACATTTAAGCATTTAGGCAGTCTGATAAAAAATAACTGAATGTATCAGGTTTTGTTTTTGATGCACACAAAATCCTGATTGTAAACGCTCGGCAAAAGCATCAATAAATAAACAAACTAAATAAATAATTGAATACTACTATCATTTTTTTAATTACACCATGATAATGGAATAGCTAAATATGAATTTCTTCTCATCTCTTTCTTCACATTTTAAAGCTTTCCAAAGTTCTTTTGCTGTCTAAAATTGCTCTTTAATTATAATTACATGTTTATTATTATTATTTTTATTTGAACACTTGGTGCAGCCCTACCCTTCGAATTTCACCTGCAGGGATTATGCCATCACTGAATGTTTGGGAGTTAATTAATGATATTGCTGTGTAGCAAACAGTTTCTGGCAGAGCTTAGTCAGAATCCATTTAAACAGCAAGGAGCCTCCTGCCTCCTCACCATCCATCAATGTGGGGATTTGAAAAACAAGAAATAAACTGAATATATGTAAAATGAGCAAAAACTGACTAAAATTATGTTTTTAATGAATAATTATTTTTATTAATATTTTGCTTGTTATAATGTAATAGATAAAAAAAAACATTGAAAATAATTTTCTATTCAGTTTGAAATACTTTTTTTTTTTTTTTTACCTTTGTGTTACTTCTTCTCTCAAAGGATGAATAAATATCTCAGACACAATTACTGTATGTCATTTTTGGAAATGTTGGCCATAAAGGATTTAGCTAGACATTTTTTAATACCAATATGTCAGATAAAAAATAGATTTTTCAGATAAAGTAGCTCTCATTTACCAATATCTCATAAAATTTCACCCGATTTTTTTCTTTGAGTTTTATTCGTAACATTAAAAACATTATTGCAGATGATTATCCTTCCTTTTTGTATCCTTGGCAAATAAACAGCTCAAAGCTTTGTTTGTAAAACGTACAAATATACTTTATTTTTATCTCAGCTGGTAGCCGAAACCCACAAACAAAAAGTTTTACTTCATGATGTAAGACTTTAAAATCGTGCATGGTATTAATGCAAGATTAGTAAATATAAACGTTTTGGAAAAATTAGGGGGAAAAAAAGTTTTTCCTAACCTATCAAACACGAAAAGTTCAAAACCAAGAGTTTTTGTTCCTTGTGTCTATGTGTGCTAGAAATTTCAGTAGTGGTGGAATGGATTGTGCCTGAAATTTTCTTTAATTGTAGGTCTTTCTTCTTTAATGACCTCAGTTATGGTCTCTACAGAGTTTATTTAGAATGGATTGTATACCCTCATGCATCAGAATCACAAGAGTTCACAGACATTTGTTTATTAAGATAGTTCTCAATTCATGGTTTTCCTAGCTGCCACTGTGATAACAAGGAAAGGACTAATAATTTGTGCTTTTATACTCAATATTTAAACATTGTTGTCATACACGCGCTGCTGGACAGAGAACTCTGCCAAAGAAAACCCTTGGAGCTAACAGACACACCATGCCACAGCAGAGATCTGAGCCTTCTTATTGGGAAATGAGAGCGATAACCTCCACATCCCAGTGCAGCACCAGACTAAAATAAATAGAAGCAAGGCTGGAACATTCTGGAAATCACTGCTCCTCTGAGGGTCTCCAGTTTCTGTGTGAGCCATCATCTTTCAACACTAGACTGCAGTAGAAATAGCTTCTTCAGTTGTTTCTAAATCCAAATGTTTTCAAGAAACTAATGAACTTCTTCTAAAGAAACTCAATCAAATTTGATTAAATAGGTTTAACCCTTGTGCTATCTTAGATGACCCCACCCTTACATTGACGTGTTCTCCATACAATGACAAACGTGGATAAAGGTGGAAAGATTTCATGTAATCCATGGACACCAGTGAGGTTCACAAATCATTGAGGAAAAAAGGTTCAGCGCACTGTCTAGTGGGTCTAGATCAGTGTTTTTCAACCTTTTCTGAGCCACGGCACACTTTAACCTTAAAAAAAATCCCGCGGCACACCAGCATCCAAAAATTAAAAAAAAAGAAGGAGAAACTCATAGTATGTATTGATCTACAGCCCCTCCACAATCTCACATGCATTTTTGAGATAATTCTTGCAGAAAAAGCTGGAAACTGCAGCTTTTTTTCCCTAAAAGATTCAATAAAAGTTAAGTTAGAAGATTTAAAAATAGTTTGATGCGTGTTCGTTGGTTTCAAGACGTTTAACAACAGATCTCCGTATGCGCTGTCACTCTCACAACCCAATGCATCATGGGAGATGTAGTGCATAAAACGGCCGGAGATCGGTTTTCGGAGCTTCATTGTTTTGTTCACTTGTTCCACGGTCTGATACCGGATTCTGTGGAAAGCAACAGCGCAAAAGACGAGCTTTAGCTGGTATTTTTGTTAGAACTGAGCGACTTTACGAGCTAAATCGGGACAAGGAAGTGAAGACTTTAACCACTTCTGATTGGTCAGACTGATGACATGTGATTAAGCCCCTCAAGAATGATTGGTGGAGACAATCAAAGGAACGGGACTTTTCCCAAACACAGCCGGAGCTGCAGCTGAATCGTGGTACTGTCATTCTTATCCAAATGTCTTTAATAAAATAAAATAAACGCAAAGAAAAAGTATTTTACGATCTTTTATATTCCTAACTCCTCAGTGTTTTATCAAGGCCTGTTTGGATGAACACAGAGCTGAAATCCTGAAGATGGGAAATGTTTTTAGATCAGTTAATGAGGGCAATTTTCCACGGCACACTTGACCATCTCCCACGGCACACTAGTGTGCCGCGGCACACTGGTTGAAAAACACTGGTCTAGATGACCCAACTCCCAACGTTTAAGTGCCTAGCACAAGGGTTAATTCATTCCTGGAGGACTATTTTAAGAAATTATAAACACCAAAAAAATCACAGTAGAAACAAAAATGCAATAAAAAAAAGTCAGATGTTCCATGTTTTATGAAAGATTTTCAGGCAAACAAAATCTTTAAAATTCATGACAGATTGACATATAAATAGCTAGAATGAACAATCCTGAAAGCTAAAAGGACAGAAAATTACATTTTTATTTTGCAAATCCATCACAGACCCATTGATTCTTGCAAGTCACTCCATTCATGAAGCTCAGTCACAGGATTCTCGTGATCAGTACCACTTCAATGCTGGCTACTTTGTGTTAGTCATTTTTTCTGCTTTCTTTACTATGTTTTTAATCAAAAACAGGAAAAATTAGTTTGTTTAATCTCTTTGTCATACAAAATGTTTTGTGGGAACCAAAGTTTAACATCTTTTGACGTAATAATGGTTAAATACATCAAACCTAAGAATGACTCTTTTATTTATTTAAGATTTATGTACAGGAATAAAAGAACGTACGTTCAAATTCCAATTTATAAGTAGAGATTTCTTAATAATCAATAGTTTGAACTGTTTCTGCAGTTTAAAAAATATATATATTTACACGGTATAATTTCATTTCATTGGAATTTTGCAGGGATCTCATTATGTTATGCAATGTTTGTTTTTTATAATTTTTTATATTTATTCTAATCTATATATGCCATTTTTCTTGACTCAGATTTATCCAGAATTGTTTATGGGTGCTTCAACTGCATCATAAATGGAGACTGGAGGAAGACCCACATTCAGAACAATAGCAGCCGGCAAAATACAACTTTGACATAAAGAAATAGGCAAAAATATGTTTTACATCATTTAACCTACTGTGTAAACTCCTGTTAATGCTGCTTAAAGAGCAAAAAGATCACCTTTAAAATCAAGAAGATTTTATTTCAGTTATTATTTATACACAAGATGTATTTAAAAAAGGTTTTTATAGTAATCTCAGCCTTTTTACATCAAACCATTTAGTTTAAAAGTAAAAAATCCACAGGACCATATTTAGTGGTTTGTTTAAACTTAATGATAATTTGCAAATTTTACTGCTGACTTTTTTCCTCCTATATCATCACTTTAGCGATTGCATGTAAAAAGCAGCAACTATCCTATACTATCAGCATTTTTTCAGATTTTGCTTATAATCTTTATTTGGTAAATAGTAACCAAATTTTATTTAAAGGGGGCTTTAAAGTTGCATGGTTTACAAAGAAAACTTTGGGATTAAATCACTCGAGCACTCTTATCAGTTGCTTAAATGCTCTGCACGTAGTCATCCAGGAGACTAAGCAACCACAGATAAGATATTATGATGAGGTCCACATACTCACACGCTTGGTCATTAACTGCTTCCTGTGTGATTATCGGAAACCTGATTAAGCAGAGTTAGTTTGCTTCATGGTAGGCGGGATTTCATGGCTGGTTTGATCACAAATTCATCAGAGTTGCTGTAAAATGTGTGGATTATTTGATGACTTAAAAGTTTGGTGAATGGCTGTTTCATCCAAGGATTACCCCAATACTCTGAAGAAACTGATGCAAACAGCAAATGTGTTTCTCCACAGACAACATTTGGGCATCTGCAATTCAGATTCACCTTTTGCTTTATCTTGCTTTATCTAAGTTAATAGGGAGGTCCAGTCTGATTTAAATTCTTCTAAGTAAAAAGATCAAATGGTTTTGACCAGTAAAGTCAGAAAGAAAAAGACAAAAACCCCAGAAGTGCATCGAACAACAAAAATAAGTTTGGCTTTACACCTAATGGAACATTTTTCAACAGAACTTTTTAATTTTTAATATGCTGACAGAAGAGGTTTGAGAGACTTCTTTATGGATTATGTTTAATGCCGAAAGCTATATCAGGCTGCATTGCTTGGCTTCAAACAGAATTTTCCCAAAAGAATTTGGTATAAATTATCTTTGCCCAACTTATCTGCTTAAAGCTCTTTCAAATAAAAAATAAATTAAGTTCCAACACTCAAACACCTCCATCACAATCATCGTGATGACATTTTTTTAAAATATGCATCTAATGAAAAAAATCTATGTGTGTCTGTTGTCTTTTGTTTTAGATTTTCAGTGAAGACTTTGCTGGATCGCTCCTGTTTTGAAACAATAGATGACTCGTCTCCAGAGTTCATTAACTTTGTTTCCATTTTGGAGCACATCCTCGGTCATCGATTTAAAGGTAAGCGAGGTTTCACTTAGTGTCTTCCATGGACACACTGAGAAAAGACAAAAAATGACACATGTATCCAGAGCTAGTAGAAACCAGGTAAAGGTATGTGGGAGTACAGTTTGTATGGTTCCTAGATATTTATTTAGCTGGTAGTAGTTCATATCTGTCTATAGAATTGAAGAAAGTCATTTATTTTAATTTTAGTTCTGGACTGGAAAACTAAAGTACACATATCTAGTAGAGGAGTAGATTCAAGGATGAGAAGAGACCCTGCAAAGTTTGAAAAAAGAATGTAGTACCCATATTGAATCATTTCGTCCAGTGGGTGTTGCTATGTCTCCTTAATGTTAATTATATACAGGCTGATAAGCTGATATCAGACAGGTTTGTTTTTGTCTTAAGGGCAAAAAGGTTTTTACTGCTGTTGCAGTAAGAAATGGCTAAAAGTGGATCCTGTGTCTGTGATGCAAATAAAATGAACAATTATCTGTAACTTACATCGAAGTGCAAAGACTTTCAAGTCTTTAGCTCATCCGCCAGGACCTTCTGGCATTATGCACCCCAGTAGCTTCAACTAGAGTTAGCATTATTACTTTTTAAATGCACACATACTTTTTTCTTGAGAACTATAAACTCATACAGTTAATGTATATTAATATTATACTACATTGCATCAGTGGGAGTAGGCTGACCATGACATGGCATTACAGACCCAGTCTGATCATCTTTTGAGCTATTTTAAAAACATTCTCAATGGTCTTTTTGGTAACCCCGCCCCCTCCCCATTGCTGAGAGCTCTGTGTTTACATTTTCTCCAGCTAGCTTACAGCCTTTCACACCCACAACCTAACATTACCGGTGCAAAGAAAAACATTAGCAGTGCTTTAAAAATCGTTAGCAATATTGGAGCAATACAGTTTTGAGCCAAATACAAGCTCAAACGAGGAAGATTAAGATGTACATGGATCTTCTTGTCTAAGTGGATGTATCGGAATGGAGCAGAGCAGGAAGCTTGTGGCCCGCCCAGCATATTTTCTACGTCACATCTACAAGCTTTTTCCAGCAGGATATTTTTTCCACTCCTGATTCAGAATGATTTGAATAAAGAAATACTCAGAAATTTTAAGCTTGATTTTCTTTATATATGTCCTCCATCATCAGAAAAAGGCCATTACAACATGTTAAAACACCAAAAACACAACTTTCATCAAATTGGACCCTTAATGTGTGACTGGAATGAGATCTATCCAGAATTTTGACCTGGGCAAAGATTCAGCATTTAGTTTTAACTTTTGAGAGTGCTGATTTAGTCCTGATAAAAAGTGTTTAAATAAAACAAATAAAAGTGTATCGAATAATAGGAAAGAGCAGTTGGAAGAATAGAAGAACTGGGCTTAATTAGAAAGGTCAAGTTGTGTGTTGTCGTCAGTGTAACAGTGGATAATTGGGTGCTGAATTCCTGCCTTCAAAACCTTCTTTCTGTGTCTTTCCCTAAAAGGTCAGACAACTTGGTTTGGCTACGAGAGTCCTCGAAGTTTCTGGGATTACATAAAAGCTGCCTGCAGCAAAGTACCCCATAACTGCATTCGAAGCATAGAGAACATGGAAAATGTGCGGCCATCAAGAGCAAAGGTGTGGCTTTATCCATCTACAGATTTTAATGAAATTTTCAGCACAGCAAGGAGAACAGGAAACCAGCAGTAAGACACAGATTTAGTTCTTGAAACACCTGTAAAAATATAAGAAATATTAGAGGTGTGTTTTAGTTGTAAAAAACATCATTGACTTGAAATGTATTCTGCATTTTTTAATAAAATTTTTATAATAGTTTCTTTCTTTTCATTTTGTAATTAAGAAGCAGTCTTTAATTGGGGTTTTAAAGTCCTGCTCCAATCATCTTTTGATCTATTTAAAAAGCGTTCCAATTTCTTTTTTTCTTTTAATTATGTTTAAGCGGTTTTTAGCCTAAATCAAAAAAACGTGTGTCGTTTTCTAGAACATAGCTTCTGGAGGGTGGGAAGATGTCTTCAGGGGACAGTTGGCATAGAGAGACCCCGCCACCTCTTCCGCTCTCTGTTGCTGGGAGCTTAACTTTGTTTAATATTTGTCCTTTATCATCAAAAATATATGCAACAAAAACATGTTAAAAACAATATAAACACAACTTTCATTGTAGTTCATTAGTAAAAAGCAACTTTAACTCAGAAATACATTTTTGGATTTTCAGTATCTTGAGCAGGAGCTTAATCACACTGTTAAAAAAACAGGATTTGATGAATTCAAACAATATAATTATTACAGGTTTTTACATTTTGGCATTGTGCTTTCAGGAGAATTACATATCTGTGTGTTTATTGTGGTGAAATAAACTCTTTGTGTGCAGGGCAGGGCATGGATCAGAGTGGTCCTGATGGAGAAGCGACTGTCAGAGTACATCTCTTTTGCCCTAAGAGACCTCAAAGCCACCAGGTGTCAATGTGACATGTATATAAACAAAGAGCCCCATGCACCCCATTTATAGTTCCACTAAAACCACATAATGTCCGTCAGACCAGTGATCACTGCTGCAGCTCTGCTCTGAGTTAATGCAGCTAATGTGTGTCTCGCAGGAGGTTTTATGAGGAGGGAGCAATCATGCTGGGAGAGGAGGCCGGGCTGCTGGCAGACACTCTGATTGGGCTCAACACCATTGATTTCAGGTTCTGCTCACTATCTGCTCTTTCAGACTGTTTAGGGAATATCTTGTTTCCTGCTGTTCCTGCATGAAGGCTTCAGAAGAGTCCTGCTGAAGGAACTCTATTTGCTTTAAGAGTTCTAATGTGTTGAATGGAAACGTAAGCTCAACCATAGACAGTTGAACAAAGTTCAATTTCCAACGATCAAATTAAAGAGTTACACAAATGAAGTCCACTAGATCAGTATCTTTGTTAGACTGTCGGAGTATAAAATGAAATGGAATTAGTGACAAAATTAGCTTCTTGTCTTCAGTAGTCTGTATTTGTTTAGCTTTAACAGGAGTTTTCTTTTACTCATTTTTCTGTTTTGCCTGAACAGATTCATTATTTTCAAAAGCTGTTTGGATGTAGAGTAGAGAAAAATTTGAATTTAACATTATGCTCTTGATTTTTGCCTAATATTAGAATTTATAACTGTCATTGTTTGTGTGTTAATACGGTCATTTCTGGTTATGTTTATGTTAGATATATTTAATTGTGTCACTTTGCTTTTCTTATTTTTTTTTCTCTGGGTATCTTTTATTTATATAAAACACAAATCCTTGATAAATTTTGGTTATAGGTTTGTGGGGTTTGGGTGAAGTAGTTCTTTTAACTTTTTCTGTAACTGATGTGTCCCCGATGCCTCTCAATACTTTAGGAACTGAGGATGACAAAGGGGTACGTTTGACATTTAAACATCCATCTTGGATCACGTCATTTAAAATTTCCTGTTTGGTTTCAGCTTCTGTCTGAAAGGGGAGGGGCTGGACGGCTGCTGTCCCGCTGTGATCGACTACACGCCTTACCTGAAGTTCAGACAGAAGTATGTGGGTTCAAAAATTTTTCCATGAGGCAAAAAAATTTCCTAATAGTTCATCAGTAAACTGTTAGTTCTATTGTACACAGCTCAATATGATCCGAAAGATGATTAACTCTAAGTGGCAGAAATGTGCTAAAATGTTTTTCTAATTTTTTCTGTTGGAAAGAAGACAACTTCTCCAATCATATATTAACTGGATTATAAAAGTGGCCGTCACAGCCGTACAGGACGGTCGCTGTAGTTTGTAACATGCCATGGTTGCCTGTGCAGGGCCGACAGCATCAGCAGCGACGAGGAGGAAATGAGGACTCTGGGTAGCAGCGGCAGTGAAAGCAGCACCCCAGACAAAACGGCAACGGCTGCGTCCATCTTCACCGAGCAGAGCAACTTGGTCAGCAAGTGCAAGCGCTTTGAGCAGAAGTACCGCATGGCTCTGGAGCAGAAGGTTTGAAACCAGCTTTGATTGGGTTCCTTCCAAACTAAAGAGTACAGATTATTTTTGTTGTTATTTATAAAGAAATCTCTTACCTTACAAAAGTACTATCTCAGATTTCCAAGGCGTTACGTAGTTCATGTTATTTCTAGGTTACTTTCTCCATAAAACCTGCTGAAATAGTAAAAGTAAAAGGGTGTAATCATGATTAATATTTGTAAAGTTTATGTTTATTAAAGTTAAAGTATAATTGGAGGACCAAGTATCATCTCTAGTCAGTTTAGTCAAAATATAGGGAAAACATAAAGACCTGATAGAGAAGCTGAGACCTAAGAAAAAAATCCCATCTAAATTGAAATGTCCAGCTCTGTGTGACATGCTGGCATTTTTAATGCCATTATGGCATTTTCCTTTCTGCATGAGGATTATAAGAGTGGATCGTAAATGCCAGGGCAAAGGACGCACTGAAACAACTGAACTGGATCTCAAAAAAATAATGTGTTCCTTTACTACTGAGCTTTGATGCTCAGTAGTGCTGACATCTTTGTCTTTTTCCGTAGGACTACCTGGAAGAGCTGGTCCGTTTACGAGAAGCCCAGCTGTCGGAGGCCGTGTCTCATAACAAGACACTTCAGCAGGGCCTGGCAGACACACACCTCTCCCACACGCTGGAGAAGGAACAGCTGGAGTACATCATACTGGAACTGCAGGACCAGCTGTGAGTCTCTCCTGTGGCGCGGTTTGTGTTGATTTTGTGCGGTGCTTTGCATCAGCTCCAACTGTGTATTTATCCCATTAGGCGCGCTGCTAGAAACATAGGGAGCTGCAGAGGTGGGAGGTCTGCGTGTGCTCTTGAATTAGCTGCAATCAATAATGCTTTAAGTCAACAAGAACATCTGAGTTAGTCTTGTTCTTTCATCAATGATCTAATCAATGGGAAACCTTTACTATGGATCAACTCCAAAAAATGTTTAAGGAGGATTTTTGCAGCTGAGATTTAGCCGCTATAGAGTTTGAATCGCTCCATAAATACAAAAAATATGTGCACTCTACCTTCACTTTTAATGTGAATCATCGGGATTATAAACCAAACCCGTCAGACCTGATGTGAACGCTGTAATTCACCATATCATTGAGTTTCGGGCTGTATTTCTGCCTGACCTGTTGAATCTTCAATCTTTATAAAGAAATATGACAAAGTGTTGCAAAATGCATTGCAGCATGTTTTTGTAAAGCATGTAAAAAACTGCAGGCCTGACTTTCATGGTTTCAACATAAAGAGTGCATCAATGTAATCATTAGAAAGTCACAAAAGCAGCTGCTGCTTGAAAAGACTGTAAATGGTGAATTCCCAATTGATTTCATTCATAATAATTGTGTCCTAAACATTCATCAAATAAAAGTTTAATTTTATGAAGGTATGCATCATGAGGACTTTAAATAGGTTGTTTGTGTTTGAAGACTGAAAAAAAGCTTAATCACGAAAGAGCTTTAGTCAGTGTTTTCCTGTAATAATGCACATTTTCATTTAAAACCTGTATTAGTATTTACCTGGGTAACCATCAAATATTAAAAGTCACTGGATCATCTTTGCATTGACACATTTATGACCAAAACATGCATCGTAGATCGTAGATCATCTAAACCATTTTCAACCTTTTTTGAGCCAAGGTGCATGTGTTGCACCTATCAAAAAAACTATCAAATTCATTCCTGTCAAAGGGTCTTGAATAAGTTTTTTATGACCTTTCATATTTTTAACTGATCCTGTTTGCATGAACACAGAGCTGAGATCCTGGCAATGGTAAATGACATGATTTCAGAAGATATTAAATAATTTCCTACAGCAGACCTGACAATCTCCCATGGCACAGCATAATCCTAAAGAAATATGCAGATATTTGCCACATTCTCTTTCTTCTACATAAAAAGTTTCTTTTTTTTTTCCTTTTAAACAGGTTCTTTTACGTAAATGTAACTTTAAAACTGCTTTGTATTTTTAGGACTGTGCTAAAGAACCACGACTTGAGGTCCAGACAAGAGTTAACTACCCATTTAACCAATCAGTGGCCATCTCCTGATGCCTTGGATACCAATGCCGTTGCCTTGGATACGCTGCTGTACAGAAGGAGTCCAGGACAGCGGGAAGAGTACGTAAATTTATTTTTCAGAATCAAATCCCGGACACTTAATTTAGTTTAAGATACAAACGTCAGTAAATTAGCAGATTGATTCCTTAACGTGTTAAACGCGTTATTTGGAAATAAGTTTCGCGGAAAATGAACTTTTTCTTTTTAACCTCCATTATATATATATATAGGTTTGCTCATATCAGATCCACTCAGATATCTATCAAAGCTATTTATTTCCTCTTTTGTGTTTAGTTTTTGACCAAACTGACACCTGAAGTTTGCTCAATATGTATATATTAGTAAATACACAGATAGTCAGAAATATTGCTTTTTTTTTTGTATGAAGTGCACTTTTGCATCTGCCTCATGGTGCCAGTTAGAATATAAAGACTGAGTATAACCTGTTCTGTCAAAATGAACATAACCATGTGTGGGTTTTAAATGTGTGCATCCTTGATTATTTCCCAGAAGAATAAAAATAGACATGGTGTAACATTTTTATCTTTTTTTTTTTTCAGAATGTGGTCATAAATGTTGTCAGTTACAGGAAACAATCCAGACAGTAAGAAGTTCTGGATTCCTACAGAAGCAATAAATATGGGGAATTATATTTAAAATTCTTTAGTTACTTATATTAGCCAAGTTTAAAATACATGCAGGTAATTTCCTTTTTGGAACAATCTGGAATAATTTGGATCATAGAAAATGGTTTGGCTTTTTTGTTGATGTTTTCTGGTGATCTTTGCGCAGTATCTTGAATACGTTCTCAGTTGTGGGTTGCCAGAATTTCACAGAAATAGTCATTGAATAAAAAAAGGAAATGGATGAAATGTTATATTTAAAAATGTTGTAACCATCTGAAACATATGCTTTGTTGTCGGTGATAGTCTAAATGGATTCTGTAAATCACTGTCTTCCGTGCAGGCATAGCTTCCAGACTCTAGAGCAGCTGTCTGCTGACATGAGCCTCTCTCAGCCTTCTCTCAGAGCAGCTCACACTCTGACTCTGGAGGCCAGGTCAGCCAGCGCACAGTGGCTGCATCAAGGCACGTCTGCCAACAGATTTACTTAGTAAAGCCTCCACTAATGACCTGGATGTTAACCAAGTGTATTGCATCTTTCAGGTAAGGAGGAAACTCCATCCCTGAGAGGTCTGTGTGGCTCCCTAACATCAGTCACCAGCTACAAGTCTTTGGCCAGCTTGAAGTCTAACGAGTGTTTGGCCAGTCCTGCGACAGAGATCAGCACTCCAGACATCAGTCCTTCATAAGGGATGAAAATGCTCCAAGCGCATTCTCAGCAGGGACTTTATCCATGTCTGCAATGCTTGTTTCCCCTTTTCTGTTTTTAACCCTGGAAAATCCACAGGGTCAAATTTGGCTCCTGTTTTTTTTCTTTTTAATTATTTATTCGTTTTTTATATTTTTTGGCTGTTATTAATTGTTGCTACCCAGAATGAACAAACAGAAAAGTCAAATTATATTTAAAAGCCCATAGGAACATTGTTGCCGGGTTCTCCAGGGTGAAGGATCTATCCCAGGTTTGGAGGAGAGCTGGAAATCTAGTGTAGCGTGTGTTTGACCGGATAATGTTTTACTGGTGTACAGATGAGAAAAACAACGGGGAAGATCTAACTGTAACTTTAACAGCATGTGTGTAAATTAGTTGAGTCTGTGTGACGACGTCCCGTCTTAAATCTGAAGAGAGGAGACTCTCATGTTTCATTTGAATGTTTCAAATGTTTTAAAAGCCTTAGATGTTGCCTGCTTCCTGCAGTCACACAGAAAAATATTTATTCTCTTCTGGATTCAGTTAGGATGCAAACCTTCATCAGTTTTATTTATCCAGTTTTTGCTTCACGTACTGAAACTCGTTTTTGTTCTCAGGTAAAATCCTACTTAGTGTTTGTGTTCCCTTTAAAAAAACGTAAAATGCAGTATTTCATTCACAGGTCTTTGCATCAAATCTGTTCAATAACTTATTCTAAGACTCTGCAATAAGTTACCTTTTAGATCAGTTTGTGGTGAAGCACACAGTAGTCTCAATTTGCACAACAGATGTTTTCTCTGATCTTTATTTTCTTTAAAAGTTTTATTTAAAATAAACTTCACTTGGTTTGATATTGAGGGTTTGGGACATTTGATTGACTGATGAACAGAAGCAGTGGAAAACCTTCAAGGACCAATAAAAGAAGAAATTAAAAAAAAGGGTCAGATGAAGTCAAAAAATGCCCGTCAATCTGAACTCTTCATTGGCTCCGTTTGAGTTTCTCAACTCGACCTTTACTGCATATTATGTTATGCAACACTGTAGCACGGCTGCTCCAATATGGAGACTCTGTGCAGAGGCAACATAAAAGAAAAATAAAGTTTTGCATCTATCACTTATTGTTTGGCACGGTGCATGTGATCAGAGGAGCAGCCATCTGATGCAGGTCAAAAATGTTTACTGCCATCTGGCGGCCAAAATCAGAATTTCGCTTTTGAATGGAAGCATAATATTTGTTGTTCGTGCATTTAATGTTAGACATTATTGAATTTAGAACTCATTTATAAATGACTACATTAAATATTTATATAAAGTGATTTTTTTCTCAACAATAAGAGCCATCATGTGTTACTGCTGTAGAGCGGCCGCAGTGGTCTTTCTTGATTGTGCTTGCGGAAAAAAGCCTTCCCAAATTCGTACGTGCTGATCATGATGGCGCAGGCGGGGGCTACTTTGATCAGCCTGGGGATCAAACCTGGCGGGGACGCAGAGCATATGAGGATGTTATTCAGACTGAAGCATTGGCATAGACACAGCTTAATCTGTTAAATGGAGACGAACCTACAAACAGCCCACGAAAGCCGTCCTCTGCCACAATCCTGCACATCACGCAGAAGGTGGAGGCTGACGTTTTGCAGGACACTGGAGGGACAAGGACACTGGTCAACGTCAAATATCCCTCCATGGATTTTTGTTGTGAAGAAAAGTAGCTTTCAACTGTTTGGAAGCTATTTTTGTATTTTAGTCACTGCAAAGCTCTTTAGACAAGGTCACACTTAATAAAACTTGATAATAGTGTGAAGTGTAGAAAAAAAATCTATAATCACATAATGTGCACTAAAATTATTTAGATGGGGATATAGACTTGAGTCGCACTTATGTCTCACATGCAGAGACCTGGAATTGCGGTCTGGGACTTCTGTACAATGATCATTTGCTTATTTTAATTTTCTTTCTGCAGGATATGGGCATCAGGTCTAAAAACAAAAGCTCTCTTTATAAAGCTTTTGCATTAGGAAGGCAGTAATATCAACAGGCAGTCTTTGCGTCCCCACAAGCCGTTTAAAATGGTTTAACAACAATTATGGACAATGAAATATCTGATTTAAGCATAAGTCTCTTGAGACTTCCCATTAAGAGCAAATATTCCAGACTTGACTTGGAAAACAGGTGTGAGCATCTCTGACTGCCACTCCTGCAATATCGTCTTTTTTTTGTTTTTTGAGTTCCCCTTTAATTCAATTCAATTTGGTTTTATTTATAAAGCCCAATATTACAACACTGTTGTCTCAATGGGCTTCACAATTGCACAAAACATAAAATCATTTATAAAATACAATAGCTGCTAAACTAAACAGACTAAGCTAAACTGGGCATCCCTGCCCTTAAACCCTCCTTGGTAAGGAGAAACTCCACACAAAAAAACAACATTCCAAGAAAAAAAAAAAAAAAGAAATAAATGCTTTAGTAAATGCTTACTAATGCCTTCTTTAAGGCATTTAGTTAAAAGGATTAAAATCTGATGAAACGATGCCGTGTGTTGTCTGACTTTCAAATCAAGGAGAAACACCTGAATGGATCCCTTATCTGTAGTTCCCTCCTGACCATCACAGGAGAGAAAAACCCAAAAGGCCTCTTTGATAAAGGCAAAAGAATCAACCTTCTTCACCTTTTTCAAAGATCACAGGGTGTTGCCTAAAAATGTGTAAAAGGTTTGACTCAATTCATTGTTGAATTGAGTCAAACCTTTTACACCTTTTGTGAAACTGTGATAATCTTCACAAAACGCAGTAACTGAACCATCCAATGAATAAATAATGACACGCTTACAGTTTTTGGCTTGTAGCTCCCCGAGCTCCACCTGCCGTCTTGTTTTCACGACATCAAAAGGTGACGTGACAATGGAAGCAACCTGACAGAAGCAGGAGACTTTGATCATTTATTGCTACACAATCCATCATGTCCTGCCTGCAGGCTAATCAATCATTTAGGGTTTGCTGTCAGACTCACAGAACCTGACGCAGCTCCGGCCATGAAGGTGATGGTGAGAGTGGGCTCCCCGGTTTTGTACCACTCAGCCAGAAAGCTCTTGCCCCTCTCATAGTTGTACCAGTACATTGCTGAGAAGGGCACATCCCGAAGCAGAGTGGGGCCCAAACCCCTCCACAGAGACAGCCAGCCCTCCGTCTCCACCGCTGAGCGGATGCAGGCGGTAAGCTCTCTGTACGACTGTTTCTGGGACTGCAGCTTGGTGCGGATGAGCTCCAGGGGGCTGATCACCGTTGCAGACCCCACTGAGAAGATGATGAGATGTTACACACAAATATAATGCTCTAACGGCAAACAATGTATAAAAATATGGCACGTCAAAAACTAAAAACAGTTATATTATGTGACTAATCAGCTGAAAAAGGACATCCATCCATAAGAAAAGGTAAATATTAGTCACAAATGAATCCTTAAAGACGGATATTAAAATCTTTCCTTAATGAAATCTGATATAACTTTACAAAGTCAGGGTTTAAGGGCAAAAAAAGGTGAACTCCCCCAGGAAATTATTGCCAGACCAATTTTAAAACCCTGTTATTTAATAACTCAGTTAAATATCAGCTTTATCTGATTACATTATTCCAGAGACAGCTTTTTTTGTGGTGTTGAATGACAAAAACATCAGAGGAGCAGAGGCCGGCTTTACCTCTAGCAGTAGCTCCTGCCAGGAGGGGAGCCTCCTGAGCGTACTCCCCCATCCTGAGCCTCAGTGCTGTGCACAGCTGGTCGTAACACGTGAAATAGATCACTGTGGCAGGAACCGCCATCACACTGAACACAGAAAAAAAACAACAAAAAAATCCCACTGAAATTCTAACAAAAAAACAATACACAGAGAAAAAAATAATCTACTACATTTTATCAGTGGAATTTTTGCATGTAGTTATAAAGGAGACTCTCACAGTGTTGGAGGGAGTCCACTCCACAGTGACCGAATTCCCTCACGGCGTACGATCTTGATGAAAGCGTCCTGCAGAAGACAAGACAAATATTTATATTTATAGATTTAAATATTCAGTTTGAGTTTTTTAAGAACGGCTGGTTTGACTTTATGCAAACTTGATAACCTCTAACAGCAAACGTAATGGGTTATTTATGAGCATCGCCTTTTAACGTTGAATAAAAAAATGATTATTACTGCTCAGGTCTAACGGCATCTTACCAGGGTGCCGGTAAATTCCCCTGAGGCTTTGTACCAGGCCTTTGAATTGCCATTTTCACACACACATATGTGGTCCATCAGTCCATTGCAGTAAACGAAACATTTGCCTTCAAGAAGAGAAGTATTTACCATGTTGTGTGTAAAACTATAAGACTTGAAATGTGTTTTTTTCTTTTTTACCTTTGGGGAAGGGGCTTTTCTGTGCTTGCAGCCTTATTTTCACAACATCCAAAGGAGTGACTGAAAGAAGCAACAGTTTTATATGAGTTGCAGAAAATTCAACATTTTTACAACCAACTGTTTGAGGTTTTTTTTAACCCTTTGTACTATTGGATTATTAAAGTGATCTTTAATCAAGAGCTGAAAATGACACTTTCTACCTTGATGATTTTGTTTTTTATCATTCATGATTCAAACTGAAATGTTTGGCTATTTTACTTTTGGCATTTTATTTATGTGTCGTGTGTTTAGGAAAGTGGTTAAACAATAAACCATTTTCTCTTCAGGGTGTGGACAGATTTCCTCCTATTTAAGACCTTCTGTACAACGTAAATAAACCGGTTTGGCATAAAAACACTAAAAAAGACCTTTTTTGCCACTTCCTTTATGGGGCGCCACAGCAAATTACAGAAGGAAGTGCCAAAAAGGACGACACCTCATTCAAGGGGCACCACAGGGAATTACCAAGGGGTTCAAATGTGTGTTTTGTCTTATGTTTTACAGCGGATGCCCTACCTGACCCAACTCCCTGGATTTACCCAGAAAGTGGAAAAACTAGCTAGCGCCCCCATGTGGTTGCGGTGAAAGAATAAAATGCTGCAAGAGGAAGTTCAAAGAGTCCTTCTGAGTAATTCTGCTATGGACCATGAATCTCTAGAACGATGGTTAACGATGGTTAAGAGCGCTTCCAAACTTTGCTTTCCATCTCCAGATTTAAAAAAATCTCTCACCAACAGCACGAGGAGGCAGGAAAAAAATGTTGTTATGTCTGCAGACTGCACAGCAGAAAGTATTTGGGGGAACAAAACACCAACAGAACCACAAAACAAACAGCATTCTCTAGAGATAAAAAAAAATTATAACTTAGATTTTGGATAAAAACATGGTCTTTAAAGCATGCATGATGCAAACTATATTCAAATGGAAACTGAATATCTCAAAGCAAAAGAAACCTTAAAAAAAGAACAAACCATGAAAGACTATTGATTTGGCAGCAACAAACCAGAACCATAAGGCTGCAAGAGAGCGACACACAAATCTGAAGCCAAGGGTTCAACAACAGAAAGATGACAAGATAAATCGTCTTAATTTAAAATATAAATTAAGATCATCAGCTCCAGTCTCTGCAGCTGCAGAAAGCAGCTCCAAGGGTGGAGCTTATCTGAAAGGCAGACGAGAGCAAAATTGAGGCTGTTGAAAGTGAAGCACAGCCAATGACCGCAGGCTTTAATGATAAGAATTTATGTCTATGCTTAAAAAGAAAAAGAAATATCTTTAGGAAGATTGTAAAAATCTAGAAATAATGACAGAACATCTACAAATATTGGAACCAGAATACTACAAAGTCAAATTTGGAGGATTTGAAAAAAGAAAATGACCACATCAAGAGAGAACTCCCAAAAGCTCAACTCTGTGATCATGAACTTTAAACAATTGCATGTAAAATATGGAGGTGCACAAAAATGAGCATGGAGCTTTGATAAAATCAAAACTCGGCTCTTAAAGAGAAGCATCCAGTGCCATCAGGGGAAAGTGGCTTTCTGCTGGAGGAAACACTGATTTAGTCCAGGGTGAGCAATGAGAAGCAAACAAAGTGAGCTTCTTCGTGGAAACATCAAGGCTCAGGGAAACAAAGCTTCTTAACTTAAGATTCAATAAAAAGGGTCAGACTGAGGTAGAACTAAAGCAGTACAAGAACTTGTGAAACCTCAGCCTGTAAGCAATCAGGCTGTCCTCAGTTCCTCCAACAATATTTGAAGTCTAAAATGCTCCTTGATAGATTTGGGCTTGCACTGCCACACATCAACTAAATTTGTAAGTGATTGGCTTGTGATTGACAATTCTCCATCTTCATGGCTCTCCACCTAATCGTGGTGATTGATCCCAGCCTTCATGTTGTTCAGTACTGTATTACATCTATCTCACAGATCCAGCATCAGCTAGAGATTTCAAAATAAAATGACACAAACCTCTTTAAAAGCTTCACACAGAGACGCTTATAAACATGGTAAATATTACATAGTAATAAACGCAGAGTCAAATCTGGTCATTTAGAAATGCTCATAGGTAGTATCTTACCGAACAGCGAGGTCAGGATGGCTCCAGAGCCAGAAGCCACCATCTGCTGGAGGGGAGTAATACCACCATCACTGACAGCTGGAGAACTCTGCCCACTCATTTCGTCTACTTAAAGGAAAAATATATATTTTTGTTAGTTTTACAAAATATATATATATCGGTCAGAAATGATCGAATCATACATACTGTGCTAGTAGTAGTACAATCAATGACAAATGTCCTGTACCTTGATGATTAGCTTAGGTAACTTTCAACGTGCTAAAGTATGCTAGCATCGAAATGTGAAACGATCATTCCTCTGGGGGTGTTGATTCCTCGGAGTATAACCGTAAATACCTCATAACTCCTGTCCGGAAGGGTTTGTTAGGAAGGGTCTGATCAAACACGTGTTTGTTTCAGGGGATACAACCCCAAAGTAACCTGTTTACAACACATACATCACCGATTTCATAACGAAGTAGTTCTGGTTCAGCAGATTCCTTATCTTTTAATAGTTGAAATCGAAATTAAACCCAATTTAAAAAAAAATATTTTAGGTACATTATTTAATATAAAGTTTAAATAAATATTTCCAAGTTAGTTTGTAAAGTATATTTGTTGGTTTTGTATAAAAATGTTAAATGGAAAGATCTCGTTTAAACTTGGTAGTGCGTTTACTTCATTTTGAAGTTGCCAGTTTTGTAGTTTTTGCCGTATAAAAGAACACCTTGCAATTTAAAAGTAGAGTGAAAAAAACGAGGAAAAATGTTTAGAAAGCAGCGAAACAGTAGGTTTGTATTTATTTGGAACTAATTTTTAAACAGGCTGTGATTTCTGGCGTGACAGAAGGGAAATTGACTGTGGAATCGGAAATTGTCAAACATGGCAGCCCAATCTTTGTGTTTGACACCGGATTTGAAGCGGGAACGGAGGTTTTTTTTTAAGAAATGGCGACTTTAAAGTTTTAACGGCTGCCTGAAAAGTTTTAAAAAACAAGCAAGCAAGCACAGTGGTGGAGTAAGACTCTTGGCCGACGAACATGCCAAATCAACTTTCTTGTTTACAGTAGTTGGAGAAATACTGGATGCAGGCAGGATAACAGGGAGAGTTGTTGACTGTCCAAACTAAGACGTAAGTTTGTCGATTAAATCAGACAGGCCACCACCAGTATTTAACTATGATTTACATTTCCCACGGCTGTTTGCAGTCGTTCTTTGTTTATTTGCTGAAAAGCTGGTGAGAATTGAATGACATGGACAAGACAATATAATAAACATTCTTAACCGTTAGTAGAAATAAAATGAAACCAAAGGGATCTAAGAAGCTTCCAGGATCCAGCTGGCAAGGTACGGAAACGATTTGTTGTGTTTTACGAACGATGACCTTCCGTGTTTTCTGGTGCACAATACATAATATAATAATGCGTATTTTCTATGTCATTTTTTTCACAACATTTCCTTGTTTAGGTTAGGCTCTTAAAAGCTTATTGTTTTCTAAATGAGAAGGTTGTTTCTTAAAGATAGGATTTAGGTCACATTTTGAAAATCATAAAACACATAATAAACTAACATCTGCAGTTTATTAAGATAACTATTTAAGATTGTATCATGTTTACAGACCAGAGACAGTTAAATATGTATTGGAATTGTTCTTCTTTTATTAGATAGTTTTTCTTAAATCTAAATATTTTATTATTAGTTAAACTTATTGCTTTTACTTTTCTGATTGTTCAGGATGTGGCTGTTTTCAAAATAATTCTTTAGATAATCCTGGTTTTGGTTGGTTCTTTTTTATTGTTATTTTTTAGAAAAGTACAAAAATGATATATAAATACATACTGTAAACTGGAAAAGTTTAACAGCATTTTCTTTTACTGAAATGCCTCCAAAAAGCAATAGATTCTTTTTTTTTTCATTACTAAAAGCCATCTATAATTTATAGTGAGACTTTCACTTTTTACTTTGCTAGTAAGACAAAATAAAATAAAAATCAAGTTGCCTTTCACCTAAAAATTCAAGATGTAAAAGTTCATTTTTTGTGTACTGCAGATAGTCTCTTCTGATCTTCCTCTCATGTAGGCTTTTACTTTCACAGAAATTCAATAGTAGACGTATACTATTATTTAAGTGAAAACTGTTTATTGGGAACTTTGAATAAAATATTTAATCTATTAGTTGCTATAATCAGCACTCTAGTCTAGTAGTCTATACTGCATGAGTGTTTGATCAACACGTTTTTGACCATTGAGCCTTTTTTTAGATACCTTTTATGTCCTTATACATCCCTTCTCTCTTACTGAATTTTTTCTGTTTTCTCTTTAGAGAAATGTGTAAATTCAGGGGAAAAGAAGTCAGGATCCGTAACCAAACAAACGACGTCCTTTCATGCACAAGTCAGTCCTTTTACTGGTAAAGTGTTTTACCTCGACTTACCGTCAAACAGAGCGGCAGAAACGCTGGAGAGGGAAATCAAGAATCTGGGAGGGGTAAGGAAGACCACAAGTACATCTTTTTCATTGTTTTTTTTTTTTTTTGGTTCCTTATACCTGTTTCTACCAATGTCTGCTAATGCTACGGTTAAAAAAGCTGTAAAAGTTCTAGAAGTTTAAAGCAAAACATTTTTGCTCACATAGGTATTACATAGACAGAAGGGTTTTGTTTTTTCTTTTCTAAACGAGTAATGTTTTTGGTTCCTCAAAATACTTTTTTATTTATTTTTTTGCTTTAATCGGCACTTGGCCTTAATGACACTTTTTTCTGTCACCTTCATATTTTGCAGACTGTTGAGAAATTCTTCAGTAAGGAAATTAAATACTTGGTTTCCAATAAACGCGAGGCAAAGTATGTGAATAGCTTCAAAAGTGACTCTCCTGTCCCAAGCCCGGACTCGGGCCAGAGCTCGCTTCAACCTCACTCAAATCCACCAAATCATGTTAGCCACAGAAACAAAAGGCGGTCCCAAGGACAAGCAGACTTGGTTAGTTCAGGTCCTCAATACCATCTCGTATTTGGGTTTAAAGCCACATCTCATAGCTACAGTGTTTCCTTTCTTTTTGCAGTTTGTCCCAAGCAGAGGAAAGTCTTTGGTGGACCGAGTGGTGAAGGAACAGGTTTGTTCCATCCCTACGGGTGATATTTATATAAAAATGTGTTGCTTTATGCTCGTTTCATTTGTATTTGATTTTGATTTATTAATACCGGTACATAAAAAAGTACATTCTTGCAAAACAAGATTAATCAAAACAGAAAATAAAATTGATGGTGTGCGACAGAAACCCATCTGTTTTGTTTTTTTCCCTGGTCACAAATAGATTAGAATATTGCAGCAAAAAATTAGAATGGAAACTAAACAGAATGGATATAAAACACAAAAGTCAACAAAATATTGGACTTGTGTTTTAGAAAGAAAAGGAAGATACATTTTTGGCTTTTTTGCTGGGGTTCCTGATCTTTCTTAATCAAATAACATTGGACTTCTGCCATGATTTATCATAACAGAAAAAGTATGATTGATGAATGTTGATGTCATTCATGTTTAATATTTTTAATTAGGGACAAAAATGTGTTGAATATAACTTGTTTTCTTTTAGGGTAAGCTACAAATTGATAGGATACTATCAAATGCTCTGGAGTGGGGTGTTAAAATTCTCTACATTGATGGTAGGTTGAGCTAAAATGCTACTTATTTATGTTTTTCTTCTTCTTTTTATGTTATTGTTTTTGAATGCCAGCCTACACTTTTCATTTCACAACACTCTTTTTTGTCACGGTTGCAGATTTATCTGCTTATATTCGGAAGAAGAAAAAGGTTTTCAGCAGCCAAGTATTGGAGGATTCTGTCGTCAAATCATGTGTGAGTGTGGAAATGCATTTCCCGATGTACATTTTTTTTCTGAAATACTTCTATAATCTCAGTATTCTTACATTTTTTGTGTTTATTGTTATTTCAGGTCAATGCTGAGACTGCAGCAAAGCAGGTTTTTCAGAAATGTAAAGGTAAATGTTTTCCAAGTTATCTTAATTTTAGCATTGCACAGATGGCACACTTCTATTTGTATTATTTATCGCAGGAGGCCGGATCAGTAAGCCTTTTATTAAAGTGGAAGATAGAAGCAGGTGAGTGGCGGTCCAGACGACGATTACTTTCTTCAAAAACGTTTACGTGTAAACGTCTTTCTTTTACCTCGGCAGGCATTATCGTCCAATTTACCTCACAATGCCAAAAATGCCAGAGATCAACCTGAAGACCCTTCCTCCCTATAGTCCCTTTTGTCTCGGGGAAAAAGATACTCCAGTACCCAAACCAAGGACGCACAGGTGCGGTTTTTCCACATTTTGCACGTCAGCCACTGTCAGTGTCTCCATTTTTGTCCAGACATCTCTAAAGGAGGGCAAAGTTTGATCATCTGGATTTTGTTTTCCCTTCAATTGGCTGAGATTAGAGGGGTGAAAGCTTCCCTAAGTGAAGAGAAAGTTCACGGCCGAAAGAAGAACAGAGATAAGAAGCGAGGCGGCTTTTGCGAGTGCTGCATGAGGAAATATAACCACCTGTCTGCGGTGAGTTGTCCTGAAGTCCCAAAATGAAATGTTCTTAGTTATTTTCTGCCAAAACCACGAACAGCTCACTGCTCCTCTTCATGTGGCTTCAACATCAGAGGTCTGGAAAGTTCATTTGAATCAGAATACTAGAAGTTATAAATGTTTCCTAATGAGGAAAGATGATGTTTTTTCATACATTTGCTGCCACTTTGTTACGCATTAGCACTATATGTGACTCGTTGAAAGAACTTTACGTTCAGAATTGAAGTTATAAAACGTTTGCTGCATACTTCATGACTATAGCCACTTATATATATTTGTATGCAAATCTGTGGAAAGGAATTAGCCAAATGCTTCATTTTTCATGAACTCTTCTGTGCAAAAACTACCATCTGTAATTAAGATACAGACATATTCATAGGTTAAGGAATAAATGGACGTTTAGACATTTCTGCTAGTATTTTATTGCTGAGTTTTTCACGTCCACGTTCATTTCATATTTAGAGTTTGTGTAGGATTGCAGGTGAAGCTGAGACCAGCAGGACTTCATGCTGTCCAGTTTTCACGCATAATTGACTTTTTCAATCTAAACCAGGTTATTAAAGATATTGAGCTTAGTATTACAAATTGCTTGACCTCATACAAGTATATTGTTGGCCAAATCTACACATGCATTTTATGTGGTTCTAAAAAACGTATTTCTCATAATCCCAGTTCTGTAAGTTAGGAATTGATTGATTTGATTTGATGTGATTTGATTTGATTTATTTCAAGCAAGGTAATCAAAGGAATAAAGAATTTACACATATTTATCAAACTCATTGCAGAAATGATGAAATACATAAATTAAAAACACAGAAAATTAAACTAAACAAAAAAGTCACTTTAATCACATTTGCTTAACGGTAATTAAAAACAGTGATCATTAACTAAAGTATAAGTAGAGTTTGATTTATTGCTTGAAAAGGAGTGGGAAGAAGCGAATTTATATAATCCCACCCCGGGTCTGATCAGATAGATTCTCTTGAAGTAACAAAATCCAGTGCCTAGTAATGATTGATGATCTTCAGAAAACATTCATTCATGATTTCAGTAAACAATAACGGTAACCGATATGTAATAATCATTGATTATTATTAGAACACATAATCACATTAAACCATTACTTATTGCTGCACATTGCAGATCAAGTAAACAAAATCGATAGTTTATTTATTGTAGTTAAAACCTTTCAGTAATCATTAATGCACATTACAATGTAATACTCATTGGCTGTAATTAAAAGAGCTTTGATTATTTCACCACAATCAAGTTCACACATGTATTTGGAATTATTCAAACACTGGGAAATATTCTGCTAAATTGTCATTTTATTAAATTAACGACACAGCAGATTAACCCTTTATTCTGTTTAAATGTACAACGTATAAAAGCAGTCCAGATGAATTACTTTAGACATTCATTCACCTTTTTTTATCTGTAGTCTATTCGGGTTTTCTGTAAGATGTTCCTTCTTTCAGAACCATTTGGGAAGTGGAATGCTTTAAACTTGTCGTCCAGCAAAGCTAACTGTACATTTGAGCAGACAGCTGAAGTGATGAATTATTTAGGGGAGCAATGTCTTCCTCAGCATCTGCAGGGTGATTGTCACAAGGCCTTCTCAAAGACGGACGAGTACTCAGTGGTGGACAGACTGGCTTCTGCTCTGCACTGTGATTTTCTCCAGTTTCAAACTAAAGTCAGAAGGTCATTCTTTTTTTTTACTTTTTAAGTTCAGAATTTTAGTAAACAAGATCAAATTTAGCCTGTTTTCAAGTTAGCTGATGTCCACTTTTCTTTTGTTTCAGACGGAAGTGCAGCGTGTCCTCTGTCCTCGTGGCTCCTGGACTTTGTGGAAAACCTCCCCAGAGACAAGGGGGAGCTCCTCCTGGCTCGGAGCGCCGTCATGCAAAGGATCACAGGAAGGATGGAGAGTTTTACAGGTTGTCTTCAGGAGAGGGTTTTCAATTTGAATCAGCATCCTGTTCTACTTCCTTGTTTGATACCACAAGGAACCGCCACACATATTTGGACAGACCCAAACGCAAAGGTCTTACACAGAAATGGACGTCCTGCGCACAAAAAGCTAAACAAAGTCCTCAGATGGTGTCAGGAGTTGGACCCTCTGCTGGTGAAGGTCTGCTGTCCGTCGCATCCCAGCCTGATGTTTCAGACGAGGGACTCCACAAAGATGTGAACAGCTCTGCTTCGTACACACACAGCACAGACAAATGGGGAAGTGTCAAATTTATGACTCATGGACGTCAAGATCTTACCAAGTCTGTTTGTGAGGCTGCCCAGGAAAAAAGAACTGGAAAGGAGCTTTCTGGAAAGGAAGAGGAAAATCTTTCTCAGAGCTCGTCTCCATTTCTCAAAATCAAAAGAAAAAACAGAGCTTATAAGCGCAAAAGAAGGAAAGTGGAGACGAGTGTTAAGCACAGTGAACTAGGTGAGCTTCCTGACGACTCCAGGCTGAAGCTCTGGAAGCTTTTCCAGTCCAGTGATGACCCGGATGTAGAGTTTCATGGATTTGTCTGAGCCATGAACTGGAGCCTGTAGGATCATCTGTGACCTGCTAAACCAGACTTCAAAAAACACAACTGTGTTTGCAATTATCTTTAAAGACTGAAGTGTTTCAGAAGAAAACACAAAGTAAAAATGTATGCTTTTATTTAAAAAAAAAGAAAGTTTGCATAAATTTGATAAAAGCAGCTCAGCAGTGTGGGTCACTTGAATGTCATTTCTGATCTTAAAGTTTTAGACTGAATGTATATTATGTTTTTTAAATGTTTTAATTTATCAATTATATTTTTGGTTTATCGCAGTTTTCTTCATTTCCTATTGTGCCTTTTGTGCACTTAAACATTTTTTGGGGCATACCTTTGTCAATTTGACAATAAATTGACAAAAATAGAAAAAGTACAAATAAAAATGTGATTCTATTTTTGAATACTGGTAGCGCTGTGTGCTCTGTAGTGCCCCTGCTTGGTTAAAAAGAGCATAAAAGTTCTTATAGTTGATTGCAAAACAGAATAGATCAATATTCCTAACAGTAGTGACATTAAAAAATATAGAATAAAACCTGATCCGGTCTAGTTTAGCTCTGGTTTTTATGAGTTTTGACTCAAAAGAAGGTGCTGCAGTTTCCAGCAAAAAAGGCTTATCTTACATAATAAATGTAAAAAACAACAACAAAAGATTCAATGTGGATTTTGGTTCACTTGAGTTGTAATGTTTTATAACTCCTCTTAAGTGCAGTTTTTATGACTTCCAGTTCACTGAGGCATTAGTTTGGCCTTTCCCGCAGTAAAAAGCAAAATCATAGTTCTGATCTTCGTAACTGTCATTTCCAAGATCATGTGATGAGGTTTTTTCCGCTGTGCACATTTCTTAGTAGCTGTTTCTCATAATTATTGTATAGGGAATCAACATGTAAGGGGTTAACACTGCAATACATAACAATGCATTTGAAATGTAAAATCTGCATCAAAGCAGAAAAAATATGCAAAATATTGTCAAAAAGAAAATTATTTTGTTAGTCACAGTACTTTATTATATTTTAGTTCTATTTATTATCTGTCCATCCATCCACATACTAAGAATGTTTGTCATTTAAATGAATATAATAACAGGAATAGTGTCAGAGGATGAAGAATAAAGAAAAGATCAATTAAAGATGCTAAGAAATGAATAAAAATAAAAAGGATCATTGCTGTTTATGTTTTCACTCACACAAATGACAGAACTTGTTAAATAAAAAATTGTTGCATCTGGAAGCATTGAAAATAACACCACAGTACCGTGTTAATTATTTTGCATTATTTTTTGCTATATTCAGCAAACATTCAGCAGACTCAACTTCATCTTTTACATTTAGGATGTTTGGTTATTTTTCGACATTTGATTTTATGAACATGGAAGTGAATACAGCATCTAAACAGTCAAATGTGGTCCAAATGTGTGTGTTTTTTTTAATCTAAGGTGAAAACTATATTGAATTTTTGTAGGAGGCTGTAGTAAGCTATTATTGTGGTGAAGTAAATTTTAGTTGTAACAATTATTTGCAAAGTTGGAACCCAATTGCAAAATATGTGCTCTATAGAGTGAAATGATTTCCAAGGTAACCACGCTGCTAATTGGATTTTTCATTTAATTAGGTGTCATTTTTCTTATACTGGGGGTGGGGACTTTGAGGTGCTGGCAGATGATGGAGTGAGTCATGAAAACAAGCAGAACTGTGCAGGAATGGCGCTCCTGCAGCAGCCATAACTCTACCTGGACAGGCTGTGTCATCGTTCCAGTCGGCAGACAGTCGGGCCCGCTGTTTTTCTCCATCCCTCCTCCGCTCATATTTATGCATTAGGTGTTTCTGCAGGGAGGTGCTGGACGTTTGTGTGTTTTGAGGAGGTGTCCCCACACCTCCCTCCCTTTTTTCCCTCCTCCCTCCCCTCTCCGTCTCTCCTCTCTGACGCCTGATCCGCGGGATCTCGGTGCGCTTCAGACGCGCTTCGGACCCCAAAGCACCCCAATGGCCCCCCAACAGCGGGACTGCGTTAAACAGAGGATCTGTAGCCGTTTCTAGCGAAGGCAGGACCACGACTGCATCGCATCCTCTCGGAATACTGCATTTTTTTTTTTGGGAGGTCGATTTCTGTCCAGCGAGGAGGAAAGCGGAGATGGTGCTGATGATGCGCCGCCGATGGTGGATTTCCCTTTTGTATGTCTGTGGACTGATGCGCGTCGGTCACCAGAGCAGCCCCGTTGCGCGTAAAGGTAAACTGTTTTTACATTTAGAGTCCAATCCGGATCAACAGGCCTGTATCTGCCCAATCAGACCATGTTATTGCCCTCCGTCTGCTGCTCCTATCAAAGGAAATGGAAGCGATCGACATCTCACAATAAACGTGATGGATCGCTGAGACCGGTGTTTTCCTCTTTCTTGTGCAGGAGAGGCGTCTCTGAGCCCGGAGGACCTGCCGGCTGCGAGCAGGTTCGTCGGGGTGGAGGACACGGTTCCTGTCCGCCTGCTCTACAGCATGAGCAGCCTCCAGCAGGTCCCACACCACGGACTCAGCACCAGAGTTAAGGCCAGCTCCGGATCCCCGCAGGTACACTGGTGGAAACATGAGCGAGCTCATGGAGGATGCTCCCGAGGGCAGCTTCTGTTTGCAATTGTGTCTCCTCATCCAAAACCCAGTTTGAGTTTAGTTTTATCTATAAAAAGTCATCATCAACATCACATGTGTCACACATAGACATGTTTTAAATGCATGTTTCATTTCAAAAGCTGCAACTGCTGACATTAGGAGCCAATATTTTTACATTTTAAATAATAACAAGGTTGCAAATTCATTCATACAAACCCTCAATGGGATGCCTCTTGGTAAATAACTGACAAAATAACCACAAAAAAATGTCAAATATACCTGTTTGTCTTGTGAAAGCAGTAATTGCAGCAGTGTGTCCACCAGGAGGCACTGCAAATTTCAACTGTACATTTTGCTTTTTGTTTATGGCTTTTTCAAAAACAGTTATAAACAAACTTCATATAACAATGTATTCTCTTGACATTGAAGTTACCAGTGTAATATCCTTGTTTTGTCAAGTGAAATTTCTATTTTCAGGCAAATCTAATACACAATTTTTTTTCAAAAACGCGTTTAAGTCAAGGTAAGGCTGAACTAAGTGATTCACAAAGTTGGTAAATCTATGAAAGTTAAATGCAGTTTCAAAAGAATAGTAGATTTACTTGTTCTTTGTAAGGTTAACTTTGTTTTTGCCTTGCACCCTCAAAAATACAGCAAAACTTTGCTGTTTCACTAAGTATTGAAAGCCTAAACAGTTTTAAAGCCAGTACAATAAAACTTAATCTATTTGCTGTGTCAGTTTGGTGAAGTTGCAAGTTTGCTTGGTTTCTTGGGTGAATCAGCATTGTTTGGTCCCACCGTGGGACTTTAATCTGCGATACGCTGGTCAGTGTAGGAAAGCTTATGCAGAGACCAGTAAGTGGAGAGGACTACAGAGAGCTGCAGAGAGCTGTTAACCCCATGTTGGCCTCAGACGGTGATGCAAATAAGTAAATAGACAAACAGGAACCATTTGGAACATTGTTGTCATATATTATTTTCCTTATATTGGCTGACCCAATTTTACTGAAATGTATTTTCTCTTTTTTTTTGTGGTCCTTTCAATTTTTTAAGTGATTTACTGTCATTTTAGCTTAACTACAAAGTTGTTAAATTCAAAGCCCAAAAATGTGTTTTTACTCTTTCCATTGGGCAAAAATATCAAAATAAAACATTTGATTTATTGATTGACGGATGAATAGAGTTTGAAATGTACCGGCATCAGAAGTTCATTACTACTTTGGTTAATTTTAGAACTTGAGGAGAGTTTCAAAAGAGCTATAAAATCTACTGTACATGTACTGTTGGATTGTGGGTAAGGCGAGTTAAAGGTATCATTGATGTGATGTTCAGAGTTGTGTCTTCTCCAGAGAGTTGAACTTTATGGTGTCACTTTCAAACAGCTTGATCAGTTATCGTCTGTTTTTAGATTAACGGCCCAAAAACAAATCTGTCAAATGGTTCTTTAAATGTTTGACAAACGGGGAGTTATTTATAGGCCTGGTGCTGTTTTCCCTATTTTCAGTCCCAGACACGAGTGGAGTGTGTTTGTAGTTTTGGTGGAAAAGCAGTTGTTCCGACTACTTGATGGCTGTTTGACTTTCTGCCCACACAGAGCTGTGATAGCAAACCATAAGTAGAAAGTGAAGCTCACTAAAGTCAGAAATCAATGTGGAAGAGTCAGCCGTGGTTTCTTCAGACCGGCCCAGGTCTGTCAGGATGGGGAGGGCTTTCATTTACTAAAGTTACTGGAGCCTTTGCCCATGTGATATTTAATTTGCCTGATAAGATTTTACTACAAGGTTGGAATTGCTATTTGTACTCTCACACAGCCACTGATGCCTTCTTAGGTGCTCATATATGCATTGACTACACACAAGCACGCTCCAACACATAATAGAGTGTGTGGTCAATGGGGACATAATGGGTGGAGGTCATCCTTGGGTAAGCAGGGGGCACTTCCTGAAATAGTGACAGAAACCCGCCCCTCCTCCAATGCATCCTCCAATCCACTATGAAAGTAGCTTGTGGGCGCATCTGACCGTGGGGGTGGTGGTGGGGTAGGGTGGGGGGCTGAGTTGAGTTAAGGTCAGCATGTCTTCCGGACCGACAGGAATTATATTTAGGATTCCTCATCAGTCTGAGGGGTGTGCAGGGATGCCATATGTGCCCCTAGGGCTTTTGTTATTTAGCCTGTTTATCAATCACACACATACAGTGTGAAGTTAAACACCCACTCTGTTGGTTGTCACTATGTTTTTGGTGGTTTTAACAGGATCTCGTGGCATCTTTCTTTTGTAGAAGGACATGTTTATAAAGAAAATTAAGCTTGAAATTCCATTTCTGAGTATTTCTTTATTCGAGTTGTTGTGAATCAGTAGCAGACGAAAAATGTAATTGGATAAAGCCTGTAGGTGTGACGTAGAAGCTACGACAGCAAGTCGCAAACTCCCTGCCCCGCTCCATTCTGATGTAGACAACCAGATCCATGTACTTCTTAGTTTTCCTCGTCCAAGCTGCATCTGACTCAAAACTGTACAGCTGGATAGCTCCAGTATTGCTCACTATTTTTGTTGCACCATTTAAGTTAGATTAGGGTTGCGAGGGGCTATAAGCTAGTGAGAGAGAGTGTAAACAAAGGAATGTTGGGAAGTGGGGGCGGGCTTACTCCATGCCAACAGTCCTGCCCACAACTCAGAGGTGAATTTCTAATGAACTACTGCTGCTCTACAGAAACTTTGTCCCAGAAAATGACAGGTTTTTGATTTGGGCTAAAAACGGCATAATCATAACTAAAAGAACTCTGGACACGCTTTAACAATAGATCAAAAGATGATCGGAGTGAGACTTTCAAATGTGCATTAAAATTGCAGAACAACTAACAAAATGAAAATATGGAAAAATAAAGACGTTTCATGCACAGATTGCTGAAGAAAATCTTGTAAAAGCCGCAAACTTGAACCCACTTATGCTTCAGTTTGAGATTAGAGGTTACCTTTGCCTGGGGTCAGAGGATAATTGCTTTCTGAGCACCATCAGCACAACCCTTGAACCTTCTCAAATGGAAGTATTGTAAGTACTGTATTACACTGGATTGGAGATTTGCTATTTCACTTAAACATGAGAAAATTAGGTACAGGCTGAAAGGTTTAGAGTGTAAATTTGACATGATTTTTGACTTTTTTCAATCATCCACCTACAAAAGTGACAGAATGAACCTCATTCTTTGTGCAGGCTGTTATTAATTTCATTATTTTTTTCTTGATACTTGTTTAAGTACTATATCTTGACTGAGTATGTATCTCCTAATTGTCTTTTCATTGTATTTATTTATTTTATAAATATGGTTTGTGTAACTGTTAACAACGGGGGGGAGGGAGGGAGGGATTGTTTGGTTTATTTTGTGTCATGTTGAAAAGTCAATAGACATAATTAAACACAACACAAAAATCCAGGAATTCCGCCCTGTCCCTAAACTGCATACATTGGTGAATTTAATGTTTAATACTTGATAAAAGGTGTTTAAAAATATACTACAGCCCTCCTCTTTCATAAAATGTGACCTTTAAAAACCAATCAAAAGGCAGTGCTGGTTATCAGATGGTCAGTGACTTCCTGTCTGTGTATTTGTAGGCAGACCATGTGGCCCAAGCAAGCTTTCAAGTTGATGCTTTTGGAAGGAACTTCATCCTGGATGTGGAACTCAATCAGTGAGTGTTAAATGATAAATTCTCTGTCTGGATGTCTTACTGAAGGCCTTTTGATCTGTTTTCATTTGCCAGCTCATCTAAATATGTCCATCTGTCTGAATGTTAAGCTCCTATGAGTTGTGGTTAAAGTAGATGTTTCAAAATTTTTGCCAATTCTTAACTCAGAGTTGAACTGAGGGTAACTATTGTGATGCGTTTTGAAAAAAGCCATGTTTTTTTGCTGATCCTGCAGTTCATTGCCCAACTTTGATCATGCAAAAAGCACAGACGTAACTAGTGTGGATAAGTGCCAGAGTACACAGTGTGTATGTTTAATGTGTGCGTGTGCACTTTAGCTCATTTATTATGTCTTTGTGTGTGTGATGTATGAGTGCCATCATAATAGGAAGGGATTTACAGTAAAGGCTGGAGCGCTGCACCATCAGACGCTTATATCGATCACAGCTACACTGATGGAAAGTAAGCTCCTCTGCCTCCTTAGCTCCTCTGATCCTCTTCCTCATCACCTTCCTCTCTCTTTGCCTCCACTCTTTGTTTTTAAGCCACAGTCTTTCTTAAAACCCAGATTTTAAGAAAGACTGCTGATTTTGCCTGCCCCCTTGATTCGTAGAAAAGAAACAAAAAGCCTGTAAAGCTGGCACGCATTTACAGTGATGCCCCCTGCATGTTGATCACAGCGGAAATAACTCCCCTGCTGAGAAAACTGTTACATCACGAGAATTCCCAGGTCTGGAGGAGATGTCTATGAAGACTCTCATTCATCCAGGTTGGTTCCATTGTTGTAGGTTCAGGGGTTGTCATCTGGACTTGGTTTTAAAGTTAGAAGACGTTTCACCTCTTATCCAAGAAGCTTTGTCAATTCTGAATTAGCTGGTCGAAGAGCTGGTATATATGCGCTCATGGGGGAGGAGTCAGACCTGAAACTGGATGATATTGTCAACTTAGCCTCCATGGTTTCAGGTCTTTTTTACATCTAAACTCTTTGATTTGTGTGTCCATGACACTCTGGGTTTCATTGATGGGATTTCAATGTGGTGGGGAGGAGAGAAGCAAATAAGAGAAATAGCCTAAACAGGTTCATCCTTCAGTCTGAGCTGAAAAGTAATCACCTTTTAAATAGAATAGAATAGAATAAAATCCTGAAAGAAATTGAAAAGTAGTCAGCTGCTTGCATTCGTTACAACACTAGCACATCAGAAAAAAAATCAAATAAACATTAAAAGCATAACAAAATGAAAAAATTAAAATCAATTACAAAAAAATACTATAAAACCATAAAATATCTAGGAATTAAAATCAAATTTAATAAACCCCAAAAAACCATAAACCCTGTGCTAAAGGGATTTTTTTTCCTATAGTAGTCTTGTATACATTTTCCAATTTTTTATTTTGCATTTTTCTTGCATAGTTTTGCGTAGTTTGTAATTGATATTTCCTCAGATTCCTATCACAAAACAAATAGAATTTCTTTAAGATGAGCTTGAACTTGTAGCTAAAGTTATGGAAAAGATTAAATTCACAGTAATTTTTTTTAAATTGGTCTCTGAACGAACAGCTGATAGCTCTTTTTAGAGTTTTTGTGTTTCTGTCATTAAAATAAGTGCAGGTAAAAAATAATCAGACTGTTTGGCTTTATGCTTCATGATGGTTAACTGACTTTGGTAATTCAAACGTTTGGATTCATCCTCATAACCTGTGGGAACTTCAATTTTCATCCTTCTAATAGGAAATCAGTATTTTCTGAATCTGTTTAACAATCCAGATATTTATTTTTTAGGAACAGTTTTGAGTTTTAGTACGCAGTGATTGTGGGTTCACAGTTTGTGACGGTTTCTCCTCCTCTTTCAATCACTGTGTAACGTCTTCATTTCACTCTGAGAGTCCCGTCTGTTCACCTGAGACCCTTCCTCCCGATGCCCTCATCTTCCCTCTGTCCTCTTCGTCCTCTAGTGAATCAATCTCTGCTTCACAGCCACGCTGATCCTGTTTACAGATGGCGTTCATTCCCGACAGAATGAGAGTGCTCGATGGGATTGTGTGGGCGTAGCAGTGTGCTGTGTTTTACTTGAATGGGCCCACACTGCATTTTGGCTTACAGTAAGAAAAAAACAAACAAACTGGTTTTCTCTGTTTGATCAGTGAGTGACAGCGCTCCAAAGTGTTGTCGGTTAATGAAGAAAATGCCTGTTTTTACTCTTTTTACCTGCTGTGTCCTAAATGCAACATATTAAAATGTCTATTTTTGCTGCTTTGCCTGGGGTCAGTGTTTACACTCACACTGTGGTAATGGTAGTGTAGGCGGCTTGATATAAAGTCATGATGTACTCCTCTGGGAAACATATTGGCTGTTACAGTTATCAATTTTACACTTAACAGATTTAATCCTTTGTCTGGATAAAATTTGTTTTCAGAATCTCCACATCTGTCAGCGGATTTCCATTATTTGTGGAGTTTTATCTTTGCTTTCACAAAGGTGATTCCTTTAGCTGCTTGATATTTTTATCAGGCACATTTGAACACTACATTCTCAGGGTTTTAAGAGCTGCTGGTCGCCACCAGGCTGCCCGTCTCACTATTTGTCCTTTTTTAACAAAACCAAAAACTCTAGTCTTTAAGGTAAATATCTCCATCAATATATTGACTAAAATGTCAAACAACTATCAGGAAAAGGGCTTGATTGCAGAAGCAATGAACCTTTTAGTAAAACTGACTGTTGCTTATGCCAAATAATCTGGAAATAAGCAGAAACTACTGAAAAGCTACGAAGGGAAAAAAACATCCACTGACTGAGAGACAGAACTGAGAAACATGATTTGTTGCTATATTGTTATTATCCTGTGTTAAATTTTCAATGCTCATAAATGTAAGTATAATTTCATGATAACAAGTTACCCATCATCCACTGCTGTCTCGCTTTTAGTTTTCCTGTGTTTATTTAAGTAATTGTTTTTAATTTCTCTTTATCTATTCATCTCTCTTGGCACATCTAGTTTCTCCAGGTTATTAAGCCTTTTGGTTAAATTATTTCTTTAGATTAATGTTTCAGTATGTTTATCCCTTTAATGACTAGTTTCCTGCACTTTCACAGGCCTAATTTTTCATGACACAAATTCAAACACAGAAAAGAAAAGTTTCAAACAAAAACTGATGCAAATATATTTTCTAATTAGTTCCTTTTTTTGTTTATTTTAGTGAGACTCAAGCTTCATGAGCTCACGTGATTATATTAACCAGTCTTCCCCCTTGTTTTATTGTTCATCCTCTCAAATTTTCAATCGTGCCAGCGTGTTTTATCTAAAGGAAATCATATATTTAAACTAATGATACACAACCCATGTATTAGTTTTTGGCCTTCATCGTTGAAATAGAGTGACAAACCACCCATCTGAAGTGTGACAGTGTAGAGATGGTGTGAGAAGGGGGGTTGGTGAGGCCTGGGCTCCTCGTTCTCCTTCACTTCTCTTTGTCATCTGCCTGCACTTTTCCATTCATGGGAGCATGAAGAGCAAAAACTGAGCTCGTGGTTGGAGGTGGCCTCTCTCTTTTTATTTTTTGTTTTTTTTTAAACCATCTTCATCTGCAACACACACATACATATGCACACACCACCCTCTTTTAGAGCTCCACACCCACTCTCAATTTAGCCCAGCCCCTACTACGCCGTGACCCTGCCCCTCCCACCTGCCTCAGATGAATAATAGATGGTGCTGTGTCATTAAGAAGGAATGAGATCACGAGTGTGTTTTATGGCTTTGTTGATTTGTCCTCCATGTGAAAGAAAAAAAAAATCATTTACCGTTACCGTGTTTGTAGTGTGATTTGTAAGAAAAAATCTCCAGTTTCGTATGAATTATGATTAACTATTGAACAAAAAAGAATAATGGAAATAAATCTGTAAAATTTAAAATAAGACTTTAAAGAATGCTCGTGTGAATGCTGAATAAAGACACGGAAGGAGCTAAGGCACTGAAGGAAATTTAAAAAGCAAATTTAATTTAAATTTATTAAGTTTAAATTTAATAAATTTAAATTTAATTTAATAGCAAAAGCTTTCTACTAATTTTTCAAGTCAAACTGGCCTTGGTGTTCAATCAGAAGCGGCTGATTTTTGACAAAACCTGAAATTAACTGCAAAACCTGCTAAGTTTAATACATGGATCAGCACTGAATTCGTGGCTTCATGTGTGAGTTTTCTCAGCGCTACAGTTTCCTCCCAAAGTCCAGACATGCTTCATGGATCAATTGGTGACTAAATTGTAGTAATAGTGTGGTTGTTTGTCTTTGTGTTGCCTTGCAACAGACTGGCAAATGATTCAGGATGCACCATGTCCTCACCCAACAGGGGGATAGGCTCCAGCATCCTCATGACCCCCAAAAAGGACAAGTGGACCTGTCTGCAGACAATTCCGTTCAATGCAGTTCAATTCACTTAAGTGTCATGCACTGATGGATAGATAGATAGATAGATAGATAGATAGATAGATAGATAGATAGATAGATAGATAGATAGATAGATAGATAGATAGATAGATAGATAGATAGATAGATAGATAGATAGATAGATAGATAGATAGATAGATAGATAGATAGATAGATAGATAGATAGATAGATAGATAGATAGATAGATAGATAGATAGATAGATAGATAGATAGATAGATAGATAGATAGATAGATAGATAGATAGATAGATAGATAGGGTCTTTAATAATCCCTAAGGAAATTTAAAAATGGTCATCTGCTGACAATCATAAAACACACACACATTAAAAATGCTGAAAATATCAATAGATTAAATAGATTCATTGATAAAAAATAAATAGATTCATTATTTAAAAAATCCGTGGGTTAAAATCAATTGAAAGAAATTGCTTCTTAGATCTTCCGCCAGAGAGTTGTATTGCCTGATGGCACGAGGAACAAAAGATTTCTATAGTCTGTCTGTGGAGCAGCGCTGGGACAGCAGTCTATTGCAGTCTAATGCCTCCTGTCGGTGACGGCGTCATGTAGGGGATGTGAGGGATTATTCCTGATGGACCTGAACCTGGTCAGATTTTCCTGCTCTGCCACTTCCTCCACAAGAGCCAGCTTCAGCCCTACCACAGAGATCGCCCTCTTGATGATCTTGTTGAGCCTGCAGATGTTCTTCTTTCTGGCACTGCACCAGCACACAGCAGCATAGAGAGCACTCTGACTGATAAAACATATGCAGCAGTTTTGTGCAGATGTCAAATAAGCACAGCTCAAAGAAAATTACAAAAGAAGAGAAATGCTTCCTCAGCATATATGGAACCTCCTTCCACCCACCTTTGACCCCCCACCAGTTTTCCTACAGGCCAATCAGAAGTCAACAGAAGACATCAGCTATTAGTGTTGCCATGGACAAAGCTCTGTCCCACTTGCATCTGTTGTGACGTGATTTAAGAAGATTCTTGGTTGAACAAATGTCAACCACAAGATTTGAACCCCACTGTTCATCCACATTCATCTGTGTTACTGATTCTCCCCAGGCCATGTGCTCAGCCCTTATCTGTACTTGACTGCAGTCCTGCTTGCTCCTCATATATCATTACAACTTTTGCTGATGACACCACAGTCAACACCTCCAAATCCAATGTGATGATGATCAACTCCTGAAGAATGACACAGCTCCTCTCATCATCAAAAGTGCAAGTGGAGAGAGTCCACTCTTTCAAATTCCTCAGCACTTACATATCAGAGGATATCACAGAGATCTTCTCAGAGAATACAGGTTGAAGAGGTCCATCAGTAGCACCTGTACCTTCTGAGGCTGCTCCAGAAGAACCATATTGAGTAAAAACTGAGTATTTTATTTTATTTTATTTTACTCTGTATGGAGTCCATCCTGACACATGTGGTACTCCTGATAACCCTCTGCTGCTGACACAAAGGTGCTGCAGAGGGTCATCAGGTCAGCAGAAAATTGCAGGCTGTTCACTGCCCTCCCTACAGGAACTCTCCAGCTAGCTTCTGATGCCCCTCCAGAGTGCTAAGGATCTAAAAAAGACTGCTACCATAATGCCCCTATCTACTTATCCTGTTGTTGTTTCTCTTTCGGCTTTTCCCATCAGGGGTCGCCACAGCGAATGAGTCGCATAGTAAACTTGGCAATGTTTTACGCCGGATGCCCTTCCTGACGCGACCCTCTCAAAGCAACCGGGCTTGGGACCGGCACAGAAGTAGAAAAGGGAACAGGGAGCAGCCCGGATTTGAACCCCCATCTACTTATCCTACTGGTAGATAATATAGATCATTAATGCAAGGGCAAACAAATTGAAAAAAAACATTTGTTTTACTTTGGCTAATATAATGTCTTGACTTCTTTTATATTGTGATGTTTTTTCCCTTGTGCTATCTTAGATTACATTGATGTATTCTCCCTACCATGACAAAGGTGGACAAAGGTGGAAAGATTTCATGTAATCCATGGACACCAGTGAAGATCACAAATCATTGAAGAAAAAAGGTTCAGCGCACTGTCTAGTGGGTCTAGATAACCCAACTCCCAATGTTAAAGTGCCTAGGATAGCACAAGGGTTAAACGTGTGCATTGACTGTTAATTGTAAAATAAAATGATCAAAGGAAACCACCTGGACTGAGATCTACCTTTAATATAATGATCAAAATAAAAAGGTTCAATCGGTAAAGCAGTGACCACAACTTTGAATTGATTTGATTAGAAGTGGATCACTGGAAGTGCTTATCAAAGACCTTGCACAAAGAGAAATGACCCAGTCAACTACAAACTGAACTAACAAGAAAGGAGACTACTCAGACTGCAGTATAGCAAAAATAAAAAAAACACCTAAAGCATAAAACCAGAATTAATTTTTTCTATTTGTAAAAATAAAGCACAAATAAAACAAAACATTTACAGTTTAGACTTTTTTCAAGCAATTTATGGAACTCAATCTTTGCTCATATCTTCAGATTCAATTAAATTGAGTCAAAAGCTAAAAAAAACAATTTGTTTTCTAGATTTATACATGGATTATGTATGCATGAGGGACTCTGGAAAAGCAGGGAGGCAATGGTTATGTCTGTGTGATTTAGTATCCACAGTCATGTGAGTTGTGTGCATGGTAATGTGCGAGTTCAGACAGGGAGAAGAACAGGTGGGCAGACCCAGCTGGGAGTTGCGTTTCATAACTTGCGTGGTGTTATGAAATAAGCGTCAGAAAGTGAGGGTTGACCCTGTCCTCCTGTGCAGAGATGACCCTGACAGACACAATGGTGCCTCAGCAGTTCCGTGTTCTCCTGCACGCAGACAGATTCTTTATGCTAATAGAATGAGTCAATTACAAGCATTCTGAAATGTATTATTCATCTGTGTGTGTGTGGGAAGAGCTTTGGGAAGGGCTTGGGTTGATAATCACACAGGAGTGATCACTCGCGTGTTTGAGGCAAAAGCTAACCAAACATCCCATGGCTCAGTGATTTGATGGATGCGTGTGTATTTGTTTATGTCTGAGCTTTCCCAAAAAAATGTGTGTGTGTTTGTGTGAAGGCATCAATAAACCCTGAAAAGCTGCTGCTGCAGAGTCATTGCACGTGTCGTCTCAGTGGGTCTCAGGTGCAGAGGAGGCTTGTAAAGTGCTGTCCTTATTAGGGACGACAAGAATGGATTGGAAGCACATGGTGAAGGAAGATCAATACTTGAGGAAGGATGAAAATGAAAATGACAAAGAAAGAAAGAAAAAGTAACACATTTGTGTCTCTGTTTTAAATAGCTGCAGTCATATTTAGATGTTCTAAATCCAGCTTTAGATCTTCTTAAAGGGTGCAGGAAGTGGCAGGATTTTGCCTCAAATCATTGCTTGTTTTATTTTTCCTAAAAAAGTATGATGGCTTGTTAAATGGTGGGATACATATTTTTGAATACGTTAAGGAGTTAATTGGTAATATCAGCTGATGAAAATCATTTTCTGTTACCTTTTTCTTTAAAGATGTGTTCTCTGCTCCTTTTTTTTTTTTTTTTTTTTACTTTTGACAAACATCCATGATGACTCACACCAAAACCAGGGTGGAGCCCAGGTCTGTTTTTACATTTACCTCCAGTAGTGATTCAAATCAGCCCTTAGCAATATATTCAAATGATTTCATTATTAGTTTACCCAGCAGCAGCAATCAGACAAAAAGAAAAAGGAGTAAATAACACTTGTGTCTGCTAATGGAGTTAAATTGATGTTATCTAATTTATATGCAAACAGCATTTGCTTAGAAAGCGATGCTCTAGAGAAGATATGTATCTGAATAAAACGTTTAACCCTTTAATATGAAATTGCATTGTTGCAATATTCTCTGAAACACTAATGGAAACAATATTCACTTTAAATAAAGTACTCCAGCATCCACATTTTCCGTTGTTTTATTTTTTTTTACTAATATGAAATATTGCAATCATTTAAGGGATGAAAAAAATACAAAGCAACGTTTTGCCGTTTTATTCCTAAATCATTCAGTGTTTGTAAGTATGAATATAAGTATGTTTGCCAAATCATCTATGCATATTCTTTCTACACAAAGTCTTTTATTGGATTTAAAGTGGCATTAAAAGGGTCTTCACAAGTCTAACAGAAGAATAAAGGCATAGAGTTCTATGTTGATGAATTAAAACAGATTTATTTATTGTACTGTTTGTCTCCACAGCAACAACACAAGACTGCCCACCCATTAATCAGCAAAAATATGGTAAAATATTGCTGATAAATCATTTGTCCAACTAATCTATCATTTCATATTTTGTAACGCAGTGCTGCTTACAGTGTGCATCCCTTGTGACCTGGGCCTGCACACAGGTATTTGTTTGTATCTGTACAGGTGTACATGTCATGCTTTTTTCCCCATGCAAGTGATTTGAGGTTCTCTCATGTCCCATTTCAGGATCATTTATCACCTACTGCTGCTATCCCCACTCCTCCCACTGCACCTCCATCTCCCATGGACTGCCCTTTATTGCAGAAAGGTGTGATCTGATTTACTGGGAGCTTAATGAGAAAGGCAGAGAAGGGAGTGGGTGAGAGAAAGAAAAGAAAATAGAGAATAAGGCGTAGTTACAGGACAGAGAGGATGGAAAAGGAAGCACAAGTCCTTCATGCACCCTTGAATATTTGTGGGTGGGTTGAGGGAGCACAAGAGATGTGGAGAGAATCAGAGTGTGTGCATGATATGAAAGTATTTGAAGGGAGTACCCTTGAAGAGTCCCAGCATCTCCACTTTTGGGCTGGGTAGATCACATGCACAACCATTGGCTTAACTCTAAACTACAATGGGAAACTTCCCTCATTGGCCTCTTCATTAGGTACTCCTAATAAATTCCAGATTCCAGTTGAACTCCTTTTCCCCTCAGAACTGCCTTAATCCTTGGTACCATTCCAAGGTACTGGAAACATTCCTCAGAGAGTTTGGTCCATATTGACATGATATCATCACTCAGTTGCTGCAGATTGATCGGCTGCACATCCATGATGCCAATCTCCCGTTCCACCACATCCCAAAGGTGATCTATTGGGTTGAGATCTGGTGACTGTAGAAGCCATATGAGAACAGTGAACACAATGAAGGTTGCCTTATTCTGCTGGAAGTAGCCATCAGAAGATGGTACACTGTGGTCATAAAAGGATGACATGGTCAGCAACAGTACTCAGTAGGCTTTGGCATTGGAACGATGCTCAGTTGGTACTAAGGGGCAAAGTGTGCCAAGAAAATGTCCGCAACACCATTACACCACCACTACCTCCCTGAAGTGTTGTTTTTCTTGACGCTAAATCCTGACCCTACCATCCAAATGTCCAACCAGTCTGGTCATTCTCCTCTGACCTCTGGCATCAAGGCATTCACTGGATATTTTCTATTTTTTGGGCCATTTTCTGTAAAGCGTAAAGATGGTTGTGGGTGAAAATACCAGTAGATAAGCAGTTTCTGAAATACTCAGACCAGCCCGTCTGGCACCAACAACCATCACCTTTATTCTCTTTTCAGATGCTTGGTTTGAACTGCAGAAGATCGTCTTGATCATGTCTACATGCCTAAATGGATTGATGCATTTAGGCATGTTGCTGCCATGTGATTGGCTGATTAGAAATTCGCGTTAACAAGCAGCTGGACAGGTGTGCTTAATAAAGTGGTCAGCCACATCTTTGAGTCTGTGTCATCTTGTATTATGGGTTGTGCTTGCTGAGAGTCTCACAGTGACATAGAAGCCTCAGTAATTGAAGGCTGTTCTGGTGTGTAAGGTTGAGAGTAAATATTTACAGAGAGTTTTGTGTCTATAGAGAAGAGTGGGTCACTATAAGAAAAACTGAAGGAATTTTGATGGCAGTCATCCTATAAGAGATATTTTATATTTTATACTATTTGTATTTTATATATATTTTATGTACGGTATATATTTTATTTATTTTTACATAAGCCTTAGTAATATTTAACAGTATTCACTGACATGTCTCTGCCCAAAAACTTCATCTTTGTAGAACATTTGTGTTTGAAGTTTTGAAAATGCACATCATGTTTTAAAACGCCATATTGTAAAAAGGCAAGATTTAGACTTATTGTTTAACGCTTGTTCACAGTAAAAGTAACTGGATCACTGAGTGCTTTTTAAACACCAGAAATGAACATACTTTTACTCTGGTTACATACATTTTTTTGAAAATGTGTTTCGCTCTATTTAACTGACCAGTGTGAACCCCGCTTTTTCCCAAATATTGGCAGGGATAGGCTCCAGCAACCCCATGATCCCAAAAGCAATTAAGCTCATTTGAAAATGGACGGATGGATGTCTGGCTTCATTATTTATGAAAACAATTAGATTAATTTATATCTGAGATTAAAAGCGCCCCGATCGTTTTATTAACTGCTGAAATTAAATCTGACTCAAAACTAGCCACACTGAGCGTGTTCCTATTGTTTGGGGAAAGTGTAAACATGTAAAATTAATAAATTATTGTAAAAAAATGTCAGTGTCATCTCAGTTTATGTTTATTAATCGTCGATACTCTACCAAAAACATCAATGAGTGCCAAAAAAATATAAGTCAACAATAAACAAATAAAATTAGCCTGTCTGAAAATAGGATTGGGTTTATTCTAATAATGTTAAAGCAGTCCCTCATGTCATTCTTTTATCTTTCGTTTTTTCTCTTCATATTTCCTCATCTCTTTCAGTATTTTCTTCCTCCTCTGTCAGCTGTCTGACTCCCAAAAGAGTTTTAGTGAACACAAAGAAGAAAAATCTGGAGCCTGATCTCATTAAAGATGAAACATTTAAGGATTTTGTCCCTATAATGACACACAGATTAAAAATTATCTTAAACATCATTTATAATTATAAGATTGACTGTTTAAGAAAATACTGGCTTTAAGAAAGTCTGATGTTGCCACAGTAGATGGGTTCAAAATCTCCAACTAAAAATATGCGAGAAATGAAATGTCTTATTCTGACAGTGAGGTTTGGTCAAAACCGTTTTAGTCTATTTCAGTGTTTTTCAGCCCCGAAATGCATCAGTAATTCTGTCTGCCCTTAAAGTAAAAGCATGATGGTGGAAATCCATGTCTGATAGGTGAAGGTGAAGTGAATAAACTAGCCTGGAGGCTTTGATTTAGGTCTCAAAGGGGGGGTAGTGAGGACACAGTGGGGGTTGGTTGGCAGGTGAAAGCAGCTGCAGCTACCCCCCCCCCCCCCCCCCATCTCACATTGTGCTCCTACTCACATTTTGATGTCTCTTATCCAGTTTTACATCTCGCTGCGTCCCCTTCATTTGGTGTATTTAGGCACGCACTGCCTCCTCCCTCAGCATCCCCCCATCCTCATCATGGAAGCCTGACACAGCACATGACCAGTCCTTTGTGTACCAGTGCCCCTTTATTACCAGGTTACGAGGCAAATGCATACATTAGGGTTACAGAAGACCATTTCATGATAGCGAAAGCTGCTTGTTGGTGTGTTTTTATCTTAGAAATTATTCTGATGACATTTCTCTGTCTCTATAGTTTTGTGTGTGCTCATTTTGGGGGTTTGGTTGTCAAGAGAAGTCTCTGAAGACTGTGGGAAAGCAGTGTGAAGTCCAACACCATTGCCAATCCACTCACACATGTAAACATCAGTGGTGCCAGAATTGCCTTTTTTTGTTTTGTTTGTCATTTCAGTGCCAGAGCCGTGCTTGGCGACACGGATCGTGAGAGGAATTTTAGACCTTCTGGAAATGTTATATGTGTGTCTTTGTGCCAGTTTCACATCAGGAGATTACTTTGTGTTGCCACAGTTAACTTAATTCCCCAAAGAATGTTTAAAAAGAAGAATGACACCTGAACAGATTTGAGGCCCCTCCTGCCCAAGTCAGTTTTGTTAAATTGAGTCGAATTGAGCTTTTCATTTAAAGTCCCACTCCAATCATTTTTTGACCTATTTTCAAAGCATTCTTTTAAGGGTGGTTTTTTTAACGATTATGCTATTTTTAGTCAAAATCAAGAAACCTGTGTCGTTTTTCTAGGACACAGTTTCTGCTCAGCGGCTGGAGTTCATTCAAAATTCGCCTCTGACTGTTGGCATGGAGCAGCCCCATCCCTACTTTCTAATCACTCATAACTAAACAATCGTTTTACATGCTCTCCCGCTAGCTCATAGCCCCTCACACCATCAACCTAACATTACCTGTTCAACAAAAGTGGCGAGCAATATTGCAGCAATCCACCCCATACAGTTTTAAATGAAATTTTTTGTCTGCTCCTGATTCATAAGAACTTGAACATATAAATGCAATTTTAAGTTTAACTTTCTTTATTTATGTCCTCCATCATCAGAAAAATGCCACAAGAACACAGTTTTCATCGGACTGGGTCTTTAACAGCATTTTCCTCTGCATTCTCACTGTTATTCCCTTATTTATTGTGTTTGTGTAGGCGTATGTGGGTTGCTTGCCAAAAAGGGCACAGAAGCTGGGATTTATGTAAAATCTAAAGCAATGCTATATAGAGGTTGCGACCCTTTGCATGTAGAGAAAGCAACATCCAGGGATCTTCCTTTAGAAACTTCCTGTGGGCAGGACTGGCAGCTGGATGCTGACTCTGAACAGATGCTTCTGCTGCATTGGGGCCAAGAGAGCTCTTTTCCAGTTTAGTAGACGGTTAGCAAAGAGAGTGAAACAGAAAAATTATCAGACCTCAAATGAGACAGAAAATGAGTCAAAGCTTTTTGTTGCAGTCGCACATCTGGACTCTACTGATAACCATGGATCGTTAAACTGTCTCTATGCTCAGAGAGAATATTCAATCTATGGTAAATATGTCCTATTTTGGTTATTGGTAATTACACTTCAAAAACAGCTCATCTAGAAATACATCAAATGTTTATAAAGCAAAAAAATCTGCTAGTGGTCTTACCAAGAATCATTAGTCTAAGAAAAAAATTCTAGTCACTAAGACATGTTTTCTTAAACTAAGATTATTATGCTGTTGAATAATTTTCTTGATAAGACTGTTTTCCTTGCAAGACAGAAAATATGACCTTTTTTTTAAACAAGAGCCTCTTTACTACCTTTAGATTTAGTTTTTGCAGTCTACACATTTTTCCTTGGTCACCTTTGTTGAAAATTCCCAGCATTTGTCTCCACAGAAATACAACATGCAAACCCTGAACTGTTGGTTTCTTTCTTTCTTTTCTTAGATCCATTTGAAAGGTGCAATGATGCAGTTTGAACTTTTGCATTCGTGCACTGGATCATGCTAACAAGCAAGAGGCAGGGGGTACATTGATGTATGTGTGGGTGGGGGATGGGGCACAGACTGGGTTTGCTTCTTTGTCTGTCAGATAAATTATTTAAATCCCACAATAATCAAAGCTAAAAATCCGTTATCAGAGCCCCCGTGTGAGCCTTGCTGCTCCAGTACGCTGCTCCCTTGCTCCTGTGCTCTAAACTCAGCACGAGTCAAGATAAAGATCACAGGCTGGGGATCTAAGACCCCGAGGAACAAAGACTGACAAAGCATGCCAGTCACACAGGGCCTGATGAATGCCGAAATTTCTTCATCATAAGAGCGTTTAAATGTCTTCATGGTTCTTCATGCTGATAAAACGTTGTGAATGTCTCTGGAGTATCTATGTGTAGAAAGACCCACTTCAAGGAAAATCGTGTTTTTTACAAATCTTTGTGGCATTTTCTCATGATGCAGGACATATATAAATGGAGTTAAGGTCAAAATAGCCTTGTTGAGCATTTCAAGTCATTGTAAATCAGGAGCAGACGAAAAAATGCTGTCAGAAAAGGGGGGGCAAACTTACTCTGCACCAATGGTACGGCCTATAATTTAGAGGTGAATTTCAGACAGACTACTGCCGCTCTGCAGAAACTACCGGTATGTCCTAGAAAGTGACACAATTTTTTTTAATCTTGGCTGAAAACGACAGAATCATAATTGACGGACCTGAAATAGATCAAAAGACGGCGGATATTGTTTAGTTGTGGAGCAACAAATTGTTAGGATTTCTTCCAACATTTTAGTTATTTTTATTTGAAAGAATTTTTAGTTTTTACTATTCATACTTGTTAAAGCTATTAATCTTTTTCTAGAAATATTCTCCTTAATAAGGCAGAATGAGTGAAAAAAATATTCAGATCTTTAAATCACATCAACATTTTACAGATAGTTGCTAGTTGAACTGGGATATTATCTTGATTTGAATTCATCTCAGCATTTAAAGAGAAACATTGGATATTTGGGAAAAGAAGAACTATGACCTCCACACTAAACATCTAACCATCTAACCAGCTATAATACTCATAAATAGCATTATGTAAAAATTGCAGATATCTGTTCAACCTGAAAAAAAAAGTTTCATGCCTTACACAAGGGTAATCTGGATGTTTTTCATTTATTTAAACAAATAGTTTAATATTTATGAAGTCTAGATGGCTTCACTTGTCCTGGTTTTGGGTAGTTTGTTGACCACTAAAATGATCAATAACAATACAGCAAAGTGATTTTTTCTTGAACAAAACTACCTAAAATACACTGGAGAAACAGAATCTTAAGAAAGGAAAAAAAGCATTATTTAAGTAGAAATCGTCTTACTTTCTGTCTTGCAAGAAAAAAAATAATCTTACCAAGAAAGTTTTTTATTAGCAAAATAATTTTAGTTCAAGAAAACAAGTTTAAGAAATTTTAAATTATTTCTAGGTGGCCTGTTTTGATGCTGCTGCTAATATTAATATTTTACTTTGGATGTATACTTCAAAAGTTAGCAGTGTGTATATAAAAAAAAAGAATCTAGAAATAAGACAGTAGGTAAAACATGATTTTTTTTTACCAACAAGCTGTAAATACTAAAAGGTTCATTTAATCATGTTTACTTTTTGTGTGAAGAAGTGTTCATAGAAGATTATGATGTTAAGGTTACATGTTTGTTAGATAAAAAGCTACAACTACTGTGTTTATTTTTAAATAGCCTGAGCTTGGGACATGGGTATCTATTCATGCTTTCTTCTCTGTTTGTGTTTGTGTGTTTGGGGGGGGCTGCAGTGTGGGCTCGAGCTCATACATCACTGTCTCGATTTGGGCTTGCAGGGTGTATCTCCATTGGGATTCTCAGGTCCAGCTCTGCTGAGAAAGCAAATACAGACTAATTTTCACTTATTTATGCCATTCCTCTCCTTTACTCTCAATCTATTTTTGTTTTTTTCCTGAACTGTCCTTTTCTGCTTCCTTGACCACATATTGACCTTTACTTGTTCTCATTTATTTCAGAATTACACGCACAACATTTGCTTGTGCGCTGCATTTATTTAATTGGGTGTATTTGTTTGTGCGCTGAAAATAAACTTGTCCCAGTACAGGCAGAATTAACCAGTCTGATCTTCAATCTCCAAGAGCTTTTGCTTTGCCAAGGAAATATGTAAATATGTTAAAATATGTAAACTGGGAGTTTCCAGACTGTAATTCCCTTTTTTTCCCTTCTTTGTTGCCAGTGAGCTGCTGTCGTCGGGCTACGTGGAGAAGCACGTGTCAGAAAAAGGGAGGACTGTGGTGTTCAGTGTAAGACAATTTACTTTCACATTAAAACTGTTTGATTTAGAGGGAAAATTATCAATTTTCAATGAATCTTAATATAAATCGTGGATATAAATGAGTTTATCTCCATAACTCTGATTAAAATATCTGTTTTGAGGTGACAAAGTGCATCCTTTGTTAATGTTTTTTCTTAGTAACCCAAGATTTAAAAACCTAACAGTGACCTCACACAGTGGCCTCACTAAGCTTAACACATTATTATAAAAAAGCTAACATGAAAACAGCTAGTTATGAGGTCAAACTGGGTGTGAGTAGAAGTTTTCACAAACGAAAAAATCTGGAAAACAGCTCTGACAAACAAGCTTTTAAAGAGCAGACACTAAGATTTCCTCATAAATGTGATGTAATACTTAAAACTTGCTCTTTTTTATTGCAAAGGAGGAAATATTTAAGTTATTAACATTTTGCCACTGTTAATGTCTAAGTATAGTTGCTTCTAACCTTTCATACAATTGAATCGGTTAGTTTAAAAAGGGCCCAAGTCCAAGAGGTTTGTTTTTCTAGGAAATGATTTTAATTGCATAGCTTAAAGGGGGGGCTACACCAAATGATTAATACTTTACCCAGATTTAGCACCAGTTCATAGCTTACAAATGCTGTAATATGAAGCACCTCACTTTTATAATTTCGGAGGACTAGTAAACTAAAGTCTCTGGACTTGGGCCCTTCTTGAATTAAACAGGGGTGCTGCCATAGATAGATAGATAGATAGATAGACAACTTTATTTATCCATTTGGGAGGTTCCCGCATGGAAATTGACATCTCCATCGCATACAGCACTGGTTGACATAAATATAGGAAAAAGGAAAAAGCATGCCATATTGGATAACTAGTGCTGCCATCTATGGGATAAAGCAAAACCCATGCAAGAGAGGCCCAAGTCCAGGAAATTTGCACTTATAAGCAAAAAAATAATGTTTATTATATATCACTGTGATATATCTTATTCAGGATGTCATGTTTAGAGACTGTTTAACCTGCTTGCTTTGATGCTGCATGTTTACTAAAAAATGGAGTTTGTTAAAAATCTGGGCTCAGCTGGTCTTCCTACACCTTCAATTTCCTGGAGTGTCTTCTTCTCTCAGATCCTTTTATTGGTTAATCAATCAGATCTTCTTCACACAGAGGGAAGCCACACCAATGTGGGTAACTGGATAAACTGTGGATTTCATCATGCTTGAACCTTCATCTATTGTTGTACCAGATTAATGAGATAGCTGTGATAATCCTCTGAAATTCAGACAGTTCAGTTACAGGAGATCCACTTAGGAGTTGTGTTACATCACAGAAGTCGGGCCGATAATAACGGGCAGGATTTTCTCTGCTAAGTAGAAGATTAGTGTGATACCGGATACTTTACAGAGCCTGATCTCAATGAAAACAACATGTGGTCGTGGAGTGTGGTCACTGGTAATCAGGGCAATTACAAAGCAGTCTGTGAGTTAAATTTTATTGTTGTTGGAGATCCAGAAACGGTCTCATACTGATGAAGATTTTCAATTCAAGTGGCTTTTTTGATTCTTCAATGTCCACATTTTAACCTAATTTTATGAAATCAAAACAATAGCGAACAACATGGTAAATTGTTGTTTGGGCCAAAATCTTAGTAAATTTCCAAAGTTAGCAGGCTGCTGTAAATGTTTGTTTGAGGAGATTAAAAATAATCTCAGCAAGTAAATCTGCGCACATGAATTAATCAGCAGCTAATTTATTCAACCTAAAAATAAACATCTATGGTCAAGTGTTGATTCTTTAATGATTTTTGAAGAGGATCTGAGTGTGTTTTATTGGTGTCTGATGGTCCTGTGATGGATTGATCAGCTGCAGTCTGGATCCTATTGCATGTCAAGCTGAGCAGAACGGATCAAGTAACACTTGCATGAATATTAAGCTCTTTATACTGAGCTTGTAGAGTAACATGGATGGGGACAAAAGTCAAACATTTGTCTGAACTTCTTGAGGGTGCTTAAGTCCTTCGATGTTTTCAGCAAGATGTCGTCATCTGCTGTGTCTAATCACATCTGCAGTGACAACAAAACTAAGGGGCTCGAGGATAAACTGATAAAGAAAGCTGGTTCTGTTTTAAGTTCTGCTCTAGAACCTTAAGAGGTTCAATGACTTCAAAGATGGATTATTTGTAAGATGATCATCTTCAGCCTTCTCTTTAGCATTTGTGGATCAAGAGGTAGAAGCCACAGATTGGAAGGCTGCTTGGAGACAAACCAAGGACTAGATCTTCCCTGGATGCATTTCTAAGATTCTGCAGGGTCACTCTGTCTCAGGAGATCTGAAGAAACCTCTAAATGAAGGTTCTCTGTTTTTAAGTTATCCTGTTATGGAATAGTAAAACGCATTTCGGGTCATCATTCATACCAGCTCCAATAATCCAAAAACTTTGTTTTCCACCATAAACAAAATCCTGAAGCCTAATGATAACTCCTCTTCATCTTTCACCGTGGCAAAGTGCAACTCCTTCCTGTCCCAGTTTCAATCCAAAATCAACACAATCTGCAGCTCCCTCACTCCCAATACAGACCCTCCTCCAGAAAACTTTGGCCCCTTCCTCCAGTCTGCAGCTCTCTGAGTTCTCTCCAGTCTCCTCTGTGGAACTCAGCAAGCAGCTGATAGCTATCAAAGCCTCCACCTGCACTCTGGACCCCATTCCCTCCACCCTTGTTAAAGGTTGCTGTCCTATCATCTCTCCACTCATCACAACAATAATTAACTCTTCACTATCCTCTGGTACCGTGCCCCAGTCTCTCAAGCTGCCAGCTATAACCCCCATCCTGAAAAAAACCTGGTCTTGACCCTGACAATGTTGCAAACTTCCGTCCCATCTCCAACCTGCCATTTCTGTCCAAAATACTCTGTAAATGGCGTATACTTATATAGCACTTTCTACCTTCTTACGAAGGCCCAAAGCGCTTTACAGTCACAGTCCCATTCACCCATGCACACACACATTCACACACACACTCACACACTGATGGCGGCTCCGCTGCCGAACACTGGCGCCAACCTCCCACCAGAGGCAAGGTGGGGTTCAGTGTCTTGCCCAAGGACACTTCGACACATGGGCGTGCAAGGCGGGAATCGAACCTGCAATCTTATGATCATGAGTCGACAGCCCTACCGCTGCACCACGGCAGCAAACTCGAACGAGTGGTTGCCTCCCAGCTCAAATCTCATCTAAACTCAAAAATCTGTTTGAACCCTTTCAATCTGGTTTTTGGCAACAACACAGCACTGAAACAACTCTGGTCGAAGTCTCCAATGACATCCTTCTCTCCTCCGACTGTGGACAGCTCTCCATCCTCATTCTCCTGGACCTCACTGCAGCATTTGACACCATCAGTCACTCCATCCTGCTCTCCCGTCTCAAGATCTGTCTCAACATCACCGGCTCTGCTCTGTCCTGGCTTCAGTCCTACCTTACCAACCGTCAACAGTTTATCAAGGGAAACAACTGCTCATCCTCCACAGCTCCTCTGTTGCAAGGTGTTCCCCAAGGTTCGGTGCTTGGCCCACTCCTGTTCATCCTTTACCTCATTCCCCTTGGCAACATCATCCGACAACATGGTCTAAATTTTCACTGTTATGCTGCTGACAGACAACTATACATCTCCACCAAATCCATCAGCTCCACCACTTACTTCACACTCACCCGCTGTCTAACAGACATCAAAACATGGCTTGAGCACAATTTTCTCAACTGTGATAAGACGGACATAATCATAATTGGCCCCATCTATGGCTCACACACACCAGCTCTCGTGCACACATCATCCCTGTCCTTCAGAACCTCCACTGGTTCCCCATCGCTCAGTGTATCAAATTCAAAATTCTCCTCATCACTTTCAAAGCCCTTCATAACCTGGCCCCACCCTACCTCACCGATCTCCTCCAGCGTCACACCCCTTCTCGCTCTCTGCGCTCGTCTGATGCTAACCTTTTGTCCGTCCCCTGTCGGACCAAGCATTGAAATTGCGGTGACAGAGCCTTCTCCATAGCTGCTCCAACCCTATGGAACACTCTGCCCCAACATCTCAGAGACAGCGCTGACCTCCTAATTTAAAAAAAAAATCACTTAGAACTTATCTTTTCAAATTGCTTTTAATCTTTAATCTGTCTTTTTATGTTTTTTATTTTTATTTTATTAACTCTTGTTCTTATTAACTGTTTTTTGCTCACATGTTGTAAAGCGTCTTTGTGTGCCATTTAAAGTGCTGTGCAAATAAAATTTATTATTTATTATTATTATTAACCCCAACCTGTAAAAAAGACAAGAAACACAAACAAGTTATCAAAAAACAATTAAATTGAATTTAAATAGAAGATAATGCTGTGACTTCAGAGCGCAACATTACTGAAGTAAAACTAACTTTAACTATTCTCTTGAAGGTATACAAAAACCTAAATAATTTCAGTGTTACAACAGATCTCATGATATTTTATATTTCCTAATAGTAATATGTAGCATTAAAGTTTGGTTCTTGTCGTAGAAATGTGTCCTGTTTGAGTTTATGCTCAGGCGGATTAGATAAGGGAGCTTTCTGCAGCTACTGTTCACAGAGCTGAGTAGTTAGTCAAAGGTAAATATATTTTTCATATTTTAATCTTATTAGACATAAATCCTGTTAGGGAAACTTTGAAAACACTGCGCCATAACCCACTGACACTGCTTGGATGAAATGTGTTTATCTTACATTTACAGCTTGTTTCCATGTGTGATTCAAAGCAGGATAATTTAAAGTTTTACATTTTCTTGATCCTTTGTACATGGGTTTCTGTTCTGCTTTACGTAATTATGATGAGGACAATAAAAGAAATACTTTCAGATTATTCTTTATTGAAAGCCACATTTTGTCAGACTTCCTGCATATTTGTGGCTTTTAGGAACCATTTTGTCCGTGCTGTGCAGTACTGTCTGCATACAAACTCTGATCACTTTACTTTTTTTATGAGCAAAATGAACTCTGTGCAGGTATAAATGATCAAACTAATAAAATCCAGAGGTTGGAGTGTCCTGCTTGTTTACAGGGCACCCTGTCCTTTTTTTGGTCAGTTTTTTATTGTCTTGTCTCAATCTGATGATAAATTAGTTTTTGTAGAAGGCCAAAGATATAACAAATCTGACTATTTTAGAAATGCACACATGGCGGATGTCCCTGCAGTTTAAGGTGAGGCTTCTTGAAGAACTAGAGCAGAAGGTTCAATGCTGCAGGAAGATGAGAGATGCTGGGACAGAAAAGCACGGCGTCACTTATAAATAGCCCTCCCTCTCTCCTACTTTTCCAACACACAGCCTATTTCTGCAGCCAGCCTCCGAGGCTTTATCTGCAGCTAAAGTTTTAATTTGTAATTCACGTTTCTCCCTCTCTTGCCTGTATACCACCTTTATTTATTTCCTGGTTGTTTTTTTGTGAGCGATTTGGGAAATTATAAGTGGGATAGAGTTGGTGAATGTTGTATGATATTAAAGAAATGTGGCAACAAAATAGATAAATCAACTGAAGTATAAATATATTTTATTTCTGTGATTTAGAACTGTTAGTGTCCATGAATTGTTAACCAAAATGCACTCATGTATATTTCACTATGCTTTGGAGCTATTTAACCATTTTGGTTCAGTAAACCCCATCTGTACACTGCAAATCCTTTTGATACTGAGTGCATTTCTCTTATGTTTCAAATAAAAAAAATCATAATTTCATTTTTTTTTTTTTAATCTTTCCACAAAAAAAAAAAAAAAAAAAAATCATAATTTCATACCGGGCTGCACGGTGGCGCAATGGTTAGCGCTCTTGCCTCACAGCAAGAAGGCCCCCGGTTCAAGTCCCGGCTGGGGGACCTGAAAAACTACATCAATGGGGGACCATTCTGTGTGGAGTTTGCATGTTCTCCTCGTGCATGTGTGGGTTTTCTCCGGGATCTCCGGCTTCCTCCCACCGTCCAAAAACATGCTTCATAGGTTGATTGGCAACTCTAAATTGTCCATAGGTATGACTGTGAGAGTGAATGGATGTGTGTTTGTGGACATTCTACCCTGCGACAGACTGGCGACCAGTCCAGGGCATCCCTTGCCTACGCCCAAGTGGCCGGGATAGGCTCCGGCAACCCTGTGACCCCGAAAGGGAATAAACGGTAAAAGAAGATGAATGAATAATTTCATACCAATCTTTTTCCTTAAAGAAATTGTAATTTACTATAGAATCTAAAACTAAAATAGTACCGGTATTTTGATTTTACAAACTCCGCCTCTGGTTCAGAAAGCATCCAGACTTCCTGTTAGAAAACTGGCCGCTCATTGACTGTGCAGCCCCGGAACAGACTGTTTGGTCATGAAGGCTGTCATAAATAACTCCTATCATAGTAGTTCATGTACATGCAGATTGAAATCAACAAAAACTTAAAGATATCAAATCTAATGAATATTTATTTATATAGCATTATTCATTCAAAGTAATGCTATTTCTGACACAGAATTAGTAACACTGTCTACTGTAAGCTGGCTAGTAGCTGTTATTTGATCATTTCAAGTCACAGGTGTCCTCCGAAATCTTTGTATGTATATGTGTTTTATATGAGATTGTGTACAAGATTGTGATTATGTACATAAAAATTTGCTCACTCAACATATTTGCTGCTCTGTTTAAACTGTGGAAAATCCCTAGACTTAAAAAGTCAGGTTGTTCTTTAACTGCAGTGAACTAAACTAACTTGAACTTTATTTCTTTAGCACTTCACAACACCATTAGGATGTCAAAGTGCTTTACACTAAAAAGAGAGATAAAATGAAAATTTAATAATTAAGCAATTTAAGATGAAACATTTAAAAACAACAACACACTAAATTACAACAGGCAATAAAATACAGAAGAGACAGATAAGAAAATAAAATGACACTAACTTCTGAGTATTAAAAGCCATTCTGAAATTTTTTGTTGATGTTTAACACTGTTTAGGTCTGATGTCATGCGCAGCTCTGGAGGAACATTTTTCCATAACTGGGGGCTGTGAACAGAAAAATCACGTTCACCCCAGTGTTTCTGACTTGACCTAGCAACATGAAGCAGACACTGGTTGGCAGACCTTAAGACTTTAGAATGGCTGTGAACAGTTAAAAGCTCTGCTGAAGTCCCACTCCAATCATCTTTTGATCTATTGCAAAAGCATTCCCAGTGGTCTTTTAATTATGATTATGTAGTTTTTAGCCCAAATTAAAAAAAACTGTTGTTTTAAGGACATAGTTTCTGCAGAGCGGCAGTAGTTCATTAGAAATTCACCTCTGAATTGTGCGCAGGACTGTTGGCGCAGTGTAAGCCTTCCAACACTTCCCATCATCACTTTGTTTACAATCTCTCTCACTAGCTTACAGCCTCCCACAATCCCAACCTACCAGTGCAACAAAATGGGGGACAATATTGGAGCTATCTAGACGTTGAGGCACATGCCAGCTTAGACGAGGAAAACAAAAACAAAGACATGTCTATGAAGACTCTCATTCATCCAGGTTGGTTCCATTGTAGTATGTTTAGGGGATGTCATCTGGACTTGGTTTTAAAGTTGGAAGACGTTTCACCTCTTATCCAAGAGGCTTTGTCAATTCTGAAATAGCTGGTCTAAGAGCTGGTATATATGCGCTCATTGGGGGAGGAGTTAGACCTGAAACTGGAGGTGTTGTCCACTTAGCCTATGTGGTTTCGGGTCGTTAATAGTCCTTTGTCCTCAGCTGGGGGTTGGGGAGTCAGTGACTCCCTCTCCAAAATGGTCGTCTCTTTCAGCGGTTAACGACTCAGGTGGAACTGGTTTGGTTTGTTTAGGTTTCAAAACACTGCCGTAGATGGATGGAAGAATAAACCTGAGACCACCATTCTTATTAAGAGAAGGTTTATCCTTCTTGACAAAGATGGCTTCTTTCACTCCTCGCTCAAACCATCCTTTCTCTCTGGCTAGAATTCGGACTTCACTGTCCTCGAAAGAGTGGTTTGTGGCCTTCAGGTGCAGATGTACTGCAGACTCAGGTCCACTTGGGTTGGATCTGCGATGTTGGTAAAGCCGCTTGTGTAGCGGTTGTTTGGTTTCTCCTATATACTGTTCATTGCAGTTCTCTTTGCAGTGGATAGAGTACACAACATTAGACCAGCTATTTCAGAATTGACAAAGCCTCTTGGATAAGAGCTGAAACGTCTTCCAACTTTAAAACCAAGTCCAGATGACATCCCCTAAACCTACTACAACAAAAACAAAGACGTACATGGATCTAGTCATCTACAAGTGGATGCATCAGAATGGAGCAGGAGCTTGTCTGCTCCTGATTCACTGTGATTTGGATTAAGAAATACTCAGCAAAGCAATTTTAAGCTCAATTTGGTTTTATATATGTCCTCTATCATGAGGTGAATTCCACAAGAACATTTTAAAACCACCAAAATTATGATTTAAGAACAAGCAGTGAAAGCAAAATATTGTGCTAACAAACTTCTATCCACTTCTGCTCAGGTTTTAGTGTAGGGTTTCAATAGTAGGCAGCATGCTGGCTCCAGGAGTCAAACGGAATTGAAGTCCTGCAGACTGCTGCATCAGGGCGTTGAAAGTTTAGGGCGTGGCATCAAGTTGCAGCTCATTGTTACCACTGGGACTGAACATGCTTTCTCACAGAGGCCTGCGCACGTCATGCTTTAGGGTCACTGAGTTGGGTGGATGTAAAAGTGGACATTGAGTGCACGCTGCTGTCCAGCGTATCAGACTGCAGAGCAGAAATGGATCCTCAGATAAAAGCTGTGCATCCTCGGCGAGACCTGCTTCCTGCCTAATGGCTGTCAGGCAACAAGAAATGGAGCAGGAAGAGGACGCCAGCACTTAGACATCATCCACATCTCAGCTCATAAATGTGTGTTTGTTTCTGCTAAGAGTGGAAACAAAGCGCGCTCCACACGCACGCACACACACACCCACACCCACACACACAGATGGATAGATGGAGATGGAGGGATTGATTGAGAGAATGTGATAACTGAGATGAAGGGAAAAAACTTGAGGAAATATTGTTGGGACATAAAAGGGTTAGACTCAAAGTGCAAAGTATCACGCAGACACACAAACGGCTGAGTCACACAATCACACCACATCATGCTTGCTCTTATATTAGCAAATGGAGTCTGTGTGATTGATCGCTCTGGTTTCATTTCTTTAATGGAATATAAATGTGGCAAATGGAATATTTTATATTATTAAAGCTTTTCAGGAGGGGGACACATGCGAGCGTAACTCTAGTGTGTTTGTGTTGTGCACACAGGGAGGAGAGCACTGCTACTACCAGGGGAAGGTCAGAGGCATTCCTCAATCCTTTGTGGCTCTCTCAACCTGTCATGGATTGCAGTAAGTACAAGCTGTGTAGAATGTTTCCCCTTTATGATAGGCTCTTACTCAGATGCATCAGTGTGTTCACTTTCAAATCTTGCTGCTATTTATTCATTAGCTCAAAGTAATGAGTTTTGGCGTGTCCTCTTCTTTTCCTTCTTCCACTTAAATGCTTGTCGACATTTCAGGTTTTAAATAATAATATCTCAATAGTTTATCTTCATTAAGTCTAGTGGTAGAACATGCGAGTTTTAAGCCTCACTCTTTTCTGCTCATTGTTATTTTTTTCATCTAATTGTCATTTTCTGTTTGTTAAAACACAAAGATTCATACTTGCACATGCTCTGTCAAACCTCACCTCACTCCATCTAGTTTCATCTCGAAGCCAAGGACAAACAAAGCCAAATATCAGTGCAAAGATTTTTTTAAATACCGTAATAATGAAATAATGAAAGAATTAAGCTGAGTTTTCTTCATAGGATCTCATTGTTTGCATCATTACTGACATTTTAAAAGAGGTTTTCAGTGCAGCAACATAAAAAATCAGCATGTGCTTCAGTGAAAGACCTACTCCGATGAAAATAACGTTTCTGGTATTTTTAACATGTCCTTGTGGCTTTTTTCTCCTTGATGCAGGACATAAATTGAGAAAAAAGGACATACAGTGTTTCGGGACCCCTGATCATTGTCAAGATTTTTCATTCCTAAATCATGGGTTGTTTGGATCATCAATTTCATTTAAACATGACATATAGCAGATGAACACAGTGATATTTGATAAGTGATATGAAGTTTATTGGATTTATAGAAACAGTACAATAATTACTTGAACAAAAAAAGGCTGGTGAAAATTTGAGCACCCCAACAGAAACATGCCATCCATATTTAGTAGATCCTCCTTTTGCAGAAATGACAGCCTCCAATCGCTTCCTATAGCTTCCAATAAGGGCCTGGATTCTGGTTGAAGGTATTTTGGACCATTCCTCTTTGCAAAACATCTCCAGTTCAGTCAGATATCATGGCTTCCGAGCATGGACAAGCCGCTTTAAATCACACCACATATTTTCAATAATATTCAGGTCTGGGGACTGAGATGGCCATTCCAGAATGTTGTACTTGTTCCTCTGCATGAATGCCTTTGTAGAATTAGAACAGTGTTTAGGGTCCTTGTCTTGTTGAAGTACCCAGCTTCGGCACAACTTCAAGTTTGTCACTGATTCTTGAACATTGTTTGTAAGAATCTGCTGATACTGACTGGAATCCATGCAACCTTCAACTTTGACAAGATTTCCAGTACCTGCACTGGCCACACAGCCCCAAAGCATGATGGAACCACCACCAAATTTGTCTGTGGGTAGTAAGTGTTTGTCTTGGAATGCTGTGTTCTTTGTTCGCCTTGTATACCGCCCCTTGTTATGTCCAAATAACTCCGTTTTAGTTTCATCAGTCCACAGCACCTTATTCCAAAATGAAGCTGGTTTATCCAAATGTGCTTTAGCATACCTCAAGTGACTCTGTTTGTGGCATGTGCGCAGAAAAAGCTTCTTCCGCATTACTCTTCCATACAGTATCTCCTTGTGCAAAGTGCGCTGAATGGTTGTACGATGAACAGAGACACCATCTGCAGCCAGATCACGTTGTAGGTCTTTGGAGCTGGTCTGTGGGTTGAGTTTGATTGTTCTCACCATCCTTCGTAACTGCCTAACTGAGATTTTGCTGGGCCGGCCTTTGCTTGAACTGTGCCTGTGTTCTTCCATTTTCTCACTATATTCCTCACAGTGGAAATTGACAGCTGAAATCTCTGAGCAAGTTTTTTGTATCCTTCATCTAAACTATGATGTTGAACAACCATTGTTTTCAGATCATCTGACAGCTGTTTTGAGGTTCCCATGTTGACATTCTTCAGAGAAGATGCAAAGAGGAGAAAAAACATGCTCTTGGCCACCTTAGACGCCTCTTCTCATGATTGGCTTCACATGTGCATGTAGGTCAAGGGTCAATGAGCTTATAATAAAAATTTTGTGTTCCAAAAATTATTGCTAAAGGTAGTCAAATCAATAAAACAACAGGGGTGCCCAAATTTACGCACTTGCCTTTTTTTGTTTAAGAAATTATTGCAGTTTCTTTAAATCCAATAAACTTCATTTCACTTCTCAAATCTCACTGTGTTCATCTGCTATATGATATATTTAACTGAAATTGATGATCCAAACAACCAATGATTTATGAAGAAAAATCTTGAAAATGATCGGAGTGCCCAAACTTTCTCATACCGCTGTCTATTGAGAAAATTAAGCTCAAAGTTGCGTTTCTGAGTAGTTCTTCAATCAAATTGTTGTGAATCAGTAGGAAATGCAAAAATGCCTTTGGAAAAAGAGAGTATTGGTTAAGAAAATACACTGCATCGACTTGTAGACCACTCTATCCGTCTATGTCTTTGTTTTCCTCGTCTGAGCTGGTATCTGGCTCAAAACTGCACGGCTAGACAGCTCTGATATTGCTCACCATTTTTTTTTGCACCGGTAACGTTAGGTTGGAGTTGTGAGGGGCTGTAAGTTAGTGGGAGAGCACACACACAAAGAGCTATCAGCAACAGGGAGGGGAAGGGGTGGCGGGTTTGCTCCGTGTTAACGGTCCGGCCCACAGCTAAAAGGCAAATTTCTAATGAATTACTGCCGCTCTGCCAAAACTATGTCCTAGAAAACGACACAGGTTGTTTTTTTTTGGCAAAAAACGGCAAAATCATAATTAAAAGACCACTGGTAACACTTTTACTATAGATCAAAAGATGCTTGGAGTGGGCCTTGAAATACTTTTTTTTCAGCTTTCTTTCCTTCTTCTTGAATTCCCAAAATGCCTTTCAACAAGACAATTTTTGTTCTGACCTGAGCCTATCACACCTGCTGATTTCACAGTTTCTCCTTTAGCAGCTTGTCTTCTCACTGGAAATCCATGTTCATGCTAGGATTCTCTGTTGTCTACCATCTATTTATTTTTTTTGCCCTCACCGCTCTCATTTTCTCCAAAGGAAAACAAAGATGAAGCCCTGAGATGCTTGTGCAGAACGCCTAAGTCAACTTGCAGAACAATTCGATTTTTTTTCCAGCGATCATGTAAACAGTCTCAGTTGCACGCATGCATGTTTGTTTTTCTACAGCTGTGAGGGTTTTCTACACACAATATATTCTGTAGCTTCTTCCTTTAGTCATTGCATTTATTTTCTCCTAGTTTGACAGGAATTCAGTCTATAAAGATTGTTTTCTACTTGAATTAGGTTATAATTAGAATTTAACAATAACATCAGCTTTTAGTAGAGTAATTTCACAAAAGCATAAAGTGACCCTTCTTTTAAATCATTTAGCTAAAGGAGCTGAGTAACACTTTCTATGTTTTGCTCAGCCACAGTTTCTTAATCATCTTTTGTGAGCTGCCTCTGCTTTCTGTGTCCACTTATGGTGCTTCTGTTGAAGATGCAACCAGCAAATGCTTGGCTCCCATCTTTAGTTTTCTTACACCATGTCTTCCACCCACATTTCTTTGCAGAAATCCTCAACATCAACATCTCTTTTCCTATTTAGATCCAATCCTTATCTGTCTTGTTTCTGACCGTAGGACCATGCTTGGGCTCCATGTGTCCCCTTGACCCTTCCTCAGTCTGCTATCAGGCATCATTCATGCGCTGCAGTGGTCACACGTTCAGCCTTGATACTGGCAGTTATCCAGATGGTTGCTGCTGCTTTGAGGGGGTGACAGCTGAATATATTTAATCGGGGCAAGATGGCCATGGTGTGATATTTTTCTTGATTTTTGTCACTGTAAAATCAAGGACTGAAAGGCTGAAAAATCTCCCTTAGTATACAAAACTGTTTCCATTTCTCAGAGAGAAATTAGTTTTAGTTCAAGAGCAACTTATGCACGAACCAGAGAGTTTACAAAGAAATGTCGGTGACCTTTTTGGGGTCAGAAAAACTGAGCCCTCTCCTCCAGTTTACACCAGCTTTCAAGGTTGAGTTCAACAGCAAGGTGCCTCCCCATCACCATGGTAACCAGATGTAGCTGGGCTCCAATGATAATTTAAAGAAGGAAAACATTTATGAAGACCAGCTACCGTTTCAGGGTATCTTTGGTTGTGTTTTTCTTACAACTATTTTTTTAAATCATAAAACCGGCACCTCGTGTTTTACTGTGCACTAATCAGTATAAGGCATGGAACGTCCTTATTTTCTCTATTGTAGTACAACATATTTTGACATCTTTGTGTTAAAGCAATAAATGCTGCAGAGGAAGTAATTGTACTGAAGGAGAATAATCCGAAGGAAAAAAGCTGAGGGAGAGGTTTTGAGGGGTGGAGACATTGTGTGGCTGCAGTGTTTACCCACCTGGCTTCACAGTTTGACCTGAGCAATCTCCTAAAAGCTGCAGATAAAGTTAATTAAAGGATGATGTCCTTTCAGTGTGCACTAGCACAGTCAGACAGAAAAAGGACCTTCAATCAGGAGCTTAAAGACACTCTAGTTCAAATTAAATCTGGAGCTGGGAGTTTAAAATGAGTTAAAACGTGAGAAACACATCTTTTTTTTTGTGGGAAATTTATAGATTTAATCCCAAATAAGATAAAAAGAAAATATCTTGTTTAAAAAAGAAAATTCCAAGTACTCAGTCCAACACCTTGTTTTATCTTTAGTTAATTTTTAACACAGTTTTTTCTCACCAACTCATTGAAGGATAGTTGCTCCTGTTGATTCTGGTGGACGGATTCTAATTCAGCACAGGGCTGGTAAAGTTACTGCTGACTCATGACCATACTGCATCTCAAAGTTAGCTGACTGCACACAAAATTGTAGACTTAGTCACCAAACTTCCACAAGTTGGATGATTCAGTCCAATAGACTCATCTGGCTCCACTTTGTTAAAGTTTATTTTTCTGATTGCTCTACATTGTATAGAACACAAAATAATGAATACTGCGACAAACTGGCGACCTGTCCAGCATGTCCCCTGCCTTTGCCCACAAGTGGCCGGGATAGGCTCCAGCAGCCCCGTGACTCTGAAAGGGACAAAACCAGTTTAGAAGATGAATGAATGAATGAATGAATGAATGAATGAATGAATGAATGAATGAATGAATGAATGAATGAATGAATGAATGAATGAATAAATGAATGAATGAATAATATGAGGTACTCCAGCTATAACCCATGTCTCCCTGTGTTTCAGTGGGATGTTTTCTGATGGCAATCACACCTACATGATAGAGCCTGGAGGACATGACAGCAGTAATGTAAGTGCCGTGCACGCTTTTGTTCGTCAATTATAAAACTCAAGAGGTTTTTCTCAAAGCAAATACCACTTAACAAGGTGTTGAAGCAGTTTTGTTTACTTTTCAAAGAACAGTTACTCAGAATCACAAACTATAAGAAACTAAACCTCAAAAAAAGAAAGAGAAAAACAATAAAAAAAACTGGAACAAAGTCCAAGCAGCAAACAACAGACACAAAATAATACAATTCAGCAATAACAACAATGAAAAAAAGGGATATTGAAAAGAGACATTACAAAAAATAAAAAATCTCAGTTTTAGAAAGCAAAAATTTGGGGCTCAGTTTCAAAAAATGTTATGTATGAATCATTTTTTCTTAAAATGATCCCATTTTTTTTACTAAGATTCGAAAATTTTAACATAGCACATTGATTTAAATGTTACATCCAATGACTGTGAGTTACCATAGATAAAGCCTGTAAGTTTGAGCGGGTGGAGTTGAGTTCCCCCAACAGGAAGTCATGGACTTACCTCTTCAAGACATCCTGTATTTTTTTGCTTTGAATTTGGCTCATGTGGTGCAGATGGAGAAGATTGGGGAAATTAGTTCCTGAAAAATTTATTTTATGATTGTTTATCCTTTAAGAATGGGGCAAAAGATTTGCTGAAGTGACTCTAAATGGATGGTCTGAAAGGCAAACATAGTTTTTTTAAAGAAAGTTTCTGTTAAACATTAAATTATTCTATTCTTAGTTACATTTGCTGTTACAATATATAATTAATTATTTGCTAATTTCTTTGGTTTTCCATCCTGCACTTTAAATTGCTTTGATCACTTTAATACTACTGTGTTTTGAATTCCTCATACAGTCTAATGTCCAAAAGTTTGATAGAAAGGTGGGTTGTATGTAATAAACAGAGATCTGGCTGACTCATGGGTGAACTTGGTTTTTGTCTTAAAAGTTCTGCTCTTCACCAGTTCAGGGGGGAAAAAAGAACTAAGATCAGAAAGAGTCTCTGATCATTTGTGTGAGCCCTTTAAAAATTCTTACCAGGCATGTGGCAGAGTCAGAAAAACTGTTATTTATAATAACCGATTATATTACTAATTTGATAAAAAGGAGAAAATGGTTGTTAATAAAGCAATTGAATGATCCGAAGGCTAAAAATAATGCATATAAGACAAAAAGGTTTTTCCTCCTAAGACTTTTCCATCATTCCCTCTTTATTTCTTTTACTTTCCTGTCTGGAGTTCTCCAGAGAGACTAAATAATTTAAACACAGATCACAACTCTGGATATTGCTGCAGCAATCTTTAACAAAAACTCCTTTTTAAACGATCAGCACTTCAACTCTGGCACAGAATCCTTGAAAAAGCTTCTCTGGAGTTTAAGTGCTACATCTAAAAAATTGCCCAAAACATGTAATTCAGAAAATAGGATTAATCAGATTTGTTTATTGCTATATTATGCTTCTAACTATAGAAACACAAGGCAAATTTCAATAAATATAAACAAAAATAAGTCCAAAAACTTCTGAATGAACTGAAATGTGATGTACAAATTAGAGCTTTTCATATAATTTATTTCATCTGCACCTTTTACTAAAACTGCACTATATTCAGTTGGAATTTCATGCAGAAAAGCCCGCTTCTATAGGAAAACAAAGATGTTGTTCCATAAGAAAATATTTGTTCCCATTGTGTGCAAGTTCTTACGCACATGAACTGTGCAGGTCAATATAATAACAATAATTTTGCTGTTCTAATTAGAAAAGCTAACGGAGTGCTCTCAGCACAGTGCGTCTTCTTTTACCTCTTCTGTAGCATTAGTCATTTTAACTTGTGCTATCTTAGATGACCCCACCCTTGCGTTGACGTGTTCTCCCTACCATGACAAACGTGGATAAAGGTGGAAAGATTTCATGTAATCCATGGACACCAGTGAAGATCACAAATCATTGAAGAAAGAAGGTTTAGAGCACTGTCTAGTGGGTCTAGATGACCCAACTCCCAATGTTAAAGTGCCTAGGATAGCACAGGGGTTACGGACATTTTTATTTAAAATAAGTTATATGTGGGACAAGTGTGGGATTTTAGTTGTTTTGTCTCATTAAGGACTCCTTTATTATAGCTCTCTTTCTGACTTCTGTACCCCCAGCAGCATGGGGGTCCTGCTGATCACAGGCTGAAACCATATGGTTCAGCTGAAAGCTTTCACCCTCAGATAAAGGTAGACAATCAAAAAACGTTTGATAAACAAGATTTACACAAACTGTAATTCAAAATTTTTAGTTCTGCAATCAAGAGTATGCTGAGTGAACCCAATTTTATTCTACATATGTAGCATTTTTAGAGGGCAACGTTTAGGCCAACAGGAGATGCTGACCTTTGAGTTCAGAAAGCATCACATGGTTTTCCCTCCTGGTTTTTATTTTCATCTATTTTTTACACTTTTCAAGCCTTTTGTGTGTTTGCTGTAATTATACTTAAACATTTGTGTTTTCAGAGAAAACGTGTGTGCCTTGTGCTGTATAAAAATGTCAATACAATAGCAGAAAATTCAAACTAGAAGTGAAACCCTTTTGCATTTTTGTTGTTGCATTCAGTTTTGGCTATTAGCTCTTGTGGAGTTTTGTTTTCAGAAACTTTGATTAATCAGTTTTTAACTTTGTTTAGATCCTCCCGAGAGTCTCTGCAACAGTGAAACTATTCACCAGAACTGTTTAAAACCTTAAAAAAAATGAACCAGTAAATGAATATTACAAGAATGCTTTCTGGTTTATTTATACTTTTTTGAATCATGGCTTTACCAATGTTTTGGGTTTCATATAAATTTGCTAGTATTTATACTAATTTTTTTTTAGATATTGCCTTTTGGCAGGATTATTGAATTAATTTCAGGTCTAAACAATTATAATGAGATTAAATTATTTTATCAATATTAGAAATGAGACTTAAAAGGTGTAAATCGTAATATCAGAGGATATTCTCTAAATTTATCTTAAGATTCTCTGATATATTGTACTTTAACCAAGTTTTGACATTTTTATTTTCCCACTAATTTTCAAAATGAGTCAAATCTGCTCTAATTTTAATTATTGACGTTGCTTTTAAATTATCTTTGGTGAAAGGAGGCTTTGAAGACGAGAAAAAAGGAGGAGCTTGAGTGTTCAGAGGCTTTCTTAATTGGATGGGGGGGGGGGGGGGGGGTAGGATGGGGGGGTTTACTAGATGCCAATTGGTAGAAGCTGAGTGGAGGTGGTGGCCCCCCGTGTGGCCTGAAGCCAAACTCAAGCATCTAAACCAGCTCTGGTTCATTCACACATGCAAAAAGAGACGTGACCCCATCCTCCATCTCTTATATTCATGAGCCAGCAGCCTGGGTCTAAGGTACAGTCACCCATGGCAACGCAAACCCCGCCCCTCCCTCCAATGGACGGCATATGAAAAACCATCTGTGCAGACTCTTAATCCTCGTCACTTCCAAGCTCCCCGCCGTGTCTATATGCTTCATGTATATTTTGAACTGAGATTATCGGCTCAGACGGAAGAACAAAAGCAGACGCAGCCGTGAAATGCAGTCGCTCTGACCGTAATGGATAAAAGTGCTGGCTTTGAAATGTTGGGCCATTGAAGAGATGATCCACCACACACTGAAAGGTCACATCAATTAGAAAAAGTTAACACCTAAAAATCCTTTTCTGAGTTTTATGTAAAAAACTGAATTTAGCTCAAATTGATCTGGATCAAATCAATTTATCAACCAGAAAAAAAACGTTGTTTTTTTTAATGTATAAAGCATTTGTTAACCAAGCATATATTTAAACAAACAGCATGAATTCAGATTTTGTTTATTTAAAAACAATTCTGACAACAGCGTTGCTGAATAACACATACAAAAAATGTTATTTTGTGCTTGATATGCAAAATACACAAAAAGGCATCTGGATGGAACAAAACAAAATAAGCCAACATTATTTTAAATATTAGTGCATTAAGAATTTAACAGCTGCTCCAGTTCTTCAGGCACAGCGACATTAAAAATAATTCAAGTTACAGTAAAAAAATACTACAGGGTGGGTTACTTAGGAGATGCCCCGTTTGGAACCACAGACTTTGAAAAAGGCTGCATTTTAAGTGTTGATTTTCAGTAGAGACAAACAAGCAAGAATGTGAAAAGCTGGAATGATACCTGTTAGTCTTCATTTAGTTTGCTAAATATTTTCATCATTATTATCACGATCTTTGCTATAAATATGTTAAGGCTTTCCCCCCGCCTTTCCACACTGCTACAAGGATTGACCCTTCAGTAATTTTCATTTTAGCAACGATCTCATCCTTCATTAAGTTCTGCACTGTTGGCTTCATTCTGGCTCAGTTAATACAGGAATGTCAATTTCTATCGCTGACATTCGCGAGCGGGTGGAGTAACGGTGGCCTGCGTAGCTTGGGGCATAAACCTGAGAGGGGGCGTAACTCTGAGAGGGGGCGTAAATCTGCGAGGGCGCATAACTCTGCGAGGGGGCGTAGTTGTAGGCTTGAGCGCCCCCCACTTCTGCTCCGTAGTTATCTGCTGCAGGGTGCTGAGCCACGTACACCTGAGGTGGAGCAGGGGCCACTACAGTTTGCACGTAGCCCTGTGGGGGCCCTAGAGGCTGAGCGTTGATCACAGTAGGAGGATACACCTGTGGGGGGAACGTCTGTGGACCATAAACTGGGGAGGGCGGGTACCCATTGGCGGTGAGTGGCTGAGTAGATGTAGAGGTAGACATGGAGTTCAAAGGCAACCAGAAAGGTGAAGGCAGCTTCTTACACATGCAGTACCACATGAACATTAGGAGTGCGGCTAACATGAGGCCTCCTGAACAGCCTATGGATACATACACGGCAAAGCCATCAGAGAAAATGTTATCGTATTTAATGTTCATCTCCTTGGTGCGGAACAGGAACCACACGGAGGGCGCAATGGCGATGGCCCCACCCAAGAAAAAGAACATCCCAGCCACGAGGTGACAGCCCGGACTGTTCACCAAGAATCTGATGGTCTTGATGTCTGGTTCGGGTTTGTCGGAGCAGCAGCAGGTTTTACACATCCCTGTGGTGGACAGGAGTAAGGCTAAAAAGCCAAACATGAGGCCTGCTGGGAGACAGAACTGCAAGAGCCGCAAATCCAGCTGATCCAATTTAGAGTACCACTAAAAAAGAAAACAAAAACACAAGAATATCATTATTACTTTAAAGAAAAGTGCAAGAAACTACTGAACGGCAGTAAAAACAATCTGGGAGTTTTACCTCTGAATCATAGTAGTAGCAGCCCGAGTATCCGTCCTGTTTCACGCATTTAGCCCACAGCCCGTCGTACACGCTGATGTTTTTGGCATTTTGATTGAAAGTGACAAGTCTTGTTATGCGCCACTGTGGGATTACCGTTGCCACAGCGATCCCAGCCACGGACACGAAAGCAATGATGAAGGAAAAGGCGTTGGTGGCGTGGATGTCCCGGCAGGACATGGCTGGTTTGGGATGGAGATGAAACTGTCAGGAGAGCTTCCTGCATGAAGTCAGAGAGAAGACTTCAGTATTTCTATCCCATAAAATAAAAAAACTCAGGAAGAATTTTGTAAAACAAATTGATCTAGATTCCTACTAAAAAAAAAAGCTAAGTGTGCCACAGGCTGACCTAACTATGAGCAACCCCCTCTGCATTTCTATTCACCACAGTGTATGTGACCCACTATCTGCTGCCCCTCAAGAGACAAAGCTCTCATTTCATTAGCAAACAAAGTAAGGATGACGGTGGCTGAGCCTGCAAGGCGGAGGGGTCTTCAGCAGCATTATACAGTCAGAACAATGTGTAGAGATTTGAACTTTACTTTGATTAAACACAACTCTTGGACTTATACTTTAACATATGCCATGCTGACATTAAAAGAAATCAAAACCAGTGGATATGTTCTGCAATTTTTCAAGCTACAAATCACTTCTAGAGTGAAACTAAATTTAAAAAAAAAAGCAAAACAAATATGAAAAGTCAGATTATGTCAACCATTGTGAACTTAGACGTTGTCTTCTCCTAACTGAATATCAATATTAGGATTACTATTGTTTGATATAACATCAATGCTTCAAATGTGTAAATAATAATTATAAAGAGGAGTGATCACATAAAAAAAATACTCAAGTATCAAATTCATGAAGACTGGGTTAGTTTCATGAATGTAACCACAGAACAGCTTTGTTGCACATTTTAGTTCATTTAAAGCACAAAGTTTGCCACAATCATTTGAGGGTTTTCACATTGGATTTATAACTTGCTAAAAAGGTAATTAAATAACATTGAAAGTGAATAAAAACACCTGAATTTACTGTCACACACTAAACTTGGCTAAATCAAACTGTTTTATTTCTTCTTTGTAATATATTTGTAGGAAATAAATGTTAAAAGTTAAAATAAAGTTGCAATTATTATAATTTGTACATTCATAAATAGGGTTGGGCGATGTCCCTTAAATTGGCCGTTGACGATGTTTGCTGTCAACCATCGGGATGGACGATGACATCGTCGGGGGGGGGGGGGGGGGGGGGGGGGTATTTATACATTTTTCGTTCTTATATAACTGCTATTCGTTTTTTTGCTTTTTTCATTTTATTTCCCAACTAATGACTAATCCGTGATGATCCAGTATAAACTGAGGGAAGTGACTTTAACAAAAAAAGTAACAAACAAAATAGAAAAGAAGTAGTCCGCTCCCGCACTTCACTGGTGAAGTGGACCGGCGGAGCGCGGACTTACAGGTTTGTGTTTGATGGGAGGGAGGGAGGGAGGGAGGGGGGTACATGAGCGGTATGTGTGGGAGATTTAAGACTGCGATCCGTCCCGCAGCTCTAGGGGTACAAGCAACCGAACTCAGAACCGGGTCTAAAAGTGTGTGTCTGTGCACAGCTCGGATCATCAGCGCACACAGCAGTTTGAGCTTCAAAGCAGAAATGTCGCTCAGTCCTTAGAAAACATTCAAACAATCACGCGGATTTGTGTTTCCAGGCCCGTCCCGACTAAATAGCACCACCCAAAGCTAATGTTGTTAGCCCGTGTTAGCATACTGCTAATCCTGGCTTCGTTCAGAAAAAGCACTGACCACACGGATTAAAATTCAAATGATGAGCGAACAGGTGTTTCATAATAACCGTAACATTATTAAAAGCACGTTTAGAAGATCGTCTCGTATATTACCGAGCTGACATGTCAATGTATATAGCCGCTCGGCGCTGTTTAACATTGTTTTGTATTGAATTGTTACATTCAATAAAGTTTGAAAAAAAAAAGTCGCTCGGCGGAATTTATATCCTTCCGGTTTTCAAACCCTACTGCGCATCTGCGAATGATTTATTCCGACGGAAAGTGTGACCTTAGTGAACGTTTTTATATTCTGAAAACATTTTTCTGGGCCCATGTACACGGTTGGATTCTAATCCGATCATTGATCCCATCAAGATATTTTGTACATGTAACCGCGGCTTATGGTGTCGACGCGCAACGTGGCGGGGGCGTGGCATCACGATGGTGGTCTCTCCATCGGGATGTCAGTCACCCATCACGATGGACGATGATATCGTCCATCGGCACAACCCTATTCATAAACTATTATGTTTGTGTCTGTCATAAAGTTATTTATCTTGTCCAAGTTATAAATGACATTATGACTGATGATGACGACGCCTGCAGACAATGATCTCTTCTATGTGCTCAAGCAAACACTCTTGGACGCAGGTTTTATTCATGTTAATATTCTTCAATTTAGATCTCGCTGCACTGCTTTATACACACCACACATGTCGATGGATTACTGGGCCTCCAGCATGCAAAAGTTACAAGTTGCTTATAATGAGACATTTTATTTATGGGTTAATACATCTTATGCCTCAGAGAATCAAATTATTGTAGCCCTCTCCAATATAAAGCACAGCTGTCTTGCATTTCAGTCTCCAGTCTGGAGGTACTGGCATGGACGCATTTTTCAGCCCCTCGGTTTAAATTAAGGTTGTAATTTGTGTTTTTACTAGGATTTTTATGCCTATTGGTTTTAGTATTTTTTATCAAAGTCAAAGTCAGCTTTACTGTCAAATATGCTGCATACACAAGACAAACCGCACAGATGAAATTACTTTCCTCTCGCCCCACATATATATTTTATTGTACCTTTTGAATTTCTGTTTCTTTTTATAGTCTTATTATTTGGACATAGCCCATAATAAAACCATTCATTCATTATAACTTAATCAACGTTAAACCTGAATAGAATTGATAGGATGACTAATTTACATGATGAAGTAATCCTGTAGACTTGTATAACTAACTTCGACATGATACAGATATCCAACAGAAACTTGGATAGATTAGTTCTACCCCAAGTTATCAAGCTAGAACTTACACAAGTACAGTGTATTTGCTTAAAAAAAAAGAAAAATCGGTGACCAGACTGAATCACCAAAAAAACCTTCACAATAATTATGCGGGCGTGTCAAGCAAAGGAGCGATGAAGCTAAGCTAATGATGGGTAACTCTACTTTAAGCTACTTTTACGATCTCAAGCTTTTGTTTATTACGCAACGCAGCAAACATATCTAACATTTTTCATATTTTAGGTACTTAAAACTTTAGTTCAACATAAAAAATGGAATTAAAAGCAAACAATAACAACAAATACGTTGAACGAATTCACATTGTGTTGACCTATTATTAGTCAAGTTAGCCGATGGCTGAAAAGTTAGCCTCGATCGATGTACTTGTTGTATTCCAAACATTTATGGTAAAATCGAATTTACATTGTCTGATAAAATATTAAATACCTTGTATTAACTGGTCTTCACCGGTTCTTATTATAAAGACGGCGGCAATTCATTCTTCTGTTTCATGCTTGTGGGAAAACCATCGTTCCTTTCCCAAAGATCGGAGCGTAAACAGGAAGTGGTCATTCCCGTGTAACCCTCAGTGCTGTCTTACAGGCGCCAACCAAACTTTTTTAACTCTTTGTATTGTCTCACAGGTGATAGATTAAGTATAAAATTGAACCATACTTTATAAATCCATAAAATTATAAAATAGAACCTTACTGTATATAATTTTTTATTTTTTTTTATTTTGTAACTTTCACCAAATTTGACTTCTTCCGATGTAAACATGACTTTTTGAGTCAGTAAGGTTCTATTTCACAAAATCTTTTGTATAAATAATGTTATTTAAAGAGAGTCTCCCAATACCCATGATTCCAACAAATTGTGTAAGAACATATACATAACAAAACCTTAAACAAAAGAAATAAATAAATAAAACTTCTTACCTTTTAGGGAGATGTTCATCTTCACATGATTTACAAATCTGCAGGACACGATGGACTCAGCGATCTCTTCAGTGGTAAGATGAATTCTGGAGAAACTGAAAACTTTCATGCAACTAAAAGTACTGTTCTCTGTTTTTCTTTTCTATAGCATCAGAAGTATGCAAATATTTCTGCATATAAATAATACTGTTTTGTGTCACAGGTGATCTTCCAGAACCAGCTTCCTCAAGCCGTCCATTTTCTGGGTCAAAAGTTGTCCACTGGAGAAAGAAGAGACAGGTATGTGTCCACGTCCACTCGGAGCACAGTAGTTTTTTGGATAATTAGTTTAATTGAAACTGATGTAGACTGATAATTAAGTGGTGTATACTGGTTGCTCTTATAGTATTTCAAATGCCATTTAAACAAAAGAGGAGACATATGTTGATTACTTTTTAACAATATTTTCATTGGTGTAGATTATGTGCTGTTACAGAAATCAGTGAAAAGGATGACCATCTTAAAAAAATAATCAGGCTCTTGTCATTTTTCAGGCTCCGCACTTTTCAAGAAGTGTGGAAGATGAGACCAAATACATTGAACTTATGGTAATCAATGACCATTTAATGGTAAGTATTGAGCAAACCGTCAAAGCATGATGCTTAACTTTAAATGAATTGAAGCACATAAAAAAAAAACAATATTTATGCGAACACTTCAGTTTTTTGGGTTAACATTCCATTTTTAGTGTTCCTAGATGAAAACAAGAGTAAAACTGTTATTTTTATCTATATATCTATTTATATCTATATATATCTATTTATATATATATATATATATATATATATATATATATATATATATATATATATATATATATATATATATATATATATATATATATATATATAAAAAATTTTAAATCTGCAAAGTTATTTTATTTTATTGTTTTGATGCTTTAGGTTTATTTACTTTCAGTTGTCAAATAATTTATTAGTAGATGTATATTTTTTTAAGACTTTATTACTTGGATTATAAATTTTTGAACTTTTGAACAGTGTTTTTGAAGGTTTTATTATTTTGTTCTATCCCTTTTGAGGGTTTATAGCAAAAAAGTATGATACATAAAGCAGAAATATAATTTTTTTCCCAATATATGAGTTAAATTGATTCTCTTTTTTTAAAAATCATTTTTTAAACTTTCTGCTTTTTCTTTGATCTTCTCTAGTTCAAAAAGCATCGCCTTTCTGTCGGACACACAAACAACAATGCAAAGACAGTGGTCAATATGGCTGATATGGTAAGAACTATATCGACCTTCTTTTTGGAAAGCCTGCCAGGAGCTGAGCACACATTTCACTGATTTCTCATTGAACCACCCTGACTCTGCACTGCTTTATATAATATGCTTTGAGCAGCCATTTACAATCCACCTGAGAATTTTGTCTTCAGATCTTAAAATTTTTGGTCAGCAGTTGCAATGCAACAAAACTGACAGCAAACGTAAAGGCTTTTATTATTTGTGGCTATGTGTGCATGTCCTCTCCCTGAAGCCTGTAGGTCACTTCTGCAAGATGATAGGTTGATATAGGTTCACAAAGGTCACCTTTTTTGCCATGTCCTTGAAAATGATCGTACAAAGCAGGCCTTTGTATGGGAATGAAATATTGATTTTTCACTGGAATTACTATTCATTTGCAAAGACACAGTATACACAGTTATTGAGAAATAACTTTAGAAATGTACAGAAGAAGTGTACAAATGAGTTAGAATTCAGTTCATTTCACTATCCCTCCTAATGTCCTCTATTTGTACATATTTGCATCTTAATTCATAAAAGAGCAAAAACAAATTTTAGAAACTGACTTTCAGAAAAATCAAATTCTTTCTTAGATCTTCAGGGAACAGCTCAATACCCGGATTGTTCTTGTCGCCATGGAAACCTGGTCCACTGACAACAAGTTCAACATCGATGATGACCCCATGGTGACGCTGAAGGAGTTTATGAAATACAGGAAAGACTTCATTAAGGAAAAGTGTGACTCAGTACATCTTTTCTCGTAAGTCTGGTCAATCTAAACAGAAATGTAATGCCTTTTATATGAACTCCATCCCTTTCCTGAACAAATAATGCAACCTTCTTTTACATTTTTTTTGCAGAGGAAATCACTTTCATAGCAACAGGATGGGTGCTTCCTACTTGGGAGGAGTTTGTTCTCTCACAAAAGGCGGAGGAATCAGCGAGGTAAGAGTTGAACTATAAAAATATTATTAAAAAGCACTTTTTTTCTAATTGGCCTTTTTAGGTTTCCTCACAACAGATGAAGTTTAAATAGTTTGTCTCACTTACCCAGAAAGTAAAAAGTGGGAGAGAAATAACTTTTCATTTAAGTATTGATATAAAAAGAGCAGGAAAAGCAGCAACAGTTACATTTTAAAAAATAAAATAAAAGCAAATGTTAGAAAACCGTTTCATCAAATGCACAGTTTCATTCAAACTTGCAAAGCCAACATTTTTTTTATGAAATGAGGCAATTATTTTTTGGTACTATCATCTGTCAAAATAAAACTTTTTTTAATTTAAATCCTGACATTAAAATTACAAAAAACGTAACTCTTGCAATAGGCATTTTTTGTGTGTCTTCAGTCTTCATTTTTTGTGTATTTAAAAAAAATCTATTTCTGCTGTTTTCCTTTCTTTTTGTTTCAGTTTGGTAAAACACACGAGATGGCCATTTTCCTAGCTCAGTCTCTTGGACAGAACATTGGCATTTTCTCAGACAAGAAGAGGATCCTCAGTGGTATGCAGTTAAACCGTAAATAAAGAAAACTTTGTTTTTTACTTTCATTAAATGCTCTAACTTCTCTTTTAGGTGAATGTGAATGTGATGATCGATGGGCAGGCTGCATCATGGATGACATGGGGTAAGTTTCAACCAATGTTCCCCCTTCTCTCACCCCGAAACATGCCATGTCTTCACTCACAGATGGCGGTGACTAAGTTTGTCGGTGTCATCACAGTTTTCTCACTTTTTTTTTCAGTTTATGCAGTCCTTGCTGCTCCAATTCCTCTTATATTATTAAAATTGGCAACTTCAGTTCAGATTTGTCAGATATTAAAACACGACCACCTGTATTTACCTTATTTTAAATTAAGAATTCTTTTTTTTCAGCAGTTTAATCTTAGAATTTTTGTTGCAGCTATATTACTCACCGCTAGATGTCAGTCAACATTTACTGTAGTATTTAAAAACCCTGAAAACCTTTAGAAGCACTGTGATAAACAAGAATTCGTCTTGACTTCTAGAATCGGCAAACATTCAGTAAATCTGCGATTCATGCCGTGAATGTTCATGCAGAAATCTGGGCAACCGTCGACTTAAAAACTGTCTCGATGTGGTGTGCGCTTATTTGTGAGCATGTGTGTATGTGTCCATGTTAGTCAGTGTGTTGTGTGTTTGTGATTGTATACCCCTCTTCTTGCATATCCCCAATGGGACAGCAGGTGAGCAGAAACTTGCTACAGTGTCACTTGTGCTGGTTTTGAACCGACTGGCTGCCTTGGAGAGGGTTGACAGTCATTACAACCTTTTCTCTTCTCTTCTGTTACCTTTTCTGTATTTTTCATTATCATCTCACACAGTTTCACAATTAGATAATGTGTATCCTGGATTTAATTTTTTTGTATCAATGTCACTGCCTGATTGTCAAAGAACATTTTCTCAAACCCTTTTGTATCCATAACTAACCCATTGATGCAACATCTTCATTCTTTTTCTGTCTCGTGTGCTCACCTAACATCGCATCATGTCCTGCTTCACTTTAAACTATAATATTATCTGATCATGTGACAGGACTTGAGCTTCTTTGAAACATTTTCTTTTTGAACTAAACTACAATCTACACTCATTAAAATTCTAATGGGATTTTTGATTCTAACATTATTTCAATCTTCAGCACCTGTTTGCCTGATCTATCCTGATTGCTAACCTTTTGTTACAATATGTTCTACAGGTTTTAGCTGCTGTGTGTATTTTTACATCCATCATTTGTGTTCTAACAAGCAGTACACTCGAGATAGCTTTGTAGTTTTGCTGTTTTAGCTTTTTGATCTCAACTACAGCTTTAATCAGGCTGATAAATCAAAAATTAAGTGGCACAATCTTTTAAAAAAGGCTGATTTAGGTTTTAAATATATTTTAAAATTATTTTATTTGTTGTTTTTTTTAATGAAAGACAACATGTTTTTCATAAAAATCCGGACAAACTACACATTTTTGCAACAATTAGTGGTTTCCAACCTTCGCAAAAGTGAAAAAAGTATTTTGTGTTTGGCGTTTATGTGCTGCAAAAATGACAGACTTGTGATCATTGCCAAATCAGTGTTAAAGAGGAGGAAAGTGCATGTTGCAGACCCACAGAACCACACATGTGAGACAGTCAGATGGTTTTCTAACAGGAATCTTTTAACAAGAAAATGAAAATTTAAACCGTAAAGTTTGACATCTATGAAATACTGCAGTTATTCAACATTTTCATCACCATCATGGCTTCTTGTGTTTGAATCTTCTTGACAGGTGACTTTGTTTGGTCACATGACATATAAGGAAGCTTCACACAACCACTTTTTTTGAGAATTATTGTCATTGCATTATCTTCTCTGAAGCTTCTAATAAGCCAAAACATCAAAGCCAGCCTTGTTAATCACATTCCTACAGTAAGAGTTAAGACCAGATCAGATGTGCTCAGTTTTGAGTTTCAAACTTATTCCTGATGTGGATTAGGCCACAATAAAGTGAGCATCTTTCTGGATAGGACTATATAAACCAGATTATCTTGGAGTATTTATTTTATTAGGTCAGTGACAAACGATAATGCAATAACAAAGTAAAAGCTGCTGTTTTCTGAGATAAATTTCAAGAAATTTGCTTATTTGGATTTATTTACATCCTATAAATGTCAAAATACCTGCCTTCCTACATATCTGTCCACATGTCAGGCTCGTCTCTGAACTGTGAGTATTTCTAACCAGTAACAAAACTTCACATGTCAACTTAATTGTTCCATTTGAATTTGTTGTGTTCACGCCTGTAAAGATGCGTTGGTGGGTAAAGACACAAATGTTTTGCCTCCTTTGCTGTCGGGCAAAAAACCTTAAACTCCACTGTTTGCCTTCTTGATAATCTGATAACTGTATTATATATTGTGGTTGGATTTAACAGTTACTACATGCCGAACAAATTCTCCAGTTGCAACGTGGAGGAGTATCACAATTTCCTTAACAGCGGTGGAGGAGTCTGTCTGTTCAACATACCTCTAAAGGTACAGCATTTGTACAAACCTAGTTTCTAAGGACTCACTCTGATGTTTTTGGTGTTTTTAGTAGTACTTGAGGCATTTTTCTCGTGATGGGGGATTGATATTGGGGAGATTAAAATTGCATTTCTGAGTATTTCTTTATTCAAATCATTGTGAATCAGGAACATATAATAAAAATGTTGTTAGCAAAAGCTTGTTGATGCTACGTAAAAGCTACAAACTCCCTGCTCTGCTCCATTCTGATGTATTTGCTTGTAGACGACTAGATCAAAAAACATCTTTGTTTCACTTGTCTGAGCTGGCATTTGCCTCAAAACCTTTTGGCTGGATGGCTCCGATATTGCTCGCCATTTTTGTTGCACCGGTTAAGTTAGGTTGGGGGTGTGAGGGGCTGTAAGACAGCAGAAGAGCATGTTAAAACTGATGGATGATGGGAAGGGGCAGGCTTACTCCCAAGGGTCCCACCCACAACTCTGAGGTGAATTTCTAACGAACTCTTGCCGCTCTGCAGAAGCTATGTCTTAGATAACAACAGAGGTTTTTCATTTTGGCTAAAAACGCCAGTTGAAAGACTGGGAATACTTTTAAAATAGAATTAAAAAATGATCGAAGTGGGACTATAAGCACATTTTTCATTAACTTAAATAAAAAGTCTGCAAATCGTGTAGTCCCTGTCTTAAACTGACAATAGTTAAAAGTTTGTTTTCAAGTGTGATTGAATAATATTACTCTGGATTTTTTTATTTGTTTCCCGCAAAAGTATTTAACATGTACTGATAGAAGCTCAGTTTGTAGGACAGTGACTTATAATCATATCATCAGACCTTTGGCTGATTCAAGTGAGGAAAGGAGGCTAAGCTGTCAGCTGATTCCCACCTGTTTCAAGCAGATTCAAGTTCTAGAGCTTAAATATGTTCATCCTGCAGAATATTCTGGCATTCACAGGAATCTGGGGACGTTATAGCTGACATACTGTATTTGTAATGGCTTCTAAGCATTCATTTTCAAGACAAGAATTTCATAAAAAGTTCAGATAATTCACCTTGATTGTTTTAGACTCTGTTTCAATTCTTTACTGAATGGTTGATGTACATATTGTTTGAATTTATCTTCTTCTTTAGCTGCTTAACCCTCCAGAATGCGGCAACGGCTTTGTGGAGCCAGGAGAGGAGTGTGACTGTGGTAGTCCAGCTGTGAGTTGTAGAAGTGTATTTGAAAATTTGATGATTAAAAACCCAGTGAATTTGGACTTTACATCAAACGTCCTGATATCTCAGACTGTATTGACAGCGCAAAAAACATTTGGATGACGAGTCTTTGGTTAAAAATGAGGAAAACTGTCAGCTGTGTTTTTTGTGGTTTCTAGGAGTGTGCAAGAGAAGGGCAAAACTGTTGTAGGAACTGCACCTTGACAAAAGGCTCCAACTGTAGCAATGGACTCTGCTGCAATAAATGTCAGGTACGGTATTCTGTCAGTTTTTGAATGAGATCTCAAAGTAAAGTTGGTTTGGACTCAACTACGAACTAAAGCCAAGACTGAGGGACTGTTCAAAGCATGAGGTCTTTGAAGAACTCGTGTGTGGAGTCTTTGAGGTCCTCTCCCCTCCAGAGGGGTTCTCTGATATGTTGCTCCACACAACCTAAAGCCGCTTTGACCTGGATCGTGTGCTGCTGCAGATGGAGCGCATAGGAGTTGTGTGCCGGGAGGCGGTAAATGATTGTGACATCCCAGAAAACTGCTCAGGCAATTCTAGTCAGGTGAGGAGGAACTTCTTTTTCTGCTGCTGTTGCTGTAGTTTACAGAAAACAAAAATATTCCAGGCTTCTTTTGAGCTCTTGTTTCTTTCGTATAGTGTCCACCCAATGTGCATAAGATGGACGGTTACACATGCGAAAAAGATCAGGCAAGACGTTTTGAGCTACATATTGCATCATTAAAGGAAAAACTGTCATCCAAACTTTGGATATCTTAGATTTTGGCTTCATAATAATCATTTTTCTCCTTTTATTTTTTAGGGTCGATGCTTTAATGGAAGGTGCAAAACCAAAGACAGACAGTGCAAGTACATTTGGGGAGAGAGTGAGTGCATTGTTGTCTTTGAAACACACATTTTGTTCAGTTCAGACCTGGTCAGTGATGTCGTAAATGTTTTTCGGGCCTCTCTCAGAGGCAATGGCAGCCGACAAGTTTTGCTATGAAAAACTCAACATTGAAGGAACCGAAAAAGGAAACTGTGGGAAGGACAAGGACACATGGATCCAGTGCAATAAACAGTAAGACGGACCTTGCTTTGGTTGATTGACTCTTCTTTAGCTCTGATGATACATTAAAATTAAAATGTGCTCCTATACATTTTGTGTGTTTGTTAGGGATGTTCATTGTGGATACCTGCTGTGCTCCAACATCTCACCTGCTCCACGCTTGGGGGAGCTGCAGGGAGGACTAACATCTTTCTCTGTAGCTCAGCACAGTGCTTCTCTGGACTGCAGGTAAAAACTGTAGTTTCATAGCCCTAAAAAACATTCGAGTGATAAGTATTTTTTCCCATTTTTTTGAATACCAATAAATACTGTATTTTGAAAATGAATGTAATATAAAACAACATCTAGTTGAAAAAAAACAGTAAAATTCTGAAATTCATTCTGAATTCTTCAAAGCACAATTTTTAATTGAAAGTGGTCTTTGTGTGTAGCTAAAACATTCATTAACAGAAGTATAAATATAAAACAGCATTACAGATTTAAGAGAAGAGAGTCCTTAATTTCCTGTGTGAGTGACTCCATGCTTGTGGTGTGTAGTGGTGCTCATGTGATGATCGATGGAGATACTGACCTCGGATATGTTGAAGATGGGACGGCCTGTGGAACAGACAGCATCTGTTTCAATCACAAGTGTTTACCAGTCCAACAGTTCAACTTCAGCACCTGTCCCGGGACAACTGACAACAGCATCTGCTCTGGACATGGGGTATGCACGTGCACACATGCACAACTTTACATAAAGTGCATATTAAATATGTTTCCTTTTCAGTTTTAGTTGAGTTAGAATTATTTTATTTCACAATATTATTTGCAAAAAAGTGTTTTTTTATTACTACTTTTGAAAATACCCAAGTACAGAGCTGATTTGATATCTACAAATGTTGTCACAAGTAATAGCAATACACATTTTGAATTGATAGATCTGAAATTGTTGTTCAGGGCTTTTTCATCTGATTGATTTGAAATAAAAGCCTTTTCTTTCTTTTTCTGCAGGTGTGCAGCAATGAGCTGAAGTGTGTGTGTCACCTTGGCTGGACAGGAGAAGACTGTGGTTCCATTTCTCCCTTCAGTTATCTTGTAGTGGGACCCACTGCACCTGTTTCAGGTAAATCCCTAAACATTTCCCTCTAAACCTGTTCTATCTTTTGTTCTTTTTTTCTCCCCCCTTATGCACTTCTTGTGTGCATTTTCTCAAAGAACATCATCCCTCATCCTGGCCAGTCTCAGACCTTTTCTTTCTGTGTTGCACTGTTGTTTATTTGAACGAGTTGCACTCATGTCTGCTTATTAAACCAGCTGCATTTGTAGGCACGTCACTGCTTTTGTTTCTTTTATTTTCACACTCATTCTTTGTCGACAGGCCGAAGTCTGACGAAGTGATTTGAGGTCAGATTTGAGTTACTTTTTCATTGTAATTGTCCATTTCCTGCTCCTCTTCCTCTCTCATGTGAATTTGAGTTTAACAAAGGTGATTGTTTGTAACATCCTTTTACCTGAAACGTCCGTAGTGTTTATTTTTAAAGTAAAGCACATGCAACTGCCCCCTACTGTAGAGCTGAAAGGTGAAGTTGGTTATTCTCTCTCCTAGATTTCTCCTTTTAAGCATTTCCTGCTTAAAGTGATGTGTTTTTGTGTTTTGTGGCTTCTGTACCCCCCCCTCAGTCCAGATTACTCCAAGCACCCCTGATCAAACCCAATAAAAAGACATTTAGCCCTTCAATTTGCCTCCTCCCTCTCCCTCAGGTATCACCAGCACTAACATCATCGTCGGGGCCATAGCTGGCTCCATTCTTTTCCTTGGCCTGATACTGGCAGTTACAGCCTGGTGCTATAAGTGAGTGTCCACACACAATGTATAGATGTTCCTGTTTTAATGTGAGAGCTGTGTCAAAACATAAATTAAAGAAGGGCTTTCAAAACAATTCTGTTTATTACAGGAGCTACAAGAAGAGACGCTATGTTGAGTCTGAGGTTCACAGAAGATTCTGTCGGTTTGTTCTCAAACTTTTTTTAGGTCAAATGTTCTCTTTTGAGTGTTATTTGTTTTTATTCATGATTTCATGAGTCCTGATTTATACACAACTATGCCATTTCAAATATTTCCCTTTTGCAAAAGAGTATAATTTAATTTTTTTAGGAACGTTGTGTTCTTTTTCCTTTGAAAGTATTTCTTTTTGCAGCAACTAAAGGTAGTCATCTGTGTTTCCAGACAAATCCCCCCTGGTGACTATGTCACCAAGCCTGGGGATGCAGATTCCTTTTACAGTGACATGCCTCCGGGCATCAGCACAAACTCGGGCTGCAGCTCCAAGAAGAGGTCAGCCTGCCTGTCTCACCTGCAGATTTGCACCTTGTCCTTCACAGCCTCCATCCCATCCATTTCTCAGAACATCTCACTGTTTGGCTTCAGGTGTGCCATCCCATTGGGTCATTTGTTTGCTGTTATTGCGTGTGCAGGTGTGAGGTTTTTCCACTTGTTGCATCGCCAATAGGTGCTCTCTTGCTTTCATCACATGCTTTGTGAGTTTCTCTCCATTTAGTCTGAATGTTATCAAAATGTCTATGTGAACATTTTGAGAAGAACAATTAGTGAATGGTTGATGCCATTTGATTCCCACCTTATCATATCACGTCACAGCATTACAGTAATCAGATACTATGGAATTTGTATTTTTAACATTCAAAACTCTGACCTTATTGTATGTGTAGATCTAATGGGTTGTCTCATTCATGGAGCGAGAGAATTCCAGATGCCAAACACATTTCGGACATCTGTGAAAATGGAAGACCGCGAAGCAACTCCTGGCAAGGTGGGACTCTCACACCCTACAGGAAACATCAGTATATGTTTCTACTATCAATTTTATAGTTTGGGGGAATTGGATTAAACAGACTTTATGTTGTTTTGTTGTTTTTACTCACATCACTACATGTTTGTTTCTCTTTTTGCAGGAAACCTGAGTGGTAATCGGAAAAAGCTGAAAGGGAAGAAGTTCCGCGCTCGCTCGAACTCCACAGAGTAAGTTTCTCTTTGGATTGTGCTCTACACACCATCTTCTGATAGACATTGGGCTAGTCTGGATCTTTTAAAGGATACTCCTGAAATTCATCAGTGTTAATATGCTGAGAACACATCTCACACAAAAAAGAAATAATTTTGTGGCCTCTTTTCAGCTGGTAACTTGTCCACCTTTTTTCAAGTGACCATAGCAAGCAGGTTTTGAGAAAATTTAAGCAGTTTCAGGTAAATATTACCTCTCAAAAGCAGTACTTTTTGTACATTGAGGCATAAGTGGGGAAGTACTTATTTTGTACCGTACTGGTCTCTATTGGCTTGACACCAATTGGCAAGTGTGTAAAAAAATAAGAGCCTGGCACATAGTGGAGCTGGTAAGGTTTATATTTCAGAAAAGTCATGGATTTTGTGGTACAAGCATCAAATTTGGCACGTATGTACCTTACAGATCCCCTCTTTCAGAAAAGCATGCTAGCCAAAATAAAAAAAATAAAAAATTCAAATTAACAGCCATTTGTAAAGATACTATAATATTACAGAAATATTCAATGTTTATTTGCCCCAGTCGCAACAATATGGGCTGTTCATGCACAGGAAAGGCTGTCTTTAAACTTTAAACAGAATACTATTATATGTATATTCTACTGTATATATTTTAAAATCTTGGATTTTCTAATGTTTAACATTTTTTTCTGAAAAAGGGGATCCTAAGGTACATCCATGTCAAATTTGGGGCTGTACCACAAAATGCACAATTTTTTTAATAACCAGCTCCACTGACTGCTTCACCACAGTTCAGTAGTGTGCAAACAGGCTAAAAACATTAAATCAGCTCAGATTGTTCATTTTAATTCAGTCAAATTTTTTCCATTAGGTTAAAACTGTATTTGTTTAGCAGGAAAAAAACATCTTGGGTAAAACAAATCAACAAATTGGATTTGATAGTTTTACTTTTTCTAACCATTTTCCATGCTGAGCATACTTAAAAGATTGACTTTTCCATTGTTAAATTTGTTTAAAAGGACTATGATTACCATGTTGAAGAAATACTGTTGCATGGACAAATACAGCTGTTTTGTGACCTGCAGTAGTCACAAAACTAGAAAATCACAACTTTTGCATCCCGGTGCTTTTGTGTAACTCATAAGGTTGAAATGCACATCCTTTAAAAGATCTGTTCTCTAATTAAAAAAGGGATTTCCTACTGTGTTTGCCTGTTGACTGCATATATACACAAGAAATCTGTCTCAGCTGCCTTCCAGCCTGCTGTTTGTCTGAAGGCCTCTTGTGCACATCAAGTAGAGTGCTGTGCACCTCTTCCCTGTCTAAGCATGCCACTGACAGAGTGCAAATGAACTGACTGCTTGCAAGGATGTGACCTGTATGCAGCTGTGTTTGCTTGTGGTGCTGTTTTCATCTGAAATCCACGCGCAGGTCTGTCCACCGACTTCACCATTTTTCTCAATTCTGCATCTTGTTTGGAAAGTCTTTGCTCTGCTTTCCTAAAATAATTCCTCTTCCTCTCTTCCCCACTCACTTGCTTATTTCTGGAGATTTTTGTTTCCTTCTCTCTCTGATCCCCATCCTTGTGTTGTGTCTATGCTCCTCCCCTTCCCCTCTCCCACAGGTATTTAACCCCTCGCTCCAAAACAGAGTTTTATGATGTAACTAAATGGGTAGAAGATGTCAATAAAAATACTCAAGGACCTTTCCTTAGGTATATATCCTTGGATCATATTCCTTATTAATATTTTTTGGTTTGAGTTGAAGTTTTGAAATTAAGATCTACTGGGAGTTTGGTTCTAAGAAGCAGAAACCCCTTAAAATATTACAAAAAGCAGGCATGTTAGAAAGAAGTTAGAATCGTTTCCTTTTAGGTTTCAGTGGCTTTAGTTTCAACACAAATTTTAACAGCGTTCTACAAACTTTGAACTACACTATACTTCCAGTTTAACCCCTTCCTTTCTTTACTTCCCCACCATCAGTGTCTTGTTTCCTGTGCATGATCATAGTCGGTGTCAGTGTTTGTCAGCTCCGCCTCACTCCCACTGACTTCACGCACTCAGTGTGATGTCAGTGCAAGCTCTCACATTCTGAATGTCGCACTGACATCATCACTGCGTCGTTTTGAAAGTGTGGAGGATTTTTATGAATGCTTTTTAATGTCTTTAAATAAATGCAAACACATTCAGCTCACAGGAATCTGTAGGCCTTTACTTTATTCATGAGCTTGTTGTTTTAAAGTGGTTACAACATCTACTGATGGACAGAAAGCAAAAAGCTTTTCTTTTGCAAAAACCTAAATAATAAACCTGGGAGATACAAGAATACTCTTAAATTACTGCTGCAATCAAGTAAAATTGATTCATTTTAAAATTTAAGATTCCATTAAATCAAACAAAAATTCTGCAGAGTTTTTGGATATACTAGTACTTATTGGCCCTTTTGGCTTGCCATACATTATAGCAACAACTGAGTCACAGGCATTTGTCAGAATTACAGCTAGAATAGACTTATCAGTATATGAAAGCATTATTAAAAAACTGTCATTTACGTAGCATCTGAAGGATAATAAGTTTAACCAAAGATTCCTTATAGAGTTTGAATGTGGCGTTTTATTTTGAAAATCCAGTGGACTTTTCTTTTCCTTTAAATTTAAATTTCTGCTCTAGACTATGTATCTCAGGTTCGGTTAGAGCAGCACAGCAAGTAAACTATATGTAAATGCTCAGTCAAACATATGTGAGTGACACATTATGTCCCATTCACTGCTGCTTTTTATACCCTCCTTTCTGTGTTACTGCAGTCAAAGGGATTTACTGACAATCACAGCTATGCAGTCTTGTCATAAAACTATACAGGATTTACAGCCTTTGAGACTGAAATTGAGATTAAAAATAATGATGAAAAAATTCAACCTCACATCATAATTTACATTTAGGGTTTTTGTAGTAAAATTTCCAATTTACTGCTGCAGTTCTGGACAAGTTCTCATTTTCAAACCTTTACAATCACCACACTGCGAGTGGTGTAAATGCACAAGCAGATGGGAGGGGCTCTCTTCCTCTCTGATTTTCACATCAGTGGTATGAAGGTTGACAAAACTCTTCAGATTCTTTGTGATTCTGTTTTAATGTGACATAAACCATCATCAGATCATTTTTGTTGGCAAGTAACAGCATGGTCAAAGCTGCACATAATGTCTGACCAGTCGCTTGCATTTTGACTTAAACGACTGTATGACCCAGTTTCAATTTGAGGGTCTAATCACTTGATCCTCATCGCAAAACCCATTCAGACGACATAAGGTTAACATGCTATATTATTTATTTACACATTAAAAGCATAAAAATTCAAATGGAAATTGATTTATAATGCTTTTGAAAATGCCTCATTGAACTATTTGCTTATAATTATTAATCTTTTCATGCAGTTCTCAAAAACTTACCAACATCCTTCTAAAAAATGTATGTTGCCTAGTCTGTATCCTTTTGAATGCCAGTTCTAACTTCTTGTTAAATCATTTGTTCCAAAAGTGGGATTCGTCCAAATGGTTTCACTTCTTCTCTCCTTTTTAACCTCAAATGAAAATCCACTAACGTTTTAGATTGTAATTATATAGAAACAAATGTCAGAAACTTTCAGAAGCCTCTCAGTTTATTTTGTCTGGTTCACCTGTTCAACGTCCTCTTCATGCCAGTCACATTGCAGAAGATCAAGACATGTAGGTGACACAAACAGTTTGATCAATTTGCTGTATTTGAAGTGACAAATTGCCTTTCATCATCATATAACGTTACTTTAGTATATTGTAGAGACCAGATCTCCACATCTAAGTGCACTGACCTTCTGCACTGTAAGTGAATGGCTGGTTTTCCTGCTTCAAAGAGCACCTGAGCAGGTGTAACTAATGAAACATTGTGTTCTCTCCCAGCTCTGGTCAGGTCTAATTTCGTGGTCACCAAAATTCTGCTGAACTGACAGATGTGATCAATTTGTGACAAAAAAGCCTATAAATGTTATTTTCCACCACAATTAATGCAACATTTATGCTCAATTCTTGCTGAGGTAGACCAAGAAAAATGTAAGACTATGCCAACACCATTGCTGGGAGATATCGTGTATGGATTTTTTCCCCTCTCAAATCTATTTATAGCTTTGTCTTTTTTGTTGCATTTTGCAAAGACCCATAAAGAGCAGCTTCTCGCTTTAAAAACATTCAAATCTGATTAACCGGATCATTTCAGAAGGATTTTGTGGCCAGAATCACAGATATTTTTCTCGTCTGTGTCTTTGGCCAACTCAGTCCTTCATCAGCTGATCTAGAGAAAGCAATGGATCAAAAGGGTCAATAGCTCTTTTTTTTCTATTCTTCAGAACATTGTCTCCTGCCAAGTCCCCTACTTCATCCACCGGATCTATTGCATCCAGCAGGAGATACCCGTACCCGATGCCCCCGCTCCCTGATGACCAGAGGAAAGCTAACAGGCAGAGTGCCAGGGCAAGTATAAGATGCAAACACACATTTAGAATTGTACTGGCAGTTATCAGTTTCATGATGTTCTACAGTTGTCTGGGCAAAGAAGGAGGTGTCATCTGCAAAACATCAGAGTGCAATTTCCCTTAAGTAAAACATAACTGTTGTCAATTTCCCCCGATTAACTTCAACATACACTTTCTACGAAATTGGAAAAGAAAAAACAAATAACTTCCTCTTTAGCCTTCTGTTTTCTGCCTGAACTGTTTTGCCAGCTAATGATGGTGTGTATATACTCTTAAGTAACTACAGTGGCTTAAATGTTTCCACATTTTCTCACATTATGAACACAAAGATAATATATTTTATTGGAATTTTATGTGAAAGACTGACACAAAGTGGCAAACAGTTGTGAAGCAGAATTAAAATTATACATAATTTTATTTATTTTTTTCTTACAAATAAAAAACTGAAAAGTGCAGTATGGAAAAGTATTCAGCCCCCTTTTCTCTGAGTGCATCCAGTTGCTTTCAGACATTGCCTGATGACCTAATGATTGACCTAAATAGAGTCCACCTGTGTGTAATTTAATCTCAGTACAAACACAGCTGCTCAGTGAAGGCCTCTGTACAGTGCTAAGAGTATTGGGGAGCAAATGTCACTAAGAAGCCCAAGAAACACACCACACAAGTCAGGGATGAAGTCGTGGAGGAATTTAAAACAGGGTTAGGCTGTAAAAAGATTTCCCAAACTTTAAACATCCTATAAAGAACTTTTCAGTCCATCATCTACAAATGGAAATAGTGTGGAACAACTGCAAACCGAAGACATGGTTGTCCACATAAACTGACACACTGAACAGGGAGAGAACTGATTAGCCCTTGTGCTTTTCAAGGCACTTTAACATTGGGAGTTGGGTCATCTAGACCCCACAAGACAAGTGAAAACTGAACCCTTTTTCTTGAAGATTTGTGATCTTCACTGGTGTCCATGGATTACATGAACCTCTTACCTCTTCACTCTGGATGACCTGCAAAGATTTACTGTGGGAGAATCTGTCCATATAAATAACTATTAGTCATGCAATATTAGTCGTGCACTGCACAAGCCTGGGCTTTATTGATTAGTAGCAGGAAGGTACTCTGGTCATATGTTTTTATATTTTGTTGTGTTTTAATGTAAAGCACTTTGTGTTATATTTTTATATGAAAAGTGCTTTATAAATAAAGTTTGATTTGATTTGATTTGATGAGACCAAATTTGATTTTGGCCAAGATGCAAAATGCTAACACTGCACATCTCTCTGAACATGCCATCCCCAATGTCAAAGATGGCGGTGGCAGCATCATGCTCTGGGGCTGCTTCTCTTCAGCAGGAAGGACAGGAAAGCTGACAGAAAACCTGATGGGGTCTGCAAAGCACTTGAGACTGGGGCAGAGATTAGCCTTCCAACAGGACAACGACCCTAAACATAGAGCCATGGCTACAATTGAATGGTTTTAAATGAAACATATACATGTGTTGGATTGGCCCAGTAAAAGTCCAAACCTACATCCAATCGAGAATCTGTGGCAAGATCTGATTATTTCCGTTTACAAACGCTCTCCATTTCATTTAACTCAGCTTGAATAGTTTTGCAAGGAAGAATGGGCAATGATTTCAGTCTCTAGATGTGCACAGCAAAAAATAAATAAATAACTAAATAAAGCAAAAAAGCCAGAAAAAGACTTGCAGGTGTAATTGCAGCAGAAGGGGGTTCCACAAAGTAGTGACTCAGGGGGGTTGAATACTTTTGCACACTGCACTTTTCAGTTATTTGTAAAAAGAAAAAATGAGAATGTATAATTTTATTTCTACTTTATTATTGTTTGCCACTTTGTGTTGGTTTTTTCACATAAGATGCCAGTAAAATACATCTACGTTCGCGGTCATAATATGAAAAACTGTGGAAAAGTTCACGGGTTATGAGTATTTTTTGAAAACCACTGTACATTACAATTATTTTACGAAAGTAGTTTGGCTTTTGTTTTAAAAAGGAAAAACGAGACAGTGCAAAACCTGCTTGGAATGCACCAGGTTTTGCACTTGCTTGCAAAACATTTGCTTGGCACGCAACTTTCAGCTGAATGAAAGATAAAACCATTTAACTGAAGTAGTGAAGGTATGGAAACCTAGTCTCTTGTGTTTCTGGAAACACTAGTTTCTCCAGCTTTCTTGATTTACTTAATCAACCAGGTTACTTGACTTTCATTATTAATTTAAAGTTTGCAATACTGTACTTCACATAAACACGAGGCATCAAAATCAAACCTGAACAGCAAGCATCTTACATTGAAGGACTTTCTTTAGACAAATTCTTAGTGGTATTAAAGAAAAATTAGAAATAAAACAGGAAGAAAAATTAAAATGCATCTTTTTCTTTTCTTCTTTCTAGCTGTGGGAAACCTCAATATAACAGCTGTATTTTCTCACCTGCCAAAGCCCTGGAAGAAACACAAGTGTCTCTTCTCCTCTACGAATGGAAAACACAAACATGAAAACAAAATTAACTCGAGGCTACTTCAGAGAAAGGGAGCCAACCCCCACCAAACAGAAGGTAGACAAAGCTCTGTTTAAGGCTGTCTTTCCAGACGCCACCTGCAGAGGGCAGTGTGGAGAAAAACAAGCACCACATCTGCTGCAGAGCAGCTGGATATCAGACTGAGCTCTTCCTGTCTGCTCAAGCTTAAGAAAATGGGGACTGGAGAGCATAGAAACCACAACTACTTGCCCCCCATCTTTTTTCTTGCACACCTCAACCCCACTGAGATGTTACAGCTCCTCCTTAAAGGGAGCAGCAGAGCCAGGAGCAGGCCACTGCATCACCACTGGACATTTTTTTAACTGCTGTTTTTACGCACGCAAAGCACTGTATGAAGTCCAACACTATATGCACGAGACAACCGAGTAATCAGCAATCTTCTGTTAATTAGAACAACAGCAGACATCTGATACGAAAAGGAAAGCATGCAAAGGTGCAGTGAGTTTTCTAGACAATAAAAACCCCTGTATCACCAACTATAAACCACAACAAAGGAGGTGGCAACAACCTGACCCTTTTACTCCTGTTACTTGGTGTGTGTGTGTTTGTGTAAATATGTACAGTAAATGACACACAGAGTACTCTTCTGCTTTTATTTTGAAGGAAAGAACCCTAGATGCTACTTTCAACTGTGGTGTAGACACAGAAAGCCGTAGAAGCGCTGCTGTTGTTCTTCTATCAAGGTTTCTATTTTTTATATGACCCCTCTGATTTCTTTTCTACATATAATTTCTTAATCTGAGATTTGAACCTCGAGCTTTTTCCATCAAAAACAGAATGTGTGCGTGTTCTTTTATTTTTGTTTTAAATAAACAATGCAACACCCGTTTGTGTGGGGGGAAAAAACAAAAAATGTTCATTAAAGTTGCTGACATGATTCATGATTAGTGCTCATTTAGTAGTTTGAGTAGTTGTGCCATCATCTGAGGGAATTCACCAAGTTGTGTTAGTTGTAGTTATAGATGTGCCTGGTGTCAACATACGAGTTTGAAAAGTCTATCATTAAGACCCCCCCCCCCCTTTCCTTTTTTCCACCACGAACCCCCTGGAGTTCATTCACAAAGGGATGAACATGGTTGACAAATGAGCAAAACCTAAAATGTTGAATTTTAATTGTGCGTTCGATTTAGCTGTGATGACTGAAATATTTAGCCTTGTTAGTGATGAAACTCTGCTGTACAGTGCTTGCTGTTTGAGCTTGTGAAGAGCAACGGCATGACGGTTCCATTTAAATAGTCTCTCCAGACGGTTTTATCTGTGAGGGCGCACTGAGAAACAAGCATGAGAAGACTTTTGCCCTCCTAAATCTTTCTACCCAGACTACTCACGGTCTGAACGATTAAATGAGGATTCAAGCTGGAGAAGTTGTCATTTCCGAGCACCTGTTCCGCTGAATGTTTCTGTATAAACTTTTTGTACGGCTCACTGCTAACAAGCTGTTGAGGACTGGAGTTTGTCACGTTGTTTCAGTGCGGCCACTTTTACCTTCGTCCATCATGTATGCATCAGGATTGTATAGACAAAAACATTGTCACAGTATTGGAATAATAGTGCTAATAATTCTCTTTTTTAAGTACCTTTGTAATGTTCACTTTTTTCTGAGCATACTGTAAATCAACTATTCTAAGTGTAATTAAGTGCATTATTGTAATTAAGTCTGTTGATGAGTTTGAATGGGAACATGTTAAACATATTCGTCCTTCAGCATGTGTTGATCTGTGTGATCCGAGGCTTGAACACTTGTTGGGAAACGGGATGGTGGTTTGCCCAGAGTCACAGCTTTCATCTCTACCCACTCGCCGCTTTTCCGAGCTACTCCAGGGTTAAGGTGTGCAGAAGTCTGGAGTTTAGGATGGAGGTGTCCCGGACTACTGTGAGAGCTCTCTGTGAAGGAGGAGATGTTGCAGGCTGCAGCAATACCCGTGCCGTCTGCAGCGTTTTCCTGCACACACAGCTGGTCCGACTGATTCTTTAGGAACCTCAGTTGCTTACTAGTCACACACCAGTAATGTGGCTCAGTCTTTGGCTAAAAACCTGAATGTATTTTTGTACAGACATTATCTCCAAAAGGCCCTCTCCTCCTGGAAACCAGTTCAAACTCTTTTTGATTTGTGTGTGTGCTTTAGAGACTACTCAAAAACCCACCTATTTTTTTCTCTTTTTATTCATTCAGTATTGTAATATATTTAATATAAAAATAAACTTTCATCAACACATCTGTCTCTGGCACTTCTTTTTTTGTTGTCCACTTATCAAACTCTTTATTTTGTGCAGAAAGACATCCTCCCTGTTTCATTGAGAAGGCTCACGCTCATCTTCCTCAGATATGATAGAGTCTCTTGTCCCAGGTTTTCCAAAGAAGGAATCCTTGCATCCTCACCGCTGGGCATTTGGCTATTTTCTGACAGCCCGCTTACATAAAAAGTCCACGTTTCTCACAACTTTTAGTGCGAGCGAAGTCTCAGCAGCTTTTCCCGAAGTACGTCACTGGATTTCAGGGTGGCCTCTTCATCAAGAGACTGTCGAATGCAGCTTTTCAAATGATCGATTCCAAGCCCTGTCATGGCGGAAACGGGGACCACATGTCGGAAGGTCATGTAGTTCTTCGGTATCATGTCACCAGGCAGCAAATCAGAAAACTCTGCAGAAAGTAAAAATAGAACAATCAAAAAACTGTTAAGAGAAAGTCGAGTTGAGAATCAATTTGTTTTCTATTCTTGATGTAGATTTAAGCTTTTAATACATTGCAATATCAACCTAAAAATAAACAACAATTTTTGAGCACATCAATTATAACACTTATGGAGATCCTTTTGGACGTTTACGTATTCTTGCATTCGGATGGAGGGTTTTCAATTGTTGCAATTATCAACTTTGCCACTAGATGTCCCCAAATCATTCCACTTGTTACAGCCAAGCCTGATTTCCCAGCATTTCAATTTACAGTCAAAACATTGAGGAAAAAGATTCTGCAGCACAATATTTTAGCAAACCACTGGATTTTATTGGATTTCTGTCTTACAGCTAAGCACATTTTTTACATGAGCTTAAAAAAGATGCAACATGGCAACTGGGACAACCCTGCATGTTCAAAAACCTGAGAATAAAATGTTTTGATTATGATTTCACTTTTTTTGCCTAAATCAAAAAGCCTGTGTGGTTTTGTAGGACTGCAGAGCGGCGGGAGCTTTTTTTAGCTGAATTTTCTTTATATGTGTCCTCCATCATCAGAAAAATATCACGAGAACATGTTAAAAACAGTATTTTCATTTGAGGGTTTTTAGGGGACAGCTTATAAACTGTTTTTACAGAGACAAAAATTCAAACCCACCTTCTGGGTTCTTTAGTTGTTCCTTCAGCTCTGCTAATTTGTCTTCAGCATCAGGAAGGTCCATCTTGTTTACAACCAGTAAAGCAGGCTTGGACGCCACCTCTTCTTTGTACAACTCCAACTCCTTCAGGGGAGGATAGAACAGGATGAGATGGTAAAGGAGTTATATGGTAAGCTTTGGTAACGTCAAGACTCACCTTGATAAGAAGCTGCACAGCTTCAAAAGCCGACCTGAAAGGTGTTTTACTTGCAAGCTGGAAACCACAAACATCCACCTGAAATTAGAAATGACACAATCTGGCAAAACTCATTTTATTTCCAGCTGCTTAAACTCTTAAAGTATGTTTGAGTGCCAACATGAGTACTTCATGCCACCACACACCACAAATAAGAGCTGCTTTGTCCTTTCCACGTGTTTCAAGAATTTGTGACCCATGCCTTTGTTCATGTAAGCCCCCTCAATCAACCCTGGGAGATCAGCAATAGAAATCTACCCAAGCAAAAAGTAGAAAGAGCAGTTAACAAAAGGAGTCAATACCATTAAGGATAAAATGATGAATTAGTATAGATTCCATACCTGCTTGTAATCTGGATACATCACTTTGCCAATCTCAGGTCTCAAAGTTGTGACTGAAAAAAAATACAGTGAAGATTTTAGAAACAAAAGAAAAACATAGCTTAAAATTAACAAAGTGCACAAAAACAGAACCATTTTCCTACATGCATAGCTTGCAATCTGAGGTGTTGCATTGGATAGAGCTGCCAGGAGAGATGATTTTCCTGCATTTGGGAACCTATTGGTGATCAGACATGAGACCATCAGAATCTTAAATAATCCTAAATATGTTGTCTTTTCAGTTGTTTGTCCTGACTGAAAAACAATTCATTTTTTTGCTTTCAATCTCACCCTACAAGCCCCAGATCTGCAATGAGCTTCAGGTCAAGCCGTATGTGTTTAGCCTGGCCTTTTGTGGGCTCAAAAGCAGAGTAGAGGGAGCCTCCAGAACCTCCTTTTGCCACCAAGACACGATCGCCCTCCTCATTTAGATCACCTAGTGAATAAAAAAAAAGAGTGACACCTGATGCAGAACATTTCATACAAAATAAACATACAATTTGCTTGACATACCAACAATTCTTCCATCATCAGTGGTAACTGCAATGCCAACAGGAGCAGGGACCTCCACGTCGGTCCCTTTCTCCCCCTTCAGAGCTCGTACACTGACCAAAACAGAAAACACACAAATCCTGACGAGTTCCAAAGCATGTTAACGATAAAAGATGCACCAACCTGCTGTTGCCTCCTGATCCGCCCACAAAACGTTTCAGAGGGTATTTGTCCTTGATTCTCTTCAAAGTCATGTTATTCTTTGCAACTACCCAAACATCCCCCCCATTGCCTCCTTGCCCCCCAAGACGGGGCAAACCCATGCCACCTCCACCTCCTCGGACATACAGGCGAAGATTGTCCACAAAGTTTCCGTACTGTGAAGAGGTGACAAAAAGACGCTGTTTCAATCCAGTCCTATGATTTCCTAATTATTAGATAGATTTGTTGGCATCACATAATGTGGACATGACATTTGCTTTCTTATTTTGTATCGCCAATCATTTAATCAAACAAAGTCGAAGGGCTTTTGAGCAAAGTATATAGCTTTAAAACACTCATGAGTTGCAACGGCAGATAATTTAAACTAAAATTAATTTAACTAACCAATTAAAAACGAAATAATATATAATAAATATGTAAGATATAAAAAAAACTTGCAGGAATTGTGCGAGCAATATTTACTCACTTGTATTTACTGGTTCCTGCTATTATTACATATATTATAATCAGAAAGAAAGAAAAACTTCTGGAGTGTCTACACTGTTCCTGGATAACTGAAGTTTTACAGTTAGGTTCTGCATTTCTCTGGTAAAATTACGCAGAATACAATGTTTACAACAGTGACGATCATCGTCCTAACATCTCATTGCTAGCTTAGCATAATGTTAACTTAATGCCAGCGGACATTTAGCCTGACCTTTAAGGCAAAGAAAAAGTATGATAAACATTAGGAATGTGTATTTATACTCCTAATGCAAGTCATTTGCCTCTTAATGTTTACCTTCCGCAAGCAAATCCTGCTAATGTGGACCATTTCGACGAGTTTGCTATAAGCTGCTAGTAACCATGTGTTTGCAGGAGGGGCCGGAAGTGACGATGGCGTCCTTCCTTCCTATTGGACAAAGAATCCGAGGTGGGTGGGGCACAAACCAAACGTGCTGTTGTTTTTACAAGTTAGTTAAGTAACGGTGGTAGGAGAGATTCTCAAGTTTACAGAAAAAAAACAACTTCAATTATAATCTAACAGCACAGAACAATTTTTACACATTTTAACCACCTATTCACTCTTCTTTTTACTTCAAAAACGGGCCATTAGAATGGTACATAAAGCCGACTATCTTGATAATACAAGCTATTTATTTTATCAATCCAGACTTTTAAAACTTTATGACCTGTTTTTTACACTGCACAATTTCTATACAGAGATAGTGGGACTGTTAATTATTTGACACGTTTCAAATGACAAATCAATTGCAATGTATTATGGTCTATATTTGCCAGTCTGGTGAATATTGATGCACACAGATTTGGACACCCCGACAAGGTGGCAAAGACACAAAGTGCACTAGTGACTGGTGAGATAATTCAGACACAACCTGAGAATTTTGTAGCGTTATGAGCATTTCCACTGCCCTTAGGGATTTTTTTTATTTTAGAGAAATTATTTATAAACAACATTTTTCTTTAAGCAAATTGTAACTTCTTCAACAGCATTGAGCAAATTGTTTCCGCAAACATCTTCAGCTATTTATCTGTTTTTGAACAAGCAAATGTCAGATTGCTCCGCATCTTCAGCGTTTACACGCATTGATTATCATAATTCCAGGTTTGTTTGTTTATTTATTTATTTATTTGTTTGTTTATTTTCAGCCTACTGCTAAAATAATACAAAGGTTTTTTGATTTATGCAATCATAACTCAGTTTCATGCTAGGAGCTGTGTGCGCAGTCAAAAGGCTGCAGGGTCTATGTCTTTTTAATGCTAAACAGTCTTGGTCCTTGAGAACCATCCTTTTCCTTCTGCAGTCAAGTGTACGTGCTAAGGATGCAACCACTACCTTGTTGGGGGCAGATGATGAAAGTTTGCAAAAACAGGCGGGTGTCAGTGGCGCTGTGAGGATGCTGAGGCTTCGCTTGCCACAGAGATGCTCTCTCTCATCCCTGTCCGTGAGCGCGCGCAGCATGCCCGCAGAGATGCGCGTGCCACCACAAAAGCAGGCAAGAGGCCTACGGTCTGTTTACCTATTCACAGGACACATATAAGATTTTCTTCTTGAGTGGAGCAGATCAGACCTCAGCGCGCCTGATCGGATTTAACCGCACGGACTTGTGTGAGCGCGCGCGCCCGATGACGAGAACGAGGTTGGATTATTATCTCATTCAAGACCCCAGACGAGTGGACGCGGCAGGTCCTCCCACCGGCGGCTCACTATTTATACAGTTAGAAAAGGCTGCCGCTGGTCGGTAAAGCACAACGCGAGTTGGAGACAGAATCTGAGCCCTGTACGGTAAGAGCTCCACATTGTGACCGACTGTTGGCTGTAAACGCGAGTTTGACCTAAATTATGCAATGTTGATGGCACGGCGTGTCGCATGTGTGCCTCGGACGTCATGACTGAAGAAGCAGGGGTGTGAATGGGACTCCAGCAGAGAGAGACGGCTATCTTGCATCAGTCACTTCATCCTGATGCAACATCCGCACAAAGGCAGTCGGCCTTTTTTTTTTTTTTTTTTTTGCATGTTCTGAAGATACCTGCCGTTAAAGCCTTAAAAGACGAATTATACTAGATAGACACATTTATTCAAAGGCAAATACTTTTTAGCCTGGGTAAAGAGTCACAAGGTATATAAAGTATGCTTAAATTGTTATTTTATGGACAGATCATAACACAACCTGTTCTGGAAGCTGCAGAGAGTGTCCGTCCTAGATGCTGTAAAAAGCTCACGTGTTGGAGGATGGAAGAGGAAGAAGACAGTGCAACAATGGGAAAGACACCCACTCAGTTTGGTTATTGCTGCCACATTTTTTCTGTGGGTAATGCAGTTTCACCGCAGTTATTTTTAGGGTTAATTCATTGTATTTAGAAAAAAATTAACATCCAAGTCGTTTCACAATTGGATGCAGACCATTTTCCCCCCCATAGTGAAGATAAAACATGATGATTAAAAAAAAAGTATGTATTTGCTCTTAAAAGTAAAAAACAAAAGTCCACATCATAGCATATTTGCTGGACAAATGCATGTGACGCAACAAGCTTACAAATGCTGAAAGATAACACTTGAACTTTGGGAACTGCATGATCAAAAATCTGAAAAATGTTCCTCTCTAGAAAAAAAAAGGTTCACTAAGTTATTAGATTTCTTTTGCTAATAAAACCAAGGTGGGGCAAGCTTCTTGGTATGAATCCATCTGGTAAACCTGATTTTATTTCATTTTTTGTCAGCTCTAAGAATTATCAGATGAACAGAAGATTTTACTTGTCATCAGTGCCAAGAAGTGGAGAGTTCATGAAGAAGAAATGTGTACAAAGTTTTAAAAATGTAATCCATGGATTTGGTTTGGTGACGTCCACCTGTCGGCTTAACTGTATGATCAAGAAACGCCATGGACTTTGACCAAAAGGTAAAAACATCCATGGATCTTTGGTTTGCAGACACAAGTCAGAGCAGAGGATGGAGGGGGGAGAATTTTGGAGAATGGGACAGTTTTTGTTAACAAGGCAGAAGCAACGTGGCCAGTGTTTTGGTTGGTATGAAAATTGGCAACCGGGCGTTATTCGTTAGAGTTGTTATGTTTCAGTGGGCACTGGTGTGTTAAGCGAGCAGTTGATTGGGTTGAAGCTGCAATATTTGGTCTGTCAGCATGCCAGGACTATCTTTTCACCCTGCTGCCATTGAAAGGGGCAGCAAAGATATAAACAGGCCCAGTGGGATTAGGTCCCACTCAGAGGAGTGATCAGGGGGATTTGCTGCCCGTCGGGCACACAATGGCACTGTCGCGTCACACACAAACACACTCTGCACATGTTCCACAGCAAAGTTTCACAACAGACCCAAGCCTACATAAATCTGATTAGAACTCCCTTTTGTTTGGGGAGCGACGCCGGGGTTAACGCAGGCTAGTCTCGCTGCAGGCTAAATGATGGGACAGGGGGTGTGTGCTGACGTCGGAGGCGTGAAAGTGAAAAAAACCTCGGGGGCACGTTGTGTTGTGGTGCAGTGTTTTCACGTGTCTGAAGCCCCAGACAGACAGGGAGTGTCATAGCTGTGCGTGGAAGCACAATAACAGGATGCATAAAGGCTTTTTTTTCTCTCCCGCTGTGTGTACGTTCTTGTGTCAGCTGATGGTGGAGGATGGCGACAGGATCTAAGCAAACATGAGACAACGGCAGCATTGGCAGACACGAAGACCGGTCTGAACCTGTTCAAATTATTCACCAGTGAAATGTTGGGACGGTGGAGGAACAAAAGCACAAATGGAGAGATGCGTTTAGATTTGCTGTTCAACAGATGGCTCCAGAAATGTCTGGAAGTCCTCCTCACCTCTATTATTGTGATGTTTCACAGTGGCCTAGGCTGCAGCCATGCCTCTTCTAGAAGAGACCACCGTGCCACAGGAGCATCCACTTACCCTCCCTGTGGTTATTATTGGTAAGCTTTCTGGTTTCCTGATCTCACCTGTAACCCCGTTTCATCTTTCAAACTCACTTGTCCATTATGTGATGTTCAATTCAAACAAAGCTGGGTTTGTTTGCAGGGAACGGACCTTCAGGTATTTGCCTCTCCTACCTGCTCAGTGGATACAAACCTTACTTAGACACAACGACTGTCCACCCAAACCCAATGCTATTCAAAAAACTGCAGCAGACCAAGCATGTCCCCATAACCGAGCAGGTAAAAACCTTCACATGTTCTCTATAATCTAAACACGCCCTTCAAGTTTAAAGAAGCAAAGAAATTTTCTTTTTAACTGCAGGATCTGGAGTATTTAAGTGAAGGTCTTGAGGGGAGGTCAAGGAATCCCGTGGCAGTTCTGTTTGACACACTGCTGCACCCCAATGCTGACTTCGGCTACGAGTTCCCTCCTGTCCTTAAGTGGAGGAGAGACAAGCAGCAGCACATCCCACACATGGTTCTGGGGAAGGCAACACCTGGAGGTGCTTGGCATGTAAGTCGTTGAAGTTCAATCTTTTAAAATGTATGGATCTACACATTTTTTAGTCAACTATTTCCATCTACAAAGCTGTTTTACTTTCTTTTTGTTCAGGCAATGGAAGGATCTATGTTGACAATTAGTCTGGGCATCTGGATGGAGCTTCCTGGCGTTAACTACAGAGATTTGACGGGTGGTAAACACAGGTAAAAGAGCCTGGCGCAAAGAAAATGGGTTCAACTTTGATTTAAATCCATGCTGTTGTTTCTCATTTTTTCCCCTCACTTCTTCAGGGACGTAACCAGCGACAGAGCCACCCCGGAGGAGATCTCAACTTATTATCGTGACTATGTGAAGCTAAAGGGTCTCCAGAAAAATTTTGTTGATAACACCTACGTGACCTCTGTCCAGAAACTGTGCCGGGGGCAGGAGGTGGAAACTCTGGAAAACGGGAAAACTGATCAAGGAGATGGCAGAGTGGGAGATGGTGATAATGAGGGCTTTGGGGGGAATGGAAAGGAGTGTGTAAACAATGCTGGAGCTCTCTGGGAAATAAGGGGGTACCAGCAGGTGCAGAGTGACACCCATGTCCCCTTCTGTCTGTTTGCTGAAAATGTGGTTCTGGCCACTGGTGCGTCGGACTCTCCAGTTCGATTGGGCGTAGAGGGGGAGGATCTACCTTTCGTATTCCACACCATCTCAGAACTGGGCTTGGCTGTAAGTCAGAAGAGGCTAGATATGAACTCTGACCCGGTCCTAATTATTGGCGCTGGTTTAAGTGCTGCCGATGCAGTCCTGTGTGCTCGCAACAGCAACATTAAAGTGCTGCATGTTTTCCGCAAGAGCGTAGACAATCCAGACCTCATCTTTAAGCAGTTGCCCAAGACCTTGTACCCGGAGTACTACAAAGTGTACAACATGATGTGCTCTCAGACCTACACAAATGTAGCCCCTTCCTCTGCGACGTGCAGACCGCAGGCAGTTAGTCTTGCCTCGTCGGTGTGTGCAAAAATGTGCCCCAAACCCCAGTTTGCTGCAGGTAAAAGTACAGATGAAGGGGCCAGTGTGAGGCCATTTCCTGACTACACCAGTTTTCCAGAACACTGCTTGGTGTCCTTTCAGTCCGACAGGAAGTGTTTGCTGCAGGGGGACAATTCCTTAAAGGCTTTCAAGATATCCTTGGCGTTGGTACTGATTGGAACCAACCCCAACCTGTTCTTCCTGAAGGGGCAGGGGCAATACTTGGGTAAGGACCCAACAAGACCCATCTCCTGTAAACAAAACCCGATCGACATCGATCCATACACTTATGAGTGCACTAAGGAGCCAGGATTGTTTGCCATGGGCCCCCTGGTAGGAGATAACTTTGTTCGCTTTTTAAAGGGTGGCGCCCTGGGCATTGCTTCCTGTCTGCTGAAGAGGTTTAAGAAGAGAGAAAAGCTCATCAGCAATGGAAGAAATAATATCATTTAGAAAAAAACAAAACGAAAAAGGCTTACAGCACATTTAAAATCAACATTAGCATTTCAGACATAATATTTTCAATGTTTTAAAGACCAAAAAATATTTGATGTAAATGATGAATGGTTTTCAATTTTTTTCTGACTTCCTTTGAAGTCAGAAAACCAGGTTTGCCTGACTATGGTTTTTGGGATCTACCACCCTCTTGGAATTAATCCTACCTTATTTTCTGTTGATTAACTGAATCAGATGATTTTGGGCTCGGATTTCCACCTGAAGACCCAGGTGGGGCAAAGTCAGTTTGAGGACATGCAGGGTGGTAGATCTCAAAGATCAGAGTTGAGCTCTGGTCTCAGCTTTAACCTGTGCCAATGTTTTTCTAGTTGATTTGCAATCTTACGACAAAAGAGAAATGTATCATCAGGGTGACTCATGCTTTTACCATGTGTCTTCTATCCATAGTTCAAAAAAAATTTTTTTTTCTTTTTCTTAATTTGGTTACATATTTAAAAGAGAAAACACCAATAAAGGCCATATCACCGTTTCTATACTTGCCACTCATAGTGTAGTCATCCCAGTGATGAGTGACAAAACTAGTTGATAAACCACAAAATTTAAACTTTATGTAGCAAATCATTGCAAATAGGGTTCCACCATAACTCAGAGCTGTTATTATTTAAAATATTAGGCCAGTCCCTATCATTTTGCCCAAAATCTTCCCCCCTGCTCCAATGTCAGGAAGTTTCTTGCTTCTTCAACACGGCTATCGAAAGGCTTTCTATGCAAACTGTTGCATATCTAAATTTATATGCTTGCACAGTTATGGCCAATTTTAATAAAGTAAAAGGAATTAAATTTAAATTTATACTCGAAAATTTAAATATAGCTTTTTAAAATCTATGGGAACACTTGCCATATCAAGGTAAAATCAACAACTTTAGCCGTAATTTAGCTTACTTTTTTTTTTTTTCATAGTTTCACATGCAGCACATGATGTCTGTAGACCATCTAAAACCTACGAGTACTTCATTTAAAACAGCTGTAACTACACTGACATAATTCATTTGTAATATGTTTAATAACCAATAGACTGACTTATTATAGGGATACAACTTTATTTTTCTTCAGGATACAGTCAAGCCAAACATTCACAGGTGACTTCATTTTCCATTTTTCCTCCTCTTCTTCCTGAAGTTCTTAAGCAGGGATTTGAACAGTATATTTGCCATACATGTGAAGGATGCACACATCACACACATCTTATGCTTTGTTTACTGTGACGGGACAGTTTTTCTGCCAAATGTCTGTGCTTTGGATACTGCACTATTTAAAAAAAAAATGCTGTGCGGTCTTATTAGTATTTCCACTAACCAAACATTTGAGAACTGTATTGTTTTGAGTTTTGTCAACTTTAATTTAACTTATAGATTATTATGGATTAAGCATAATTTGACTTGCTCTTCCCACTCTGTACTGAATATTGTTTGGATATAAATATCAAATGCATGTAGGCATAAGCCTAACACAGCTGCTATGAGCAGAGGATGTCAAAGTACTACAAGGGAACTTAGGCTGGTCAAATTTATCAGGATGACTTTTTTTGTTGCAGTCTTTGCTATACCTTATAGTAGAAATGCAAGAAATACCTGTGGAATATTGCTTTGATAAAAATACATTTTATTTGACTGTTAGTTGAATATTGATCTGGTTTAATGTTAAATTTGAAAACAGCGATCACTCTGCAGCCCATTAGAATAAAGCCACCTTTGCTTACTGCACAAATCTTTCTGAATGCTAACTCCTAAACATGTGAATACAATGGAACGGCCTTCAAAACGCTGCTAGAAAAGTGGCAACTAGTAATGTGAACTGTTTCAGATGTGGAAAAGTGCCTGAAAGTTGGCTCACCGGCAGTCACTTAAGAGAAGAGAAAAAACAAAAACAAAAAACTTGAATCCCTCTCAAATCTGTAGTTCTGCTGAAACCAGGGAACATACTGTGAGTCTCCAAGAGGAAAAAAGTGCTGCTTTCACCATGAGGAGCTGGAAGTTTTTACTGTTTTTGTATGGTCTATTTTTTATTAACGATAAATAATAAAGACTTAAGCAAAAAAAATATCTAAACGTGGGATTGTTTTGTTACATCGCAAGCTGTCAGTGACATCATTTCAGACTAAAAAACATTTTTTAAATCTTAAAAAAAAAAAAAAAAATGTTAAGCAACAGAAATGACATATTCTTTAAAGGCCTCTCACGCTGTGTTAGTCCCCCTCTCAGTGACATTTAGTTGGTCCGAAAGCCTTTTAAGACGAAAGACGAAGGCCGTCATCTTCGCCTGCTCAGCTTGGTAGGGTTGTACCTGAAGACACAAACAAAACATCTGACATATCTACCGATGCAGAAGTGGGCTTTTAACATTCCTCACGGATCACTCCATGTGCTCAGGGGCCTTTTTTGAAATAATAAAAACAGGCTAAATTGAGTGCCGTAAAGCTTGGACAGTGTTTGAACAGCTCAAAGCAAACATGCTTCCTATATAGCACGTCTGGAAAGTTCAAGAAAAATTGGGTCTGTTTTCTAAGCCAGAGTCCATTCCCTGGCTACGCATGACTGACTGAGCATGACTCGGTGATCAAACAGCTCAGGCCCCGACGCACACGCAAAAGCTATCTGACAGCATCTCTTTCCTGCTTAGTCAAAGAAAACACATAAGGGCTGGCTTACATCACCTCTGTCACCATGGTTACCAGTGTGACAAAGCATTTCCTTTTCTTTAATTAGCTAATTTGAAGTTACAACGGTCAGAATTTCTATAATTCTCAGTGATGAGAACAGGAGGCTCCACTGCATCGAAAATGACAGCTCTGCTTTAGGTTTGACAGACAAAAACACGATAATAACAAGTAGATGGACATATTAGTTACTGGCAGAATTTAATGTTAAAAATATAATGTACGGCAACAATATAAAAACTACATTATTGTGGAAGCTATGAAGTGTGATATTCTACAGAAAACGACCCAAGACTCACCTGAACAAGTCATCTCCCATCGATTCATCCCGTCGGCTCTGACGCTCCTCCTGACATAAACACAACCCCACATCACAAATCAAATTCTATGACACTAACACACAAATGAGAGGGGAGTTGGTACCTCCACTGCATCCCTCAGCCATTCATCCAGATCAGTGTTCTTGCCCCGGTTATGAACCAACAAATCGGATCCTCCGATGATGGGGATGCTGCCAACACCTGGAGCCTGCCTCTGTCAACACATTCAGTTTCAAATCAAAGCGGCATCTCTTATTTTAGGATCAAAGATTAAAGGTTGTGCGGTGCAGCTTCAAAAAGCACATGTATGTAAAAGGAAAACGTCAAATTCAAACTCCATTAGGGAAAAGAAATCCATATTTGCAGGTTTTTAGAGCTTGACGATCAGCTTTTACACTTGTAACCTAATGTAAGCACTGTTTCTCTGAAAATGGCTCTTTCCTCACAGCGAGAAGCCGTTGATTCAATCTCAGCTGGGTTCTTTCTGTTTGGATTTTGCATGTTCTCCTCATGCATGCGTGGGTGTACTCCAGGCACTCTGGAATTTTAGAGCTTAGAGCTTTAACTTTGTATGCTCTTAGGATGTTTTTATTCTGATATTTTACTTGTGTAACAAATGTAACTAGATTCATTTTTTTGTGCTTCTGGATATATTTGTCTCATCTTTGAGAGTCCTGCAGACATTTCATACTTAGTTGTTTTTTTTTAAGTTTCAGACTCATGATTTTAAAAATCCTTAGTAGTTTGAACTCAAAGAGGGAACATTTCCATAGTTGTTGGGTTTTTGTCATCCTGCTTCTACTGACCTTTCGGAAACATTTGAAGTTCTTGGCATGGCCGTTCTGCTGCATCAGTTTGGGTTGGGTTTTCGGGGGAGCTGAGACTGTCAGAGATCTGAACTCCACCAAAATCAGCTTCTTAGGAAGATCCTCATCGATCTTAGATTCCTGCAAGGAAAGTAATGCAATGTAATTATACCACTTTATTTGTTTACATTTATTTTGTTTTTATATTATTCTATTTTCCTTTATGATTACAATGCTGCTACAATAACGCACACATTTCCCACATGTGGGATCAATGAAGTATTTTTGATTCTAATAATGGAAGATAAAACTTCAGAAAGACTCAAAACATTCTTGCATATAAAAAAAGGAAGCATAAAAGAACTTGGTTCTTTTTTAACAATGTAAGACCTTAGAAAAAGAATCAACTGAATGAAAACAAAACATGTCCATAAATATGATTCAAAATGAGCACATTTGCTTTTTATTGAACTCTCTCCTTGTATGTTTTCAGGGTTTGGCTCTGGAACAGTGGTGTTTCAATTATATCTTAAGCTGGTTTCCATCACTGCTTCTGCTTAATAACGGCCTTTTATAAATGAATAAATGTCAATATTGGACAGAAAATTAGGCAACTTCTTACTTTTAAAGATCCACTCAAATTAAAGGTGTTTTTTGGTGTTTTTAACATGTTCTTAGTAATTTTCTCATGATGGTGGACATATATAAAGAAAATGAAGCTTAAAATTTTATTTCCTAGTGTGTATTTATTCAAATCGTTGTACAGCTGGATAGCTCCAATATGACTCGCCATTTTTATTACACCAGTAACGGTAGATTGGGGTTGTGAGGGGCTTTAAGGTAGAGGAAGAAAGCGTAAACATAGGGATCATGGGAAGTCATGGCCGGCTTACTACACGCCAACAGTCCCGCCCACAATTTAGAAGCCAATTTCCTGCCTTTCTGCAGAAACTACGTCTTAGTAAACAGGTGATTTCTGAGGTGATTTTAATCAAAACGGCATAATCATAATTAAAAGACCAATGGGAACACTTGGAAAATAGATCAAAAGATGATTGGAGAGACACTTTAAATGTTGAGGTTATGTCAGGTTCATAAAATTGGTTTTTTTCTTTAAATTTAAATGTAGAAACAGACAAAGAAATGCTAATAAAAAACACTGACTTGAGCCTCCTGCTTAATGGGGACGGGTTTTTCAGCTGGGGTCTCCTTTTTCTCTTGACAAACATTGATTTCCAGTAATTCAGCATCCTGAGGAAAAAGGAAATGTGAACACAGAGCTAATAGATCCCAGAAAATGTGACAGCAACAACTATTGCTACTCTGCCTGTGTGATAAAAAAAAAAATGTCCCAGTGACCTCAATGAATGATCCTTCATCCTCTTCAAAATGCTTCATTTCTTCTGTCGTGCTGGATGGAGATGCTTCAGGAGGTTTTTTCAAATCCTGACCTCCTGTCAGCATCTTTGACGTTTTAGAAACAGTATTGTGTTCACTGTACTTGTTTTGCAAATGATGGTCTTTTTCCAGACCCCCCTGCAGCTGTGGTGTGTTCATCTTGTTTTGTTGGTGGTGGATCCGCTGGCGCTTGCTTGAAGGATCCACAGCCTGCAGATCATGCTTCTCTTTTGGTGAAATTCTGGCTTTGGGCACATTTGGCTCCTCTTGCTGGCCTCGACTGGTTGAAATCTGACCATCGAACAAGTCCATGTCCTCAGACATAATGGACTCCAGCTCTTCCAGCTCTATCTCCATCTCCTTCCTCTTTCTGCTCTGTGGTTTCTCTGAAGAAGCCTCTGAGCGAACGTCCAGCAAAGCTGGAGTCTGGGACTGAGCTTTGGGGACTGTGAATGGAGGTGAGGAGTTCTGGGCCTGCGTGGCGATGGATGTTTCCGTTGCAGCCCGCTTTGGCTCTGGCGTGACAGCTGAGGGCTCGTCCTCCAGAGGTCTTTGAAAATCACCAAAAAAAAGAGAGCAGGATGAGCAAAGAAAACTCCACTTCTTTTATAGTTAGGTCATTGTTGGATAAAGTGAAAATGATCCTCTGCATTTCAGGATGTCTGCTAATACTACAGTTTAGCTTTTAATGACAAAATACAATAAAATCCTTGTGAGAAAAGATCAAGCTTCACATGACGACTTTGCTACTGTGTCTATTCAATGACTGCCAATAAAATAATCTGGATGCTCCAAAGAAGCATACTTTGGAAAATAGACAAAAACTAAATATTAAACAACTACAAAACAAACCTTTTTTTGTTGACGGACTGAAAGAAGTTGGTCAGCGTCATCTGTTTCTGTGGAGACGTCTGTGGAGAGGTTTTTGGTTTCCTGGGGGATTGTTTATGGAGGACGGATTGAGCACTGGTCCTGGATGCAGATGGCGGAGGTCTAACATCTGCATGGCCTTCTTCTGAAATGATACATCATTTTAACAACACTAAAGGAAAGATAGTTTTTACAGCAGTTGAAGGGTTACCGGTACTAACTAACCATTCCTCAACATTAATAACTATCACACGTCATTTCAATTGTAGGTGCTAACATTAAGCAGATGGGTTAAATGTCAATCACATCTTAGAAATTTTAATAATTTCTGTTTGATGAGACCAGTGGTTCTCAAACTGTGGGGCACAACACAACTTTTTGTTTATTTTTGCACATAGCTTCAATGTTATTGTTCTTACAAAGTGAAAGATGCTTTATTTACATGTTTTTATAGTGTCTAGCAGCAGGAATGTTTAAGATTTTGATATGGTATTAAAGTTGAACATATTTGTCTTATTTTGTCACAGTTTTTCAGTGGTGTGTGTCTGTGTGGGTGTGTGTGTGTGGGGAGGAATGAACATTTTTCCTCCTCCAAAGGGGGGAACAAGAGAAAAAGGTTGAGAACCACTGGATTAGACTGAAATTACACAACCGATTCATACTCGTACAGATTCAGACTCATGATCCACAGTAAAAGAACCTCGCCAATGAAAATCGTGTTTTTGGTGTTTTATCATGTTCTTATGAATTTTTTTCTATTGATGGAGGACATATATAGAGAATATGAACCTTAAAAATTGCATTTCTTTATATTTCTATATTCAAATAGTTGTGATTCGGGAACAGGCAAAAAAGATGCCATTTGAAAAAGAGCATATTTATGATATATGAGCTCAAGGCCGGCAACAAGCTCCCTGCACCAAAAGGGGAAAGGGGGCGGGGTTGCTTTGTTTTGGTCCTGCCCACAAGTCAGAGACAAATTCTGAATAATCTTCAGAACTCTGCAGAAACTTTGTTCTAGAAAACAACACCGGTTTTTAGATTTTGTCTAAAAAGTAATAGATTAGTAATAGATTAAAAAATGTGCTTTTATTTTTAATCAGGGAATAATGTTTCAGTCAGAAATAAAGAGTCAACAGCCTTTCTGTACACGGATGGATCTTTACGTGATGGCGTTACCTGTTGCTCTGGACTGCAGAGTCTTCTTTAAAGAGTCAGTGTTGTTGAAAGTCGAGGGTATCGTTTCAGGAACAACAAACTGAGGGGTTTTTGTGTGAGCTGAAAGCTTGGACCCAGAGAACCGCCTGCTGTTCTGGAATTCGATTTTCTCCTGAGTTTCTTCCACTGCCACTCCCACTCCTGTCATTTCACAAACCTCCTTCCTGAAAAAGAACGAAAGAACAACAGTTTACAATGTGAACAGGAAGCGAATGTGGACAAAGAAGCTCCTACCTTTGTGAGGGTTCTGTGTTGACAGCGTAAGCTGTAATGTTCTGCGACGCTGCAGGGAGCACGGTCTCATCCACAGCTATGTTCTGCGACAGCGAAGCGCTCGGGATTCTGGGAGTCACTTTTGGTGCTGAATCTGAAATGCATTAAAAGTCTAGCTATACATCCTAAAAATACATTCGGTATATTGAATAAAAATGTAGTTATTTGTGTGTTTTTCTGTGTGCTCACCCACCCAAGTCTAGTATTGGACAGGATGGATTGCAGTACTGATCACAGGAAGCATAGATAGCAGCCAAACCAATTTCTGATTCTGGGATGACTCTAAGGCCTTTCCTGTTTGCCGTTTAAAGGACAAATGAGTTTGGACAGCAACTCCCCACAACACAATCGAAAGTGTTTTCCTGCTGAAAATTAAATTTGGGACCTTGCAAGGAGATTCTTTACAGAGTTTGCCCACTCTGTGATGGAAGCTGGAAGTAGAATTTGGGAGCTGGCTGTTAGAATGTCAACCACACAGGTGTTTGGAGACTGCAGCAGGTTGCAGGGCAGCGCGCCCTCCTCCAGCAGCTGGCTGCTTCCACCGCCAAACCTCACCGCTCCACTTAGACGCTTCAGCTGCAAATCACACAAGATAGAAACTCGTTAATCTGCAGAAGCCTCTCATTAAGTCATGACATACAGGTCCAAGAGTACATTTCAGACTTTTCCCTGTTCACTGTACTCATTCCAGTCTTTTTAAAGTTAGATGGAATAAGGTGACAGGGATAAGTTTGTGTTTTCATGGATATATAAACTGTAATTAAAAAGTGTAACTCTGATTGGTCTTCAGAGCTGGCTGGTAGGCTGCCCTATTTCATGCAAATAAAAAATGTTGTCAGGGTTTTTAAACAATATTAGTGAATAATCCTGTTGTAATTTAACAAATCTAGACTTGTTTCAAACATTAAAAACTGCAGCTGTTGGTTTGGTCTGTGGGAATTTTCTAAGAATAGTTTACTTCTTCATGTGCTTTTTTAGTATCTGTTTAAATAAAGTTAGTAATGAATGAATTGAACATCCAGAGGTCATTTACATACAAAACATTGACTTTAATTCTTCGGATGTCCAGCAAATTAGAACGGCATTTAAATTCGCGAAGATCAGTTGCTACAGTGGTCCCTCGCTATAATGTGGTTCTCCTTTTACAATCTCGCCGTTTTGTGAATTTTTTTTGTGTAATTTTGCATGCTGTTTGGAAAATTATTTTCTTTCTTTTACAACGCACTGTATTCGGCGTCCTGATTGGCTGTAACCTGTCAATCGATTTCCTCTGTGCCGTGTCTCCTGTACAGAATGCGTTCAGTTTGAAAAATCCATAGATCTGGTATTGTGAGCAGACCTTTATTTTCATTCTATAATACTACATGTATTTTTCTATGAAGGTTTGAACTTTGGGAATTTAAAAATGAGAGAAAAGTGTGAAAATGTTAATGTCTGTCTGAGAAAAGTGTATAAAATGTGTAGTGAGTGGTCTTACAGTCTGAAAACATCTATAATAATTGTCAAACATGAAGTTGACTACTACACAGATTTCATCCATTGCAGATTCTTTTAATAACCCAACTCCCATGATAAACGAGGAAACACTGCATGTAAAAAACAGAATCTTCAGAATAGACAGTTTTGTGAACAAGACCTTGTTGCTGTATGACAGCAATGCAGCAAGTCATTACTTAAAAACACTAAACATATCTCCATAAAAATGGCTGTGCAGCAACAAATAAAACCCAAAACAAAGTTATTCTTAAAGGACAGAAAAACAACGAACCTGTTTGGCATTAAGGAAAATGAAGGTCTTTCCACGGAACAGTTGTTTACGAGCTGAAACCGCCCCAAGATTAACATTCTCGTCGCTCAAGACGGGCTCGTCGATTTCAGGATTGAAGCTTGGGGAAAATGCGAAAGACAAAAGCGATGTTTAGTTCTGTGCAGGGAGGCGAGTTTACAGCCATGGTGAAAAGACTTTTACCTCTCAGGTTTAGGAGGCGGACGTTTTTGCTGGACAGCACTGTTGAGCTCTGAGAAGAACTCTGGCTTCACGATGGGACAACAACACAGTAAAGCTGAGATGGTCTGAAACAGGGAGGAGGAGAACATTAATGTCTGGTTGAGGAAAAACTTTATTTATGAGGCAAACCGTGGAACTAACCTTAATGGTCACTTTAACAGTGGGCATGGCCAGGTGGGTGCAGTCCAGACTCCACGAGTTCACCAGCTTCCCACCCAAAGCCAAGAGCGCCTCAGTTAGAGATGCCTTCCCGTCATTGTCCAAGCATGATGAACAAACCACAAGTTTCTGATGGATCACTCTGGAACCAAAAACAAAAAAATATGTAAAGACACACACACACACTGAGCAATCTGAACAAAACAAGAAAACAAAAACAAAGTTCTATACCTGAATTTGCTATGAAAAACCCCAAATGTTACTTCGTCCCCCGGCGTTAGGTTCACGGGTGATGTCACACGCTGGTTCCTGACAAACGTGCCGTACTTGGAAGAGTCTTTTAGAGTGAGAGTCTGGCAGCGAATCGTGGAAGGAAGAAAAATGTGAACGTTAAAAAAAACATCTGACACAATTGTCCTCAAAAAAAGCCGTCCAAGACGAGAAACACATTATTTTAAAAATCCCAGCTGATGAAGCAAAAACACCAAATATACAAAATTCATCAAATTTCTTAAGTCAGACTGAACATTTGGGAGTTTCCTTACTAAGAACTAACAAAAAAACACATTAAAAAAATTATTTTTATTTTAAGCATCTGACTTATGAAGATAAGATGAAGATCTGCTATGATAATTATAATAAATGTTTTGTTTCAGTTAAACTTTTAATGATTTAGCTAAAAGTATGCTGAAATTTAAAGGTCTTCGTGTGTAGTTTAGGAGCCTCAACTGAGTCCATTTTATATTTTGGATAAAAGATATTTTTTTTCACACTGTCATGTTCATTCTATCCGTTTATATGGATCATATATAGATTCCATCTTTAACCTGGTCAGTTGCAGTTAGGTTAGCATGAGCTCTGCTGATGGACTGGTCACTCGGAAGAAGGATGGCACAGTTCTTGCGGCCCACCACATATTCTTTACCACAGAAAATATAGTGGGTTTCACCTGTGAAACAACAGAAAACAGACAAAAAGTAAAACTTATTGCTGTTTACACATGCTTTTTAGACAGGCAGTTTAAAAAAAAGGGTTGGTTTTACCTAAAAAAGTAAAGAAATTATAAAATACAGAATTCTGTATTCAACTTGAAGAAAAAACTTTAGCAATGACATAAAAAGATGGATTTCAAAACTGTTTTTTTTGTTTTCTCCTGAATACAGATATGAACTTTTAGCGATTTCCCTCATTCTTTCTTTGTGCTGAATTTTAGTTTCCTAGTTTTTTTTTTTTTTTTAAGATTTAGCTTTTATAAACTGTTTCTAAATTGTTTGTGTTATACACTGTGTCTTAGTAGTTTAACTATTACCTTTTTGCTTTTAATATGCTTAAACAACTAACACAGGACTAGCCAGGACTGCGCACAATTGTTAGAACACGAAAAAAGAAATAAAAGTCCATCAAGCTTAAACAATTTTGGCCTGAAAATTTAAGTCTAAATTCCTTAAAACATAGGTTAAAGTTGCTAAAACAATCTGACTTTTTAAAGGCTTTTTTTTTTTTTTTTTTACATCTGTGTAACAAATAAGTTGCAGAACGTGTAATGAGTAAAATATCATTTTACCTAAACATATTATTAATATATTGTTTTATTTTACTTACAGTACAGTTTGTGAGAGTGAAAATGTATTTTCTTGGTAATAAATCTGACTTGTATCAATGAATATTCTGTGATCTACTCCTTTGACTGGTGACACATTCATGAGGAACATCGATTTGTGGAATGAGCAGCAAGGCTGAAAAAATTAGCCCAATCTTCTTCAAAGCAAACAGTAGGAATCTACAGCGGGCACATATGGTTACTACTACATGCACAAAACAGCATCAAATTCATGCAACGTTATCTTAAGTTTATATTTTAAAAAGCTCCACTATTGGGTGTCTGTAGATCCCCGATGCTGCTAATATTCTACAAGATGAGCTTACCATAAATAAATAAATCCATTCAGAGCAACCAGAGATTTCTTGCTAAATTTTTTAAACGTTCTCAGTTAGCTAGCTTTAAATCATTAAAAAAAAGTTAACGATGTACCTCCATTCTCCAGGGGGCTCAATATCCACATTTTTGAAGTTTCTGGTATATTTTCATTTATTGATACAAAAAGAGTCAGTAGAAAAGCTATAACTTCGAGAAATGTAAACAGCGGGTCACCCACGCGCGCCTTCTACACAGCACGCCAGTATGACGTCACACAGATGCGCCGGGCGACCTTTTTTTTTTTTTTTTTTTAAATTTATTATTATAGCAAAGACTTGTATCACTAGAGGAGACACGCCCGCTTGAATTGCCTGGCCACCGGTGGCAGGAGCACGACGCCATCTTGGTGAGGTCGTCGGCGACAACATGACAAGGCTTTCTATTGCCTTTAGTGGCATCTAAGTAGCTTTTATATAATATGTTTATATTTATACATATATATTTATACATATATATGTATATATTATATAAATAATATATATATATTATTATATAAATATATAGATACATCATTTGTTGTTAAATAAGAGAAACAGTCAGCCTTAAAAGCTCAAACTTTAATGAAACATGCATAGTTGCAGGACTTCTTGCAAATAATTTTCTTTTACAAATAATTTTTCTAAGAATAATTTCTAAAAATTTATAAGTTTTAGACTTCTTTGACATGTAATTTAAATCATTTAGAAAAGCCCAACAATAAGTCAATAATAAAAGATAATAATAAATCAATAGTAAGTCAATAAAAATAATAAATAACAACAATAAATAAACAATAAGTCAATAGATAATAATAATAAATCAACAATGAGTCAATAAATTATAATAATAATAAAAACAAATAAATAAATAAATATTAAATAAATAAATAAAAAATAAGTCAACAAAAAGCCCAAAAGTTAACAATAGATTTACACTTAAAAAAAAGAAAAACAATAGATTTACCCCACTGATTCATGTGAGTGAGCAATTTGTGTAACACAGATGGTATGGTGCCGGGTTTCAAGCGAACAGTCTGGCCAGTCTTATCAAAATCTGTTTCGTCAAATTGTTTTGAACATAGCCCAACTGTATAACTAGTTGGTAACCACAGGGATCCATCTGGGTTAGTTCTTTTTATTGCTAAAGCCAACTTTTTCCCTAAGTCTGAATCTATTGGAAAGCTGCAAGAAAAGTTCAGTCACTGAGTCAGAAATGTATAAATCTATATTACTATTTATGTCAGCAGCAAATTATACGTACACCATGCAGCATGATGATAATAGCCCTGCAGCATCATGTATATGCATATATGCATATACATAAACATGTGTACTATTAATGAAGCCCCTGCAGCTTTAAAAGAAAAAATATATAGTATTTACCTGTGAAATATTATGCCTTCCTCCTTCGTGGACTCATTTCTCCGATTTTGGCAGTTGAAACCCGCACAATGAATTGGCATTTTGCAAAAAATGTGTTTACATGCATTCACTGCAGCAGTGACTCGACCTCACCAAGATGGCGCTGCTCTCCTCCCATGAGGAATCACGTGATGTCTCCTCTAGCGATATAACTCATTGAAATGATCATAGTACAAAATCGAGTCAACTTTACTGTAAAGTGCACAGATAGAAAAATGCGTAATAAAATGTGCCAGGGGAACATAAAGAACAAAGGAAAAAAAGGAATATAAACAAGAGCAGTTAAAGCAGTAAGTTGCTATTTTGTACATTTAAAAAAATCCAGGGTGTCAAAGGTTCTTATAGCTTTGGGGTTAGAAGAAGATTTGATTGTTTTGGTAGATTGGTTTAATTCAATCATAAAAAGTTTGAATAGGGGCTTTTTTTCAGAAAATTTGCATTTATGAATATTAAATTTGGCTAGTATTATTAAAAGGTTAATTAAGTAGTATTCCCTTATTAATGAATTTTTAACATTATAAAAAACAAATAATATATCTTTGTATATACCGAGTGACTTTAAATACAAGTGGCACTACCCAATCTGTGACTGTAACGACTATCAGTCTGCGCATGCGCAAACATCACGTCACTTCTTCCTCTATGTGGCCCAACACAATTTGATTTATAGTCTTTATTACACAGTTGTTTTAATTATGAGCAAAATTCCAAATTCATAAAAATAAATGGTCTAACTCAAGACCTAAATGCCATAATTTTTAAAATAAAATCAATCAGTACTGTAACATTGTAAAACAACTTCAAAACCAAAAAGCGGTTCGAACTGATTTGATTTTTGAAAAATGTCAAATTCATTAAGCCCCAAAGGTTATTGCAGTGATTTATCTTTTTCTCATATATTGTATATGTATGTGTGTGAATATATATATACATATATATATATATATATATATATATATATATATATATATATATATATATATATATATATATATATATATATATATATATATATATATATATATATATATATATATATATATATATAAATATATATATATACATAGAGAGAGAGAGAGAGAGAGAGAGAGAGAGATAGATAGATAGATAGATAGATAGATAGATAGATAGATAGATAGATAGATAGATAGATAGATAGATAGATAGATAGATAGATAGATAGATAGATAGATAGATAGATAGATAGATAGATAGATAGATAGATAGATAGATAGATATACATATATGAAAACACATTCAGCTCCCCCTGAGACATTCGCTAAGTTGTTGTATTATGTTGTTTTTCAATAAAGTCTGAAATCAATTTAAAAATTGATCTATAGTTAATCCTGTAACTTGTAAATTTGTTCAAGATTGTAAGATGCAAAGATCAAACAGCGCAATTTACAGTTATAATCTCAACAATATTAACAGTTTTTACAAAACTACTGCTTATATCTATTATTATTTAGTATAAACCCACAAAAAAATGATGTGATTAGAGGTTGTTTAATGAAAATTAATTAGATAACTAAAAACAATCAACAGCAGAACTCTTGAAGATTTTCAAGAACACACACCGGAGTATTTTTACATCACAAATGCTAACTAAACTTGTGGTCAGAGACTTAAGAAGTGTTTGATAAAGACATAAGATGACAATTTTCCCACACTGATTAGCCACCACAAATTTCTTTTTTTTTTCATTGAAGATCTTTGGAAAAACTCAAATTATCTCTCAAGTTGTTACAACAAGATTTCTACCCAAAAAGAATGCAATTCTTGCTATTGATAAATGTTGCAACAGATGTTTTTATTAAAACTATTAACAGATAACTAACATGAACAGTAACATCCTAAAGCTCAAATGTTTGTTCAAGTAGATAAAGTAGAACAGACACAAGTTTTTTTCTTAAATTGTTAAAAAGTTTACCTTTTCACAAAAATAAATAAAGGATAAGTATGGCTTTTAATTGTTAAATATCTTTAAGGGTTGTATTTTTGTATTAATTAGAACAAAGGATCATTTTCAGACATCCATGGTGCTCCAGCCGTTCTGAAGTGTCCACGTCCCCACAGGCAGGGCAGTTTATGGTTGATTCTCATCACGGCAACGCTGATGCAAGAGTCAGGTTTGCGAATCACCTCGCACCAATCTGGATGATCAATGGGCGTAGATCCTCTGCAAGAAAAGAGTTCCGTTTGTGGATTAATGTCACATGTTGTTTAAAAGTTGTTTTATTTTGGTAGGAAACTTACTGGTCACAGCATCCCACTCCAAAGGGTTCCATGCAAACACACTGGTAGCAGTCACTGGTGATCCATCTTTCTCCGATCTCATACACTTGTCCCTTGTGTTCACAGATCCCTAAAAATACATTTTATACTTTATTTAAGGGGAAAAGAAATCCTACTAAAGAGTGTGAAATTTTAAAAATAATCAAATTCACAGGTAAATTAATTATTTTTAATTCAACAATTTTAACTCATTTTTATTTTATGAAAAACATTTGGCAGTTTTATTCAGAAGGGGAATAAAACCCAAAAAAAAGTTTAATCCACTTAAAACAAAATATTTATTTCAGTTTCAGAAATATAAAGTACTTCTAAGTATTTTTGTTTTAGAATCAATAATCTGATCTAGCAGAATTAATGTAATTGCTTTTTATAGACTCAATTTTTTTTCATGTTGCAACATCCCCTCCACAAAAATAGAGCAAGCTTTTATAATTCTACAGAACAAAAAAACTTGAATCCTGCAGTGCACTGACACAAACTCACCTTTGGTGTTAAAGAAGCATTCGCCGCTGTTATACAAAGAAAAACACGGAACACTGGCTCTCAGGAACAAGAGTGAAGTCAAGAAAACTCCTCCTATATTTGCCATTTCTAAAGAAAAGCATTGAACAGACCAATTAGCAGGAAAAAAAGGAGCAAAAAAGCATAAAATAAGTATGAGGTCCTACCTGTTCAAAAGATTCTTAGCACCAACTTTAAAGATTTTCTTGCAGAGACAAAAAAGTCTCTCAAATGACTCCAAGTCAGTCTTCTTTTCCCTTCTCTTCCTTCCTCTCACCTCCTGTTTTATAGTCCCCCGTCTTGCCTTTTGGCAATCTTTTCTTTCTCCTCGCTTCCACTCTTAAACTGAGTCACTCTTCCTCTGGTCTACGATATTTGCATCGCATGACAGATCTATCATCTCCCACTAATCTGTTGCCTTATTATACATCTGCACACACAACACACAATCGCAGAAATGGCTATATTCGTCACAGTCTCCAGTGCTGCTGCATTGCAGAGCCCCAGAGTATCCTTTCAGATAGGATTTATCTCAACAGATGCTGTTTTACCCTTTATCATGTTAGGGACACCATCTATAGAACAATCAGCTGATGGCCTTTTGTTCAACCTAGGAAGGTCAGGTGTCCAGGAATACAGACATCAAACACTTTACCCAAGAAAAACAGTAAAAAGAATAACAAATCCTTTTGTTAAAAAATGCTGTCATAAGGTTATAGACCAACACTTTCAACAATCTGCTCGCTATAATCTAATTATATTCACTGACAGTTCATTTTGTTTCATGCCGAGTTATTAATGATGAAAGTGTCATGTTTTTAAAAAATCTATTCTGGTTTAATCAAGTCAAACTCTGGAGTATGCGTCATTAGGTGACGTGGTTTTCATTTATTTTTTTATTTTGGGAAGAAATGGTTATTTTTGCTTCATTGCAGTTTCATGTTTCTTCAAGTTTGAGTCCACTATTATCATGCACTCCTGTCCATTTGCAGTCAAAGATGCACACCAAACCTTTGACACCTTTTTTATGCCAATAACCCATCCGGAGAGCCTCAGCGGCACAGAGACTGTTCACGTTTTTAATCCAGCTTTTAGTCAAAATGTATTTGATATTTAAAATATCTTCTCTTTTAACTCATTTGATGTTTTTTATTCATTATGACCGATTTATATTTGTCTATAAAATATTATTTATTTACTTGTCTGGTTATTTATATCTGTTTTAACTTTTATTTATTTTATTCTTTTTAAATTTTAGTTGTTACTCTGAAGCACTTTGAGTAACCCAAAATAGAAAAGTGCTAGAATCTTCACCAGAATCTTGTCCTTTAATCCAAAAGTCACTAATCTAAGTGATAGCTGGTTTTGGAAAAAACAGCTGACACATTTAAGTTCTTCTATGACCGCACACACTGAACTGTTTTTTGCTGGTGAAGTCAGAGCACACTTTTGGAAGCAATCAAGGATTATACCAGTAGGGGTCGCTGTCGTTCAGAACACCCTGCAATTTGGAAGAATGGAGGTTTCATTTCAGCCTTTGCAAGTCATGAAAATGCAAAATACCAGAATTCTTCTAATTCATTCATGACTAAAGGTAAGAAAAATTCACAAACATTCAAATTTAAGTAAACTCTAGAAACTTATAAATACTGTATGTGATAAAAATGTTACACCAATCAACTCTTAAACCTTTGGTTGACTAGGTTTATTTTAAAAATCTATCCATCTGTCCATTCAGCCTTTTTTCTCTGACTGATGCTAACAACTACGCTCTTTTTTACGTCACAGCTTCCGATGGCCTGTGATTTGCTGCACTCTTTCGTTGTTGTTAGGATTGGGGTTCAAAAGAAAAGCTCTTCTGTGGTTGTGAGATGCAGAGCAACTCACTTTTTCCTTTGATTTAAAAATGATCACATCATTGAGCTCACTTTCCGTTTAGTGACCCCCCACGGGTGTTATAGACTAAGCGTATCATCCCATCCCTATAAATGAACCATTATATAACAAAATCTTCTTTGAAATTCTTCTTTCTATTTCGGCTTTTCCCATCAGGGGTCGCCACAGCGAACAATTCGCATGGTAAACTTGGCAATGTTTTACGCCGGATGCCCTTCCTGACGCAACCTTTTCAAAGCAACCGGGCTTGGGACCGGCACAGAAGTAGAGAAGGGAACAGGGAGCAGCCCGGATTCGAACCCTGGTTTTGCAGACTGAAGGCGCCGCAAACCAGCACGAGCTAAACCGGCTCCGAAAATCTTCTTTGAAATTGTTTAATCTAAAAGAAGGTAAGCATTTTTTAACAAAATGTTCCAAAACCTGACGACGTAATGGAAACTGTCATCTAGGTGTTCTTCAATAATGATGCATACAGACACACTAATGTTGTTTCATCCACTTTATTAAGGCACATACATAATTATTAATGACAAGCAAGCACTTGACAATTAAAAAGATTATATACATGTATATATACAGATACCTGAAAAGACCCCAGACCTCTCAGTCCAGAAAAGCGCAGTGCTAGGAACAGCTAAAATACTGCGCAGGACCTTCAAGCTCCCAGGCCTCTGGTAGAGGACCCGAGCTTGGAGGAGAAACCACCCGTGGAGGAGTGAGAGGGGTGTTTATATATATATATAAAAAAATTATTTATATATACACATATATATATATATATATATATATATATATATATATATATATATATATATATATATATATATATATATATATATATATATATATATATATATATATATATATATATATATATATATATATAAATATTTTTTTTTATATTGTAAAGTTACCATGGACACACCTCTGGACAGGATTTATTACAAGTCCAAAGTTTAACTTCTCCCCACTTTCAGTTAAAGACCTTTGTAGGTGCGGCTTTTTGCTTGTGGAGAGGAATACCACTGAATGCACTCTGACTTTGTACAATGGACAGCATTGTTTCAGTTGTGAAGAGCATCAGTCTTTGTGGGTGTGCATGCGTCTGGGAGAGAATATGAAAAGCAAATGATGGGTTAAAATTTACCTGCAGCATAGGCCTGTGAGGTTTTTAAGTGTCACAACGGCTTTTGACTAATCAAATCCGATCAGTTGCAACATTTTTTGGTCTAGAAACCGCAATGATGATGATGATGTGTCAATTTAGCAGCAAAGATAACATGAAACTGTAACACTGGAGTGGTAAAGTTTGCTTTCCATGACTGCCTACCTGCAAGTTTGACCTCAAATGCTTCCTTTCAGAGGGAGGGCAAAGCTCAGAAGTGAGGGCCAGAGTCTGTTGGAATATGTCTGATATTTAGTTGACATGATGAAGCACAAGAACAACCGAATATCAAACATATCACACAGCCTCTAGCAGGTCAGAGGGAGCCCAGCAAACGGGAAAGTCCTGTACAGAAGACACACAATGCAGTTGTGACAGTTTCAGCAGTTAGTCACAGGTCAGCTGGTTTCACGCTGATGACACAAACCAGAGAAACTTGCTGAGCAGTGGCGTAGAGACAGTCTTAGGGGCACGATTAAAGACAAGAAGACATCCGGATATTTTAAATCTGTGGCTTTTTGTCAAAAAAAATCTGTCGATCATCAGGTATGCAAAGTAAAGACGCTTGTTACCTTAATCCACACGGAGTCACTAGATCCTCTTGGTAAGATCAAACACAAAACTTTATGATTCAAAATAAAAAAGTTTTGCATGTAAAGCCTGTAAGTGTAGGCATTTACATGCCAATGAAAGGACACCTTTGTGTGAGATTTCCTTTGGTGGGACTCCATTTATACATACAGTCCTCTGACAGTGGTTGGGGGGGGGTCCAAAATTTTCCCTGTTAGTAACATGCACACTCATGTAATTAGAGGATTATTGATCAGCAGTTGTGGCCTGCAGCCTTTCCTCCTCACATTAGCCTGATCAATAGATGTGATGTTCATTGTACTGTGAGCCTACACTCCCTCTCTCAAACACACTCACACTCACACGCAAGAGGTGAAATAACATTCAGTTTTCAGTTATTGCCAGGAGGGAGGGCAAACATTACAGTTGCTTCCCTGAACACTATAACCATTTCTATAACTTGATTGAACTCTGACAACAAGGACATGGACTTTGATATATGCTGCATATTCGGGAATTGTGGGGTATTTTCAATAAGAAGTTACAAACCAGAATATAACTATGTAAAAAAGTAAAATATTTGAGTAAAGCATATTAGGGTAAGATTATATAAATCCACTCTCTCCCACTCCCTTTCAAGCTATTAATTAAATTTACTTTTGACAAATTTTACATTTAATTTATTCAATGTGTCATGTATAGTGTGTATAAGTACAAATATGTCTCTTTGTGATTAAAAGTTATTATAATGGCAAAATGTACATGTGTATGTAGATGTATATGTAGGGATATGTGTCTCTTTTACTTTTAATTTTTTTTAATTTTCCAATCAAGCCACGATTAACCATCCTGAGGGACACATATATGTCCTATACATCTCTTTTGTTTGTCTTAATTAGTACTTTTGCTTTGATTGCTTGAAATAAATAAATTCCAAATGCAAATCTCGTTTTTTGCTTCGTTAAAAATATTTTCACTGTAAATAAAAATTGACATTTAGAATTACTAAAGCTAAAAATGACAAAGGAAGGCAGAATTAAATCAAACAAAATACCCACATTACTTTAGTAAATTACCCAAATGATAGGTGAATGCATCTATTTGTGTGAATAATTAAGAGGCGACCAGTGGATGTGTATTTAAGCTGTTATCTAGCAGGATTTCCTTATTGTTCCCATCAAACTCTAATCAAACAAACATTTGTGTGCTTTGCAAAGTAATTATAAATGTGTAGAAGAGTATTAAGGGTTTCTAATTCCAGCCCAGTTTTAACTTTAGTACCTGATTCAAGTCAAGACATGGTCAACATTAAAGGACTTTTGCCAAGAGTATAGATTTGTAAGGTTTAGTAATTATAGTGTTTGCACATTTTTCCTATATGGTTTTATATCAATATCAGTCGTCTAAGACAACATTTTTACCCATAAATTTGGTTTACATTGTGAAGATTTGTCTAATTTCATGGTTACAGCCAATATTTATGCATATGAAAAAAAACAAGCTGCACATTTTGCATGTAGACATGCTGAAGAGTTGAAAGTCACTTTGTCAGGTCTGCTGTCTCTCTGTTGTCTCTGTATCCACTCGGCCAGTGACCTTGTGAGCCTATTAGGGCGGAATGATGGCCTGCCTAATTGTGAGCCGGGGGGGTGTTTTAATCTCCAACAGATGGAGGTCGTTGTAAAGTTCAGATGAAATAAAAGCATTGGCAGATTAATTTATTGTAAACCATTTTTAACATTACTTTCCATGCTTCCGGAGATTAAATTAAGGTTTTAAGACTTATGACTCAGACATATAAAACTAAATAATGTACAGAAATTTGTGGAAAGTTTAAGCCAGACCCGACCAGAAAAAAAAGGAAAAAGAAAAGGTCACAAGCTTTATTTAACAAATGTGCAGAAACAAACAGGAAAGCATGACCCACTTTTTTTCTACAATATAAAATTACGTAGCAATAACTAAGAGGAAAAGCACATTCAATCAGACGCTTTTGTTTGAGAATTGGACTCTTGCAAAAGTAAATAAGCCTTATCTCACAATACAAAGAGTGTAGCCGGAGCTCTGACAGGTTGCTAACAGGTAAACCCAGCAAGGTTTGTTTAAATGAATGGTGATTTCCTGATAGTTGGCCCTGTACCTTACCATCTTTCCTTTTCCAGCATTCTCACACACGTACGCATGTGCACAAGAATGCACACACACACAGCCTGAAGGCAGGGCCACAAAAACAGCGAGTCAGACAAGGTTAAAAAATGATTATTCAATATGTGTGTCTGCATCGAAGGTGGGGTTGTTATCTAACATAGAGAGCAAAAATGTAACCACCGCTGAAAGCGAATGATAGAAACAAAAGGTCAAAAAACAGAACGATCTGCAGAAGGTATAACTCAGAGGCACGCAGAACAGCACCACAGAAAAAAAGGCCACAGATGCCCATCTTTCCAGATACACTGGTCTGATGCTGGCCCCATCCTTCAAATTTACATGCAGTAAAATATCAAGCAAATACAAAACAAAAACTTGAAAAGGGAGATGTCTATTCTACAAAGTGCTAATCGCATGTATAAACAGGATACAAGTCACAGGTCTGTTTCACAGGGACACAGCTGACAACTCCCACTCCAACTATTGAGCTCTTCTAGTTTGATCTTCTGTCATTTCAATGATTCTCCGACAGAGCGGGAGCAGAGACATAGTGTTCAGATTTAGCTTGCATGTTTCACACAAACCTAAATGAGTTGCAAACATCCTTCATGAATCCACTTTTTACTTTATATTTTTAAATAGTTAAATTTTCCATCCAATTCTTTCTTTATTTTGTGCTCTGTTTTGTTCTCGGTGTGAAATTGTGAGTTTATTTCATCTACATATTATTTAGATTTCAGAACATGAAGGGTTTTACTTCATTTATTTTTATTTTTATACCTTATTACAATATCCTTATAATTAATTCAAACTGCTGACACACTCACTTCCTGTTAGTGTCATTTGTTTTACAAAGACAACAGGAAATTTTCTTTCCTGAGATGAATAAAGTGTTTCTTCTCTTAATTTACTACAGCTTTGAGTGAACAAATGGACCATTAAAAGACTTCCCTCTTACCAGTTAGGGAAAATAATGTCGGATTCACAAAGCTGACTCTTTGCTTGTCGTTGTCTCAGGCAGCGTACTACCACTATCAGTACGCTCAGTCAGTGAGTTGAAAATGTTTTCATACTCATTTTTCCTTTTATGTCTTTAATCAGTAGAACCACCTGTCCTACAACAAACCCATGAAGTGTGTATCAAGGATATCACACTTCATGGGGCCGCTGTGGTGCAGAGGTAGAGGTAGTCATCAACCATTGGTTTTCTAACCCCCCAAAAAAATAACAAAAGTATTTTAATGACATATAGGCTTTGAATTGAACAACATAAAATAAAACCTCTTCATTTCCAAAACATATTATGACATTTTGTTGTAGAAAGTAATTTCTAGAATTTTTTTAATTTTTATTTTGTAGATAAAGATGGGAAGTTTCTGCTTGATGCAGACCTTTTAGAGAACTCAAGCACCATAAGATTGAAACAAACAAAAAAATGTTTCAAGTTAAACAAAGCAATTCTTCCCGTCTGCCACAAGTTCAACCAGTTCAGCAGGTTGGGCAGAGTATTTAAAGGCTGATGAACCAAAGATTGACAAATATCAATTATTTGGCCAAACCAACTTGACTTCGTTCATGATCTGTAGTCCATAGGCTGACCTATTTACATGTATCCATTCGAGAAGAGTGACCTTTTTTGATGTTGGACCAAGCATACTACTGGTCATTCCCAACCCTCCCCACCAAAGTAAGAAAAAGGTAGAAAATGAACTAATTTAACCCCAACAATCCGCAGTAAACCCCAAACATTCTGTGAAGAAAATCCTCTTTAACTCAGTGCGCTGGACAAAAGACAAAATCTTCATCTGGAAAAGGAAATAGGAACAGGTTCTGAGCTTTTAAAGTGTCTCAGGTTGGGCTCACACAAGCTTGTCGTCCTGTAAAACCTAAATCGTGCTGAATTTCATAGATAACTGGCACACGTTAAGAAAATCATTAAATTTAAAAAACACTGTATAAGTTTAGGTGACCTGCCTAATTTGCAGAATTTCAGGTTTTATCCTTGTAATAGTCAACCTTTGGGTCAAAACACAATAAAACCTGCTACTTTAAGAGATTTGAAGGCCAAACTGATTATCAAACAGCTTCTACTTTGGACATACCTTATTTATCCTGAGATTAAACATAAATGTAATTTGGCACCTACCAGTTTTTAATACAATTTAGTGAACTTTGAAATGCATTCAACTACTGTCATGAAGCTCATAATTATAGAGTTGTGTGCTTTAGATTCATCTGTCTTTCAGACACCAAACCCAGTGGCTTTTTTTCTACCTGCTGACACAGTTCAGGAAGTGATTCATGTTACTGTCACTGTCAGTTTTGCCACAGGGAGGAAGTCAAAGTTTAGTTTTTAGATGGATGAGTAGCAATACTTGCAGGACCAGATTGTTTAGGTAAACTTATATGCAGAAACAAATTGAAATGTATCCGAATTCATTTATTTGTAAAAAAAAGTATGAGTTTTGATCCAAACACAAAAACTCCAGCAGGTGTTCAACTTTGTTTTTTGTCCTAAATGTTTCTTTTTTGAACCACTTTTATGTCATTCGCAGTCGGGGTCAACAGTTTACAGTCCCTTTTCATAGCCTCTCCAAACTCCTCCCAGACCTGGGTTTTTGTCTTTGTAACGTGCTGCATGCCACTCAGACTGCTGTTTCCTCTCAGCTGCCTCAGAAATCCTCCAAACCTGTCAGACTCGTTAGACTCCTTCGTCTCATATTTTTAGCAACTTCCACCCGATTTGTGGTTTGCTGTATTGGGACTACTGCAACCCAGATGTGCAGGGACGAGACCCTCTTGTTCATTGAGGTGAACCTAGACATATGATGAGCGAGCATGGCAACTTCAGAGTAGAAGAAAGTACAACCTCTCTGGAAGAGCTGGGTTTCAGAGCCCATCTAGCTCTAGCCAGTACTGCTCACCCACTCACATAAGATCCTTCCCATTCAGTAAGATCCCAATCTCTATGGATTAGATTTGAAGCACTGACACGCAGATAATACAGCACCAGCCCTTATTTTAGGGATCCTCAAATCAAGGGGTCAAGGGTCGGTGTCCTACATGTTTTCCAACCAACCTGCCATTGAAGCTTCTTAATGGCTAAACACACCTGATCCAGGTAATCTGCAGCAAATAAGGCAGGGTTTCTGGAAAAACCAGCAGGACACCGGCCCTCGAGGCCTGGATTTAGGGACCCGTGCCTTATTTGGTCCTTCCTGCCAGTGGTGGGCCTCTCAGAGAGCAATCCCCCACAACCACTACTGGCACTGGCTGACCCCAGCCAGGTTCCATGAAAGTAAACCGCCTCCAAGCCTCAGTCCTGGGCTGGCTTCACAATGGGACTCCAGTCTGGGAGCAGATGGGGTTCAACAGAACCTATCTGAGTCCGGTTTTTCACCTAAGACCTGCCTGCCATGGGACACTCTAGTAGAACCATTTGCCGCATGCAGTATGACCACTATGATCACTTTGCCTCTTAACTTCCCATCGCCATCTTAAGGTGACAGAGCACAGAGGGGACTTTAATGTTATTTGTATTTTTGGGGGTGCGTCCAGCATCTGATTTTAAAATCTTTACTGTTTTTCATTTATCCTTTTCTACTGTTTTGTTGTGTTGCTTCAATGGCAGAACTATTTCCCAAAACATAATTTTAGATGTTTTTTTTTCAGAAATTGACAATTAAATATATTATCATTTCATTATATAGTACCTATTTGCTGGTGTTCCGTTTTAAAAAGAAAATTCACTTTCCTTCTGCACCCATGTTCCTTTTCAGACATGTCGTGATCCTGGTTTTTCCAATTTTCCCTTACCCAACACCTTACCCAAGAGCTCACTAGCTCTGCAGAAGGCTGAGGGTCAGACACTGTCACACTTATTTAAATCAGGTTTGCTGAAGCAGAGAAATAAGAAAAACACGAGCAGCAGTGGCTCCCAAGCATCTAAGTGTATTTCTGTTTTACCAATCCTTTGAATGAGCTGCCTATAATTAAAACAGAACTATTTCCCAAATTACAGATAATAATGTCAATAAATACGGTGGACTGAACAAAGGATTTGTTTAATCATTATTGATGAGTAAACTTTTGTTTTGTGTAATTTTCATAATCTTCAGTAAAAGAGATGCTTGTAAAGTGCAAATGTATATTTATTATAGACTAAGTGAATTGATAACACACAAAAGACATAAAACCACACAACAGAAAAATTACTTCACAAATGTATCAGGTCGCTTCACCGCGACCCAAATGTCACCCCCTGGCTCTACCAAATCAGATGGTCTTTGTGATATTTGGCGATCATTCCACCCCGCAAGGAGTGCTCATACCTTTTTTTCCACAGTTCATCAATCATACTCCAGGCTAGATTATTTCTTGGTCAACAGCTCTTTGTTGAGCATAGCTACGGAAGCACTACTATCAGTGACCACGCACCGGTTTCCCTGTCTCTAAAAAACAAAACATCACCATCTTCATTAAGGAGCTGAAGGTTCAATACATCGTTACTCAGAGACCCTAACTTTATCGACTTTTTCGCTAAAGAATAGTCCTCATATTTACAAAACAATGACCACTCAGGAATTTCCTCATGCCTTTTATGGGAAGCCGGGAAAGCAGTCATGAGAGGGAAAATCGGCTTCCCATGGCCGGTGTTTCGCCCGCGGCCGGTTGTTTGGCGCTTGGCCTGGCCCCCCGGGGGTCGGCGATGCATCCACGGCAGGGGTTAAGGGGCTTCATTGGTTTTTTTGAATGTATTTCTTCATTTCATTTTATTTCTTTCATTGTTATTATTATTATTATTATTATCATTATTATTATCGTTATTATTATTAATATTATTATTATCATTATTATTATCGTTATTATTCCTTTATTTATTTATTTTAATCTATTTTTGGTTCAACATTTATTTGTTTTCTTTTTGGGGTGGTGGGGGGGTGCTAGTCCCTTAGGGAAGTCAGGGCATGAATGGTGGGGCTGGACCTCTTGCCCCTTTTCCCCAGGTTGTGCCCATCCGCCTTCTCATCCCCGTTCCCATCCAAACAAACGTTCCATACAGGCACGTAGGGCTCCGGGAACTGGATGGGTGGGACATGCTGGCGGGTCTCACTGGGGGTGTCTTTCTCTGGGATCCCGTCGGCGCCCGCCCTCCATTCCACTTTTACTCGCATATTAGACACCCTGATTCATCTAGGGCCTTGTGGGGATGGTCTGGTGGAGGGGGGCACGGTGAAACGTGCTCATCTTTCACTGGTCTGCCCCACAATTTTAACTTCCACTTTAGACACACACACTGCATGTTAGTACCACACACATAGCAAATACACAACAATCACAGAGGGACCCCAGACTGGGGGGGCTCCACTGCTTGGCAGCGATAGGGCCTTGCACACTGGAGACCTCCTATTTTACCTGCAGACAGGTACACACAGTACACCCACACCACCATACATCGGTGGGGTCGGGGAGGGGCGTCTGCCGCTCATCTTCGCCGCTCATCTTCGTGTAAGAATTTCATCTTTGATGTAATATCTGTCTTTCCAGCAGATCTGGTATAATTGTTACACAGCTTAAAATATTAACTCATTCAAATCGGGGCGGCCGTGGTGCAGCGGTAGGGCGGTCGTCCCATGATCGTAAGGTTGCAGGTTCGATTCCCGCCTTGCACGCCCATGAGTCGAAGTGTCCTTGGGCAAGACACTGAACCCCACCTTGCCTCTGGTGGTAGGCGGGCGCCTGTGTTTGGCAGCGGAGCGACCACCAGTGTGTGACTGTGTGTGTGAATGTGTGTGTGACTGGGTGAATGGGTCTGTGACTGTAAAGCGCTTTGTCCTTGTAGGAAGAAAGGCGCTATATAAGTATACGCCATACGCCAAATCAGCGCTTGTATCCCCCACATTCTCCACCACTCTTTTATTCTCTTCCACCCCCCTCACATTCTTCCCCTCTCCCTCCCCACCCACACTAAATGTACAAAGAAATAAAAAAATAATAAAGTAACAAAAAGGGGTTTATACAAATTTACACTCTGGTTTTTAGAAGTTATATAACCTATTTTTGTGATAGTAATACCTGTCCAACACAAAAGGTCTTCAGCTCTAATCTGTTTGCTCAGTTGCTCGACAGAACAAGTTAAAAAATATATATATGTATCAGAAAAGTCCAGCCTTTTTTCATGTTTTTTTTATTGATAAAGTGAAGCAGCAACAAAAAAAAATAGCACTTCAGAATTAGAATGAAAAAACTCTTATTACAAAACAAGTAAACCACTGTTTAAAACAAGTAAGTACATTCCTGTCTGTGTACTTCCTGGAAACAAGTAGCCTTCAGAAACCTTAAACCAAACTATAATCTCAAATTGTCCACAAAGAAAAAGGGGGAGTAAAAGAAAATTTGTTAACTACCATTTCTTCCCAACACACAACTACCATCACACATTGGCATTGTTTCTTCTCCTAAATAAAAATAAATAAATTTTAAGAAAAAGACTTCACATGCTAGATTAAACACTTAGTGTGATCATAAAGATCAAGGCTCCACTGTCCTTTCACTCTAGTCGGTCAGAAGCCTTATTTTTCCAGTTAAGATATTGAGAGTTAAATTTGCTCCTATTTGAATCATATTTCTAGTTCCAATAGGAAATGGTCGTCCTTCCAATTGTGGCCTAGGGTTAAGATTTCAGTTCAAATTAATAAATGGTTAAGGAAGATGCCTTGGCTCTCCTTATTTTTTACACATTATAAATGCAGTACAGTGTGTGGTGAACAAACTTTGCAAGCACTAAATGCTTGGTGAAGACTGATCAAGAACCAAAGTTAAAATACTATTTTCTTTGGAAATGACCTGGTTACCATGGAAAAATGTCCTAAATGGAATTCCTAAATAAGGCACAATCAGAGTGGAAAACTCTACCACCTTATTATGCATTCAAGCTGTACAGAATTTTCCTTTAATAATAATAATGACATTAAACTTGAAGTCTGCCTCTGCACAAACATGCAGCAACCTGGTAAACTCTAACATTCGTAAATATGTAACATATTCTTCTTTTTCCATTTAACCATCTTCTATAAAAAAAACTAAACTGATCTTGTAAGCATTCTAGTGGACAAATATAAACGTTTACTGTCTTTGCTTGAACCTAGGATATCCTGTAAAGTGCAAACTCCTTCAATTATGGGTCCTCTCATCTTCTGGCCTCTTTCTTTGGCTCTGGGACCTCTGCTTTTGCTTCTTGTTTGGGAGCCTCCTCTTTTTTAGGGGTTTCCTCTTTTTTGGGGGCCTCTTCTTGTTTAGGGGCCTCCTCTTGTTTAGGGGCCTCTTCTTTTTTGGGGGCCTCCTCTTGTTTAGGGGCCTCTTGCTTGGGGGCTTCTTTATTAGGGCACATATTTCTTAAAAGAAAAGATTATCAGTAGAGAACACAGTGAGTACAAATATTATTAACTCTTTCATTGCAGAGAGGAGGTAACTATACCTCGCTGCCTCTGGCGCTTCTTTCAAAAAGTTGCAAACAGCGCTTGGTCCTGCAAGCTGCTGCTGCAATGCAGCAATTTCTGACTTCCAGACCCCCGTTTCTTTCTCGGCTTCATCTGCGAGATTTGTGACAAGAGCATCTTTAAGTGAAAAGAACAACTGCACACTGTGGATTAAACAATTCATCAATGTGAGACGGAGTATTTGGAAGAGAAAAAAAAAAAACAAACGAGTTGGAAGAAAATAATTTTTGGTTTCAGCAGGTTTGGATATATATATCTATATATCTATAAATTACATTTTATGACCTTACCTTTAAGCTTATTCATATCAGTTTCTGTTACTGCCAGCTGATCTTGAGAAGATTTCTGCAAATAGAAGATATCACAGTTTGCATGGAGTGTTTGGTTCAGTAAACAAACTAACAAAAAATGACAGTTGATCAAACCAAACTTCAACAAAAACCAAAGATGCACCTGTTAAATAAATAAAAAATGTTTGGTTTGACACAGTTAAATCATGGCTGAGGACCAGCCACCTTTCACCAGTTTAACACAAATAAGACGAGCTGGAATTTCCAGTATGTGCAGAGAACAGTGACACCTGTCAGAAAACATGTCTGGTTTGTTTTGTTGAGCCTGAATTATTCCCCATGGGCCCACCTGATTGCCCTGGCACTCATTGGCGGATCCCTTTGTGGAGTCCAGTTTGGTCTGGAGGATGACCACCTGTTCCTCCAGGGTCTTCTGCTCGCCCTCGATCTTCTCCTTCGTGTGCTGCTTTTCCGCCATCTCATTCTGGTAATCCGTCAGCACGTCGTTGGTTACCTTCAACTTGATGTCCTGAAACCTGACACGCTTGTCGTCCTTCTCGTGGTCTTTCCTCCGCATTCTCATCACCCCCACCAAAGCAACCGACACCATGAGGGTCATGGGAATCACAAACTGCACCTTCATGGCGTGCAGGAAGAACTTGGAAGATGGTTCCGAAACGGTTAGCGACGCTGGAGTTGTGTTAGCTGAAGGTCTACCTGTTGCAGCGGCGGTTTCCTATGTTTCCATGCGGGTGTCAGCGAGCTCCTCCCTGTTAGCAAACGAAAGTCATTGGAGCTCGGACAGCAGGTGATTCACCTGCACTTGTAGCTGGCTGGCCCTGTGCTGGGGCACGGCTTACCGATTTGAAACGCCCTCTTCCTTCTCAGAGGCCGACATGACACCTGTTATACTTTCACACATTTCTGACTTTCAGTCTAGTTTTATAAAAGTAATAAATTCTGAGTTTATCTGAAATATTGATATTAATAAGTGAAAATAACCTAAATATCTGCTAGCTTATCTGCTAAATTAGCCCAAACAGTTTTGCAATTCAAAACTTTATTTAAAACTTTATTTAAAACAAACAGAAGGTTCGCTACAAGGATTTAAAATGTATTTAAAATATATGTATATATCTATATAATTACTTATAAAATACATAAAGTGGAAACATATTCTGCAGATATGGTGGAAACAACGAAAAAAGCCGGCGCAACAAAGAAGCAGGAGGACCGTCACGCCCCACAGGTTGAACAGGTAGATCAGGCTGACATCACCATCCAGGAAAGAGAATGAACCTGCGGAACGACGGACGGATATCTGCGGAGTAATCACCTGCGCTCTGTACCTTTTACCCCCAAACACCCTCCGAGATGAAGGTCGTCGTCGTTTTAGCTCTTATCAGCGTGGCCGTGATGGGAGCCATGATCTTCCAGACCCTGCGCCAGGAGATGAACCTGCGCAACATGAGGAACCAGATGGTGGAGAGCTCGGTCGAAATTAAGAGAAAGGAAGCCTCCATCGTGGAAATGAAAACCAAAATCCACGAGATCAGGTCAACGCTGGAGAAGGTCAACAGTAAAGTGGAGGAGCTGAGGAAGAAGAAGGCAGAGGGGGAGAAGTTATTACAAGAAGCTGAGAAAATTCTGGAGACCTGCAATGGCGAAAAGGTAACACACAATGACTAGTTAGTATTATAAATAAACCTGCAAAAATACATTCTTATATTGTTTTCTTCTTTTTAATAGACCCATGTGAATATTTGCATCTTAACTGCTTACAAGTATCTCCCCATGTTTCATTTTTAGGTCAAAACCGACAAAAAGAAGGCAGAGCTGGAAGAAAACTTAGCTCAACTCAAAAGTAAGACAGATAAATAAGAATTTGATTATTTATTATTTTTTATGGATTAACTAAAGAAAGTTGTTTTTCCCTGGTCTATCTATTTTTCCCCCAGCTGACCATGAAGAGGCTAAAAACAAAGCCCAAGAAGAAATTCGGTCTTTAAAGGAGCAGGTTTTAAGCAGAGACAAAGCTCTATGTGCTTATGCAGATATGACCAAGGAAGAAGCACGGTAAGAACTTTAAGCACTTTTTGCATCAGGAGCAACAAAAAATAAAAATTATGTTTTGGCAATGATGGAGGATGTCTTTAAAATCCTAACTTAATTTTCTTGTTCTTCATTTTATTTCTTTAGGAAGCTGTGTGGAGTTTTTGAAGAACCCAAATGAAGTCAACCTAGTCAACTTGGACAGTTATCAAATAAACCAGCTTTGAACATACTGTTGAAATTCACTGATGGCATAGAGATCCTACCTATTTTCTTAAGTGATGAGGACTGGGTTGATCAACATCACGTTCATGGATCAATTAGAGAGACTTCTGAGATTGGGACATGGCTGTTTGTATTATTTTCAAAGGTGACCTTTTTGGTTTTGTAGGACTTATTTTGTTAAATAATTTTGTAATTCTTTGCATCCGTGACCCTGGCTGTCATGCACAGTTCACAATGTCTATGTGAGCTATATAGGGTTCATGTTTAGCATAGTTTGGATGCCCTTGTGTGGATCACTATAGGATATGCAGAATGTCTCCTGTGAAAACCAGCTTAACCTTGATCTTTTGTATGTTTTATTTTATGGAAATAAAGCATCATTTTAGATGCTAAAAACATCAAATGAATGCATTGAGAGTGATAAATAAAAACAGACATTTTTCTTTGTGGCTTTTATGTAATACCAGTTTCTGACTGTTATGGTTTCTGATATTGTTTCATGAAAAAAAAAAAAACATGTTAAAAAGGTGTATCTGCTAGTTTGTCCTTTTTCTGTTTGTCATACCTAAAAACTTTGTAAAGGTAATTATGTTTTCTTCTCGTTACTGGGTTTTCATTGCACTTAAACTCACCTGTGCAGACTGACAGTTTTTCAGAAATAAAATAAACAAACAAACCCACTTGTTTTTCTATATGCTTCTAAAAGTTAATTTTTGAATGATCACGAAGTGGCAGGAAATGCCTTTAAGAACAGCCAAGTAAAAAAAAAAAAATATATATATATATATATATATATATATATATATATATATATATATATATATATATATATATATATATGAATAGAATAGAATAGAAAAGGTGTTTAATAATCCCTGAGGAAAAATTTAAAACTGGCCATCTGCCCACTCATAAAACATACACATATTAAAAACAATAAAAATAGCAATAGAATAAAAAGATTAATTGATAAAAAGATTAATAATTTAAAAGCAGTGGGTAAGAAAATGAAATAAAATAAATAAAAACAAGAATTACAAGAAATTGCTTCTAAGATGCCCTGCCAGAGAATTGTATTGTAATATATATATCTTTTAATGTATTGATTTTGTTTATTTGAAATGCTTTATCTTTGGTTAAACTTTGTTTACGCAGTTAAACTGCTGAATGCATAATGTTTATCGTGCTTTAATTCATTGTGTGGATTTCTGTAATTTCAATATGAGGTTAATAGGACTTTAATATTTCAATTTAGGAGAAAATGGCAAATGAACATGAATAGTAGTAAAGGTAGTAGATACTAATAAAAGTTTGAAGTTTTGAAACACTTCCTTTCATTCTCAACCCTTGTGCCATCCTAGACACTTTAATATTGGGAGTTGGGTCAACTAGACCCAATAGGCAGTGCGCTGAACCTTTTTTCTTCAATGATTTGTGAACTTCACTGGTGTCCATGGATTACATGAAATCTTTCCACCTTTATCTATCTTTGTCATGGTAGGGAGAACATCTCAGTGTAAGGGTAGAGTCATCTAAGATAGCACAAGGGTTAATTCCACAAGACACAGACATCCCTAAGCAAAATTAAGTTTCTTCATCATTGTAAAGGCAGACACTGCCACACTGTGGATACTTCTGTTTTTTTTCTATCTATTCTATTTTTTGTCTTATTTATAAGTTCAATAATTCTTGCATTTACAGAAACTTTCCATTCATCCATCCTTGACATAATGCTGCTCAGCTGCTGTATTTAGCTCAGAAAATCAACTGCTTGCCTCTCCAAAGGATTACAGGCCTCTATAACCCCCCAGTAGTGGCATGGACTGGTCACCTGTGCCATGCTGCATTATTCATACAAAAAAAGGCCCCAATTATAGATACAAAGTCTTGTAGACGATCATACTTTTTAAAACTGTGGCATTTTTGGTTTTTGTTTTGTCTTAAAAGTTATTTCATTTCAAGAGACACTGATTTTTTTTTAGGACTAAATGAACAAAAATAAATAAATATATGTACATGTATATGTACGACGGAGTTTTACCCCAAAACTCCGTCTCCGTCCTCCTTTTGGTGTGAAAAAATTATCAATCGTTACCATAACAATGTGGGTATTACCGGAAATGTGATCAATTATTTACAGCCAATCACAATGCACGCTATCAATCACGTGGGTGTGACGCAATCTGATTCCTCTTGCCGGCAGGAAGCTGGATGAAGTGTTTGTCATCGTGACACATGAAAGTCACCGCTTAATTTAACTGAGTGAAATCCAGTAGGAGGTATTTTTGCAATCTTCTGCCGCAGAACACACTCCTGTGTTCAATATGTACAAGAGGTATTTCACAGCTGATACGTTTGTAATGCAACAAGAGTATTTCATAACGGGTTTAGCTAACGAAGCGTTGGACGTTTCGAAGGACAAACGTCAATAGCTGGGGGGAAAACTACTAACAATTCGTCTTTTCGAGAAGTTGCAGCGTTAAAAAACAATCGGTGCTCGCTCACTCCTTCAAAGATGGCAAGGAACCTCGCTAGAATACTCGGAGGCTGTGGGAGCCTCGTTCCATTCATGAAGACACCCGCGTGCCCTCCTCGCAACAGCAGCAGCATTCCTCCTGCCAGGACTCTGGTGGTGAGTGGAACGATCAGCTGTTCGGGGAAAGTGCTGGAATCAACGCATGTCATCTTTTAGAATGGGCTTTTGTCTGTGGAAATCGCCAGCGCCACATTATGACAGGTTAAGTTAAGGCCTCTGAATGGCTGCAGCTCAAGCGTCATGTTGGGTTGACTGTTGGGACATTGAGATCCCTGCACACAGACAGACAGAGTTCATATTGTCCATGGCATAGAAATCTAAGAACTACACTGATTTACAATGTTTTGTGAAATTTGATCATTATTTTACTGCTCTTTGTTAGTTCTGTTTTTCTTTCTTTCTTTTTTTAAATATTAAGAAAATAACAATGTTATTACTTTATATGTATTAATCTTTAAATATTAAATATAATGTTTATTTTTATTTAGTCAAAAAGAAACCAGGTGAGAAACAAATTGCTGAAAATACATGAAATTGGAGCCACAAATCTATATCATTATAGCTCATGTTTTGTCTGAACACTTAGCATCTGTACAACTATGTGCAATTTTAGGAATCCAGTCCGTCGGCTCAGTCCTGTCCTGTGGTTTCAGGTAACAATGTCTTTATCTGAAAGGTCTGAAAGCATTTTTTTTTTAAATCTCCAGCAGATGCTCTTCTCCAAGTCCAGGGACTTCAGCCTGCCCAACTCCTCATGGGGGGAAGAGATGATGCGACTCTATGAATTTTATAACGGCCAATCTGACGTAGAAACAGAAGGAGAGGAGAACCAGGGGAGGGAATGGAAGAGACTCCCAAGCTACAACCGTTCCCTTAAATATGCAACAGGTACAGAAACAAAGATTCTTGTCTGTTTTTAAAAAAAAATCCTTTGGGCACTTCAATGTTCCAAAGCACAGTTTGAACTTTGATAATCATTATTATTATTATCTGTTCACATTTTTAGTCTAGACATAGTTTTTAGGCACCTAGAGACACAATGCAGAGAAGCTTTCACATGGCTGTGAACAAGAATTCCTGACTGTCACAGGGCTGTGATATTAATGTTTTACTGACCATGCAAATTTAATCAGATTCAAAGCATATTATAGTTACAAGACAAAAAAATTAATCCCAAACATTCGTTAGGAACACCAGATAATATAAATTTGTTCAATTTGTTGTCATTTCCTGCATTGGATTTTGGCCAACCTTGTTTTTTATTTTATTTGACTGATAAGTAACTTTAGGACAGGATTAAATGGAGAAAGAAAAGTTTCTAGCATATAAAATCTAACTTTTACAACAAATAATTTTAATGTATGTACAGTAATGAACTGTAGCTTTTATGAGTCACTTTACTGAATTCAAAAACTGCTGCTTTGATCTTTCTTTTTTTTTTAAAGCAAAAACATAAGGATGGTTATAAAGATGCACTTGGTCTTAGTTTGTTAAACAGAAAGCATGAAAGTTGTTAACTTTTCATATAATAACGAACAATCCTTTTTTTTTCTGTCACATTAGGTGGAGTTTATCTGAGCAAAATAATCCAGTCAAAAGCGCGTCTCTTCACCCGAAACATTCGTGAACCTGGTGCTGCTTTTGAATATGTTCTCTTTATCAACAAAGAAAAAGAGAGGTGTGTGTGCGTTTTCCAAGCGGGACACTTGCTGGAAGGACCTCCAGGGTGAGACAGCTTTTCTTGCCATATTGATTTTAGAATCAAACCACTATAAAAGTTGATGAGTGTTTTCTAACATATTCTTTTTAGGTAGAAATGAAGCAAACTCTCAAATTAAACACAAACAAGTATTTGCTGTCATTTGCTGTAGTTTGGAGTGTCTGACTAATCCGACATTTCTTGTGTTTTTTCATATTTGCCATAATGAGAACACACAGTAAGTATGAATTTATGTGGCTTCTTTTTCCATGCTGGATGTAATTCCAGACATGTCCACGGGGGGGCAATAGCGACCATGATTGACACAGTGACTGGAACTCATGCATCTGCGATTTCTGCCCCAGTTATGACGGCCAACCTCAACATTGACTACCGCAGGTATGAAACGATGTGATATAATTTATCTTTGGGGTTTTTTTTCTTATGAATCCTATGTATTCAGATCTTCTACTTTTCTTTATGAAAAACAAAAATTTAAAGTCATTGGAGCCCTCAAAAAAATTAGTTTATTTATGTATTTGTTGCAGCTGCTTTTTCCATTAATTTACCGTTTGTACAACTTTTTAAGTTGATCTGCCTTTAGCATACTGACACGAAATATTTTGGTACACATTGTGATTCCACAGCTCCCAGATGACTCTTGTTTTCAGTGTTTCTGGTCTTGACTTCACTATTATGGGTCACCTCGACCTAACAAACAGTTTTTCTTATTCCAAGCCCCATCCCACTGGGAAGCACAGTGTTGATTGAGTCCACGCTGGAGAAAACAGAAGGCAGAAAATTATATATTTCATGCAAAGTGACCAGCACTGATGGCTCAAAGAGGCACACTGATGCAACAGGTAAACGCATTTCCCCAAATTTCAACACAACAGCCTTGTCTGTTAAGAGCTGCCTTCAATGTCACTCTGCTGTTTTCTTTCATGCAGCACTGTTTGTGTCGATCAGTGTCGCTCATCTGCTGAAAGGGTGACAACATTTCAGTCTGCCACAAACAACAAATCTGTCACAGGTGTGTGTGTGTGTGTGACACTGTAAAAAAAAAAAAAAAGTGTCCTTTTGGTTTGAAATATGTACATATTTTCTATAAAATGAAAATTGAATGTAAATATAACATTGTTTGCTTTTAATTATATGCTATTTTATTAACAGTTTCTGCCAACTTTTATTTTGACTTCACATATCTTTAAACTTTATTTAAGGTGTATTTTATTGTTGAACAAAATTGTATTGTTTTCAGGTATATTGTGGCCTTAAACATGAATGAGCTGTACTTATTTTTGTGGAGTAGCTCAATAAACACTCTTCCATGGTGCAACAGAAAACAAACTGCAATAAGTATATATCTATATTTGTCCTTCTTTTAGTATTTTTTGCATATGAGCTCATTTGTCCTACTGGTACAGCGTCCGCCCAGAGATTAAAATATTATGGATCAAATCCATAGTTTTGTCATTTGGGAGTTGAACCACCAAATGGAACCTGAGCATGACTGCTGCTCACTGCTACCCCAGACAGTGGGTCAAATGCAGAAAACAAAATTTCTCCCCCCTCTATGTGTGACAGCCAGCGTGACTTTAATGATGCACATTTGTTTTGATCTTTGCACTGGGGTCGTCGGTTGTTATATCACCATGTGATGGATGTGGTTGTACTTCAATAAGACCTATGGGTTTTTCACGCTTATGAGGGTATCATGACTTACAAACAAAACCAAAAAAAAAAGCTTTTAAACTTGAAATCGTCATATCAGCACCTGCTATTCACTCTGGCGCTCGGAGCATGAATCTACATTCAGATATGACTGAGGCACGCCACACAGTGCTTTGATAATGAACATCATCTGCACCACACAGATTCCTGCTGCTCTGGCATCGCACTCAGACCACATTGCTAATAATAGAATACTTATGAAAAACACCTGTGTTTTTTACATTGCTTTTTGTGTGAAAGCAGTGGTGTCTCTGATCACACCACTGCTGTGTGCTCTTAGTCCTAAAGGCAAAACCATCTGAAGGAATGGGTTTAAAAAAAAAAGTTTGTTTTTGCTTAGTTTTAAGGAAAAAACATTCACTTCTTTTCAATATGTTTGTCTTTAAAATGTTATTAAATGATTTATTTTTACATTTTTTTTTTACAATTAGATATTTAACTAAAGCATCAATTGTTATGGTAAAAACCATTCCAGTTTGCGCACGTAAACTCCCATTTAAATTCAGTTCTCACATAGTTTGGTCTGATCTGTGGTTTCTGAGCATACAAGTTTTTCACAGTATAGGTCTGGTGGTCGTCTGAGGGCCCCTTACATCTTTAACCTCAGTAAAGTACAGATGGAAATACGTGCTTTTAAAAAAAAAAAAGAAAAACGGACTGAGTGTGCTGTTTGTGCGTGAGAGAGAGCAAGTGCATGCAACATCTAAGATGCCATTTAAGGGAAAATAAGCTTTTTTTTTCACCCTAAAGAACCATGTGGCTACGTTGGGTTAATGAAGCGTAAGGCAGGTGGGGAAGGAGGTAATATTTTCTTGTTTCAGTTAAAACCACCAGCAGCAGAGCATCCACACTATGCCATTTCATGCTGATATTCATTCAGGGTGAGAACAACAGTTTGACTAAACTGTCAAACTGTCCATATCATTACAATTTTATCCAGTAACTGAGGTAAAGTGGACAAGAATTCATGACCACTGAGGTAAAGTAATCAGTGACTCTTTAAAAGTAATTTACCTAACATGGGTTTTAACAAACCCCTTAGCAAAAAGTAGCCTTTTTAAGTGTACTACAAGTATACTTAGTCTACACTAAAAGTGAATCAGTATTTGAAATGTACTTTTTATATAAGCTACTATATTGTAAACTTAAAATCTTCCAATTTAGCCTGAGGAAGTATTCACTTAGTAAACTTCCTACACTGCACATACATGGTCTATAGTATACTTGCTATACTTGTACTCAAGTATACTTAATAACCTATTGTAAAAGCTTTCTCAGTGGTCTTTTAATTATGATCATGCATTTTTTTTTTTGCCAAAATATGAAAAACATGTTTCGTTTTCTTTGACCGTTTGTGAAAAGCAGCAGTAGTTTATTAAAAAATTCACAGCTGAGTTGTGGGCTGAACTTTTGGTTCAGAGTAAGCCTGCCTCTGCTTCCTATTATCCCATTGAACGGAGCAGGGAGCCTGTGGCCCTGCTGGTTGTAGCTTATAAGTCACACCTACAAGCTTTCTCCCATTATATTTATCTTCTGCTCCTGAATTACAACGATTTGAATAAATAAATACTCAGACCTGCAATTTTAAGCTTAATTTTCTTAATATGTCCTCCATCATGAGAAAATAATATGCACTAAAACATGTTTTAGTAGCATGTTCTCAATTTTAGTCGAAGTGTGTCTTTTAGAAAATACATTTTAAGCATGCTACTTTTTGCTTCGGGACCTGATTAATCTACTTCACAGGTGAACTTCATTTTAATCAACATCTTTTATTGCTTTTCTGCATTTGAACAACTTTTTTTAGCTAAAACCTTTCAAACTACTAATGTTTCCTTTCAAGATGGCGGCGAGATCCCAGCATGCAACGTGGCTGGTCATATACACCTTTACATTTCCTTTAAAACACCAATTTTTACACAGTATTTTCACTATAAATATTGAAAAAAATTTCAAGTAGCCAGGTGTGAACAGTTTTTTGTTTAATTATTACAAAAAATAAACTTATAGTATATCTTTATTTTGCACCGTTGTCCAAGTCGTACACTAAAGAACTCGTAGATATTCCATAATAATGACAACAGCACTATCTTCGGTTAGTTTTGAAAATTTTGATTGCTAAGTCTACTGTTTGTCGATTAATGGTGTGGAAATTTGCAGCAGCAACAGGAGATTATATTTCTCAACTGAGCGCTTCAAAGCAAAACCCGATCCGATGATGTTACGTAACACTCGGTGACATAACACTCCAGGCTAGGCCGGTCCGCCGAGGGGGGGTTAGTCGTGCTGTGGCAACGGCCAGCCGGTCCAGCTGCACTCTCTGCGCTGTTGCCACGCGGGAGTCACTTCACATCCACACCTGCGGCGGTTTGGCCTCCTGTGGGCCGAGAGAGAGAAGGGGGTTCAGGAGGAGATGAAGGCCGAGCTCCGGGACCCGTAAGAACCGAGGCGAGATGGCAATGCACGTTTTCAAATGTCTGCGCCGGCCAGGGCGCTAGAACAGCGGCCAACAGGTGAGTCCTGCCGTGTGTGGATCAAATCAAACAGGTGTCAGAGTTTAGGAAAACAAAAACCAGCTGACTTCTGCACCTTTTGTGTTGGTGAGAGGGTGAGTGTGTAGCCATCCAGTGTTTTGACCAGAGAGTTATGGAATATGAGGATGCAGAACTGACTCCCACTGACGCCCCCAGCAAAAAAGGTATGTTTCTGCTAAATTCACTTTCATTTTAGGATGCTTTTATTTTCTCACTCCCCTTTTTCCTCCAGCCACTCCTTGCTCATCCATCCTTACCCCAGTAACCCCTTCATCCCTTTCACTGCTGTAAGGTGCTGTTAGTGGGTAAGAATGGCAGTAATCTTAAATAATCCACAGGGATTAGCTCTTACTTTTGCTGCTTTTTCTGGACGATGCTTTTCTATTCAAAGCTTTTTCCAGGCTATAATCAAAGCATTGCTGTCACGAGGGGATAAGACGGTTCGCCCTTCAGTCATGGAAACCTATTGCTCTCCTTTCCCACTATACTCCAGAGTCATGGCAACACTTAAACCGGCCACAGATAGTTTATCAGACGACCCCTAGGGTGTAATGTTGAGGACAAATTGGCAGGCCCAGAAACGCATAATCTCATCTGCAGCAAGGAAAACAAGAGACCATATTTGCACACGTCTACGACGTACCGAATTTCCTTTTCATCCTGAAACTACTTTGTGGTGATGTCATAACAAGCAAAAATCAGCTTAAATGCATCTTTTTATCGCACTTCAAAGCTTTTTTCCCCTGAAACGTTTAGATGCAGATCAGATTGAGACCTCTTTGTCTGTAGCCTCGATCTAGAACCACTTTCAAATTGAAAGTTTGTTAGAAAGCAACACAAATTACTCAGAAGCAATTATAAAGTAATTTCCTCTCTTCTAATTTACTCTGTTTTATTACAAAACACTTACTTTTATGTGATACAAACACTAGAGAAGAAAAAAGTGTAAAAGCTTTTTTAAATATGAGTCAAAGGATAGGATTTATGCAACTTTACATTTGTGCTAAAGGGGAATTTCATTTAAAGCCATAAAAACCTGCAATAATTGCTAAAGCAGAATAAAAACCACGGCTGCCACTGAGGTGCCCAAATGTTTGAAATGTCGGTTCATTGCAGAGCATCATTTGAGTGTGATACAGCAAGACATCAAACACCCACATATTTTCCTGTTTTTTTTTATTTTAATTTTTATTTACATGACATTTTAGATGAATTCGGTTGAGTTCATGTTCGTGTTGTCAGTGAGAAACGGCAACAATAGACAAACACTCATTCAAGGAGGACATGCTCTAGCTGTTCATCCCCGTGCTTGAGCCCTCTTTTTTTTGCGTAAAACAGATTAATGCGTCAGTATTTTTGAATGGCTCTTGCTGTCTAGCACGAGCTTGAACCGTGTGCCCATCAACCAAATAGGAAAGAGCATTTTAACAAGATTAAAGCTGCTTAAGGAGAAAGGAAATCTTAAAACTGGTCGCTAAGGGCTTTACGGCTTTAGAATAAAAGTGTATCAGCTTACCTATCATGTCTTGAAACCGCTTTGTTAAGGTCACAGATTCAATGAGAATATTCTTTAGCTGCTGAGCTTTTCCCCACCTTTTTGTTTGAGTGATGAGTGTCTCTGCTTGAGCGACTACTGTGGGTGTCTTCACGCTTTTCTTAAATGCTACAGTCTTTGTGTCACAAAACAAAAATAAATTAAAGACCTAGTGGGTTTACATTGGCTGTACTATTTCTATTCACTCTGGATTTAAGTTTGCATCCCCGCATTGGTTGTTGCATTCGTGACACTCTGGAGCATCACTCGTCTCTGCAAATATTCCGAAGCGCGATTTAAAAAAAAAAAAGTTTCTTTTTAGTTTGTACAGAACAAATCATTTCGGCATAAAATGAAACTCGCGCTCTCTTAAAAGTAGCATTTACGTGTTTAAAGGAGTACATTTTCCACTGCAGTGAAACTTTCAACTCACCTTTTATTTGTCCTCTTGTTAGTCTCTGACCCAAAAACAGACTTTTTTGCTGAGAAAATGAAAAGTTTTCACACTTGTCGACAGTGTTGGATAATTTGCATATAAAAGGTTTTTTTTTGTGTCTTTTTTTAGATCATATCTAAACTGAGTCAGACATAAAGGCTCCATAAGCGGATACTGCTCCACCAGAGTCTACTCTACTTTTGACTTATTTTTTTTATTTTTTTTGGCCAATATTTGTTTTTAATGTAATATTTTTCAAAATAAAATGTAAAAAATTGAACGTGACAAATCCGAACTTCCTTCATGTTTTATTATTCACTGTAAATACCTTTTTTTCATTCTAGCAGTTTCACTTTTTTTTTGTTTGAGTGTTTTGGCAAAGTTTTTGGTCGAGGTTGTTATGTAATGGAGCAACTGTGACTTCAGCAGCCAGCTTAGATGTTGGCAATTTTGACAGATTCTTTATGTGCATCTGCACACATGATTGAAATGTGTTTTGCTAAATATGCTGTGCCACAGTTACTGTATGGGTGTTTTATTATTATTTTTTACATCTCAGCTCAATCATAACAGCTTAATTAGTATTGATAAAAAATGCGTTTTGAAAGCATAAATGAGCCTTTTAAAAGGAGACAATGAGCGTCTCCTTAATGGAACCACACAGGTGACATGTTTGTGTTCTTGTTCAACACAGAAAAGGATGTTTTCAGTCTAAGAAAACCTACTAAAATCCCTCCTTTCGATGTCAAAAAAAGATTCTTGTCCTCCAATTCAACTGAACGGTATTACTTAAAACACCTTTTAAGTTATTTCTGATGCACCTTAGCATTTTCCGTGCACGCACTGCTCTGCTTTCATTCCATACTTTGTGCTTATGAAGCAAAACTGATTTGATGAGGGCAGGGGAACAGAGGAAACCACAGAGGACTTGAACTAGCGCCAGACAAAAGGACGGCTAACGCTACGCCTTCCATTGATACTTATCTGCTGTTGCCTTTAAACGCAGCGAGCTGTCCCCCTCTCTTTTTCTTTCTCTCACGCACACGCAACTCCAGAAATAAACCCGCTGGGTTCTAAACTGACCCCGTCTCTCCACTGACCACAACTCAGTCTCTCAAAACTGTGGTCAAACAGGCAGACGCACACAAAAACAAGGGAGCAATTGCTTCACACACACACACACCCACGTTCCTCTGTCGTTCTCTGCGGGGTGTAGGAAGCGTCGCACAAACATATGAGATAAGCACATGTGTACAGAAGAATCCCCCACTTTAGCACCTCTTCTACTGTAGTGCTTTTATCTGCCTTGTTTATGTACCCCCCAAAAAACTGGAAATTTATGAGTCAGCACTCAGTATTTTCCACACTTTCATTGTTGTCTGAGATCCCTTTTGTCGCATTTTATGAATCATGTTTTTATATTTGTGCGATATATGATGGGGGGCTGTTGTCTTTTAAGCATTTGGTACTAATCAGTGATAAAACAATAAAACGTTTTTTAAAAATCATTAAAAATGTAATGAAGGCATTAAAGGATTGGAAAAAAGTGCTCATATGAGTTTGGTTTGTTCCTGCTGCAGGAGGCTGTTTGTCCAAGAAGACCCATTTGAGTAAGTTGGTTGTGTGTGTGCACGTGCCGTTTATGACATGGTGTGTGTTTGTGCTAGATATTTGTGCCTGCACTGTGGTTATTGGTACATGACATGCAATGCTGCACCTGCATGTGCACGTTCATGCAGACAGTTGTGCTGCTGAGGCGGGATCATTAGCAAAACTTGGAGAGTGTTGTGTGTGTGCTGCACCTGTGCTGCCCCGATCTGTCTCCGTCGCACACACATACCCAAACGCACACACACACACACACACACACCAGTTAACTTTGGCATCTGAATGCAGATGCCAGCGATACAATCGTGTCTTTTTTTAACTTTTTTTGGTTTAACACTTTTTGCCACAACCATAGCACACCTGGTTATTTTATCAAGTGTGGAGAAGATGCTGCATAAAACACAGCGCTGAAGCAAAGCGATCACAAGTTCAGTCAGAAATGACTGTGAGGAACTTAATATGGAAAAAAAGTTCTGAAATGTTGGGGTCTCTGTCAGCATTGCCTACTTTAACTCCTCATTTGAAGGCATAATTCAGGGAGTCTATTAAGAAGGATTATGCTTTGTGGGACAAAATAAGTGACTTATTTGTGCCTTTGCTTAAATGAATTCTTCTTTGTGGCGACTTTGAAGATAAATATATTACGTAGAAAGAATCTGAAGAATTCAAAAATACCTTGAATTTCGTAACATTGGATAAGAGTGCAAAAGTTAAAAAAAAGAAAAAAATAACCAACTACTCACCCCAAATTTATCAGCTGCAAGAATCCACCAGTCTTTACTTCTGACCTGAACAGACTATTTTCATTTTTCAAGATCTGCTGTCACAAAAAAGTCAAATAATTTGAAAAGCAATAATTCAACAAAACAATCTACAATATGAGCGAAAGAGGGAGAGAAACCACTGAAAAAGATGATAATCTAATGATCGAAGGATCCAATCTTGTGTTGTGCTGAATTACCAAGATAAGAAGCAAACTCTAGACTGAAGCCTCCAGTACTTCCTAAAGCCTTCATGTTTTCCCTACATCTGCTTACTGCTTCACTTTAAGCTCTCACAGAGACTCTTATAAAGTCACTATTTTTGGGTCTAATGTGTGATAAATACAGAAGGATTGATGACAATAGAAGTATGAAGGTTAAAAAAGTACCTTTCGAAAAAAAAGAAAAAGAACAGACGGGGGAGAGTCCCCCCCCTTTGTCTTTCTTCTTGTCACACACATGCACGCAAACTTGCTAGCAAGGGAGGTGAGGCGGTGACTGTCACTCAAAACTCTGAATATCGACACTGGAGCAGCAGAGATCACCTGAAGCAGCGTTCTGAAGGACCAACGGCCAAAGGAGCTAAATTCACAGAAACTCAACGAAGTGATAGACTGTTAGACAAAGTGAGAGAAAAACCGAGTTTGTGAAAGTGGAACAAAGATCTGACACAAGTGGAGGAGTGAGGATGATGCGAGGTAGGGATGAAGTCCTTAAGTGTGTGTGTGTGTGTGAGTGTGTAGGCTGAGCAACAAGCGTTGTTTTATCAGCTAAATCTATTGCTGTTGGGTTTGTTGTTTCCCATGCAGTCTATGGATTTTTCTTGACATCCTTTGGTCTCAGAAGCAGTAGATTTGTCTGCTTTTATTTCAAAGACTTTATTACACCATGATAACAAATATTCAACTTTTTTTTTTAGTGTTACCTGTGCTAAGAATAAAAAAACAACAACACATGTTAAAAGGGGGTTTAAATTTCACTATGAGTTTTGTTCAGAAACAGTCTAAATGTAAAGCAAAAGTACCGGATGAAAACAGATTGATCTCTTTCGGGTCTGGCCAGAGTTCTGGTTGATGTGTTTCAGTTCTATGTTTTGGTTGCATGACTCAATTTTCAGCTCCTTTTGATGAATTTAAGTTTTGAATCATGTCTCACATTTGTCTACCTTCCGTCACTCCCACATATACGGCGCACCGCAGGTATTGCACTGGGCACATTTTTACGGTGTAGGAAGTAGTGCTTGAATTAAAGTCATTTGCAAAACCCACATTTCTTCTGTAAACTTTTGCGCTCACGTATTTTGGGGAGTATTTAAAGCACTTTTTAAAGTAAAGAACAAACAAAAGTGATCCAATTGGCTTTGCTATACATTTTTTGGTCCACCCAGCCCCTTAACACTGCACTGTATCCATTCATCAACCACTTGGATTGAGCCAGTTGGGTGGAAGCAGAAGGGAAGTGAATTTGGAAAGAGAGAAAAAAAATCCCAAATCAAACGGTTTACACATGTTGTTGGTGCAACATGCAAACACACACCCGTACAAACTGATGCATCTCTTTGCACCTGCTTTTCAGAGGAGGCCTAGATGTAGCCTATCTTTATTCCGCAGCCGCAATGTGGGAACTGCAAATGGTAAGGAGAGGAGAGCAAGTAGCATCTGATGAAGATGTTATTTAATATATTTTGTCCTCATCACCACAGACAGGAGTTTTCTCCATATTGCTTTATCCGCTGTGCTCGGAGGATCACTTATCTTAACTCTGCTCCTTTACCAGAAAGGATTTCCTTGTTCCTCAGTGTGCGCAAACATGCTCAGCACTTCCAAAGCAGCAGAAGCACTTGGCTTTAGATCAAAGGAAACATCAAAATCACAAGTGACACATCTCCTCCCCAATATATGGTAACTGAAACGCAGCAGTTGAGCTGATTCATTCACTCTGCTGTCAAAATGTTACCTCGGTTTAACACCTCCAAACTAAAAAAAAAAGAAACATTTCAAAGATTAATATGGTAAATTCTGTGCCATTTAAGCTTCAGATTAGCCATAGAAGTTCCTTTAGGTCTCAATCGTCTGTAGTGTTGTTTTTCCCCCTGGGCTTTTAAGTTTTCTTCAAAAATTCTTCCAATAAAACTCTAGTTTCATACAATCCCAATGGCTATAGTTGGATCTGAACTCAAAAAGGGACACGAATATGAGAGCCCAGCAGTGGCTGCACTTCTTCAAGGTGCTCAGAAGGAGAAACTCCTGGTGACGTTGTACAGAGAACGCAGCACAACATGGTACGCAGGGAGATCGGCCGCAGACAGGAGAAGCTCCCGCCAACTCAGCACAGCTTGAACACATGATCAGGGACTCCTTTCATCCCAACAACCACCTGTTTGAGCTGTTACCCACTACACGGCCCCCCCGGAAAGACACTTCCCCAGCCTAATATTCACGTTAATGATTCAAATCAAATCAGAACATTAAAGTACGAAAAAAGCAAAAATGAAAAAGAAGATATTGTGTAAACTCTATTTGTTCTTTACACAATCCAGTCTGCACCAATAGTGCTGTTTTTCTAGTTCATTTTGCACATTTCATTGTTTTTCTTTTCACTTTAGATGTGCATGGATATCCTGTATTATGTGTGAATGTATATGCGTTTTTAAATTATTGAGGAACAGCTCGGTACATTTTAGAATCACAAATTCCAAATCCTAACATTAAATCCCATTCTAGCCTTTATTTTACTGTCTTTTATTAGGAGAATTCTATTTCCCAAACATTACATTTTAATTTTTTTGTTTTCTACAGTTTAAAGTAATTTCCGTACAACAATTAACAATTTCTAATAATTTAGAGCCTCCAAATGTTTGTTTTTGTTGGAAAACAAATGAATCCTTGCATTCCTCAGTTTTTTCCCTAAAAATATATATTTCTTAAATTGAAAAAATGAAACTTTTAATTCCAATGGCACAATCTTTAAATAAAAGCATTTCTCTTAGCAATTAAGTAAGACTTTTGATTAATTTCTAATGAAACAGAGGCTGTTATGATGAAAAAAATCTGTTGCTTCTAATCTACCCAAAACTATTGAATATGAATTGATTTCTACATTTAATATTCTAAGAAATGTATGGAGAAAGAAAATGAAATATTAGGACAGAAAATCTGAATATTGATAAAGAAAATATTGTAAACCACTTATTGAATGTTAAATCCTAATTGATTTTGAATCTAGAAAAAAAGTTCTGTGAGTGACTGTTTTTGTGTAGATGTTATTCATGTATACAAAGGACTTTGTGCAGACTTGTTTGCGTGTACATCAGTTGTAAGCTTCCGTCAAAGGAAAGTTGAGGTTTTCTGTCTGTTTACAGTGCAAAGAACAGACTGCTGACAAGTGGATTTCAGGCACGTTGAGTCCAGAATGGTTCAATAAATATAAATTGTTTATCTACCCTCCAAACGCTCAGTAATAAATGCACAGACACAGTCTGGACTTTATTTTGTAAAAAAATAAAATGATTTATACCAAGTAATCAATCTATGTTTCAGTAATTATATTCGATTTTGATTTAAGTCTGCCCTTTTAAGAAAAAAATATCATCTTTGTTCATCGCAGTAGAATTTCTCACAAATAATTAAATTGATCCTTTTTTATTAGAATTTAATTAGCCAGTGGATTGTTCTGTGGCATTAGGGCAATTTCGATCAGTTTTTTGTGCACAAACATGTTAAACAATAAACTTTAAAATTACAATGTGCTGCAACAAACATTGCACAATGGCGATTGCTTGTAATAGAGGGGGCTACTGTGGGCGGGCATCCGCAAAATCAAGATATAAAAAGTTGATCCAGTTTCCGTGCCGTCTTTTATCTTCACATTTCACATTAAAACAGTCCTATTCAATAACCAAACTATGGAGGATAGTTTAGAAAGAGTTCCCCTCCTAAAACACACACCACCATTTCAGGCCCTGCAAGTGCGCAGTTACATCTGGAAACATTGTGCAAATGAAAACATGTAAGAAAATCTGAAACGTAACATTTATATTTTTATAATTTTAGCATAATAAAAGTATTTAAAGAACAGTATTTACATCTATTTATTTTAAGGCTAAAGTTACTAAATAATTGATCTTTCTAAATGGCCACAGAAAGATTATCAGACCATCTCTGAGTTGCACAGTCTTGGCATCCTTTGCATGCAGAAGCGTGGGAGGCAGCACTCTTTTGCTTTCAGTGACAAATCAGAACCTTTTTTTTTTATCACAAATCTACTGTACTCAAACCTCTCCATCTTTACCATGTAGAGCATGACTAAAGCACCGTTTTACAGTATTTATTTGACTGAACAGGTTGGTTAGCCCCAATTATCTCAGTATGCCACTGCAGTCTGCTTCAGTAAATCTCACTGAAACAATTTGGGGGGGGGGTGCCACAGAATGTCAAAAAAAGGTGGTCTTTCAGGGCAAGTTGGAAAACAAGTTGACTTTCAAATCTATGAATTACCCTCAAAATTAATGGTAAAAACCTGCTGAATTTGGTAAAGTATTTATCTACATCCACCATCCAAATCCTACAAGATTGCAAAGGATTAACAGCTCTCGTATGTGTGCAGTTATATTTTTAAAGTCATGAAAGTCCAACTTAGTTGAAAAAGAAATGTATTCAAATTAGTATAAACGCTGTCATTGTGGTTTTGTTGCTCACAGAAAGTTTTTAAAGACCCACTTTGATGAAAACCATGTTTTTGGTGTTTTTAATATGTTCTTGCTGCATTTTCTGATGACAGAGGACATATATAAAGTAAATTAAGCTTAAAATTGCATTTCTGAGTTTTTCTTTATTCAAATTGCTGTGAATCAGGAACCAAAAAATTGCTGTTGGAAAAGAGCGTATTTGTGCCATAGAAAAGAGTCCACAAGTCCCCTTCTCCGTGACAAGGTCCATGCACGCGTTTATTTTAGTTTTCTTTGCATCTGGCTCAAAACCGTGTGACTGGATAGCTCTAATATTGCTCCCTGGTAATTTCAGGTTGGGGTTGTGAGGGCTGTAAGCCAGCAAGAGAGCAAGTAAACAGAGAGCTCTCAGCAAAGAGAAGGGTAGCTGGGTTGCTCCACACCAACAGTCCCGCATACAACTCTGAAGTCAATTTCTAACGAACTACTGCTGCTCTGCAGAAACGACATCCTAGAATACCAGACAGGTTTTTTGATTTGGGCTAAAAACACCGTAATCACAATTAAAAGACCACTGGAAAGACTTAGTTTAAACAAAAATAATTGGAGTGGTACTTAAAGTACTGTAGACTACATGTTAGCAGAATGAAATGCAACACGGTGCCCACTTCAAAAATTGCTTAAAATGGATCAGCTTTAGATTTTTTTGTCTTATACGACTATAAAAGACAGAAATTAGCTTTTTGTTGGTGTAGAGGATAAAATATGGTCATTTCCAAACTACCCCCACTTACTGACATTTATTTTGACATACAAAGTGTAAAATAAAATAAAATCCACTTTATGTTTTTTTTAAATTAAATATTAAATATATATTTTAAACATTAGACATGTCATTTCCAATCTGAACATCACATTTCTAATATAAAAAAAGGTCACTTTCACCTCGACTGCAGCACATTCACACACAGTCAGTCAGATTTACCCCAAAAAAAAGTCACAGATGGAGGAGGTAAAGGTGGTGTGGTGGTTATATCTTAACATCTCTCATAAACCCACACGCACCAGAAGTTGATGAATTTGATAGGTTTTTGCCTGTGGGCAGATATAACAAGATGAGACCAAAATGGCCTTAACTGCTTCTTATCCGTACTTGCAGACTTTTAACTGCAGGTTGTATATTTAAGAAGAAGAAAAAAGATTGGAAGTGCAGCATTTTGCTGTCGAAAAAGCTGCTGGGTGTCCGTTTTGAGGAGGTGAGAAGTGGTATGAAGTAATGGGGAGACATTGTGTCCGATCACTTTCCGTGGGAGCAGTGAGACGTTGTGGGTTTTAGTGGACTTCTTGTTGTAAAATGGCAAAAATCACCAAAAAAAGTCTAAAACTACTACAAAAAACCTCAAAGCACTGACCTCTCCGACCTGTATGGCGGCAAAAGCTCCTTACCCCTCCAATATGCTTTCCTGAAATGTTCCCGTTGGGTGGTTTAGTCCATTTTCCAGATGCGAATTCAGTAGCTTAATTGGTGGCATTTCGAACCCGTGTGTTGGTAAAGCCTGAGTCATCGCTCAGCTCGGACTTTAACTGTTCACTCTCTGTCAAACTACACTTGTTTCCGCCCTGCGTTTGTGCATTATTTAATTTCACGCCGCCGGTTCTTTCATATGATCCCTGTGGCTCCAAATAAAGAGGGCACACACTGACACACTAACACACACTTGCTGACACAGTTATGCACGGAAATGCAAACACTACTGTACATAAGCAACATCATTACGCAGGCACAGGAGGACATCGCACCATCAATGGAAGGAATAGAGGAGATCAAATGACTGCAGAGGGGAAGGTCCGCCGGATTCCAGCATGCACTAGGGTCGGATGTCTTCCCCACGTGAGGAAATGATGTGTTACCTGGAAAGGTGTTCAACATTTGTCCCTGCTTTTGACTGCGAGAAAAATTGTCAATAAGCAAAAGATCAGGGGTGAGATGTGGGGGGGGAAGAGGTGAAAGGGGGATGGCCATTACTGGCAGTGATCAAAAGAGAGTGAATTACTGGCAGTTGTGTCCTTTATGAGGCAGATAGAGAAGAATCAGAAAGTAAAGAAATGACATTAAAGGCTCACAGTCAGAATGAAAGAGAAGCCCGGCTACCACTTGAAAGAGCCCTGAGGTTAACACTTTTCTATTATTCGCCCATCTCCATTTGCAAATATTCCATGTCCTCACACAACTCTTCTTTTTATTTCACTTGAAGTTATTTTGTTCATTGTTATTAAAGCACAGAGGTACCGGGGAGGAAAATACCTTTGGTTGATCGTGGTCACACAAACGCTGATAGATGTTGGAGGGGAAGTACAGCCTAAAACAGACACCGTCAACGTGGGAATAACTCACAAGTCTCTAATTAGAGTTAAAAAAAACAAGGTGATCTGTGATGCCACAGATTTTTCACAAGTTTTTCTTTTATTTTTTTCTAATTTTATATGACTGTGAGATAACTGCATCCCAGTTTGCATCAATAATTTTATTTCTTTTTCCATCTGATTGCAAATCTAACATTGCCTCCTGTGCTTTGTGTGTCTTTTTAGCCCAGATTGAAGTTATCCCGTGCAAGATTTGTGGTGATAAGTCTTCTGGAGTCCATTATGGAGTCATCACCTGTGAAGGCTGCAAGGTGAGACGCTGCCCCTTCTTCACCTTTAGAGCTCAATGCTTCTAACATGAGATCTTTATTTTCATAAAGATGCACAGTATATCACAGTTTCCCAACTGAGATGCAGTGACCTCAGAGTACTGATTGGTTGAGCTTTTTGAGGTTCCTCAAATGAAATAACAGATATGTTATTTCATTTGTATTGTATCACAAGCAGTTAGAAAAGAAAATAGTTTCCTGTTTCTTAAGTGGTTTTGTTATAACTTTTACTTTTTTAATCATAGGTTAATTGATTACTCTAAATTGTATATAGGTGTGAATGTAAGTGTGTATGGCTGTCCAAGATGTCCCCTGCCTTCGCCCACGAGTGGCAGGGATAGGCTCCAGCAGCCCCGTGACCCCGAAAGGGACAAAACGGGTTTAGAAGATGAATGATGAATGATGAATAATTGAATAATCTGTGTGTTATCTCAACTATGCAAACATAAATGTAAATACAGGCTTGTCAAACAAATGTCCCGTGGTCTTCGTCATATTAACGTATTTTAACTGATGTAAGACAGGCTACCTAGCAGGTTCCATTTTTCTAAGATTATCAAAAATTTAATTTTAAATGAGGGCTTCATGGTGGAGTAGTGGTTAGAGCTTTTGCCCTGGTTCCAATCCTGACAGGAATCTTTCTGTGTGGAGTTTGTGTGTTCTCCCTGTGCATGCGTGGGTTTCCTCCGGGCTCAGAAAAATGCTTTATGGGTCAGTTGGTGTTTCTAAATTGTCCTGAGGGGTGACTGTGAGAGTGTGGCCCTGCAACAGACTGTCACCTGTTCAGGGTGTACCAGCGTTAGCTGGGTTGGCTCCAGCAGCCCTGTAATCTCAAAAGGGATTCAGCGGTTTGAGAAGATAGATAGATGGATCATTATATATGACATTTTCACTAGAAATTAGCTAAATAAATATGAAAAATGAAATAGCTTGTAATAGGTAAGTGAATATGCCAATATATTATTCAGTTAGCAGATCTATTTGCTAATTTTTGCTGAAGATTTACTGTATTTAGGAGTTTTGCTGCATTCAGATGCCAAAGTTCTGTTTGAAATTTGAGTTCATTTTGTCATTTTGTGTTTGTTTTTGTTTTTTAGTTGAAATGTAACAAGTGTTTTTTTTCTCTCTCAGGGATTTTTCCGGCGCAGTCAAATGCCCACTGTGTCGTATTCCTGCTCCAGACAAAGTAACTGCCAGATCGATCGGGCCAGCCGCAACCGCTGCCAGCACTGCCGCCTGCAGAAGTGTTTGGCGCAAGGCATGAGCAGAGACGGTGAGGCCAGGCAGATCCGCACCACACCACAAACCCATCCTTTCCTTTTTTCATGAAGCATTTTCCAACTGTCTTTTTTTTTCCCCCCTTCATTGTCCAGCGGTGAAGTTTGGGCGGATGTCCAAGCGGCAGCGGGACTCTCTGATCGCAGAGGTGGAGAGGCACCGACAGCAGCAAAGGCAGCAGCAGCAGCTTCAGGGAGACAACCAGGCTGTGCTGTCCTACCCCACCAAGAACCGTCAGGACCGCTCCCCGCAGCTTCTCCAGCCCATAGGCACGGCCTACCCCTACGCTGGAGACCCGGACCTGCTGCCCTACGCCTCTGACGTCCACCCTTACCTCGTGTGCTCTCCCAGCGACTCCCAGGTTTCTGGAATGATCTACCGAAGCAGCGACGTATCTCCTATATCAAGATCACATGAGAGGGGGAACAACAGCGGACACTCTGATGTTAGAGGTGAGGTGCTGGCGTGTGGGCACTTTTCTTCATCCTGATCTCATCCTTGATTAATGTATTTTTTCCTGCCAGGATTTGACTCCAGACATCAATGCCATGATCTGATGGCTATTCATTGCTACAACGCTCCAGAGGATACTTATGCTTTCTACCCTCATTCTGTGCGAAACATCGGTGAGACATCTGCACACGTCGGCAAATCAGCTAATTCAATGTTGCCCTTCTAATGCTTTTAAATGCCTTTGCTTTCCTCAGAGGATCTGTGTGCCAGCATTGTGCGTTCCCACAGAGAGACCAGCCAGCACAGACTGGAGGAGCTGCAAGCTCTCCGATGGAAGCTGTTCAGCAGGGAGGAGATCCAAGCATACCAGAGCAAGGCGAGTAATCCCAGCTGAACTACCGTTTCCTCCTCTGTGTCGTTGTTTCCCCGCTTCTCAGGCCTTCTCTGGTGCGATTTAGGCAGTCTCAAAACAAAAGACGCCATTTCGCAGGCCTTGAGGTTGACTGTTTGATGAGTCAGACAGAAAACTGAAAACGTCTTTTATCATTTTCCCTTTCCTACCTCTTTGATTGCCTATGCGGTGAATGGAGGTGTGTTTAGGGGACTTAAAACACCCAAGTTGGGGCATTAATCATCAGCTTATGTAAGATGAATAAAACACCTTGAGTGTGTCTTGAATGTTGCAGAAAAGCCTTTTAAGAAGAGAAAACTAAAGACTGTGTCATTGTTGTTTTTTTTTCTTCTCCCTGCTTTTGCAGTCTGTGGATGAAATGTGGCAGCACTGTGCCATACGGCTCACTGACGCTGTGCAGTACGTGGTGGAGTTTGCAAAGCACATCCCAGGCTTCCGTATGCTGAGCCAGAACGACCAAATCGCTCTCTTGAAGACAGGTGCTGGCCAGCTTCCCCTTTAATCACTCGTCTTGTTCTTTTCTTTCTTAACTCTTCTTCTTCTCCTCCTTTAGGCTCCCTGGAGGTGGTTCTGGTCAGGATGAGTCGCTTCTTTAACACAGAGAACAACACTGTGTTCTTTGATGGGAAGTTTGCTGGATCTGAAGTCTTCAAATCCTTGGGTGAGAATTTTGCCACTTAGCTAGACTCTTCTAATGAGTGACCACTCGTTTTTTGTTGTGTTAAATTTGCTGTCTCCTTTCAGGCTGTGGAGATTTGATCGAGGCTGTGTTTGACTTCGCTTATGGCATGTGTGCTTTAAAGCTCACCGAACAGCAGATTGCCCTTTTCAGCGCACTGGTGCTGATCAATGCAGGTAAAATGTTCATAGATGTTTTCGTTTCTCGTTCTCCGGGATTCATTTAGAAGCTTCTTCTGACCTACATTGTTTGTGGCTGCAAAATAAAAACACTCATGCTACGTTCACACTGCTTTTGGCAATGGGCGCTTAAGCGACCACTAATCAAAAGTTTATGTAAACGCGAAATGTGCGTTTCGGGCTTCTGCGTTCAAAACCCCGGTGTTCACATATTACTACGCACTGCTATGACCATTTTTGGGTTCCACATACAAAACGTACCTTTAAATGCTCCATGCAACTTGAAGTAGTTGTACTTCGACCAATCAGAGGCTATGATTTGGTAGAGACGTATGGATTGGTGGGGTCCTTTTTCATTCACAGAAGGGCCAACTGTTTGAAATTTGATCATGGAGGAGAAATCAATGATTGCGGTTTGTACCCGGCTAGAATTATATGACACCAAGTCTTTCATACACCAGAATAGACCTTTGGAAAAAAAAAATGCTGAAGTAAGATTGACGAGATTTGCACCGCTTCGAGATTTTGCACCAAGCCTCTTCCAACTGTTGGTGGGGGACATGTGCTAGTATCGGGTGGCCGCAGACTAAATGTGTGTTCAAGAATGCCCAATCTTGAGTGCGCGCCACAAGCCTGGTGTGTACATAGATTCCTAGTTGGAGGACATCATCCAAATCTGCTGTCACTGCTCACAGCGGCACTAAGTGGGTGGATGAGTTACATGAGCATCTACACAGATGAGGAGGAGTAACCTCAGATTATAAAACAAACATTTTGGACACTACATAAAAGTGTGCAGAAGAATTTGCTCTGGGGCAGATTTGCACCTGTTTTATGCACAAACACTCTGTAACAGACTTGTGGAAAGTGGAAACCAGAGAAGGTGCACGCACTTGATGCACCTGTACGTCCGATTTAGTATAACAAGTAAATGTCTGAACTGTGGGAGGAAACCCACAGTGGTGAAGAGGAAACATTAAAACTCCACTGCTTTAACCTAGATCTTTCACACTTTGATCAAATTTGAGAAAGTCCGAAGTAAAAATAAAACATTTAACTAATCACTTTTCATTATTTGTGGGGTTTTCTTTTTGCAGACCGCCCATGCCTGGAGGACAGAGGCAGAGTTCAACGTGTGCAAAGAAGTGTGGAGCTGGGACTCACACACATTTTACACAGAGACAACCAGGAAAATCTGATGCACAAGGTACACCTCAACCTATTTGAAATAAAAAAATAAAATAAAGTGTGCACTCTAGAGTTTTAAATTGTTGGGCTGAATGTGTCTGTGGTTCCTGCAGCTGTACCAGAGGATGGCGGTGTTGCGCTCGCTGTGCAGTCTGCACATGGAGAAGCTGCACTGGTTCAGTCAGCGGTATCCCCTCACGGCTCACTCTCTGTTTCCTCCACTCTACAAGGAGCTGTTTGTATCAGAGGCAGAGCTGCTGCCTGTGACCCCACATTGATCCCCCGCAGACAACAACAATCGCAAGCACACAAGAGTGCAGGCGTGTCGTAACTCTCAACTTTCCAGCTAAATCTATTTTTCTAATGAAGAAAGATACATTTAAAAAAAGCACAGCAATCCAAATATATATTTTAGTTGATTATGTCAAGCAGAAATATTTTGATAGCTAGGACATGATTATTTCAGGGAAACAGCCATTTTGATGTTTTGTGAGGATGCATTTTTATCTCAGGATGTATTTTTGTGATTCTGTTGGTCGTAGCTGTCGCCTATCTCGGGGATTTCGTACACAGCTATTCAAAGAAGCAGGATGAAGGTCAGCAACAGTTGAGATTTTGCAGTTACTGCCCCAAAAGTCCAAAAATGTTGACTGAAAAAAACATTTTTATTTTTGTGACAATCTGGGGGAAAAAAGAAGCAAACCGAGTTTCATACTGTTTGTGGTAAAAAAATAAATCAATAAAGTTAGTGCATTGCAACGGACGCTAAAAACTGATTTCAAACAACAGATTTTCTCAGTTTTCTCCTCATTCATTCATACTAATTACAGCTGCATTTTAACACGAATATCTTGTGCTTTGTTTCTTCTTAAGAAGCATCTTTCTCAGCTGATTTCCATTAAATGTGCATCAACGTTTGGCAGCAGCATTGCAATAAACACAACACAAATCTAACCTCAGTAAACTTCAGGGACGAAGGCTTTAGTGGCAGCAAACATGCTTCTTTGTTTCTGTGTCTTTGGAGGCGTCTTTTTCTCCTGGCTGGTGTCACAGACCGCGCAAAAAGATTCCCGTGAGATGCAAAACTACTCAAATATTCCCTTTTTTATGTACTTTTCTCCATCAAATGTAGGCGCTTTGTTGATTTCTCATGCTGAAATACTGTCGATTTCTTTTCCTTTCTGTTTTTTTTTTTTGCCTCCAACTGTTCTGTTTTGGTTTTACTTGCATATCATTGAGTGAAATTGAAGAAAGCTGAGGTTTTCAGCATTAAATACTGTCTGTCTTAATTTAGTTAACTCTGTGACTTGAACAAACTATCTCAATTCTTTGTTTTACTCTTGAATAAAGGCTGTGACGCCAAACAAATGTATTTGACTTTTTTTTAGGAGAAACTGCTTAAACATTTTGCATTATTGTGCAAACGAGATGAAAAACTTGAGTGTTATATAAAAATTAAAAATAAAGTCATTAATAAGGCAATAAATATTACACAATTTCAGGACTGCTGTCTATGTACCTCTAAAGGGATGACAAATTTCACTGGATATCAAATGGGGTGCTGCAAAAATGCAACTGACGCACAGGAAATGTGGTTGACTGTGGCAGCGGTCTGTAGAAATGTGTTGTCAGGTTGTCACACTTGCTCACCTAGTTAAGCGGAAGCAGAATCTGAAACTCAGCAGTACGTGGCTAATTGATTCCTCGAAGAAACAACCGAGAGCTTGGGTTAACACAGTCTCACTGTCACAAATCATTGTACCCTGAAATACTGAGAAAAAAAAACGTTTTAAAATTAATTTGGTAATTGTTTCCCCCCAATCAGTTTTGTACAGGTAAAATTGAAAGAGATTTTTCTGCAATAAATACAAAATTGCCATCCTCGGTACAATCAAGTTGATTTGACCAAACAGTTTCAAAGGAGACTTTTTTTTTTTTTACTCTGACCCTTCATGTCAACATGAATAAAGACAAGTTTTTTATGCTGGAGTGGAAGAAGAGAAAAAGCTGTGGTCCACAAAGGCAAGGTGTGGAGACTGCATTCTTCTGTAATTTGTCTTTTTTTAAGCCCAAGATGTTTTATGGAGGTAGCCTTAACCATGGAGTTGTGAGAGAAGGTGAGGAATTGAAGGCACCACTTTGCCTTTTAAAATTTCTGAATTTTTACAAAGTAACTTAAACACGGGACAGACTGGCATCCCTGAGGATCAGGTGGGAATGATGGATTTTTTAAAAGATTTTTAATTGGAAATCATGCAGATTTTGCCACATCCAGAAGAACTGAGGTACAATCCCAACTTTTTATTTCTATTCCTTGCGTCTTTTTCTTTTTGTCAGGAAAAGTTAACAATTACGTCAAATATATTTAAAAAAATGTTAAAATGTTAATAAAAGAACCTTAAAACCTTTGTTTTGGTCAATTCAATATTAAATGAGGACGTTTTAATCTCTATGCATTGATCATGTGACAACAGTAGTAATTTTTTGAACTTCCAAATGCAAAATCTACAGTAAACATTAAAACTAAAAAAATATTGATTCAAATTTGGAAATTTGTCTTAAACTAAATCGGGCAAATGGAGCAACAAAGCAAAAGATGTTTTTAAAGGTTTTCTCTTAACTTACTTTAAGTCACATTTTTTGCAGCATCTCAACACAATACAGTGTGATTAAATATGCTCAACTGAATGAATGTGTGGTCTTCATCAAGGTAATGTCTCATCTAATGTAGACTTTGAAGGTGAAAACATACATTGTTGCCATCTCATCCGGTCTTCGCAGATTCGGATGGTTCAGGACACCCAAAAATGAAATGTGCAGTTGGGAAACGAAAAGACACACAAGAGTCAGCATTAATTTTAAAACCTTTTGCAAAAGGGGAGAGGTGGAGAAACACGACCTGTTAGGCTCTGTGGCTGTCCGCTCTCTCTGTCCTCAAGGCAAAAAGCCTTATTTTGTTATTCAGAAAGGGAAGATGAAAACATACAAAATACGTCATTAAAATGGTGTGTTTTTTGTCTAGTCTGCATTGCAGGTGTCGTGGCTCCATAAACACTCCAGTACAGAAAGAAAACAGAGACCAAAAGTCAAAAACAGGCCTACTGGTGACCTCGGCACATAGTATCTATTACTGAAGGCAGGAATCAAGCATATTTCTGCAATACAATATACATGCATATATAGAATCCATTAAATGCATAGTAACAAAAACATAGAAAACATAATAGAACCCATGTAATGCATATTGAAAACATCATAGAAAATGTTATGGAACCCTTGTTGACCTCCACAATATCTTAATCGCACATTCCCAAGAGGGAAATCCCAACACCTGCTTTTGCACACCCTTTCTTTCTCAATGTGTTTGTGAAGCGTTGGGTTGGAATCCTTTTAGCACCGCTAGTTTGATTTCAGATGGTGCCTGCTGTTTAAGTCTTCACCTCATCAACCAGCCTGATCAGAGGAGGAAAAAGGAGTCATCCTCCTGCAAGCGCGCAGCATCAAGAGCCTTCCAGCCAGCCTGAGGCTGTTTCCTGTCAGACAGCATCCAGATGAGATCTAGACTTGCAAAAGTTCCCTGTGAGTCATGTTGAAAACTTCCTTTCCTCCCCGGCCTTTCTCCCCCTCACTCCTCCCCATCCTGCGTGCATGCAGTCAGCAGCAGTCCTCCTCTCGGCTCTGATCCCAGCAGAACTTCCAGCAGGACCGACGCGATCTCCTCAGGAATGGGCTCCTCTTGGGTTCTGCTCTGCGCCATCGCTTTGCGCTTGGTTCTGCGGGGCGCAGCTTTCGAAGGTCGGTGCGCTCGGGCTCTTTGTGGTTTGCAGGGACTGTTGCCCCCCCCCCCCCCCCCCCCCCCCCCAGTCTGGCTCCACAAAAGTGCGTCACAGCTGCGGTAAATCCGCAAACAGACTTCTGTCCATGAAAACATAAGAACAAACAAAAAAATCTTTAGGTCCTGTAAAGAAATTATTAAATACGTTTACTCGATGGGCAAGAGTGACATGATTATTTTTTGTTAAATTATTGGAAGAAAAACCTATTTATTTTATTTTATTTTAATTATTTTCTTTTTTTTTTTTGCTAAAATTTTAAGCAAAGTAAAAAGTAGTACACGTTAAGTTTATTTTATTAAGTTTGTTTTATTAAGTGGACCAGAGTAGTTTTACGTATAGTATTGCAAGTATAAGTATATAAATCATGTAGTGTAGGAAGTATACTAGCTAAACACTTCAAACTAAATTGAAATATTTTTAAGGGTGCAGTTTATAGATAGTACATGAAGGATATACTTCAAGTATACTGCTTCACTTTTGGTATACTTGTAGTATACTTTAGTGGACTCTTTTGCTAAGGGGACAGATTTTTAAAAGTAGTTTATCCAACAAAAAGCTTTAAACAATTAAAAAGAGCCCAGTGACATTGCTGCAAGAAAAAATTAAATGAAGCAGCAAGAAGATTCTTGTTTTTCTTTCTGTTTCCTCACACACTGTTGCACACACACAAGGGTTACATAACTTTAAACTGTTTTTTTCCAGATCAGTGCTATGGGATTCCCAAACAACTGGAATAACAACCATGTGTGGATGTTTGAGTAACACTTTACCTGTTAATGTTAATATAAATTGATATACACAGTGAAATGATGAGAAGTTGGATTGAGATTGCGTATGTTTATGTTTTCCAGTGCAAGATCAGCGCCTCTTTGAGCAGCGTCCCATCACATTTTTCCCTGAAAAAGGTGTGGTTGTTCTTCCATCTATCTTCCATCCTTTATTTCTACAACGTAACATCTGATGCTGTTTTGCTTTCCAGCACTCCAGCGACCAATAATTACTTCATTTGAACCAAAGAGAAGAGGTTATATTGCTTTGTTTTTATTATACCTCTGTATACATACATACAATATTAGTCATTCAGGATCCTTTTAATGAACAAAAAGTAAGAAGACTTCTATTTTTCTGTTAGGGGTTTTCACATCTATTTAAACTGTGATTCCAAGACAAGGATGGGATCCACCTTTCCATAAAAATAAGTGGTATAGAGGTAGCTTCCCCCTTGGCCAGCCCTCAGCTAACATTATTGAAGCCATCTGTGCCCATGGAGCTTATCGTCGCGTCTTTCTTGCTGATGGCCCATATGGGCGCAGGACTGCTGCTGTCAATAATGCAGAGTCCTGGTTTAGCATTTGCTGTCGTCAAAACCAGAAGTTGCAGAATGACACAGTGTTGTGCTGCACCACACAAGCAGTAAGATTTTCACTACTCCACCTTTATTTTTGGTGTCCTGCATGACTCAGCTTCATTTGGGAGTTTCGAAATAGAGAATTAGACATACTGGCTTCAGCATTTACGACAGCTAATGCAAGATTAGGGATTATTTGTAACTGTAGTGTAAAAATCAAAAATGTTGTCAAAGTAATTATTGGATTAGGTGCCAGTTTTGGAGCTTCATTTGCTTAAATTGCTTTGCTGCAATGTTGCTAAGGCAACCATACTCTACTCTTTCTGTTCTTCAGTGGGAACTCTCAGTGAAGTTGTTCTGTGAGGAGGACGCGTCAGTCAAAGGTTTACTTTATGAGTGTTGCAGGTTAAAAGGCAGCTTCAGACTAAAATGTTTTAATGCCGATTCTCCGAACCCAAACTACGAACCAACACAAAAGCGGCCAGTGTTCTTCAACCTTCGTCTCAAAGCAGAGTTCAACTTTGATCCCAGCACCTGCTAAAGGTTTGATAAATGGATGAACAATGCAACTTTCTATGTCTTTTATTTGTCTTGAAAAGATAAACCAAGCTGATTTGTAATAAGATGAAGAATTGCTTTGTGGAAACAAGCAAAGTAAGAAATTGTTGTTTTATTTCTCGCCATTTCTTTATTCTTATTGCTGTAGTTCCACTGTACAGACAAGTAACATAACCAACAAAGCATATCTGACCGTATTAAAAACCGCCTGAAAATCATGTTTGGTGTTTATGGTGTTCTCAACATGTTCTTGTGGCATTTATCTCAAAATAGATGAGAGAAATGCCACAAGCTCCATGCTACGCTCCATTCGGATCCATCTGCTTGCGGACAATTAGATCCATGTACATCTTTGTTTTCCTTGTCAAAATTTTACAGCTGAATAGCTTCAATAGTGCTCACAATTTTGTTTTCACCAGTAATTTAAGGTTGGGGGTAAGGGGCTTTAAGCTAGAAGGAGAGCTTGTTTTGTTAACAGTAAATAGCTGGATGACGAGAAATGAGGGCAGGCTTACCACCAGTGGTCCTGTCCACAACTCAAAGGTGAACTTCTGATAAACTCCTGCTGCTTTGCAGAAACAATGTCCAAGAAATAACAGTTTTCTGATTTTGTAAAAGACGAAAGATGACCAGGGTGGGACTTGAATGACGTAGAAGTTTATCTTTATTAATGAAACACAAAAAACAGGATCTAAGGGTATAACTATATGCACACTTCTGCAAAAAAAATACATTTGAAAGTGAGTGGTTTTAGAAGCCAAATGTAAATATTTAATTACGATTTCCATGTTTGCTTGACCCAAAAATGTATTCATAAGGTTGTGCAGGACAGTAGATAAAGCATAAATGAAAAAAAGTAAATAAGCCTTAGGATTTTGATGTTCCATCCTTACATAAAAAGCATGTCTACTGTATCAATAATAATGATAGATAATGAAGCTATAGGTTCTTCTTGTCAAAATGACAAGAAGAACCTATAGCTTCATTAATAATGATAGATAATGAAGATATAGGTTCTTCTTGTCAAAATGACATGTTATTGTTTTCATTCATCAAAGAGTCTTCAAGAATTTGCATTTGTCTTAAACATGACAGAAAAAACAATAACACATCGTTCACGTCCCAGAAGATTGACATGAACTTTCCTCTTGGACAACCCACGGCGGACAACATTGAGTCGCTGTGTCGCAGGTGGAGGCAGCGGCCCTTCTATTCCTCCAAGTGTTTGCAACGTTCAGGCCATGAGTTTGCGGCTCGACAAGCTAAGAGCATCAACAGTTTGGACAAGGAATTCAGACAATGCTGCACTACGAGCGATCACAAGCTCAACTATGCTTCTCAGAAGGTAACAATAAAAAAAACAAAAGCACAAACATAACAAACACAAACGCTTTCTGATATGACTGTAACTCTGGGTTTCAGTGGCGTGAGGAGGTGGAGAAGTTCTGCTTGGTAGAGAAAAAGCATACAAGCTTCGGGTGTTGCTCTGGTGATGATCCGTCTGTCTGGTCAGCATGTTTCAAATCGATGTCTCCAGATCCACACTATAACAATTCAGTCCATGAAGCGCCGTCATTCAGTGAACTATGTGAAAACACCACTTCTCTATTAAACAGGTAGAGTGGTGCTGTCTGTCTTGTCATCTTCACAGCTTGTATTTTTTGTTTCATTCTGTGCTCAAATCATGTTTTAAGAATATCCAGTAAATTTGAGTGATGATGAAATTGATTCTGTGTAGCATTCCGACTAAATCTCGTCTAAGGACCTTTCTGAGGGAATGCTGCACCGTACCTGTACCACTCAAGACCATCTCCATCACAAAGGTGAGACAGCATGACGAAGATGAAGTACCATCTGACACAAAAGATAATTTCACACAGTGATGAAAGTTATGGAGGTATTTGCTTTAAATGTTGACATGATTACAATTGTTCTCATGTGGTCTTCTGTCAATTTGATCAGTTCAGTGAGATGTCCCAGGACGCGTGTTTGATAGGAGAACCTCCATCTCCTGATGTCAAACTTTGCTGCAGTCTCATGCACGAGGTCGCTGAAGAAACTAACGTCAGGCAGAAGAGGAAAATCTGCCCAGTCCCCTCAAAGCCTCCCATGTCGCTGGCATTCGTCTAATGAGGAAAATTCCATTTAGTCTTGAATAATGATGCTTTGGAACCACTAGATTGGGATTTCTCATTGTAAGGAAATGAACTGTTCTTTTTGCAAATCTTATTTTTGGCTAAACTCCCATAAATATCACTTTAAGACTGTTCATTGTATTTGCTGCCTCTAACAATTCAAGCTTCACAATATTTTGTGTTAAATGCAAATGTCAGATACAGGTAAAACATCTGCTATAACCAGTGTTTGCTCAGCTACATACCAGTGAGTTTAAAGTTACAGTACAGACGTGATGTGTGCCAGTTCTGTGTTACTCTTTAACATTTTTATGATTTTAATTTCAAGTAAATAAACTGATGCTGTTACATCAAACATGAGTGGTAGAATATTCATTTAGACTTTCAAATAGGAATATACCTTTTTATTTAAAAACAACAACAACAACAACAACAACAACAACAACAACAACAACGGTGTTTTCAATTTAAATGTTTCTTTCTTTCTTTCTTTTTTTAAAAGTTTTTAGAAGTAGCAAACCCCTCCCTCCCCTTTCTCCCCCTCACTCCTCCCCATCCTGCGTGCATGCAGTAAGCAGCAGTCCTCCTCTCGGCTCTGATCCCAGCAGAACTTCCAGCAGGACCGACGCGATCTCCTCAGGAATGGGCTCCTCTTGGGTTCTGCTCTGCGCCATCGCTTTGCGCTTGGTTCTGCGGGGCGCAGCCTTGGAAGGTCGGTGCGCTCGGGCTCTTTGTGGTTTGCAGGAACTGTTTGCCCCCCCTCAGGTCTGGCTACACGAATCTGCCTCACAGCTGCGGTAAATCCGCAAAAAAAAAAAAAAAAAACTTATATCCTAGTTTGTTAATACTTTCTGTTTTTTCTATTGGTGAATATCAAAGTTGATTCATTTTTGTCTTGTGATTCTGTATATTTTCAATGAAGATTATTGAGAGGAGAAAAACTTGTATACAAGGAAAAAACACTTAAAAATAAATCTTAAGGTCCTGCAATGCATAGAAATATTTTTTTAATTAATTCACGCGATAGGCAATGACATGATTATGTCTGTTTAATTCTTGGGGGTGGGGTGGGGGCATGTTTTTGCTGTTTTTTAAGCTAAAGTAAAAAGTAGTACATGTTAAATTTATTTTGTTGAGATTATTTTATTAAGTAGACCAGTGTAGTTATACGTAGTATAAGTATTGCAAGTAAGTATATAAATCATGTAGTGTAGGAAGTATACCAACTGAATACTTCAGACTAAACTGAAACATTTTAAGTGTGCAGTTTATAGATAGTACATGAAGGATATACTACAAGTATACTGCCTCACTTTTGGTTTACTTGTAGTATACTTTAGTGGATTACTTTTTTTTAAGTAGTTTATCCAACAAACAGCTTTAAAACAATTAAAAAGAGCTCTGTGAAATTGCTGCAAGTAAAAATTAAATGTAAATAAGTGAATTAAATAAAGTTGCAAGATGATTCTTGTTTTTCTTTCTGTCTCCTCCTCACACACTGAACATGATGCACACACACAAGGGTTACATAACTTTAAACTGTTCTTTTCCAGATCAGCTCTATGGGATTCCCAGACAGCTGGAACAGCAACCATGTGTGCATGTTTGAGTAACACTTTACCTGTTAATGTTAAGAGTAACACTTTACCTGTTAATGTTAATATGAATTGATATACACAGTGAAATGATTAAAAGTAAAGATTGCGTGTGTTTATGTCTTTTCAGTCCAAGATCAGCGCCTCTTTGAGCAGCGTCCAATCACAGTTGTGTTCGGACAAGGTGTGCGTGTTATTAAGTTTGTATTTGGTGATCCGAGCTTTTTTTGTGTTTTATACATGACTTTTTTTTTATTTTTTATTTTTATAATAATGCAAGAAAAAACTTTTGAAAATCTGTTTTTCAGAGATGATCTATGATGATCATTTTTTAATGCAGGAAGAGGTTGATTTGTCAAGTTTCACTGACCTCCACGAAGGTGATCTACCTTTTCTTCCATCTATCTTCCTTCTTTCATTTCTACAACTTAACATCTGATGCTGTTTTGGTTTCCAGGGCTCCAGCGACCAATATTTCCTTCATTTGATCCAAAGAGAAGAGGTTATATTGCTTTGTTTTTTATTATACCTCTGTATACAAACAAATATTAGTCATTTAATTAAGGTTCTTTTATTAGTTTATAAAGGTTTACATGGAACTGGACCCTCATTTTTATCAGATTTACTTTTAGTCTATGACCCTCCCAGAGCCCTCAGGTCCACAGGTGCAGGTCTGCTAGTGGTCCCAAAGGTCAGAACTAAAACCCACGGCGAGGCCTCCTTTCAACTCTGTGGACCTCGCCTGTGGAACAACCTGCCTGAGGACGTGAGGGCTTCAGCCACTGTGGAGGTTTTTAAGAAAAAACTTAAAACACATCTTTTTAGTAAAGCTTTTATATAGTTTGTACTTGTCCACATGTTTTTATTTGATTTTATAAAATTTTAACAGCTAATTTTATTTGTTTTTATCTTAAAGGAGGGATGTGTATGTGTTGGGTTTTTGTGTGTTTTTATTAATTCATTTATTTTAATATTATTTGCATTTATTTTTATTATTATTACATTCTTTTTACTTTGTTTATTATTTTAACTAATATATATATATTTTTATCTTATTTGTTTTATTCTTTTTTTGGGAAGCACTTTGAGATGCTATGAAGCATGAAAAGCGCTTTATAAATAAAGTTAAATTTGAATTTGAATTTGAATTTGAATTTAGGGACATTGTAATGAACAAACAGTAAGAAGACTTCTATTTTTCCTTTAGGGGTTTTTACATCTGGAGTCATGATTCCAAGAGGAAGTATGTATCCACTTTTCTCTTCTATTTTTTCCAGAATTTACACTTCCTTAGCAACAGCCCTAAAGAACAGTCTGATTTTAAAATTGATGTCTGTTCCTCAAAGGTCAACCAGCTGTTGAGCAATATCCTGTTAGCTTCCCCCTTAGCCAGCCGTCGGCTAACAACATTGAAGCCATCTGTGCCCATGGAGAGCATCGTCCTCGCTACCCTCAGTCGTACTTTCCCCCCTCTGGTTACAGCAAGTTAAAGCGCATGGCTGCTGCTGTCAATAATGCAGAGTCCTGGTTTGGCATTTGCTGTAATCAAAACCAGACGTTGCAGAATGACACGGTGTTGTGCTGCGCCACACAAGCGGTAAGATTTTCACTACTCCGCCTTTATTTTTGATGTCCTGCATGACTCAGCTTCATTTGGGAGTTTTGAAATAGAGAATTAGACATACTGGCTTCAGCACTTACGACAGCTAATGCAAGATTAGGGATTATTTGTTACTGTAGTGTAAAAATCAAACATGTTGTCAAAGTAATTATTGGATTATGATCCAGTGTTGGAGCTTCATTTGCTTTAATGTTTTGCTGCAATGTTGCTAAGGCAACCATACTCTTCTCTTTCTGTTCTTCAGTGGGAACTCTCAGTGAAGTTGTTCTGTGAGGAGGACTCGTCAGTCAAAGATTTACTTTATGAATGTTGCAATAAAAGAGGCAGCAGCAGACTAAAGTGTTTTAATGCCGATTCTCCAAACCCAAACTATGAACCAACAGAAGAGCTGCCAGTGTTGTCCATCCCTCACGACTCAGAGTTCAACTTTGATCCCAGCAACTGCCCAAGGTTTGATAAATGGATGAACTATGCAACTTTTTATCTCTCTTTTTTCTTCAAAGAAAGTTAAACTAAGCTAATTTGTGATAAGATGAAGAAACAAGCAAAGCGAGAGATTGTTGTTTTATTTCTTTTTATTTCTCGCCATTTTTTTAATTGCTGTATTGTTCCACTTTACAGACAAGTCACATAACCAACAAACTAACAGGCCTTAAAATCACATGTTTAGTGTTTTTGTTGTTCATAACACGTTCTTGTGGCATTTCTCTCATGATGGAGGACATATTTAAAGAAAATCAAACTTAAAATTGCATTTCTGTCACATGGAACTAACGACAAGACACAAGCTCCATGCTCTGCTCTATTCTGATCCATCTGCTTGCAGACAAGTAGATCCATGTAGGTTTTTGTTTTCCTTGTTAAAATTTTACAGGTGGATAGCTCCAATATTGCTCACAATTTTTGTTGCACTGGTAATTGAAGGTTGGGGGTGTGAGGGGCTGTAAGGTAGCAGGATAGCTTGTAAACAGAAGGATGACGGGAAATGAGGGAAGACTTACTCCGCCAGTGGTCCCGTCCACAACTCAAAAGTGAATTTCTGATGAGCTCTCGCTGCTTTGCAGAAATTATGTCCAAGAAATAACAATTTTTTTATTTCTTAAAAGATAAAAGACTCTACAAAGTCTCTTGAAGAATTTGCATTTCTGCATTTCAACATGACAGGAAACTACTGACTCCAAGATCAACGACAATAAACAATAAAAATGCATTCAAGAAGATTGACATGAACTTTCCTCTTGGACAACCCACGGCGGACAACATTGAGTCGCTGTGTCGCAGGTGGAGGCAGCGGCCCTTCTATTCCTTCAAGTGTTTGCAACGTTCAGGCTATGAGTTTGCGGCTCGACAAGCTAAGAGCATCAACAGTTTGGAGAAGGAATTCAGACAATGCTGCACTACGAGGGATCACAAGCTCAACTGTGCTTCTCAGAAGGTAACAATAAAAAAAACAAAAGCACAAACATAATAAACTCAAACACCTTCTGATATGACTGTAACTCTGGGTTTCAGTGGCGTGAGAAGGTGGAGAAGTTCTGCTTGGTAGAGAAAAAGCATACAAGCTTTGAGTGTTGCTCTGGTGATGATCCGTCTGTCTGGTCAGCATGTTTCAAATCGATGTCTCCAGATCCACACTATAACACTTCAGCCCCTGAAGCGCCTTCGTTTAGTGAACTATGTAAAAACCCTACTATAAAATACAGGTAGAGTGGTGTTGTCTGTCTTGTCATCTTCACAGCTTGTATTTTTTGTTTCATTCTGTCCTCAAATCACGTTTTGAAATTTCGCTCCTGTGCTAACTTTGGTATATTTATGTTGAAGTAGCTGCCGTCACATTGATTAATATGCACTGTACTAATTTGAATTAATAAAATAAATAAATAAATGTTTTAAGAATATAAAAGCAAAATCTAAAATTGATCCAGTAAATTTGAGTGATGATGAGATTGATTCTGTGTAGGCTTCCGATTGATTTTCCTCTTGAGACCTTTCCAAGCGAATGCTGTTCCCTGTCTGTACCACTCAAGAGCATCTGCTCCAAGGAGAAGGTGAGACAGCATGATGAAGATGAAGTCCCATCAGACACAAAAGATAATTTCACACAGTGATGAAGGTTTTGGAGGTATTTGCTTTAAATCTTGATATGATCACAAATGTTCTCATGTGGTCTTCTTTCAATTTGATCAGCTCGGAGAACCTCCATCTCCTGATGTCAAAATGTGCTGCAGGCTCCTGCACAACATCGCTAAAGCAACTAACCCCAAGAAGAAGAGGAAAATCTGCCCAATACCTGTAAAGGGGATGTCACTGGCATTTATCTAGTGAGGAAAATTCCATTTAGTCTTGAATAATGATGCTTTGGAACCACTAGATTGGGATTTCTCATTGTAAGGAAATGAACTGTTCTTTTTGCAAATCTTATTTTTGGCTAAACTCCCATAAATATCACTTTAAGACTGTTCATTGTATTTGCTGCCTCTAACAATTCAAGCTTCACATTATTTTTGTGTTAAATGCAAATGTCATATACAGGTAAAACATCTGCTATAACCAGTTTTTGCTCAGCTACATACCAGTGAGTATAACGTTAAATTACAGACATGATGTGTGCCAGTTCTGTGTGTTACTCTTGATTAACATTTTATGATTTTAATTTCAAATAAATAAACTGATGCTGTTACATCAAACATGAATGGTAGAATTTTCATTCAGATTTCAAAGGGGAAAGTAAGTTTTTATTTAAAAAAAAGGGTTTTTAATTTAAAGGTTTCTTAGTTTTATGACCAGCAAACAAGAGCTATAGAATACCAGAGTGTAAACTTGGTCATCCTGACCAACAGATTCTGTTTATTGGGTTTTTACTCTGAGCCATCAAGAATGTCAACAGATCTTTTAAACATCTCGACTCCCAAACGCACCCGAGCCAAGTGTTTGATGCTGAGGGACGACACGAGGAAAAGCTGTGAGCTGATCCTCCTGGTTTTAAAAACTGTGACCTACAAAAGCAAAGAGCGTTGACTCATTTGGTAAGCGAAAGTGGTTTTTATTTGCCGATTGAAGGAATTCAACTCTGCGTGGGAGATGGTGAGGAGTTTGAGGCATCTACGTTTCTCTCAGGAAAAAAGAATTCGTGTGAATTAACAATGAACTCTGGAAGCTAAAACTTTTTGGCTTAGTTTTAGAAATATCAAATGTTACATTGCTGCAAAATGGTTAATAAATCCCCAATAAAGCAAAATTTCCATTTGTTTGTTTGACAGGGATGCCAGTTGTTAATAATAATAATGAAAACCTTATAGAGCACCTTTTAAGATAAAAACCGCAAAGTGCTTCACAATAAAACACAACGCAAAGCACAGACAGTAAAAACTGAATTTTACATTTCTTTTAATAGTTTATAAATGTTTTAATAATCTTGGGCCTTTTATTTAAATGATATTCTTTTTAAATATGAGCCCTCGCGGACACTGAGGTCCTCCGGTGCTGGCCTCTTAGTTGTTCCTAAGGTGTGGACCAAAACACTTGGTGAGGCTTCGTTCTGCCATAACGGTCCTCGCCTGTGGAACAGCCTGCAGGAGAGCCTCAGGGCAGCAGAGACTGTAGAGGTTTTTAAGAAGAGACTCAAGACCCACCTTTTTAATTTAGCTTTTAGTTGATCTTATCTGCTTATTTATTCTATTAGTTTTAGTTTATGCTATTTTATGTATTTAATTTCATTTTATGCATCTTATTGTCAATTTTATGTTTCTACATACATCTTATGTATTTAATTTTAGCATCTTATAAGATTTTAGCCCCAGTATTTCTTGTGGGGATCTTTTCTGCCAGGGCTTGCCGGCTTGGTCGGTGGTTGTTGCAGCAGTTGTCGCCCTTGCTCGGGCAGCTGGAGTTTATCTCTGCAGCTTCACAGCTGTGAAGTGGACCTCGTTGTTGTCCCAGTCTGGGTGGGCACTGTGGCGATGTTCCCATGGCCAGGCTGGCTACCAGTATGAAGAGATTCCCAAAATACTGTTTCCCAACGGAGGGGAGTGGGAAGGGTAAAGGATGGGTTGGGTTTTTATTGTGATATTGTGTGATTTTTGTTTTAAATGTTAAAGCACTTCGAGCTGCGCAATGCATGAGAAGTCCTTTTTATAAATAGAGTTTCATTTGATTCGATTTGAATTAGGATAAAGCCATTTTAAAAAGATATGTTTTTAGCTGCTTTTTAAAAGAAAACATGGAGTCTACAGACATGAGGCTGAGAGGGAGGGAATTCCAGAAGGATGGAACCACTGCTGCATAGGCTCTGTCATCTTTAATTTTTAACCGGGTTCTCTTAACAGCAAGCAGACTCTGGTCACATGATCTAAGGCACCTGCTGGGAGTGTATGGCCACACAAAATCTTTTCTATAGATCAGTGCTAAGAGCTCCATATGAAAAACCATTATTTTCAAAACGCACATGGAAACAGCTGGGGAGCCAGTGCAGCTGGATTAGTAATGGGGTCACGCGGGAATACTTGGAAGATTTGGTTAAAAGCGTTGCAGCAGCATTCTGGACAACCAGGAGTCGTTCATGAGATTTTTTATTTAGACATGTTTGGAGTTGCAATAATCAAGATGAGAAGAAATAAAAGCATGGATGAGCATCTCCATCTCAGAACACCACACAATTGGACTCAGTTTGCCAATGTTTTTTAAATGACCTGGCTCTGGAGTTACCCCAAGGTTCCTGACAGAGGGCTTAATAAAGGAGACAAGGGGACCAAAACTGAACAATATCAGAAAAAATCTATTTTAATAAGAATGTAGTCATTTTTAGACAGCACTGCATTTATAAACTCAATAAACCAGATGGTATTATTATTGATAGATTTAATCTGTTCATTTTTACAGTTAGCGACTGTACTATAAACATATATTAATCACATTTTACCATTTTTACAAACACCCTATTCCTTTTCATAATTTTAATATGAATGCTGTAAGATGTTTGATAAAGTTCTTTTAAAAATCTATTTAAAATCAAAACCAGACAGACACCCGATTTATTATTTTGTGAGTAAAAGAGGCAGATCTGATAAATGACCACAGCTCCAATGGAACTGAGGTCTCATGGTTGTGTATTGTAATCTACTTCGGGTCCAAATAACACAACCACACTGGATATTACACTTGTTGCTTCTCTAGTTTCCCACAAGGTCTATATTGGGATTCAATACAGATTTCTTTTTATTCTATATAGGCTTTATAAAAAAGTTTTTAATAAAATATTTAAGACATTTAAACCAAATTATATTAAATTTCAACATTCAATAAATGTCATAAAACAAATTCAAGGCACAGTTATGCATAACTGTTTATTTTATAAATACATAAATCTTAAAAACATTTGTGAACCAACAAAAAAGAAAAATATAAAAGTGTTAATCTGAACTGAAGCCATATTCAAGGCTGTGGGACTCCAGTGAACCACATTAAAACCTATTATCCACCACTGCAGTCAAGTTGGAGCAGCCAATGAACTTTTCCACAGGTGGCCAGCCAACTGGTATTTTTCCAAAAGCACAAAAGATCTAAATATTTGCACAATTTACTTTTGTTCTCTCAGAATCTGTCCTTATTTAAGTTTTCTGATTTTTGCTTCAGTGATTTAGAATATCTGACATTCGAGGCTAGTGTGTATATTCCCTGCAGGTTTTTTTGTGGCCAATAACTGAAACTTTTTGTCCACTTTTTTTTTGTTCGTTTTTTGTAGCATTATTTGATTTATGTCCTACTTCTGTTCACGAAACCGTTTTCTGTAGAAGCCTTAGAGATGATCCCGGCCACATGTGGATGAAGGCAGGGATCTGTCACAGGGTGGAGGGTCCACAATCACACACTGTCACATTCACACGTAGGGACAATTTAGATTAACCAATTAACCTATGAAGCATGTTTTTGGACGGTGGGAGGAAGCCAGAGTCCCCACAGAAAACCCACGCATGCACATGGAGGACATGCAAACTCCACACAGAAAAGTCCCCCATTGATGTTCTGGTTCAGGTCCCCCAGCTGGGACTTGAACCGGGGGGCCTTCTTGCTGTGAGGCAAGAGCGGTAACCAGTGTGCCTCCGTGCAGCCTAACACATGCCTCAGATAAATAATGATACACGTTCAGAATTGGCACAGTCAAAGACCAGATATCAATCCATCCATCCATTTTCCAAACCTGATTTATCCTTTTTGGAGTTGCTGGAGTCTATCCCAGCCACTCCTGGGAGTCCCTGCAATGGCAGGGTCCAGCCTGAACAGGTTACCAGTCAGTCCCAGGGCCAACATCGATGCGTTTGCAAGGAAAGCACAGCCTTGATCTCTCCCAGGCCACTCTTTAATGACTCGTTCATTTATATTTGCACAGCTTTCCAAAGTGGGTATTTTCACTACAAAAACGTTTCCACATGTGACACAACAGATGAAGCTGCTCGACAAATTCTGGTTTTTGAGTTTTGGCTTTCAGAACTTTTAACATTTCAATACAAAGTAACACACACGCACCCACACATAAAAAATTATGACAAACTTGTGTTTAAAAAAATGTACTGAATCTCCTGTGTGAAAGAAAAGGATATTAATGGCATAATGAAAATAAAAACAATAATCCTTCAATAATTTCATTAATTTCCCAAAGCTTTGATTTTTCTTCAAAGAAACACAACAGTCAAACCAGAGGAGCCCAAAACATTGCTTACACTGCAGAGATGATGCCATGCACATAAGAAATGGTAAAATCTCAGAATAAAGTTAAAAGCTTTGGAGCATTTTTAGTTTTGGTCAAAGTTTTTTTTTATGAGCACTATTAAACTACTGAAGCCAAAAACAAATATTTTCTATATAAAGTGTAGTTATAGCTCAGTGCAAATCTCAAAAACAGATTCAAATGTTTTTTTCTTTTTGTTCAAGCTTAGTGGTTTCTCTCTTTGGACTTAGAGGCAGCTCTTGGGTTTGATTTGTGCTTCTCCAGTGGGAGGAATTAAGATTTTCTACAAACACTCATTCTCAAAAAATGTTGTTTACAGTAGCATCAGTGACCTAGGCTAAAATGTTCCAGCAAAATGTTCCCAAACCTTCAGTTAAACAAAAAGCTGTCAGTATTTTTAGTCTGTCAATTTTAGTAAGGGTCACATTGGAGAAGATGCAGAATCCATCCATCCCTTTTCCACACAGGCTTGTGCCTGATCAGATCTTTTTTTGTTTTTACAATGTTGAGAAAGACACATTCGATTGACCTTATTTTAATAAATAATAATTAATTGTTGGTTTTGTTAAATTCTGTTCAAATTCATGGAAAAATGCAGGCAGACTGCAGATAGTGATTAAAGTCTGGTTTAACGGTCGCACACATTTTAAAGGCTTTTAATCGACGCTCATGTCACACTGTTTAGAAGTTATTTGGAGATTTTTAAGCAAATGTTTTTATTTCAAATTTCATTGGAGATTTTTGAAAATGTAATTTATGTCCAGATGAAAGACTTCCTCTTCTCCACCAGACAAATCTCCTTCAGAAGAAGGTTTCCAGTGAAAACAGCCCAGTGACTCAATCTTTGTCCTTCTACACAAAAGTTGCTGACAAAAGATGGATTTTGGGAGAAGTGTTGTGAAACACTTCCCCTTTTTTTAAACAAGCCCTGGAGTTTAGAGGAAGTTGTGTTTGTCTCCGGCTGTATGAATCATGCAGAAAAGTAGAAAGAGAAAGAAATCACAAAAAGGAACGCGACATGTTCAGCTGTGCTGACATTAATGACAAAAATGTGTGAGTTTTTGGGCATGTAAGCCAGTGTTTTTCAACTAAATGTGCCACAGACAATTTCACCTTGGTCTAAAATATCATTACCATTGTCAGGATAGCAGCTCTGTGTTAAGAAAAACTACTGCGAGTAGGTAAAAATAATGTGTCTTTCTTTGTGAATACATAATATATATAATATTGTTGAGACGGGCAACAGTTTCTTATTTTTACATTTTTGTTTGGTGATTTATCAAGGTGAAATTGTACCTTGGCTTAAAGAAAATTAAAAAACACTGATAACACATAGGTTAACATGGTTAAAGTCAGTCTTTTCAGATCAACACCATAAAACTGACTTCTGTCTCTCAGGAGCCTTAAAGTATGAGTCAGTTATAATAATAAGAGACATAAACAACTGGTGCCTGTCTGTCATTTATCCTCTACTTTTGTAAAGATTTCCTTTTGTGTTAAAGTTTTTTGCAGATTTTTATCACACATAAATCAAATAACCCCTTTTTAAATTGTATATAAATATAATTTCCTCATGCACAGCCATCATCGTATCTGAGGTTGCTTTTTTTTGTAAAAACCTTTGTGAGTGAATGCTGCCCCCTGCCTGAACTAGATGAGAAAAGCTGTTGTTTTCCAATCCAAAAACAGAGGAAATCTTTACAAAATTACAGCAACAATAAGAGACTAAAACATGTCTTGTTAAGACTGTCATCACCAAAGCAACCAGAGATCTGAGCTTAAGTAATGCTCTTCGTGCCTCTATGACTTGGTCATCCCAGAAATCCCATGTCTAGCCGCAATTGTGTGACTAGTCACTGAATAAAAACACTTTAGTTATGTAATTTACTGCAAAGGGCCATAATGTAGTCATTATGCCATGCAAGTATAATTGGCGAGTGTTATTATTGTCTTAGTGCGTTTTATTATGTAAAGCCTTGTTGACAGATTTATGTGGCAACAAATCATTAACCCCTTCACACCCATTGGTGCAATTATGCAACAATCAATTCTGGCCCCAAAAGTACCTTCATTTAACATCTACAAGAAAGCAAAAACACAAGTGATTTTTTTTTTTAATTTTTAACTAGTAAAGATTCAGGTGCCAATAGGTTTAAATGCACGTAGATGCCAAGTACATGTTAGAATATAAATTAAAAAAAGCAAAATAATCAGATCATATTTTTGCCAAAAAGCTTAATTACATTTTGAATTTTAGCGTTGAAATTTCATTTCATATACCGTTATACCAAATTTTAATTATTATTATTAAATTTTTAATTTTAATGAAAAGGAAACTGTTGAGCACACTTATGTCCGTTTGTTCTGTAATTCAAAGATTCTGGCCATAGAAAAGGTTTTGCTTCCAATTCCCCCGTTTCCCCGCTAGGGGCGCTAATGAGCTCACTGCGACATGGCATCAGGATTCAGGTCTCGGCGATCTCTGTGGTGAGAACAGTCTAAACGTGATGGCGACTGCTGGAACTGCAGACTCTGGATCAACAGCCCCGACAGGTATCTTTTTCACTTATCTTCCTCCTCCTCCATTCATTCTTTTTGTTATAGATAAGATCTAGAAACATCCGCATAGCGACCTGTAGAGCTAAACATGGCGCTAGGTGTTAGCTTTGGGCTATTAGTATTTCAACTCCAGATTAGCAAGTTAGCATGGAGGATTTCAGAATAAATGGACCTCTCGATGTTTAGCTTGTTTGCTACAAGCTAAGAAAACACTGAGCATATAATTAGGTTAATCATGTTTTATATAAAGAGTATTTTTATGTACATTGGGAACACAACTGGTAACATTAGATAGATCCAGGCTAACGCACCCTGATGTGTATTATCATGCCGGTAGGTCAGTACATTTGTCTTTGAAGCTAAAATTAGCCGCTTCACTGACACTCCGGAGCAAAACAATAAACTATTTTCTAGAAAAATCCGGGTTTTTCGTTTGCAGGGGGGATGTGTGGCGCGTGTCCATCGGTTCAGGATCGATTGTTTTCTTGTTTCCCCCCATCCCCCTTAGCTAAGTTAGTACAACAAATTTTCCATTCTTACTACAGTAAATATTATTATCTTATTAGCTATAAAGAAAATTGAAACGTTTTCCACTGTTCCCGTTTCATCTATACAGAGCTATACTGTAATAGACAGGTTTGATGATTTTCTACTGTGTTTTGTAAAGTATTTCGGGTTACTAGGTTCAGACCGTTTTCTGTTGTCATTTTTTAAACTAGTCAACAGCAGAGAAAGATAGTGGGACTGTTGCTCTCAGACAATTGGGACAGATAATGGCAAAGTACACGTTACTAATCCATTTAGCTGTCCTCCTGATGGCTGCCCTGGGTAATAGATGAGTTTCCCTCAGTCAGTAGTAACAACATAATCTGAATCAGAGAACAAAAATAGAGACTGGAAAGCAACACTGACTCTCTGACATCCAAAAATGGAATTTAAAAAGTACTAAATTCAGGATTCTCGTTAACCGCAGATACTTGAGTGACAGGCTATCATACAATTTTTCTGCCTGCCCTTTTTTTCTATTTGGGCCAAGTGCCAATATTCTGTAAATCAATAGTCTTCAAGGGATAAAAATGATTTTAGGAACATGCACGGTCTATTATTATTGCGTAGCCTCAGGCAGCATGAATGAGACTGACAAGGACTTTAGTAAACAGAGCAGAACAGATGGTTAGTCAATTATTATACAGTTTGGTACTACAGTCATTGTTAAGGAATTAGGTTAGTTCTTATGCAATTTTCTTTAGTGTTTGTTTTTGGAGGGTTAGGGTTAGTAAAGAACTAAACCTTTCAGGTACATTAGTCAGCTGTAGCTGACAAATAATTTAAAGAACCACTCTGATGAAAATCGTGTTGTTAGTATTTTTAACTTACCTTTTCTTGTGGCATTTCTCTTATGGTGGAGGACATGGATCACGAAAATTAATCTCAAAATGGCATTTTTTTAGAATTGCTTCATTCAAATTGTGAATCAGGAGCAGATGATGAAATACTTTTGGAAAAGGGTTGTAGGTGGGATGTAGAAACTACAACAGCAAGCCACAAGCTCTCTGCTCCACTCCATTTTGATGCATCCACTTGTAGACGAATACATCCATGTACACCTGCCTGGTTTCTGGCTCAGAACTGTACGGCTGGATAGCTCCAAAATTGCTCGCCATTATTGTACCCATAATGTTAGATTGTGTGGGAGGGGGGGTAACCTAGCTGGAGAGAGTGTAAACGGATGGATGATGGGAAGTAAGGGCTATGCTTACTCTGTGCCAACAGTTCCGCCCACAACTCAGAGGTTAATTTCTAATAAACTAAAGCCGCTCTTCAGAAACTATGTCCTAGAAAAAGACACTTTCTTTTATTTAAGCTAAAAACGGTATACTAATAATAATATTATAATAATCATAATTAAAAGACCACTGGGGGAATTTTAAAATATTAAAATGTAAAAAATTCAAAACCTTTGTTTTGCAACTGAGTTTCAACAGAAGTAAATCTGCTAAATTTTACACTTTATGAACTTAAAAGAAGTTCAATCACACTATTTATTGTCTGCATTTGACCCTGCAGACATAGCTGCGCTTGGGAACTATTTGGTGGAAGTAACTCCCCAATCCAACTCTATCATGCTGAGTGTCAAGCAGGTGAGGCATTAGGTCTCATTTTTTAAAGTCTTTTAAAACTTGGCCTGGGTTTGAACCCATGACCTTCCAGTCACAGGGCGGACACTTTAACCACAAGGCTACTGAGTTGGCAACTAGCAGTCACTTCTTCATTTGGTTACTGTCTCATTTGCTTCAACGTCATGTCTGGTTCTTATGTGATAAGACTTGAAAAATTGTCAGCATTCTGACTAAGTAGCTAGAAAAAGACAGGAAGGCTGATCATTTCCTGCCCCGCAGATATAAGGACTCATTTCTGGAGGAGAGCATTGCAGAGAGGTACCTGCATGGATGTGTGTGAGCCCGAACAGCATGAGTCCAGATGATATCGTGTGCTGTTTTATATAATGAGAGGGAATGTGGGCTGAATGAGGCTCATTGTTTCTCAGAGGAAAAGCGCGTGTCCTCTTTCTCTGGGAGAAGATGCATGGCGTGCAGAGATTCTGCCTCATTATTACTACTCTCACCTTTCTTGTGTTGAGACATACATATCGTAGTACATTAACTGGGTTGGAACAGAGGGTTTCTTTCTGGGATTATTGGGCAGGTTGCAGGTATGTAATTGTCATAGCCTTCCATCCTGTTGTGTGTCTTCATTGTGGTTTGCTGCAGTGTTGGAAAGGATGTTGCTATTGGTTACAAGCTAGAAGTGATTGCATAGTGGGCGAGGTATTAAGTTTACACAAGTTTATGTAAGGACCTATCTGTGTTCCTGTCTTAACAAATGTCTGTTGGGATGTCATTCAGTATTGACTGTCAAGTTGGTGTATGCACTTGATGTTGTTAAAAAAAACTTGCAGAATACGTTCTTCCAGATTGTGCTGAATGAATCAAATAGGACAAGTTGATCAAAATGTTAAGTTAAACGAAGTTTAAGGATAAAATACAGTGTCCTGCTGCACAAAGTAGGCTGTTTGGAGAGAAAGGCAGTTTTTCTGACGTGATGCTGACATACATCTTCAGGCGACATTGGAAAATGGAGCAGCTAACTCAGGGGAGAAGCAGTTCGAGAAGAGCTGCTGTGTTGGATGCTGCAGATGGCAACGGAGCACATTTAGGTCTTGGCTCATGGATGGCTTTATACTAATCAGCTTGTGCTGGAAATAGCCTGACTAATGAAACAACAGGAAGGTTTTTTAATAGTTATTCACAAACTCTTTTGTGGAAAAAGCCTCTATAATAGCTTATTAGTGTTCCTCTGTAGTCCCAAAGACGTAGCTTACCTCATATTACACTCTAAATAACAATTTTATTTTTGTCCTTAGGGGCCAGCAGCATTCGAAAAATGGCCCCCGCCGAGGTAAGGAGACACTTTTATTTAAATGGTGAGTATTTGAAACTGATCTCTTCCAGTTAAGATTTTCTTCTCCTCAATCCTTAGATGCCTGGCTCTTCAGGTACAACGCAAAGTATGAAGAAAACAATTGGGCATCGAGGTGTAGAGACAACCACTGGGGAGACCACATACAAAAAAGTAAGATTATTTGGATGTAGTTTGTAACCTTAGATCTATTTTTAGTTTAAAGAACAATAACAGTATGTGAAGTAAATATTGTTTTTAAAGCATCCTTATTGTTTTCTCCTCCCTGCTCCCTCTAGACCACATCGTCGGCACTGAAAGGTGCAATCCAGCTTGGTATTGCTCACACTGTCGGCAGCTTAAGCCAAAAGGCGGAAAGGGATGTTCTCATGCAGGACTTTGTGGTCGTGGAAAGCATCTTTTTCCCGAGGTTAGTGAAGGATGCTGTGGTTGCAGCCAATTCTTTTATCCCTTCATGTTTTACTTATATGTAATTGGGCTGCCTGTGTGCTGTTGTAGTTTAAATCTGTTTAATGTGTTTCCAGTGAGGGCAGTAATTTGACCCCGGCTCATCACTACAGCGACTTTCGCTTCAAGACTTATGCTCCCATTGCCTTCCGCTACTTTCGAGAAATGTTTGGGATCCGTCCAGATGACTATATGGTCAGTTCTTACATCTGCTGTGTGATAACTGGTGGTTTTGCTTTGTTTTGACGTTTGAAAATAGTAATAAAGCTACTATGAAATCAGTGTATTTGCTTTAAATGAGCTATTAATTGTACTGGTATTGTGAGTATCTAATATTAATATATTCTTTTTCCTCTGTGTTTTAGTATTCCTTATGTAATGAGCCACTGATCGAGCTGTCCAACCCTGGAGCAAGCGGATCCATCTTTTATGTGTCAAGCGATGACGAGTTCATCATCAAAACTGTCCAACACAAGGAAGCGGAGTTTCTTCAGAAACTCTTACCCGGTTACTTCATGGTGAGAATGAATTTATAGTCCCAAATTTAGTCCCAAATATGTATAAATGCTACCAATAAATCACATTAATGAATGTGTATTGTCTTTACAAGATGAGAGTGTGTGCTGGCATCTCCGAGGCATTTATGGCTGGTTTATAAATGGCTTTTCCTTGCGTTATATGTATATATATATATATATATATATATATATATATATATATATATATATATATATATATATATATATATATATATATATATATATATATATATATATATATATAATTCACTGATCAATCAAAGTCCTTTGATTTAATTTTTTTTTAATTTTTAAATATATATGGTGAACAACAACAACTGTCAATTTTCCGTTCACACCAAACTCAACTTGTGCGTCAGATTCATGTACGCTGTCTTAGCTGAAACAAGCGTCAAAGTTCAGCTCCCGCCGAATGTGGGAGGAGCTTCCGACTAAAGCTTTTCTTGACGTCATCACAGAGGACGAGGATGAGAAGAGATCCGTTTTATTTTGAAGAACTGCACAAAAGCGTCGGTACGGATCTCCATGAAATCCTTCAGAAATCAGAGTGAGGGGCAGCAGAAAGCTGCTGCTCTGACTGGAACCAGTGGGAGGGGCTTTATAGCACCAGGGGACACAGTTAAAAAATGAAACGTAGTCAATTCTAACATCCCATGATTCTCTTACTTAAAAAATGTAATGTGTCTTGCACATTAAATAATTGTAAAAGGCCTGAAAAAAACATTGGTTTGTAACAGTTAATGCTGAACACCTTCAGGCATCACGTCATGAGGAACTGTTACATAAGCAGAAACATTAGAGCCACGTGGACTTGGGTGTAGCAAGGAAAACCGCTGTCACTCAAAGCAGTTTGCTGCTTTATCCTGAAATGTAACTAGAGATGTTCATTACGCAAGGAAAAGCCATTTATAAACCAGCCATAAATGCCTTGGAGATGCCAGCACACACTCTCATCTTGTAAAGACAATACACATTCATTAATGTGATTTATTGGTAGCATTTATACATATTTGGGACTAAATTAAAACTAACTTTGGTGCAAAATTGTTTTACCTTGAATCCGCTGTTCAGTAGCAGTTACAACTTCTTATAAAAATAGATATTATTTAACAACACGACAAAGCTGCAGGAACGGTTTTTGTACCGTCATCAAACTCTAAATTTTAAGTATATATTTTTTTAATTGTAGTTTTAAAGTAAATAAAAGTTCAAATAAACAGCAAAAGTACATGTTTTCCAAGTAGTTTTTAAATAGATGTATTATAATTGTGTTCATACAAATAAATCCTTTTATAAACATGTTTTTGTCATTATTTGACATCTTTTCACAATTGTTTTTCTTGTAACTTTTTCCTTTTCCAGAACATAAACCAAAACAAGCGAACGCTGCTCCCTAAATTCTACGGGCTGTACTGCGTTCAGGCGGGTGGGAAGAACATCCGGATTGTGGTGATGAACAATCTCTTGCCCCGGATCATCCCCATGCATCTGAAGTACGACCTGAAGGGCTCCACCTACAAGAGACGAGCTTCTCCAAAGGAAAGGGAGAAGGCCGTCCCCACTTACAAAGACCTGGACTTCATCCAGGACATGCCTGACGGCCTGCTGCTGGAAGCAGACAACTACAATGCCCTTTGCAAGACCATTCAGAGGGACTGCCTGGTGAGCTGCACAAACATACGCCTTTGTCTTTTGTTTCTGTTGAGTATTTTTTATTTTTATTTTAACCCAGATGTTCTCCCTGGAGATTGAAGCCGCTTCACTCCCATGTCACAGCTGCAGAAAACTCTGATGGAAACATCTCACATTTGCATATAAACACCTGTTTTAACCCTTTGGCATTCTTTAAGTCGGTGTGACTCTTCAACCTTTTACGCAATTAACGTAATTCCAGCTGATTCTAAAGCAGAGAAAAGCAACTTTGTGTTATGCAACACTTGACGTTAGTCACTTATATAAAGTGCTGCTTACTGGCTATTTACTGAAGTGAAATGGTACATATCGGCTATTTACTAACGTAAAGTGTTATAAACTTGATTTTCTCTGCGACAGAATCAGCTGATTCACGTTGATTGCATAAATGGTTGAAGACTTATGGTATGTGAAAGACTGTTATGTGGGCGTCGCTGGCAGCATCTCTGGTGTAAGAGGGTTAATGCACCAGCATCCAGACATTCAACAGCCTTAGTAAACAAACCACTAAATTGCAGGGTCTACAAGTGTGTCCCTATGAGTCATTGAGGTTCTTTTATCTATATTGACACGAGTAGAATTGAACCAGGCCATTTATAAACCAGTGATGGATTCTGTTTTACATGTTTTTCTTATGAAATACAGAGTTGCCGCTCTTGATAAATTTCCTAACCTTTTTTTTTTCTCTTCCATTCAGCTTTTGCAGAGTTTCAAGATCATGGATTACAGTCTGCTGATGGGGATTCACAACATGGAGCAGGCGAGCCGAGAGAAGGATCGCGGCGGAGGCCCTTTAGGGGAAAGTGTGGTGTCAGAAGGTGCAGTGACTCCAGATCAACGTCGCCCGCAACCCCAGAGAAGTCTTTACTGTACAGCCATGGAGTCCATCCAGGGGGAGGCCCGGGGCAAGGAGGCGATGGATTCAGAGGACCAGTAAGTCTGACCACAAGCACACATCTGTTTTCAACTGGCTTGTTTGTGTGATGCAGCGTGCTGCTCCTCTGGCCTTGATTTTTCTAGCATGGGAGGAATTCCAGCTCGTAGTTCAAAGGGAGAGAGGCTCCTCATCTATATCGGTATCATAGATATTCTCCAGTCTTACAGGTTGGTGTATACGAGTATTCACATGATTCCTTTGTAAATATTCTAACGTGCCAATAAAAGCATCAATGATTTTTGTTTATGTGTTTTAGATTCATTAAAAAGTTGGAACACTCCTGGAAGGCGTTGGTTCACGATGGGGTAAGAACCTAAATATTCATTTTATATATTAAAAAAGACGAGACAAGATGTCTGATAATGATGTTTTCAGCTTGTTTTCTCGAGGTATCTTAATTAATTGGTTTTCTCCAGATGACGAGATATTATCTTGCAAGAAACAACCAAAAAACCTTTTTCTTCTGAGATCACTGAATGTTAGTAATCTTCTCAAATGTCTTTTGTTTCTGACTGACAACATTAGCACAATTGTTGCTGAGTTTAACCACAACTAAAGTAATAAATTATGTTAGAGTGTGATGCCTGTCACTGTAGATGATCTATGTACCATTGTTCATGTTTTTTTAACATGTTTCTGTTAAGGAGCTGCATCTTTTTTTTTTTTTTTAGTTTTGAGCAATTAGGAACGTGAAAAGTAAGGCACATCGGGTGTCGTGTTTCATTTTTATAACTAGTTTATTTGTGGTGTGGGTGGCATGTCTGCATCAGCTGAGACACAGGATTTGTGTGTTAACATAACAGTAAACTGTTAGGTTTTTCTACTGATCTCCAGATAAGGAAAAGTGTATCTGTATTTTTTTTAGCAGACATGGACATCTTTCTATTCCTTAGAAAGTTAATTGTGAGTTATAAATAATAATAAAAATAAGAGTTTATTGAGTCATTAAGAGAAACTAATGAAAACATACCTGAACTTCACAAATCTTTTAATATTTTTCAAAAATGAGAAAAAAATGGTCAATGTGTTATCTCACATTTGTACTCCAGACCAACAACAACAAAAAGGTGCTATTTTCACATAACTAGTAATTTAGAGTGAAAAAAGTCAAACTTTCATTAATAAAATGACAAATACTCACATTAAAAACGTAACAAAAAAGTTTTGTAGCCTGGCATAGAATTAGAGTATTGAATTTTTGAATTTGAAAATCAGATTTCACTTTTTCAAATGCAGATTGATTCAAATATAAAAAAAAATTTTTTAAATCAGCCCTGTTATTGTACTAATGTGGCCACATACTTAAAACTTTTGACTTACAAATTTGATGCAAACATAGCACTGCTTAAAACCACTTTCTGATTTTTGTTCTCCAGGACACAGTTTCCGTCCACAGACCAGGCTTTTATGCAGAGCGTTTCCAGCAATTCATGTGCAACACGGTGTTTAAGAAGATCCCACGTGCGTATATCCTTTGTTTTCATATGCAGAGAAGATGCTGGGATTTGCACTGACAGTTTAACATTATGTCCGATTCCAGTGAAACCGTCACCGTCTAAGAAGAGCCGTGGTGGAGGTCAGGGAGGACTTAGGAGGGCCCCCACTCTTGGAGCGCCCACTCCATTATCCCACGCAACCACACAGCCAGCTGTTGAATCTAGAGTCGTGTATCACAGTCATTTTAAAAGCACAGACGCGGAGGCTGACAGTAGTAAGAAGCGATGCCTCCCCTGTAATTTGATCTGTTAATGTTTCTGTCAGTTCAACAGCAAAAAAAATATCCATCTTGTTTACAGGTACGCTGTCCGGCAGACCGGATCTGGTTCCGAAGACGCCTCCACTGCCAGACAACCCTGCTGATGGTGAGGCCAACCTCTCCATCTCATCACTCGGCAGTACAGGAGCTGCCTCCACCTCCCCTCCACTGCGGTAAACCTATCTCCCCCTCCATATTTCACATTTGCACCACATTTTTCTCTGACTTTTGCTTCCTGCTGCAGATCCGTGGGAGTGGAAGTTCATAAATCGGCAAATACAGACAATGACCTGGGAGCCTCACCTGGGTATGCAATGCCACAGCTCACATAATATTGACCCTCCTGGTTTTTTTTGTGTTTTTTTTCAAGGTTTTTTGTTTTTTATTTAGAAAAATGTGACTTTTATTGTTTTTCCTTTGTGTCAGTTTTGGGGCAGAAGAGGCTGCTGATAATTCAGGCAACCTGTCTGGAAACGAAGATGCAGTTTCTCTTTCTGACGTGATCCCAGAGACCAACATCTAGTTTGTAAGTTTAACATTTTTTTATTGTGTAGTTGCCAAAATTAATTGTCAGACTTGTCTTTTTTTATAGCAGTACTTTTTTGCAGCGAAAAAGAAAAAACAACACGATAAACCCACCATGGTCCATTTTAGAAGATGAGGAGCTCCTGCACAAGTGAACAAAACAGGAAGAACCCGTCAAAGTAAAAGTTGTCCACCCGGCTCGGTCTTTCCCTTGCACTTGTGATGTCTTCTCATCGCTTAGATTTTACCCCGTGGATGAAGGCCTGAGGTGTTAAGGGGTTTTGTTACAAAAAAAAAACCAAGAGTAGAACTGACTAGAGGATTGTTATGTTTCCAATGCCTCCATATTTGTTGGCAGCTGTGGCACACTTTCTACAATCTTTCATATACGTACGCTGCAAAGGCACATTAGAGAAAAAGCTCAGTAATAAAAAATGTAATCAAGAACTGTGGAGATGGAAGAACCTGAAGAGCGATCTGAGTGAGCAGGCGGTTCAAAGAAACACTCGATGGAAAGTCACAGCCTCCGAGGATAGAGTGTGCTTGTGTTTACTTTGTACCCATGCCAAGGAAAGGGGGGGCAACATTTCTTTGACTTTCACTCCAAAACAGTATTAAACCCCATCCATATAACCTGCCCCCCTCTACAGTCCTCATCAAAATGGCAAAAACTAAGCGTTTAGTCAATAAAAGTAATTCGATCAACACTTATGCTGGTAAATCTTTATCGACTGGGGATGTACAGTGTTAGAAAATGAAAGAGCGTTGGATCCGGACAAACCAAAGTCTTTGTCCCGGAAGCTACAGCGGTGCTTTCCTCGCTCCCACTAATGTTTGAATGTACTTTGCTTTGTTCTCATGAAAATGTGTCCTACACAGCCTTAGGATGCTGTTAAATGAGTTAATTTATTAAGAATACTTTCAAGTTTGGGTCTGTTTTCGGTCATGTCTGTGCCTTCTACATCTTCACTCCCCCCCCTTCCCTGTATTTCGTAGTAAGTGCTCTAGTTGCAACGTAGAAACCTGCCTTATGACTAGCTGAGATCATCACACTGCCATTTGTATGGACATCCAGTCTGAGAACAAACACTAGCACAATCCTTTATTTATCCTAAGTCCTTTTATTTTGGCTTCATCAGCTGGAATAGTCATTTCCTTTCATCAGACAGCAAAAACACCTACTCGTCTTTCCTTTCTGACGGTTACAGAAATGACACTTGCCCACGTTCTGTTCTGGACCAACGCTACTTACCATCTGAAGGAGGGTTTTACTGAAGATTTTTACTTAAAATCTGCGTTAAGATTTCCGTGCAGAGTGTGCTGAAAGCTGATGGGAGATTTCTGATGCAGAAATTTGAATTTACTCTGTAGTGAATGTAGCACCGTCTGATTTTAGGAATTATTCCTGCTAGTGTCAAACACTTGCTGGGTTTTTAGTGGAGGGAGGGGGGCAGGGTCATTATGAAGAGGTGAAATGGATCACACTGATGCAGAGGCTGGTCTTTTATTTTGAAATGGAGTCACGTCACCAAAGAGAAGAGCCCAGAAACTGAAGGGGAAAAATGGGACACTCCTGTTTGGACTGATGTGTTTTATTTAGTGATAACAGTGGGTTTACTGTTAAACTGGATTTTTAACGGTGGCTTTAATTTTCAGAATCCTGTGTTAACTGGATGTTTGATTCTTTTGCCGAACTATTTCATTTGCATCGCTGCCAGAAACAACCCTTATTGTTATTGACTGCAGAATTTGTCCTCCCAATCCTTCTAAATCTCCTCACAGTAGACTTTTGTAAAAGCAGTAATGCTTTTAGATTATAGGAATGACATGCTGTAAGTATTCCAATTTTTTTTTAAATCATTTTAGAAATGATGCAAAAAATATGAATTTTCTTAATTAAAACCATCAACCTGAACACTCCCAAGAACTCTGGTTCTTCAAAATAAACTAAAAACATCCATCCTATATTTTTACAGTTGGGTTTTTTTGTGTGTAGTTACTCTCTAAAATGTTTATTACAGGTCAATTTTGATTGTTTTATTTAAAACAAAAGTTTGCTTTGAAGAAAACAAAAACTATCTGGTGCTTTTGGAAGTTGTAGACACTACAATTATTTTTGAAGGAATGCAATATGAACCACAATCTACCACTTTGGATGGTCTAATACTATGATTGAAGAAGGTTGAAGTAACAGATTTGTATGAAATACTTGAGATGAGTGTAAGCTGTAAACTGAAAGAAGGATGTCTCGAACTTTAGAGCTTGTATTGACTGTAAAGAGGACGACATGACAATTTCTCCTTTTTGTACTTTTCCATTGTGTAAATAATAATATTGTCTTTCCACAATGATCCAAGATTGTTTATCTCTCATTTTCTACATGAATGTTTAGAGTGGCATTTCAGCCAATATTGCTGGTTCTCTTACGTGCTTTGATTATTCTTATTCTTATATATTTTTTTCTGTATAAAATGTTGATATGTACATAAAGGTCACAGAAATGCCTTGTCATGCAACGTGTGCTGCCTGTTCCTCCTACCATGTTACATTTGAGTGGTGGTGATGTTTCCATTTCTGATTTGAAAGGATTAAAAATATTTTCTAAATCTTTTTTTTTCTCCTTTGTGTATCTGTTATTTAGTGTGTGTGAGTGATTGCCAGCAGGATTTCTTTTTTTTTCTGTGTTTGGCTGTTGTTCAAATATGACTATTTTTGAGAGTAGTAGTATTGAGAGCAGTAATGCCCTTCTTATTTCAGTAAAAACACAGTCATTTATTATTCTCTAAAGTGTAGTTTTAGTTCTCCTTTTATCCCTTGTGATATCCTATGGGGTCCAGATGACCCGATCCTTACATTGATGTGTTACCTACCGGGACAAAGGTGGAAAGATTTCATGTAATCCATGGACACCAGTGAAGATCACAAATCATTGAAGAAAAAAGTTCAGCGCACTGTCTAGTGGGTCTAGATGACCCCACTCCCAATGTTAAAGTGCCCAGGATAGCACAAGCGTTACATATTTAAACAATTGGGGATTTCAAGTCTAACTATTCATCAATAAATAAAATCAGAAAACAATTGATTTGAAAATTAGAAAAATAGAAAATGATTAAGTCCAAGAGCAGTCTACAGATTTAAAAACCCAGGGATCTTCTCCACAGCTTCCAAAGACATGAAAGGATTCACAATTTCACTATCAAAACTGAATTTTAGGAGAATGATAAACTATTAAAATCTTTTTTGTAATTCCTCAGGACAGCTTGTAGTGTGGGTACACCATGAGTGACACGCTTGCACTCGTCCATCTGGGATAGCTGAACATGAATTTCATGAAGGCATCAATAAATTCTTTATTATATATCTGGTGTTACTGATCCATTGGTGCGCTGCTTAGGTCACATCTGATTAGATTCACATCTGCTGTACATGAAATGTGTGTGGCAGCAGATTAGCCTCAGCATATAGTTTATATAACATAGATGATGAATGTCGTCATCATCACACAGGTCATCTCTGAAAATGTGGTCCAAATCCTTAACCTTGTTCCCCTTATTTAGACCTGATTAAAAAGGTTGTTTTTGAATCATCCTCCTTTGTTCTTACAGGCATAATCACATACCTATCAGCATTGAATTAAACACTCCAGATCATATTAGGAATATACTCTCAGCAATACTATAGGGAGACATGAAAAACAGTCATTGGGATTTTTAATGCAACCTGCAAAGATGCAACCAACTTTAAAAGCTGTTAAGCTCCAAGAGAAATTGTCCATATAAAGGTTAAAGCAGTGGAGGTGACAAATCCCCACCCTGATGCAGACCACTGGGACCAGGAAATGGATCACACCTACCCGTATGCATTTACCACAACCACATATACATTCAAAAATTCCCTCTCACACTTGTGATTGATCCATCTGAGTTCCGGGCGTATTTCAATAGCTTTTGGGGCCAATGTTACCTTCACTTTCCACGTTTGTTTTAGCTCTTGACCTCGGGCCTCCTATTGGTCACTATACAGTCTGAGAGGCTGGATGGAGTGAAACTCTCCACAGATTTACTACTTGCTGCATCGATCAACGTCTTGGTGTCAATGGCCTTTTCCTCCTCTTTTCACAGTCTTATTATCAGAATACAAACACTTCATTTTTTTGTTTAAATCTTCAAAAAATTTCTTTTGAAAGCTGTCCAGTTGTGATTTTTTCCCCTCCACAATTTCACAATAAGTAATATTTTGAACTATGTAAATTATTATTATTATTATTATTGATCGTGACTTTTGGAATATTCTGAGTATTTGAGGAGTAAACTCCATTACCCACAAACCCTCACGCTTTTGTAGACGGAAACGACTTCAATCAAGATGGTGCTTGAAAGTACTATGGTTTGGTAAGAAATGTTAAATGTATTGAAACGAAATGTTCATTTTAAGTTATATTTGACTGTGTTCATCACATTAAATGTGGTTTTATTTATTAAGCTATTATTGTGGTACAAAGAGAAAGTGTTAACGTTTTTCTTTGTCATCTATGTTTCCTGAGTCATTTAGCGTTAGATAGCATCTACATTTTTTTAAATTACACTCAAGTCTCAACGTTTAATTTTTTCAGAAGCGCTATTTTTTGTCAAATGTGTGTTTTTCGTAGTTTCTACTCTAGCTTTGATTTTTTTCTGTCTTGATGGTCTCACAGTTGGTGTGTCATAAAACATAAACGTCAAACAAGTTAGCATTCGTAAGCTAACAGAAAACCCTGCTGCTTTTGTCTGGAGTTTAAACAAAATCATTTATCCAAACATTCAAAGGTCGCTCTGAGGTGACAAAACGTGTTAAGTATTTATTTAGCAAAAACATTATAGCCATTTATAAGTTGGGCTTTTTTTATAGCCTTGGAAGTATTAGCATCATGTAACGTATTCATTTTCTGTGTTAGTTATCCCTAATCCTCCTAGCAACAAATAAACTATACACAGGGAACTCGTTGGAATTGTGCATTCAAAGATAAATGGAAATCAGTTTGGTCCCTGTAGTCTTGCTCTGTTGTCAATATCGTGTTTAAGCTTCCACAAGTTGAGTCAAGGAGAAAAGGCATTTTGGGGTATATGAAATGAATGAATTATCTGTCACTTAAAAAAAACTGTCATCATGCTAGATGTACTATTATTAGATACAGGCAATGTATAATAATGTAGTTTTTCCATCTAGATTTTTTTCTCCTGTAACACAATTTTATTGCTCTTGTTTTATTTTTCCTTTGTTGATCAACAGGCAGTATTTTTCCTTTCTTTGTGTATGGAATACTTTTATGAAACAATTCTGCTTATTCTTGATAGTGTGGACAACAGTGAGTACATGCGAAATGGAGACTTTCTACCCACGAGGCTTCAGGCTCAGCAAGATGCAGTTAATATTGTTTGCCACTCCAAGACTCGCAGTAACCCTGAAAACAATGTGGGCCTCATCACACTAGCAAAGTAAGTGGCATTGTGGTTTAATGGAACTGACTTTATTTTTATTTATTTTTTTATCATATAATGACAACAATACTATTTTTTTTTTCCTCCAAAGCAACTGTGAGGTGTTAACCACACTGACTCCAGATACAGGAAGGATACTGTCCAAGCTGCACGCTGTACAGCCTCGAGGAAACATTAGTTTCTGCACTGGTATCAGAGTGGCACATGTGAGTGGGCTTCTCATTTTTTGAGTGAACATTTCTTTTCCATAGCAACAGACAAACCTGTAAGACAGATGAAACTTCCCTGATGATTTTTAAAGAAAACTCACAATTTCCTTCTCTTGTATTTCTCTTTGCAGCTAGCATTGAAACACAGACAAGGCAAAAATCACAAGATGCGAATTATTGCATTTGTTGGCAGCCCTGTAGAAGACACTGACAAAGAAGTAGGTGGAGTCTTGAATTAAACCCTTTTTGGGGGGGTTAAAAATTGCGCAAATAGGACCATACAACGTGATTTGTTGGCATGAAAGGGAACATTGAGTTGAATGTGGTTGCAAATTTTGATGTCTGTAAAAGCTTTTTGAAGCCTGAATATTTTACTGGATGCAATTTAAACATAATAAAAAACCTTAAATGTATCTGAAAGTAATTCCTGTGACGTTAAAACGGATTTGAGCTCATATTTGGACTAAATTAGACTAACACAACATAAAAAAATTGAATTCACATAAATTTTTTGTGTGTTATTTGTGCATAATATCAAAATAGCAAACTGTGACATTCTGATTACATGTAAGGCTCCCTGTTAATTTAAAACAGACTCTTACTACATCATCCTGGGGTTGGCACACCTCTAGATCTACCAGACTTTTAATATATTTATGTGAACCTGAGATGTTGTTTTTGTCTGCTTGTAGCTTGTCAAAATGGCAAAGCGCCTGAAAAAAGAAAAGGTCAATGTGGACATTATTAACTTTGGAGAAGAGGTAACTTTAAAGTCATGCTTTGACACAGAATCACTTGACTATATTGTAATCGATAGTTTAAATATTTGTTGTTTGTAGAATAAGTTCCTATTTTTTTCTGCCTGTCAGGAGATGAACACAGAGAAACTCACAGGCTTCATCAACACGCTCAATGGCAAGGAGGGGACTGGCTCCCACCTGGTGACAGTTCCTCCAGGACCTAGCTTAGCTGATGCTCTGCTGTCCTCCCCCATCCTGGCAGGAGAAGGGGGAGCTGTGCTGGGTCTTGGTGCCAGTGACTTTGAATTTGGAATAGATCCCAATGCAGACCCTGAACTGGCCTTGGTAAGAGAGAGAAAAGAATGCATATTTTAATTGCGACAATTTTTTCTCGACAAATGTTGAAGTAAAATGTCCTTTTGTAGTTTTCTAATCTCTCCCTGGCTTCTACTCCTCATTCTAGGCTTTGCGTGTGTCCATGGAGGAGCAGAGGCAGCGACAGGAGGATGAAGCTCGCAGAGCTGCTGTAGCCTCAGTTGCTGAGGCGAATGTTTCCTCTCCTGCTGCAGATGGTGACAACATGAGCACAACATGTCAATTTCTACTCCAGTTCTTTCAGAATGATTAACCGATTCCTTCTATTCCAGACTCCGAGGATGCCCTGCTGAAGATGTCCGTTCAGCAGACGGATTCGACCACACCTGCTCTACCAGACTTTAACCGCATGACAGAGGACGAGCAGATCGCTTACGCTCTGCAAATGTCCATGCAGGGAGCAGGAGCAGGTTAAAATAGTTTTATTTCCCTTAAATTTACAATATATAGAATAGAATTTATAGATTTTAAATTTTTAGCTCCAACCAAAACTTTTTTACTTGTTGCTGAACTGAAAAGCTCATGTAGAAAAATTACGTTTAAACAGATGTTTGTACCTGAAAGAAAACATGCTATAATCTCATTTAAATAGCCTGTTCTATACTTGTATATTTTTTTCAATGTGTGCTCTTTTTGAAAAAATAAATTAAAAATAAGACCCAACTATTGGCTTTTAATACAAACAAATTTTTCTATGTAAGCAAGTTGGTTTGCTCTGTCCTGCAGAGTTTGGTGCTGAGGAAATGGACACGGGTGCTGATGTGGATTCCAGTGGAGCAAAGGTGAACTGAAGCTGCTGTTTATGCTAAATACAGCATTATTTGATCAGAATGTGCTGACATCATCACACATATTGTCCTCATGTCTAGGATGAAGAGGACTACGATGTCATGCAGGATCCAGAGTTTATCCGAAGCGTTTTAGAGAACCTCCCTGGGGTTGACCCCAACAACGAGGCAATACGGAATGCCATGGGCTCACTGGCTTCTCAAGCCGGATCTAAACCAGATACCAAAAAGGATGAAGAGGAGAAAAAAAAGTGAAGGGCTGTTGGAAAAAATATATATATATATGTATGGTGAATAAAAGAGAACTGAATGCATGTGTTTATTCAGAGTTTGGCTCCCTTCGGTCCAGCTGGGTCATCTTTTTTTATGTATTTGTGTAAACCGTGGACAGCCTTTAACCTTTTCTCTACCTTAGGACGTAGTCTAGTCATTTTTCTTTTATTTTTGGTCATGTTTGTAAGAAAAATCATCTGGAGGATAACACTTATTAAAATCTATTGAACAAAAAATAGTTCTGTCTGTCCTGCACAAGTAAATGTCTCAGTAGTTTACTTTGGTACTATTTACTTAATAAAGATTCATTTTTGTGTCTTCCAAAACTGTTTAACTTTCTTTAACAGACTGAAATATATCAATAGTTATTGTAGAATTGCATTGGTTAAACCTTTGGGGAAAAAACTGTTATAGAAGTACTTTGTGGTAAAGTAAGAAATAAAAATATTTTAATTCTTTAAATACTACCACAGAACTATGTTCGCACTTTAAACACATCTTCTCCGGTTCTTTCTTAACTTAGTTTCTGTGGAGAGAAAAAGTTGGCTTAGGCTGTCCCCATTTATGTAGTGATTGACAACATAAAGTAGTCACTTGTTCAAATTGTAAAAAAGTCAAAAGAAGCAGTGTATCATTATTCAAGATTTAGAGCTTGTAAATGCACGGATCAGATACAGTTTCTGAGCAGAGAGCTCATAGAAATGTTGCCAGGAGAAGAGGAATTGAACTTAAATCATCAAGAGAACGTAGTATTTATCTGTCGGATGAGACTGTCCCATGGGGAGAGCATCTTCTTATCCCTGTTGTCATTCCACAGGGTCTAAACACTTGATGAACTGCAATGCTTCCACCTTTAGAGCCTGAGACGGAAATCTTTGTTTAGTCTCAACTTCATGTTGTGCGTCAGAGGAAAAGTCCAGTGGGATATAAAGCCAAATCTTAAGGTTTAAGCATACACACTTTTTAATCTCATAGATATTAATTCCTCGATTTATTAAGTAAAGGTATGGTATGTTTGGCATATTTAGCCTCATTTTCTATCATGCACCTTAGAACTTTAGTAGTTTAACCTTTCTTAGGGGAATTAATTAATACAACTTAAAGATGGTTTGTTTTTTGCATTCAGAACTTCATAAGCTTTTGGTTTCTATAAGTAAGTGTTTTTATTAACTTGTTTATTTCTTAATTTAAATGCAGATTATCTTAGGGGTCTGCATATAAACACTATAAAGGCATTTTTTAACAAGGTTTCAAAACTGCAATTGTACCATTATAGTGGTCCTTATTTACATAATTGTACTTTTATATATTTATATTACAATAAAAATATAAAGTGTTTAAAATATGGCTTAAACCCGTTGAACTGTCAGAAAAATAACTCCTAAGCTCATTAAAATCAACATTGAATATTTTTTTTTACTAGTTGAGTCGCACGACTTGATGACGTAGAACGCATGCGCCCAGATCGAAAGTCAGGAACCAACTTCGCAAACAGAAAGGTAACGCATAACTTCGTATAAATTTCAGTTCTAATAAACGCTGACATGCAATTAACTTGGTTTATTTGAAACCATTGGAACTGATGATATGGTTTCCAGCGTGTGCATTCGAGCCACTTTGAGTCGGTTGAGTAGTGAGGCTAGCTAGCATGTCGCTGTGTTAGCAGCAGACACTTGTTGCACTGCAGAATGGCTCTAAAGTTTGACGCATCAAACCGTTTTCGTCGTTTTACTTTGATCAGTTCCCTTATTTTGACTTTGCACCAGGCAAATCTTTGTTTACACATAAGCCACTATCTGTTGCCTTTGATTTTGGAACTTAAGATTGTCGTGGCACACAGTTCACCGTAAACACTTTTGTAGTACAGTCATTTCACTGTTATGCGATACAGAAATCACAATTAACCCCAAACATGTGTTCCTTTTAGGGTTCTTGAGCCTTGCCCTGGCAATGGGGGACATGAAGACCCCAGATTTCGATGATTTGCTGGCAGCTTTTGATATTCCCGACATTAATGCACAGGAAGCTATCCAGTCCAATCCAGAGGAGCAGCGGGAGGAGGCGAGGGCTAATGCTCCTCCAAGTGAGCCTCCTGTGGTCAGTGTGATTGTAAAGAACACGGGGAGGTCGGAGTCTGTGGAAGAGAAACCTGACAAGGAGAAAACGGATGATCCTTCAGACGGCGTCTTGACCTCTCAGGTTCCTGTCAAGCTGGACCCTACATCTCACCATGGTGCGACACAGCAGCTTGGTCCTAAAACGCCTCCAAGTTTGTCCGTGGATTCTGAGATGATGAGCCGATTTGAAGACCAAATGGGTTGCAATCGAACATCATGCCTCCCGCGGCTGTGGGCCTCATCGCCATCCAATTCCCCTTGTGAGCAAGAGGAAGACCCTGTGAATCGGTCCCAACAGCAAACCTCCGCAGCCGCCGACAGTTTGAGGCCCCTTCTCTACTCACAGTCTTCAAAGCATGTTGACGTGTTGCTGCCTCCACCCCTGCTTCAGAGCCATGCACGGCGTCCTCAGGAAAGTCAGCCATCCTCCACTTTAGCGCAAAATGGAAACATGAATGCAGAAGTCAGGCGTGTTATGGATACGGATGAGGAGGATTCAGAGCCAGACATTGGAAGTCCACTGGTGATCCAGGAGGGTCCAGAATTTGTCACTTCTCCCCCTGTAAATAACAAACAAAAACTACATCCTGATCTTTTTGGGAATCCTGGGAATACATCGTCTCTTGTTCCTAATCCTCCTAATCTGTCTTTTAGCTCTACACCAACACAAAGTAAATCCCAGAGTGGTGAAGATGGAAGAAGTTCTCCCATTTTCACCCAGCATGGGAAAGATGGGACACCCACCTCCCCAAATTCTTCCACATCAGATCCACATGCACAGAAGGCCCATCATTCCCCTTCTCCTACCAGCACAAACTCAACAGTGGTCCAGGAAAATTTATACCCAGAACATGTGATTGATGAGAGAGACTCACCTGAGAGCCCCCCACCCAGTGAGACAGGCTGTCTGTTCACCAACCAAAGCAGCAGCTGGGATGTGGCTGCACCGCCAGGATCAACCTCAAGTTACAAGGACTCTCCTCACCAGCAGGAGCTCAAGGAAGTAGAGTCCAGTCAGGAGGAAAAACCAGGGAGAACAAGCAAAAAAATGGCTGGAGATGGAGAAGAACCAAATAAGGAGAACTGCAGTGCCGACACGAAGGATACCGCATCCTCCTGTGAAACAGAGATGGCCTCATTTCCTCTGCGACCGCTCAAAGTGAAAATCAAAATGCCCACTGGCAGCATTACAAGGACTGTGACAAGTGGAGCGTCTAAAAGAAGTGTGAAAGTATCTACAAAAGGTGTGGACAATTCCAAAAGTTCACAAGATGGTCTTGGTGCTAGATCCAAAAAAGAGTTAGTGCTGCAGTCAGAGATGGCAGAAAAGCTGCAAGAAACGAGTTTAATCAAAGAGGAATCCTCTGTGGAGACAAAAACCAAAGTTTCCGCGACGGCAGTGAGCATCACAAAATCTGCAGCGCTTCCCTCCGTCTCTTCTGCCAGAGTCAGCACGGGCGCCTTTAACCTCCGCAGCCTGGGTCAGAAAACTCTAAACACCGGAATGACCCTGACCTCTACCCTACCTGTGCTTCCCACACAACCCAGCGGCAGACCGGCGTCGATTGTGAACAGCACAGGGGCCATCATCTCCAAGAACCAGTCCAACCTGGTCGAAGCTTTCAACAAAATCCTCAACAACAAGAACCTGCTTCCCACATATAAACCAGAACTGAGCTCCCCTCTGCCAGCAGAGTGGGGCATTAGTCTTCCTGCACAGGTAAACTTTCACATTGTCCAGGATAGATTGATGTAAAAAAAAAACTTTTTGATATTTCAAACTTAAAATCCATGAAAATAACTTTTTATGAACACATATTTAGAGTTTGTTCATGCATAAAAGCAGTGAGATTAAATAGATTGAAGTGTTGCTAAAAACAGTTGCTTTAACTGTGGTGTAAATTCTTCTCCATACGGGATTGTCAGGCTCTATATCTCACAGAAAGGCTGCTTGATGCCCCTTAGGGTTATCGCTGCCTGGAGTGTGGGGACGCCTTTGCCCTGGAGCAGAGCTTGGCGCAGCACTATGACCGCCGCTCGCTCCGAATCGAAGTGACCTGCAATCACTGCGCCAAACGTCTGGCCTTCTTCAACAAGTGTAGCCTGCTCTTACACGCGAGGGAGCACAAGGAGAAAGGCCTGATCATGCAGTGTTCACACCTGGTCATGAAGCCCGTGCCTGTGGACCTGATGATCAGCCAATCAGATGGAGCGAGAGAAGGTTGGAGAAGCTTTGTGTGTTGGTTTTTTCATTTTTTTAAAGTGTCTGCTCTCCAACTCTGTTTCCTTTTACCCTTTTAGGGTCATTGCCGTCAGTGTTGGGGCAGGCCACTTCAAAGCTTTTGCCGTCGGCCGGCAAAGGAGCAGAGGCGGCACCAAACGCTAGCACTAAATGTCCAGAGTGTCACACTCAGTTTTGCAGTAAAGAGGAGCTGTCCGACCATTTTCAGGAGGTTAAACCAGCTCACAGTACTGTAAGTTTTTTTCTGTTGTAATCATCAGTGATGAAAGTCTTCCGGGAATTCCCGGAAATCCGGGTTTTTGAGCAAACCGAACGTACTTTCCGGGAAATAAAGACCTGATCTCTACGGAAAAATCGCTTTCCGGATTAAAAAATGGTCTGAAATCAGCTAATTTTAGCTTTATTTTACTATATTTCTCCGCAGATCGCTTCCTCTATGGTCGTGGCCATCTCTCGTCTTCCGGGCCTAATTGACCAATGACGGGACGTTTTAGTTGCTTTCGGATGCGTCGATGGGTCTGATTGGCTCTGTCTGCACCACGTGGTCAGCGTGACTTGCTTCCCTAGAGACCAAAACTGGCGGACCCACGCTAAACTTTCACAAACACATCTGAAGAGTTTGCGATCAAATTTGTGTTAAAATAATGGCAGGCATCGTCATTATTGAGCCTGGTCACGACCTCAGTTGTGAGAAGACGATAAAAAACAAATTGAAGTGGTCTTGGCTGGAAAAAAAAGATTTTTAAGGTAGTGTAGGTCAAATACTTCTTTGTGTAAAATAATCTCAAAACCACATTTTGAAATAATTTCAACTTTAGTTTTGAGTTTCAGTTTTTATTTTGAATACATTTCTTTATCTAATTTATTTGTATTTCCTAATTACCATGATTTAGTTCAGTATAGTTGACATTAATTATAAGTATTTGATGGTTTGGACCCGCACTCCCTTAAAAAACAATGTTTACAATATTTAGTTTATTTTTTATGTTTGTTTTGATATTTCCCAGATTACTTAGTATTGGTGTTAAAGAATTGATGTATTATGTTATAGAATTATAGTTTAAAGCAGATCCCATATTTTGATGTAATTATAGTTTGAGAAAACAGTGCAAGTGGATGTTGTACATCAGTCATTTCTAACGCAGAAATAATGTATAAATAACTGAGGTATTTTCATAGAATATCATAGTTACTGGTGTTCTTTTTGCCATTTGGGGCTTTGATGTTACTATATTTTAGCAATTGTATGTTTTGCAGCTTTAAGGAAAAGCGTAGATTGTAGGATTGTGTTACTTTGAGCAATTTTCCAAATTCTTTTTTGGGACCAGCAAGTCCTTAATGGAGAGTCAAACTAGGGGTTTGAATGACAAATCATGATGCTCCAATTAGTCTTAGTTTCTTGATAAAGAAGTGAATAACTAGCTGCCAGAATACACCAGAATGCATCTAAGACCACGTATTTTTCCAAAATTTCGCTCTGTGCCCGCCATATCGCTCAAAGAAAAGTTCAGGGATTTTTTCCTTACCTGACTTTCATCACTGAATCATTGACGGTATATGGGAACTGGACTGAGATCCCGCTTTCAAGTGGTAGGGGTGTGGCCTTCCAACAAACTCACTCCTGATTGGCAAGAGTGGTTGTCATAGAAATGGTGACTCCAGCTGATTTGCTTACTGATGTCTGGTTCCAACGTGGCCTGTGAAAAAATGGCGACTGAATTGACTTGATTTGGTTGGAGGTAGAAGTAAGTCGTTTTCTTTGCATGACGTCACCCGCACTCAGTCCAGTTCTCATGTACAGTCTATGGTTCGAAGCAGCCTGCAACATAGGGTTAAGAAATGCACTTTTTATGATAAATTACCATTAATGTTTGGGTTATTTTTTCACCTCACATTAATAATAGACAAAGTTTCATTCTTACAACTTAAATCAAAGTTAGGAAAAATTAATGAAATGATGGTAGTATAACTTCCTGTGCAAAGTTTTCTAGACCTCAAAACAATGTTGAGGAAATATTTCTGAAGTTTTAAGGTTAGTTTCTTAGTATTTTCTAAATCTGGACTCTTCATTTTGTTTAGTCGTGTACAGAGTGCTCCCCCACCATGCTCCTTCCCAACTACTGCAGCTCAGTCGCACATCAGCGCATCCACCAAGGGAGCCAGCCACACGTCTGCCCAGAGTGCGGCCTCACGCTCAAACAGCCGCTCTTTCAGAAACATCTGTACGAGACCTGCCTGCACTTCTCTCGCCGTGTTGGCTACAGGTACAGCTTTTTGCTTTACGCCTCTGTTGGCTCATCTCCTGCTTTTAGAACATCCACCTTTGCTCACACCTCTTCTTACAGATGTTCCAGCTGCCTGGTGGTGTTTGGAGGACTGAACTCTGTGAAGTCTCACATCCAGCAGGCTCACTGTGACGTGTTCCACAAGTGCCCCAGCTGCCCCATGGCTTTCAAATCTGCCCCCAGCGTACAGAGCCACATTACTGCCCAGCATCCAGATGCCACCGAGGGACAGACTTTGTATATGAAACACATACTCCACGTGGTCTCGTCTAACTTTTCATTTAGACAAACTAACCAGGGTTCTTATTCCTTTGCAGGCTGATTTATAAATGTGTCATGTGTGACACGGTTTTTACTTATAAGCATGTGTTGCACACCCACTTTGACACCCATTTAACCAACCAGAGGGTGCAGGTGTTTAAATGTCCCGAGTGCAACAAGCTGTTCTCTCAGAGACATTCAATGCTGGACCATTTCAAGGTAGCTCTTCCTTAAATGTCGAGACACAGAAAAGCCCACAATTCTTTTATTTCATTGTTTTTCATATTTGTTTTTCTCAGACTCACAAGACCCTTACTGTTAAAGAAGAGTTGCTTTCCCCTGCTTCCACATGTATACCTGTGAGTTTCAAGAGCTCGGAGGGAGGAGGAGATCTGGAAAAGGGGAAGAAAAGGAAAGCTAAAACTGAAAGGATCAAGGCTCCTGCGGGGTGGAAGTGTCAGTCTTGCAACTTGCAGTTCACAGAGAAGGAGGACTACGTAAACCACATGAGCCAACAGCACGGCAAGGTCTCAAACGAGCAAACCGCTTAGGATTTAACCTGAAAATGAAACCAAAAGAACTCCACGTGTGAATGTTTGTGTGTTCAGACGCTGAAGAAGTTTCCCTGCAACAAATGTGAGAGCTCCTTCACCACCACCTCCAGCATGAGGCGCCACATCAGAGATAAACACAAAATCCTGAGCCGTGGCTTCCGCTGTCAGTGAGTATTCCATCCCTGTATGTGAAAATGAACACAAAACTGTTTGAAGTTACTTCTTTAAGACATTTAAAAAGGATAAATATCACTTTTCTAGCCTTCATTTGGATATTCTTTTTTTTGTGCACCTGTATAAAACTTGCACTATAGCCGAAATAGATTTTTATGGTTTTATTTTTTATAAAAAATTTGTTGTGACCCATCGTCAAATGCAGTATGACACAGATAAAGGCAGAGAAGACCATGTGATCTTCATCATCTCCAACATAAAAGATGTTTCAAACGGTCAAAAACTGCTGTTAGAGGAAGATGCTGATAGCAGGGACTCCAGATCAGACCTCTGACACACACACTACAATAATAAGAACTGACTTTTTGTTATTTAAAGTAAATCTGCTGCAGCTAATGGAGCAAAACTGAAACAAATAGTTCTTTAATGAGGAGTCAAATCTTTAAAGTACATCTAAAATGTGTTTGTAGGTTTTGCTTGGAGAGTAAGAAAACTTTCAGCAGCAGAGCCATGTTGGAGAGACACATAGAGCTGAGGCACGGCGTGGACCGCCTGAACCAGGATGCAGGGACGGTAAGCTTCTGCCGCCGTTGTTGTTACAAGATGGTGAATCAGCAGACATGTTTTCTCAGATGTTGTTTGTGAACTCACAGAGAGGATATGAAGCCGACAGCTCATCGGAGCAGGACAGCGTGAGGTCTCGCCGGAAGCGCAGAGAGGTCAAGTTGGAGCGCAGTGAAGAGCCCACGTGCAGGATGAGTCCGGCGAAGAAGCTGCGCTCCTCCTCCTCCTCCTTTCCCTGCGCCCCTTCCGAGGCTGTGCTCAGCTGTGCTCACTGTGGCTACTCCACAGACAACCAGGCGGCGTTTCAGGAGCACATCAGCCAGCACAGACAGAGCGCCGCGGAGAGCGCCGGTGTGCAGTGTCTGCAGTGCGGCGCCTGCTTCACTTCCTCATCCTCCCTGTCCCGCCACCGCTTCATCTCACACAAGGTCAAGGATGCATCCGGTGACGGTCCACAAAGCCTCGGTGGGAACCTGGCACCCTCCCCCAGCAACACCAAGAATCCCAGCGACAAGAGTCACCTGAATGGCTCTGCGCCAGCGTCCCCCTCAAGCCAAACCTCCACAGGTCAGGGAAAGGAAGAGGAGGGAGGCCTGGCCTGTAAGGTGTGCGGCAAACACTTTGAAAAGACATCCGATCTAAACACACATTTCAGAACTCATGGCATGGCCTTCATTATTGCTAGAAATGCAGGAAAAACGATCTGAATGTAAAGTTGAGTTTCCAAGAAAGTGCTTTTTTTCTGTTATTATGTAAAGGGGGGGTCATTTATCTGTGCACTCACTGTTAACCAAAGAGCTTCTCAGTGCTAGCACTGTGAAAGAAACAAGCACTAGTTTTAGAAATTCCAAACTCAGGATCTGCTGCACTTCTGTCCCAGTCACGATATCAGGGACATCCTGGAGGCTCAATTAGACATTTGCATAAATAAATGATCATGAAAGGCTGTTTAAACATTTCAGAATGGAAAAAAAATCTGATTCAGAAATTAGTTTTTCTTCTACAGACATTTTGTTAGATATATTTTTGTGAGATTTGTTTTGTATGCTTTTAGTGCATCTGTACATTTTCATTTTATACTTTGCCTTTGTGGAGGTAAAAATATCTTTATGGGTTTACATATTACTGTAGAAACATCCATCTTTGCAAATTTTAAGTCAGTAATTGTACTGAAATGGTTAACAATAATTGAACATATTTGTAGAATTTGGTTAAACAGACATACATGCAAATATATATCTATATCTCTATATATCTATAGATATGGTATATAATTCTCCTCAAATATGTAATAAAATCATTTTTCTATGTGAGTAAATATTTATCTAAAGCTATCAGAATCCTGTAAAAACAAATTGTTCTTTTTATAAAATAATTATTGTTTTTTTCTTTTCTCAGAACCTGAACTTGTTTAATTTGTTTTTTAGTGTCTGAGACTTTTAAGAGAATAAAAAATCCTTGACCCACACACCTTTGTGTTCCTTTCTGATATTCTTCACAAATTCTCATGACAATTCTCATTTTAACTTCAACTCCAACTCTGAATATCTTACAATCTGTTGTAAAAGCGTTAATTATGATTATGCAGTTTTCAAAATCAATAAAGCTTTGATTTTCTAGGACTTGGTTTCTGCAGAGCAACGGCAGCTCAGACATTCGCCTCTTGTATGGCAGGACTGTTGGCATGCAGTAACCCTCCCTTTGTGTAGTGGAATAGAGCAGATGCTTGTGGCCCACCCAGTTCATTTTCTGTCACAAATGCGCTCTTTTTCATACAACAATTTGAATAAAGAAATAATCAGAAATGCAATTTTGAGCTTAATTTATTTTATATATGTCCTCCGTCATTAAAAAAAAACATAACATGTTAAAGACACCATTTCCATCAGAGTGGGTTTTTAAACATCACACCAGTGTGTGTTTTTGGAAAGATGCTACTGAGAATAAAGGAATTGAAATGTATCTGGTGGTTAAGTGGTGAATTAATGCAGTGATGTGGGTCAGCAATATTGAATGTGTGTTTGAGAGTATCATTTTATTCCATCCATTTCCCAAACCGAACTTAACAATTTGCTGGTCCATAGTGTGTTTTTAAACCACCAGAGGAAGTCAAATCGCTCTGAGAAAACCCAAACATGCAAAGGAAGCACATGCAAACATTACTACAGTCTTAGCAATCTACTTTCCTCCAATCTAAAACTGGTTTTCATCTGAAACAAACCCCTAAAGATAAGATGCTAAGTGCTTCGAGGAGGGAAAAGTGCCGTGTGCTTTGATTGCAGCTGGAAGGGCGGACTGTGTTCTCACAGCAGCACGATCCCCATGATGAGAAAGAGAAGAGGCTTCACGAGGATGCAGACCCCCTCGCCCATCAGAGCAGAAGCTCCAGAATCTGAAAGTCACATGAAAACAGAGGACAGTTTTTCTTCATCGGCCACATTTACAAAACCCTAGTCAGAAAAAAAAACGGTCACATTTAAAATACAAATGAATTTATGAACAATTCCTGCCACAATTCTTGCAAAATTTGAGGTTTTACCGTTCAGGGGCGGACTTACTATACTGCAAAGGAAGGCGATTGCCAGGGGGCCCCCAACACCTTGGGGTCCCCGAGCTAAAAACTTTAAAATGTCTATAATAATGGTTATCTAAAAGTGTGATTAAAAAAAAACAAAAAACTTTGAAAGATATAAAAACAAACAAAAAGCGTAAGATGAAGCATAATGTAAGAAAAGAAAAAGACAAAAAAAGCAAGAAATTTGTTGCCGCACCTTCTAAAGGGCAGAAAGGCAAAACAGGAAAATGAACAACAGAATATTGAGAAAAATGACAAGAAATTACAAGAAAAAATTGTAAAATAATGGGAAAAAGTCAAAAATTCACAAGAATACATTCATAAAATTATGAGAAAAAAATTATATCAAACTTGATCTGTATAGCACTTTTCCTACTCGTGTTACTCAAAGTGCTTTTCATATAAACATAATTAAATTAAAAAAATAAAATAAAAAGGTATTACACAAATATTTTATATAAAACACATAAAATGCCCATGCAAGTTAAAACAGACAAATAACCAGATAAGTTAATAAATAAGCCCCAATAGACAGATGTTAATCAGTAGATGTGAATTGAAAAAAAAAAAAAATTAGTAAAAAGAGAACATAAAGTAATAAAAATTTGAAATCAATTCTTTAATTTCAACTAAAAGCTAGATTAAAAAGTTGGTCTTGAGCCTTCCTGTAACCTTGTGCTATTGTAACCCTTGTGTTATCTTAGATGACCCCACCCTTACATTGATGTGTTCTCCCTACCATGACAAAAGTGGATAAAGGTGGAAAGATTTCATGTAATCCATAGACACCACTGAGGTTCACAAATCATTGAAGAAAAAAGGTTCAGTGCACTGTCTAGTGGGTCTAGATGACCCAACTCCCAATGTTAAAATGCCTAGGATGGCACAAGGGCTAGGCACTTTAACATAGGGAGTTGGGTCCCTAAGAGAGCTGACCATGGCCCCTAAGAAAAACCAAGCAACAGGTGACTACGATGGCATTAAAAAAATGTTTAATTCTGTCTGATAAAAGTTATATGTATGTATGTGTGTATTAAACACACAGATGTATTATTTTCTTTTTCTGTCATTTTTCTTTTTTTTTACCAGACTGTGGAGGGTTCTGTGGTGGAGCAGCAGAACCAGTTGCAGCCCTTTCAACAGCAGCCAGCTGGTCTCTGCTCAGCACTGCCCGCTGTCCGGCGGTCAGCATGGCAGCGTTGTCAGGCCCGAGAGCCTCCAGCTGAGCGACAGACAGTGCCTGAAGGGGGAAAAACAAACAAACCCTTAAACACATTTACTTCAGCAAAAGCCCCAAATTCATATTTGCTCTGTTGGGATTTACAGAGCAGCTAATTAATGTGTCCCAATAATATTGTAGATGTTAAATATTTGTTTACTTTTGCTTTAAAGGAAACCAAAGAAAATAGTTTAGCAGGAGAAAAGAGGTTTAAAGAAAAGAAATTTAATCAGCTTTGGTTCTGTGTCACTTAGGGGTGCTGTCCTATTTGAATAACTCAGTAAATTTGGTTTGTGGATTAGAAATGCCCCCAAATTATTGGCCTTCAGGTGAGTTCCAGCTTTCTACCATAACAGAGGTGAACATATTGCTCTATGGCAGGGGTCGGGAACCTATGGCTCGCGAGCCATATATGGCTCTTTTGATGGTCACATGTGGCTCGCAGACAAATCCTTAATTATACTTTTTTTTATCATTAGACCAGTCCTTCTCGGGCGCGATGCGATGCCAGAGGCGCGCAGTAGTAGCGGTGCTTGGAGAAAAAACTATCAGTTTACTGTTATCTATTATTTCACAGAGTTTGTACCAGCCGGAAACCTTTGAATTGCCTCCCTGAGGAAGAGCGCGCAGTTTTGGGGACGGGATGTGTGAGGAAGAAAGCAGAGGGGGTGGGGGGGGGGGGGGGGGGGGGGGGGACCGGCAGCAGGTGAATCGCGCAGAGATGATGGTAAAAACGTAAACCTGCTGCCCGTCACTCCTGCAGCGTGGGTGTGTGTGTTTGGTTCCATGTCTGTCTCACATCTAAAGAACATTCAGACCTACGATCACGTTTAAAGTCTCAACGCCTGCATGAAGCAGAAACTCACCACGGATCAACCAGACTAGACCATCAGCAGAACTACCACGAGAAATACTCATCATTTATTAGCAACAGTATAACAATGTTATTAAAAAGAATCCACAGACTTATTGGACTTTAAAAATGTTGAAATTACATCAAATGCACACATTCACTTGTATATTTAGTTTTAAACATATTGTCGCGGACTGAGTTTAACTTGGCTGTTGGGCCGCGTTAAAAGTTCTGGAGTTCATGGAACGCATCGTTCAAGCAGAGATCTGATTGGCCCTCAGTTCTGTCGCTCAGCCTGTTGTTAGGGAGTTTGGACCAATGGTGTTCAGCCATGGGCCGAATAAGGAAATGGGAGGGCTGGAGCAGGACGGGGGAATATAAAGTTGGGAGAAGCGCTCTCGTCTCGGCGGGAGAGATTCAGGAGTTGCTGAATTGATTGTACGGCGTTTGTTGCGGTCTACAGTAACCAGAATAAAGAACCCTAAAAGAGGTTAAGTCTCCGTGCCTTAGTGTGGGAAAGGGACACTACATTATTGTATGGCTCTTTCGAAATTACATTTAAAAATATGTGGCGTTTATGGCTCTCCTGGCCAAAAAGGTTCCCGACCCCTGCTCTATGGCCTTTAAAGGCTGATCCAGTCACCAAAAATCAATGCTTTTGGTTAAGAACGTGGAGACAGTAACGATGAATCTGAAGAAGCATCATAAAGATGTTTATTTTCTATAAGATGTTTCAGCTCAAGTTTTCTTTCAGCGGACAGCTGTTGTCTGGTTAGAGGAAGCCACTTACCACAAGGTTTTCTGGAGGAATGTGTGGGATGCAGCTCTCAGTCAGAAAAGAAAAGACGGATGGTTTTAGAGAAGCCATTTCAGCCACATCCAAGCCAGCTGCAGGAGAAAAACAAAGGAAACCATTTTTAAACTAGAAACAATGAGAAAATAGGAAAACTATAGCAGTTTTGACACAATTCAAAGAATGGTCTTACTAATGATGCTGTGTAAGTCAGACACTTGTGCTTCAGTCCAGGTGCTTGGATTTCCAAATGCCGACACTGTGAGGTTTTTGAGCAGCTTTTTAATGTTACGCGAGCATTGAAGAGCATCTATGGACCCCACGGCATCCCTGTGACACACAAACACACACACTCGGATCCATGATCTCTTAGTTTACAGACTGCTGAATGTCTAAAGCCCAACTGCTATAAAAACTGTTAAGTCAAAGACACAATACTGAGATCAGAAATAACAAGCGTAAATCTTCATTAAACCTTTATTTATTCATACAAAGATCAGTGTATTTAAGCGTAAAACAGCCTCTTGATCTTTAATAACTGAAACATAATGTTGTATGTTGCTTATTTTTGTTTTACAAGAGTATCATCAGTGGTTTTGTGAGGTTATATAATTTGATTTGGTTAAAAAAGGGAGAAGTTTGAGTATGAATAATCTGAAAATATCTCAAACCTTAAAAAAAAACAAAAAAAATCATTTTCTTTTAGGTTTTCCATAGCAACATAACCATCCTACAACCTCCGGTACTTCATATGTAAAATGAATCCTCGTGTCCAGTAGGTTTTTATTCAGCTACAAAATAAGAGTCAGTAAACAGCCTAGAAAATGGTAAACGGAATAATTCATTTTTTTTAAAATATGAGGATCATGTTTTCAGTAAAATCTTTATGAATGATTGCTGATTTTATTCCTGTGATCAAAGGTGGGCTTTTTATTTTATCACCTGATCTTGGCCACCCACCTTTAAAAATCTTTCCAGAATCCCATCAAATACATGAGAAATGTGTAACAAGTCCTCTGTCTGGTGGCCTTTTCCTGTGTGGTGAGTTTAACGGTCCATGAAGAAACTTTATTATTGTAATAAATCTATTACTACGTTAGTAGTTTACATCATCTTTCACTGTTCAGATCTGTAAACAAGTTAGATCTGTAAAAATAGACTGGCTGGAGTCGCCACTTTATCCTGCATAACTGGGATGGTCGGACATATTTGAGAGAGGGGCGATAAGGCTAAAAATCAATCCTTTAGAAAAGGCAGAAATGATTCTTCTTTTTAAAGCACAGGTCTCAAACTGCAGGCCTTGGAGGGCCGGTGTCCTATAAGTTTTTCAACTAACCTGCCATTGAAGCTCCTTATTGGCTAAAAACACCTGATGCAGGTAGTCAGCAGCAGAGGAGGTTTTCTTCATAACCAACAGGATGCCAGCCCTCAAGGCCTGGATTCTGATTAAAGTGACCTCTTTTTTTTCCAGGTAAAAAACGCTCTATTTTAGATTCAACATAAGAATTTATAAAATGCATCAAACGTTTCAGAATAGTTCACTTTGAATCCCAAAATAAAAAGACAAATAAGATTCGTTTGGAAGGAAATTTGGGAACAATTCACTATGATTTTTTTTCCCAATATTTAAGTGAATCATTTTGAATTAGAAATTGAACTGAAAATGTGCGAAAGCAATGGGATCAAGAGGAACTGACAGTTTCTAAACAGGCCCTAGAGTAAAAAACATTCATCACGGGAAAAACTACTATTCAGTGATTAGTGATTAGAATCTTTATTTTTCCAAAGAATAAAATAAGAGTTATATTTGGTGTTTATGTTGCTGAAGAGTAAAGTTAAAAATGAATATTTTAGTATTCGGGGATCATAATGGTTTAGTCTCTTTAGAAAGTGTGATGGAGGTAGAAGTCAGACAAGAAAATGACTGATTTCATTCATTTTGTGTGTGGGAGTGTGTGTGTGTGTGTGTGTGTTGCACAAACTTAAAGGCGTCCACGCTCAGCTGACTGATCTCACTGGAGTTCAGCCCACAAATGAAGCGGTTTAGTGCAACCATCTCTGCAGCTCTCATCCTGGGCACTGTCAGGTTGTTGTATTTCGCAGCACTTTTCCACACCGACGCCATCTAATGAGACAAAAAATGTAACACCTTTTAAGAGAGAACTTAGTATATCAGACAAACCATGACCGTGTTTATGAATGAACCTGTGAGTCGTTCCAACCACAGTGAGCGATTCCTTCCAGAATGTCCAGAGAGAACGGGAGCTTCTCCAGGTCGGAGTTGGAGAATCCCCGGGTAATACATCCCAACCGTGCAACATCCCTGTCTGTCATCTGAGTTACTGGTCCAAAAGCCTGCAGTAGAAAAGAAAATGAATTTCAGACTGCAAAAATATGAAACAGCTCAGAAAATGAAAAACATTTCAGCTCTCTTTATTGAAAAAACACTTAAACGTTTCTATGCACTGATTATGGTTCTCAGAAAGTGAATTAGCTAACAAAAAAGAGTTTATTATATATCGTGCAAGAACAGGCGACCAAGTCAAAATTTCTTAAAATTGGAAATTTTTACCATAAACGAGCAAAAAACAATCTGCCAATGGGGTAAGAGAAATGGTCTTAGAATTCTGATTTAAAAAAGAAAATTTTAGTCACTCAGACATGTTTTCTTAAACTAAGACTGTTTTGCTATTTCCCTTTTTTTCTTGAAAAGATTATTTTCCTTGCAATAGAGGAAATTAGGCAAGTTTTCTTGTAACAGCTGAATTTTTACTTTCTTAAGATTCAGTTTTTGCAGTGTTATCATTTAACACACATTTAACATACATTAATTTCACTTTTGGATTGATCACAGTAACTCCTTATTTCAGGATGGGGGAAAAAAAACAAAGATAAAAGGAAAGAGGATTTTTTCCTCTAAATGCGTCCATAAGGAATCCTCTCCTTTTATCCAAGCGCTGTACCTGAACTCCTTTGTTACTGAGGACATGCAGCTGGTCTGCACTGTAGCCTGGTATTGCTCCAAGGGTTTCTACAGTAGCCAGAAATGTGCTGTTGGACATCATCTCCAGCTTTGGTGCTGTCCAATAGACATTGTTCATTCCCAGTTCTTCAATCAACTTCTCGCTGGGATCTATTACATTGCCAGAGGAGCCACCTCCATTGCCAGCTGCAAAAGGTAAACAGAGGATGTCACTAACTTGTCAGAGGTCATGACATTTTTTGATTTGAAAAAGTAAGTATACATGATCATTTAGCGTGAAAGCAGCTATAATGGATTTACTTTCTCTTTTTCTGCGTGCAGCATTGGATGCGGTGGTGGTCAGATCAAACAACTTCTTCTGCAGAAAATCTGAAGTGAGGTGGAGGCGGGACTTCAGGAAAACCAAAACATCCTTCATCCAAGGCTAACAGGGACCAAGAGGTTAAACAGTAAATCTACAAGTTCATGTTCATTCAAAGATGCTGAAGTGGGTTTGATGATTACTTTATTCGGTAAAAAAGATGCTGTGTTATCGTCCAAAAGAAGGAGGGGACCAAGACTCTCCATTGTTTTTTCTGGCCAATCAGATGGATTTCTGCGACGATTAATAACACATCAGACTCAGCTTTCTTTGCAGCACCGTCAACCCCCAAACCAACGTTTCCTACCCAAAGGTCTGGTTGACCATCTGAATCAGATCATGCTTGTGAAGCTGAGGAATGTGCGAGCAGAAGGCCATAGTCTGGAGGCTGAACTTGATGACATCAGGGGCCATCAGTTGAATTTGGGAAGGCTTCACCTCGCACAAAAGCTGTCCAAGCCCGGACATATCTGCGATTGTCAGTTCTGACAGGTTTTTGCCCTGCAAATGGACAGAAAACATCAGTGATGCAGGTTGTATACTGATCTAGAGTGAAAATGTATAAGCCTCAAGTTAAGTTAATGTTGCAGCAGCTAAAATCCATTGAAGAACTAAGTAAAAAACTATGATTTAAAAAAAAGTTTGTATTTCCAATGGTGCGTCACAGACCAAGACAATTCTAAGTACACGTGTTTGTGTTGGTGGAAATGTTTTACATTAGTGAGGCAAAGCAGGGCTCTCTGGGTGATTGCAGGCCGTGATGGAGCATGAAGAGGCAGCGAGCTCAGGTTAGCCATTTGCATTTTGTCAAGAAATGCCCGGCACACAGAGTCAGGCAAATCCTTCACGTTCCAAGGCCTTGAAAAGCAGAAAAGAGTCAAAAACATCCAAGTTTTCCAAACTGAAAACAGAAATGAAAAGAATAAATGCTGTGCTTACGGCAAATATAGTAACAATGTGGTGGGAATTGCGTCCAGCTCCTGTTCCGTGATGGTTTTTAAATAATTAGGTCTCATTTTTTCCAAAGTCAGCAACAGTTTTTGGGCTGCACACCTTGCCTGAAAACACATTCAGTAAAGAATTCACCTGACGCACCGGAAAGCCTTTCACTGCTTGGGTGTGCTGCGTTGGTCAGTACATCCTTACCTGGACTTTGGAGAGCCACTGTGGGGTCTTTGTTATGGCCTGAGCCATTTCCATGACACTGCTGTCTGAAACATTGTCAATCATCTCACAGGTTACACCCTGAAGGACTGAATTCAGCTTTCTGTATCAGAAACAAACGTTTGAAATTGAACTAAATGTGGCATTTGTTGATAAATGAGCTGAAATGGTAGAGCTGTGTATCTCACTGAAAGTGAAGCTGCTTGAGATTAAACATCTTCTTTGCCAGGTAAGCTGCCTATATAACAGACAAAAAAACATGCAACATTTCTAAAATGTGAATGGCCTGGATATTTAGGTGAAAGACAAATAAAAGATACATAGTTTGAATCCTGAAATGGGATAGTGTTTGAGTTACTTTGCAAGATTACCTGTGACCTACTCCAGGTTTTATTCTGTACTTGGTCCAGTGAGGTGATGTTTGCTTTGTCTAAGTTGTTGAGAGAAATGCTGCGAAGCAATGGGCCAGGCAACTTCTGCACCAACTCTGAGGGATTCATTTTTCCAAGCAGCTACAGAAGAAACATTCAGGTTTCTTTGGGGTTGCATTTATATATTTATCCCTTGATCACCAGAAACTTTCTCTTTTCCCGGCGTACTCACCCCCTGAAGCATGGCCTTTAATTGCCCCTTCCTCATTTGTTGGGACATGTTCTTAAGAACCTCTTTGTCTGTTAGGATTTCCTCAACTTTGTCATTCTTGAGCGCACAGCTCGGCAAACCCGCTGCGACTGACTGAAGGGCCAGCAGGTCCTTGCCTGACACCTCATCGCACTGAGGGGGAGTAGAGCATCAGGAGCCAAGATCGGCTGCAGAAATAGGACTGTCATCTCCAAAAGCTCACCTTCTTATCACCCAGTTGATTCCTGACGATGGTCAGCAGCTGACCGGTCGTCCATCTCAAATTGAGGCCCAGACTTTGGAGCACATTGCTCAGGTTGGTGGCAGGGAGCGCAGACAGTTGCTCAGGACTCAGCAAAGTTACGCTGTTGCCCAGGCTAAGCAGAGCTTTAGCATCACTCGAGTTTGACATCATGCAGTTCACGAGGCGCTTCTTCAGCTTCATGTGGAAACGGAACAGAGACGAACAGCTCACACACACTGCTGTGATCTTCTTCAAAATGTAAAAGACTTCTGAGAGTTTGAAAAGAGGAAGACAAACCATTGGGTTAAGGGTGTGGTTGCAGTCATTTAGTTGAGAAAGCAGTCTTTGACTGAGGTCAGGGGTCAAGTCTGGAGCATCATAATAACAAGCCAGTGGGCCAAGCCTGCAGAGAATAAAAGAAAACAATAAGTTATTTGTATTGCTCTGTCAATTTCTTTGCTGACATATATATATGTATATATATATATATATATATATATATATATATATATATATATATATATATATATATATATATATATATATATACATCTATCTACATCTATCTACTATCTTATCGTTTTAACCAAAGAAATAGACAGTACTGTATTTGTCATTTGGTTAAACTAAATTTTTTAAGTGCTCTTTGGTTAGTGGGTCACTCATTAAAAAAAAAAGAATTTATTGAGAGAAAAGTGTACGGTTACAAAATAAAAAGTGCATCATATAGTCACTGAAAACAACACATCATAACTAAGTAATTTGCAGCTAAACAAAAAGTGCTTCATTCATTAAAAATAAAAATATGCAATTAATAAGACTGGTAAAATTGTTAAAACCAGAATATAAAAATCCTAAAATAACCCTAAATGACCACATTACAGTGAGTTAAAAATCATGCCGCTTTCCGCAGTTAGAGCAGGTGTATATTAAAATTTTAAACATTTTTTTTAACAGTGTTTAAAATGTTTACTGAATTTGAGTATAAACTGTTTGGTAGTCTTTTCCATAAACACTTCATTCCGTCACATAACTTTTAAGTCAGTGTAAGCAATCTCTAATAAAATGTAGCTCATTTATTCTGTGTTACTCACTTTTTTTTAATTAAATTAATTATTTTATTGATACACACTTATCTACATGATGTTGAAACTCGTTTTCACTGAAGCACTCCTGAATTCTTTGGAGAAACTTTTTGCTCAGGCTCGGCCCCATCTCTGCTGCTTCACCCACGCTGGATCTTAGCTGCGCTGAGAGGAAAAACTCACAAAGCTGGGGAAGAACGAGAAAACCGATACAGACAAGCGTTTAACCTTTTGTTTCCAATGTGTGTGAGTGTTTCTCTGAAGGAACCCAGACCACCTTTTGTTTGGGGCAAGAATCAACATCCTCGGGCATCAGCTGGGAGATGTAAGGTCCCATGATGGACAAAGACTCCAAATCCAGCCACTGCAGTGATGGTTTGCAGTGATACATCAGAACTGTGTAAAGGATAAAAGAGTGCATATTCTTACATGATGAAAAATTAACAACCCAAAATCAAAAGCTCATGACGATCCATCACACCCCATGGTAAAACCTTAGTCACAAGTGGCCTTATGGGTGGAGACAGGCTGCCTGGGGGTTGTAAAATGGGCAAACCTGTGTGGGGCATGCAGGAGGCCCACACAAAGTTTTAAGATCATAGACGGCTTTGTGAACCCGGACAGCTAAAATGTTCATTTCTTTTTATTTTTTTTCTACTGGCATACTCTGGACGACAGGTCATTGCGTACACTAGAACAATACGTTGGGGTAAGTAGGTGAGAAGCAGGCAATTTATTGGGATTTTTCAGTTCTTTAACTCCCCAAACCCAGCACATGGCGCAAGGGAGCCCGTAAGTGCTGTTCAAGTGATACTCGTGTGTTCATTCTGTGCTCTGATATTGCAGGCTGACTGCTAGAGTTATGGAAATCACCTACACACCTAATCACCCACACACCTCGTACCTGCACACCTTGTGCGAGCAGCATTTGCACGCTGTCAGTAAGGAGCCTAAACTCGCATCTTACTAACGACTTGAGTGTGGCGTACAGGTCAACCCTTGTACGAGTGGCTGTGACTAAAGCATAATTGATGGTACTTTTACTCTACAACATTAAACACGATGGAATTGTAAATTTCATGGATGTGTTAGTAAATTCAGATGTATTTATTTTCTGATGTGTTTTCTCTGTATTATCACTCATACTTAAACCTGTTCAGACTAAAGGAAGGACTGAATGTGTTTTCAAGTAAAAATGAAAGGATTGACTGCATTTTTGTTCGAGTTCCTTACCTGATTGAGGGTCTGGTGGTGGCCTTAATGTACAATTAAAGTAGTTCTCCATGATCTGCTCCTTTGCCCACTTTAGCACCTGAGTTCTTTGAATGTCAGTCATGGTTTTATAGACTTCCTGCAGCATGTTCATCCTAAAGTCACAGAAGGTTTGACAACTTTAGGAAAACTTGCTCAGAACTTTGCCTTACGTAAAGTAACATCCTTTTCACACACATGTTTTTCATGTTTTGGCCCTCTACTTTGGTAGGAAGCTTCATTGTTTCAGAGGGTACGTCCACCAGCACAGGCTTGGCGGCCCACAGCAGGGCATCGTAGCTGTCTGGGTCGAGGTTGTTGTCCTCTTGGGTTATCAAAGCTGTCCATGACAGAGGAGCCACGAAAGCTCTTAAAAAACACGAGGATGATTCCTGCGGGAACAGCAAATGTTACCCGACAGCCGCAGAGCACATTTATTGCCAAAGAGTGATTGTTGGAGTTTGTTTTTAATGTCTACACTCACAGATGAGTTCTTTATCTTTTGGATCATGAAGGAAAGATGGCTGCAGTTCAACATCTTGTTTGTCTATAAAAAAAGAAAGGAAAACTGTCATTTGGGATAAATTACAGATTGAAAAAAGGACATTCAGCACTACTAAAATGTATTTTATTTTTAAAATTTTGTGTATTGTAGTGTATTCTTACAATTTTGTCGACAGTGTTCATTAAGTTGAGTTGATTATTTGGGTCATTATTTTTGCCTGGAGTGATTGAAGTCAAGACTTGAAGAAAGGTGGGAAGGAGGGTGCTGGACTGCTCAGCGGTTCTGTCCGCTGCAATCAAGTCACTTTAAAACAACAATGAAAATAAAAGTAGGTAACCTGTTTTAAAATATATAGATCTAATAAAAATGGACACAGAAATTCATCATGACCCTTGGTACCATGAGCTGCTTTGTTGTCCAATACTCAGTTTTAAAGCCCAAAACAAATATGGAAAAGGTTGGACTTCTGGGAAAAAGTTGAAAGGGATCATTTTACGATCAAAAGGCTCTTTGTATATGGAAAACATTGGTTCAGGCAGAGCAGCTCGGCCTCATTTTCATAAACGCTAACCACGACTCACCTCAACAGTCAACACAACCAAGAGGAAAGATTCAAATAAAACGTAATTACCTGCTATTGAAGACACTTTTTAGCAGCGTCATCTGAGGCAACGGGAATCCTGTAAAGGACACCCTCCACATTAGTGTGCAGCACAACAAAAGATGTGTGTTTGCAAACCTGTGGGGCTCATTTTACACAGCATTCAGTGGCACTTACATTGCAACAACAAATATTTAAATACTAACTGCTTTACAGGTGATTTTTTTAATGGGTTTGCTATTCGTTTCTATCACATGTGGGGGTAACTTTGACTCAAACATGAATTTCAGAAAATAAAAGCCTTGAAAGGGAACTCACCTTTACTCTGACATTTCATCATCTAAAAAAAGGAAGAAAAGTATCCCAGTTAGATATCTGAAGTCATGCTTATATATATAAATAAATACACAAATGAATAATAAATAATGCCTCCAACAATCTGACTTTTATGACAAAAATGATGGGATGATGACGTTCTGGAATATGCCTAAAAGCTTTCATCTTGAGCACTCTGAAACGTTCTCACCAGCTTTTTGGCAATGTCCTGAAAGCCCATTTTGTCTCCAGCTGTCAGGTCTGGAGGCTGAGCTGGACACAGTAGTGCTGAGTCAGCACAGGGAGGCTTGCATAGAGCTCACACGAATCTAAATTTGATCACAAAAGGGCAGTAGGTAGATCTTCTAACTCACCTAAAGCTGCAGAGGTCACAATAAGAATGAAAAAACAGATTCCTCCATTTGGAGCCATGAGATGCCTCCCTCCTTGCTGTGAAACACAGATTAAACAACTGTAAATGACAATACATTTATTTTCTTGAATCCTATAATTTGTTCACATTTTTCTAACTAATTTCACGTATCCTCTTCCAAATATTGTTGTGATTTAGTTGTTAAGTTGTTATGGGACTTGTTTCCATGTGAGCGCCAGCAGACTTCATCCTCCTCTGAGGTTTTGTGGTCATACTTCCTTGGTAACTCTCTTTGTTAGTGACCCTTTGGGAGAATTTATGTACTTTTGAGGATAACATGCGGTGAAAAACAGCACATCCATGTTTTCAAACTGTCACTTCTCTGTATTTGAGTCACAGTTTCAGTAAATCTTTTGAAATCCTTTCGTTGGTCTGTATTGAATATTGGTATTTGGCCTACATTCAGCTCGCTTGTTTTGCAGTAATCTGTCTTCTCATCTAAATATGCCCAGAGATTTCTGGAAAACAACACAGATGACAAATATCTGCACGACACACAGTCCAGATAAAACAACACAAAATTATTTGTTGATCATTTGCTTTATCCTCCTATTATTCCACAAAAAAAGAACCACAAAGCTCATGCAAATCATGACTTCAGTCCAATTTTCAGTTGAATTTGAATTCATTTTTGCATAGGGTACTTACAGAATTAGTGTCTTCTTACTTGTGTTTTCTGGAAAAAGGTTGAAGGAAAAGCAGGATGCATACAAGTGAAAGAGTGCAGAGGATGTGTGTGTTCCTCCTCTGCAGTGATCTCTTATCTGATGTAATCTGGATGGGCGTTTACCTCCTGTTGACTTAATCAAAGCAGGTGCATGGCATTGTTTTTTTCTTCTGACATAAGCACCATTTGGACCAGACCCACCTCCCAAACTTAGTGCACAACAAATGTTCCAAAGACGGCTGAAGGCTGGAGCCAAGGTGCCGGTCCGTGATGCATAATGTTTACACAATTGTTCATTCTTACTGCACCTTTGCGCAAAACTTTCACCTCCATGACTTTGGTGTAAAAGTCCTCCTCATGTTTTGATTAAAAGTCCAATTTTAAGAAACTTTTGGGGCTTCGCAAAGTTTTGAAACCAGTAAAAACAAAGCATAAAAGGATAGACACCTATTAAACTTTATTAGCAACCACAAAAGAACAAATGTGAGCTTGTGTCCTCTACCTGCATTACCTAATCAGTGCTGCTTTATGTCAGATCCAAACTCTAAATAAGTGATATACATTCATGAAATTCATTACATATGATCAACCTATGCTGTAAATGAACAGGAAGTACCCAAAATATAGCAATTGTGATCATAGAAATGACTGAAATGACTTAAATCATACAGAAATTGCATTTATAGCACAATTTGGAGAACAAATATTTATTTTATTTTTGGCAACCTCTAAATCTAATGATTATACGTAAGTTGTAACCTGAAGTGTATTTTATTACTTGTACAGAAACACTTTTTGGTAAAACTACATTACAAATTTCAGGAAGTGCCGCACAACAGAATGAGCATTTGCTGTTTTATAAAAGGAAAGTCCAACATAAATAGAATTAATCCATGTTTTTAATAATAATCCTTATAAACAGTATTTGCAGTTTTGAGATTATAGTAAGATTAAAAAATGGCACAGACATAGTGTAATAGATGATGGCGTCGTTCAGAGGGAAATATTTAGAGGCTGTTTTACTCTGCATCACTGTTTCCTTCTTCTCTGGAGTCACCTGAGGGGTTTAACCTTGAGAAGTAATCTGAAAAAAAAAATTGCATTATTTTCAAGTCTTACTGCTCAGGGATATTAGGTTATTTCTTATGTCTTCATAGTTCAGCAGTATTAACATATATAACTATTTTTTACAGTTTAGAGATGACTTTTTCCTTGACTTTTGGCTCCACCCTTCAAAGGTTACCACAACAAATCCTCTGCCTCCACCTAGCACCATCCTCTTCCCGCTGTGACCAAAAACCCCCACGTTCTCTTTCACAGCATTTATAAACATCCTCTTTGGTCTTCCTCTAGGCTTCTTTCCTTGTTCTGTAGCTCCAAATTTTCAGAGCAAACCTCCACCTTTCTAGATGTTCCTCCACCCGCTCCCTGCGCTCACTACAGACATTGAGATTCCTGTCTAAACTCATCTGTCAGTCTATCCATCACCACAGCAGTCCCACCTCCATCCTGAACACATCACACTACTGTCTTTCAGCTCTCACATGTTTTGTACAACTCCAATGTACTTCTCTGCAAATCCATACTTCCTTAAACAAACCACAGCTCCTCCCTCTGTATTCTGTCATAGACTTTCTCCAGATCTACAAAGACACAACGCAGCTCCTTCTGACCTTCACTCCAAATTAATATACCATGTGGTATTTTTCTTTGGCACGAGACCACACTATAGCAGTGACTTCCACCTATCTTCACTTCCCAACTGATTTCTGCTACTTCCTGCTTCACAATAGCTTCTCTTCCTCTCCGTGCCCTCCAACCTTTCCCTCATTCATCAACTTTTCAAAGTTCTCCTTTCATGTTATAGTTTTGAAAGGACACATTTCTCAAAAACAACAACAAAAAACACACAAAATATCAGACATATTGTAAGCAGCATTGGTTAAAAAGATTTTGAAAAACTAGTGTATAAAGTAGTGCTATTTGTGTGAAAGAGAACCAAATCTTAAAAGTTTTAATTCTATATTAATCTTCACCATTTTAACATCACGTCTTGAAGTTGAGTCATGGCATCTAGACTTAAAGTGTTCTTTCTTGAAATATTTTACCACTCATCCTGTAGAAAATGTTATGAGAGACTTAGTTTAGGCATAGTGTGTGACTCACCTAAACGTCACTCTATATAAAAACATCTGCTAAATTTAATGTAAGGTGCTCAAAAAGCTCGAATTTGAGGATGAATTTTCACCTAAAAGAGGTTAAACTGAAGAGAAAACAAAAACACGCGTGCATGTGTGTATGTGTGTTTGTGTGTGTGTGTGTGTGCATGTACATCTGCATGTGAGCGTGTGCACGACTTACCCCCAGCAAACTCTCGAATGTCGGCTGGTCTTTTAAGGAGAATTTCCCTGTAAGAAGAGGAACAAGTAATGGAGTTTGTTCCTTCATGAGAGATGATTTAAGGAATTGACCGATGTTTTGATGTAAAATGACAAAGTATTGACCTAACTCATGCTCTCATTCTAAGCTTATGAGGCTAGTGATGTTTGCATTTAATCTTCCACCACATTTCTAAATATGATCTGTTTTCTGTTTGGTTCAAAAAGTAAAATTAAGATGCAGAAAAATTCAATTAAAAAAAGCCCAAATTACATATTGTATTTGGAATATAATTAACATTTTCAAAAAAATGTTTCACAGGAAATTCCATATATTAAATTGCTTAGTGGCAGCTATACCTGCCAATTAATATGGTTTAAATGTACTTTGCATACTTATTGATTGTATTTATGCTTTTATATTTAAACAAATACATATTTCACTGGTATGTCCACACAACTTTAATGCAGATTTCCATTACTTCACCTTTGTTAAGTAAGACTATTTAACAATATTTTCTTAGAAAACAACTTTTTTGGTTTTTAAAAGCTCTGTCTTGTGAGAAAAATATGTCATTATGCTTCAATTTGGGCATTTAATAATACCTGTAACTTTTTTTTAAAAAAAGTTTTGCAATAGTAAAATTGTAACATGACCTCTAGTGAAACAAATCCAAATAAATACAGAGCAGACCTTAAAAAGTCTCCAATCAAAACTTCTACTTCAGGATGCGCTCTTATATATTTCTCGTTGTCGATTCTTGTCTTGATCTGGAATCAAAAGGTTCAAAAAGAAAAACAGCTGTTTTAGGGTCAGGTTACTGATTGCTTAGCACGGTTAGCTGGTCTTGCTACCTTGAACTGTCGAAGTTTTTCTTGTTGCTCCGCATTAAGTACACTCGTGTCCAGCTTCGTCTCAACGCCCGTTTCTGCCATAATGGCGCTTTAAACGTTTGTCTGAAAACAGGACTCACTGCGAAAACCTGGAAATCTGCTCCCAGTGTTTTAGACGGTTGCTGTGGAAACGGGTGCAATTACCAACATTGACCACGGGGTGGCAGCAGAGAGCAATCTAACAAACTCTTTTGAAGCACATTTTGGACACACACATCATCACAAACTGCTTCATGACATCTACACTGCCTTAAATGGGTATTTCAATTTAAATGTAACTACAGTCAGTATAAAATTAATCAAACCAGTTAAAATATTTAAACATTTAATGTCAAATTGACATTTTTGTGTGTACTTTTTTATTTTAGGATGGTGTGGGTTGGAACATCGTGATATCTATATCAAGTGTACAATTATATGGTTTATAGACATAGTCATGTTTAAGTATGCTCATGCTGGTAGACATTTTTTTATGCAAGAAATGTTTGTGTTTCTGCAGGTAAGGCTGTGAATACAGCCAGTGGTTTACCGATATAATGTGATATTAAAATTTTAACATCTGTCTGCTCCAACCCCCTGGCAGACCCAAACTTTTGTTTCTTTGATGAGAAACTGATTGAAAAGGTCAAAGTGAGGGTTTTTAGATGTTCGGAGATGAATGGGCAAGACAACATAAAGAGGGGAATCACCACCAGGACGACTTGCTGTATTAGTGACTGTCAAAAACCCCACTGATGATAATTGTGGTTTAGGTGTTTTTTAACATGCATTTTTCTGATGATGGAGGACGTTTATAAATAAATTTAATCTTAAAACTGCATTTCTGAATATTAATTCTTTTAAATCCCTGTGAATTGGGAGCAAATGCTGTTGGGAAAAGCCTGTAGCTGAGACGTAGGTTCTACATTTGGCGGGCCACAAGCTCCCAGCTTGGCTCCATTCCAATTGCAGACAAATAGATCCGTCTTAGTTTTCCTCATCTGAACTGATATGTGGCTCAAAACTGTACGGCTGGATAGCTTCAGTATTGCTAGCCATTTTTGTTGCACTGGTAAAATTTGGTTAATATCTTCATAAATAAACGTTTTGGATTTTGATAATTGGCATTTACCATGAACAATTTAAAAATGTTAAAATGATGTGTTTCTTTTTCTCTTTTTAGCCTAGCATGACCATTATTAAAAGCTCAAACGGTTGCTGTGAAAACAACATAAGAAAACACTGTCCACAAAGTGAAAGTAAAGGGCAACCTCAAAAATTTCAATAAGATATTCGGTCCTTTTTCTGGGGCTGGCCCAAAGTACCATCAGTCTCTATCTAACAAATTCCTCTGCATGCTTCTCACTCACACCAACCACCTTGATGTCCTCCTTCCCCCCATCCATGAACCTCCTCATTGGTTTGCCTCCAAGCCTCTTTCCTTGTAGCTCCAACCTCAGAATCTTTTCCCTAACATAATCAGAACCATCTCTATCTGCTTCTCTGAATTGATCTCTAAAACATCTGCTGTCCCTCTGATTAACTCATTCCTGATCCTCTTTACCCCCTAAACCTTCCACTTTGTAAAAGTCTCAACAAATCTTTTAAAAACCTTCCACACAGAAACCGAACAGACACCGTCAATGTATATTTTGTCCCCTTTAATGGCATTGTAATAGTGCATGAGGGCAAATGAACTTTCATGTAATAGTGCTTTTTTACGTTAAGCAAAGGATAATGTAGAAAAAATAGCTTTTAAGTCAACACAATAATATAAACTCATTTAAATGTACATTTATGAACAAAGTAGAAATACACAGTTAGAGTTGGAAATATGAATATGCAGTATACACAATTTGTTGCTGGACTTTTTTTGGAGCTCTTCTTCATTTCCCCAAATGGGACCAACCTCCCAAAAAGTCCAAACAGTTCTGCATGTAAGTGGTTTTAATATTGTTTGTTTTTATGTATTTTTTTGTAAATGTGCTGCCTCTTGGTCAGGACTCCCTTGGAAAAGAGGTTTTTAATCTCAATGGGACTTTCCTGGTTAAATAAAGGTTACAAAAAAAAAGTTCACGGCTGTTTCTGCAAAAAGAAATAGGTGTTGTTGTTGAAGTGCATCGCTTCTATTTTGTCTGTCAATGTTCCTTCTTCCTCATTTTCCTCCTCTTGAGGATCTCTTGGCGGTTGTTTGTTGAGAAGTTGAGGTGAAAAGGTCACCACGGCCTTCCCCTCTGGAGGTGGCGAATCGGAGGGCAGAGACGGCCTAAAGCCACCACTGTTAGTGAAGACTCTCTTGCTGTGAAGCTTCGACATTATTCTGACCTTGTGTCTGAAAATCAAAAAAGAGAAAACTATTAGAAAAAATTATTAGCTGTAACTATTAGGTCAGTATTCAAACTGTGTTTTGCTGTTTTCATTTTATTTTATGAGTAAAAAAAGGAAGTTTCTGACTTTTACCTGAAAATGTAGAGGATTAAAAAAGCTGATAAGACGGCACAAAGGCTAGAAACCCAAATGAGGTGATGAAACCAAATGCACAAGTGCACACAGGCATCTTCTGTAGAGCCTGTGACACAAAATGAGGAAGACAGAGAAGATCATTGTTGCGTTTACTTCTGTGTTCGTGAGGAGGGAAAACATGTCTCCTGTGGATTGTTTGGCTCTTAAGTCTGTTACGATGAAGACATGCTTTCCTGTTTAAAACACAGTGAGGAAGAAGGTTTCTTTCCAACCGCTAAAACATTTCCAAAACAATTTTTAACTGTTTTTTTGTTGTTCAGTCGACTCACTTTCCATGTAGTTGTCTGTGTCCCATCCAGAGCCTGATCCATCATGGTCAGCCTCTGCAACATAAACAAAGATTTGAAATGTCTGCGTGGGACACATCAAGGTCTTCATAAGACAATCATGTTTGTTTCTAAGGAGGTAGTTACAACATTTTAATATTATTTGTAAAATAATGCCAAAAAAAAGGATACAAAATAAATTTTCATGACAAACATATAAAGTGACTAAATCTGTGAAATCTGGATTAGGCTTTTGAAGGCCTAAAACATCTTTCAGTTTGACCATAGAGTCATGGTTTTGGTTTGAAAAAGGAAAACTAACATTGAATGCATCACCATCTCCTATTTCCTAAACCCTGAGATCTTTTCAATGTTTGTGTGTAAATTCATTTTTTCTTTTTTTATAAAACCTGCCTATTTGAATCCATAATTAACATGAACAAAAAAACTTTTTTAAGCAGTTTGCAATTCAAATTCCTGCACGAAAGAAATTTTAAATCCGCTCTTTGGGCTCACCTTGATTGACTTTGTCAGGAGAATCCAAAGAGAATGCTGAGTCCTCTGTTTTGGTTTCTGAAACAGAAAATGAAGCGATTGTTCATTTGAATTTAAACAAACCTGACACGTTTTCAGGTTAGAAGATTTTACAGTCAAACTACAGTCTTTCTTCTGGCTGACTCACTCGAGGTTACTCATCACAATTACAGCTCAGAGAGGGATTAAACATTGCACAAATGGATTTAGCCAAACAATTGGGTAAAATTTCACACCATTTTTGCAGTTCCTAATGAGGTTTTAATTCTTAAATTTTCTGCAGTTTCCTGTTAGTTTTATAAAAGTTGACTTTGCTTTAAAGTTGTTGCAGGATCACTGCTAAAATTAAAAAAAAAATGTGTTGAGTGGAACAACAGAAACTTGGGATTTTAATATATTTCAAACATGAAATTATGATTATTGCTTAATGATTTCATATATTGTTTTTTTCTTTCTTAAATTATTTCCAGTGGATTAAGGCGCCCCTCATTTCTTTTGGCCTTGAGGTAAATTATGCTTGTTCTTTCACAGACAGAACAATGACACCACTGTTGGTCAGGCTTTGACATGAACAAAAGCTACGACAAATCCAGATGAACGTTTATCTGAAACTTGTCCCAGCTTCCTCTGGGACACTTGGTTTATGCCAACTGCCAAATATCCTCCATGCAGAACCCCTTTCTGCCTTCTCACCCAAATTAATCTACTTTTGGTTTTCTGTGACTCGTGAAATATATTCACTGAACACCAACTCAAGCCCTTCGTGTGAAACGCTGTTGCTATAACGTCCCAAAAGGTACAGAAACTCAACCCTAAATCTGTCTGTTTTTGGAACATGATCTGCATGATGACTCATGCTATGAAGTAATATCTGTGCCACCTCAATGAGACCAAAAGTCACAGAAATTAACCCCATCATGCCAGATTTTTTCCCCCAATTATATTGAAACATGTTCTTCAGGGTTTTTTTCCCTTTCAATTTCAATTATGAAGGATTAAACTTTACAAAAACAAAAATAAAACTTGATTTTAAAAACATAATTTCGTAAGTTGCATATAAACATTTTTATTGTTTGCTTCCAAAATTCCCCCAGTGCTTTCAAAATCTTCTATTTGGGTTGAAAAATAAATTTTTCTACTTGTGAGCTTTATAAACTTGAAAGAATAATACTTCACTCAGCTGTTTTCAGACGTGTTCTCTTGAAACTTGCTTTCTCTCAATCATTTTTTTTAATGTTCTTGACTAATTTGAAAAAAAAATGGATTTTATAATTGTGTGGCACAAATATTACTTCATTAAAATGAATTCGTAAAGAACCAGAAATCCACAATTTAGGATGTTGGAAGTTTAATACTTTCACCTGTCTAAGATTTTTTTATCCCAGAAATGTATTTGATATATAGGCTCCCGTTACCATCATGGTGAGAGAGCACAGATAAACAAAATAATTTTTGACAAGTGTGTGTGTTTGTGTAGTTACCATTCCAGCTCCTGGCATAAACAGGTGAACTCCACTCACTCCAATAACCTTCATACTCTTCTTTGGATCTCAGCTGAATCACATATTCAACACCAGGTAGAGCATCATGGATGCTGTACGATTGCTGGCCGTTAATCAGATTTACCTACACACAGAAACAAAAACCCTCCACTGAAAAGGATTTTTCTGATAGAAAACAAAAAACCTGTGAGGAACTCAGTTGTTCAGAGGATAACAAACCTGCTCAATTAAGGACATGGAAGGTCTGTACTTAAGCTCATAGATGATGCCATAGTAGTTGTCTTGCTGCCATGTCGTTGGGCGGTTCCATGTGACTTCTATTCTCCTGGTGTGCCCTTCCTGTTGGTGCGCTAAGATGTTTGAAGGTGGATCAGGCTTTACTGCAAAGAAAGTGTGCAAAGTTTCAGTTGAAACCAGAACGAAGTTTTCACAGCCAGTTTGAATGGGACACTCCATTTACCAATGTCCATAGGTTTGAAGTGCAGCACCTCGCTGGTCGCATTGCCCACAATGCTGGTTGCACACAGGAAAGCCAAATGAAGAGTTCCCTGCTCGTCTTCATTGTAGTCCAGAGCACACCAGCAGCGGGAGGACGAAGATGAACATGGAATTTGCTGGAACGCTTTTTCAGAACTGATGAAGAGGGAAAAAAACAGAAAAAAACTTTGATCATTTTATTATTTTTAAGATGTTTCAAAGTCCTGAGTTGAGATCGCTGACACAGCAGTCCTTCACCTTCAGCAGTTTGAAATGTTAGAACCAAAAAAACAAGGAGGACATAAAATGTTGAAAGTTACACTTTTTAAACGCTGATGGTGATATCTGCTTTTCTTTTTATTTTGGCGACCAAAAAATGTCCCTTATGTGCAATATACATCTCATTGTACAGAATATGAACTACAAAGTGAACTGCAGACTTTAATTGTTCCAGAATTCTGAAGAATTAAACATTACAGGCGTCTGGTTTGCGCTCTTTCTCTGTACATTCAGTTCCTCTGTCTGGACATAAGGCAAATTAGTATCTTGACTGTTTGTTTCAGAGATTTGCTGCCATAAAATAAACAAAAATAAATAATATAGTACTTTAGTCTGTTTAAAATTTAGATTCATGACTTTAAAGTTTCTTCCCAAAAGTGCATTTTGCCAAATGTGCACAGACAGTGGTGTTTAACTGTGAACTGATAATAAACCAGATGCTTTGACTTTGATTGTTAATTATTATTACAAATTTGATGATTTTAGTTCTTTTAAAAATACATCAAAAACAAAAAAAGAAGTCAGTGAAAAAATTCTATTTTCTTTCATAAAGTTTTCTGCATGAAGCCTAAACACTGAATCATTTTGGTGTTGAATTTCAATGCCAGTTTTCCAATATGGATCTCATTTATATATAGAGGATTCTTTTATGTCTTATTTATAAGATAAGATTTCACCTTTTAAATTATCTACATTGACTCTCGTGCTGATTAACCCTTGTGCTATCCTATGGGGTCCAGATGACCCGGTCCTTACATTGTCGTGTTCTCCCTACCATGACAAAGGTGGATAAAGGTGAAGAGGATTTCATGTAATCCATGGACACCAGTGAAGAATCATTGAGGATAAAAGGTTTAGCGCACTGTCTTGTGGGGTCTAGATGACCCCACTCCCAATGTTAAAGTGCCTCGGATAGCATTAAGGGTTACGATTCCCTTCTTGTAGCCACTTTACCTAAATAAACTTTACCTCCACCGTTAAATTACTCTTTAAAAACTTTCTTTGCCTTTTTTTCTATTGTTAAAAATCCAGCATTTAAGACAGGATTTTCTGTCAGTTATGTGAACCAATATTTTAGTCAGAGAAATTGTAAGAAGAATAACTCATAAAGTGGATGTTCCAGGATAGCTTCCACATCTGAATTACACCAAAGGAAAGTTTTCTGCATTCTTACCTTTTACTCAGAGAGAGAAAACAGCTGGGCTGCTTAACAAGAGGATTTAGAGGCTTCCACTCACAGCGGATTTTACTTCTTGGAGCCTTTTTGTAGCAAGACAGACTGGGCCTCTCTGGAGGATCTAGGAGACCAGAAGAGAGCAAAGTTATTTTAATTCACGCAGACAGTCCATAGGTTTGCTGAGTTTGGACTATAGTTAATAGTTTATTGATTCTTCTTCTTTTGTGTTATTTGGAACAAAAAAGGCTTTGGTTTATCATGTTGTGTAACTGACCTGCAACAACGACTTTAACAGCAAACGTTTCTCTGGCTCCACGATGACACGTGTATCTCCCGCTGTCTGACGGTCTCACTGAGGCCAGACACAGAGTTTCTCCACCCCTCATCAGCTGGATGTCCCCCCAGTCTCTGTCTCCTGCACCCACCAGCTGCTTGTTCCATTTCCACTGAGGCCTCCACCAAATCGCTCTGGTCACCCTGCTGCCTTCCTCCCCTTCCTCAAAACCAGCCTCAGTGTGCATCTTCTCACTCTCCCAGTCTGTTACATCGTCTGCTGTTCTGGTGCTCGTGGTTGGCTGGACCATGTCAGGAGAAGTTTTATTTCTTGTGTTCTTTAGGTTTGGACTTTCTCCTTCTGCAGAAGTTTTGTGTTGGCGTTCCGCGTTTGCTGTACTCTGGATGGACGGCTTTTGCCCCGTTGTTGAGACCGTGCTGTTGTGTGTCACAGTTGGGACTTTAGCAGTTGAAGTTCTTCTGTTGGTGGTGTGTGGGCCTTTTCTGGCCAGGAGGACCTTTGCTCCGTTCACCCTCACAAGGCCACCGCAGGTCACAACCAGCCTACTTCCCGGAGATAAAACCAGGACACCAGGGGGAGGGTCTTCACACAAAAACAAACATTAGAATGAGCCAAACCAGCAAACATTCTGACTTTATTCATTACGATGAGTGCAATCCGTTCATGTTCACTGTAAAGTATTTGTTACTGTACTTCTTTCTGGACACGGCTGGCTTGGCACAGATCAGAGAGGATGTGATGTTGCATAACCAAAACTACCAACCTATTCAAAACTTCCTCTTTTACCATCTCAGTTTCTCCTCTTTGCTAATTAACTGTCTCTATTTAGTTCAGAGCAACAAACCTAATTATAGGTCTTATATCTGGTTGCTTTTAATGCTTTTTTCTTTGTTTACTGCCTTCTCACTGGGTGAAACGAGGGGCTGAAATACAGGATAAATAAAAATTTACATCTCTGAGATATTCAAAGGAAGAAAATAAAGAAATAAATAATTGGAAAAAACTAATGGAAACCCAGAGGAAAATTGCATTTATTGTTAGTATAGTACTTTGAATACTACAGTTGAGGAAATTCATTCTACTGTAAAAAAAAATCTAAAATCGTTTCCTGCAGTGATGTTCGCCATCATCACTGGGAAACCTTTTCAATTTCAGCTTGAAAGGAGAAAAATGAACTCAAAAACAGAGTTTTAGTCGTTTTTCTCAATGACCCCTCATGATACAACTTCAAATTATTGCTCTGACCATTTTTTTTCCTTCAGCACATTGAAGTGAAAGTTGGGGCTGACCTGTTAAAAACCAACATTTTCAACATTTTTTTTTTTTTTTTTTACCAAACTAACATTTTTTGACCACATAATTTTACCCTGCACCCTTAACAATTAGGTTAATAATTATCAAAATGATTTTTTTTTACAGTACTTGAAAAAAGTTTTTATTAAATTATTTGTGTTAAAATTAAAAATAAATAAATAAAAAAAGCAAATATAAAAAAAATTCCAGGCTATGAAATTAATATTTAGTTAATTTACAAAAACTTATCTTTTTTAGGTTTAATTATCAATAGAATAAATAATAGTCTACAGGGTTCCATTTGTGCCAAAAATATGTGTTTGCGTCCACTGTCTATGTCTACTAAACAAGTTTATAGAACATTGGTCCATGTCTCTGTACTACTAAGCAACAGATATAGACAGTGGATGCAAAAACATATTTTTTGGCACAAACAGAACTTCATAATAGTTAAGCGGTTCTCGAGGCAAACATTTTGCCGGTGGGATAACAACAGTTTTAAATAAATGTACTCACCTTTTCTGGGACAGGCTCCTTCAAAAAAGCTCCAAATGGGGAAGATGCGGATGAACCAGAGCAGAAGGAGAAAAGTCCTCATTATTGCGGCAGGTCTTCCTTTCTGTAACGCATCCCTCAAACCGCCTCAGATCTCTTCCACTGCTTGGGTCAGATGAGCAGCTGATCTTCTGCCACAGTGGACTGAACAGTTAAAGCCAAAGCACTCCAGGTTGCAGCAGTTTGTGTCGGAAGACCCGTTATTGTGAAATCCCTGCGCTCTTCCCCTTGTGCAGCAGAGGAAATCCTCCCCAGCGTCATTACAAAAAAAGCTCTTGAAACATTTTCACTCTCCTCCTCTTTATCTTTATTCGTTCTGACAGACTCTGAATTATATCTAAATGCAGGACAATAATTATTTCAAATCATATTTTTCTGTTAAATTATGTTTTCTGAAACTTTTGTGAAAAAATACTGTAGAAAATAGATATTATGACAAATTTGTCACTTTTTGTGCTGATCTAAGCACAAAAGTTGATGTTGTGCGATGATAAATAAAGATCAGATATCACTGGGATTTTTGTGGTTTAGACCAAAATTCTCAGCTTCTGCATGAAATTTGAATGGCTGCATGAACTGGTATTTGCATGAGCACCATGTGTTTTGTACATGGAAGTTGTTTCTTACGATACAATTTCATAGCTAGTATAGAATGTGTTTTGAGAAAGTCTTGATTACTTTGCTTAATGATTATCCAACCTGGTAATGGATCAGGGGTCAGTGCTTTCGCAGGAGCATTGAAAGACACAATGTTTTCAATAAACATATACATAAGCTAGCAGATTAATAATAAAATAAAAACACAAAACAGTACTTTAGATTGTTCCTGTTTATTCTCTTAGTGCTTTCTTGCACCAATTCTCAACCTATGTTACACAAATGTATTTTGACCTTTAATAGACCAAAACTTTCCAAATCAAAGCTCTAACAGGCTTGATTAAAGATGCAACGTATCAAGGCTCTTATGGACACATCAATATGATGCAAAATAGATGAAAACAGCAGGTGAAAGAGCAAAAAAAGTCTAATTGTTTGATTGCTTCTTGTACAATAAAATAACGTTCTCACTGAGAACTCAGATAAACAAGCACGTTTTTAACTGCAGACTTTTACAAACAAAGATGCCAGCACTTTACCCATTTCATCTTGACAGATGTGTTTTAGTGATTGTTCATATTAGGAAAAGTGATTGAAAAACCTAGAGGCTGACGTTAATATTTACGCTTCTTCTCGGTGTGAGGACATTTAAGGCTCGTGAAATCAAGCAGAGACACGTGTTTCATGAACGGCTTGTTCTGCTGATCTTCTCTTCAATATTGCAAATCTCTGCTAAAGTCATCGGTCACCATCATCTTGTAAATCGGGAAGTTCAATAAACCCACAATGTAGTCTGATATAGACAGAGACAGTCCGTGTCCTCAAAACGCGCCACTTCCTCCCGTTTTTCTGTTGTAATGACAATTATTTTAGGACAAGGACACTGGGCAGATAAAATTAACAGTCTGTTTGCTGCAGTCTTTGCCTCGCTCCAGAGAAGCATGCAAAGAGGTGGTAGATAGAAGGCAAATGGGATTCATCCATCTAGACGACATGGCTTGTTTCCCCAGCAACGGAGGGAGATCCTGCTCTGTTGGATGCTCTGGCACGAGTTGTGATCCCCTTCCAGCTAAAGAGGCTTTCCTGTTAAACAAGAGAATTTAATAAGAGAATGTATATGACTTCTTTTTATTCAGTCCAATATAAACAGTGGCTGACCTGAACAGTCCCTAGAGAGTGTGCCCAGCCTCCCGATGAGTCTTTCACGTGGGGTCTCCCTCTTATGGAGGTGGAGACCCCTGCTGCGTTGGCCTGAGCTGAACCGTGAGGTTTAGCTGCTTCTGAGACTGCAGATGTTGACGTCTGTTTACACACTGCAAGGTCAGAGTCTGTATTCTGAGCTGGGGCTGTGACCGCTTCCTCCTCAATGGGAGTTTCTTGAGAGCCCCCGAGGACAGAGGAGGAGTTGGAAAGTGGGGGAACCGATCCAGAGACAATGCTGAGTGCAGGGCTGTTCTCCCCTGAGGTGCCAGGAGGCGTGGGGTTATTCTTCTTCCTGCGCAGTGTGTCGATCCAGCCGGTGCTGTGTCTGGATGCAAAGGAGGCTAGGCCCAGAGACGACAGCCTCATGTTTTTCCCAGATGTGATCAGCTCTCCAAAGCCTTCTTGGTGTGCAAAGGCGTAGCCTGACCTCCTGGAACCACCACGAGCCCCCAGCCGACCCTCTGACACGCTGCCAGTGCCGCGCCAGACACCTCCCATGCTGCGACCTGCTGGTTTACGCCTTTTTTGACGCACCAGCTGAGTATAACGCACCTGAGGACGACAGGGTACAATACCATATAAAATGTTTTTTATTGCTAATAATGTCAGAATTATTTTGAAAAAGACACAAAAACTCATATTAAAAATTGATAAATCAGAAAAATGGCTAAAATATCAAAATTGAAAACACTAAGGTCAGAATTAAAAGAATAGAAAATTAAAGCCTATGATAAATGTTAAAAAAGTCAAAATTGCAAGACTGAAGTCAGAATTAGAAAATTAAACACATATTGAAACAAAAATGGTCGCCATTCTAAAAAAATAATCCTGAGATTGAATGTTTTTAAATTTAAAGTCAGAGCTCTAAGATAAAAGTTTCTCAAAATAAAGCCTAACAATTCTCAAAATAAATTTAAAAAGCTGTAAGGAAAAAAAATTGAAATAAAATATATAAATCTGAGATTAAAGCCAGAGTTGTTAGATTTAAGTCAGAATATAATGAAAAAGTCTGACCTTTAATCACAAACATTTTTCTTAAATGATCTGTAACAAATACCACACACATTTTCTTTTCTATCTTTTTTTTTGATTACCCATCTGCATTTGAACCCTTTGATAAGATTTTCTTGCTATTTTTTTCCCGGTTGGGACCCCAAATATTGAATTTCTCCTTTCAAATGTAGCAGTGATGCAGTAAGCTGCCCAGTGAAACTAACAACTTCTCACTTAGCAGAGAAACTACATGTAAATGAGATCAGGAATTTCCTCACACTACCTTAAGAGTTGCTCTGCTTGATTGACCAGTGATGTCAAAAACGAAACTTTAATTTATTCACACTTCCGTCATTTGGGTACACTGATCAATTTAAACATTTGCAGGGTATTGAGAGTGCACAAAACTTGTGACAGCACAAATTTGTCATTTCACATTCTCCAATAATGCTGAATATGCATTTAATCATTGATTTATAAAGGGACACACTGGGAAGACAAGAGTGCAGAAACAGAGGGATCATAAAACGAGAACTTTAGTTTCCTCACCGTGTCTGAGAGTTGAGGCTTGAGGTCCAGCTTGAGGAAGCGGAATGCCAAAACTGGAACTATGCATATTGCAGTGGCCAGCGCAATAGTTAACCACACAACTGGCTGCAACAAGGTGTTCTGGGCACTACCTGTACTCACAAACACACAAAAACATGAACAAGTGTTGATAAAAACCTCTTTTTTGCTAACTCACTGAATGAAATTACTTTAAACTGCAAATACACAATATTGCCAAAAGTGTTCTTTCATGTGATGAATTTAAGTAACACTATTTTAATCCATAAGGTTAAATATGACGTGGGCACACCCTTTGCAGCTTCAACAGCTTCAGCTCCTCTGGAAACATTTTCTAGGAGGTTTAGGAGAGTTCATGGGAATATTAAACCTTTCTCCCAGACGCACATTTTTGAGGTCCAGCACTGATGGTGGACAAGAAGATCTGGCCCACAGTCTTCAGTCTAGTTCAACCTACAGGTGATCCATCAGGTTGCGGTCAGAAGTCTTTGCAGATGGATACAGTTCTTCTACCCCAACCTGACTCATGTCTTTGTGGACTTTGCTTTGTGCACTGGTGGGGTTATGTTGGATCTCAACTGTTGCCTCAAAGTCACATGGCATTGCTAACAATCTCTGGATCAAACGCCCATTTACAAAAAAGCAATCCATAATCCCCCCCTCCTCCAAACTTCCCACTTTGTGCAAGTTCTTGGGTAATATCTCACTCCTGGCAACTAACAAACCCAAAATTGTCCATCAGATTGTAATAGAGAAGCGAGGCTCCTCACTTCAGAGTATGAAGGATTTTATACACCTGCAACCATTGAAAGGATTCTTATGATTTGTATTGTGAGAAATTGCTTTTAGTAATAAAGCGTGAAGCTAGAGACACACTGGGCATGTGACGCGTGTTCAAGAACACACTAAACCATGATCAATTTTGGCAGTTTCATGATTAAAGGGGACGTCATCCGTACGTCACTGCCAAATCCGAGACCCCGATTGGTCAAAGTTTGACCGCTTAGAGCCTGAAAATGGTGTGGCTACATGGAAACGCAAGTTTTGAACGCAAAAACATTTCTATAGACTTGTCATTTGAAGTGGCCGATTCAGCGCATGTTGCTGAGGGCCGTGTGAACATAGCTTTAGTGTTTCCGTGCTATTTAATATAGATCCACTATTCCACTATCACCCTTACCGCCGTATGACTCAAATGTCAGAGATTACAAGACACTAAAACACCCTTATATCTGACTGAAGTTTGCTTTTTGAAGAAAAAGCATGAAACTTACCTACAAAGTGGAACTGATTGGGAAGATTTCTGAAGAGGGTTTGGCTGTGCAGCGCAAACATGATTGTGAAAAAGGAGCCCAGAGAGCCCCACACAAACACATGGTTGAAGACAGTCCAGAATCCCGTGTCCAGAGCGATCTGTAAAACCATGCAGACGAGATTTAAGAGACCAGGGGCAGTGCATGCTTATATGGAGTTCAAATGAGTTGAATACAGTTGATTCCAGCATCAATCCGGTTTCTCTCACCTGCACACTGACCACAATAACCAGGGCTGTTGCTGTTGTGACCGCAAAGCTCTGGTAGTCTGCCAGGGGAACTCCGTTGCTCTGAGTGGCATCTGACAGCACAGCGTAAGGAACAAAGAACAGCACCACTGATGTATAGATGCCCTGAGTAATGCAGATGAAGAACTCTCTCTTGTTGAAGAGGAGATTGAGCTGCCCAGGTTCATACAGCTTGGGATATTCCAGGCTTCTCTGATCTGGAACATCCTGTAATAGAGGAAGTGAGAGACCTCATCAGCTATAATAAGACGAACAATGGTAAAAAGGCAGGATAGTGGTCTAGTGGTTTGAAAAAGAAAAATGCAAGCATAAGCATGTGAAGTCAAAGCGGGAAGAAAACTATTCATGGGGGACGATTAAAAATAGATGGAGAAACAATGTGAAGAAAAAAAATGAACAGACACTAACTTAGAGCTTAACGTAGTTTCCCATCAGACTTAAAATTGCAAAAATACTTGTAGAGTCTAAAATTTGTGAAATAAAGAATACTAGTTGTAGAATGTGAGCTGGAATGCAAAGGAGCAAACATTAAAGACCTGGTCAAACATCCCCATGGCCAGCACAGGGAGGGACGTGTACACAATGTTGTACAGTGTGATGAAGAACTGATCATACACCGTCTATAAGAAGGAGACACACATACAGTCAAAATGGAGATAATGACCCTTCCCCAACCCCTGCTGGTTTGTGTGTTTTCTTCTGACCTGGGCAGAGAAACCACAGAAGAAGCCAAACCAGAAGTGCACCATGGTGAAGGCAAAGTTCTTGTAGAAGAAGTAGCAGAGGAAACGGCACATGCGCAGGTAGGACCAGCGGCCGTGGACCAGCAGCAGGCGCTGGAGGAAGCGGAACTGGGCGAAGGAGTAGTCACTGGCGAGAACGGCCTGGATCCCCTCCTGCCCGGAGATGCCGACACCGATATGAGCACCTCACGGAGAGATGAAGGAGTAAAACCTGTCAAATTAGGTTTTGTAAAGCTGGAAATGCAAGACTCCTCATTTATGCAAAGAAGAAAAAAACAAAAGATGTACAAAGAATCCCAATTTATGGGCTTAAATGCTAAAAAGGTTAAAATAAAAAGAGTTTTAAAGCATATGCATCAAATCAATGTGTTTGTTTTTTTAAACAGGAAATATGAGCAAAAAAGATGTATTAGTTGAAATAATAATAAAAGGATTTCAGGGTGACACTCCTTAAAGATGCATCAGAGAAAAATTAATAACGTACAAGTAACAGAGTACATGTTCCATCTTTTTATGTTTAATTTAATGCATGTACCCTTAAAGTGACATTCGAGCAAAAAAAGGACCCAGCAGACTGTGGTTGTCACATACTGTCACAGACTTTTGCATGTTTGGTTTTGTTAGGGCAGCAGCATCCAGCAGCTCAACATAACAGATAAACAGATAAAGGATTTAAAAAAAAATCTCTACAAGAAGACAAACAGAATGCAGAATAAGGTAGAAATGTGCAGCATTGCACGAGCTGTAAAATGTACTTCAGAAACAACAAAGTGTTTGTCATAGGAGCTGCAACAATTACATTTTATCTGGAACAAAAACAATCTCCATTAAACTAAATAAAAAATTTGTAATTAAGGAATTATTTAGTTAACTTGACTGATTAAAATAAAAATGATATATATTTATATAAGAAGAAGATAAACTGTTAAATTATTCAAACAATAGTCACATCCTTCATAACTAAAAATTCACTGATTAGCTCAGTTACCTTAACTTTTTGTTATTTAACTGATGATATGTTATTTAACGAGCCATCACTTTGAGGACATTAGTGATTCATTTGGATAATTTTCATAATAATTAACAGCAACAACAGCTCAAAAAAACAAAATTCTGTGTCTGTAAAAAAGAACTACAAACTGAATAAAAACATTCCCTAAATAAGCTCACACAGCGTTTCATTTAAAAGAATTTAAACTGAAAGTTTAAATTCAGACCACTAAGAAGCAGAAGTTTGTGTTTCAGTCTTAGCACTACACCCATGCTTGTGTTTGTGAGTCTGGCTTCAGAAGTTCCAGGAAGTGACCCAACCCTTCACTGAGATACTGATTGCATTTCTTCTTTCTTCTACACGGATACATTTCAAGAAACGTAAATGTAAAAGTGTTGACATAAAATTCAGCCACAAAAGATGTGGCAACTTTTGCACAACTCTGACTAAAATAGAGGATAGAATCAGGAGTTTTCATTAGTCTTCACTTTTAGAAACATTGATGTTTGGAGAAAAGACCAACCTGTTGGTAAGAAGGATTTGGAAACACTGCAGTCAGTAGAATCCAGTTTCTAAACTTACTGACACGTCACAACACGTGCAACACACATCTTTCCACACAGAGCCTACTTCTGCTGAGAATGTTCATAGCTTAAAGACAGACGAAGAACTCGATTCTCTGTCTTCTAACAATAATCTAGCTACACTTCTTCTTCCTAAATGTCACGCATTGATCCTTCCCTAGTGGCAAAACTCACTTTTGATCATGCTGACATCGTTAGCGCCGTCTCCTACGGCCAGAGTGACGGCCTTCTTATGCTTCTTGATGAGCTCCACCACCTGGGCTTTTTGCAGTGGGGTGACCCTGCAGCAGATCACCGCTTTGCACGCACAAGCCGTCGACAGAAACTCTTCCTCCATGTCTGGTTCCAGGGCGTGAGCCTGAAAGAGGACGGAGAAGAAGAATCAACATTCGAATCTGCACTTGAATATTAGATGAAGAAAACAAGAGATCATACCAGGCTGTGACCGCTGATTACGAGGGCAAACTCTCCAGAGATGCTGTCCATGAGGTTTGAGGGAATGGGAGGAATGGGAGGACACTGAGAGGGTTTCCTTGCTCCTTCTCCTCCTCCATCTGCTGTTCCATCTCCTGCTTGTCCTTCCTTGCATCCATTTCTCATAAAACCTGCCTCTGCCCATCCCTCTATCCCTTTCCCTTCTTCTCTGGCACGCGACAGCGCAAGCATCCGTTCCCTCGCCCTCCTGGACAGGGAACACAAACTGAGCGTCATCAGTGTCTAGTGATAAACATTTGGAAATGGAGTCCTCCCTTTCAAAATCTTGGTACACTTTAGTGTTTGCTCCTCTACAGGAAGATTTAACCTCTTACATATTGACCCTCACAGTTGAGTGTGTCTGATGGACATCACAGATAAAAACTCATCTTTCAGTGGGACAACTTAAAGTATCGGCAATGGTAAAATACTTTCTAACTCCAATCATGTGTGCATTTTTGACTTTTTCTTGCTAATATGTATGTCCTTTGATGTTCTAGTGTGTATTTTACACATGAGATTTGGGAGAATCTGCACTAAAAAAAAAAAGAAAACTGACCTGAGTTCATGACGAACACTCTGAACGGTGTGTCCACTGATGATGATCACCTCAGTCATATCATCTGTTAACATCTTGCATGAATATCCTATGTTGACAGCTGTCTCTGTGAGGGGGAAAAAAAGGAGGAAAGAAAGAAATATATATTTATATTTGTTGTTTAAAGTTGTCTAAATATTTGGCTGCTTCATTTTTCCACTATGAAACATCTTCCTACTAACAGAAATTGATTATGCAAAGAAATGTTTTGCCTTATTTATTTTCTTTTTCCAGGATAATCCAAAGGGGCTTTTGCTGTGTTGTGTAAAAGTACAGCATCAAATTCTACTATACGGTGTATTTGCACATAACAATAAGTCATTTGATCCAAGCAAGCCTTAAAATAGGGAAATACAATCACATATAATCAATTATACCCACTGTTGCATAAGAGCCATTGTTATTTTGATCACAATATTCTAAAATTTAAGGCAGTGAATGTAAAACCAAAAACAAAGAGAAGCAAAAAAGAAAAAAAAAACTATGTTTAGCAGCAGATCTGGTGACCCTGTGTGGAAAATTTCAGGTCAGTCTGGATGGTAACATCGCCTCTGTTCGCTGAGGTTTCTGAGCCTTTTTAATCAAAGTTTACTTTAAGTTAAATCCCAGAATTTCTGTCTAGCTGAGGCCTGAACCCCACAATCATCACAGCACCATCTTTCTTTTCTTTTGATGTCCCTGCAGTCATTATTTTGCTCACAAACATAGTGGTGCATTCTTTTTATTTTACTAGCGAGCAAAACTATGTTTAAAATTGACTGTATTGAACACTGCAGTGACCGCCTCACCCTGCTTATCCCCGGTAAGAACCCAGATCTTAATGTTGGCCAGCGAGAGGAGAGCAATGGTTTCTGGGACACCTTCCTGCAGCTTGTCCTCTATAGCAGTGGCACCTAAAAGCTAGGCACACAGAAATAAACAATGCATTTGTTTCACACAAACATACCTAGCTACAGGCACACGCAAAAATTGCAACCTGTTTGAAAATGGTAATAAAAAGCAATCAAAACTTTTACTGTTTATGATAGAACAATACATTTTTTATTTAAATAATAAATCATAGGAAATGAATGGATTGAATAAAAAATCACAAATCTAAAAAAAGTCATGGAAGAGACCCACTAGCATTTCTTGTTCTATTTTGTCATAAGTTGCTGCCAGCCTGTCCTCCCTGCAGTCTGTGGCCTTGTCTGCGAACCGGTGGCTCTCTGACCAGGCCTCCCACTCCTCCTCTGAAAGGTCCCTATAGGCCAGAGCGAGCGTCCGCAACCCATCTGCTGCGTACTCCTTTAACAGGAAACCAAACAAATAACACATCGCGGATTATATCCAATTATGAATATTTTATTCAGAATTTTATTTAAATGCAGTTTGAGCAATAGGACACTAGATGGCAGTGCAACATTTGAACTGTTCTTGCTTCCTTACATTAAGGTGGTCAGAAGTGATGCTGATCAGTTCCTGGTTGCAGGGTTGGAGCCTCTCAACTAGCACAGTGTCGGCTCCTTTGCAATACAGACGGATCCGGCCCTCTGGGTTACGCACTGAGTAAATGACAGTGATAAAAAAAAAGAAAATTAATAAAAGAAGTCCCTTTAAATGGCCAGATCTCTCCTCCAGAGCTTGCTTCCATGATGTCATTTCTTTTTATTACAGAAAGTATGACATGACTCACAGAGTCTATTGAAATTTGATGACATTTAAAATCTGTAATCACTATTAAACCCCCCAAAAAAACTGGAGAGTTAAATTTATCTTTGAATTTCTTCAAAGTCTATAAGTTCCTAATCAATTTTACTAGAAATGCCAATATTTTTGCTTTATCAAAACTTCAAAATTGACTTGTTATTAAAAAAAGCATAAAATCTATAATCAAGATAAACAATTAATAAGATTTCCAAATCAACACAACTTTTTATCTTGATTTCTGTATCTAATATCGACTTTCCTGATCTCCAGCTGACAAAGAAACTCTTCCACACCTATCACTGACATCCTCTTGCGTATGTTGTTGAAGTCCAGTATGGCCAGCAGTGAGTAGGTGACCGTCTGACCCATCTCTGTGGTGGTGATGGTACCAGGTGTTCGAGAGCGAAACACAAAGCCGAAGTTCCGAGCTGCCGTCACCAGAGCACCCTCATCTGGAGACTGAGCTTTATAAACCAGCTCCCCTGTACAGACGGATGAGAGAACTGTAAGAATAGAATGTCCAGGTGCTGTCCTGGAGGCGACTCCCCTCTACCCACCTTCACTCTTCTCCTCACTCATAACGGTGTGACAGAGGGAGAGCAGACGGAAAAACTCGTGCGTGTGCGAGTCTCCCACTTTAACTGACTCCAGCAGCTTCTCGTCATAGAAACAAAAGTTTGGATCTGCCAGGGGGTTCAGGGGAGTGAAGTTCAGCCTCTGAGGATTGGAAGATAAAAAGTGAGAGCAAACATGAAAAAATGCAGTGTGTGCATAAAAGAAAGTTTTGATTTCAATTTATATCAGTAAATATACCCACCGTTGGCTGTATTCCCAACGGGCCTGTTAGCTCACCTGAAAGAAAGACAACAATGATTTCCATGAGAAGTAACGTCACCCAGCACGAGCATTCATGAGTGTATCTACATACCATATGATTGTCCATTGATGGAACACTTGTTGAAGGTCATGATGTTCTGAGTCAGAGTCCCAGTTTTATCACTGAAGATGTATTCAACCTTAAATAATAACGTACAAACCAATATCAATTTTTTTAACTGTTTCATTATTTTATCCTGACTGGAGATTTATTGAATCAAAATATCTTGTTCTAGATTGGCCCAGGTGTCATGATTGTGTTGTTTCTCTTTTGGCTTTTCCCATCAGGGAATGAGTCGCATGGTAAACTTGGCAATGTTTTACGCTGGATGCCCTTCCTGACGCAACCCTCTCAAAGCAACCGGGCTTGGGACTGGCACAGAGGTAGAGAAGGGAACAGGGAGCAGCCCGGAGTCGAACTCTGGTTTCACGGACGGAAGGTGCTGCAAACCAGCACGAGCTAAACCGGCTCCCCCAGGTGTCACGATTGTGATTTCAGAAAATCTATTTTTGTACTTTTGAGGTTAGGTTAGTTTTACTTCTGTTTGGTACTTTTTTATACCTTTTTAATACCTTTTTTGTAAAAATGATCTATAAATTTGTTATTTTTGTTTTCTTAATTCAGTTCGCATCTCTGCAGGAGAAGTCTGCAGGATCTTCCAGTTGGCACGCCACTGTCCATCTCTAAACTCCATGAAAAGGTCCCTTTTCAGCTGCTCTTGAGTTGCTGTCAGTGAACCTGCAAGTTTCTTGTTCCAGTGTGTGTTTCTCAGTGTTCAGCTTTTGAACTTCCTGTTTTAGCAGCACCTGCTTCTCTATTGCAGTCCTTTATTTGAGGCCATGGCAACATTAATTACAAAGAAAACTTTAATAAGTAAAACTTTAATTGGTTTTGATAAAAATCAACTCACAACATGGCTCATTTCAGCTAAACTGTGTGGCTCAATAGACTTGAACGTGTGAAGGAAAAGTGGGCCACTTAAAAAAAACGATTTTTCATCACAAAATAATTTTATTTAATAAAACATTAAAAATAAATCTGATAAAAGCTATCAGCAAAAGTATTTTTACATAATCATCTATATGCATTTGTTTTGTACTGACCTTTTGCTGGAATTCTAATGTTGTCCGTAGCTTTTTCTGACATGTCTATGCATATCTCTTGTTTTGTGGTTCATCCATCTGGATGTGTAGTTGTAGTGGATGTGTAGTTGTAGAGTAAGATAAGCTCATTCTTCTCTTAAAGTCCTGTTATATCGCTTGTCCGTCCTGGGAGAGGATCCCTCCTTTATGTGGACATCCCTGAGGTTTTCCTTTTTTCTTCTTACAGAGAAAGAGGGTCTAAGGCAGGGATGCCCCGTTTAGCTTAGTCTGTTTAGTTTAGTTTAGTTTAGCCAATACCTAGTGTATTTGTATTAGTATATGACTAATTTCATGTTCTTATACAATTACCGGTATGAAGCCGGTTGAGACGACTATTGTTGTAATATTGGGCTACACAAATAAAATTGAATTGATTTGGATTGAATCAAACTTATTAATGACAGTTATGATTAGGTATGTTAGGGAACTCACTGTGAAGTTTTCTTAATCGGAGGCTTTGCCCCACCAAACATAGCAACCATAGACCAATCAAATCAATTCTTAATTGTCAAGCACTGCTGTGGCAACAGTTTATATTGTTTGCATTCACTGGCTGTTAAGAGCTGAGATGCTCTAACCTTATGTGGCCCATTTTACCTGATGGCCCTGTTAAGCTGATGTCACTACAACTATAAGTCAGTTTATTTTTAGACTGTTATTGGTAAATAAATCTTTGCTAAATTTAAGGTGTTTCAATATTTTTTGCTCCCATCACACATGTGTTGTCTGCTGTTATGGTAGTTGGTCGTTTCTACATTATAGTAAACAAATGGTATTTTTCAACATCTATATAATCAATTCATTTCATTTTTTTAAATGATAGTGGTTGATTTGATTAACAACTTGCCTCGGACAGATCAATCTGATTGGATCCTAGGAATATAAATCGATTCCTCAATTAGGTTAACTAATCGCTGCGCCCCTACTGCTTAATGAGTTGGTGAGTTTGAATATGGATTTCATTGCTTTATTATCGTGTTGTTTGAAAGTTTAATGTATCAGTAAGTTTCTCTTTTACTGCTGTTAGTGTAGCTGGCAGTCTATATCTGTCTGCTCGTCCTGCAGGTCGTGTGACCAAAGTGGAGCAAAAGGAGAAATGTGTAGTTTCTGTTCACAAAGGCTGTCAACACCACTTCAGCTCTGCTGTTCAGTTTCAGGCAGAAGATAGAGTCACTCAGACCACAAGCTCTTAAAGCGCAGAGACACAGTGATGATCAGTAAGAAAATCTATCAGCCCTGCAACACTAGGATATTTATAGAGTCAATTCTTTCCTCTCTGAGCTAACTTCATTTAAGAAAATCAAGAGGGAAGTGAGGGACAAGACGCCGAGTTGAAGAACACAAGTGTTTAGAATGTGACTGGATCTGTCTTGTTTTAGAAGTGACGGCCAGATGTGTATTTACTTCCAGCCTTGAAAGCAGTCTGGCAACAGAAACTTAGCAACAGAGTGCCCACCTGGCCCAGTTCCTCATTCAGTGTGGTGGTCCGGGCTTCAGCTGCCGTGTTGCACTGCGAGCAGAACATCTGCTGGTCCCAGTTGATGAAGTAGCTGTGACCCAGCCTGATCACTTCCACGCTGACGAGCAGACAAAACAAGGAGGATGATTTTTTCCCTTTGGATTCTGTGCATCCCATCTTATGATTTACTACACGCCTTCCTACCTGACGTAAAGAGAAATGGGCACCACTGTGTTCAAAATAATGACGTAGGACCAAAAAGAAAGGAAGGCTGAGAACAGGAAGTTGTCCACAGGAGGGTCCCAGGGAAGGAAGCTTTGAAACAAGAAGCCCACTTCTTTCTCCCATATTGCGTTGCCGACAGCCAGGATCCCCCCCATACACACTAGAAAGCCAAAGATCTGAAAGATCCCCAAAAATGAGATGTTAGAAACTAAACCCTTTATAGACATTTCAATAAAGTTCACATTTAAAACTAAATTCCTGACACTCAGAGGAAATCTACAGATATATAAAGTAAACGTTTTTGGAGTCTTACCCAGAGGACCAGAGTGTTCATGAGGCGGTCAATGCTTGTGCGTTTGAACTTTGTGCGACCGCTGTTCTGCATTAGTTTGGTATCTGGACCTAAAACAAGCAAAATGTCAATCCTGGCCGAGTATACGCATTAAAAAGACATTAGACATGAAAACACTCGCAGACACACCTGCAAAAATAACAAGGCCATAGCAGGCCTCCGTGTTGCGAAGGACGCACCCTCGAAGCAGCATGTTCTGGTTAGTCAGGGGGTATTTCTTCTCCCTCCAGTAAAGCGTCCCACAAAAACGATCTAACTTGTTGTTGGGAGGCTCACACATCACTTCCCCTTCAAACAAAAGGGACACAATAAGACAATATACTTTTATAAGTTGCTTCCACTTGTCAGTTAACAGTCAAATGCAGCTACTGCAAGACACTTTCCCCTCCTGCAGTGTGATCCATCACCTTCATTGTGTTTTTGTGCACGTATTTCAGAGGCAGAAACCAGAATACTGTAAGGCGATATGAAGCAGTGAGTGGGTTGCTGTGCTGCAGTAATGCGTTTCCCCGGGCAGGTGAGAACTGTGGGGAGTGTTTTGCTGATTCAAAGCTCTTTTGCTGGTGGGTGGGCGATGACATTCATTGGTGGCAGTGGAGGACAGAAAGTCAGCATAATCGTAAGCAATCTTTCCATCAATTGCAGGAACATGCAGTAATAAAACAAATGAATCCCACTTGCAAAACAACCAAGACACGTTTTGTTCTGTGATCTCACCGTCAAATGAAGCCAAATGGTTTGGGTCACACAGTTCAGCTGTCACCGAGATGGACTGACGCACCTTCATGTTTGTCTCTCTGCACACAAACATTTAGTCGTGTTGTCCTCCAGCCTCTGCAGATTCTGAAGATGCGATTTAAAGAATGAGTCGCTGGACTTCTTACCCATCTAGCTCTGCTGTCTCGATGTAACACAAGCCATGAGGTTCACTAGTCGACAACAAGAGCACATCAGCCTGAAAACAGAGAAGAGATGTTTGTATTGACTGCATGAGACACACAGAATAGCAGCAATTCTGAAACTGAAAACCTCATGAAGGTGACAGTATGCACAGCAATCGGATAAATGCAGACTGAGTAAATCCAGTGTAATTTGAGAGTTTTGTGGGTTAAAATGAGCCTGATGGAATTACTTTAGTCTGAGTGTTTCTGACACTGAAGTACTGCTATTATACTTACTGCCACAAACTGGTTGTTTTCCAGTTTTATAATATCACCAACTCGAACATTCATCCACTTTTCATTCTGCAGCCTGCAACAGCAGCAAACCACAGTGACTCAGTTCTGAAGCATCTTCTAAATAAACACTTCTGGTTAATCAGAATCAGAAAAAACTGCAACAGATTGAAACTATTGACTTACGAGCCTCGGATTAGAACCTGAGACTCACGATTGTTCACCTGGTTGTCGCTCTTATGGCGAAACTGGAAGACAAAGACAAGAGGTGTGTTGCAGGACTAATGGGCAGCTTTTCCTGTTTGTGAAAGTGTGGTGCATGAACACATCCTCACATAGTCATCTGTGGCATCCTTCACTGCTGTGATGCTCAGGACCAGAGCCAAAGGCACGATGGTAGTGAACCAGGAGAGGGAGGAGATCTGAGGTATCAGCTGAAGCACAAGGAGGAGGACAGGGAGTTTGCATTTAACTCTGAAAAATACCACTAATATTAAATAACACACATCAACCTCAAATATTTATTTCACTTTAAATGTATTTTTACACATAAAATGGGACTTTTCCAAGCAGCTGGGTTCTAGAGAAATTTACAATCCAAAGAAAATACACCTTCACATGTTCTCACCTGCAAAATAAGCAGAAAAAGGAAGTAGGTATTGGCTACTTCCTGGAACTGTTCAAACAGGTTTACAGGCAGAAAGGTGACGATGTTGTACTTTGATGTCACGATGCAGTTACTCTGGATGGACAGGAGATAAAGAAACATCAGAATTATTTTACTTAGGAATATCTTCCCATCAGACACTAAATAAGAGACATTTTACAAATATTTTAGTCTAGAGTGAACAACATGGGGTTTCAACATAAAAATAAAAGATAGAAAAAAGTAGCCTTGTACAAAAAGAAAAATTGGCAGATAGAATCACAGATGTTAAGGTTAAGTTGCAACAAGTCGGCAACGTGGTTAAAATCACTACAGACAGTTGTTCAGAACGTGTAATAACAAAACAACGAAAATTCCATACTAAATTTCTAACATCCTCTGCAGCTTAAAATTAAAATTAAAAAATAAGAAGTTAGTTGTGAACTTGCTCCAGAATTTATTTATAATTTTCTGTCTAGGTTTATTATCCTTAAAAATTGACAGGGATTAAATATCAAAATATTGATTTTGTTTTCAGATAATGTTGTATTCTTTTACCCCTTCATACCTGGCTTTATTTACAATCATATAAAAATATGTTCTTCAGTGTTTTTATAATTCAAGATCATGCAAATTGGAGTCCTAGATTAAATGGTGCATTGCATATTAGCAACATATGATATAAAAACCAGAAAAAGGGCTATAGGAGTGGTCCGTTTAAAAGACTATATCAGGAAGGCACCATTTAATCCGGTGACCTAAATATCTGGAGAAGAAGCAAAGTTTGTTGAATAAAACAATAAACAAGTTTTGGATACATATCTACCTTTAAATCTATGAGGATACATTTTTTTTATTAGTAGGTCTTCAGTAATTAGTCTCCTTTTATCCAAACAATTTCTGAAAATGTGTTTTTTAAATTTAGATCCATACTGAGATTTGAGATTTGATCTTATGAGATTAATCAAACACTTTTTAATTCATCCTTAAAACAGAGTTGTTTTGTTTTTATCCATTTACATATAATGCTGAAATCTCCAAAGTAAGTGGCGTAAACAGTTCCTACCATGGGATATAAGCAGTAGACAACAGACGATGCTCTTACCGCATACTGAAACTTTTCATTGTACTCTCTGTCATTGGCTTTGACCTTCCTCTCCTCCTCTGGAGACACAAAGGGGAAAAAACAGACAACTGAGCAAATCAAAAGCACAAAACAAGAAACTGAATATTATAATCTGTGCAACACTATTTATAAATGTCAACTTTTCAGCATTATTAGCTAAGTCCAAGTCAGACATTAGTTTAAGTTTGTTTGAGCAAAAAGATGTCATAGAAATGGCTAAATGTGCATAATGTGTAACCAAACACTAGTACTCTACGGTCCTTAGATTTTCATCCAAAAACATAAATGTTTAAACTTGAAAATGTAAAAAGAATCAAACTGAAACTCTTCTTGTTTTCTACACAGTGCCAAACCTCTGACCACTGACACTCTGTCATCCTCTGGTATTCAAACAGGTACTGTTTCCCCAAAACTCTAACAATGACTCTTAGCTCCTCTAACACTAATAAGCTACATTTTTAGGTAAAATATCTCGTCCATGTGTGCAAACATAGGGTCTGCACACTTTTAGAAACTGTAGATTTTGAGATGCTTTCACTCGGAAAAACAACTCTCAGTATCGGTTTAGAAGCAGTAGATGCAACAGGAAGGGACATCGCACAGCAGAAGCCATCAACCTATAATCACAAGCCAACATATAAACAGAACCACTGTGGTTTCCTGTGTCTCTGCAGTTCTTTCGCTGTAAAGCTTTCAGACTCCTACAAACATGAAAGGCCACATTTGTAATAAAACTAGCACATTACTACCTCTGTCCTGCTGAAGACTCAGATCAGTTGATTTACAAAGTTCACGATTGAGGTTGTCTCAAAGCGCTACAAGGATCGGGTGTTAGCAAAAGAGGTATTAATGTCTTCTTTAAATTGATAATACACATAAATAAGGGGATGCAACTGTATATATCTATTTTTATCCATCAATGCTCTCGTAAGTCTTGAGTCAAAACTAAATTGATTTTATTAGTGTTAAGGGACGTTATGCTAAAAGTATAAACAAAAAGAAATGAAACATTTATTTTATTGATTTGTTTATTGCAGTTGCAATGTTGCAAACGCCCCCTGCATTTCACTGCTCCTCCTGAAGGTCATCATGCTGTGTGATCTGGCATCCAGGGCTCAGACTGCAAAGACTGCAAGTATCTCTGTCCTGGTATGGACCAGTCTGCACCTGTCAGGTCAACCCTGAGCAAGCTAACCAGCCTAAATGCATGAGCATCTTTAACAAACTGTTGACAAAGTGCTTAATGATCTGACAACGTCTAGGGCATCAGAAACACTGATGCAGACTTTCTTCGTACAGGAAAACTCTGTGTCAGTATCACTCTGTCCTTGTGAAACTTTAAGACCCCCAATTTTATCAAGACTAAAACCATAAAAAATAACAATAATTGCTAGTTTTTTTTTAAAGTTAGAGTAAATAAACAAATTTGTCTCAATTCGAATGTGCTTATTTGTTACCCTCCGCTGTCTTCCTGCCTCTTTAACACCCTTCCCTGATGGCCTGTGCTCATGAATCAGGCAGCAGCTGATGACTGCAGCCTGATTCATGAGATGCTAAAGTCATTGTTGTGACTGAACCAGAGTCAGACCAGACTCTGCAGGAAACTGGTCATATATTGTGGCTGACCTCATAGGTGAAAAGAACCAAAGGAGTCAAGAGCATAAGTTTGTGCTCTTGTACTGTGTGATGTTTCTTTGAGGAAAAGCCAGGGACAGAGTAGCAGAGGTAGAATGACAGAGCACATCCAGTTTTCTTTGTGATTGAGGATTGGGAACATGCAGAAGCAGATCGGTGGCGCCTAGAGGATTGATTTGTGTCACAGGGAGCAGAAACAAGAACAGACAATTCCTAGCACCGAATTAAAATTGAAAGATGAAAAAAAAAAGCTGGGAATAACTATGAGTCATTTATTATTTTAGTATCAAGAAACAGAAAAAAGAATGGCTCTTATTTTGGGATGTGATGATGTGAATATAGAACAGTTGGTACAAAGTAAGTTCCAAAAATATAATTGAAATAGAAATCCTTTATGTGGACAAAAAAGTGGAAACCAGAGCGATGAAAAAGATGGAATGAAAGTTGGATTCACTTGTCATCATGGGTATGACGGATGAAAGAAGCAGCCACTGGTCGGTGCCACTCAGACTCGTACCTGTTCGCCTCTTTCTCGCCTCTCCTCCATCACATTGGCTCTTTTTCTTTTTGTGCAAATGCAAAACAACTGGAAACCATATCCCCGGGGCTCCTTTCAGCACTGTCATCCTAATTTTCTTTCAAACTAACGAACTTCGGAAGTGCGCTGAACCGACGCCTCTGACCCTCACATCTGCGCAAGGACGCGCGGATGGGTTGGATTAGTAGGACCGTTCCGTCCCTTGCCCCTCCGCCGCTCCCTCTCCCTCCTTCCAAAAAGCAAGTGCAGTCAGGAGCAGCATGGGCTTAGACCCCCACCCCAACCCCTCTGCTCCACCAGATAACTGCACCACCCTTGACTTGGTGTGGCACAAAAGTTCAACGTGTCCCGTATGATACAGCTCCACCGAGCAATTAAAACTATATCAAGTATCCGCTACATCATAAACATGATCCAGCATTACGTAATCACGTTCACCACGTTTGTGTTACTATGGAATCTGCCTCTGCAGGGACTTCACATCGGAGGAGGCGGGTGAACGTGGAAACTAGGCACCATTTTGGATCTGACAGCTACACGGGGACTATTGCTATAGACGGGGATTTGGACCCAAAATGTCTGCTGTAGGGAGGCAGTTTCCCGCTAGTCGGACGGGACAGAGGCGCACTGCAGTGGGCCGGACCGGGACAGGTGTATGAGCACGTGCTGGGAGGGAGGCAAGCCTCGTGCGTAATGTCAAAGAACAACAACAGACTTCATTTTTACTCATTTTAAAACACATTTGGAGAAAATATGCCATCAAGTACAATAAACACTATATAAAAGAAGACTTTAAAAATCCTCTATGTTAGAAAATCCCCAAAATAAGAAATGTTAAAGACACACTCCGATAAAAACTGTGTTTTTAGTGTTTTTATCATGGTCTTTCTCACGATGGAGGATATAAATGTATAGAAAATTAAGCTTAATATTGCATTTCTGTATATATATTTAGTCAAATAGTTTTGAATCAGTAGCAGACTAAAAAAAAATGCCATTAAAAGAGCTTGAAGCAGTGAGTAAACCCTACAACAACAACAAGCCACAAGCTCCCTGCTCTACTCCATTCTGACGCATCCACTTGCAGACAAATAAATGCATTTATGTCTTTGTTTTCCTTGTCTAAGCTGGCATCTGGCTGGACGGTTCCAGAATTGCTTGCCATTTTTTTGCCTCGATAATGTTAGGGTTGTGGGTGTGAGGGGCTGTAAGCTAGAGCAAGAGAGTGTAAACAGATTGTTGATAGGAAGTGCGGGCAGGCTCACTCCATGCCAACAGTCCTACCCACAACTTAGAGGCAAATTTTTAATCAACTCCTGCCACTTTGCAGAAACTATCTCCCAGAAAACAACAGGTTTTTTTAATGTTGACTCAAAACAGCATAATCACGATTAAAAGACTACTGGCAAAATATTTTTTCTAAACAGTTCTATTGATAGGTAAAAATGTCTCTTATGTGTCTTATAAACTTTCCATGACCTGTCTGGTATCTAATTTTTCCAAAAACATCAAACACGAGCTGTTCCTCTGGTTTAAGGGTCTGCAAACTTCAACACGAAAAGAGCCATTTGGTCCTGTTTCTTTTTTACCAAAACTCACCAAGAGCGCATAGTCCCACCATGCAGAAGAACACACCTTAATAATGTTTTTGTGGTCATTAAGCCATTCATTTTTTAAAACATTGCTTTTAAATATTGCAATAATTGAAATATAACAGTGTTACATTTTTTCTATATATAATAATTTTTGACAGCAGGATGTACAAGTTCCTTTCAAAATAAAACACATTTTGTGTCAAACAAGATCCTCCTACTGCATCAGATTTACGTGAATTTAAAAAATGATACGAGGAAACCACCATGACATGTAGAATCCAAATTTTAAAAAGATCCATTCATGTGAATGCCATTATTTTACTGTAATATTGTGTGTTTTCTGTTTTTAATGTTAAAGCGCTTCGAGCTTCACAAAATGCATCAGAAGCGCTATTTTATAAATAAAGTTTGATTTGATTTGATTTACAATAAGAACTTAGCCTCTGGACTACAATTAGACACTATTGTTCAGCAGAAGCTATGAATATGTGCAAATTAACCCATTATTTATTCTATTCGTTAGCAATTTTCCTATAGGGCAAACCAATGTGGCTCTGAAGCCTCAGGTTGCAGACCCCTGTTCTTACTTCCTGATCCTGTCAAAGAAAACCTCAACATTTTTAGCCCAGACACCTCCAGCGTTGTCTTTTTCTCTGGCCCATTGTCTCTAAACCATACATGGCTGGTCTCCACACTATCTTCTAAACCTTTTGTTCTTGCTGACCCTCCGGGATTCCTACAACAATCATCTAACATTACCCTCTGCATCCTTCTTGCTCACACCAACCCTTTGGTCTTCCTCTAAGCTTTTCACCATTTCCAACCTGCTTTTACATGCCTCTTCTTCCTTCTTCCCCACACCTGCATGTAATAAACATGTTACGTTTTTCAAGCGCTGACCTGGAGGAAGTCTCTTTCTGAACATCTCCACTCAGCTGGTGTCCTGCTGCTGTGGCCCATGAGACTGTCTGTCTGTCTGCAGAGGAAGTGAAAGAATCAGAAACATCATTCAAAAAAAGAAAGACATTATTACTTGCTGGACATACATACACACACACAAACACACACACACACAAAACCCCTCTAGATTATCTGGTTTATTGGAGCTTTAATGCGGAAATGACATTAGGTAAAGGAGCTGAATTTGTCCATGTTGTGCCTGGAGGCAAGGAAGTTATTTAGGACACTGTTTGTGCGCTGTGATTAAGTCTCTCCACCTAATTTATGCTGAACCATTACTATTACACACTCCATTACTTGTGTTCGGTGTGTTCCGTCTGAGCTAAGTGCCAGCCAGGGCTGAAAGGCAGAGGATGACAGATGAGGCCGCAGAAATGAGGCATTAAAAATCTTTCTCTTGGGTTTAGTGGTGCATGCTAACAGACCCAACACGGCAGACAGGAGCTAAAGACAGTGAGCCTAAAAATCAATATTCTTGTGGAAGAGCCGCTCTGCCTTTGTCCATGCGAGTCGGTCCGATCAGTTTTCAGCCACTGACTCCAATGTTGGTGTTTTCTCTCTCAAGATGGGCCCATTTTCCTTGCTCTCTGGTCACCTCAGAGATAATACCAATATGTAGAAACGTGAAATTTCAAGACTCCCCAAGCATTTAGCACCTCCATGCAGCTCCGGAAAATAGAATATCTGAAATGTAGAATTTGGGAGACACCTGCAAGAAAATCTGAGACTTTTAATTTGAAAATCACTATAACCTTGTTGATCAGGATGGGGTTTAAGGGATTGAAAAACTTTGCTTTAGATGTTGCTTAAAAAGCAAATAAAAAACATGTTTTTATGGCAAAACTTTAGTCAGATTTGAAACCTCTTTAGGGAAACAGAACTTTATCTGTTTTCCTAACATGAGTCTTACAATCAAAAAATATTTAAAATGTAAAATTTACATCTTTAAGTTCAGGTTATTAGGTTGTGCTTGCTGCACTCATTGTGAATTAATGTAAACAATTCATGTATACATTCAATAATGATTCTATAATGGAAAAAATATGACAAAAATAAGTGCAAACTGGTGTAAAAGTGCTTGACAATGAGCATAAATTACACTTATAGCCTGTTTCCAATTTTTTTTTAAATCTTCTTACTTTAGCATAATAATTTATGTCAGTTTCAATTCCTTGTATTTGTAATTTTCATTCTAGAGACCGCTTTGCTTGGCTGTAAAAACCAATTTTCCATCCTTTTGATTTAAAGCAAACAATGAAGAAACTTTCCTTCATAAAATTATGTATTCTGAAATTAAAAATGAGAAAAAAGCCGTTTTCTGGCTTGAAAATTTCTAAGACGTTTCTGGAAAGAAAAACCGATTCATAGTCACAGTTATTGTAATGCAATAACTGAACTTTCATGCAACTGGATGCTGATAGATATTTACTAAAACAATCACAAGTAGATATGTTTTCTGCAAATTACAAAGTTTTCTACCTGAGGTCCCAATCCAATGTATTGCAGCTTAAATGTTACAAAAATAAGCCTTTTGCTGCATCTTTCTCTCCCAGGAAAAAAGAGCAAGTTAATGGATTGGCAACCTATTTGACACTGTTGTAGATTTATTTAAAATCTCTATCTTAGAAAGTAAAAAAACAGCCTCCCTAAATAATATTTTTGGGCCATTTATTTGCAGTCTCTACAAAAACGTATAGTCTTAGCAACGTAAAAAATAATATACTTTCTGAATAAAGCAAATATTGCATGAGCAGTTTTGTCAAATATAGCAGTTTATTTCTTTTTTAATATAACACACAATAAAATGGGCCAATGTTGTTGTCTCCGTAAAGAAGCATGCAATGCCAAAAGGAAACAACAACAAAATAGACACCAAGCAGATGACCTACATTGAAAAAGGTCACTTTTTACTTGAAGATTTCCTCTTTGTGTGCGGCTCGTTGACTGACACATTTTAGTGTTTTGATTGTTTTTACCTCACATTCATATGAAAATATAATTTACATGCCAAACATTTTCTCAAACCCAAAATAGGGGAATTAGAGTTTAGGTAGATTCTGTACATCACGCAAAACCAAAGGAAACCTCTGAAGTCTGGAAAACCACAGATGACTAAGGTAAGACTAAGAGGACCTTTTGGGGTAACTATGGAGCCGCTCTGAAGACAGTATGTACTTTCATAAGGAATAATTTAATTACAGAGCTCTCAAAGTGGCTCTGTTTGACCATCCATCAGATACATCACAGTAAATGCAGTTACACTGATGTGTCTGCGGAGACATGAGCAACTTTCACTTCGAGTTTGATCAAATGTGACTCATACAAATGTACAGAGACTCCTTAAAACAATGCATGTGACTCATACAAATGTACAGGGACTCCTTCAAAGCCCCCTCCAGTACACAGCTGTCAAAGCAAACATCAGGAAACAAACGCGCCTTACCGTTTGGAATTGGGCGTTAAAAAGTGATTTGTAGAGGAAGTTCTCCCACAGCTGCAGCCATGATGGACGACCTGGAGGCAGAGCGAAGAATCAAGGCCACTGAGGTGCAGAGGAAGGCAACGGGATACCAGGGATGCTCTGCAAACATGATCCGAGCCTAGCAGGGAGGGACCGACTTCAATGAGGAGAGAGGAACCGCACATGGGGGAGGAGGAGGGGGAGGAGGAGGAGGAGAGTTTGAACTTAGCCTTCACTTTCTCCACCTCCATTTAAACACCTCATGATCTCCAGGAAGAAAAGTTACGAGAACATTTCTTTTAAGAATTGGACCGTTTTGTTTACTTTTGCCGCACATGCGCGGTGGGGGGAAAAAAATCAGAACTGGCTTCACGCGTTGAAGTGCATTTATCATTGAAGAAAAAAGGTTGAGCGCACTGTCTTGTGGGGTCTAGATAACCCCACTCCCAATGTTAAAGTTCCTAGGATAGCACAAGGGATAAGAAGATGACTCTGAAGTTGTAAAAAATATTAAGCACACATCTTACTATTGATCAAAACATGTATTTTTTTGTCATTATACCCTCTGCTGCCCTCTGCTGTCAGCTCTGCTTCGTCCATCATCTCCAAATTTAATCTGACTGTTTTATAACCTTAAAGTCTGCTGAATTATTTTGGATGTTTAAGGAAAATCCTTATTAACTTGCTTAACAACACAATTGTGATTAGAAATTGGGGTAACTTGAGTTCATATCATTGCCTGTGTAAGTGGGAATAACAAAAGTTGCACAATGCGTTGTTTAAAAATAAAATAAAATAAAAGAAAATACAAAAAATTGAAAGGAAAGTAAAAAAAAAATATCATTGATAGCGTAAAAGAAAAATAAATCTAGTAACTACAAAGTCCTGAATCCATTACACGGCCACACAGAGACAAATCAAAGACCAAACCTTTTTTTTATTTCAAAATTTTGTGGTTACAGTTCAGGTCTTCAATGGGTGTTTAAACAAGATGATGAAAAAAAGACAATCTTGTCATAAGACACAGGATACAAATCCTCAAAGCAGTATATACATGCGTAAATATGACAGATCATTTATTTAAGTAAAAGAGATTGTACAGCAACGTAAAAAAATAATCTTTAATAGTTGTGTTTGTTAGGGGTCAAAATGTGTCTTTACTCTCCACTTTTAAAATGATTGATTTAAATAATGTTGCTTGTAAGGGTTTGGATGTCATAAAATCTCAGACTGTAATGAGCTAACCAGGCCCACAGGGGGCATTGCAGCATGGTTGGTTTTGTCCACATTAACCAGGTGAAAAACTGTGCTGTAAAGAGGGAGTAAAACCAGGACGTATTGAGTTTGTAGTTGTTGGCAAAATACAAAATATCTGAAGGTGTATATGCCACATTTTCCCAGACAATGGAGCTGTAAAGGTTTTGTTTCACTTCAAAGGAGTACAAACAGTTGGAACAATCTCTTAACTGTCTCTTAATTTTGGGAGTGTTTAAACTGGCCCAGGAGGCAGCAAAAAAACATGAATCTGTATGTGTCAAGTCCAGGTTTTTACACATTCTGTGAGTGATAAACAGCTGTCAACAGGATTCATGTACTTTGTTCTATTCTGTTCTACATTTAGTTTAAACCGAAGACCCAAAGATTTCACAGAAGTGTGTAACAGGCACCTTAGTGGAGCAGCTTCACCTGAAACTGCATAACAATGAATTGCCTCAATTTATCTGTCTTTTTCTTGTCCTTTTTAAAGTTTTTATTTTTTACAAATTTCTCACTGCCTATCTGTGCTTCCGTGCACAGAGAAGACATTCTCACCTCTAAATGGAAAGCTTTTTTAAAGCTTAACAAAGTTGCTTGGTTGGAGGGGTCATATAAGTCAAGTTAACCAAGTAGAGGAAAACTTCCCTAAATATGGGCGGGGCATACAGGGTGAGGCAGGAAACAACCAATCAAATGAACCAATCAAAAACAACACAGGTGTACATATATTTGTGATAAGAATCAAAAATGTCTATGTACTCTCATATTCCTGAGCTGCCAGGTACATGAATGTAAAATGACTTGCAGCAATTAATAGAATAGCTTCTAGCTTTCACAAGATGTGGCTTTGAATCTGTCTTAAATATTTTAGTTTTAATATTAAAAATACTTGCTACTTTTAAAACAATTGTGCATTTAAGGCAGTTCAGCTTTATCATACATGTCCATCTCATCACGTTCCAACAAGAATATGCCTCTTTTATGTATTTGTTGATTGTGAGGGGCTGAAATCAGTCTTATTTTAGTAGAAACCTGTTCATTGCAGCAATTAAAACTGTGCAGTCTTCATCTCATCTCCTTTCTCAGTTATGTTGTCCACGTGTTTAATTTGGTCACAGATGCTTGAAAATGTGAGGAGGTTCTCACGTGGTTCTACGTCAGGCAGCTGCCAGTGGATGAAGATCAAATAAATGAACGAACCCAAAATGCCTCCAAGAAGAGGACCCACAATCGGTACCCAGAACCAGTAATTATAACACCTGGAGAAGAAGGAAGTAGATTAACACATATTAAAAAGTATATTTCTTCTGTTTGATAATCTAAAAGGGCTGCAAAAATAGACAGTAAGACGTTTAATGTTTGCTTTTTGTGCTTCTTTGATGAGATTTTTTTGTATATTTAAGATTAAAAACACAAATAAGTTTCTATAAAAGGCCATGAATTACTGTTAAACCAATCTGTGCTTTGGGTGCAAATGCATTCTTAGGGTAAAATTGGGACTTACGTAAAGACTTCTGTACCCCAGCCTGCCGTCAGCGTGAAGAGCCGTGGCCCCAGGTCTCGAGCAGGATTGATAGCCCCTCCGCAGTTGGCTGACAAAGACATGGCGATTCCCAGGACCATCACAGCAACTATAGCAGGGATCAGATCTGGAGGAGCGGGAGTGTTCCGCTTTTCATCCAGACACAGGATGCACAGCAGAAGCAGCCCAGTGCCCACAACCTGAATGCGACATACGATCAGTCAAGAAGTCAATAACTGCCTTTCAATAATGTATAGAAAGAAGCAAAAGGAGTTGCAAGTGAAACAACAGAGAAAACACTATTTTCTGTTCCTTACTTGATCAAGGAAGCTCCTGCCGACACTAACAAACTCTTTAGGATAAGTGGCAAATATGGATGCCGTCTCATTCTGGCCATAAACAGTCAAGTTTCCTCCACTGTACTCCATTATCGCATCTGAAACAGAGCAGACAAAAATGTAAAAAACTGGAACAATTCATCCAACAGGCACAGGTCAGATTGATCATACTCAGTAATTTTAACTAAATATGCAAACCTGTAACAATATTCACGGGGGAAAAAACACTTTCAGACAAGTTTTTTGGCAAGACTCATAACGTCTGAAAGTTTCTAAACTCAAATCCAAGATGTTATCTTTTTTTAAAAGCTTCTTCTTAAGTGATTCTCAGCTTTTAAACCAACAAGGTCAAATTGTTCCTTAATAATCTTGTTGCTTATGTCTTAAATAAATTCTGTGAAGCGAGACATCAAAAACATCGTAATTGAACATAAATCTTTTTTACAATCTATCCTGTGGTCTTAGCCTTAGTTACTATGTTTCTGTCATAATTTTCATGATATAATTACAAACCATAGTAGACCAGGTAGACCATAAGTGATGCCATGTAAGCCCCCAGCACTTGGAAGAGGGAGTAGGGCAATAGCCGTCCCCAATTGACCTTTCCCAAGATGCAGAAACTCAGAGTCACTGCTGGGTTGAGATGGGCCCCTATGGAGAAATAAAGAATGTGGACAAATTAATATACACAAACATTTTATACTCTGCTGCTTTTTGTAACATTTCACCCCTTTAACCCCCAAGAGATAAATAACCAACATGTGACATTTTGTACTTGTAATGTGATGTGCGTGGAAAAAAACAATCAGTGATTTTTTATCAGAACTCGAACATGGTGACATCCCAGTTTTACCTTCACTCTAATAACTTGGGTGCTGAATGTTATCAGTGGAATTTGTTCATTTGGTCCATTCATTACCAAGAAGACTGACACCTTTATGAACTTCTAGTGGAGCTCTCAAGGGAAAAACCTAATTGATCTGCTCTAAAATTCTTGGAAACATATCTGAGTAAGTTAAAGGTTTATCTTGACCTATTGGCTTATGTAACATTCTTTATTACTAAGAATTATTTGTTGGCTGGCAACGTCTGCGTAAAACCATTTAGGGTCAAAGAGAATTAGAGTAAAGATGTTTGGTCACAGGCTCAGATATAGCCAGCCCCACTAAGGGGTGCAGGTAGAATATCAGGAGAGGGGAATTTGGATGTGCTGAGAGTTTGGGGCATCATATCCCTCCAAGCCAATAAAATACTCATTTCATCTATCCATATATCTATCTCTGTTTGATCTATTTGATATGTCCTATAAGTTTTATGTTGAATACTCTTCCTGACACTACCCTCTGCATTTACCGGGCTTGGGACAAGCACAGTTGGACACTGGTTTTGGCCCTTTATTTTTTTTCTTTCTATTTATATCTGACTGTCTGTCTGTCCATCCTTTCTTGTCCCTTATTTTATTTCTATTTCATTTTTTTGTTGTGTTTTTTTTGTTACTTCTATTTTTTCACAGAGAGAAAAACATCTATATCTTTTCATTATTCATACTTTATTCTCATATTGTTCTGTTGTGTGACTGTGGAACATGATGATGTGAAATGTAATGGAGAGAGGGAAGTGAAAAGGGAAAAAGCTTTAAAAAAGACTTCCTCAGTGACAGTTTTGTTGCTGTCACATGTTTGTTTACACCATCCTGGTACCTAAATAACTTTGTTTCAATCTAATTATTTTTGCTAATGTTTACTAATTAAATTTATGAATTGACCTTTGATGACCCTGTGATGGCTCCAATCCTGCTTTCAAAAGACCTGAAGTACTTTTTGATGATGTTAAGACATGTAACTTGCACAGCTATCAAGTTTTCAGAATAATCTAATTTATTGCTAAAACGGGAAACAACAAGTGTCAAAGTGAAGCATGGAAAGTTGTCAATGCATTTGTTCCTTAAAATTGTATTTGAATTATAAGTTACAGATCTAAAAATCTTAATAATTTGACTATTGTTAACACATCTGTTATAATGCTTTAAATCAGCAAGTTCAGTTTATTGAGTTATTTTACAGAACATATTTTAGAAACAGAACACCTTCCACTCAATCTCTGGATTACTGCTTCTTCTAAGTAATTCTAAAACTAGAATGCACAGCAGACCTATCAGACTTCTCTCTTTTAAAATCAACTCACTATTTGGGAGGGAGACAATGTTATTCTCCATTGGGCTAGATTGAAAACCTTTGTCACAGGGAAAAGGCAGCCGAGTAACTGTGCCTCTAATAATGCTGCACCAAGGTTTGTCGGCTAAGAAACATTTTGGGAAATTTTTCCTTACAATAGACCTTTTCTCCATCTTTCTTAATTATAAATGCATGTAATTCTTTCAATTTATAGCTTGTCTCTTTATCTTGTAACAAATGATCCACATTTTTTTTCTATCTCTTATTTTTAGTCCACTCTGGCCTAGATGGTTGTCGGCTGTCTTGTCCAGTCTCACTAGAGGTGTAGTTTTTTTCATTTAGAGGATGTTTTCTTCTCTGCAGTTGCCCAATGCTTGGCTGTTTGGGGTTTACTTATTTTATTTACGGTGATTTTTTCTAACCACATAAAAGACCCATTGAGATCAAAATCTCTTTTGCAGGGGCCAAGAGGTCAGCAACACGCCATGAAGAATGTTGAACAGCTGAACAATTGGAGAAAAACAAAAACAAAAGTAAAACTGTAAGTGAATAAAAATGTCTACAAAACTGGTATAGGAGTACAATAGAAACCGTAACTGTAACGGTTTCAGTTTTTTTGCCTTTGTGTTTTGATTCTCTTTTTGTTCTGGCATGTTTTGAGTTAATTCCTGTTTTATTTTTTAGGATTTCCTCTTTTGTGTTGATTTCCAGTCTTGCCATTCCCCATCAGTCCTGAGTGTTTTCACCTGTGTCTCGTTTGTCTGTGTGTATTTAAGTCTTGTCTTTCCCTTCCTCCTGTGTGGTTCCATAAGTCAATGGTCCCTGCTGTCCTGTGTGTTTGTAGATCAGATTTTGAGTTTGCCTGCCTGAGGCAATAGGTTTTTGTTTTGTAGTTTTTGTTTTTATTATTAAACTCCCTGTACCATTTTTATTACACCAGTAATGTAAGGTTGGGGTTGTGAGGGACTGTAAGCCAGTGAGAGAGAGTGTAAACAAAGGGATGATGGGAAATCAGCTGAGGCTAACTCAGCAGCAACAGTCCCACCCACAACTCGGAGGCAAATTTCTAATAAACTATTGCCGCTCTGCAGAAACTCTTAGAAAATTACATGTTTTTTTATTCTTTATTTTGGCTTGAATGGCATAATTAAAAGACCACTGAAAATTGATTGAAGATTGTATTAAATTGAAAATAAATCAGAAGATGATTGTAGTTGGCCTTCAAATAAACATTTATCAATCCACACTTTACAGTAAGTACGTGCCTTAGTTTATGTGTTTCGCCTTAAATGCAACATCAGGGGTACACCAGCTCAGATCTGCGTGTTTGTCCGCCCGTGTTGTCGTCTTGGCATATTTTCCAAGGAGATAACAGATATCAGAAGCGCAAAAATTTGACGCGATTGATAATCTCTTTTTACTGAGTCTCTGCAATAAATGTAGATTTCAAATTTCATGCAATAGCTGCAATAAAAGTATTACCTCCTCTAATATTTTTTATTGGCTGAATCTAACCACTTTGATCCAGATCTAGACTGGAGCATTATATCAGACATTAAGAAAAGAGAAACTTTTTGTTTGTGTGTTTATTTTACCTGAGATTCCTTTGGTGAGATACATGGCTGACATCACACCCACAGAGAAGGCCATGTTGACTGACAGAAACTGGCCATTCTTCTCATTGCTGGTTTTTACTTGCGCTGCTGCAGAACAGCCAAAGAGCTATAAAACAGAGAAAAAGGGGATGATGATAAGTTTACCAACGAAGAGAGGAAGTGAAGTCACAAAACTGAAAGCTATAAAAAAGTCAAAGCTCAATTACAATGAAAATATATGCTAAACCACATTTTCAATTTTTTTAATACAATCCTAAGTGATTTATGTCTATAAGGACACAGAAATGCAACATATTTGAAAAGCAGTTATTGTTATAGGATATAATACTTTATGCAGCTGAAGTTTAAAATAAAAGCAGGGATCTTAAATTATTAAATTGAAAACTACATAATTTTTCTTTTCACAAAGGATGCTTTTAAAAATGACCTTTGTACGTTTAATTTTGCGATATTTGCTTAAGTGCTAATAAATGGTAAATGTTGAACTGGTCTAAAAAGTTGTAATGATTCAATTTAAACCTAAAAAGAATATATTAATTCCAAACAGAGATTTGCAATCTTATTTTTATAGTTTTTAAAAAACAATTGATAAAGTTATAGCCATATGCTTCAAAAAATACAAAATGAGCTTTGCAACTCACCAGCAAGATGAAAGTTCCCAAGAATTCAGCCATGCACTCTCGTATCAGTGCACTCCTGCATCTCAGAATACGCAAGTTCAACATGACTGTAATCAAATCAAATCCCACAAAACATCCAACTCTGTACTATCTGGTGGGCTTTCCAGGTTGCGTATACACGACTGCCTGCAGAGCAAACCAGTGCTGCTATCCAACTCAAGGGCCTGCCGTCTTACCTCCAGACTAAATGACAATTTTTTTTATTGAGCGTACCTCTGTGCTGGCTGGGATGAAGAACACAGCACCCACTGCTCTGAGGTCCTTAAGTAAGCAGGGGCTGTAAATAGTTTAATAACATGTTGAAAGCCAGAACAGAGCTTGATAAGGGACAGCACACATTTACAACCTTTCTGTTATAAACTAAGCTATAGATAAGAAGTGTGATTCTGTATCCTTTGTATTTTTACATTGCTCGGTTGTGATCATAATGTAGTTGTAGTTAAAAATGGATCTTGTGTGCTCATCATGCTGATCCTGGTACATTAAAGGGCTTTGATAATACTTGAGCATGCAACACTTTTGGAGATGTATTTGAAAGAGTTTTCATCTTAGATGGTCAAATTCCTGTTTTTTCCACATTGATGTCCACAGGGATACAGAGCTTTAATTTAACAAAAGCAATCATTTTTTATTTACCTGCACATAATAGTTTTGCTCTGTTTAGAATGCCACTGATAAGAATTTTCTCCCATAATGGTGAAGTGAAGTAAACAGGTAATTTACAGTTGTCAAACAGTCCACAGTACAGAGTAATTTGAATCTATATATATAATTTATTTTTACCTAATAAGCTAGCAAACAGTGACTGCGGATTTGAAAACCTCTAAAAGTTATTAGTAAAAACAGATTATATAATTTTTGGTGATAGTGTTGCACCTTATGTCACAAGGTCTCTGCATGCCAGGTAAACCTTTTCCCTAACCTCTGGACTCATTGATTTGTGTCAGCCAAAGTAGTTGTCATGCAAAAGTAAGTATTGAAAGTGTGTTAAATTTATAATATTCATAAATCAACATTAGCAGGATACTAAAATATGATTAGATTATGCAACACACCAACGCGCTTGAATCCAGAATTGTAAAAGTTTCATTTTTCTTTCTTTCAAAATTGTCTCACTTTTGTTCAAAATATTTTCTTTCTTCAATTAATTAACATTAGTTTTAACTGCATTTGTTACGGCTGTTTAAAATATAGAAGTAATTGTGTTACAATGTTTATTTATTAAACAGATCTGAATTAAAATACTTATGCATTCTTGCTGTTTTAGATGTTTCTTTGCTCAAAATTAAAAGTACTAAATTGTATTAGATATTTGTTTATTTTACTTGAAGAATAAGTCACAATGTCAAACTAAGAAGCAAGCGAATTTTTTTCCCAGTCTTTGGCAAATGAAAGAATTATTTATAAATTATTTTTGTCCAAATCTTATCTGACAATTAAAATTCTAATTTTAGGATCTTTGTTTTTTAAATCTCTATTTATATTTTGAGGATTTAATTAAATGTCAAAGAATAAGGATTTTGAGTACCGGTAGACTGATTTTAATAAAAACAGGCTTGATACTAAAGTGAATTAAATGAAAATGTTTAGAAAGACATGTTTTCCTGCAAAATTGCTACTGTCACATTCTGCCCGATATCTCCTGACACCGTCAGTGTAGAAAAGCTTGAATTTAAGTGAGGTGTTGTTAAAACCTAAACTGAGTTCAAAGAAGATGATTTATTAGAGACAAAGTTTGCTTAGAATAAGGTCATTATATCTCCATACTATACTACGAAACTAAGTAAAGCACTCTATTGTAGTACAGAGGCAGAAAAATTCAGTAAAAAATTCAAAATGGAGCCTGTTGTCATAAATGTTTGTGCTTTTATTTTCTGAAATCTCTAGTAGAGCTGAAAGGTTAGGACAAAGCAAATGCAAGTGTCTTCTTTAATACACATCCTCAGAACTGTCTGAATCTGCTTTTCTGTAGACCAATGGTTCTTTCTGTCCATATCAAACAAGAGGCTCCACTCACAATCCGTTTTATAATACAGAATTATGAGAAGAGAAAAGGAATAAAATCCCACACAGGCAGAGCCTCAAACAGAAAAGTGATCAAATGTAACTAAGTGTTTGGTGGAAAACAAGTTCATTTAAAAAACATGTAAATGTCAGAAAACAGTTTTGTCTCTAAAGACCCACTCCAAGTAAAATTGTGTATTTGGTGTTTGTAAAATGTGGCTTTTTTCTGATGTTGGAGGACATAAATTTAAGAAAATTAAGCTCTCTGCTCCGCTCCATTCTGATGCATCCACCTGTAAACAAATAGATCCATGTACGTCTTTGTTTTCCTCGTCTGAGCTGCATGGCATCTGGCTCAAAAGTGCACAGTTGGATAGCTCCAACATTACTCGCCATGCCAATGGTCCCGCCCATAACTCATTGGGAAATTTGTAATGAGCTCCTGCCACTGTGCAGAAACAACACAGGTTTATTGATTGCAGCTAAAGATGACACAATCACAATAAAAGACCACTGAGAACACGTTTACAATCATAAGATGATCGGAGTGTGTCTTTAACAATGTGGTCATTTAAAAAAAACTATTCACATGTTTATTTTTTAATATAGCCATAAATTAATGGAAACATTTAATTGTAGATTAGTAATTTAAATTTGCTTAGGGTAAACACTCAGGATGTTTTTTGAGAACAAGAATAAACAACAATTACCGAAACTAAAAGCAACAAACACAGTTTTAAAAATGGCTTTTAAATAATTTTCTTGGACAAAACAAAAAGTTTAATCAAATTGTGTTTTACCCTAAACGGCAAAGAATACAAAATTGTAACATACAAATGAATTAGGATGTATTAAAAATACATACAGAAGTGAGGATTAACAAAAACCTCACAAACATCAGAGTTATTTACAATAATTTAGTGCTTTTTTGTACAAGTGCCAAACACAGTTTTAACTTGCAAAAAGTTTTACATTTTGGTTGACTTCAATCCGAGTCACCCCGGTCAGTTGTCTGAGACGGAGACACTCTTGAGGTAGATCTAACACTTTCAAAAAGAAAGTGAGGAAAAGTTCACAGATGTTAAATTCTTGTTTGTTCCATCCTTCATTTACACGGTAGTTGTTTTTATGGCCCAGTTACAAAATATTCCAATGCTTTCACGGTTCCCTTCATATTTAGGTCATTCACTTTGCAGGCCCAATGTTTTGCACAGACAGTTCTAGCTTATGGTCCACTGTTCCTGATGCAAACATTCATGCGGGGACTTCAGGTTTGCTTCAATGGTCGACGCAGCACAACCTCCACAGACCCTGGAGGAAGTTTTTTGATGAAGTTCCAGGCCTCCAGGCATCTCATTGCCACCATGCTCATGCCGTCAATTTCTAGGACTTCATCACCAGGAAACACCTTGTCAATAGGACCTCCTGAGAGAACAGACATTTTGAAAAGAATTTAATAGCATGCATGCTTAAATCACAGTTTGCTTGAATATTTATTTAATTGACCCAAGAAGGAGGTTTTTCCAAATTGCGCTGAGCTTCTTTATGACTGGATTTATTTTTATACAAAAATTAAAATTCAACATTCAACTCTATACTGATCAGTGGCTAAAAGGTGATGGAGACTGGACTGGAAGGAACAGCTGTTTGGTAAAAAAAAGAGGGGTAACAACTTTATCAGAAATGCATCATCTTCAGAATTAGTCATTCTCCACTAGGTTTTTTTATTGTCTGCATGGTCCTTGCCCCTTCTACACTTAACACACTCCTAAACTAAACTTTTAATTAATGTAGTGGTTTATTTTATTTTTTACCTTCTACTAATCTAACCAAGTTTTTGTTATTATTTAGCCTACATTTTAATTTTTCTTTCTTATTTTTTCATACTTTTACATTTATGCCACCTACTTATCTTTTTATTAGAATTTTATACTTTTATTACTTTTTAGTTATTGTTCTTATATTTTGGTTCAACTTTTGATTATATGTATCTTCAGCGTTCTTGCACATCTGTGACAACAGAGTCTTTCTTTTTCAAATCAAATCCAAATTTTATTTGTCTAGCACTTTTCCAACTCCTGCTACTCACAGTGTTTTACATGAAAACAAAATCAAAGTTTAATAACAAAAGACAAGAAATTACACATTTGACAAGAAGCCCATTTAATATAATTTATCTCCTTTCTTATTGTTTAATAAGCTCTGTTCATTTGAGGTGTTTTTTTGGTGTTTTTATTTTATGACACTTTTAAATGTGTGAAGGACTTTGCTATATGTGCTGTACACATTACTGACTGATTGATGAACAAAACAAGCAATTGATAAAAGGTTTACACAAAAAATGTTTTTAGGGTTTTATTTACTATCTGCCATCAGTTCCTCAGTTTACAAATGTTGAAATGTTTTTGCTCCCCAGTAACCCTTGCTGGATTTCAATGTTTGACAACGTCCACATGGGTGATGATGCAAATTTGTGGTTTCCTGATATGAATTCTACAAAACACTGTTGCCATAGCAACTGTAGAATTGAAATGGAGCATTTCCTTACCGTAAAATATCTTTTTCACAGTGAGAGGCATGTTCCCCTCACTGGAGCCGAACCCCCCATGCAGGCTGAAGCCCAGATGCCTGCCGTTCTTCTGCAGGTGCACACATACTTGCTGACCTATGGAGAGATGCACATAGTTATGATGTTTTGCCTTAGTATCATGATTGGATGTGAAGGCATTTGTGTAGCACCTTACCTGTCTCAGGCTGAGCTTGCGCCACATCTTCATTCATTTCCAAAGCGACTTTTTTTGAAGCAATACTGACATCGTCCCTCTGCAACACTACAACTGCCATACTCCGGGACTTAGCCTTTTTGAGGACATCGAGGGCTTCTCTGTGGGTACTTTGACGAAATGCAGTACCGTTAACGGACAAAACCTTGTCTCCCTCTGTTATTGTGCCCTCCTGAGCTGCAACACCCGAGGGAAACACTTTGTGAACCTGAAAGAAAAGGATAGTTGAAAAGATGCACAATCATAAAAATGAGAGAAAAGTGAATTTTCTCACAGTAACTGGCTTGTTTTGGTCCACACCACCAGCCAGACTGAAGCCAAGTCCTACTCCAACCTCCTTATGGAGAACCACCACCTGCACATCCTCAAAATCCTGCAAACAGAAAAATATGAATGGAAAGATGAAAGGATGCTGTTGTTTTTGCATAGGGTATTTTCCTGCACAAGGAAGCTGAAAGAATAGTAAAATAACTAATTATTGTTCTTGAGAATTAAACACTGGGAGACTGATTTTGACCCTTATAATCTTAGCAAAACGTGTTTCAGAGCCTCTGCTTGATGTCAAAACAGTCAGATTGTGTTACTTTCTTTACCCTTAAAGTTTGGTGATTTATAGAAAAAATGTTACAGTACTTTTCTTTTTCCATATTTAATCTTTGCCCTTGATAAATTTTGTCATAATATAACAACATTCTGGTTATTGCGTCTTGTTTCTTAATTGTTTCATATTTCAATCAGGGATTATGAGCTTCTTTTTGTGTTCAACATCCTTGCACGTCACAGTGTTTTATTTTAAAGCCATGTTGTCATATTTGTTTGTTTGTAGTTTTATTTTATCATATTTTTCTTTTTTAAATGGTGGGACATTGTGCTATTATCAGTTTCTTGCAGAAAACGTGGATTTAAATCTAGGTTAAGATAGGCTTTATCAACCCATAACAAGAAATCCTGCTAAAAATTGCACCAGAACACCATGAAACGTTTGCTTAACAAGTAGAAGAAGCTTGGAAATCAATTTAATACAATCCCAATACATAAAAAATTACTGAATTAAACAAAAATGTTTTAAAAAGAAAGTTTTCCCTTTTTGTTAGCAGTCTGTCCTAGAGTCCATTAAGTCCTTATTATCTCACAATTTACTCCACCTAATCATGTTTGATAATAACTGCAATATGTTTCTGTTAAGAGTTTATAAAAAAATCTAAAGTTTTGCAAAAACAGAGTTCTTGTAAATTTTACAAATTTCACATGAATCACTGCTCTGAATTTTATTGAGGAGCTGTAACAACAGCATCTGTTCCATCCAGCAGTTATTTTACTCTGCTTAAAGCTTATCTGGTTGCACATTTGTACCAAAGTGAACCCAATCCTCCCAAAAACCATAACAACTGCAATTACAGACAAAAAATGACCAGACCTTTTTATTTCCATTGAGTATTACAATTAGGTTTGTATAAAGAAGAAAATAGATAGAAATTGCTGCTTGTTGCTGTACCTTTATGCTGTCGTCCTCCACTGTCCTGACATCCTCCAGCAGTCTGTCGAGCTCTTCGGTGGCCAGCGTGGACACGCAGGAGAAGACGGACATGTCTGAGCTGACTGAGGCCGACCGCCGGCTCACTGACTCCCAGTCGTCCTCCTCATCCTCTGATTCAAAGTCAGGACCCGCAAAGTTGCACAACTCTGAAAGGCTGTCATGAAGAAAAGAAAATCGTTTTTTTCTAAATAATGACTTTTTAATAAACAAGAAATTCCAGTGTAAAAATCCCCCCTACCTGACACTGAAGCTACGACGGTCTGATTGGCTCATGTTACTGGTGATGGTCACCGAGGACCCCCCTGAGTCTGAGTCATAGTTGGAGTCCTCATCTCTTTGTGTGCTTTGGTCGTCATCGTCAAAAACGCTTCCACCATCATTCCAGCACATATATCCTGGATGCAGGCCGGCTACCCAAGCAGTGAGGTCCTGCATGTGCTTCTTGCCCAGGTCCGGTGTTTTAATATGCACAGATAGGGGGTCAGTAAGGCTGCTTTGGGAGGCGGTGGTAGGAGGCAGAGGGCCAGGTGGAGAGTCTACATCCAAAGCTTTAGGTGCTTGTATGAAGACAGACGGGCTTTTGTTTTTATTTGCAGTGGGAGAGGCTTTCACTGTTTGGTTTAAAGGTGGAATTAACGGTGTGCTGTTAAGGAAGTTTTTTTGAGATTTGTCCTCACCAGCTGTTGAAGTTAACTTCCTCAGCTGCACATAGGATGCCATGTCTCTCTGGTTTGACTCCCCCGGGTTTGACTCCTTGAAGAAATCAGTTAGATCTTTCCCAGTTTTCCTGCTGTTCTCCTCAGGTCCATTATATTCCACTTGATTGAGTTTTTGATATAAGTCCTCAAAAGGCTGGTTTTTGTTTTCTATCAATTTTTTTCTTTCTACCTCCCTGCTCATAATTTTTTGTCCACCCTCATCAACAGATAGAGACCTCCATGACAATCTCTTCTCCTGTGCTGCTGATGCTTTCACTCCATTTGTCATCTCTTTCAGTCGCAGTTCTCGTTGTCCGGCGATATCTTTCACCGACCTGCTCTTCTTTGGGCCATCTAACCCTTTATCGGCCTCCGTTGATGCAGAAAAAGACCATCTGGGAAATGAGATTTGACTCACTGTTTTTTTTGCCAGAGCCTCAAACTGCTTGATTTTGTTTTTCACACTGGCTGAAGAGGGAACTACCAGCCCTTCTGAAAGCTTCTTCTCATCTTCTGTCTCATTCTTCTTTAGATTTGATTGAAAGACATCTTGATCATGAGTAGTAGTCAGCACCGTTTTGCCTTTTGCTTCCTTTTGTTCTTGTGATTTATCAACTCCTTTACCCAACATACTATTTACCAGACTATTTTCCTCATTCTCGAACAGTCTGTTCTCCTCCTTGCTGGGACATGTAATCACAGCAACTCCTCCTGCAACTCTGTCAGATCTGATCTGATTTGCTATTGTGTGCCTGCTCCTGGCTCTGTCCAGAGACTTTGTGACAAAACAATGTGAAGTCTCAGCATCTGAAGAATCTGTGCCCTTTTGAGAACAAATGAATGAGGCCCTTCTTTGTATCGACGTTTTGCTCTCAACTGTAGAAAGCTGCCTAGGAAAGGTCCCCCACTCTGACCCCCCTCTTGCTGAACCAAAAAGTCTGTCTATTCGCTCTTGGATACTCTGATTACCTTCTGGGATGTCAGTAGGCCCAGAATCAGACTTTATTTTGAAGGGCAGAGAATGACCCCTATGAGACTTATTTAAAGTCTGGGTTGTGTGATTCACAGAGCTCATGTCTTCACAAGTTCCTAGTTTAAAGCTCCTTGGAAATGACTTAACCCTGTTTATCAAGCTGGTTCCAGCTCCTTTCCTTTCCCTTAAATTGTCGTAATGTTTGTTGAAGTCAAGTTCTCTTTCTGCCGAGGTTGTAGATAGGTCAGCTCTGGTACCCTGAGAGAGGTTTGTCTCCCTTGTTTTCAAGTTGCTCCTACCCCTACTCATACCCCACCATTCTGTCCAACCCTGGCTTTCAAATTCAGGATTTTCTTTATCATCAGTGCTGTTCTGGTGGAGTGCTGTTGGCTTTTGATAGCCTACGTCCTGATTTTGAAAGGAGCTTTTTCTATTTTGGGTTTGATATCCAGTGTCTCTGTCCTCTTTTTCGTGTGCACCATTGATGCCTCCATGTCTCTGAGAGTTCTCTTTTTGTGCCACATTTTCAAAAGTCTCTCTTCTTCTGATACCAGGTCTGCGAATGAAATTGGATGAAGGAAGATTTGCTGGGCGAAGCAGCTCACCTGAGCCCCCCCGCTTGCTGCAATCGCCTGCAGAAATCGAGTGTGTGGAGATATCCATTGTCCAAAAGTTGTAGAAAATGACTAGATTCCAGCTGTTACTAGACTTTTCTAAAAAAGCAACCGATCCAAGTTTGTACACTCCTTTAGTATGATTCCCAGTTCAGAACAGGGATATTCTTCATTTATTCTCTGCTTTGTAGTCTCGACGTGAAAAATCCTCTCTTATCCTTGATTTCTTGACCTCAGAAATCTCAAGTTCCTCTCCTCAGGTTGAATGGACATTTCAAACTGCCCCTGCAACAGAAAAAATGTCAAATACTCTGTTATTTACAAAGGTTGGGCTGAAATGTATGAGGAATGTGGTCATACTGGCTACTCAGCATGGTCAGAAAGCATCAATCTGTGTCAGAAAGCATCATTCTGTGTTAGATCTCAAGAAACTCAAAGAGTTACAATGAGGGGGAAAAAGTCAGTTGAAACAATAAGAAAATTCAAAGATCAAGAATATAAAACTTAATGTAGTATCGCAAAAAATAACTCATAGATAATGAGAAACGGATGTTATGCTATTTCCCAACCTTTTTCAATGATTTTCTCCTGCTGACGCACAGAACAAACCTCTGGTCAGAACACATATCATAACTTCTGTTTACACAAGCAACATACTCAAGAGTAGCAGTCAGCTAAGTCTTAGGGACAAACTGGAAAAACGTACCCGGCAACAATCCGCTCCGAAGGAAACAATGCGTCAAATCACTACCATCAGTATCTGTGTTCTGCATGTCAGCCCAATGAAACAAAGCATCAGTGCATTTTGGTAAAATGATCAGAAATGATGACAAAGCTTCTTTGCCTTGCATAAAAATACAACAACAGAGGTTGGTGTTCACCGAGCCATCAGGGAGGTGTAAACGTGGAGTCAGGAAAACCATTTGTACTACTTCTGATCAAGACAGAATCCGCATACATCCACTTTACTGGCTTCAACCATAGAAAGTTAGATATTCGAGAGGTTTTTTATAGTCTCTGCCACAGTCTGCAACATTTGAAGTCAGCCTCTGCTGGTGCTTTCCCGTGTAGGTGAGTCCAAGTGTCAGCTTACAGAAACACCTGTTAGCCAGCGCACAAAGCTTCCCATCTGCGTAACCTGGGCAACCTTTAATGCTTCCATTAAACAGAGAAAAACAAATGACCACATTCAGATCACATGTTGGTTACGTGTCTCCTACCTTTCCTGAGAGTGAATTTAGTTGGAGTCTTAATCCATCATGTTGCCACTATTTTCAGCCAGACAGTGCTCAGAAATGACACCAGCTCTTGGCTCCTCTCTGTCTTCTTCTCTTTTCATCCGCTTTGCATGATGGGTTGCTTACAGTGACGCAAACCTGCTACACTGGTTTATCCTTCTGCGTTTTTTTTCTCTTGGTCCCTCCTCCTCTTGTCATTGTTGTTTTCCAGCCCTCGCAGGATGGCATTCCTGGCAACGCTTGAACGTATCGACCATGAGGCAGAGAGAATGACTGACAGTCCAAACCTACTCCCATGTACGTTCTTACACGTTGCAACACACCCTACACCTTCGTTGAACACTTTCAGCCTGTAACACATGACACCAGCATTTCCCTAGCTCAAGGCTCAGGAGATGAAACTCAGACGAAAGCACCAAATGTCGACACCGCTGACATTTTTGGCAAAATGCACAACAACACCACACCATTAACGGGGACTAGAGAGGACATATTATTATCATTATGTAAGTGGGCCTCATTGAGATCTTTCCACACAAAAGAAGCACTGTGTGAAAATGGATATTGTAAGTGAGCAGCAGGAAGATCTGCCAGAGAACACAAAAAAGAAGAAATACTCACAGTTTCAGTTTTTGCATGATTCCTATCTTCTTACAGCTGCTCTTTTTGGTGCACCAGTTGCCTGTACTGTCTTTTGTGGAGATGGAGGAAGTTGTGGTTGTATCTGTTGCTACTGAGCTGGGTTTATTGTATCTCTCTGTCTGTGATACGCTTGAAAGGAGCTTAATACGAGGAACTCTGGCACAAAACAAAAAGAACTGCTTTTGTGACATTAAAAAAATGGAGAAATAGCCTCACACACAAAGAGCCTGTGGGTCAAAGACTGCCCAGCTAGACCGAGAAACGTCTATGAGTAGGGATTAGAGGTTTAAAAATGACACCCACTCTTGTCTCTGACTAAAGAACGGCACTTACTGTCTCTGGAGGAAATGCAAATAATGGCCCGGCTCTCAGAGGCAGATCACTGCTTTAAATAAATTCTTTAGGGTGTAGGACATAATAAAACTGATGCTAGAAAAACTGAGGAACTAGTATTCATATACAGTATGTTTGTTGGCATTTGCAACATTTTCTAAAGACATGTGTTCTTTTTTTTCTCCTGTTTTTTTTTAATGTCACCTTAGCCTGTTTTGATGTACCTTCAGCAGCAGGTGGCACAGGAAACCAAAAGAGAAACATGAATTGTGTGGGTGTTGATGGTGCAATACTCTAAAGTCTTTGTGGCATTTGAACGTAAGCCAAGAACTGATTACCAAAACAAATGGGTCTGTTTCTCCACACCACATAGTTTCTTCTAGGTTATTCTAGAAATAGCTGCAGGGTCCAGTAAATATTATAGTACCAAGGTGTGGCTTCTGTCAAATACATCCACTATAACCTACAAAGTAACCTAATCAGATTTACCCACAATAGAATCAAGTGTGCATCAGTGTAAATCAAGTTCTTTAAAATTGTTAAGTAAAAGTTGCTGTTCTTTGTGCTTTCTCTGGAGGGTAAAGAATCTACAAATAATAGAAGCCATTCTTTAAAGTTTTGCTATGATTTTCTGGAGAAAAAAAACTAAAACTAAAATTTAAATAAAACAAAAACACGTTTTCACAATCAATAAATTAACCAAAAATTGAATAATAAAATATCCAAAAGTCCTAAAAAACTATGGGGAAGTTTGGGAAATTCGAAAACATGTTCAAAAAGGTGGCAGTCTATGTAAAACTATGGCTTTAGGTATATTCACTTCGTACACTTTTAAAACAAATAATAAATGAAAAGTTATATCACTTCTGTAAATAAACAATGATTAAAACACAACAATTTATTGTTGAAATGTTGGACTAAAGCAAAGTGTGAACATATTTTGCTCTCAATAGTTTTTGGGGGCAGTCAGTTCAGGGTGCCTTTGGCTATTTATTTTATTTCATTGTACTGCATTTTATTTTATTGCTGCTCCTAACCGACATCATCTAAAGATCCAGAAAACGTTTAACTTTTCAACCTTCCATTTTATCTAAAAATTATTATCAAATAAAAGTAGTTTACTAAAATTATTTTTTTTCTTTTAAAACTATTGGTCGTTTAATGGGAGTGCATTTTTGTATTTTATTTTATTTAAAATTTCTATTTTAATCCTTTCGCAAAGAGAGTTACGTCAACCCGGTCGTGCCAGTCACGTGACCATCACGGAAGTCAGGAGTGCAAACCAGACAACAGCAAGCACATCAAACTTTCCTGTTTCCCCCCCCCCCCCTTTCTTTTCGTTCCACGACAGTTTATTATGTTTTTAAAGAGACTACTTAAATGACAGAACACGTTTCTCGACCACCATTCTCCGGTCCCCCTACCAGGTGTAAACTTTAGCCTGTTGTTTTCGTGAACTCTGAAGAAAATGGGGGACAACGGCGTTAACGTTGTTCTCGTTATGGCTTACGGAAGTCTGGTGAGTGAGTCTGCACACTGTTTGCAGTGTTGATCGCATGTTTGTGTTGACCGTGTGTTTTAGCCCCTTATCCTCCCTTATATGTATTCTTTTTTATTCAGAAAAGGCTAATTGAGACTGTGTTTGTGCCATTAAACACACAATATGTAATTACTGCGACAATTTCTGGATGTTGTCAAGACTCCAAATGTCATCAAAAAGTCACTTATAAATTCAAATATATTTTTTTACTTTTGGATGTGTTTATATCATGTACCTTCATTTAGCAGCTCTGTCTGCAGGCAAGGAATCATTGGAGTCATGAGAGGACATTGCTCAGACAACCAACCTTGACACCTGATTTTAGGGTCAAAATGGTCCCAGAGTACAAGTGACCTCACTGTCACACACAAGCCAGTATAACATTTTTCCCCCAGCATTTCACTCAAAGCAAGCATTAAAAGCCACACTCCAACTCTACAAGCAGAGTGTCAAGCTGGGATTACCCATTGGATCTCAGTTAGGAGTATTTGGTATAACCCAACTATAGATTTGAAAAATCTCAGTTTTAGGGGGAGACACTCAACCATCAGGCCACTAAGCTAGACGTGAAAATATAGATTCAAAATAAAAATAATCATGTTTTTCGTGATCATTGCACATTTACTGCTCTGTTCTGGTGACCTGTTAGTGTGCCCCCACCCTGGGATAGGCTCCAGCAACCCCTTGAACCCAAAAGGGAAAACGGATGGATGGATGGATGGATTGTACTTTCAGAAATACAGCAGTACACAATTTCTCTTTCTTATTTTCTTTTTTAGATTTTTCTATTGCTCTTCGTGTTTGTTAAAAGACAAGTTATGCGACTCGCCATGAAGTCTAGAAGAGGACCACACGCTCCCATCGGCCACAATGTTCCCAAGGTAACAGGCGCCGTAGCTCAGTAGTATGTGTTCCTTTTTTCAAGTCTTGTTTTCCTAACTTAAGTGAGTCTGTGTTGCAGAAGTGGAAACAAGAAATCGAAGCCAAACTGACCCAAGTGCAGAAAATCCACTTTGAGCCTCGCCTGTTGTCTCCAGGCGATGATCGGCTAAACCAGCCTGGTAATATGAGAGAACAGGTGCAGAATGCCTCCATAACATTTATGGGTATACATGCTCAGTGATTGGTCCGTGTTGCAGCTTCTTATGACTACCTGTATAGGATGAAAGCACTGGATGCCATCAGAGACACGGGTGAGGTAGCCTCTCTCTGTCAGCCGAGTTGCATGTTTTTTTTTTTTTTTTATTATTATTGGTGCTAAATATCTACCATCCATCCATCACGTCATTATTACTGTTACCAGATTTCCCTTTCCGGGAACTGGGTGGTGCATCCACCGCTGTGACTGGAAAAAGCTTCCGGACGTGGCTGTTGAACATCCGGAACTCCCACTGCATGTTCAGGGACAGACAGAGCACGCTTATTGACACAGTGCTGGATGGCTACACAAAAGCACGACACGGGGCAGAGGTGAGAGACTCTTCGTGTGTTCTTTATGCTTACAGCAGACTCTCAATAAGTCTGTGGTTCCAATTGAAGAAAATTGAATTTTTCTTCCTTTTCACTCATCCTTAAACTTTTCTTCATCCATGTATAAACTTTAAAATCGTTTTTAGCATTTTTTTTAATTTAGAAAAGCAAAAAAAAAATCAGTTTATTTTTACAATTTTTTTTGTTTTTCTTGACAATTCCCTCATCATCAGCTACAGCCCATTTAAATATCTTGGCACTTTTAGAAATGTTTCTTTTTTTTTTTTGCTGCGTTTCCATTTCTCTCGGCCTTAATGGAGTTCTGTGAGCACAGACATTTTTAGATCCTTCCAGAGGACCTGGACATGTTTTGTATTCATACTCTTCGTAGCAAAGCGTGTCTGTATTTTCTTGACACTTTTCCCGAGAATTGGTTTCTTTTTAGAAATATATCGCTTTGCTTTAGACTGAAAACATAGAAGTAATCTTAAGAAGTTCCACACCCACCTTCTCTATTTTGATGTTCTTTTGAGGGAAAAGCATCCCAACAGACAGATGCTGTTATCACCGCATTCTCCTGCAGTTAATATGCTCAGGAAGATGACATCTTTTATTAGGATAACATTCAATTATGGTTGCAATTCCTTCTCTGGACTCCATGAAATACTAGATATCACACAGACATGTACATTCCTCGTTTCTCAATAAATTCTATTTGGCTTAGGTAGACTCTGATCCAGTTGTACAAGCAGCAGAGAAATCCCTGAAGACTACAAATGCATATCAGTTTTCATAAACAAAAAAGCACTATTAAGTTTGTGTTGTGGAGATTTGTGTGTAGTAAAAGTTCAGCTGTTTACCACCAAGCCTGGGAAGAATGCTTTCTGAAATCTGTGCAGAATGAGTGTTGATGTTTTGTTTTTTTTGTCTTCAGGCTTTTGGTGAAGAGGAATTTTTAAAATACCAGGAGGCTCTTGTCGAACTGGCTTCTATGTACGTAAACAACCTTTCTTTGTACCCGTTCTTTTGCTGTTTTGGTTTTGTTTTGAATTCTCTAACAGGAAATGAATTATTGAGTTTGAGCAGTCTCCTCCTCTGCGCGTTCCTCAGTGTGAAGTCTGGCGGCAGCTCCACTGCGAGTCAGCTCCACCAGTCTGCAGCTGCAGACCTGTCCAGCCCCTCTGAGCCTCCAGGCGCCTCGGTGTCTCCGGACCAAACTGCCTACCTCACGTCTTCTTTGCAGCAGCGCAGCAAGAAGCCCAGACACTTCCTGGAGCTGAAGAACTTTAAAGACAACTACAACACGCTGGATAATATTGCATAATGCATGATCAGAGAAAATAGTGCCAGTGACGAGTGCCTGTACAGGACCATGTCACCTTTGCCTGATAGAAAACAAAAAAATGTTGCCTTCCTATCTTAACATGCACTGCCTGCTCCACTCATGTGTATCAGCTCACTCTTTCTGTGTAACTTTAATTATTTTGCATTATTGCATGTTTAAATTCTATATTGGGGTGATACAACATAAGGAGGGTTGATTTGACCAAAAAAAAAGTAAAGCTATGAGGCTATGCAATGGAATAAGACAATCAGTACCTATATCACAATATCACAATATAAAGGCATTTGCACACACGTGTTGAATATTTTGTTTAAAAGTGAACAGAGTTTTTAGCAAATATAAAAAGCTGTTTCACACATAAAAGATATTCCTGTTTATGTACATTTTTTATGATAAATTTGGGTGCTTCTGTTACAAAAGCTCTAATTATTTTCAGGAACTGGTGATTTTATTTTATTTTAATTAGTTCCATGTGTATTTGTTACTTTAGTGCAATGTAACTTTAACCGATGAGTATTTTAGTTCATGAACGTGCTCTTAGGTTTGAGGTGTGGCCTCAGGTGAGTTTATTTTATTTTATTAAGGGTATTCTATTGGTTGTGTTTGATACATGTTCATATATGACATTTAGCATTTTCTTTAATGTGTTTCTTATTAAAATTGTCATGTCAAAACATAAGCAAAAGCTTTTGCATTCACAAAAACTGCCTATAGTGTTTTTATGCACCTGATCAGTATAATAAAGAATATACTCAATATGCTTTTTGGTACTTTTCTAGTTGTAAAAGTGTTTTTGTGTTTACTCATTAGTATAGCTCATTAACCCTTGTGCTATCTTAGATGACCCCACCCTTACATTGACGTGTTCTCCCTAGCATGATAAAGGTGGAAAGATTTCATGTAATCCATGGACACCAGTGAAGATCACAAATCATTGAAGAAAAAAGGTTCAGCGCACTGGCTAGTGCAGAGGTGGGCACTGAGGGCCGCATTCCTGCATGTTTTCCAGCATACCCTGCTCTGGCACGTTCTAATTGGCTGGACACACCTGAACCAGGTAATCAGCCATGAGTAGGGCAAGACTATCTGGAAATCATGCAGACACACCGGCCCTCGAGGCCTGGAATTGCCCACCCCTGGTCTAGTGGGTCTAGATGACCCAACTCCCAATGTTAAAGGATATAAGGATAGCAGAAAGGTTAAAATATAATGTAATGGTTCATTGTGTGATATGATGCTGCTTATGAGTACACTTGTAGTACCAGTTAGGCCCAGGAGAGGTCCTCATTTTCAAGCTTTTAACCCCATGACAACTAAAATATTTCCCAGCTATTAAAAATTAAATCAGTATTGTTTTTGCTTTCAAGTAGATGTTGCATGGACCCTTGTGCTATCCTATGCACTTTAACGTTGGGAGTTGGGTCATTTGGGTCTAAATGAAGAAAAAAGGTTCAGAGCACTATCTAGTGGGTCTACTAGATAGTGCTCTGAACCTTTTTTCTTCAATGATTTGTGATCTTCATTGGTGTCTATGGATTACATGAAATCTTTCCACCTTTATCATGGTAGGAATAACACGTCATAGTAAGGGTGGGGTCATCTAAGATAGCACAAGGGTTAAAGCAGATGTGGTTTGATGCATATTTGCATCAATGGGGTTAAGCAAAGTCTCATAGAGCCACGTTAATTCAAAGCCTTTTATTCAGAAAAGCACAAACGCATATTACAGATTAGCCTTTTTACAAGCGTCTCTATCAAACAGTTGACAGGTTATTAAAATAAATAAATAAAACACAGGGAAGTTAAAAAATTAAAACACCGCATCACAAACAACAAAACATCTGTACAAAAGCAAAATGATGGGGAATTGAAGTCTAGAGGTGCTGAGAAGGCTAAAACACAAATGCACTATCTTTCATTTGAGTGTCTAAAGTGCCTTTTTTTTAGTTCAATCACTAATGAAACAAAATCCAAATAGTTTTTAATATAGTCAACAGCTACTTTTCAAAGCACAATATCATAGGCACAACAACTGCAGTCATGGGTGAGTAACTATTAAAACACAAAATTCAGGACCAGTTAGCATGTTTTGTTGTCATGACACCACTTCATCTTCATTACATTGATGCTACATTACTTTATGAGGCTGTGAACTTGTAAAACGATAAAGATGCAGTTTTCATACGACATCATAAATGCTAAACGGGTCACCAAACCAGAGCAAGGAAAAGGAGGTCAATTGAAAATTGAAAGTTAGTGAAGTTGCAGCTGCAGTATTGGAAGGCTCAGCTCTGATCTCCTTATAGGTCAGTCTGTTGTCAGCAGAGCTGCTGTCTAAATTCTGCAGTCAGGTGGTGTGTAAGTGCTCCTCTGTCCTTCTCCTCTTTTCTTTCCATCCTTCATGACTTGATCTCGATGACTTTGATGAAAGGGAGCGGTTTGTTGGAGGAGGTGGACAGCTTCAGTGGCTTACTGTTGGAAAAACAAAGACACTTTGAAGTATAAAATATGTCAGAAATTACCGCAAGATCTTTTTTTTTAACCAAAAATTAATTTTAGCCATTTACAAAAAACAATTAATGACATTTTTGCAAGCTGTATTTTGCAACATTTGCAGTGGAAATGTTGGAGTGAAGGCAAAACTGGCTACCTGTAAACAATCTGGGGGTTGCGCTCCGATGAATGGTAGGATTTTGGCCTTTGTCCTCCCAGAAAGTAGTCCACCTGGTCATGCATTTCTCGATTCTGAGAATTCAAGATGATTTAAAGAATTAAATTAACATTAAAAAGGCAGAATTAATTTCAGGAACAACACAATCTTTGCAAAGATCCGGCCAAACAAAGCTGCTTTTGCTGATTTTTCTTTTAAAAAGCGTCTGCTTTTTCAAAGTTCCTGAGACATTTTGAGGAAAGGAAATAGAGTGCAGTTCTCACCTCGGCTTCCAAAAACGCCACTTTCTCCTCCAAGTCTTTGATCACGCGGTCCCGCTCCTGAAGCACCATGCGCGAGTTCTGGAGCTGAAGACAGACAAACACAGAGTAAGCCTTGTGAAAATATGAGCATGGAGATGAGGTTCTAGATTCTCACACATGTGCGTCTCACCTGTTCAATCATGTGTCTGACTTTCCTCTGTTGGCTTTTCAGCATATCATCCAGATGGTGGATCTTTTCTTTGAGAATAGCGACCTCTTTCTCCAACTGTTCAGACCTAAGAAGAACACCCAGAGAGTTGCAGCACTTTGAGTTGCAGCACTATAAAGACCCACTCCAATGAAAATTGTGTTTTTGTTGGTTTTAACATGTTTTTTATTTTATTTTAGCGAAATTATATTTTTCATTATAATTAAAAGGGAACACTGGGAACACTTTTAAAATAGTTCCAAAGATAGACGGACGGTCTTTAATGTGATATTTGACGCTAACCTTTGCTCCCCTTTGTGGCCATCTTCTCTGATCCTCCGCAGCTCCTTCAGTTCGTTCTCACGGCGTTGGAATTCCTCCCTGAGGGTGGCGCTCTCCTGCTCCATTCCTCCCAGAAGCCTCTGGAGCTCTTCGATGCGCAAGTCCTTCTGATCGCCTGCTTCCTCTGCACTCCTCAACTTCTTCTCCTGCTCACTGAGACGTTTTTTAAGCTGGTAGCCCTCAGCCTGGAACAGACGCAGTTCAGTTTCAATGTGGCCTTTGGTTTGGTTTAACTGTAAAATGATGAGTGGAATGCAGAATACAACCCATGCCTCACCTGGAGTTTCTCTTTCTCCTCCAGATGTTTTTTCTCTGCATCCTGCAGCTGAGCATATAAGCGCTTGCTGACCTCTCTCAGGTTGTCTCTCTCCGCTTCGTCGTCTACATCCTGCAACGTTCGGAAGGAATCGTCAAGACCACATAATCCAAATATTTTACTATGAGGTAATGAAAATCCATGCAACACTCGGCTCTGTGGGTTTCACTGTCATAACGAAAACAGGCGTGTTAGTGTGCGTCACTGGAAAAGTTGGCTGTTGACCAGAGACTCCCTCCTTTTTCTGCAACACCTCTGGTATGCAGGCGAGCTGCACCGTGAGTCACCACTACAACCACAAGTGTCTCACAAGTGCTGTAAGCAAGTAAGCAAACATACACAACTGTGTTGTTTTTGCTGACGTGTGTTACGAGAGGACGACAACAAAAATATTACGGGATTTGAAGAGGAAAGCCAACAAAAAAAGCAGGGAAGGAAACCCAATGTGTTGGAATAGCTCCTCTATGCATTTTTATGCATCCTGGGAGGGGCATTTCATCCTTTCATTCTATTAAAGTCTCTTTATTTTCCCACATAACCTTGTTTGAGTTTACAAGGGATTTTTTCTGCGTTTCTGTCAACTACATCACTAACCAAAAAGGCTCAGACATTTAGAAGAAACACAATCGTGTTTCAGATTCTCAGTGCTGACCTGCGTGTTGGCTCTGGCCGATTCTTTGGGGACGGACGAGGAGCTCTTTCTGAAAGGAATGCTGACCTTCCACCCGTTTGTGTGCGGCTGGAAAGAGAAAAGGAGGAAGTTAGCATGGAATGATGGAGACCAGAAAGTCTGGAAACTACAAGCAGAGAGGATGTGGCGCTAACAATGAAAAAAAGAAGAGAACAAATGAGTTTTTCTACCTTGCTTTTAGCTGCCATCTGCTCCCTCAGGGTTTTCAGGCAATACCTCACCTGCAAGAAAGAAAGGAATGCTGTCCGTTAATAACATTAAGAGGAGAGGTTTGGGTGTTTTGGATTTTGAATGTGGCCTTTTCATGATGAACTACTGAGGTGACACAGTAATAATAGCAATTAACCCTTAAAACCACACCCCGCCTTCAATTTCTCAGAGTCAGCAACAATGTGTTTATGCCGTCATTTCAGAGGTATTTATTACAGACTAAATATGTGTTAAAGTTCATTTTAATAGGTTAAACTTTCTAGGTTCAAGATCTTTTGCCAAATAAATCCCATTTTAGAACAAAATCTAATGAAAATACATTTTCAAACCATTTCCAGGTCAGACTTCAAGCTTTTCTAGCATCTTATTATAGCTAATGTTGTTTTTTATTTATGAAAAATAACTTTTAACTTTGGGCTATCATTTAAGAGGCTTGAATAGTAAAAGTTTTATTCTTTGGGGAATTTAAGTAGAAAATTGTATCAAGTTAGTTTTCATAAATAGTTCCAAGGGTTTTAATCTTGTAAAGACAAACTGAAGTTTTCAGGATCATCTTAAGGGAAGCGGAAAAATCAGATTGTAAATTAAAAAAATGGAACACATTGCAAACATGAAGAAAATATTGTATATAAAAAAACAGATAAACTAGCAAATTTGAAACAAATATATTTGAAACTTAAAAAAATATAGAAAACGTGAAAAATATTGAAGTTTTGAAAAATAAAATTGTAAATTTGAAAAAACATATTTTAAACTTCAAAGAAATATTTAATATAGGGAAAAAAACATGTACATTGGAAACTTGAATTTAAAAAGGAGAGATGACACAGGAGCCTCAAACAACAAACACTTTTTTGGGGCAGAAATGATGTCCCCATAACCTCTATCACCTGATGCCAATCATGTCCCCGTAACAAATGGGCTCGAAGCCCCACCCCCATGTAAAATTAAGATTTATTTATTTATTTCAAGTTTTACATTTTTTCTCATTTAAAATATATATTTCTCAAATTTACAATTGAATTTTTTAATATTTCCTTCAAGTTTATGATGTGTACTTTTAAGTTTAAAACCTGTTTTCAAATGTTCAAATCATTTTTTTATTTCAAATTTACCATCTGATTTTCCCTTCACTTTAAACTGATTCTCATTAGACCCCATACAACTCAATCACATAAACAAACATGTAAACATATGCATCTGCTTCAGATGATATCCAAACTGACCTCCTGTATCTGTGAGACTTCGTCTGACAGCATCTTCAGGTTCTGCTGTTGGTTCTGCTGCTCTTGTCTGCGAGCCTCCAGATACACCTGGAACAAGGAAGAACATCAGGAATGCACACCTGTTGAGCAGACAAATACAAAAAAAAAAAAAAGGAGGTTGCCATTACAGAAACAGTCACACCCACCTTTATGGTCTCCACCTGCTCCTCTGTGGACTTCACAGGCTCTGCGCTCAGAGTCGGCCGCTCACTGGCTGGCTGCACCACTGCAAAAGCTCGCCCGACTGGCTGCAGACCAGAAAGCAGGAAGTGAAAAACATTTTCCAGCGATCGTACGCAAATGTACCCCCGAGGGAAAATATTAGGGGAGTCGTTTCTGATCAGTGTTGTAACACAGCAGCCAGCAGAACATCTGTTTATGATCCTCGTAAAATCTGACTGGAATGTCTTCAGCGCTGACGCAAATGAAACGCTGGAACGTCAGAACAGGGAACATGCAGTCTTCTTACGAGCACATTTACCCTGTACTCATGTGACAGACTGAGAGCCATGATCAGCAGGAGGCCAAGAAAGATACAACCAAATCGCCATGGAAACTGACCAATAAACTTTTGGTGCTTTTTTTTTGGAAGGGTGGACAGACTTGGCAGAAGCAAATGCAGAAGGAGAAGAAGAGGGGAGGAGGGATTACGCAACGCCTCCATTCTGTGTGTCCCACTGGTCTTGGTGGAACAATGAAGGTCTTTAGAAGTTTTAAGTGTGTGGTAACCACAACAGCGAGAAGCAGATGGCAGCTCCAGCAGAGGATATCTAAGTGAGTGTGCAGGAATGCTGGGAGCTCTGTCTATGATAAACGTCATGGAACTAATTAGGATTCAGAGGGCTAAAGAAAGTTGGTCCTTTTTTTCCAACTCGGATAAACAAAAGTCAAAGGAAAAGTTCCATCCAAAACGTCAGCCTGGTTTCCCTCAGAGGACCTCTTACCTTGTCCCGGTGCTGCTCCGAGCTCCGAGCCGCCTCGCTCTGGTCGTGGAGTGTGAGCCGCAGTCGCCTGCACCCCTCCTGAAAGTCAGACGGAGATGAAGTGAGCGCTCAAAGAGGCCGTTATGTGATGGAGAGCCTGCTCAGGGACTATTTTGAGGAGGAGAAGGAAAAAGAGGAGGGCAGACTGAGTCACACTCGCCGAGGACCCGGGAGGAGAGACGGGGGGGGCGGTACCCTGCGAGAGACTCGCACTATAGGCAAAAGTTTTTTCGCTACAGCAGACAGACTCTGATTTCAACTGTTTGCTGTAGACGTCAGGGGGATTTAGGCAGAAGCCCTCCAGATGCTCACAGCCAATCGTAGCGAGAGGCTGGATTTTCTGGGAAAGTGGGCAGAAGGTCCTCTGTTGAGTAAGAGAAAATATTTCCATGGCAGCAAATCCACACAGTCGCCATAAACTGTCACGATGAAAGACAGCAGATTCAGTTTAAGGTGAAAAATCAACATTAAGCCTCACAACTAATGCTTTTCCCACCAAAAAAACAAAACAAAAAAGAAACAGTATTGGGTCAATATAAAACACTTTTATTCCATCCTAACTTTCTTAGACAGTTGACTGCAGTCATTCAAAACAGCCCCTTTAATAGTTAAAGGTTGAAAGCAGGATGCCACTGGGTGTGGGTCCTCCAGCTCACAGTAGCCCCCCAACTGTGTCAGGGGTAAGTATGCGGAAGAAAGGGGGGAGGAGGTGGGAAACATTGCATAACTCATTGCAGTTAACATAACTTGTGTTTATTTTCTCCCGAATAGATCTAGTCTCCTCCCTATGTCAGCACTGAAACTACATACAAATGTTTGTCAGACACACACACACACACACAGACACACATGCTCAGACTAATCAGTCATTTATTATAACTAGCTAGTTAAAACTTTGATAAAGAACAAACGCTGATTTTTTGTTGAGAAAGAGTCGGCTAGGAACAGTAAGGAATGCCTTTCCTTCTTTATCCGTTAATAAATAACTTCCACTTTTCTTTTTTCTGACCTGCGGCGTATCAAATCTACGCTCATTTAACACAATGCCTCAAACTTGATCATATAAGGAGCGTCATATGAGGAGACGCTTCACGCACAGCATAATACATGGCAAACATCTCATTTCTCACAGTTGTCCTGTGATAAAAGTGGGTTCCTCCAGGCTTTCCCACACTTTCATAATGACCCCTTATCTCAGTTCAGTCACAACAGCCTTATGTGGGAAGAAATGAAACTTCATCTGTTTAACTGACACTTAGCTGTTCCCTCAAACCCCTTTATCTGTCGAAGCTTTATTTACCACAACAGAAGATAGTGTTTTGTTGGAGATTTGGGCTTTAATTTGTCAGTTTTAGCTCAACTGTTGCTCCCATTTAGTTTAACTAGTTACTGTATGACCAGTTTACATCTATTTAAAATTCAAATTATGAGAACTGGTGACTCTTCTTTGGTCTTAAATGATGTATATTTTTAGAAATTGTTGGGGGAAATGGAAAAAAATATGTACCAGTAGTTTAAACCTGTGAAACTGTTGGTCAGAAAAACAATTTAGTCTGGCAGGGCGGAAATGAAGCCAGCCTTAAAGGGAAGCTGAAGCACGAGATCCTCTGTTATCTGTGCCGGAACTGAAGAGATGAAAGCAAAAAGCAGAGAGAGGCAGACGGACTTGGAAAGGACAGGATCAAATGAAGAACCAACCTCCTAGATGAGACTTAGTCCAAGTTCAACAAACAGAGCGGAGAGACACAAAAGGAGAAGTTTCTCTTAAATAAAGTGCTTTCGGGTTAACAGGACACCACCGTTGGGACAGGAACAGTGGGTGGGAGCGGGGGCGTTGTTGAGAAGGAATTTCTCATTGTAAAAACCTTTCCGGACTCTCACACATAAACAGGGTTTCTCCTAATCTAGACTCCAAAATGTTTACGCTCCAGCCTCACCGTCTGCTTTCTCTTTCACATCCAAAAATGCTCACTATCCCATCATCAAACACAATCTGTGAAACACTAACCCCTGGGAAGGCAGACAAAAGGTCAGGATGTTCACGTGCGCACATGCACAGGTACACAAGGCAGAAAAACAACCACACGGTGACCCGAGGTACAGATTACAGTCTACCTGACGGCAGAAACATGAAACCGAGCTCACACACAGAGTCCACACAGCTGGGTGCACCACAATGGACACAGAGATCGGGCTGTACGGACAGCCTGAAAGGATGTGAGGACGCTTTTGTTTCTGACTGTAAATCATCTTTCCAGAAATATGCTGAGAGCCGAGTTGCTACTGGGTGAAAAGAAATCAATAAAGAGAAGTTTTTGAATTTGCTGTGATCTGAGCTCCTGTGGAGTCCTGAGCCGTGAGAGCCTAGATTAATAAAAGATGTCTTTGCGCCTGCAGGTGACGCACCTGCACACCGGATTCCGCTCGAGCTTCTGTGCACATATCATCTGTTAAAATAATAATAATAATAATAATAATGTTGTCTCCTGCTTTGTCATTCTCACACTGCACACATGTCATGCTTGACTTCTGACCAACAAACCTCGGGCACTGTGGCTCTCGGATGACGGGTGCGTGGAACAGCTCGGCTGCTGCAGCGCCTACAGTGCGATTTCAGGTTTTTCATTTCAGGTTCCCACGTTAAAACCGCATTTATTTGTTAAACGGGATGTGCCAAACCTCCTGACCACATCACACAACACCATTTCCAAATAAATTCAGTTTAAGACTCACTTATCAGGAGATATCAGATTAACAGCAAAACTAAAACAGTCATTACCGGCCTTTCTGTTGAAAAAGCCATCTCCCTTCTGCTCAATGAGGTCAGCATAAATGTTTGGCTCCTTACAACTTAATTGTAGATAAAACTGCATATAGGTTGGCAATTAGAAGCTCTAACATCTAAGTTAATATGTAAATATATCATTTTTAGAAAGAAAAAAACAACAAAATCAGCCTCACTTTTCATTCTAGTAGTCATTTATTGTACTTGGCCACTACAATAAATGCCAAAGTGACAGTCCCACACTGCATTATTTATTTTCTCTGGCAGAGAAACTGCTGTTGAGGTGACACATTCCTGCCTGGTGGAATTTGCCGTCCAGAAACTCTAAACAGCTGTGTCAAAGGTTAAGAAGGCTCGAAAGGTGAAAGGTGCAATGAGGTGTGACACTGGCTGTTTGCGTGCCATTTATTATTGTGTGACAACTGTATTAGGAAGCAGTCCGCTTGAAACCCTGTTCAATGGAACTGAGTCATTAAGATGGCGCTTGCATAGCGAGTCCAAAGTGCCATGTCTTTCACTGGCGAGCGTGCCGTGGCTCATCCCAGTTATTCTTTAAGATTTACCGATCTTTCAGTTCACGTCTGGCCCGTTCCCAGCCAGTGACGTCAGGTCAGACTCCCCCTCGCAGACGATGAGGTAATGCAGGGGGGCAAGAGTGAACTGAAGTGTCTGACTGGTAAACTGTCATGATTTCAAAAGAGTCTTCATAGAGAGGAAAACTAAACAAAAAACATCTGAAGTTTAAGAGTTTTATCAATTGACTGACTTCCAAAATGAGAAATAGTGTTTTTGTTTTATTCAAGCCATTTTCATGTTAGAAACATTTCTTCCTCACAGGTGTTCTCACAAGCCCCCATGACTATTTAAGGCTTTGTTTAAGCTCTAAAGTCCACACGCTCATTCTATTATTTAAATACATACTGGAGATACTTTGACTGCCGTGTTTACAGAGAAATATCAGATATGTAAATCCTCCAGGCGGGGAGGAATATTCTTCCCTACAAGGTTTTACTTTGGCAAAGACAGCTTGTTGGTCTGTGGCTCGTCAATGCAAACTCGCCAGCTAAACAGTAATAAACGCTGGATAAAACGCAGCCTGAGCAAACAGAGTTTACTGCCTGACGACACGCTCATCAGCACTTTATCAGTCAGTCAGGAATGTGAAGGGCTCTGCCCTTTGCCCAGTGCCCTTTTTTTTCTGCCATGAAATGCAGAAAGTGACATTAACGCCTCAACTTTCTAGACAAATACTTAGAATGACCCTTCACCTTTGATCCTTGAAACGGTGATATTTTATTAGAAGAGTTTCACTGTAAGTGATTGGAGGTTAATGAGTGGCAGGTTCAGAGCTCAGCAGGAGGCCTTGGAGGTGCGGAGAAAGTGACCTGTTGCTCTGCAACCTCATAAACTATACAAAGCAGCTTTTTCATACAAGATGAATGACTAAACCATTGCTACCTCAGTAAAAAAATTGTCTATTTAAGTATATGTATACTTAGTCTATACTAAAAGTAAGGCAGCGCTTGAAGTTTCCTTTTAAATACTATCTATAAGTTGTAAACTTAAAAATGTTCCAATTTAAGACATATTCAGTTTGTACATTTCTTTCACAACCCATAGTAGAATATAAGCTATATACTCAAATGTGCGTACTCAAATAAACTTCAAGTGTACTACTTTTTGCTAAGACCAATCCAGAGTGCAGAAAAGTCGACTTGCAGTTCCATTTCAAACATGACAACTAATTAAAGTGGATTTTCTTCAGACATTTTTCAATGTACTTAAAGTGGAAAGCCTTTTCAGCATTTATCTGATATCATTTGTCAAAAATCTTACTTCTTAACTGGCATAAATAAAAAAAGCATGGTTATTATCTTAAGACAAACAGTCGTATGGATTTCAGAATGGGCAATTGAATGAAATAACTAGATAATTAGCAATCAGAAAATACTAATAAGTACATACTTTTCTAGTAACTTGTAAGACTGTTAAATGCATAATGTATTAGTTACCTACTGAAAGCCCAAATACATGCAAGTTGAAGCCATTTTTTCTCTCTTTAAAAGCTCAAGTAAACTAATTGAATACGTAGAATTACTAGTATTTTAAAAAAAAACTGTTTTGGTTGTTTTTATCGTTTCAAACTGAACAGGTGGTGCAGAAAGCGCGCAGCAGCTGCGGTCTGTCACTAGTCCCAGTGTAAGTCCTGAAGTGATGGCTGCAGAACAGAAGCACTGTGACAGACACAGATGTTACCTGCGCTAATTCTGCGCCTGTGCTCGGGGCTGAGGGCGCGGATAATACTTTAATTACTCCAAAGCCACAGATTTCAGCAGATCAACCCAGAAAACCCCACAATCTATTAGCTTTTTATCATTCAAACAACAGAGGAAAGAGGAAAGAAATAGTGTGGATCAGGTGTTGCGCTTCCATTATTGACGTCATGTGGAATGTAAATCCGCGCTTACCACATATTCTTGGTTCCTCACGTCCTCAAAGGTGCACAGACTTCTCGTCATCCCGTTCATCTTGAATGCTGCACCACAATAAATAAACGAACCGCTAGGAATGAAGGCCTCTTGCCGCCGCTGCTCCCTGTGAGTTCTCTGCCTCTCGATCGTAACTTCTCACCTCCTCACAGACTGAAGGGGGAGTGGCTGAGTGAAGCACCAAGCCCCGCCCACAAACTGCCCAAAGCTGCCAAATAGGGAGCTAGGGAAACTGGGGAGGAGACTGAAGCGGCTTGAAGGGATTTGTGGAACCAAAACTTCCAGAACATTCTACCACTACTTTATGCTGCAGATAGATATGGAGAGTGCATTTATTAGACATCATTGTTGGTAACTTGCTTTTGTCTTAACTAGAACTTATTTTTGGCTAAATTGTCTTTACTGCAGTAATGAAGCCAAATAGGCAGTTTTTATCTCAATTAGAGATTTTAAAGTCCCACTCAGATCCTCTTGCAGTGCACTTTTATTTATGATTGTGACAGTTTGAGCCAAATTTAAAAAACAAAACAAAATCTTGTGTCTTTTTCTAGGACGTAGTTTCTGCAGAGCGGCAGTAGTTCATTAGAAATTTGCACATTTCTGGGCGGAGCTGTTGACGCAGAGTAACCCCGTCCTTGCTTCCCGACATCCTTCGGAATTAAGCTCTTTTTCAAACAGCATTTATTTCGTCTGCTCCCGATTCACAACAACTTAAAGAAATCCTCAGAAATGCAATTTTTTTTAGCTTAATTGCTTTAATAGAATGTCCTCCAGCATCAGAATAATGCAACAAGAACATGTTAAAAACACCAGTGGAGTGGATAGGTTTTTAAGAACGATAGCCTACATTTAAAATGTGCTTGTCTTTTATTTTGAGTCGTCCAGCAAATAGAAAAGTTAAAAAAATTAGCATTTAAAAAAGTAAATTTGACTACTTTCATTATTTTTCTAAATAAAAAGGTTTGTGATTTTGTGTATTAACCTATTTTCTGATCTGTCCGTAAAATATGATCTCCAAAAATCTTGTTGCAATTGGAAATGCATTTTATGGAAATAGCCCACTTGACTTCTTGTTATTGTAATAGGAGGAATGCAAAGATCATGTTTTTAATTGATTGGTTGTTGGTCATATTCGAGCATCTAACTTGCCTAACTCAGTTGAGGTCATTTAAACAAGCTTCATGGTGCGTAATTTAATTCATGTACTGTTGCAAATACAAATGTGGTCATTATTTCAGGTTTTACCTCTAAACACATTTAGGATAAACCCAACAAATGTACAGTTTATTATTCGTTTATTTTTCCAAGTGTTCCTGCTGTTTCCTAGTCTGGACATAGTGTTCCCAAAAAAGTTTGTGGCCACACTAAGGGAACATGACAGGACTACAAAGTAACAAAGCCAGCGGTCCTCTGCTGGCGCGTAGCTGACTTCAGCAGCTGATCCAGACCTCGGCACAAGATCCAAACAAGATAAAGACTTTCAGGATTAATTAGTTGCAAACAACAGCTCAGAGTGGTGCACAGGGGGTGATCCTAAATGGGTTTAAAGCAGTAGACTCACACAAAAAAAGAACAAGAACAAGACTCCCATTTGCTTTGGGATCATCACTGGTTTCTCGGTAAAGATAATGATTTATTTAATTTGTAAGCCTTTTAAATTTAACAGATCACCAAACAAGACTTTCGTTAAACTTTACATCAGTGGATGTTGACTTGAAATTGTTCATTTATCTCATGACACGAGACTCCTCCGTGTGCACACAGTCAAACCCTCAATACACCTCCACCTTGCTGTTGTGGTTTTTCTTTTTTGAAGCATCCCACGGATGAAGCAACCATCCGAGCCATAATGAATGTGTTTTCCTCTGTCCACATTCAGACACACTGATCCACAGATTAGACAGCAGACTGTTGCGAGCATCCATATTTCTATGCATCCTTGTTTGTTACAGAGCGCGCTGAATGAGTCAGAAACCTGCTATGCACGTCTGTCTTTTCACTCAATGCATTTTCAGTTGGGGATTAGAAGGACAGAGAAACACAAAACAACTTTTATGTAACCTAAATAACCCTTTTTATTTTCTTTGAATGTTTTACATTTAGGTTTATGCCTTTTTTTGTCACTGTAAAAACAGATTTATGAGAGCAACCAGGTGGATGTTAAGTAGTTAAATAAAAGCAACGGCTAATACAGCTTGTTAAAGGCTTTAGATAAAATGTCAGTTGTAAATTGTTTTGAATGTGGCACGGTCTGACCCATAAACGGGAAAAACATGCAGAAAATTTAAAAAAAAAAAATTGATCATCAGAATTTGTGATGAGATTTAAGATCAGAAAAATGAGTGTGAGACCCCACATCATATTTCCTGCTTTTCATTCCCTCTAAGTTTGTAGTTCTCTCCTTCAATATTGAGGTTGTCAGATTTTTTTTATCTAGCTCTGAAGGCTGAAGACTAACTTTCAGAACAACAAAAAAAAAACAGATTGAATGCTTTATTGTTCATAAGATTGAGTGTTAATGTTTCCTTGATGTATTTGAATGCAAATTGCATAATCTAATCTTAGAATTACTGTCATACCATCAGGATTTCATGAGCAAAACTTTCATGCAGTTCATCATAGGGACTGGTATGTGTTTCATTGACGTAAGAGAATGATGACAGCATTGCTTCCCAGTCCGCAGCACAGCAGTTTCATAGATGATTTTATTCCGTCTGAACCTAAAAGGCCTGTATTTCTTCATGTGGAGTCCCTGATGGCAGAGAAGACTTTTATTACACCTACACAATAGCAGCCATGCATAGCTAAAGCATTAGGATTTCAAAACTGAACACACACCCAGCTCTTTGCAGATCAACTGTCAGGAAATCTGTAATATGAAAATGAATCCCTCCCATGGAAAATATGCTCATTTGTATCTTATAAACTAGCAAAACAGGAACTCTACTAAACACGTTGACAGTACACAGGTTTGGTTACAGCAGCTGAGAGTCATGGGAACACGCTTCAAAAGGGTCTGGTTCTACAGAAAGTAATGCAGGCTGCTTATGGGAACAAATATCTGCCAAACACTTTTTCTTTCAGCTTTTAGCTCCAGGTATAGGACGAAGACAAACATTGAGGAATCAGGATTGTTTGCACAATATTATATTTTTACAAAACTGTCTGTTTTGGCTTGGAGATTTAGGAATTGATTTAAAAGTTACAAACTTTAGCAACTTATTCACCTTCAGGGCATCACTTTTTAATGAACTAATTTTCTTGAGCTTGTTCTCCATTTTTGGAAAAGCAACAGCAGTAAATGGAAATTTATATGTTAATAAGATTTTTACCATTGAAAAACATTAAAAAACTTACTTCATCTATTCGATTTGACTTGGGCTTGAGACTAAAGACCTTAAGAATTGACTTGGATTTGCAAAAAGTCACTTGCAAGCAAATTCCTGACTTTCACCTTTTTTTAACTGTTGTAAAATCTAATGATAAAACATTTCTTCTTAAAATAAAACAACTTTTTTGTTTAATGATTTTTCAAATATTCTACACTCAACAAATTTTTGCCATTTTAACAATTTATAGTTTAAAACTTGTTCAACTAACTTATTTAAAAACTCCAATTCAAAACTGAAGTCATTTTATGGCGCCTTTCCAAAAAGATTCAATAATTGGATACAAAAAAATAAAGTTAAATGCAAATGTTATAAAACAATAAATTTTTTTAAGAGGAAGATGTCTTTAATCTGATTTATCATTCCAGAAAAAGACAACCCAAGCAAACCTAAAATAAGCAGCAAGCATGTGATGCTGAAACCAGCTTTCATTTGATTTAAATGGCAAGATTTGTTTTCAGAAACAGATCAAGATACTGTACAGGATCTTCATTATCTCCATGAAAAGGTTTCTCATGAGTTGTTTGATTGTGAATTCTGAGTCAGTAAAGACAGCTCAGGTTTGAAAGGTTAGCTGGAGGTTAAAGCGACAGAGTTCACACACCGTGTTAAAACCTGCGTTATGGATCAGCCCATAAACAGGACCTCTGTCCTCTTGTGTCGACGCATCAGCAGATGTACAAAAACAATTCTGCCACAACAGATAAGAGGCCAGAAAAACATGGGCACACATTTGTGAGTTCTGCAACAACATGCCATGCACCAAAGTGAGAGCATTCGTGAGTGCCAAAAAATGTCCAAACATTTGATGCGTTTGAAAGAAAACATTTTCCAGTCTCCCAAAACCACAAAGACCATAAACTGAATTGTTGTATGGAGTTTAATTTGTGCCAAAACCATGCTTTTGGTTCAGCATGAAGTTTTTTAGACTTAAAAATATCATGACACATGTTTTTTGTAGTTGTTTTTCTGCATTTCTGACAAGGATGATTATGTTTCACCTTTTTCTGTGAAATTCCCAAGAAGTGTTTGCTTGTATTCCTATGAGGCAATATCTTTGGCCACCTCTGGTGTTCGTTTTTGGGCTTGTTGTGCTTCAGGACTCAGGAACTGTCTAGACAAAGTAACCATAAAAACCTGATTTATGGTGCTCCTAGATGTCTCTTAATAAAACTAACAGCCTTTTGCATTTTTCAACATTTAGAAAAATTATTTGGCACAAAAACAAAAAACATGCATTTTAAATTTGACTGACTTGACAAACTTTCAGGCTCTATTGTGGCCGGTGATGTTTTGTAGTATGGAAGTTTTCCCTTAACACCATAAGGAGACTGTTTAACTACATTTAATGGGAGCTCAAACTCTTTAACACCGTTTTATGAGAAATCTGGCATCACGTAAACAAAAATGAGGCTTACTTAACAAGTGATCCAACAGGAAAAAAACAAGGCGTTGCAGCTAAAAATATACAAATTTGACTTTTGTGAAGTTTTAATCAACAAACATAAAATGTGTAATTAATATAATTATCTAAAAATGTTATTTTCATTAAATCTTTGGTTCTAATTTTTCCATAGCAAAGTTGTGTCTTGTTCAAGGTGTGGTGTTAAAGTTCAACTTTGATGGGTTTTTCCTGTTGCCTATTCCAGTTCAAAAAACATCCTTTTGTTTACGCTTGTTGATGGAAAATTGAAGCTGTTTCTAGTGTTGACTCTTTTTTGCAGCTGACTAGGACTCCGGTTGAAAAGTATAAATCACACACATGAACATAAATGAACAGATATTTATTGCTGCTAAAATAGTACATCGCTAACAGTACGTCAGAATCATTTTGTTCCATAACAAATCCCATTGAACATCTTTTTTTTTTAGTTTACAAGCAGATACCTATAAAAGGATATTTGTGTGAATTCCAGTTTTTGAGACATTTTGAGGTTTTTAAGTCACTGCTAAACAGATTTCATCATTTTCTCTAAAGGAATGCACAGAAATCTCAAAGCTTCTAGAAATACAGCTTTATACGACTGAAAAAATTATACTTAAATATTTATTTTATTATAAAAATCAAGTGAAAAAAAATTAAAATTGAACTATTTACAGTCACTATGTGAGAAAAGTTACACCTAAGTGCCTCAAATACAGAGAAAGCAGACTTTTCTGTGAGTCTATAATAAAACCAAAAATAATAAAGGTGGCTTCTAATATAAGAATATAAACTCCAGGCTTTATTTCGACGAGAGACTCGGTTCAAGTGCCGTCTTTTTTATAAACTCACTCATATTGTAGGATTCATCCATTGTGGGACACAAATACTTGACCCAAACTAGCAAAAATATACCATAATGCACTTTTTGTTTCAAGTGATCAAAATCTAAATTCATTTAAATACAACACTGTGAATTTTTCTCGTGTGAACATTGTTTTTGTAGAAGACAGAATTACGTGCAACATTGTTAGCATTATTCAGTCACTTGAGTCAAGGACTGGACTTCATGACACCTTTCCTTTTTTGCGCTGGGTGAGTAATTTTCATCATGCTTTTCATCCAGACCTGACCCAAAACTTCCACACCTTAGTTTTGTTCGACATTACTCTCATTTGCTTCTATTTATATTTTGCAGAACTGCTGGTTTAACTTTTTTGTGTCATCACCCTAAAAAATGTAGCACCGCCTTGTTTAAGTCTATGAGCTTATTATCATGCAACAGAGGGCCATCAACCTTTACAGATCAGTGGCAACAAACATTTTAGAATAGGTATATGACCATTCAAAGTCTTACAGCCGCTTCAGAAATATAGTGTGGTGTATTTTTCTGTGTCCTCCAATGGTTTTACATGGCAGCTCTGTTCTAAAACAGTACAAAAAGCACAAGGAGGCATGTCCTGGTGAGCTTAATGAAGTTTAACCACAGCGCTTTGTACCATAAAATGTGCTAAAGTACTTAAGTACCCTCGATCCCCCATTAGGGCTTTATTTTTCTAATCTTTTCACTTCAGTCAGTGGCTCTGCCTGTTTGCTAAGCTTTTCTTTGACAGAGTACCTTACGAGCTACAAGAGCTGGACTGAAAGAATTTCCCCTCAAACTCCCAGGATGTTTTGTTTCCTTACATCTTCTCTGCTGTGGAAAATCACTCCTGTTAACCCCCACAACAGGTTATTTCCCAGGTCCCATTGACCTCTGCCACACCATGCTGTTCGGAATCCAGACTTTCCACCCAGCCTGTTTACACCCCCAACCAGTTTTTTTTTAAATAAATATATATGTTTGGCAGTTTCCTTCATCATCCGTTTCCAGCTGCTCATGCATTGCTGCATTAGCAGGAGCTGGTCTGGAGGTTGCCCTCAGTGAGGATGGAGGTGATGGTGGAGTGGTCGTACAGGCTGTCGTCATCGTCTGAGCTGAGAGCTGATGAGTCCAAAGCTTGCCGCATGGCTGCCTGGGTTTTCCTCCTGTTAGGAATGATTGATGTTACGTAGTACCATCTTTACAGTCTTTAAATGCAAACTTGTTAAAGCAGGAAGTTTCCTATTTATCTGCAACTTGAAGTCATTATGAGCTTTGCAGACAGAGAGCTCCCTCTGCTGGTCATTTAGAGCAATGTCATTTTCTTAGCTCTTTGGAAGCAAAACGGATCCGTTTCTTTGACGTACAGTGTATTAGATAATAGAATTTGTTAACACCCATGATACCGCATCTTAATTAACTCTTGGGTGTCTCTGCGTCACAGTAGAAGAATTTGGGATCACTGACAACAACATCACATGTCTCCTATTTTAGGATTAAAAAGGGAGGACACTGAGTCTGCCTCTTACTCACTCATTCATGGTGCAGCTGGAAGAATGTCACTTTCAGGAAATGCCTTACATAATCATTAGTCGATGCAGACAGCAAAAAAATAAAAATAAAATAAAGGCTTACTTGAGCTCCGTTTCCAGAGCTGTGACTCTGGCCTGCAAGCTCTCTTTGAGCTCCATCTGTTCCTCCATGTCTCTCTGAGCTTTCCTTCTCAGCCCTTCAATCCTCTCCAGCTCTGTTTCACTCTCATCCACCTGCCTCTTTAGAGCCTTCACTTTCAAAGCGAGCTACAACACAAAGGTGTATTCATGTCAGACTGCTTATTGGAATGAATCCTCAACTCTACAAAGTGTTGTTGTCATTATTACCTGGTCTCTCTGCTCAGTGTGTGCGTGTCTCTCTTCATCCAATGTCATGTTAAGTTCTTTAAGCTTCCTCTCTGAACGCCGTTGAGACGCCAACACAGAGTTCTTCTCTCTAAAAATAAGAAACAAGCAAGTGAGTGACAGCAGCTTATATCAGCTTTTGCCTGAATTAACTTCTGTGACGTGAAAAGTCCTTATTCTCAATAAAGATTTCATTAAAGAATTCATATTGTTGGAAGATTCAAAAAATATTCTTTATCAAATAATAAAAATGTGTTGGAATGCTAATTATTTATAAACCATCCATAACAGAACAGGACTTTAAAAAAATAATTTCTCTCATGCTGCACCTTTCTTCGAAGCGCAAGCGTTCTTCCAGCTCCTGGATCTTGTTCTCCAGCTGGGAGACTCCTGCTGAGGAGCGAGACTGGCCCTCCATCTCAGCCACGCGACTTCTCAGCTCTTTCAGCTGGTGAGGCACAAACATCACAGTCACAATAATCTCTGGGTCATGACGTGTACTGTTCTTTCTAATCCTTAAAACCTAGTTTTTAGCCATAATTCGCCTTTTTTAAGCATTAGATGCCATGTAATAATTGAACACTTACAATATTTTCTGATAGTTTTGGAATGTATGAATGGGTTGCTTTTGATTTAAACCAGATTTTCTTGACAATCATGTTTCCAGAATTTTTTTCAACATTTATAGCAAAAATGAAAAGAAAGGCAGATAAGAAAATATACATTTAGTTAAATTTGACCTAATAATATGGTTCAACTGTGCTTTGTTATAATTAAGGCAGCACTTTAACTATTTAAATGACAAATTCTAACCACCTGCCTGTCATGACATTCTTTAAGCCATACATTCTTTAAGGCCTACAATCCAGTGAAAATAACCCGGGCAGGCCTGATGTTAGCAAACAACAGAGTGGAGTCTGACGTACCTGTCTCTCCATGCCGTTTTTATCCAGCTCCAGGTCCTGCTTAGAGGAGCGCTCCTGCATGAGCTCAGAGCGCAGCTGGTCGATCTGGTCTCTGCTGCGGGACACGCGCTCCGTCAGCATCTCCACTGTGCTCTTCTCCTCCTCACACTCCAACTCCATGCATTTTAGTTTGTCCTGAAAGACAGCAGCAAACATGAATCAGCGGGTTTCTCAGGAGACCTTCCCTGTACAAAGAAGCAACAATACCTTATAATGATGTTGATTTCAGTTAACCACACATGCAGCAGTCATTTTATCAGAACAAATCCGCACTTTTAAATACATATTTTAAAAGAAATTATTATTCCAGACACAATTTAGTAGAAAATATCATTTTTTAGCATAATTTATTGAGCAGTATTGGGTTTTTCTCTTGAAAAATGAAGATCTGTATCGACCTATGTGGCTGCACCAAGACTGTATGATTGTTTTTAATATTAACAAATATTACCAGGGACTAATGACAAGGATGATTCAGGGCAGAAACTACCGGTACTAAAGGGAAGGACTTATTTGTTTTGTCCACGTGACAGGAGAAAAGGACCTCTTACCTCCAGGATGCGGACCTCGCGTGCTTTCTCGTTGTGGCTGTTTTTGCTGGCCTCTAACTCTCCCTCAAGGTGGCGCAGTCTGTTGGAGAGCAGTTCTTTATCCAGCTGATGGTTGTCTCTCTCCTCACAAGCAAGCTGGAGCTCCTTCTTCTGACGCAACATCTAGGAAGAAGTTAAAAAATAAGTTTATCTAATATGATATATTGTTTCTTTTCCAAAACAAGCTTCATGGAAATTGTATCTCAAAAAATTATAAACCAAATTTGGGAAAAAGTCCACAATAAAATGAACAGAGATGCGCACTTCTTCTTCCAGTCTCTTCAGGTTGGCATGATGCTTTTCCAGCTCAGATTGCGCATCTTTTCCGTGGCGTTGAGCATCCTGCATCTCCTTGCGTGCTCGCTCTCTTTGCTCCTCCAGCTGAGCACTGAGGGCGTGCACCTCCTCCTTCGAGGACAGTTTGAGAGACTCGTACTGTCAAAGGACAGAGGCAACAAAAGTTAAACAGGAAATCAGATTGAACAAGTTTTACCCATTGGTTGAAGACCTTCATGTATCTCACATCTTTGTTGAGTTTGTCCAGAGCTTTCCCCAGTTGGCTTTTGGTGTCTTCCAACTGGCTGACTGTCTGTTTAAGTGCCTCCTTGTCCCTCTCTGAGTTTTCCAGACGCAGACTTAGTTCCTGACGCTCCTGGTTAAGTTTGGAAAGTCTTCTTTTAGCCTCATCCAGCTCAGATCTCAGGCCTCTCATCTCCGCATGGAGGGAGAGTTCTGCCTCTGAGCTCTCTGCTGCGCTGCTCTGCAGCTGAGCCTGAATGGACCACAGATCGTTTATACAACCGTGTTTGAACATCTGCTGCTTTAGAGGTGTCAGACGCATTGAACTGTACCTCTAATCGGGAGAGCTTTTCTTTGAGTCGACTGTTAGTTGCCTCTTGGTCACTCTGGGTTTCTCTGAGAGAGTCCACGTCTGCCTGAGCTCTGTTCAGGTGGGATTTTATGGTCTCCAGCTCCTGTTCCGTTTCAGAGAGCTTTTCTTTGAGTCGACTTGCCTCTCTTTGTGCCTCGCCAAGCTTCTGCTCGAGGTCTGACACAGTAGCTGGATTTGGGAGCTTTTGGCAAAAGAGATAGGAAATGAAAGAGATTGATTGTTGTAAAAATGACCTAACATTTTTCGGTCAAACATATAAACCATGAGATTCAATGTTCTAAGTAATACTTTTACAAACCTTCTTGTTCTTCTCTTGTGCCTTTGCAATGTCTTCCTTGGCTCTCTGTAGCTGCTCCTTCAGCCTGTCGATCTCATATCTCAGTTCCGCCTCCTGGTTCTGGTGAGACTTCTTCAAAGAGATCACTTCCATCACCTTCTTGTCAAAGTTGACCCTCTGCTTCTCCAGCTCCGACTTGACCTTCTGCAGATCACCGCTAGATCGCTGGAGTTCGTGAACAGACATTTGACGGTATGATGACTCAAACAAAAGAAACAAATATTCCTCTTTTTAGACATTTCAATCGCTGTACCTGGCTGAGGATCTCTGTGTGTTTGGGATCTGGTGTCTGTTGTTTCATCATGCTCAATTTATCCTTAAGTTCCTTCAACTCATCTTCAAGCTCGTCTTTTTCCAGACGAGTTTGCAGGAGTCTAAAACATGAACATAGACCATTTCTCAATAAAATCATGTGTGAGCTTTCCTCACTTCTTGTGATAAGCAAAGGGGTTTTACATGTGAATAACGGACTTGCATCGACTAATAACAGACAACAAAAACAACATTTTCAAGCTACCACAATAAACGAAAATTACATATTTATAGGAACAACAGCTTTGTATGTATTCTAAACACAGACTAACTCTAGACTATCCACACCCTTCCTCTGTTTCTTTGTGACTTGTGCTTAGAGGCAGTTTTCATTGAATCAACCAAATGACAAAGAGGAAATCTCAGTTTCCTGAAGCTTTACTTTGTGACTAGTTTAAGAAAAATATGATTATTGTCCATCTTGAACATTTTAATTAATCAATTGTTTACGTTGGGTTTACACACTTTAGATGGGAAGCGGATCACTGTGTGGGATATGGAGGAGCTGAAGAAGAGAAGAACTGGGTGTGAATAGTCTTCATGGAGCACTACAGTGAACACAGACTGTCAATAACAGGTCAGGCGGTTGGTATTAGTAAGTCACATCTAAAGTTCTACATATCTAAACCTAAAATGCTGTTAAATCAGGGACCCTCACTGTGGTTCAGGGTGGCTGGGAAGCTCTCTGACAAAAAAGGGAGAGACAGTGACAAGCCAGAATGAGAGAGAACATAGAAATACGTTAGCAACAGACAAAGTGCAAAGAGAAACCCTAAAAAGGTGGTGATAAAGATCCTTGTGCAGATAAATGTTGGGGAAAAAATGGGTTTTGCAGCACATGCTCACTCTTGTTTAGCAGACCGAAGCTCATCTCTCGTGGCATGAAACTGCTCCATCCAGTGGCTGCTTTCATCTCTGCAGTCCTCCAGCTGCTTCTGCAGGGAACGAACCGATGTGTTGACCCGCAGCCGCTCAGCCTCAATTCCTGCTTGAGACTGAGATAGAAAGAAAAGGTGAGCATTTTTTTGAAGCCATCACACCGTGCAGGCAGATCAACTCTACACTGAAGCAAAAACCACTACAGAATCCCAGATGCAGCATTTATGGTTGATATGGTCCTGAAAACGGGTTAATCAGAATGAATCCATCATACAAACACAGTAATTATTTAAACTCCCACTCTGATCTTCTTTTGATCTACTGTAAAAGTTCTCCTAGTGGTCTTTTAATCACGATTATGCCGTTTATAACCAAAATCCAAAAACCCATGTTTTTTTTCCAGGACAAAGTTTTTGCAGAGCAGGAGCAGTTCATTAGAAATTCCCCTCTAAGTTGTGGATGGGACTGTTGGTGCAGAGCAAGCCCAACCCCATTTCCCATCATTCATCTGCTTACATGCTCTCCCGCTAGCTTACAGCCCCTCACACCCTATCCTAACATTACCGGTGCAACAGTCAGATTCCAGCTCAGACGAGGATAACAAAGAAATACCTGGATGTAGTCGTCTACAAGTGGATGCATGGATAAATGGAGGGGACCAGGGAGCTTGTGCCTTACCACTGTAGCCTCTACATCAGTGTTTTTCAACTGGTGTGCTGCGGCACACTAGTGAGCTGTGGGAGATGGTCATATGTGCCGTGGGAAATAGCCCTCATTTACTGATCTAAAAACATTTTCCATCTCCAGGATATCAGTTCTTTGTTCATCCAAACAGGCCCTGATAAAACACTGAGTAGTTAGGAATATCAAAGATCACAAAATACTTTTTTCTATGTGTTTATTTGATTCTATTAAAGACATTTTGATAAGAATGACTGTACTGCGATTTAGCTGCAGCTATAACAGTTTTCGGAAAAGTCCCGCCCCTTTAACTGTCTCCACCAATCATTCTTGGAGGCTTAATCACACGTCATCAATCAATCAGAAGTGGTTAAAGTCTTCACTTCCTTGTTCAGATTCTGCTTATAAAGTCTCTCAGTTCTAACAAAAATACCAGCTAACGCTCGTCTTTAGCGGTGTAGCTTTCCACAGAATCCGGTATCAGACCGTGGAACAAGTGAACAAAACCATGAAGCTCAGAGAAGCGAGTCTGTCTGCCTTTGGCGGCTGTTTGCACTACATCTCCCATGATGCATTGTGTTAAAGTGACAGTGTCTCTGCAATGAGTCTTTCTGTTAAACGTCTTGAAACCACAAAAAACAAACATCACAGTTTTTAAATCTTCTAACTTAACTTTTATTACATATTTTAGAAAAAACAGCTGCAGCTTCCAGCTTTTTCTGTCACAATTATCATAAAAAATGCATGTGAGATTGCAGAGGGGCTGTAGATCAATACAGAATATAGAGTTTGTCCTTTTTTAAAAGTTTTGGATGCTGGTGTGCCGCGGGATTTTTGTCAAGGTTAACGTGTGCCGTGGCTCAAAAAATGTTGAAAAACACTGCTCTACATCACTGCTACAGACTTATTCCGATAACATTTTTTTGTCTGTTCCTGATTCACAATGATTTGAATAAAAATCCCTCATAGGTCCTTCAGGACCCCCCTCACAAATAAAATATACTGTTGCAGCAAAAAGAAAATTAAGAACCAAAATATGCAAAAGGGAAGCTGGGACTGTTTGGTTGTTCCTGTCAGCATCTTCTACCATTGACCTAGTTTGCTCACTTTGTGTCTATTTGAAAAACACTGTCACATCTAATCTGCTGGGTGCTTTGAGCGTTACACACCTGAGACACCTGCTCCATGTTGCTGCGGAGCTTCTCCATGTCGGCGCCGTACTGCTGTCGAAGCGCCTCCATCTCTCGATCATGCGACGCCACCTCATCCTTCAGAGCTCCTTTCAAAGCTGTGAGCTCGCGCTCCCGCTGTCTTAGCGCGTCCTCCAGCTTCTGTTTCAGCTGACAAACCTCCATCAGTTGAGTTTGACAAGACATCAGGTCCTGCTGACAGAGAGAATTCAGACAGTCTGCATACTAGCTCCAAAATATCACTCATCTGGCCTTTTCAAGGTTGGCAAACTTTTTAAAAGTTTTTTAATGAAACATTGCTACACTGAAAGGCTTTTCTTTTAAAAGACTGCAAGGAAAAGTTCCTGCTGTTCATGTCTGGGAGTGTTTGTGAGTGTCAGATGTGGTACCGTCTTTGAGCCGTTCTCCCTCCTCAGCTCCTCCTGGAGCTCAGCCAGCTGGTCCTCCATATCTCGTATATGTTTTTCGGCGCCATCCCTGTCCATCCGAAGCTGAGTCAGTCTGTGAGGAAGAGCGCATTCACTCACTGTTGCACTTTTAAAGAAACGTTTAGGAGCTGACCTTTTTTGATTTGTATTGAGTGCAAGTAGTAGTGACTTCACGTTTCATCTAACTGTCCAGCTCATGACTCACAGATTATAGCATTTGTTTTTTGTTTTCATTTCCTGCCAACCACATGATAACCCCTGTGCTGAAAATGGGTAGTGTCATTCTTCAGCTGACCTTTTTGGTTTTCCAGACTTAAATGTTTCTGTCAAAGTAATTTCTATATTTGACTTGGATTAGTATTAATCTGCCTGTAAAGGTACTCCAATAGCAAGGCCACTCATCCCAAAAAAGTCATTAAAAACCCAACCGCAGGAAAAAATAAAAATGACAAAAAAAATGTTAACTATTGAACTATTAAGACAAAAAATAATTTGTATGATCGCAGTTCATGAAAAATACATTATAGTGATGATCTATTGTGGTGTGGGGCTGCTGTGCTATAGATGTGGTTAAAGCCTTGAATCGACCTTAAAAAGATTTCAAAAATCTTTCAAATTAGAATGCTTATAAGGAGCACTTTTCCACATCATTGAACTGCAGTATAAAAACTCATTTTAAAACGTGCCTAACGTTTCCATTTGTTGGATCATATAAAACATTCAGTAGACAGATATTTTTTCAAACACTATGCAGAGAGTTTAAATGGTGAATGCATCAGTATGGCTGACTGAAAAACAGATTTTGGTGTGTAAAAGTTTATTTGTGTCATCCTAATTGTAAGAATTCATATTTTAGAATTATTGAGGAAAACCCCTTAAATTTACATGCAAATTATTGCCTGTATGACAGCTAAACTAATATCAATGAAGAAATGTCATCAAAAGTGCTATATTGTCTGAATAATAATGAAATGAATAAAAACTACTTGAATGGAGATGTGAGAAAAGGATTGAAAGTCTTTGTTATCATCTGTAGCGCTTTGAAGAATACTTGTGGATGGGTGCAGATGTGTTTGAGTGTGTGTAATGCAGCGTCCTCACTCTGATTGGGTTTCATTCAGCTCTGTATTCTTCCTGCTCAGCAGCTCCTGGAGATGCAGATTTTCATCCAGACAGGATTCCAGCTCACCTTTCAGAGCAGGATCGGAATTACGCGCAGACTCCTACAGGAGTGATGAATAAATAAGAGAGCTGAAACACAAGACAAGGCCGGGCCTCTGGAGGCGTGAGTGATTGGCTTTTTAAAGAAATGTTGTGGGCTTGCATTTTCCAGCTGATCAATGCAGATGAGCTTGAATTATTTAAAGCTATTAAAGATTAAGACTTTACAAGCTACACAACATATAAAGAGTCATTATTGAAGTTGGATTATTGTGCGTGTGCGAGCACCTCTGACTGGGCCAAAGGGATTTACGGATTAATCTGAAGTACGACGAGGAAGCCCTCAGACTTCCTGGTAGGATTTGTTAAAAAAAAACACAAAAACTCCTGAAAAAAATTCTTTAGTAAAACCCAACAAAAAAATGTTATTAATCTATTGTCTTGCAAAGTAGATTAAAAAAACTAAGTGCAACCCCAATAAAAAAAAATCACAAAACATTACTCTTTTTATGTAAACATTCTTTATAAGCAGCTATTGAGAGAACTGGGTCATCTATGACAGCGGTCCCCAGCCCCCAGGCCGCAGACCGGTACTGGTCCGTGGGTCATTTGGTACCGGGCCGCAAAGAAAAACTAAAATAACTTACATGACTTCCGTTTTATTTATTTCGGAATCTAAAAGATGTTTATTTTGAAAAATTGCCCGATTCTCTGCTCCATCCATCTATGTTACTCTTGACGCAGGCCAATTCGCTCGTCTCGGTCACGTGATAGGATATCGCTAAAATAAAACCCAGGAACTAGCAAAATGAATAAAAAACAAACGTCTTTGGTAAGTTTCTTTGCCAAGTGGAAAAGGCCCAGCCAGGAGACAGAAGAGGAGCCTTCAACTTCCAAAAAAAGAAAGCTACATTATTAGACAGTATCAGGAGTCCTACTTAAATTACGGATTTATCCCAACGGGAGATTCCCTCGAACCATTTAGCATTGTGGTGAGTTGGATTTTCCATGCACTTATTTTGAAGGCATGTTTAAATGTTATAATAATAGCAACCAGGGAGTGTTGCGGGCAGAGAGGACGTTGCTCATGTCATAATTCGCGTTTATTGTTATGTTTAGAAAATACCACAGTTTTCATGCAAGTCATATTATTTTGTTGTATTGTAGTGTCGGTCACGTGCGCGTTTGGTCTGCTGTCAGAGTTCCGCAGGCTGCAGGGGTTACTGTCAGAGCTGGCATCACAGGGAATCAAATCAATCCCCTTTGCCTGCTTTGGTTGAGCACGGGTGTTTCTTTTTGCCTACGGGTCCTTTCATCTGACAGTTATGTTGTTTCACCCTTAGTTATTTCTTCCTATTGTGTTTACTTCTTTTTAGCACCATGACTGTGGGAAGGAGAGAGGACGATGACACTTGTGCGATGTACAATGTTTAGTGTGTCAAAATAAAAGTGCAGTGTACGTCTTATCACGTGTCTCTGCCTTTATTGCAGCGTTGCTGCAGCGTGTGTCCGCCACGCCACATATAACATACCGGTTCGTGAGAATTTTGCAAGACATCAAACCGGTCTGTGGTGCACTAAAGGTTGGGGAGCGCTGATTTAGGACATACAAACAGTAAACACCATGTTTTACACAAACATCGTCTAACACCTGACTTAAAGGACAGAAAGAACAGACATTTCTTCCTGTCAGAGGTACGAGGGCCTACCAGCATTTTCATCTCTACTCCACTTACCCTTCTTTCTTCCTGTAGGGCAGTTTGCAGTTCAGCCACCTTTGTCTCCAGCTCCCTTTTTGCTCTCATCCACTCTTCATGAGGGCTTTCTTTAGGCTGGTAACAAAAAGAGTGTAAGACGAGACATACATGTAAAAGGCCTGTTCTACTAAATTGTTAGGGGGGGGGGGGGGGGGACTCCTCAGGGAATTTTTGTCAGTTTCAAAATGAACAAACCTTTAGGCTCTGGAGATTCAGATAAATTGCTTCAACTTTCTGTCTGATGACAACATCTCTCTCGTTGGATCTAAAAGGAAGAAAACCCTTCAAGTCATTCACGCTGCAACTAGCTGAACGCACAGATGAATATGGGAGTAAACTCAAGGTTTATACCCTTGTTTTAAGATGCTGTAGAGGTTCTTCATGAGCTGCTCCTCCTCACTGCTCATCTCAGCACTCTGAACCTGGTCCAGCAAAAGGTCAGGGGTCGCCTTCAGACATAGATCAGAAATCTCTGCTTGCAATACTGCATGCTTTGCGGTGCTTAGAGCTCACTCCAGAAACAGCTGCCACGCACAAACACGAACGAACGACGAGTTCTTACCCGTGTGTCAGGTAGGTCCACCTGCAGACGCTCTTTTGAAGACCACTGGCTGCTGGAGCGGGACGCAACTACAGAGCCTTGGTTGCGACCCAAGCTGCTGTTAGTGGAGGACGGAGGAGAGGTGTAGGGGCTTTGGCTGGTGTAAGGAGATGTAGCTCGTGGAGGCTGAAGTACAGGAGGGAGTCCACTCTGCTGGCTAGCAGGTGCTCCACCATCAAACCTGTTTTTCAGCCTGCTGAAAGCACTCTGTCTCTGATTTACTTGAAACTCATGTACTTTTTGGGGTGGGTACGGGTTCAGCTGACTGTCCCTAAGGGACTCCTGTGACCTGCTGAGGTTGGTAGCTTGGTAAGAGCCTCCCCACATTCTTCTTTCCACAGGCCCTTCTCTGCCACTCGCAGCCCACGTCTCTTCGTTGTTACCCCTCACTCCAATTCCTCCGTCCAGATTCCCATAGCTACCAGACTTCCCATCCCCAGGGGGTCTAGACAGCTCAAAATCCTCGATGGCAGGCACTCCATCTCTGTCTAGCAGTGATCCGTGGGATTGAGCGCGGCGCAAAACCCCTCCCTGGCCTCCCCCTTCTCCTGTTTCTCCATATGTTTCCTCCACTCCCAGCCCTGGCTTGACTGTTCTCCGAGGAAGACTACGGTAGTCAGGTCCATAGTCCGTCCTGAGCTGGACCCCGTACGAATCTCCCTTCTGGCCATCTTTCAGGACCACATAGGGCTGGCCGGCAATTCCCTGCACCCTGACTGCTACCCCGTATTTGGAGGAGCTCGGAGGCTTGTTCCTGGGCTGGGGCGCAGGGTGCCTCCCACCGTCTCCAATGTTGTCGATGAATCGGATTTGGACGCCATGGTCGACGGCAGTCTTGTGGCCTGAAGACTGCGTGTTCATGCTGGCAGCAAAGCAGAAAAGAACAACAAAAGTCGGCTTAGGCATTCCTGAACAAAGATTTTTCACTTATAACTCCAGCTTATAACTAAATATTACTTATCCTCATACCTTATACAATAAAAAAACAACTTTTTTATTTCAATTCATCACTCAAAGTCTGTCTGCAATGGAAAAAGGAAGCAGGTTATCGTTCAACATTTGCTCACTGATAAGGCTAAATGAGTAGTGTGAGCATGCTGGGCATTCCAAACGAAGCAGTGGAGGGAAAAACCATAACGTAACCTGACCTGCACAGCTTTACACTGCAAAGTAAAAGTGAAAGAAAACAGGAAGAGCATTAGATCCTAAAAAATCTCCTTCATCTTCCACCTCCACTTTAACAAACTGTCCTTGACCAAATGTATGACAACATTTGATCTTTACCTCAACATCAATTCCAGGTTGTGTTTGCATTCGTTTAGGAGAACATCAGAGAGGATCACCTGACTGGTAATTTGATGCAATTTTTCTTTCGAGGAACAAAGCATTAAGCTGTACAACAATGTGTGTACACTAATACGACTAAGGCACTTAGAACTAAAGCCTTATGCTTGCTAATTATCAAACATGACCTTACATAGCTCTGTTTGCATGTACACTCAGTCACATAAAAAGAACAAGCTCAACTACAGTTCCCCAAAAGGTACTTTTTTCAGTTTGTTTTCAAAATGTCTGAATCATAGACCGACAGGAATATTCTTTACATGTAGAATTAGCAATCAATCTCAGACTAAAAAACAAATTTTTAGGCAAAAATAAGTAAATAAAGACAAACACCTGAAAATACAAACCCAGAGATAAAAGCTTAGTTTGAACAAATGCAGATCTACGGGCGTTTGACTGCTTGAATGAACTTTGTCCTCAGCGTCTCTGTGAGTCATTAACCTGGAGGCACACTGTCATAGATGGCACTCCCCATGTGAGAACCAGCTAAACCTTACTAATCTTTGAAATGTACTAGACACCAGCCCTAATTGCTTTAACCAGACTTGGAAAGCTTAAAAGCACAGAGTTGCTACAACAAACATTCATATCCCTTGTTAGATACTTAAATGAATTTAATATACTATTTTGAAACAGAGAAATTCTAAAAATTGTGAAATAATCTGCCAAACATTTGGTTTAGTTGCTTAAATGCTTGAGATATCATATCAAACTATCACTACTTATAGAAGGTCATTATAAAAAAAAAAAGAAAACAATGCTGTGGCTCATGATACTGACTCCAAAACTATTACAACACTCCCCCTGACCTCGCCACTCTTGCGTATTCCACTTCCCTCCACAGCCTTTTGAGGAGAGCAGCAGAAAGTGGCCAGGGGAAGAGAAAGGGAGGGTGAGGTTTTCTTCTCTTATCAATGCGATAAAATCCAAAGTCAAACTGTTCCAGAGTACAATCCTCCCTCCTGTACACATTGGAAACTGCCTGCAATACTTGCTATCAAACAAGTAACCGTTCTGACGTGGAAAAGGCTCAAACTCAAACCAGACTGGGGAGTTACTGACAGCTTTTCAAATGAATGGAACTGTTAAAGGGAAAGAGCAAGTGATGATCGACCTGAGGATGAAATAATAAAGCGTTTGTATACATTTCACGGTTACTGCCATACATAACCACTAAGCTTAAACAGACCTAATTACCAGATTTGAAGAGATGGTCAATTATTTCCCATCCTTTGGGAGCTGCAGAGAAAGCTCCCTGCCACAACACATTTATTAAGTCATGCATGAAGTCTGCAGCCTGCTGCCTCAAACCAAGTCATGCACTGAAGACTGTTGCAAAGATACGTCAAATGAAAAACACATGCAACAATTTTTAGTGGTGCTTTGTGATGTTTTTGTCGGGGGGCAGTTGAATCTGGTCACCGAAAAGGAAATTGCACAGCGAAGGTATATAGCTTTAGAGTTTGGCTCTTGGTTTTCACTGCTGTAAATGTTTTATTTTTGCTGGGTCAAGTAGGCATTGCCAGCTCAGAGGGACAGGGGTGAGGTGGGGGAGAACCCATCCCATTGTCTGATTGATGTGGGGCGGAAAACCAGGGCAGCAATTCTGAGAATGCATAAATCCTAGACATTTCAGTTTCCCAGCGCTCTCAATCGGAAAACAGAAAGCATATTTCAGGGGCAAAGTTTTCATGCTTTCAAAATGCAATGAGAGTAAAGAATATCAAACAAGTTTTTCAACTATCCTTGTCTGTAATCACTCAAGATAAGAAAAGTTTTGTCTGTTCAGGCACACAAAAGTTTTTCACTCACTAGATGAAACTTATCAATACTAAAATCATAGAAAGACTGATTTTTATTGACAGCCAACGATTATTTCAGCCAAAAGCAAGGTTTTGAGGCTTTTCAGGCAAGTTTTTTACCCTTTGCTTAAAATATGCTGACAGTCCTTCTTCCACCAGCCTCTAATTCAATTCTCACACAGTTTAATTGAATTGGAGCAGCTTCACCGTTAAGATCTGAGATGGAATAGAAACCATGTTAAATGAAATTACAGTGAGGGAAAAGTGTGAAAGTGCCTCTGCAGACTTACTTATGTGTGATGCTTCAACCTGTTCCAAAGATGAAACAAAAAGCGGCACAGCAGGATAAACAAAAATGCTTTCAGACGGTTAAGAAGCTGTAGAGGTGATCTGCTTCCTCGGGATAAGAAAACTCCCTATTTCATGATCAAACGTGACGATATGAGCACAGTAAAATGATCAACTTTGGAAGTCAAAACAATAAAAAAAATGTTTTTTTTACTCAAACTTTATATTAAAAGTAAAAATAAATGGACTACAGCAAAAAGACACCAAAACATGTAAACTATAGATCCTTTGTGTGTTCTTTAAATCGGTCACTAAAACTGATTTACAGCTGCCTGAACCATCAAACCTGCACTTTGAAAAAAGTAATCTGTGCGGTCTGGCCCCAGTGAATCATTAAGTTTTAGGAGGAGGACCAACAATATGGTGAGCAATATTGATGCACTCTTCTTTTCAAAGCCGACAGTTATCCACTTAGCCCTTACATTCTTGACACACCAACACCCCCCATACACACACACAAACCCCTGCTCTACTTTCACACTCTAACAAACAGCCCTTCATCCCTCTTCTCACATTTAGAGGAGATCCCTGGCATGTCAAAGCGTAACCTGAGTGGTGCCAAAAAAGAACACAAGTGTCACCATATTAGGAGCATGTAGGCGTGCCCCTCCCAAGTCCCACATTCCTGACACTTGTCCTTTTGTTCCACTCACCTGTTCAAGCCAGGGAGTCAACAGAGTACCTGGTTATTAGGACTTCACATCATTACTAGCTGCTGCAGTGTTTTATTTATGCATTTATTTACAGTAATGATGTGAGCTTTTAGCTTACTTGACCGGTTAAAAGCCAAATCAGGGAAATTTCTCACCACAGTCGACTTGTCTCCCTACAGTTAACTTAAACCACTTAAAGACTGTCATCATCTGCTGCTGTTGAGTCATCTGAGACATCCAAGCTTTAAAGAGGCCAGCTGTGCTTTAGAGAAACAAGCAGGTGGACGTCACCTGTCTGTCCAGAAGTACTTTTATTCTCTGATTATTCATCATTAATATTTTTGCCATTTGGATGTATAGAAAAAGTTTATATTATAAGCATTCTTTGGTTGTTGTTCTCTTAGTAACAGCAGTCTTCACAGAAACAGCTCTGTGACTTTGTTTTTTTTAAATAAACGAAAGTTTAGCAACTAAAAGTACTAATTATAAGCTAACTGTAGCTTGTTTTAATTTAAGCTAACATCATTGTTATCAATCACAAAGACCTCATTTCTCTCTAAACATCGCGAACTGTCAAGCACATAAAATATAACACACTGTGATAAGAGCTTTCCACTCGAATGAAAGAAATAAAAGACCGGCATAAGACCCGTAAAATCCCTCAAAAGAAATTACATGACTGAGTGGGCTAACTCAACTGTCTGGTTTAACCGTCTGGCTACGAAAAAGCCACTTTTCAAATGATCCAACCGGAAAAGTCACCTCTTGTCCCAAACGTTATCCCTCTGCCTCTTTTTGACGTCTCCGTTCCAGCATACAGGTGGTAATGTCAGTTTTCTTCAAAAGAAATCCAAGACAGTTCTCGCAGAAAACGGCGGGGGGTGCAACTCCAGTTCAACGAAACGCAGCTACAAGTTTTCAATGCTGTTGGAAAATGCAACCTGTTACCTTTTGTTGAGATGTTGACGCCCCGCCCACTGCCTCTAGCATGGGATGCGATTGGCTGAAGGGGGCGGGACAGAAGCTCACTCCTAGCAGCGCTATTGGTAGAATCCTACGTCAGTCACTCAGCTTCAGTCGTTGAAATTGGGATTGCAAAGTGAAAAAAACAAGAAAATGATAACTAGCAGACAAAAAAGAACAAATGGTGATGATTAGTTTGAAATTAGTTTAAACAGATTAGCAAAATGTATTAAAAAATCAAACAACTATAGATAGATAGATAGATAGATAGATAGATAGATAGATAGATAGATAGATAGATAGATAGATAGATAGATAGATAGATAGATAGATAGATAGATAGATAGATAGATAGATAGATAGATAGATAGATAGATAGAGAAAATGTTGATGTTTTTAATCAAAAAACAAATCAAATCTAATAATTTGCAAAAGTGTTTGTTATTTTTCACTAAAGCACATATTACTATCAAGTCAGCTTTGGCAGAAGAAAAAGCTGGTGTCATGCTCCATTTCGAATCTTTTACTGCTTTAGAAACACCAGGCCAGCATCCTTACCGAGTTCTCCGCCCACGCAGCTCCTCCCAGAGCTCCGCTGAATCTGCGCACACCAACTTTCCACTCCACCTCATCACTTTGCTTGGTCAGCAGGCTGCACGCACCGTCTCACGCACCGGGAATGGGATCATTACTGGATTCAAAGAAAAACTTCCGATTCTTCCGATTCTATACTTTGCAGAAGTTGCTCTTCAAGCTGCAGGGATAGCTGCAGGTGCAGGCTGACACAGCAGCAGTCACCAAGAAGATCAGCAGTGAGTCACCAACTTTAGATCTTCCAAGGCGCAGCAGGGGTTTGTGGTTTCTAGGGAGTTTGAGATTTTCAGGAATCCACGCGGTTTTGTTATCAGTTTGGGTCTGCCTAGTTGGATTATTTTGGATACAACTACATTCCAAAGTCACTGTAACCAACAGGTAAATAACTGTGCGTAAAGTTGGTGACGTTAAGGTTAGTTTGACAATAAGTTATGAATAACTGTGCGTAAAGTTTATTGCGTTAACTTTATTTTGACAGAGCGAAAATAAGAAATATTGCAAACTTATTTTAGACAAGAAGTGTCCATTTAACCACAGTCATGGCAAAATGGTTTAAAGATTTCCCCATAAACCTGAAAAACGGAAACGAAAGGGTCCGCTCGGCCTCTGAATCTGGTCCGCAAACTCGACCTAAACCCAATTTTTCCCGGGATAGTTTGAAGGGAAATCAGCGTAAAGATGGAGGAGTTGGAAGTTTGCTGACTGGGAGAAACAGGAAAAATTCGGCCACTGAGCTGGGTCGCAACAACAGTGGTTACGGTGGGACAGTTTGGGACAGCCTAACCAATGGAAAAGGTCGCAAAAACTCCAAGGTCGAGCCTGGAGCCTCCGATGAGAATCGCCAGGTGAGGACCTCCAGCCTGGCGCAGGCGTACATCAGCAGGATGATTAAAGTGGACAAACAAGACAAAACGCCCAAAGTGAATGGAGGTACTGAACAGAAGCAGCATGACAATGACAATGGAAAGGCAGACATTAAAACGGCGGTAAGTACAAAAAAAAGTCAGACTAAAAGCAAAGTAGTGAGGCGGGGGAAAAAAGATTTGCTTCCCTGTTGATTTAAGCTCTGTGGTTTCTTATATGTTTTCTCTCATCTCAGTTCATAACCCTTTATGAAGTTTCCACCTCAAAAGAACGCAGTGCTGTTTCACTTCATTGTTTCACATCAAACAGACAAACACAATGCACTGAGGTCTTTGCACAAGTATTTCCATTTATCCCTCCATCACTTGTCACTTAGTCATGAAAACCACACAAACACACAAACACTATAGATTTTACTAAATGTAAAAGATATAAAAAAGAAACAGGAGTCATGATATCATTGTCCTTTTTTTTTAACAGCTGATAATACTGGAGGACTACGCAGACCCCTTTGACGCTGAAAAAACCAAGGAGCAGAGAGAGGCTGAAAGAGCAGGGGTCAATGATGGGTACATGGAGCCATATGATGCCCAGGTCATAATCACAGGTGAGGCTGAACTCATGAGTTTATCTGTTGTCAGTGCTGTTGTAATTGTCTTTAAGGTAGATCCTTAAGGCTTTCCAGAACTCCTGGCAACTTAAAAAAAACTGAAATACAAGTTCTCTTGTAGATCCAAATCAATTCCTTTGAGCACATCTTTAAAAACTAATTAATATACATGATAAGATTGTTGATGTGTGTTGTCTTCACATTCCTCTATGTACACAATGTCTTGCGCTCTTATGAAATCATCATTTTTAAAGGGACTTGGAGCCAATCTGGACCCCAGTCTTTTGACAAACTTCCCTCCTGGCAGGCGGTCACTATAGTAACAGTGTTGTGCTGGGACAAAGGGTGCAGCTTCCTCTTCCAGCATCCTGTCTCCTGCCTCTGTTTCCTTTGCCCCATTCTCTTGATAGGACATCAGCCTGAATGCCCTTCCATCCCCCATTCCCCCTATTCCCTAACAACACACATTCAGGGGAGCACATACCTTACACTTTATGGTCCCCTCTATGTGACAACAATCAATCCCCCTCTCAACCATAAAACCCAAAGGCTGCTCTTCACAATCGCCAGCTCCCCTACCACCAGACCTACCCAATCACTTCCCAGCAGTCAGGAAGTGGAGCGGTCAGTCAGCCAATCAGGAGCAGTGTTGACCTTTTCTTCCTGGAACTCCATTGTTTAGGGACACAATAGTGCAGACACTCCGGCTACCTGTTAGACTGCAAAAAAACATTCTAGTAATACATACAGCATCTCCTTGTGCCTCGGCTTAGTTTGCAAAACAATGTTTCATATTAAACAAAGACTTATATAGCTGTTTGTGTTTTTTCTTCTAAGTAAGATAAATAACGTTAAAATATTCCATGTTTATTTGAATGGGATCTACCTAACCTTCAATGAGTTGGCCTTTTCTGTGTTTTTCTGTATATAGATTCACCTGTCTGTTCTATAACTTAGAGAATATGCTTTGTAAATTCATTGGAGTACAGAGATTCGGTGGTGTGAAAAAAACTCACGGGTTGAATCTCTCGGCTCATCAACATCAGCGTGTTTCTTCCTGTGTAGAGATTGAACACTAATTTATTAACTGCTTGGTTATCAATCATGAAAAGTTCAATATGCAAGAGAAACATGTAAACATTTGAACATCAATTTTCATGAAAGGAACAAATAAATAAATAAATGAAAAAAATAAAAATCACCGGGTGGATAATTGATGAACTCTGATGTTAAGTAATGTGAAAAAAAAGAAAGGAAATAAATGTGATAAACTGTTTTAGTTCCTACATTTTCAATTATTCTCTGTGTCAGTGTTGCTAACTAATCATCTGCTCTGTTGTAGATGTCCGCCGCCGGGGCTCAAAAGATCTCCTGAAAGTGTGTGTACTGTTGGACAGAGGTCAGAAAGAGGTGAAGGGGGGAGACGAGGGAACGCAGTCACCACCAATCATTTATGACACCCCCTACGAAGGCGGGCTGGAGGGCCACAGCGAGGGAGTGTGGATCCCTGTGACAAGACCAGAGTCTGACATCCGTCCAGCTGGAGAGTACGAGCTCCCATGGGAGTGGAGAAAGGAAGACATTGTCAGAGCATTGTCAGGTAAAGAAAATAAGCAGGGTATGGGAGGAAGGGTGGGGGGAGGGGGGAGGACAGATGCCCAGAGTTTTGTATGTCCAGCTAGCCCACACCATAATAATTTAGTGTTTGCCTAAGAGAGCGGAACAAAACAGCAAAACCGAATTCCCCTCTCCCCAAATATAACATAAAATTAATAAAATAAGTTTGTTTTTTTATTATTTGTTTTGCATTTTTTATTGTCTTTGTGATCTTTAATTTTTTGCATTGAGTGACTTGTTGATGTGATTTGTACTTCAAGGCCACAGCAGAAATCTTCCAAAGTTGTGTTTATTTTAGTAACTCTGTCATTTGGTAAGGCTTATGAATTAAAAAATGGCATTGTTCTTTTTCCTGTAGCTCAGTTTGAGACTGTAGATTGTTCCCTTGGTAAAGAGAACTCTTCAACCTCCGGCCGTCAGCAGCAGCAAACCCTCAGGCAGAGGAACTGGACCAACAAGGCTCTCGTCTCAACCTCTTCTTCAGCATCTTCTTCCTTGTCCTTCCCATCCTCTCCGATTCTCAAACTCTCCCCTCTTACATCATCGCCTCTTTCTTATCCAACACTCAAGCTGTCACAATCCTCACCATCATCCAGCCCGACTAAGCTTTCCTCTTCATCCTCCACTTCTTCCAATTCACCACTGGATGGGGAGACACCAAAGGTGGACTCAAGCCTGCCTCTGGAAAAACAGAGGTAAGAGGATAGAAGACATACTTTGTTATTTTCTTTAAAAAGATTATAGAACATAGAAAAATGAGATTTAAAAGACTAGTGACCTGCAGATGAATGCAGGGGATGAATTAAACCCAATATAGGTTGTTACCATTTGCCCTTTCAGGGAACTATGCATTAAGATCAGGAATTATCTGGAAGCAGAGATCATAAATACATATTTGAGACCATAAATACCATATATACTTTATTATTTACAGACAGGGGACCATGTGCATTATCTTCCTCATGAAGGTTACAAATTGCACCATTGATTAGATGTTTTTGCCTTTGTTTTCATGATGGAGGGACTGTAAAAAGACAGGCAAAATGCTGAGTGATTTAATCGTTTTACACAGTGAGACCTGAAGTCTGAACCTGGAAGTGCTTTCAGGTTTATAGACTAAAACCTGGGCTGTTACTCTGGGATCTTACTTTCTTTTCTATTTTTGTTGTCGGCTAACAACCATCACCTCCACAGAGTAAAGGACAACTCTTATCTTTTATCTTTTTTATCTTATCTTCTGGTATAAGATTGATCAAAAAGCAGTCTACTCAGTCTATATTTTCATTAATAATTCACAGAAATGACTTAACCAAATTCTAATATACTTTTTTTAGGAACATTTGAGCCATTATAATACATATTCCTTCCCAGAGGCATACCACAGCAGCTCCAGCATCATAGCTTGCTAAAATTAGACATTGAACTTGGGGTCCAACAGAAAAGACTTATTTTCCAAGCAAACATTGCACATTTTCCTTGTTTTGAATACATGTGCGTTTCATATGTAGCACTGTCAGGGGCCTGTTATCACGTGGTTTTTTTTGTGTGTGTGTTGTACTTAAATGTCATTGCATTTTGCCCCTAAAGCTTCACAGACACATACAGAGGGTTTATATTTAGTTCCTGCCCGTGGGTATTGTCAGCGACACCTTATGTGTGAAGAGTCTGCAGAGCCACATATACTTTTGTTTGCATTATTCTAGTCCTTACCTGCAACAATAATGCCTCACATTGCAATGTGCCTCTGAGTTGAACTTGCAATACAACATCGTTTGACTGTTTCTTTTTGGTCTGACTCTCCCATTTTTCACATGCAACAACATGACATGTGCCGTAACCCCACAAGTCACTCTTCTATAATGTCCTGATATAATGTCTTTGTTTCTTCACCTCCCCCACCCCACCCCACCCCACCCCACCCCTCACCGGCCTCCCAAGCTGGTACCATGGCAGCGTGAGCCGACAGCAGGCTGAGGCTCAGCTGCAGCGCTGCAGGGACGCCAGCTTCTTGGTGAGAGACAGCGAATCAGGAACCAGCAAATACTCCATCGCTCTGAAGTGAGTGCGGGCATGTGTGAAATGCATGCTCAATGCTGATAATTATGCAGCATTAAATGTAAATGTTTCCTACACAAATGCAATTTTTGTCCTTTTTGAGGCAGTGCTAAGAGGTACAATAGCCGCGACTTTTAGCAACTCCTTATAAGGTGTTAGAGAAAGACCATTAGGACTCAAAGATGCTTGTAGTAAGTGTGCCAAGAAAAGGTTATTTTGGATAAAGTCTCATATTCTGTTCTTCTATTGTGTCTGTGACTGTGTTCTTTATACGCCTGAGTGCACATTTGTTATATGGTGTTTTTCCGCATCATTAGCGCTATTGATACATCCACTGAACTCACACAGACTCATTTAAGAAAGGTTCATGTCTCAGAAGCCCTGCCTCTGTGCTTGCAGCATTTTCTAAAAACTGTGTGTGTCTCTTTTTCTTTCTCTTTTACAGGACCAGTCAGAGTTGTGTCCACATCATTGTAGCCCAGACTAAAAGTAGCAAAGGCTTGGGCTACACACTGGACCAGAGCAGCTGTGTCTTCCCCAGCATCCCTGAGCTGGTCTGCCACTACTGCACACACAGACTGCCTTTCACAGGAGCACAGCATATGACCCTGCAGCATCCAGTGCCCAAGCCGCACTGAATATGCATGAAGAACAGACACATTGAGTCAAGCTCAAAAATGCACAAAGACACACACCACACAGACAGGCTCAAATGTGCTGAAAAAACAAAAAACTGATAAACTTATCACTCAGCTGCACACAGATTCAGAAGATGTGCTTTGGTCCAGTTTGTGTTCCAAGTCAATGGGTTGATGATTTCTCTTTTCTGTGCCCCCTAGTGGACATTATTGTACACTACGGTAAACTGAAACAACTTCTGCCTTTTGCCAGGAAAGTAAACAAAAATGCATACTTTACCTGCAGCTGGATAAGCAACCATAGAGAAATAAAAATACTTGTTTTTTAAACCAAGGTTCAATATTTAGTACAACAAAGAACAATCCTTACTCATGTAATGCAATAGCAACACCATTGATTAGCTGTGACAGAATTAATTTTTGGAACAGGACTAAAGAAATTAACTTATGATGATCACAAAAGCACTGAAAGGTTCCCAGTTTGCATACCAAAAAGGTTTTATCTGGAATCAATAGAAGTTTAGGCTAATTTTCCAGCTACTGTTGGTTAGGAGACAGAATCTTATTGATCAGATAATTAGCACAAGTGCAATGGGAGAGTTCCCATAACTCTGTAGAATACAAGGCAGTAAGTGATGTTAACCAGGCCTACTTAAAGTATGAAGGCTTTGAGGTAAGAACAAAATTTTACCAAAACAGATTTAGGCTTTTTTTTGCTGAAACTTCCCTAATGGGTAACTGAGTAGAATAAAATGCAACTGAGTGAATTGTAAAGTGCTCCTTTGTTATGAACAGTTGTTTTTTTCTTTGTTGTTCCATATTTGGATTTTTCCTAACATGATTTTTTTTTTATAATTTCCCACTGGGTGAAACATTCTGTTTCATATATTATATTTTAATTTTAGTAAGTCTGTCTTTTTGGTATGCTAAAAGAAGTTGTTCCTGTCTCCAATATTCAAGATTTGTTGGTTTATCTTTTTTTTACTTTAGGGTTTCTGTAAACAACAAAATCTTGTTTAATTGTGAAAATACATGTATGCCCAACAACAAAAAATGTACCTATGTGAAAATAAAACAGAGAAAGATATAAAATACTTGTTGGATATTGTGAATGTTGCTAGCTCATGTTTCTAGGCTGTGTATTATTAACACATATCATTTATTCAAAAAGGTTTAATTGAAATAGACCAAAAAAGTAGATCGTTAAGCTGATAGTCACAAATGTAATTTTAAAAACCTACCCAGAAAAAAAATCTACAGCCTATTTTGTAGCAGAAAAACTGCTGACCTGAGTATGAAATTAATTAAACACATACACACATATGCAGTAAACAAAACTGACAAACCTGGATGCACACACAATCAGACGTAAATAGTGAGTGCACAAATAGCCTTTTCTCACACAGCCCTGAGGGAGATTGGCTTAAATCACCAACAAGAAGCCAAACTTAAAATATCAAGAAGCTTCATCTTCACAGAGTTGCAGGGAAGCTCATGCTTTTGCTAAGAAATTTCTCACCAGCAAACACCAGTGTGTTGCTTTGTTGGTCTGAGCATCTCTAACAGAGCATGTTCATGGCTGTGTGTGTTAACTCTCGGGTCTGCAGCCATGTGTGTGCACACGCTGTCCTTGTCTATGTGTGCGATACAGAGAGAAAAGGAGTCAGAATTTCACTGTTCAGGGATTACCAGGTTGCCATGGTGATTAGTTAGAGTGAAGTAGGGCCATCTCTACAGGGAATGATGGAAGGGAGGAGAGACAGGCTGCAGTATAAAAGAGCTATGAATAATCACAGCCATAGTAGCTATGTAGGTCCCACATGGAGAAGGCAGCCTGCTTTGTGAATGGACAGCTGCAACATGTGATGCCAGAGCGGCGTGTGAACATGCTGAGACAGAAATTCCGCCAACCTTTTCAGTATTGGTTATATATCACTCCATGATTATGCCGTCCAGCCACTTCAAGTCAAAGCTTGATGCTGACTTCAAATTAAAACTAGCTACACACCTTATTTTATCTGAGTGGACCTTTTAAAAGGTTTCCAACCTCCATTTTCTTGTTCTTCTTTTAAAGGAAGAAAGTGGTCAGGAATAAAGGGAATTGATTTGCTTGTGTGGTGCTGCTGCTTCAAGGTGCAGTGATCTGTATTGTCACCTCTCTGCTAAAGGTCACCTCTCAAACTTTGCTCAGATCCTTCTAAGTGTGCTCTCAAAGCTTTCTTTTAACCAGATCACATCTCTTGAGGTTAATTTTCTTCTGCAGTCCCTACACTGTTAAAACAAATATACAGTTACAATGCGTTACATGGTAAAAGTAGATCAAAACATAGAAAAGGGACTTTTGATTAAAAATAATAATAACGTTTTGTGATGATATGAAGAGAAATAGAAGAGTAAAGTGATGTAATACATTACAATTATGGATGGATGGATGGATGGATGGATGGATGAATGGATGGATGGATGGACAGGTGGGTAGATGGAGTCATAGAATGAGCACGACCTGTTTGTGTTCCTGAATAAATTGTCACCAAATCTTCCTTACCAACTTCAAACCCCTTCTGTTGATGTGGATTCTTGTTTTGAACTTTTAGTCCCCTGAAATTCCTAAATGGGATCTGAGGTAGAGTGATCAACCTATAAGAATGCAGGTTCGCCTCCCGGTATGCGTTGTAGTGCCTTAAGGCAGGGCACAGAACCCAACACTGCTTCCACTGGCCCGTTTGGCACCTTGTACAGCAGTTCTGCTGCCATTTGTGGATAAATGTGTCCAAGACTGTTAGACAGGCCAGTTTTGCATCACAGTCTATGTGAGTCTATTACAGCTAAAATTAGTCTCAACAACAACAACTAGTTGGGCTTTCTGGTCTGTTTTGATTGAATACCTACTAAAATATTTATCTGAAAATGAACATTTATTTCAGCCAGGCTGTCCTTAAAAATCCCAATCCATCCCATTTGGCTTGACTTACAAAAAAAGGGAAATAGATGCAGATGAGATAAAAATATTCAGGATTCTTTTAATGATGAGTGACTTTAACAGTCAACACATTATCTATTGTAATTTGTTTGTCTAGTCAACGTATCTGATCGTGACTGTGATCAGATGCTAAGTTGACCAGATGTGACAGGTCCACAGGAAATAACTGCAGCCACTTAAAGACAGAATGACAGCAGGAAATGAAGGGACAGAGGAGAGAGGGGGAGAGAAAGTGTTAGGTGAAGACAAGCACTCGTGGGGGTCCCAGCTTTTAAATTATTCAGTGAGAAAGTCACAGCACTCAATGCAGAGGAGGAGCAGTGTCAGGTCAGCGCATTCACTGCCGAGACGAGGGAAGGAGAAGGAAAGGAGAGGACTGTGAGCAAAGATAATATGTTTAAAGGAGAAGGAAGCTGTGCAAGAGTTTCCCCGTGCGTGCATTTCTGCATAGGTGTGTATGCTCAAGCGCCTGCTGTGTGCTCGTTGTGCAGAAGCACACTCCTTTGTGTCTGTGTCAGAGATGAAAATAGACAAACTGAGGGAAGCAGGTTGCTTCATCCTGGAGCTTTTCTTGTCACCACGGCAACCACCTCCTCCCTCCATCCTGAACTCGTGTTTAGTTTGTTTATCCCTCTCCCTCCTTTCCTCCCACGCTTTTGTCGATTCCCTCCTATTTCTGTCCTGAACCCCTCTGAATGTCCCTCACAAATAACTCACTATGCTCCCTCTATCCAAGGAAACTTGAGTCTCTAACTTGGGAACCTTATCTGCCTGTCCTTATAGCTGCCTGTTTTCTCCTTCTTCGTGTCTGTGTGTTTTCTTTAAGCCTGGCTTTATAAAGATGGAAGTAGTGATTAAAATGGAAAACAAGGGTCACATGATATTGACAGAGAGGAAAAAACACTGGAGAGAATGTGCTGCTATTACAGATACAGAAAGATGCAGCCACCTCTGCATAGCTACTCTAGAATTCAGACTGCCCTACTTTTGAATCTCCTACACATTTTCTACAAAGAAATCGCACCAAATGTGATAAAATGACAGTTTTACACAAAAGTAAATGATGAAATACACTTTCATAAGTGGATATTGAAGATAAAGATGCTGTCCTCAACCCGGCCAAGGTTATGGAAGAGTCACCTCTGAGCAGCGTGCACGCCCAAAGACTATTTAATATTAGATGCTGATGATGAGTGACTATGCGGGAAAGACGCTGGCACTGCTGGCTGACGTGAAGCCTCTGAGGTGCATCCTCCCCTCTCGGCTCCACCGCGCGCCCCCGCCTCTCGAGCGCGCAGCATCACCGTTCAGTGAGGACAGCCAGTAGCAGCACCAGCACTGCAGGAGCCCGCGCGCCGTTCACCTGGCTCCGCAGAGGTGATCGTCTGTCCGCTCGTCGGCGGAGGAAGAAAGAGTGGAGCCCTTACGTCATCATGCCAGGTAGCGGAGCAGGGCAGCTTGGATCGTGAGGTGGAGGAGCAGCACTGCGGGTGTGCGTGGAGTGGCCCTCTCCAGTCCGGTGAACACCTTGCGCTCGGACGCACGTTGAACGATGGACGGCTGGCTGCCGCTGCTGGCCTTGCTCGCCATGGCGGGAGGTAAGTAGCCTGACTTAGTCCATCTGCTGACTCCATCGATGGGCTTTCGCTCGCATTGACACCTCAGGGTCGAGGATCATCTGTGCTTCTGGGAAATCCTGATCTAAGTGTCAGAGGGGTTGAGGGTTTGAATGCAAGGAGTGGCAAGACGCGGAGGGCAGGCAGAGGTGGGAAAAGGACTTTTCTTTTCTCCGCTGTGTCACCATCTTTTATAACAGCAGGGGCATGATGATAAAAAAAAAACATCACAATTTTTCATCCAATTAATGTGAAAAACAGACCAGCATGCATCGGGCTTTAAAAAGTCAGACAAGAAAGCTTTTCTTAGAATAACCCAAATATTTCTCCTTTTCTTGTTGTTGAATGAAGCAAAAACACACTTTATTGGACACAATGTTCTTAGTGAGCTTGTTTATTTTAAGGTTTTAAGGATCACTAATATAAAACTGCCCACATTTTCTGTTTAAAACCTTTACATAAATAAGTTTTTCTAATTTTACATCTGAGTTACTGAACCCTCCTTCAATTCCAGGTCTGATATTGAACGTTAAAAAGCAGCAGGAGATGCTGTTATCAGTCACCTCTCCCTGCATGGCTCCATCTCTCTCTTTCTCATTAACACTGAGGTCCTGTTTTGAGAGGTTAATGAGAGGCACGTTGAGCTAAAACAACGTCTACATCCTGCCATTAGAGGACAAATGACGTGTCATTTCTAAGAGGCCTGCTTGGACAGATGTTAGGATTTTTTTTTTGGTTTGGCACTTTGGATGTGTGTTTTGGCTCTGATGCCGTTTGCTCTGATGGTTTGTCCGAACACATCTGCCTATTGGCTGAATGCCAGCTGTCTTAACATTTTTCATCCTGTCTCTAGTAGCAACAGGGCACAGGCCTCTGAGCAAAATGACTGCTTGGCACTATGTATGGCGGCACACTTCTACTTTCTTGCACACATACACACACATGCACGACTGGCCATCTGCCTTGCACTGAATAACTGTTTGTCATCACCTAAAGAGACAGCATACCCCTTCTTCCTGCATGCAAGTCAATTAAGAATGTTACGCTAAGCAGTTTGTCCCACAGATATGCTGAGTAGGAGACTCAAGTTGCACGAACTTCCTGTCATTTTCACTTCACGGTTTAAGGCAGAAAACTACATTATCTCTTAATTATCTCCCCTAAAACTGTTTGTCAAATATAAACACAGTCATGAGCTGAAACACACTATACTCTAAAATCAAAATACGGTAGGGTTAATGATACAAATTGCATTATTTACACATAAAATACTTAAAACCACTTAAGGGTTTGAGTTTTTCTAAACTAAATAATATCAGGACCTGCCTAATTCCTTCAGAATGTGTTGATAATAATCTGTTAAACATCTATTTTTTTTAGCTGAGTTTGAGTTAAATCAAAGGTATGTGAATAATGAGGCCAATATAGGATGGAAGGAGTCTTAACAATCAGTGTACTACTCATGTATCATTTTCCCTCAAGGAAAAAAACTCAGATTTGCCTCATCCTTGGATGGAAGAAATGCACACAATGCATTTGATTAAAAAAAAGTCACACGTTTGAGAATTTCCCCTTCAAAATAAAAGTAAAGAATATGCTGAAGTGTTCAACACAGCTTCAGACTAATTCTGTTCATCCTTTAAAGGGCGCAGAGGATGTGCAAAAAGACGCTCGGGGACACGTAGCCCCTGGCTTAGATATTACTGAGAGACAGAAAGGTCTCCCTGTGGCGCTAGAAGCATGTCTCCTGTGATTTCCTTAGCAGACCATGCATAAAACAGCAGGTCTGTGGTACAGAGATGACCCCACACAGGTCTAAGGGTGAGAAAGTCTCATCCACCAAAGTTGCAAAGTTGCTTAAAGTTGTTTTGCTTTAGTAATCCAGTATGACAGGTTTTTTTCTTTGCTTTATGGGGCATCATAAGAGAGAAAGTTCAGCTCGTTCAGTTTTGGCTGTACTTTTCTGCTTCACTGTTCTCTCTCTGTGATCTGTGTTGCACTCAGACCTGCACATGGCAGCCAGTCCCCCTGTTATGTGTCTCTTTCTGTCACTTTTCACCTTTATCTTGCTCGATGCGACTCTCTTTTTTTTCTGTTTTTCTGGACTGGCTGCCAAATCGTAGCAGTAATAGGATCGGATCTGCGGGTAGGGGCAGCATCTGTGATTAGAAATGCTTCTCAGCAGAGGCCTGCGACTGCATGTGAGAATCTGTGACTCCATGCATAAAGCTGTGCTCTCTCATGTGTGATATGGATGTGTGTATGCGTGTGTGGCTGAATAGTTGGCTAAAGTTGGTGTGAGTGAATGTGCCCGCAGTTCTTGCACCACACTGCCCTTGAGATTAAGAAAGCAAAGGAAGTGCGCAGAGGTTTAATAAAAACTAAAGCAGAGGAGAAGAAAGGGCTGATAAGAGAGAGACAGGAGTTTTCATTTTAACAGCGTAAAAAAAAATATTTGTAAAAGGTGGTCTCGCATCGAGGCATTGCGTTGCGTATGCTGCTCTGATATAGGTGCCGATTTTTCTTTTTCAGAATAAAACACTTAAATTACTTTGAAAATTTCCACAAATGCCTATTGTTTCTATTATCCAACAGTGAGGGTTCTTCATTTGTTTAGTCACAGAATCATGCAACGAGTCTTTTTTATACAAAACATGAATAACAGTGCACATAAAAGATATTTAAATTGCCTTGATGTAATTCCAAAATAAAGGAAAGAAATACATTCTGTTTTGTCAATGTAGCACCACTCATAAACCTAAAAAAGAATTTTTCATAAATAGAAAAAAATAACCAGGGACGTATGGTGCCATGACAGTGAAACTCTGAAGTTGCCTTCCAGAATGATGATGGGTGCTGCAGGTGGGTTTCATCTTGTGCTATTCTTAGAGCTCTGTGCAAACACATCAGTCAGCTAATTATGCTGAAGGCAAGTCAGTCAGAGAATCTACAAGTAAAAAAGAAAGTGGAGTACCATGTGGGACAGTTGTGTCTCAAGTGGATTTCTTTAAAAAAGAACAACAAAAAAACGAAGCCAACTGTTAAGCAGATATCATCTCCTCTTTACAGAATATTCTGAAATACAATAACACCCATGTTTTAGTGCTGCACAAAAAGTATTTGAGGCAAGCCATAAAAATATTCTATTGAATTGTTGTAGTGCTTTTTTTTAAAAAACATTTATCACCCGATATGGTTGTTAAGCTACAAGCCAAAAGCAGAAGATGGATCAAGAAAAGTGTGACGACACAGAAGGAAATTTTTTCTTCACTCATCCTAGAAAGCAAAAAAGAAGAAAAAAAGAAAAGTCCTTTGTTTCCTTGGATAATTTTGCTGGTTTATGATCTGTGACCAAAGTAACTTAAAACTGTGACCTTCCTGATTTAACGCATCCCTAGCCAGGTCTTAAGACATTGTTTATGAGAATAGCTTTTTTAAAATGAGAAAATAAAAATAAACAAGGTGGAAATAAGATTAAAAAACATTTTAGCTGCTGTGTTGGACTGAAAATAGTGCAGCCTGCAGAAGCTGCACTTAGCTGTGGGATTTTGTAATTCAAAAACACTTCCGCCATTACCCGGATCTCTGTGGGATAGCTTTGTTTTTTGAGTGCTGTGATATTGCAGCGAGATGCTGAATCAATATTAATCTCTCGGTTCTATGGCTGCTACAAAGCCAATTGGGTGTTGCCATTAGATCAATGGATCTCTCTGTTATTGATTTCAGGAAGATTTCAGCATAAAAGGTCTCGACTTTAGCCAAAAAGCATCTTTGGCAGTTCACTGAAAGGAGAGTGAGAAAAAGCCCTTGTCACCTTTCTTCTTGTCAAAGCTAGCTAAACAAATAGAGATCGGCGCTGTAATAGTCTTAGTGAGGTAATTAACATTTATTACTTGCTTTGCCCTCATGTTCCTTTCATTTATCCTCACAGCTTTTCAGTTTTTTGGACTCCAGAACTACAAACTATGAATAACAGCTGCAATGCACAAAGTTATATGCATATGGAAAAAGGAATATATATCTATAATTAATAATTTAGCATGCTATCAGTGTTTATTTGGAGACAGGCGCAGCTGTGAAGCAGGTGAAGAGCAGTTTTAGTGTCTGTACAGGTGCTCTGCCCCTGAAGATGCGCATCTGCACGCGCAAGTGCACGCCAGGACACAACCTGCAGCTCCGGGGTCCAATGGGGAGCCTTGCTGAAAATTTCACATCACACATTAAGTTTGCGATATTTGCACTTGAAATTAGCAGAATGCAACTTGAGCTACGAGCAGCATTGCAGCTACTCAGGTCAGCTTTACCATCAGGGTTGAAACAAGGAGCGATTGCAGTCTTTGGGACTTATTTGAGTGCAGGAAATGAGTTAACATGCAGGTGATCAGGTGTGTGTTTGTGTAGTTTTGTGCTTTAGACTAGAAAATGGTGGAAAAGGCTAATAAAAAATATCTAATTCCTTTTTTTAATTAAGTAACAATATGAGATTTTTTAAGCTTTTGATCTCAACTCTGAGTCAACATTTTTCTTATATATTTAATTTCTTTAGAATGGTATCTAGATATAAATGATAGACATCAGATTTATTTTTAGGCCTAAAACGCCAACCAGTCAAAAAAGTTATATATTTTTAAGTATTTGTCATGCTTAGATAAGTTGTTCTCTGAAAAAAGCATCTAAAATATTTGGCTGGCACTGGAAACCTAAGTAATGGTTAAACATGATTGCAGAACTTTATTTATTTTTATTTTTTTTTAAAGAAGGGAGCTTCCATTACTTTAAGCATTCAATAAAAAGTGTTTTAATCCCAGCAGACAGCCCTCAAAGACCCTTGTTACTTTTCTGTTATTCATAGTTCTTTCCATCCAACCCCGTCTTTCCAATGCCTGGTATTAGAACAATTGATTTTTCACTCGGAAAGACATTTTAGAGTAAGGATGAGGTCAGTTTTACACTTGTAGAGTTTTGCATTTATAACTTTTAGTCATTACATTGCAATATTCTTTCTAGATGTTAAACTGAAATATAACTATGACATATTTCCTTTAAATGCTTTAAAAATAATGAATAAACGTCAGCTTTTGACTGATAACTTGCCGTCTTGAGCACTAAACTGCCTTCTGAAAGAAAATGATGCGGCTGAAACATGGGCATCTTTGGATTCATCATTGTTTAAGTGAGCTGTATTTGCCTCCTGTCTCATTCGACAGAGTTATTGCCTTGTGCGTCCGGGAATAATATACATTACTCATAGGCTTCAGACACAAACCGTAATGGTTATTTCCCTCATGAATATGTGGACACATAAAGGCCATATGAAAAAGCTGTCCCGTGCTCTTGCGCAATAAGTAACCTGAGTGCTGCACGCGTGTGCTGACAAGATGTGGATCAAAGATGCTCAAGCGAGGGAATTGGCAATAAACAAACGACTGTAGCTGTCACTGACGGAGAGATGGAGATGCATCAGAGAAGAAAGGAAGTGAGGAGACCCATTCAAATGAGAACAATAAGACAAAGAAGATGTGATGGTGGAGAAAGAGTGTAAAAGTAAAAAGGGAGGGAGCTGGGAAACTGTGAGTTACTGGGAGTAAAGGTCTCATCGATCCGCACACAGAGGCCATCATTCCTGCTCAGTGAACACAACAGCCCCAGAGGGCAAGTGGGAGGGGAGGAGGAAGCTGAGGAAAAGAGGGCGATGAAGAGAGATGACAGTCAGAGATGGGTACTTTTTCCAAAGTGCAGTGAAATGTTGAAAAAAACACATTTTTTTAATTGTCTGCATGCATGCATCCCTGTGTCCTGACTTTCTGCAGCTCACAAAGTTAATTGGTTTTACAAAATGTGTGTAAAGTAATTTGGAAGCCATATTTTTAGGAGCTGGAATCAGATGCTTCTTTGTTTTCTTTATTGTTGTTGTTGCCGTTTTAATCTATCATGTCAATATCCAAATTTTTACATTAAAATAGGAAACTTTGCCTGGACTTCTATTTATATACAATAAATACCGTAGTCACACATTAATTGTGTACATAATGAAAATAAAATAGTATCTGCATAATTGTACATTGAAATTTATTACAGTTAGTTGTTTATAATTTCAGTTTAGCTAATCAAAGTTAATTGAGTTGACTTTTTTTCTTAAAATTCTTAATTTGAATTATGTCTGTACTTTTTAGGGAATTTTATTTTATTTTTAATCTAATTTTTTTTCATTTTTCTTAATACTTCAATACAGTTAAGCTTTTTTTTTTTAAGATTTAAAAAACGAGTTCACAATCTATGTTTATGCAACATAAAATCCAATAGTACCATGTGTCTATTGCTTAATATTTTTGGGGAAAATACTCATAAAACTGGTGAGCTTGGACAATATAAAGTAAAAATTAAAAAAATAAAATAAAATATAGCAACTCATGAGCATTTTCTTTGACGCTGGAAACGTCCACAATGCAGCGCCTAATTTTGTAGAACATAGGTCTCCTGTTATCTGTATATGGACAAAGTTCACACTAAGGGTGGACGGTGTCCTCCTCTAAAGGAAACAGCTGGAAAAACCACCCTTTGTGGTCCAAGGGGTAGTTTTTACCACTTTTGCTAAGTTTATTGGTGAGTGGTCATCAACTGATTGCCTGCTGCAGCTTGATTGCATTAAAATACAAACATAAAGCTGCATTAACACCATTTTGTGACTTAACTAACCAGCTGGAGCAGATTGGGTCTTCTTGAAGAACGACTTGAAATTTCAACTGAAAGTCACTAGTAACACATAAAATTGTGCTTAAAAAAACAACAATTTGTAACTCTTTTTCCAAAGAACAGCCTCTGCTCTGATCACATTTCTCCACGTTTGTTTTTCTGTAACATCTCCAAAAGGGCTCTGTGTGAATTTAGCAGGTTCAGTAAAAGCAGCCTGTGTTTATCTTTAAGGAGGAGCGAGAGAACCAGGAGAGGGAACGTGCAGCCTCACCTTCTGATTGTTTGGGCTGTGAAAGCACTGCTTAAACCTGACCGCTCACCGATATGAACACAGGCTGCTGCAGACAGACGGTGGGGCGGTCAGGAAGGAAGGAGAGAAGGGATGTGGAGTGAGAGCAGGGCAATGTAAAATATCAGAGATGGAGTAAAAATAAAATGCTTGTACAGAGTGGCAGTTGAGGAGAAATGAAGCAGCAAGGCAGACCAGATAGAACGCCGGCTTTAGTAGAGACAGAGAGGAGGAGATAGAGGCATTTAGACTGGTTGACTCATTCTTTTAGTGTCAGATCTTGTAACAAATCTGTATCGAGCTGGGCTGACATGCTCCAGCCGGCAGTGATGAGTAATGCCACAGTTAAAGCTTTGCGTTCTTAATGCACCCGGACAGCCAAGAAGCCCTGAATGTTGTCTGTGAGGGAAAAGGCCAAACAGAGACATTTCACACCATCACTGTTTCTGTGCTCTGGATGTTTGCAGCCTATTTCCAGTAAGCTAAATGGCTTTTTTTAAATGACCGCCAGGAGAAACATGGACGTCTGCAGCTTTCTGCGTGACCGAGGCGCATGAGGGTGACAGTGTGCTGTCATTGCAGGCAGCCTTGGGGCGGACACAGAGGAGCGGTTGGTGGAACATCTTCTCAACCCGGCTCACTACAACAAACTGATCCGTCCTGCCACTAATGGTTCCGAGCTGGTTACTGTGCAGCTGATGGTGTCACTAGCTCAGCTCATCAGTGTGGTGAGTGTCTACAACAGACAATGGTCTGAAGAAAGATTCAAACTTTTTAAATTAGATAAAACATTGATAATTGTAAAATAAAAGAAACTCATGTGCCAGAACAATGTGTTTATCATTTGTAACATTTTCAGTTTTGGTGTTGGAGAACTACTTTAGATTGTTGTTGGTAGTGCACATCTTTTTCTTAAAAAAATCATCACATTGCTGTTAACCCTTCTATACTGTGGAGTTCAAACTTTTTTGTTCAAATTTTTATGTTTTTACTTTTAAGTCATTCTTATTATCCTTATGTTATAGTCTTACATGTTACTGACCAAGGAGTCATTTGTAACATTTTACTTTATGTGTTTGAGGTCAAGCCATGTATTTTATGTTTATGTTACAAAAGCAAAGTCATTTATTAGCAGACACTTGAAACTTTTTTGTGTATAAGTTTAAAGACACTGGGTTAAATGAGCTTTAAGACAGAAATGTACAAAATGGTACAATTGCTCTCAGTCACCCCTACTATAAGTTATTATTATACTCTAAATACTACAATAAATAGTATTCTTTGATAAAGTATAAAAACCACTTAACTTTAAATACAAAATAAGTAATAGATTTCATATATTTGTAGGAATGCAATTCTTATATTTTTGATAGTATTTTTGCCTTTTTTTTTTGTTTTTTCACTTATTAACACTATGATCGTAGTATGGCGCGGGAATTGTACACACTTTGCTACAGCACTTCACTTGCAGGAAGAAGGGCTAATACTGCATTGGTTAAATAGGAGTCTGCAACTTGAGCCTCTGGAGCCACATGTTGCTCCTTTGTCTCTTTATTTCAGCTCTATGACTCTGAAAAGGAAATGCAAAAAAATCTAAGGAAAAATAGGTTAGGATTTTTGTTAATGCAGAATAGTCATTTTGTTTAGATTTTTAAGATGTCGGATAACTGATAACTGAGAAAAAATATGGTAAATGGTTTAATCTACTGGCCATCCACTCATTAACGATATAGCAAATGACATGTGTTATTTGGCTTTTTTCCATTTTTATTCAAATTACAGTTAGGATCTTATTTAACACAGGATGTATTTTATTTTGAAAGGAACGTGGATGTTCTTCTGAAAAAAAGTGAAGACGTAAAAAAAGTTACTAGTTTTAGAAAAATATACAATTCATTTGTTGTAAATATTAAAAAACCTTGTTATAAATGAATGGCTTAATGGCCACAAAAACATAAAGAAAGAGTATTTTTCTATAGGTTGATGTGGGACTTTGCAGTTCCTGCTGGGTTTTGGTCAATAAAAAGCTGGACCAGATGAATCTTTTAGTGTTTTTATTTCTTTTTCCTTTTTTATGCTCTGATGTGTTTTTTTTTATCTTTCAGCATGAAAGGGAGCAGGTGATGACCACCAATGTCTGGTTAACCCAGGTGAGACTGCATGGAATCCAATCATTGAGTCTTTCAGAAACAGAAAAGAGAGAAATAAATACACAAAGATGTGTGAACCACGTAAAAGTTCAAGATTTGACTTTGGAATCATTTTTATCTATCTTTCATGGAGACTCAGTTTGGTCAGAGTGGAGCACAACACAAATTGAGGGGCTTTGATGGGCCTCATTTATGTCATTTGGCCACACAGCAACACAGCACAATGTGTACAATGCATAGGTTGCATAATCTAATTCCACAGTGTAATTATGGTAGTAGAGAAGGATTCATGACGGGTTGTCCAGGTTACTCAGCTTGTGCTCTCTGTTTCATCGGTTCAGTGGGTCAAAATTTAGAACTTCGTCTTTTCAATCATGGAGGAGTCTGAACTGATCAAATGGATGAAAAAAAAAATTGTGATTTCTACCACTAAACATTTATAAAAACTAGAAAAGAAACCTTGTAGCATTTTAAAACTCTCTCTGTAATTTGACAGCTGCATCCTTCCTTGTGTCTCCCCAGCCAGGGCCTGTTCTGGAAACATTTGCACAGAAAAAGTTTTGGTTTCTTCCTTGTTTTCAATTTCAAGATATTTGAGTTATATTATGTCTCACATATATTGTAGGTTTGATCATTGAAATTCTGAAATCCATCTTTATATTTGAATTATAACTGAGTTGCATAAAAATTGACCAATTTCAGTTCAAAATAATTTACAAATTCTCCAAGAGAGAGTAACATGAACCTTGTGCTTCTGTTGTTTAGTTCATACTGAGAATAACAAGAAACATTTTAAAAAAGGCCCAACAATGGAGGATAATGAAATCTTTTTTCACGGTAAATTCCATAGAGGTGTGCAGTGAATGCTTATGCAATTATACCATGAAGAGGAGGCTCAGAGTGAGATAAGAGTAAGAATTCACTGGAAGCTCCAAACCATTTCTAATTCTTAAAAATAGAAGACCTGCAGCAGAAATAAAAAATCTAAGGGAAGTATTTTGCAGATACACTGACTGAGGAAATTAGTCAACATCTAGACCATGTGTTATTCTCTGAAAAAGGCATTGAAGTACTAGGATAGTATGAGCTTTAAATGATTCACTGATTTAAACACTGATTTACTTCAGGTACTCCAACGTTCTCCAGTCCATCAAAGATTATTAATCCTAAAATGACACTTTAAGTTGGATGGACAGTGAATTTATTTATTTTCGTGCTTCTCTGAAGAAAGAGTGGTTAAAGGAAGAATAGGACAGGTCTCCTTTACTGCCTCAAATAAAGTGAAACAAGTTGGTTGAATTCCCCTCTTCAGTCACAAATAAAGGTCAAAACCATATATACAGGATCAAAATGGTTATCTGAATAATCTACTAACTAAAAACTAAAGTCAGATGAAGTAAAGGTCTGGTGGAGCAACTCAAAAGAGAGAATCCAGATTTGTAGACAGCAAACTTCATAGTCAATACCATTAAAAGGTTATCTACAAAGTAATAAAAATGTTTTATTTTTATTCAGTCTTGTTTTTTAATTTCATCTGAAGGCTTCTATTGCAAAATACCATGCTTTAGTTACTCCATGGAAACTAGAGCACAGAGTATCTCTAAAGCTGAAGCTTAAAATCATGACCTCCCATATATACAGGAGTCTTTCTTCTTACCTCTCTTTATATTCATTCCCGCTCTCTTTGGTTGGCTCCTTATTGTGCTAAAACCAAAGATCAAACTCAACAAGGATCACTCTTTTGGTGCAGCAGCTCCAAAATTTTGGAATGACCTGTCATTTTAAATCCTTTACTTTTTGATGTCTCGTTTAAACGCATCACTGATATTGACTTTATCTTGGTCTGTAAATCTAAACTCTAAAGGCATCTGTTTACTCACTGTAACTGTTTTAACTGGCCTTTCGTTGTCTCATTGTGATTTTAATCCCTATGACACATTGTCCTTTATTGTCTGGTCTTCTTTAACTCATTGTCCTTGAGTGACCCGAGAGGCACTTCAAAGTAAAAGCATTCTTATGACTATTATCTCATTCATTTGGCTTTTATTTCTGGATTAAATTGGAATTCAATTAATTTCATGTTCTTTATTCATAGCTTTAATGAATACTTTATATTTTATTTGCTTATTAATTTTTTCTCTTGATTTTCTGGTGTATGTCTACCTTTTTTCCGTTGCTGTCGTTACTTTTTGTATATTAGTTAGTATCCTTTTGACTTCAGCTCTAAATGTATTAATGACTTTGCTCTACGATGTTTGTTTCTCTGTTTGCAAACATCCACATTTAATTAGCAAACTTTTGAATATGTCGTCTAGAATCTCCATTCCTGAATCACTTTTTTTTTTAAATTAAAACAGCCACAACAGCCTTAAGGCAAAAAAGCGTCAAATAAAATAAAAGTAAATGTTCACTGTGGATATCAGAAATGCAGAAATGATGCCTTTCTCTGTATCTACATTTGCTTGTGTTAGGGAAAGTTTATAGCATTTGTGGAATCTAATCAAGGCTTGGTGGAGCGCTCTATTGCAGACAGAAGGGAAACCAAGAACAACTAGTCTAGGACAAGACAAAGTGTAATGACCACAATGAATCACAATTATGGTCGACGCCCTGACACAGCCGTTTCACTTCAATTCACATAGGAGAGCTTCAGTGCAGCCATGCCAACAACTGACCTGTAACTCAGAGAACATGATAATGGTGAGGCTAAGGTTAGGCCAGGAATGTGAACACAAAGGCTTTTTTACATGCTGGTTAGTGTAGGTCAGTGTGTGCTGGACTTCAGGGTCATCACTAAGATGACTGTTTCTGTCTCTGCCTCAGAGTTAAACTGTAATGAAAGCACAGAAGGGACAGGATTGTCCCCGGGCTCATGCACATTTTGATGTATCACATTAGCCACTGACTTATTCACAGACAAAAAGGCGAACAGGCAGAATCTCTCCTCTCTGCTTCTTAGAGTGTATCTTCTTCTAGGTGTGTGATTGGCAAATCACTGACTGAGCGCTGTCTTTCTATTGGTCCTCAGGAGTGGCAGGACTATCGGCTCACTTGGGTTCCTGAGGAGTTTGATGGCATGCTGAAGGTCAGGCTGCCCTCAAAACACATTTGGTTGCCTGATGTGGTTCTTTACAACAAGTAAGTCACCCCCCCCCCTCCCGATTTGTTTTTTTTGTCTGTCAGATGATTAATAAAAATGAAAGATTTTGATTTTGACTTGAGAAGTAAATAGTTTGATTATTATCTCAAACTGGAACTTCATGCCCCTGATGCATGTAATTAATAGTTTTTTGCTGAGTTTTTACCATGAAAGACAGAAAAATGTGAGTTATGTGATTTTAAGTTTCACTAAAGTTGCTTTCATTCACAAGCCAGTCTTGTCTCATCTTTCTTAAATTCATTTAGTTATATTTAGTATTTTTGACACATTTTTGCTGGTAAGATAAATTAGCAGTTGCATTTTTTAATTTCCTTAAAAGTCAAGAAAGTGTTTTATTTGAATTAAATCGTGAAAATTGCTAAAAAAGCTTTTTATAGCTCCGATAAAAAGAATATTTATTCAGTTTACTGATGTTACGGTAATAGCTCCAATTCTCACAGCTTTGAAGATGAAATACATTTTATTGAAATTGAACTGATCAGATATTTGCAGAATATCAATGTTGACAGAATAGTAATTCATTATGATTGAACAGAATTTTGTGCAGAATGGATTTTTGTCTTAGTAGTTTAAGACATTGAATGTCACCATAAGGACCTATACATTAAATTACTTAATACAAATAAAGTTATATATTGTAAATATTCTATTTTGAGCAGCATACATTCAAAAAACAAATACATTTTGTTATTCTGTGGGGATAAAAAAATAACACAACATGAGTGACTAATCTTGTCTGTTTTCAAAAAAAGAAATTAGTCTAATTACGTAACTGGGTTACTTTAATAAATGACACTAAAATAGTAATTAATTTACAGCCTGACCTTTAAAATTATGGAAAAACCTTCAAAATACCCCCTAATTATTTGGTACAAAGGACAATAAGGTAAATCTTTACTACTTCTGTAAGAGATAGCCAGTGGTAGGTAGGTGGTGGTACAATCACCTGGTTGACTGAACATCAGTAACCGTGTGCTTCTTTTGGAAAAAAGGGGAGTTGGATCAGCTTGCAGCTTTATATTTACATAGACAAAGCATTTATCATCAGTGATTTTTTGAAAGTCGCTTCTCTTTATTCAACTAGAAAGATATTTTATTTACATTTTGTTTAATTTGATAATCAGAATTGTTGCAGTCTGTGAAAATGAAGATTCAAAATTATTAACAAAATAAAAAAACTAAAAGTAATATGTTTGAAACAAATTTTACATCTACATAATAATAGATAATAAGGGTTAGACAGTGTTTTTGGGGATCAGGATGTTGCCCAACACTTGTGTAAGTGGAATGGAAAGCTGCAGGATGCTAATCAGCTCATCAGGGTGCAGAGATCTACTTGGCCTTCTCTTCTTTCCCTGCTTCTCTCTTCAATGTGAGAAAGCTTTAAAGATCATGATGTGATGTGGCTCCAGCTGGTTAGTCACATCACCTAGTGGGGGTGGGATGGTGATAGGTTGAGCCGGGTCCTGGCTGGTTGGGTGGGCCGGGGTGGGTTTGGGGGGGTGGGCTCTGCCGGGCCTGTCGTTCTCCCGGTTCGGGGCTCTGGTTGCCTGGGTGGGGTGGTGGTGGGGGCGCACACTCTGCCGGCAACTTGGCAGGGTTTCCTGGGCGGGTGCCTGCTGGGCGCAGGGTAGGCAGTGCGGCTGACCGGGAACGGCGGCCGGGTGCCGTGCTGGGTGGCTGGTCGCCGTGGCGGGGGCTGGGGGGGGGGCTTGGGGCTCTGGGGCCTGGGGTCGTCTGCCCGTGGCCGGTGTTTCGCCCGTGGCCGGTAGTTGGCGCGTGGCCTGGCCCCCCGGGGGTCGGCGCCGCAGTCACAGCAGGGGTTAATGGGTTCACTTGGGTGGGTTTATTTCATTATTATTGTTATAATTATTATTATATTAATTATTTTATTATTATTATTAGTATTATTATTATTATTATTATTATTATTACTTATTTATTTTTTTGGGGGGGGGGGCCTGGGGGGGCAGTGTGCTAGTCCTTAGGGGGGCCAGGGTATGAATGGTGGGGCTGGACCCCCTGCCCCCCCGTTCTGGCGCCGGGACCCTTCCTTGCTGGCTGTCTCTCGGCGCCGCGAGGCTCTGGCCTCCGACTGCGGCTGGCTTGGCGTTTCTGGCTGCCCGGCCGCTCTGGGAGGGGGGGCGCCTACCGCGGCCGGCTGGGGGGCCGGTCGCTCGGGGGAGCCTTCTCCCCCGGTTGTGCCCATCCGCCCGCTCCTCCCCGCTCTCACCCAAACAAATATTGCACACAGGCACATAGGGCCCCGGGATCTGGATGGGAGGGGTATGCTGGCGGGGCTCACTGGGGATGCCCCTCTCTGGGTTCTCGTTGGCACCCGCCCTCCTCCCCGCTTTTTACTTGCATATTAGACACTCTGATTCATCTAGGGCCTTGTGGAGAGGGTCTGGTGGAGGGGGGCACGGTGAAACATCCGTGCTCACCTTTCGCTGGCCCCCCCACAATTTTAACTTCCTCTGTAGACACACACACTGCATGCTAGCAGCACACACACAGCAAATACACACCACTCACAGAGGGACTCCGGAGTGGGGGGCTTTGCGGCTTGGCAGCGGTGGATCCCCCCACACTGGTGACCTCCTATTTTACCTGCAGCACACACACAGCACTCCCACACCTCCATACATGGGTGGGGTCGGGGGGGGGCGGCCGGTCTTCACCCGCCTGGTCCTCTCAGGGCGGCCGGGCTTATGGGTGTCCTGTCGGCTGCGGGAGGGGTCGGGCATGCGGCGCTGGGGGTCGGCCGGCTGGGGGGGGGGTTGCTGCTTGGCGGCGGGGGTAGGGAGGGTAACCAGATGATTGTGAGTATGTGTGTGTGAGTGCATGGGTAGGACCGACCTGGGGGCTGGCTCGCTGGGACCCTCTGGGGCTTTCCCTCCCCATCACAGAGAGGGGAGGGCACTGAGAGGGTTGGGGAGGGGGGGTCAGATATTATGGCGGGGGGGGTGGTAGTGCGTAGGGTTTTAGGGGGGTGGCTGTGGCTGTGGGTGCGTGGCGATCCCTGGGTTGCTAAGGTCGCGGGCCTGGGCTGGCTTGCGGGGACGGGGCGCCGGTCGGGTGGTGGCCGGCTCTTGGGTTCCGGGGGCCCTGGCTTCGTCCCTGGCCTTTGTCTCGGTGTCCGGCGCCCGGTGGCCCCCATGGCTGCCGCCTGGTACGGCTAAGCGCTCCTGTCTTGTGGCCTGGGGGCCGGACACTGGGTTCGCTTGTGCCTCTGGGCATTGGGGGGGCCCCTGTAGGGGGGCCCTCTCTGTGCCTGGCTGGTGGGGTGGGCGGTCCCCTCCTCCTCCCCTCCCGGGCTGCCTGGGTCTGGATGCTGGGGGGGCTTCTGGCCTGGGGGGCTCTCCTCCCCTCTCCTGGTCTGGCTGGTCTGGCTGGGTAGGATCTGGCTCCCTTTATGAACACACGGTTCACGTCGGCAGCATGCATGTATCTCCACCCCCACGTGCACGTGCACACTCCACACTGCTCCCTGTCTGCTTCATCCCTCCTCCTTACCTACAGTGTATTGATGGACAGTTTTTTTTTCTCGCTCATCTTAGTGTCAGATTTTCACCTTTGATGTAACATTCGTCTTTCCAGCAGATCTGGTATAATTGTTACAGCTTAAATTAATAACTTAGTCAAATCAGTGCTTGTATCCCCCACCTTTTCACCTTTCTTCCTTTTACTCTCTTCCACCCTCCCCTCACATTCTTCCCCTCTCCCTCCCCACACACACTAAATGTAACAAATAAATAAAAAATAATACGACAAAAAGGGGTTTATACAAATCTACACTCTAGTTTCTTGAAGCTATATAACCTCTTTTTGTGATAGTAAAACCTGTCCAACACAAAAAGCCTTCAGCCCTAATCTGTTTGCTCAGCTGTTGGACAGAACAAGTTAAAAAAAAAAGAAAAAAAAAAAAAAAAAAAAAAAAAAAAAAAAAAAAAAAAAAAAAGATCATGACCCACCTGACTGAGGATATAACGATCCTAATCCTGCATTTTTCAGCTCGGATTTCTCCCTCTCAGTGACTGTCAGTCACTTGAACAGGAGGATTAACTGAGATCAGTGACAGAAATGCAGTTTTCACAATCTGATTATTTGGATGTTACCTTTGAAGGATGTTTCCTAAATAGCTCTGAAGGGGATCAGACAGATTAATCTATAGGCTGTGTTGGATATTTCTGCATTAGTAGAAGTATTGACATTTCTTTTGCCCAAATATTTAGCAAAGCAGGAATTTAATTTTTACAGCTGTAGCTGTAGATTTCAGGAGCTCCAAACTTTGTTCTTTTTGTCCTACTTTGATGTTTGCCATGTTTGCATAGTTTTACATCTAGGCTGCATAAATATAATAAGTAAATCTATATAATTGCTGCATAAATATAGCAGTAATTCCCCTCAGCATCCACGTGTCTATAGTCACATCCTCCTGTTCTGGCCTTTAAAAAACAGGTTTGGTTAATCATCTGTTCTGAGAAGAAGTTTGGCTTGTGACACAAATGTCTAACCAGTTCAACTGTGATGTCCACTCAATCTTTATCTCTTTCAGTGCTGATGGGGTGTATGAGGTGTCGTTCTACTCCAACGCAGTGGTGTCCTATGATGGCAGCATCTTCTGGTTGCCGCCTGCCATCTATAAGTCCGCCTGTAAGATCGAGGTCAAGCATTTTCCCTTTGACCAACAGAACTGCACGCTGCGATTTCGCTCCTGGACTTACGACCGCACTGAGATCGATCTGGTGCTTCGCGCAGACGTGGCCAGCATGGATGACTTTACGCCCAGTGGGGAGTGGGACATCATTGCCCTGCCAGGGAGAAGAAATGAAAACCCAGCTGACCCAGCTTATGTGGACATCACGTACGACTTTATCATCCGCAGGAAACCCCTTTTTTATACCATCAATCTCATCATCCCCTGTGTGCTCATCACCTCTCTGGCCATCCTGGTCTTCTACCTGCCCTCAGACTGTGGAGAGAAGATGACTTTGTGCATCTCAGTACTGCTGGCTCTCACTGTGTTCCTGCTGCTGATCTCCAAGATCGTTCCACCTACTTCCCTGGATGTTCCTCTAGTGGGGAAGTACCTGATGTTCACCATGGTTCTAGTCACCTTCTCTATAGTCACCAGTGTGTGTGTCCTCAATGTGCACCATCGTTCACCTACTACACACACCATGCCCCCATGGGTCAAACTGGTGTTCCTGAACAAGCTCCCGGCCTTGCTCTTCATGCGCCAGCCGAGGAACAGCTGCGAGCGCCAGCGGTTACGTCAAAGAAGGAGGGCGCAGGAACAGAGAGAGGGTGGGATGATGGGAGTCGGCGTGGGGGGTGCTGGCGGGAATGGAGGGGGGGCCTCCACAGCAGTGTTTGGCAAAGACGACAGTGACCCTTGCACATGCTATGTGAACCGAGCATCAGTTAAGCAGTTTGGAGGGGATCTTGGTGGTGCAGGAGGCGGGTCAATGGATGGTTTGAACAGGGTAAGGGAAGGCCGGGAGGGGGGTGCAGGAATACTGCCCCGAGGAAAGCAAGCAGCAGGTGGTCCTGCTTTGACTCAAGCTCTGCTGGCTCAGGCCTGTCCAGGCTTTGAGGAAGCAGTGGAAGGAGTACGCTTCATTGCCAACCACATGAAGAGTGAGGACGATGATCAAAGCGTAAGTACACAACCTATTTAAAATAATTAAAAAATTAAAAAATCACAACTAAAGTCACAAAGAAGCTACACAAGGAATGTGGGACACCAAAGCAGACAGTAATATTATTACAAATAAATGTTTGTTATTCTGACCTTTTGGTTTTAATATTTTAGTAGTCCCATGAATAAGTGACCAACAACTCTGAAGAGTTTTTGGTATGGTCCTCCACACTGAACATGGCCAACTGTAGAGGAGCCACTCCCTCCAACTGGATAAAAATGAAGACACTCAGCAGAGAAAGTGTGTTTCTGTGTTAGCCTGGGGGCAGTGCTAGCATTGCAGACTCTTCCTGAAAGGGGCTGTTTCCCACTTTGTGACATCACAATGTGAGAACCCACTCCTAGTTTGTGGATTGGGAAGGGCTGGTGCTCAGAGCACAGGTTTAGAGGAATACTCAGAAATGCATGAATGGATAAAAATACCGCTTTGGGGTTGTTTTTTGTGAGGTTTGAACATTATGATACACCTTAAAGCTCAAAAAGTTTGATTTAGTATGATATAGGCACATAACAAAACTTTGCACTATTTCTGTTACCACTGAAGCATTTAGTTAGCATACAAACCCACTGTTTGCAGCTTTAGTTCTCTTTTTGGTGTATCTGCTTTGTACATAGCTCTTTTTCCGATTAATCTTCTATCTACCCAGGAGCAACCATGTGATATATTGATGTACTAGCAGGTATAATAAAAGATCCTGTTTGCTTTCAGCAAAATTAAAACATGCAAACATGCAGGAAAAATAAAATCAGTGTGCCACCCATGTGGCCACAAATTGACAGGTCCAAGGCGTGTTATCATTACAGATTTAATGACCTGGGATTATTCATCCTCACATTGCTGCTGATGACACGTTTAGCCAATGATTGCTGCCTCAGCTCATTTGCCATGAACCTCGATAGAGCTCTGCCATGAGTCATCTCCTTTAATTCAAATAACATTGCCAACCATGAAATCTATCCCGAGCCACCCAGATGAGTGCTGTCTCGTGTTCTAGAGCTGTAAAGCTGTGCCATTTAAAATGCAGAGAGGGTGCTACATTGGAACAGAGGCAGAGCAGACAGACCTGGTGACTCAGTTGAAGCCCTGTGAAAATTCCAACACAGATACATAGAGCTGCGGATGGAGGATGTGTTATTTCTATCGCCGAAACATATGTTGGAAAAGCAAAATGAAGGAAAGTGAGCCAATCACAGATCAGTTATCATTGGAAGTTAACCTTGTAAAACTCGCTATATCAAAGAATTGACATGGTAAACCATTTAATAAATTCCACTAAAAAATCAGTATTCTTATTTTTGAGATATAGATTGATTTGACTGATTTAGTGGCTTATTTCAAGCAGTAATTGCAGACTGTATAACAAGAAATCACACAGATAAATCAAACTCATTTCAGAAATGAGTTTGTTTTATTGCTTTAAAAGAAATGTTAAGAAATGAACTTATACAGGCTAATCCAACCCTCATATTTCATCTAATATTTTTGCATGGTTTTCATAATCTGGTTCTTATTAGATCAAGTGGTGATTTTTTTTCACTTAACAAAATCAAGTCTTCATTTATTATCATCAGTAAACATTCCTTCATAATTTCAGTAAACAATAATATGGATCACACAATATTTAGTACTCACTAATCATCTGACTTCATGATTATATTAATCCAGAAATCATTTCTACACATTGCAGATCAAGTTAAAAAAAAGATATAATGTTGATTGTGATCAGAAAAAACACTTATACATCATTTCACTAAACATTATTACACATCACACATTTGATTAAAAAAATGTAGTACTCAAAGCATCTATTGTTTCACAGCATTTAGGTTAACACATCCACCTAGATAGTTTCAGATATAATTTGTTGGGTGATTTGGTAAGTTTTTGCTCACATTGACGTTAGTTTGCAGATAAAACACTTCATTTACCTACTGTCTCAAATTTGATCCAAATGTTTTGAACATGGTGCAACTATATTATAAAGAACTTTTTTTTTTAAAGTTTCATTCTTTCAAAACAGCAAGTAGTCATTTGAAAAAATGAATAAGATTAGATGAGTTATTTTCACCATGCATTTTTGAGAATGAGCAACTTGTTCTTAAGATTTAATTACCCCTTTTGAAAGTGCAGGAAAAGCCCCTCTACTGCCTCTTGTGCCAGGATCTGCAACCTTCATCGCTGAAGAGCCATTGATGCCTGTTTCTTACTGACCAAAAAGCAAAAAAATAAAATAAAATCAAAATCAAAATAAAATACAGCCTGTGTCAAATAGCAGATTTACTTGCATTATTAATGCAGGAAGGTAAAAAATGGAATTTTTTTTATCATATATGACTTTGGTGTGATCTCACTTTTTTTTTGTTGCTTTTACTGATGATGGTAAACATTTGTTTCCACTTGTGTAAAATCCAATTTTCCTTAAATGCAATTCTATACTTTGAGAACTTTGCCTCTTAACAGAACATATGGACACTGTTCTGCAGCAGAAGAAAAGGATAGGTGCTCTCATTTTATTCTAATAATTAACCAATCTTGAGAGGAGATGAAACCTTTTACCATCATTTTTCTCAGTTATCTGACATGTTAAAAATATAAAACATATTAGAAAATAATTGATGTACTAAAACAAATAACCAAAACTACAGAACCCATTATTTTTTTCTAATTGTTTGCATTTCTTCAAAGCCAAAGAGCCACATTGGAGGAACAAAAGAGGCGTATGTGGCTCCAGAGCCTCGGGTTGCAGACCCCTGCTCTAGCGGAATAATGATGCGCTACAGGGCAGAAAACATGGACCAAGTTATATACAATGGGTTTTTAGATAATGCTAATGAGATAGCGGTCTGAGAAATTAGTGTATCAACTTTGATTGGTTATATAGTGTTAATAGGTAAACTGTTTTGAAGCCCTTCTTTGCACAGTGCAATCTTCCAGTGGCCTTTTCCCCGATTCTCCATGCCCCCCTCCCCCCTCCAGTTATCATCACTGGGGTTCAGGTGTCAGAGCCCCCTCTGCCTCGCGGTGTCCTGCATTTCCCAAGTCCTTCTCCTCCTCCTTGACAAGTGCTGGACCTCATCAGAGCTCTGTTTCCATACCAGTCTCGGCTCACATTAACCTTTCCCCCCCATTAACCTTCTTTGAACCCGAAGCCACAGAAAAAGAATTAAAGGATGTGAGACTGTGATTCCACTCAACTCAATCTTTCTCTCCCTCCAACTCCCCCCTCCCTAATTACTCCACAGGTGAGCGAGGACTGGAAGTATGTCGCCATGGTGATCGACCGCCTCTTTCTGTGGATCTTTGTGTTTGTTTGTGTGTTCGGCACACTGGGCATGTTCCTGCAGCCCCTCTTCCAGAATTACACAGTAAAAACCATCGCAAGTACTGCAGGCTAACTCTACTCCATCCACAAAAACTCTGAAAGACAGCCCCCACAGTGGGACCTGGGCCAGAGGTGTGCATGTGAGTGTGCGTGGGGGCATGTCTGGATTTTTTGTCTTTTGTCTTCTACTGAACTGGAAAGAAAACTGCTACTAACAAGGAATCACATCCATTTGCAAGGTTTTTGCAATGATTGGGTGTTTTCTTGTGAAAGGACAACAGATAAACTATCTAACTCACACAAGAGGGTTTTTTGTCGTGTTGTTCCTTTTTGCTAAACAAACTAATCTCCTCTTTCTGGATCTTGATCCCCTCTTTTCAAGTGAGGAAGCTAAGACACAGATCCCTGCTGAACTTTGGGCCAGCCAATCAGAGCTTAGCTGACACGTGACATGCCCGTCTTTGACCATAACAGGCATGATTTATTCACAGGGAAGTGAAGTTCTTGTACTTTTTCAGAAATCCACAACGTCAGAAAAACAATCCCGTACATTTAACATAGTAATGCAGCTTACCACAGTACAGCATTGCGTATATATATTAAAACAGTATTCTATTTTAGCTCATGCAATGGTTTGTTGTTGATAGAGGGGCTAAGGAGTGTTGTATGATTGTATATATATAATAAGAATGTGAAATAAACTGCTACACTGCCTGGGATCAGCACACTAACACAGTAAGCGTTAGAGGAACAGATTTGGAAGGAGAGTTGATACGAGATGATTATGTTATCGAAAGGGATTGATTACATTATTGCAGAGAAATTAAAGGGTCACAGTGCTGTAGATTTGCTTGGACTGTCTGAGAGCACTAATGCTCATCAGTCTAGCTCATACCTGATGACAAAATGCAGTGTTAGAAGAAGTAGGATTATTTAGATCCCAGAAATGGGATGAAAAGGCTTCGACGTTGATGAGGAGCAAATGCGAATCTTAACAGGTGTTGGTTATTATAAAACTGATCACCAGATGAGTATCAGTGTTTCACACATTCCTCCTTACTTTTGTTTTCTTCCCTATTTTGTCTCTGCCTTGTCTGCCTCTAATATGTAAATGTTGTACATGTGCATTTCTGTCACACCCCCCACTCCATAGTTTTGTTTTTTACGTGGTCCCTCACTTCCCTTTTAATGTATTCCTCCTAGCCTCTCCAGTCCTGCTCCTTTTGTTTGGTCTCCTTTGGACACATCTGACATTTAGTCTATTTACAATAACAGTAATCACCTACTCATTTATGCCGTTGTCCTTTTCAGTGAGGCTGATTTATTTCACTTCCACAGTTGTCCCGGCCTCTTTGGCAACGGAGCGAAATGCAAAAAGGCCCTTGAGGCAAACGTGCAATTAAATATTCAATAAACAGCGACAAAACGCCGACAGGACTGGCAGCAGTCATAGAAGGCAATAAGATTTACAAAATTGATGCAAAGTTTAAAAAAAAGGTGGAAAAATGGAGCCAGATATGCAATGTCACAGGATTCCTTCTGCTGCAGTGGAAAGCTGCTGTAAAAATGTTGTCTATTCAATGTCACTGTCATCCTCTGTGAACGTCATGGGCTTTTTGGAGAGTTTGCAGCAATGTAGAATTTCCGACTGCTAAGTGTGTCCCTGTTTGCCTCTTGTGGATGGGGATCACCCATGGGGAAGCCTCAGCAAATTTTGAACAAGTGTGAAAAGCCTTTCAGAGGTTTGAGAAAAGTTGACTGCATGGTGTCGTATGGAGAAAGTGCTGTACCACCGCCACTTCCATTTTGCTTCATTTGACCTTTATTCTGTCCTCTTTCTTCTCACTTCCTCTCTGATCTGTCACCTCCATCTTTCTCACTCCAAAATCTGCTCCTGTGCAAACCTTAACCTGTTCAATAAAGTTTGTACATTTAGATTTATTGTGTCTGTGCGTGTTTTTTTGCAGATGTATTGTTTTTTTTTTTTTGTAATTTTTTTCTCAGATGCTACTTCACATTTGATTGCTCCTTTTTTGTTTTTGTTTTTTTTCCACTGAAATGTCTGTATTATCCTACATTTCTGTTTTTCCACAAGACAAAAAGAAAAACGTGATTTCTTGCCGTCTAGTTTTAACATTCTACTCCATAAAAACAGACACACTTAAGCACAGCTGTTATTTTATTTTAGGAAGTAGGACTTTTAAGGACTTTTTAAGCATGAGGCCAGACAGGGGCCCCTTTAGACTTTCACTATGTATATAAAAACAGGAATTTATCAGGGGCCACTACCTGTTCACATGAACCTCTTTTAAACAGGTTACTTGTGCTTTTGTAGTCAGAGGATAGAGGAACAGTTTGAAGAGCTAAACACCTGCAAAATGTGCAGGTGCTTTTTTCTGATTTATCTAATGTGACAAACATTTAGAAGCTAAATCCTTCCACTTTGAAATAAAAAAGATGCTGGTTTCACATCTGTGTGGCCAAAAGCAAAACTGATGCTGCCACAAGAAGGGGTTACTTGCTGCCCCCTGGTGCACATCTTGTGCCATTGTTAAAAAAACAACAACAACACAGATCAAGTTGACATTTATTGTTTCCAGGGAGGAAAAGCTTTAGTTGTAGCAAAATCATGAAAGAAAAACCCAAATAATTCACATTTACAGAATTCTGCTCACTTAGACTGTTTTTTTTTAGTATTACTGCAATAATACAGTTTCAAGAAATACTTTGCAAACAAATGCATCAACACCCAACAATCTCTGCTCAAGTTGCTACATGTTTGTGTGCAACTAAGCTCCATGGCAGGATAAATAAGATGGGTGTTTTTTTTCCAGCCTCCTTCCCTGCAGCATCTAAATTTGCAATGTAGATATTTTTGAGCAGCAGAGGTGCTCACTTCTTCTTCTCTGGCTTGTCGTTGTACTCCAAGAAGAAGTCATTGCAGGCTACAGTGAGAGCTCCCACCAGAATGATGAATTCTGTGAAATCCACCTCACCGTCATTGTTGGAGTCCAGGTCCTTCATGACCTTCTCCACAGCCTCTTTGTCCTGGGCGCTCTGTATGTAGGAGGGTAAAGAGCAAAAATAAAGATTTGAACCGATATTTAAAACATGTTTATGTTTTTCGGGTGTTTTCTTACCCCCAGATAGTTGCCAAGCTCCGTGGTCAGTAACTCTTTGAGTTCAGCTTTGCTTAGTGTGTATTTGTCCCCTTCATTTCCAGAGTACTTATGGAATGTCTGGATCATGAGCTGCATGGCATTCTCCAAGGTAGAGCCATTTTCGGATTTGGGCAAAGACATTCTGGACAGGAACAGAGAAGAAAGAATCGATGCAGCAAAAACATCAAGTGTGGAACAATCTTTTCCAACATTATAGCAGTTAAACTGTTGTTTCTATGCGTTATTAATTAAGTTGAGAGAAAGCCAACATAAGAAACATGGAAACAACAGGGATAACATCTGATCTGAATGTGACACGAGGGTCAAACATCAGTGCCCAGTTTCCTTTGGAAGTGTTTCCTCGTTGCCAACTTTCTGATAAAAATCTACAATAGATAAACTGATCCCCAAATTGACTTTCTAGCCGGACATGTGAGCCACCTTAAGGAAACTCTAACACCCCAACCAGCCACCTGATCTAGCTTTTACTATAGCTCATCTGGGGGCGACAGAAAACACCACAGACAGGTTTAAGTTCCAACCTTTCTTTCACTTATATGACTTTTAAACTGTGATCACCTTCCTGTGCTGCTAAGGTTCCCATCTGTGTGCTGCTGTGGTGGATGTTTTCTAAAGTACATATATCACAACTATGTAAAATGATGGGAACATTTGCTGTTGCAAAAGGAAATATTGGAAACTTTTATAGCTGATCAATACTGTTGGGATCTCTAAGTGGCTTCTTACAATAATAACAAATAACCTTTGCTGTCAGCACACCTTTATAACATGGTCTCTTACCTGTGAGGAGCTGGAATCCAGGTGGGTCAGTCAGGTGTAGAATGAGAGGAGGCGGTCACTGCTGATGGCGAGGATGTGGGACAGGACCGCCTTAAATACATCCCTCACCCCACCCATCTCATCTCTCCCTCCTCCCATCTGTTGCCCCTTTCCTCTCCCCCATTCTCCCCTCCACCTTCTCTGTTTACTCTTATCATGACATGCATTACGAAGACACAAACAAGTCCCTCCCGCCACCCTCCAAACAGCAAAAACCATGTTTGTTCCACAATCAACGAGGACTTGTATTTTCCAGTGTTTTAAATTTGCTTATATTTTATGCCAGAGTGATGAGGTAAACTTTTTAGACATTAAATTTTAGGTAAAAAACCTTGAGCATGTTTTATGCTATAGTTGGATTAGAAAACCTGCATTTCCTGTCCTCTGTAGTGCAGCAAGTATGATAAATCCCTTCCTGTGTCCGTGCTTACTGCTGTGACAGTGGATTAGCCTGCTGCCCTGTTGTTCAACCGTTTTGTACAGCGTGTCACAACAAGGTAGGAGGCTTTCAGGGATCAAGATCAATAGGAGTTGCCGCATAATTTAACAAATGTGCCTGCTTTGGAAAAGAGAAAAGAGTGAAGAGGTGAGCAGAGAGATTAAATGTTTGAGTCTTTCAAGAGAAGGGGTTGTGTCTGACATAGTATCCAAAAGGATTAGTCAAGCACCGATGGATGCAGCCATCACACCTGGCAGCGAACGCAGAGGAATCCTCAGACAAAGACGTGACAAAGCACCTATTCAGAGAAGCAAGGGAGGTGATGCAAAAATGCAGGCTTTTAAAACACATGGGGACGAAAAAACCAACAATACGCTGCAAACAACATGAAAGAAGTATTTTGGATTCTGCTAAATGGGAACAGAAACATGTTTGTAACAGTCATTTGTAGGTGTATCTAGGCAGTAACAGAAACCTGCCTGGAAATAGCTCACATCATCACCTGAACACAGACCGAAATGAGATTTTTGGCCAAACAGACAAAAACTGTCAATAAAAATCTAAACACAAATGCAAAAACTCTTCATCTTTCAGCGTTTTATGAATGAAATCCTTGGCGGTGTAGGTGTGTGGTGTGCCCCAGTCAGGTGGGTTATCTGTCAGTATATTGTGTCGGTGACAGGACCAGCACTCTGTGTGCACACTTACAAGCACCATATGTATGTATAGTGTTGCAAGGAGGAGGTGGATGCACAAAAGGATGCATACTGTATGTCAGGGTCTGGTTGCAATACAATACAATACAATACAATACAAAGGCTGCTGGGTTAGTCCAGTAAGAGAAGACACACGACTATATTTAGCAAGAGTCACAGGTAGCAAATGGAGGGAGGTAAGTTTTATCATATCATTTGGATCGTTGGGCCAAACTACTTCAGGGAAACCTGAGCATTAAAAATCAAAGTTAGTGTGGAAAAAACGACATTTACAATCAAACAGATTCAGTTGAAAGCTTTTATTGTATAAAATCATGTTTTGTTGGTGTATGAGAAATAACCAGCTCAGAGCAGTATACAAGAGATGGAAAAGAGTTGACTAAGGCACACTGAGATGTTTAATCAGAGCAACAGAAACATTATTATGGTGGAAACAGGAGTACATGTTGGCTGGAATGCTTCAAAATGGAGAAGGAGGCTCCTATGATGAATCTGCGTTGCCCTCACACTTCTTCTGACTCAGGGAGTTAGCCAAGTAGCCAATCAATTTGAGGTATTCCTGGAAGCTGACCTTTCCATCACTGTTGTTATCCAGCCCCTGCTGCATCTCTTTAATGGCAGATTGACTGTCGGTATCCTATTTTTTCAAAGTACACAAATAGAAAAAAAAAAGCAATGCTTTACATTAAAAACATACATGTTGCACAAAACTGTTTATTGAGAAAACTGCAGAAAATGTACTGACCTCCATGATGCTGCTGAGGTTTTTCTGTATCAACTTTTGAAACGATTGGTTGTTCAAGCTCTCCCCCCCCCTCGAGGAACCAAGAAAGGTGGTCACAACGGTCTTGACGGCTGAGTCCATATCTACATAGAGGAAGGGGAAAGGCACGGAGCAGACAGATGTGAATTCAGGGGGGGAATGAATAGATATCGCCAAAACTTTGACGCCCAAATGATGATGCCGTTACAGACAGTTCTTGTCAGCTTTTTTCATTAGAATCAACTTGCATTTGGACTCCCAAAATGTTTGTGTCTGAGCCTTCTCTAGTTTCAAATGAAAATGTGGAAGAAAATCTGCAAAAACACAACTCTGATGAGTCAAACGCTTCCCTCCTTTTACCAGACCTTCAAGCATTATGCCAGCAAGTTCATAAAAGTGTTTGCCCTGAACTTGGTCAAATGTGAACCTTCAAAATCATCATTTCAGAAAAGCTGAGACATACAAATGTAGCCAGATCAGGGAGTTGCAAAAGAAGACAGAAGGTGGGTGAGGTAATGACAGGAGGGGAGTGTGTGAAGGTGAACATGCTATGACCTGACTGTGGACATGTGATATTAGAAAGTTCAAATGAATGCCAGATGCCCAGTTGTTCCAACACATTTCCACAAAATGGGATGATTGGCTGAATATGGATGATCCAAAAAATACAACAGTAACAACCTGCCTATCTGTGAGACCTGAACAAAATTCTATGTTAGAATAGAACACAAACAATTATTTGAGTGAACTTTAATAAAGATAATGAAACAAATTCTGTACTGATGTCTTCTTTTCACTTCAAGTGTTTCTGATTTCATTGCAAACTAGGACAGGGAGTTATGTTTACTTTAGAGAGCAGTAACTTTTTCCTGAATCTCTGCCAGCATTGCTGTTGCTCCTCAAGAAAAAGAAACACTCGTGTTGACGCCCTGTGTCTCTTCCCTGGTGGTCAGTAATCTTGTTTTCCTGATTCTCTGTGAGCATTTTCCGTGAGTCTTTTTTCCAGTCTAACAAAGATTAAAAGCTGTTTTTTTCTGGTCTCTTTCGTAATCTCTTACATTGGTGGAGTGACACACTTTTTTACAAACACACTGTGAGGATCTCACACAGTGAGATCTTTGTTCTCTCAGTGAAGCATTTGCAGCTTGTTACGCATGTAAAAACACAGCTTGGCTTTTTAATAAACGGTTAACCTTTAAAGGTTAGAATCAGCCTCTTGCTCAATACATGACAGCTCATTCATAATCTTTTCCTTCATTCTATCTGGCATGTTGTTTGACATTGTAGAATTTGGATTTTTTGATAGAATTATAAAGGTAAAGGTGAAAGCACAGCTTTTGTTTCTGTTTCCTGGCTGCAGGGGTGTTAGTGTGCAGCCTAGAGTTACCCGACCTGACTCTGGCTTCCCAGCAGTCTCTCCGAGTGACTCAGAGGAGAATTTCATTCAACCACTGGCAGAAAGGAAAAGGCCTCGATAAATGTTTCAGAGAGTCGAGCTTGGCGTGAGCAGAGGGGAGGGATGCCCGACTGTGGGATTTTCTGGTTGGAGCTGGAAAGTACCTCATGACAACAGTGGCCATGAGATGATCATGGATGCCTGAGATGGGGAGGGGAGGGAGGGTAGCAACTGTGGAAGCTACTAAACCTCCAAACTTATTTTGAGACCATGCATCAATACACACCACCGACACACAAACACATAAACAAAAAGACGCACATGTCTCAAGAAGGGCAACTATGACTTCTGCTCCATTAACTTAATTAGTATATGTGTGTGTGTGTGTGTGGAGGGGGGTCCTGGCAGCCAAACCCCAACTATTGTTTCATGTCTCTTTGCCATGACAGCACAAGCACGCATCGCCACCCAACCAGCAAGGAAACACCTGTCATAAGCGTTATGTTCATTATTTTTTAACAGGTTACGATGAATGGCCCAACACCCTCTTTAAATCATTCAGAACTTCAACAATGCAGGCGTTTGTGTGTCTTTGTGTTGCCATCGGTGCATGACATCCAGCTAAATGGCAGGCACGCGTATGTGTGTGTTTTAGAATGAAAGGGATCAAAGGAGCAGAGAGGCAAAGCACCGACATGAAGATGGGTGAGGAGGCGCTTTGGTTTGTCTGCGCTGAGTGACATGAAGGCATAAAGACAACGCATAAACACTAAAGTGATTGGGAGCATGCACTCCAGAGGAATCAATACAAATGAGAGCACAACTTTTTCTCAGCTGAAGAAGCAGTGTGTGTTTAAGTTCAGCATTTTTCACCATAATTCATTACTTTCTATTTGTGTTAACTGCCAAAATACAAAGCAAAACCTAAAAAGAAAGTCAACATATTCAACTTACCCTATAAGGGTTTAAGCTTTAAAACCTCCTGACATGGTTAAGAAATTATTGACTGCATTCATTTTATTTTTTCACCAATTTTTTTAGAGACTTACTTTGTTTGGGGTATAACACTAACCCTAACCCTAAACCATTGATCGATTGAATCACTTTATCTTCCTACAATCCAACCAGATCAATCTGTCTGAGGTAAGATGTTAATTGAATTGACCTATACCATTATAAAATCATTTCAAAACAAAAAGAAAATTATCATAATCGATTCTTTTTTTCTGCTTGACTCTCGCCAAGGACAGATGCTTTCCTCTTGCTCCTCCTGTGTCAGCCTATTCTCAAGGCTTTTTGTCCTGTCTGCCCCAGAGCCTGCACTTTTCGTTCTTCTGCAACTGCTGCTTTTTCGCACTCTGAATATGGACCAAGTATGGGGCCAGTGGAGGCTGGTGTGCCTGGCCCAGGTGTCTGATGAAGATGTTGAAGATATGTATCTATTCGGATTTCTGATTTATCGGGCAGTCTGGGAGCAGAAGACGGAGAGAGGCGAGCTGTGACTCTAACGTCAAAACAACCAAGCACATCACAGCAGACAACACACACACAGCAAAAAAATGATCAGCCCATCATTCCAGTCCAATGTGTGGAAACACTTTGCATTTAGCAAAGTCATGTGGTTCTAATAATGTTCCCTTTGTATTATTTTGATGTGGAAGAACAGCAGCGAGCTGAATTTAATAAAACTAAAATGTCAATGGATTTGCCATTAATTTTATGCACTTGTTTGTTTGTGCACATATTTGTTTACACGCATATCAAATCCGACCGTTCAAATTAACCCAAAACGACTTTGAACTTTACCTGGGACTACAAATTATGATATAAATCGAATATTTGAATGAATCGTTATATCCCAATTATTTATCCTTTTTTTGCTGCTGCTGTTCTTCATAAAAATATGGAGCATGGGCTCTCTCTTCAAAAAAGATGTATTTGTGTATTTTTAATTAATGTCAGAGACTGACATGAAGTGCAGTCATCTAAAAACCATCATAGGAATTTGGAGTTGGATGGTGACAGCTGGGGATAATTTAAGCAGATTAATCCGAACTGGGAGGGAAAAAAATTGTCGAAAAGGGCCAAAGGAGCACACTCAACTATTCTGCCACTACCCTCCTCTCCCAATGTAAAATGCTAACATGCTTACTTTATTGTCTGGATCCAATGTCCACATACACAACATAATTCTTCCAAGCGTGGAATGGGTTCCACTCTGCTCCTGTTGTGTGAACAAGGTGTGTCTAACTCACTTCCCCCGTGGCCTTGTTTACCTGTCATACTAGCAGGTGACTATTCTGCCCCAACTTCACTAACGCGTGGTCGATGACACTGGAGTATCACCAACCGAGTCTTATCGTAGAATTAATAATTCAGGAGGAAAGGAGCCAACTCCGATCAGAGGTATCCCGCTAAAGATGATCTTGGCGCACGGGCCAACACCAGTCAGGGACGCGCGTAATGGACGTGTTCGGGTGCTTTACGCACGGGGCCGCATTCTCATTTCTGCGCCGATTAGTGGGCTGCATGTGTAAAGCGACCAGAGGAAGGGCCGAGGTACACATAAAGGACAAATAAATTAATAAATTAACGTGGCCACAGGCTCCGGTGTCGCTGGAAGTGCAAATAGATAGGAGTTAGATGACCAAGGGGAACCCGATCTCTTTGGCAGCGAGAAGCTCGCAAAAGTATACAAAATTGATGGAACGCTGCAGGAAATAAACCACTCTGATCAATTTCGTTAAGTTTTTCCCAGAAATATATATAAATATCTATTTAAAGGATTAAGAGTCAAAACTGTCGAATGATTAAAAACAATCTGTGCCAAAAAAAAAAAAAAGAAAAGACAGAGAAACGTACCTAATGCAGGCGTCAATAAGACTGCTCTTCTCTCTTGGAGATCTTCCTCACCAGTTTCACGCTAGATTAAACATGCGCAGATATGTTGCACTCCAGTTTTTTTTTTTTCTTGAGTTTTCAAAGGGCGTGTGCCTGGGAGAGGAGGAATGTGGGAAGCGTTGCGCAGCAGATCTCAACCCCTTTCTTCCTGGAAACTTCGCCTTGTTCTCTTGAAGATTTTGCACATTTCCCTTACAGGAATTCTGGAATCCCCCCCTCCCATCAATCAGATGGGCACAAGACCTCGACCCCCCACCCACTCCCAACAACACATACAGCGAAACATTCGCACAAATGTATGTACACAGCAGTAAACACAGGGCACGCAGTTTATGTCAGTTTGTTTTTTTATTTTTTTTATCTGAAAACTTCAAGCTGACATCTTTGACGTCACACGTTTTGTGATCTCGGGGGGAAGGTACGTTTTCCAGAAATCAAAGGGGCCAGAATCTGCTTACACTCTTGCCTGAGACAATGCATTCCCGGTCCATTCCATAATTATAGATTTACGCGCGCGCGTATTGCAGCTGCACACGACCAGCTTCTGTGGTAGCACGGGTTACACTTTGGTCAACAGGTTGTGTGTGGGGGGGGGGGGGGGGTGAAAGCAGAAACGAGGATGGCACGCTGACAGAACTGGAACACTTGGAGCCATCTGAGGACACGCTATTGGTTGAAGCCTCCGTGCTTTCTGGCAAGGTGTCCAATCAGCTGCCAGAACTCTATGAAGCTCAGCTCTCCATCGTTGTTCTTGTCCAATGACCTCATGAGTTCATCAATGGCTACAGAGTCTCCCGCATTCTGCAAGAAAACGAGGATCATATAATAAAAACGACTGCAGCTGCCAAACTGAACATGCGTGTTGTGCCTTATAGAAAACAGCATCTTCCATGCAGCGGTGTTTTAGACAGGAATGTTTAATTGGTGTTGTCGCCATCTAGTGGCCGATATGAGAATTTGCGCGAGGAATGTAAAACGAAACTGGGAATTTTCCACACAGAGAGCAGCTGTGTCCTCTGCCTGCGGCCTCCCAGTTGCAACTTTTTATCTGTTGTGCCTATTAAGGAAAGCAGAGAACACATCAGTTCAACACAAAAGGTCCAAACAGTTCCTGAAGGGAGCCAAATGCTTAATCTTTTCATTGTTCAGGCTGAATGTTTTAAATTTAGAGCTATTGCCCTGAAGGCAAAAACAATTGTGACCAGAATTTTGAAAACAAAATTGCTCCGGTTATGTAAAACCAGATATTTAGCAGAAAACATGATCCTTTTAACTGTTTGACTCCACTCTACCAAAAATAAAAAAAATATTCCTGAAACCTGGCACCAAGGAACCTTTTACAAAGTCCAGAGTGGAAAAAAAAAAAAAAATTAAATTGATCCTTAAATCATCACTATTGATATAGTAAGTCTACAAATCGATTTTCATGGAAGAATTCTTGTGTTTATTTGTTAGATTTTTTTTGGTAAGAAATCATGATTTTATAAATAAATACCCCTGTTGTTCAGTTTATATCACTAATTATGTGATATTTTGCTTTAAATTGCAAAAAAAAAAAAAAAAAAATGGTATGGAATAGAAACTTTAAAAAATCGCATCAAGTCATGAACTTGTGTAATCAGACCAAGTCAGGATTTGTTTTGTATTGCCTTGATGTTTTGTTGAGTTTAAAATAATGCAGAACATTTGTGTATTAAAGGTTTTGCCTTTAATATAGCACATTCTACATTAACATAACTGACCATTGAGCTATAACATTTAAAATGTGAAAGAAACATTTTTTGTTCATTTTCTGTGTCCCGAAATTCTAAATATGCCGAGGATATTGCATGCTAAAAATTGTATTGATGGGAAAGCTCTGCAGGATGGAAACCAGAGAACATTTTAGAGACAAGTACATATTTACTCTTTTAATATTAAGATAGACTCGGTAATAAATAAATTTTTACATACTATAACTCTGATACTTAAAAGTCTTCACAAACACCCAGAGAGCAGGAGTTTCCTTTTGGAAGACCCACCATCCTCACCTGCAGAAAGTTGGGCAGCTCTGATTTCACCAGTTTTCCAAACTCATCTCTGCTCAGAGTCTCAAATGAACCATCAGCTCCAGCGTATACCTTAAACTTGGACATCAGGACATCAATTGCAGACTCCATCATGAGCTGTAAAACAGAAAGAGTCCCTTTCATGCTTTTAACTGAAAAAAAAAGTTAATAAACTGATAAATGTTCCTTGTTTCTCCATCATAGCATTTCCCAAAACCAGCACATTGCTGCATTTGTCCTAGACTCACCTTCAAACGAGAGTGTGAGTTGAGAGGTTCAACACCTGTCTCTTCTTTTTATTGCCAAAGCTCCACATGAAAAAGTTAAATCATTACTCAGGATTTTTTCCAGAACATATTTAAACTTTAAATGTGTAACCATTGTCCTTCTTAAATGAACAGCTGAATGTGTCCTGGAAAATACCAGAAAAACAGCCTGGAAATGAGGGTTGGGATAGATTGAATATATCACAAGGTGTGTGCAAACAGCATTTCCTTTTAATAAGTTGCTTCTTTCATGCCAGAGTACAGACATTCACATGTTTTTTCTTCTCTCCTCTCCACAAACTCCTAAGCAGAATGCTTCAGAGAGCACAAACAAGGTAGTAAATAACCTCTAATCACACAAAATGTCTTGCAAAAACTTTTTGAGAAAGAGACACTTGAGCTTCACCCTAAAAAAAACTTTAGTTGGAGCCAAAAGAGGCCCATTAGAGAGGCAGTTAGTGCTAACAAGCACACTGGTTTCACACGCAAAATGTTCCCAAATGTTTTTATATCTCATCTCCTTTGGCACTTGAACAAATACACACAAACCAAACCTGTCTTCTTTTAAAACGGTGCAGTTATTCCTTCTTGTTAGAGGGGAAGGAGATGACGGCAGCTAACAGCCAAAAGGGATTGGTTTGAAGAAGACAAAGATCGTTCTGCCGCACAGTTGCTTCTGTTTATGGGAAATCAGCAGCACCAGAACTGTTTCATCCTCCAAGCAGGTGTTCAGATTTGCAGCCACATTTAACTCTCTGATTTGTTTCTCAGCTATTGTAATTGTGATTTTAAAATGAGGAATGAAAATTGATTAAAATATCCCACAGAATGGAGAGGAGGAAATCCACATCACCTCAGCAGGCCGGGCCATGGACCAAATGATGGTTCTACTAAAGCACTTTAGTGTGTACTTAAGGCTGAGAATGTCAGAGAATCTTGAGTTTTTATGTTCTAATGTCATTATCCTGAGAGGAAAAAACTTAGCGCTCCATTGTAGATACCTGACAATACAGCACAGAAGCTTTACTTAAAGAGAAATGCTAAAAACTATCAAAACTAAAAAAGAAACAAAAGGCTTTTAATTTAGCTTTTCTGTAACTGGGAAAAGTACAGATAAATCTTAGATGTGGTAATGATCCAAAGTAACACGAGTTTACCTCTTTATGCCTGAATTTGTTTCCAGTTATATATAAAAAAAATTCTTCAGTGTTTTTTTAAGATGATGCTAAATTTAGTGGAGTCCTGGAATTCAGCATTTAAGGAGGAAACTGAAGGTCAAGTTTAAGGAGGCCTGAATCCTAAAAGTGGACCTGCTCTGAAAAGACGAGCAGCTTCACGTGGCTTGAAGGGCGGCGCCGATTAACCACCAAACACAGAAAGTTAAACTTTGACGACTTCCATCACTTATAAATATGCTAAATTTGACCCATTTCTTTTCAAGTCCAACATGCTGAATTGGGTTTTTTGTTTCCACTTATGGTAAAAAATGCTGTTTGTGGATATATTTAAAAATGTTAAACAAAGTATTTCAATACTTAGAGATAAACTTTCCCAATATCCTGCTGTAGGGTATGTTTTAATATGGAAAATGAAGACAAGAAGAAACCTTCACACCATCACAACTTTTTAATGAAGTACCAATCATCTAATCGTTCTGGATTCTTTATGCTGCCATTAAAAAAGCCCACACAGACTGTGGCTCTGCATTTGTGTACAAACACAACAGCAATAAGACTCAAAAGAGAAGAAATGTGACATTAGTGGTAAAAACCTTTAGTGCAAAATGTACTTGCTAAACATATGAGCATTACATGTCCTCTTTATAAATTATTTATTAAGTTAGAAATGTTATTTCATTTGTACGAAAACCAAAGAGATAAATAAAATGAAAAGAAGGGAATTTGCCAAATAATCATTAAAGGGGTTAAGGTCACAGCAGGTCATCTTTAAAGACGAGCCGTTAAGCTGCAACAGACTCAGGTTTGAGTCGTCCATAGTTAACATGAGCCGGTCAGCAGGTAGCGACAGCACAGTGTCGTGTTTCAAGGTAATACAGGAAATAAACTGATGTTAGTCTGGTGGGAATTCTCTCCCAGCAAATTCAGCAGTGAATGACTGCAGCTTGACAGCAGACGTGAACATATGGAGACAGGAAATGGATGACAAACAGGCAAATGCATCATTTTAAGTCAAATTGTTTGTTTTTTTTAAGTGTTCAGCCACGCTTGTGTCCGTCCTCTTTCCTTCGCTGCCCTTTCTCCTCAACTGCTTCCACTGAAAACTTCTCCATGACTTCCATTTCAAATCCTTCCATTTCTTCCTCGAGCTCGCTATCTTCCTCTTCCTCGTGTCCGACTTCCACAAAGTCTTCCAAAATATCTGCTACATCTTCGGCGAAGCTTTGAAAGCTCATCTGGGTGTGCATGAAAACGCCGTCCTTGAAGAAGCCCGAGGCCAGTTTCCTGAGCTCCTCTCTGTTCGACTCCTCCACGCCCGCCTCCTTCGCCTTGACTAGGTAGTTTTGGAGGACGGCCTCAAACTCGGCTAAGGGGACGGGTCGCAGCCGCTCCGCCTGGGCGCAGGCCTCCAGGGAGTCGCAGTGCTGCGGTGCTCTGGGGTCGTGCTGGAGGCGGGTTCTTTGCCGGGCCCAGTACTCGGGCTGTCCTACAGCGGGCTTGCGGTGCGTGTGAGGCGGTGGCTGCTCTCCGTACAGATGCCCGTCTGCGTGGCCGCCACGAGCAGCAGGTTTGTGCTCATCGCCGTTTTTCCCAGAGAGCCGTTTGTCTTTGCTCCTCTGTTCGTGACTCTTCTTCTCTTTAGCTCCGTCACTTTTCCAGTTTTCCTCTTTCTTCTTCCGCTGATCCATTTTCTCATCCTTCCCCTTCCATTCCATCTCCTGTCTTCCCTTTTCGCTCTTCCGCTCGTCCTCATTCCGCCGTTTCCTTTCATTTTGTATTTTTCCTTCACCGCTTTTCCTGTCCTCCCTGTGCTTCACTCCCACTCCTCCCTTTCCTTCTATACCTCGGTTCTTGATGCTGGCATCTCTGCATCCATGCTCCTTCTTCCTCTCTTTCGTATCCCCCTTTTCCTTCCAATCTTTCCCCCTCTGCTCTTTGCCATCTCTTCCTTTCATCTGTACATTCTCTGCCTCCCTTCCTTCTGTCTCTTTGTGCTGTCCATGATCCTTTCCTCCCTTCCATTCTTTTGTTTCCTTCTTACCTCCCCACTGTTGTTCTTGGTTCACCTTCACATGCTTTTCCTTTTTCCACTCTTTCTTCTCCATCCATTCTCTTTTCTCACTTTTTTCCGTTTGTCCCCTTTCACCTACTTTTTCCTTCCACAGCTTCCCGTCATCACCTCGGTCAGTTTTCTCTTTCTTTCTGTCTTTCTCCTTCAGTTGTTGTGGGCCATCCCTTTGCCTATGAGCTTTGTCTTCCTTCTCTTTTGGCTTGTCAGTCGTTCCTCTTTCCTGCTTCCACTTCTTCCATTCCCATTCATCTTCATCTTTAGGCTCTTGTTTTTCTTCCTCCTTCCACGATGGCTTCTCTCTCCTTTTCTGCTGTTTCTTCTCATCTCCTTCAAACTTCTCATTTTTGAGGTCTTTCTTCTTCCTCTGGTCCTCCCATGGTCTTTTTGAAGGCTGACTGCTCGCTGCCAGTTGACCAGGAGAGGGCGATAAAGAACTCTTTGCATTTGCTTGAGGTAAAAAAAACACAAAAAAAACCACATTAAAGTCAAACTACATAAGTTAGAATTACAGAAACATCTTCATTTTCAACAACTATCTTATCTATTATAATGTTCTGCTTTTCTCCATGACCGTCCGCCTGCTTTTTGTACCTGAGGTGAGCTTTAACTCCGTCACAGTGGACCTCAGAGTTTCTAGTTCTTTCTGCAGGGCCGGGACAGACTCCAGCTCCTTCTTCATCCTTTCGTTCTCGCTCTGAAGGTCAGGGAGAGATGCCATCTCTGTCTTCAACCGGCTGTTTTCCTTCTCCACCTCCTCCCAGCGCTGTCGCTCCTTTGCTCCCTCTGCTGCTTGTCCTCTAGCTACTTTTAGCTCTTCGTTCTGTGACTGGATAAAGAAAAACGCGTCTCAGGAGATTATCACACACTTGCTGACACATTTATTCTCTTTTATACGGGTCCCTGTCTACATTCATGTGTGCAGTCTTTTTTTTTTTTTTTTCTTCACACCTGAAGTTGAGCTTGAAGCACAGAGATTTGTTGATTCCCTTTAGCCAACTTATTCAGTAGCTCTGAGCCATCACCATCGTCTAGAGGTGGATGCGCCTCAGGGCCGAGCCACTCCTGATGAAACATATATGCTAGACGGTCAGGAACAATGCAAGGGATGGAATAACTGCCAAAAGTCTAAGCCATCAGGCTGAGTAGCCCAGAAAAAGTTGTATTTGTGCAAAATAGAAACGTTTCCAGAAGATCGCAGTGACAATTTTCTAATGTCTCACAACTTGAGTCCAAATTCACTCACAACTTGGGGCACTGTAGGGCGTTCCCCCGTTTTATCAGGGAGTCCGAATCTACAATTCCAAAATCAAATCCCCTGGAAATTTCTCTGCAAAAAACTAGTGTGAATCGATGCTCACTAGAGAATATAGACTACAAAGTGTTGAGTTTAAACAATCTGTCAAATGTTTTTTTTTTTTTAGAAATCATCCAAGTTTTCATCATCAGAACACAGTGGATTCCTAAACAGTCTTCATGAAATGTTCATATTTCTCTATTTTTTATTTATTTTTTTACTTTGGCATTAAAAAAAAGCTAGTGACCATGTGTCTGAATTGCATTAAAATCCAGGGAACTGGATAGTCGCACACTACAAATTAGGGGTGGGAAAGTTGTGAGATTTTGCACAGAATCGAACTGGCTAAAAACATATAAAGAAACCTTGATTGTACCCTAACACATAAGAATAGAAGATATTTCAAAAGTTGAAAAGAAGAGCAGACCTGTTTCCCCGGAGCATCTGAATCTCTCAGCTCCCGACTTACATGGTCACCCTCTGAAAATCATGAAACAAAGTCGGGTGAAAGTGTCAACATCTCCCTGTCAGACAACAGGCAGCGCAACCGTGTAGACATTTTACAAGACAAAGCAACTGCAGAGCAATATGTAGCTTAAGCTTTTCATAATGTTATTTTCATCCATCTTTTCAAAACCACTTTTATTTTATAAAGGAGGTTAAGAAAAAACCTTCCTGGGATAATATATATGGGAGCAGAGTATTTTATACGTTAAAAATCTCCCATTCACATGACTCCTTTCATTTGAATATGATATACATCATTTAACCACATAAAAAAAAGCTATAAAAAGCAAAATTGTGTCAAAAAAGTGAAGCAACAAAAGTTGCGAGTCAAAAGTGCAACTGCGTGACCTCATGGAAGCATTTTCAGAACAGATAAAACCAAAGCACTGTGATCTATTCAAATAATCGTCAGGAAATAAAACTCCCAGGCATGAAAGCACAGGCAGCTTTTTAGGGAGATCTTCAGGAGGAGCTTCATGCAAACTTTGAATGCAGGCACACTGAACATGCTGCAGTCAGGAGCAAACTGTGACACGTTCACACACAGAACATCTGAGCAACCTACCTCCATCCAGGACCATGAAGACACCTGCAGGTACAATACAGCTCAGTCTCTAATCTAGACCACTGGCCTCATTTTTCATTCAGATGTATCCAAAGTCTGGCTTGGAGAACAACTCCATTTTCTTTTTCTGTCTCAACTTTGCACTCACCTGAAAAAAAGATGGTGCCAATCCCCAACAGAATGACAGCTCCCAGAATGCACTTGTTCAGTGACAGCACGCTGTCGTCTTCTCGCTGAGGCATGTGAAATTCTTCCTCTTCGTCCTCTTCCTCCTCTCTCCTTCCAATTTGCTCCAGAGCGGAGAGGAGTGACTTCCTCCTTGTCTCCTCCTGCTCCTGCTGCTCTCCCACTCCTCCGGTCTTCTCTGTTGTCTCCTGACCAACATCTGGACTCCCAGCAGAGGCTTGAAGGGTAAAAAGACAAGTATGAGAGATCATTCCAGCTTTTGAACATTCTAAAGTTCACTGCTGATTGAACCATTAGACATTAAGCTGCATGTTGACTCTTCTTTTTCCTCCTGAAGCCAGAAAGAAGTTGAAAAAAACTGAACAGGTATGGAGGTGTCTCTGATCCCGTTTCGTTTGCTGACATGACAAAAGTGACTTTTGTTTTTTGACCAAAAGCTGAAAAGCAGCAAAGAAATTCGTGTCTCTTCATGCAGCAGCATGATAAAGCTGTGGGGCGCCATGCATACCTGCATCTCCTAAATCAGCTGTTCTGTGGTCGGTCCCGCCATCCCCTTGATGGAGCTGCTCCTCACTTTGAAGATGGAGTCCTTCTTCTCCTTTAGATTTCTCCTCATCCTGCTCGAACTCTGCACTTCTAAGAGTCTCTGAACCGAGCAGTGAGGCTGTGGGCTCATCGGCAGAGCGGGCTGGGAGGGTTTGGACATCAGAGAATAAATTAGGGCCGTGTGTAAACTGTGCCGGGCTCTCTAAAGGACTAAGCTCATGGCTGCCAGCAGAGACCCCTGAAGATGAGGAGGCACAGGAGGAAGGATGGGTCTCTGTAACATCAGTGGGCAGCGAGGAGCGTTGCTCTGAACTCAGGTCTCCACTTCGATCTGATGTTTCCTTCGATATCTGAACACAAGAGTAAATTATTTAAAGAAAAGAAAGTACTGCATGTTCAATCAAAAGGTTACAAATATAAGTGGAGCAACAGTAAAAGAAAACTAAATCCCTTATGCAACAAGAAAAACCAAGACTTTACATAATAAAAATCCTCCTAAAAATAAAATCCTGTGCTTTGTCAGTCATAAATAGACAGCTCCATCCGCCAGACAAAATAGTCCCATTACATAACTGAGTGTTATGTGTACTGCAGTCTTACTAGGTAGTCCTCCACAGGGGGTCCTTCTGCAGGCTCTGCACCATTTGGCGGTTTATGGTTCTTCTCACAGTGTGGTTCATCTACCGCACACAACAGAGGGAGAGAGAGACGGCTTTTTATTACAAAAAACTTTTTATTTATTTTTTTTACAACAGCAGCTTTGCCTCCCCCCCCATTTCCTAACATTCACTCTGAATTTAAGAAACTCCAACTCTTCAGCACCTCGGAGGTTTCAGATAACTGGAGTTACCCATCGCCATGGTTACAGAAACTACTAGAAAATGTTCTGCGTCATCTATTGCAGTACTTAATTGAATGTCAGGTGTTAAGTTTGCGAGTTTTCTTTTAATTTAATCAGAACATGACCTTGATGAACATGCAGGAATATCTTTAGAGGGCTTAGTGTTGCATAAACCTAAGCTTAAAAGAAGCTAAATATCTTCTTTCTGCATATTCAGGATTGAATGTGGTGGAACAAAGCATGGAGAAGTTTTACATTTCTGCAGAAACAAGAGCAGCAGAAAATGCTCTAGTCCACAGTATGATTTTTTTATTTATTCTGTATTATTAAACCCTCAGTGGTTTATGATGATTACCTGAAAAAATGTTTCACCGTATTTTATCTGCACTATCACAGTTAACATTAAGAGACAAATTTTAAAAAAATCTAATAATTGATTTTTTTTCTTTGTTTCATTGGGTGTAAACCAATTGAGCTAAATACTAATATGCTATTGACTGGTTCTTTGGGTAATAAATAAAGACATAATAAATTAAATGTTATTTTTCTTATTTAAATGAAGAAATGTCTCTTCAACAGAACATTTCACCTTGCACTACAATCACAACTATTAGTTTGACGTTTGAGCTGAATATTTCTACTGTAAGCAACTTACCTCCCCCCCTAAAAAGCAAACAGAAAATGCAGAAGAAAATGCTTTTAATATCGATATTACAGTGTTCGTTGTTGTTTCCTCACACATGTACACACTCCTAGTCATTAGTTTTAGACACCTGCTGTGGATGCATGGCTCCTGTCACGCTGTTGTGTGTCTGCTGCAACAGGCCTCAAGGTTTCTGCAGCCGTTTCCTGCACAAAATGTACACAAACACACACACAAGAAGATGGTTCAGACAAATCAACATCAAAACATTTAAGTAGAAACAGCTACAGCAAAATAATCATGTGAAAATGATTGTAGTTGTGACCTAGAAAATACACTGGGCGGGTCAAAAGCTCCCTGCTCTGCTCCATTCTGATGAATTAACTTGTAAATGAATAGATTCATGTACATCTTCGTTTTCCTAGTCTGAGCTGGCATCTGGCTCAAAACTGTACGACTGAATAGCTCCAATATTGCTCAGCATTTTTGTTGCCCTGCTAACGTCAGGTTGGGGCTGTAAGCTAGTACGAGACCATGTAAACAGCTTAGTTATGGGTGACGGGAAGGGGGACGGGGGTTGCTCCACACCAACAGTCCCACTCACAACTCAAACACATTTTCCAATATTCTACTGATGTTCTGCAGAAACTATGTCCTAAACAACGTCCAAGTTTTTTGGGATTTTGGCTAAAAATTGTATTTTCACAATTAAAAGACCACTGGGAACGCTTTAAAAATAGTTCAAAAGATGATCAGAGTGGGAGTTTAAGACTACTAAGAGAACTATGACTACTATCAAGAATGTTGCATAAGTGAGTTTAATGAAAAGACAAACAATAATGTGTTTTGTGTTACTTCAGGTACATTTTTACTAAATCTTCTTTATTTAGAGTTACATTAAAAATTCATTTTTGACAAATAGTTGCAGAAAACTTTTGTTGCTGCTCTGTATCAGAGCCAATGACAAATTAACCCTTCTCTAAACTATCTCCAATGTATAATATCACCTAAAAAGAGTGAGCTTGTGGGAGAACCAGAGAGTCCAACCAAATTCAAATCCATCCAATTCAAATCCATGCGGACCAAGAGCAAGCGGGACAAAAACCTTATGGTCCTCTCTGAGTACCTCAGAAGTGAGGATGGTCCAGCTGTTGGCACTGCTGCTGCCAGACATGGCCCCCTAGAGGCTATACCTGTCTCCTGCAATACAAGAAAAGGGAAAAACTCATTTATTTAATAATATTCTTGTCACAGAACAGTGTGTCCTTTATCTTGTAACACATTTACACCCTTACACATGCAGAGAATTGGAATCCAGGCCTCAACACCAAAAAGAACTGACTGTAAGGTGTGACATTTAGTAGAGAAGTGTGTGTGTGTGTGTGTTTGTGTGAGCAGGAAGTGTCATTGGGACCATTCAGTTCTTCATTAGTAGTTTGTGTGTGCTGTGGGCTTAGTGGGCTCCCTGGCTTTTGACTAGCTGAAAAATGGCTTGGCACACACATGGGTTACTAAGGCTTCCACTATAGCTGAGACACACACACACTCCTAAATGGGTAACACTTCAAAGTTGTCGGGATGCTCAGTAGATGCCCACACAACCACATTTCAAAGTCATGGGGGGCACAACTGTGGACTGTATTGGACTTATTGCAGATCCCCTGCTGTACCAGTCTTAGGCATCTTCACATTCAGGCTTCCTAAAGGTCAAATGTTTGAGCTCTGTTGTATAACAGGTTGTTCCATGTATTCTATAAATGCACAAAAAACTGCTTTACTTAAAACCACAGCAGCTGAGGCAATGACACACTTCACTTTCCAAATGAGTTCTTTTCTATCTCCTTCATTTAGGTCTCCTAATTGAGTGGCTCCCCTGAGAATGGGACTGAATCTAGCTTAGGCCCACAGGAGCAGTGAAGAGGATATAGTAGAATGGCTCATGAAGAAGCTAGCTAAATAAGGTTACCATTAGATTGACTGGAGAAACATGCAAAACATGGCCACTGGGAACGCAGTGATGCAGCAGTGTCCTAAAATAACAGCGTCGAGTCAACAGGATCACTGCAGGAATCACAAAGGAAAAGTCTATAAAAAAAAAAAAGCACTACTCTGTCTTTGTTTCTAATTTTTTATTAAAGCACTTTCATAAACCTTAAATGTATGCTGCACATGCGCAAAAGCTATCTGTCAAGTTTATAGATGTCTATATCTGTAACTTCATCAGACGAAATATTTTCCATGGTTTAGAAAGTGAATCATCATACCAGACAAACAGTTATGGCAACTATTAATATTCATCTACAGCCAACTATAACAAAATCATTGCTGAAAAAGTATGTACGGTTCATCTCAACGAGCAAAAAATAAAAAGAAAACAAACAAAACATAAATAAATAAATTGCCATAGAACGGCGCCATAGAAAACTTTCTTCCCAGCATCCCCGGAAAGAAGTCGTTCGATACCATCAGTTATTAGGAGGATGTTGGCTTGACTGAATATTCCACGACGGAAGAGTGTGTCGTTGCAAGATATTCATGTGAGTAATAAAAATAACAGCAGTATTTCAATAATTCACAAAACATCGCTACTAAATTCTATACGAATGTAGAAAGTTATTGAAGAAGTTAATAACGTTTGGAAACAACAAGCTTCTACTTCAACCAACAACCAGGAAAACGACGCAGACGCAAGAGAGTGACGGGACAAAAAAAGGAGTGCCGCTTCCAAAGAATATTTCATTTGAAAACTACTTTAAATGTATTCAACCTACCGTGGGAAAGTTCCTCACTACAGATGCCTCCGTTTGTGTCAGGGAGGGAGAACTCATTACAGTCTTCCCATCTTACTTAGAAACTTAGAAGAAGCTGCTTGAACTTAATGACTCATGTGCCGCTTGACCAATCACGACCGGCTTTTGTCTTAGCCCCGCCCTCAATGAGCTGGTTTGACCAATCATGGTGCTCACAGCGAGTGACAGGCTTCTACCCTGTTGACCAGAGAAAACGATCAACCTTCAAGTCCAGCTGGGAGACATTTGCATTTTTTGATGAAGCCATTTCACGTTTAGATATATTGAAGTATAAAATTTACGCCTGTTTTTTGCCCTGAAATTATCTTAAAACATTCATTTTTAATCAAAGTGGCTTCAGAGGAAAATACATTTAAAATAAAGAAAGAAATGGAACCTCTTTATCCAATCTAAAGAAACACAACGTCAGACGTTTGCAAAACCTTTGTTCATTAATTTATTTTATAACATAGATTTTTTTTAATACAGTTAACAAGGCTATATATCCTTGGAAATCCCAGAAAAACAGGGTCGGATTCCCAAACGAGCTACATCCATGTTAACCTTTTATAATAGTCACATCTTGGAAGGTCCAGTTGTGTTTCTTCAATTGGCAAAGGGCACCCTATAGAAACTGAAAAGAGAAAACAAGGTATTTAAGCCTAAAATCTAACCTTTTTTTTTTCAAATCAAGCATTCAAGTAACAAATCTGAGTAGCAAATGAAAGGGTTTTAGTTGCCATATAAAGACCAAAGTAGACTTACCAACGCTGCTCAATGCTGAGAGTGCAGATCAAAAGTTCAATTTTGAATAAATTACTGCTAAGTGACAATGCACAGTAATAGAACCAGTAGATAAACAGGGGGAAAAATCAATCTTCCCAAACCTGATATGCTCTCTTTCAGTCTCTCAGTCCAGGATCTCTTTAATGCACCAGCAACAGAGCAGAAAATAAAGGCACTCTTTGAACGACTGGAGGAAACCATAGCCAAAGCTTCCTCCCAGGACGTTTTTGCCTTGTCCCAAACCCATGGTCAGGTCCCGCAAGCGCTGCCCCAGAGATGCAGAGGGCATGGCCTGGGGAAGAGGACGCTGGGGATGCATGGCTCAAGAAGGCAGTTAGCCCACAAAAGAGGGAAACGTAAGATGAGCCTGACAAATACGATCGGTTTGAGCGTGAGCAGCAGCTGAGATCTGCTTCATGTCACGACCACCTTTGTTTCCTCTATTTATAACCTCTTGCACAAAGTGCTGGTTGCCTCCATTCAAAGGCAGAGGTTTCTATGCTCTTCCCTGGTTTGACTGGACTGCACAGGGAAACAGTGTTCACAAAGAGGCGCTCTGTGTCAGTCTTTGTTGATGTAACAGGTGGTCCGATTTTCTAGTACCGCTTCCTTTGTTTCTACCACATTTCCCTTCACCTCTGTGAAACGCATCAGAATTAGACAGTGCAAAGTGGAAATATCAAAACACAAACTCTCAAAGAGGTGAATGATATATATTTATATTTATATACGGAATCTACATTTTCAGACACAGGTGTAAACAAATGTGTTTCCCTAAAAAGAAAACAAAATATTTCAAAACAGGAAAATATAAAGTAAAAATCATTATCTGTGCACCCTAAAAGAACCTTTGGCTTCCAAAAACATGAACCAAACAGAAAATTACAACAGCATCAAAAAACATGATCGACATCACCAAACAACAAACAAACCACAAGTTTCAGAAAAAGAATTCTCATGCAACAAAGGCAACCGTGATAAACAAAGCTAACGCAGGACCAGTTCATTTTAGTACAGAGGGTCAAGTGAGTGTGTTCCAGCACAACAGGCTCACACAGAAATGACAACTTTTCTCTGGCTTTCCTATTTTTAAAGTCTCTTAAAGTCTGAAGAACGCAGCTGTCATACTGGCACGTGTGCACATGCGTGTTTGAATCCGCACATGCACATTTCTGAGACTGCCTTCTGACAGGTGGTGGTGGTGGTGGGGGGTTTATAGGCAACAAAGCTCCCTTCTCGTATCTCAAAGTTTTGGCTTGGAATCGTCCTTGATGTGAGCTATTTTAATGCTGTCTAGTTTTACACAACAATGGAAACAATCGCACAGTCCAAAGCCAAGCAGTCAAAAATGAACAGTATTTACAGGTGATCAGGAAATTGCCCTCCCCACCAGTGACATCAAGTATCTGTGACTTAAAACTCAATGCAGGAAAGTGCGTCCCAGGAGATTGCCATCACTGGAGACATTTATTTGTCAGGAGTGTAATCCTTACTAAACAAGTCTACTTCGTTCATATTAAGTACATAAGGTGACTGCATTGACGTGACATGACTGCATTGAAGAAACAAGGCACGATTAAAAAGATAATAATAAAAAAGAACACCAATTGCAAGGACAGAAGAGATCGGAGTGTCAAATTCTCCCAACAGATCCTGGTTTTTCTTTGAAAAAAAGCACACCAAGAAGGAACATTTTGCTGGACGTTTCATCAACTAACAGTGCTGTAAAGTATCATCTTTAGTCATGTAGAGCAACTTTTTCTTTTCTTTTAAAAGTTCCCCAAAATACACAAAAGTAACATAACTCATTACAAGAACAAACTTTGCATTTTTATTTTTCTGCAGAAGAATTCATTGCTTAGAGACTGGTGACAATTTCCCATTGGCCATCATTTTAAAGGTTTTTTCTTTAAATGATTCGTCTAAAGATTTAACCCATAGATTGTCAATGCAAATGCATACAAAAGTATTACAGAACAGAAAGCGGCCGAAAGGATCCAGTCTATGCTTTTTAAAAAAACTGGATTTGTTTTTTGGAATTGTTGCTGACATCAAGAGTACTTTCAGATCTTTTTGATATTAGAATCAGGCACCTGTTTTTTTCCAGTTTCACTAAAACAGGCTCATTTTGACGTTGGTATGATAAACAAGTGGTGGTAAATATCATGGCTTCCTTTTCTGTAGTTACCAACCAAGTTAATGATCTTTGACATGACACATGGTTTGGAGTGTGTGGTCCAAAGGTGTGTGTGTGCAAAGGGATTAGAAGGATGCAGCTCTTTTGATCCTCCTGCATACAAACGTCCAGTGAGTGATGAGAACAGATATATATATATATATATATATATATATATATATATATATATATATATATATATATATATATATATATATATATATAAAAAAAAGAACACAAAGGATGGTCTTTAGCATAGCAGTCCCAGTTTTGGGCTCAGGTTTTCCTCCAGCAGTTCAAAAGACCTTAAAAGAGAAGTAGCTCGAGGAGGAGGGACTTTCCTGATAAGATAGGAGGGACACTTTTGTCTGCATATTCATCTGCTAGACTTGTCTTAAGGTCAGAGTTGCCGAAGTCCTCTTGCGACACTTGGAGGAAGAGGTTTAGTCGGGTGCAGAAAAAGTTTCAGAATCCAGTTTGTTTTTGTCTTAAATGCTCCAGCAACAGTCTGAGGGCAGAAGGGTTTGCCTCTTTTCAAAGTGTCTCACTCTGCATCCATCCGTGATCCTCTGCAGTTCAACTACATTAGTGGGTATTCATGATGGAGAGTCAACATTGTTCTTTAAAATTAGATTGCATTTGTTTCCTGTTTCACAGTAAGCAGAGAAATTGCAGCAGTGCTTCTCCGTGCTGGAGGACGGCACCTGATATTGTTGAGAGATTGCAGGTCACAGTTTGGCAGAAAAATGTTACAGGAGTGATGATGTTCTTTCTTTATTTTTGGTTGTCTGTGCTGCTTGTGTGTTCATTTAGACTTATTCTGCGTTCATTCAATAGATGTTGCTGAAAACGTGTGTTTGTTAGGATCTTCTGTTGGAGTGAGTATTTCATTGGTGTGTGGTTTCAGGCTCTGCGTTCCACTGGCTGCTGCAGATAGACCTCACTCCCAGCCGACACGATGGGAAGTCTGTTGTCCAAGTGGTAACTGATCAGGTGGCTGACACTTCCAAACCGGTGATCTTTTGTGCGCACCTATAGGAAAAAGAAAAAACAATACACTTAATGTGTTTGCATCCATTTTTATGGAAAGTATTGCCTCTCCCCCCTGTTTGACTTTTTCTGTTGCACTCCCACCATGACTCACCACTCCTTCTGGATCCACCAGCAGCAGGTGTTTGGGTTGACCCCCCTGCTGCCCGGTAAGAACATATTGTCCAGGCGTGGTACCGGATTCCCGCACCAGGAAATCACCATCTCTGGTCAGAAGTCTCTCTGCCTCCCTGCGAGTTAAACTGCCATGGAACCAGATTTCATTCTGCAGCTGCTGCACCATAGGGGGCGCCGATGTCCCAGAGACCCCGAGGGCATCATCAAGCGGTTCTTCAATTATACAAATGAAAATGTCAGGAAAATGATCCTAAAAAGGGTTTTCTGTGTTAAGTTATTAATTATAATTAATCAAAAATGATTAATAAGGCACTGTACAAAAGCCCAGGCTCACCAAAGAGATTCACAGGTAAAAACAAACAACAATAGAATAAAAATAAAAAGCAATTGAACAATGATGTAGTCAATTAAAACTGTTAAACAAACAAATGAATAAAAAAACATCCTTAGTTTGGCTCAAGTAATTTTTTTTTTCTTTTCTTATAAGCAATAAACTTACTATAAAACTGAGTTTTATTTTATCCTGTCAACCATGTTGACAGGATAAAATAAAACTATTACAATGTTTGTCTAAAAAGTCTTCTTTCCTTATTTTCTTTCCTCAGGAGAAAGCTGGCCACTTCAGTGTAAAGTACAAACCACTTTGCTCATCTCTAAAGATATCTATTAACCCCAATTCTTTCCATATTGTAAAATAGAATATCATAATTGCCAGTCATTTTCCTTCGCATTGACTCCCATTTAGAAGAAATCAAGCCACTGATGAACTTTCCCGTCGAGTTTCCCAGAAAACCACTCATCTGGGTTTAAATGTTTTACATAAAGGCCTCCTTTTGTTCTAGATTTATCAGGTTAATAAATAACATATTAACATGGGAGACACTCACTCATGTCGAAGGCGTCTCTGTTAGCATTTCCATTTGCAGCAAGCGGAGGACGAGGTTTATCCACATTGACATATGAAGGGTCATCAAACAGCTCTCGAGTTCCTTCTTTAGCACCCACTAAAAAATAAAAAATAAAAAAGAGAGAGACAGAAGCTGACACGAGTGACCTTATCTTAAGTTTTCATTTCAAAGAAGCAGCAACATGGTGGAGCTGAGAAAGAAAGAAAAAAATGGAGCAGAAAAACACATCTTTAAGCTGTGGCACTATCAAAACTGTTAGATGGGACTGAAATAAATGGATTAAACAGAGGGGGATGTTAAAGTATAATAGAAATGACTGCAGTCAGACAAAGGAAACACGAGCTCACCTGGTAACGGGGGCAGCGGCTGCTTGTGAATGTCATTCTGGCCCTGCTGTCCATAGAGCTACAAACAAACGTATTCCACCAAATGATATGAGCTCTTGCATCATGTAATCATCTTCAAATAAAGTACACATTTGCACAATAAAAACACCAAAGAACATGGTAGCATTTGAGAGATTTCACACATTCCTACTAAAACTGCATTAAAGTCCAGCTGAAGCTGAAGCCAAAGTCAAATAAATATAATGACTTCATAATTTGTCTTTGGGGAGACAAACCTTTATCTGAATAAGAAGTTCCAGCATGCTGTCAGCACCAGTTGTGCAACCAATTCAGGAAATGTTTCACAGATAACATCAGTTTTGCTCATAAGTCAGACACTTTTTCAACTGCAGTCTGATTCTGAAGGATGAACTTCAAAATAGAATACTAGTGAATGTGAAGATGTTAAAAGGTCTAAATCTTACTGATTTGAGCACACATCGTGGATACAACAGTTTTTCACCGAGATACAAGTAGGGCAGTGCTGAATCATTGCAGATTGTGGGTGTTCATACTTCAGACCATAAAAAAACACCTATATGTGTAAATGACATATTTGGATTTTTCTTCCTGGTTTGTCGTCTCTGTGCTGCAGGCCTCTCTGGATTCGAATGTGCTGAGTTGTGTGCATAAGCGGATGTCTTCTCACCAGTGTGGCTCCGGAGCGGGTCCTCATGTCAATAATTCCACCAGGAGGAGGCTGTTTCCCAGGGAAATTATTGTAGTAAGGAACTTCAGGAGGCGGGGCAATCTCATCATCCTCTTCATCCCATGCAGAGCCGTCAAACGGAGCCATTCTGACAGGAGATTTAAAAAAAAACAGATGAGCAAAAAGAGTAGTTTAAAACATATAGTTTAAGGTTTTTGTTCGAACGTACCTGTCATGGGGGGTGACCAGTTTAGGGGGGGTTTTAAGGTATTGTTTGAAACGCAGTTCAAATGCCTGGCCGATGGTGCTGATGACTTCTTGAGCTAAACCCTCTGTGCACTCCAGGATGTGACATGCTGCAAACAGAGGAGAGAGGAAGAACAGATTAGGAGGCTGTAGCTGTGCATCCTTGAAAGGAATCCAGAGCTCAAACGGAAAATAAGTTGAAACAGAGACAGTGCAGAGAGACGTAAAGATGGCTTGTGAATTTTGATCAAGTGCCTCAGAGAAAGCTACATTAGCAAAAAGGGTTTTCTTCACTTGCTCTTCTATACATTAAAGCAGCGCTTGATGAGCATCATTTAGAAAGGCCTTAAATGCTCCCCTTACATAGTTGTGTGAGAAAATGAACACTAATTTTGTCCTTTTTCTAAATGTTGGTAAATTATTTCATTCTTTACAAAAAAATTGGCTGCTGATAATATTTTTCTGAAGTTGCCAGGAAAATAGTCTGCAGCTCTTTATCACCATGCAAAAAGAGAGAACACAGGAAACGGCTGATTTATGGGCCACAGAATCATGATTAAATCTCTTCATAGAGGAACCCAAGTTCCGTTTTCAGACTCTTCCGTAGGATGTAACCTCTAAGATGGTTTTATTGTGTCGTTTCTGCTCACCTCTATGGTTGACTGGGTCTTTGGCCACATATGCTACGTACTCTGCTGTATCCTAAGGGAGACAGGGGAAGATAGTTAGGGGAGGAGAGGAAAGGGATGGGGGAGGGAAATCAATAAGAGGAAAGAAAGTGAAGGGTAGCTTTGAGACTGAAAGGCTGAGAAGAAGACAAGGAAATAGATCAAGCAAAAGCTGCCATCTTTAAGTCGCAACAGAAGTTAGAGACATACTATGAGCTGGAAAAGAGATAACAGGAAGTAATGCGGACGGGGGCTGCGAGCCACTGAGGCAGCAGTGAATTAAGTGGTATTCATAGGATTAGACAATGACTTAAGACAGGAAGGAAGGACATGCACGGTGATGAAAGATGGAAAAAGCCCAGAGTGCGACTTGAGCTGAAAGAGAGGGCTGGGTGACTCACTGGGTCTCCTCCAGAGGCAAAGGATATGGACTGCATGTGATGATTGGCAATAATCTGTGGAGACAAAGAAGAGTGGATGGAAGGAGAGAAGGGGAAGGAGAGCACACGGGGAAGATGAAGTATGTAGGAAGTGAAATCAAAGCGTGTTTATGGAAAAAAGAAATATGTACTGGTTATATAAAAATAATAGCCCCTTTTCCTCAATCGAACATCTGCAACAAAGATAAAAAATGAAGAAGGGATGGAGCACCTTTCTAACCGTCTGGAACAACCACCCTCAATGGATCAATAACAGCAACAACACTTGCTAATGCTTCACATACACAATGCATGCACCCAAGTTTTTTCTTTTTGGTGAATGGGTATATGATGTGCTAAACGACATGCTCCTTAGTGCTATGTGTTAATGTGAAAGCACTGCACTGCTGTATACCAATCTCCCCAAAGATAGACATCGCTCAGTGGCTATTAACTCATTAGAGGTCTGAGAGGCGCATCACATCCTGCCCAGTGGTAAGGCAAGAACCAAGACAATGTTAGGAAGGATTTGTGCAGCATCCAGAGTAAATGAGCTAAACAAAGTGGAGAGGCTCTAAATGTATCTGTAAATGTTCCAGAAACTGCCAACCCTGTAATCGGGACTATCCCAGAAACTAAACGTTCATTCAGGTCAGCCTTCTCCCATTTCTGAGCTGTTTGCTTTCATGAGTGAAAGCAGTGCTTAAAAAAAGTGTTGCAAAAGTTATACATATTTTCAAAACACACAAAAAAAGACTCAGCAATCCACTCAACATATTTTTTTTATCGAAAAACAAACACAACTGACAGGAGTTTAAAGAGAAAAATAGACATCTGCCGCAGAATCCTTGTCATCTAGGAAAAAATAACTATTGCATTACTGAACTTAAAACCTTTACAGGAAAATGGCAAAAGCATCAGAAAACACTTGCTTCTTCGAAATATGTCTACATTACAGAACTGTTTTTCCCCCAGGCTCCTCAAACATCATCGCCATTACAACTACATCTTACAATTGACAGGTTGTGTACGTCACAGGTTGTTACGCAAGCACACTGATAAGCAGGAATATCTTGAGCTTGCTAATCAATAGTCAGCATAACACTTTGAGAGAGCCAGAAAATGTGATAGCAGTCTAACCTGTTTGCAGTCAGAAGCTAGCAGGTTTAGGCTGCTGGTTGAGATGGTGAGGCTGATTGGCATGCCTGCAAACTGCAAGTTACTCTTTCCCAGAATTGATGTGAGACACCGAGAGGAAGGCTGTGAAGAAGAGCAACACAAAGCAAGAAAGAACTTTACTAAATCACAAGCTGATTTTATTTGGTGAAACTAACATTAATAAGAGTGAATGAGAGCTGGATACATATCTGTGGAAATAAATGAGTAAATGCTTTTGAGTGTGGGAGTGAGACGGTTACTGCAACTCCAAAGAATGATCTGGTCTCTAAAGCCAATGACGCCTGTGAGGGAGGCCAGATCACATAATTTAGGCTTGACAATGAATATCACATGGGCCAGGCCAAAACAATTGTGCCAACTCATCAACTCCAATCCACCTCCTGTTCTCACAGCTTTCATCCAAATTTGCTCCAGAATATTTGGAAAATGCTGAGAAAAGCAGCTCATGCTTAGCCACAGTAACCTAAAAAAAAGGCAGAAGTGACTAGTTTTATCTATTGCAGTCATCATATTTTAGCATTTTTTTGTCTGGAATAGTAGACTGCCAGTAATTCACTGGTCAAACCCAGTTTTGCAAGCAGACCGAACAGCTTTATAGACTGTTTGGGTGGATGCTTTTAGTTTTACAGACACAGCGTTTGGAGGCTGCGTTTGCTAATCCATAGTGCTTCTTAAGCCGGACACTGGCTCCCCACAAGCCTCCCCTGTGGCACGGGAGAGGGAGAAAAGAGACCTATAGTGATTGGTAATTACCTGCAAGTGGCTCACTCACCACACAAGTGCACAATTATCTTAAATCAAGCTCTTTGTGCGCTTACGCAAAAACAAAAAGAATTCCAGGGAAGCCATTGGTACAGTTCCATGGAAAACAAGCATTGGTTTGGACAGTCAGCGTATTGTTTGCTTTAGGATTGGAAATCATTTTTAGTTTTGGGCTGGCTGCCCAAATGCAAAAATGTGTGTGTGTGTGTTTACGAGATAGCATGTGACTGACTGGCCAACTGACCATAAAATAGACAATCGAGGTAAATCGAGGTCTTAGCCAGAAAAAAAACCAATTTCCACTGCTGTCCACTTCTGCGTTATAAATAAATAATGGCCTGTAGGGTTGTGTTGATGTGTGTAGTATGAACCTTTCTTCGGCGGGCGCCTTTGGCTCCGGGTACTGCCTCACACACCACAGCGATAGCTTCCCTGAAACAAGAAAAACACAACTATTAGGGAATTATGCAATATTTCTCAACACCTTCCTGCTCACACATTTGTGTACATAAAACGAGAGCTGGCAGCTGGGGTTTAGAACTCCCAGTCTGTGCTGTTTTTACTCCTCTTTGCCACAGACACAAACATTTCTGCAGAAACCAAAAGGAAACCACTGGGACTGCAGCACTTTCTAATTTAAGTTCTAAAGAAAACAGAAGGGCTGTATAAAAAAAACACACCCATATATGACCAGTGAAAAAATAGCACAAAAAAAGTAGGTAAATGGAGAGGAAGCAGAATAGAGAACATGACTAATATAATAGTGAATTTACAGACCCAACACCTTGAGACACGTTATCCCCTCATGACCTGTGATAAATAAAGACGAAAGCCAGCAGAGGCCAGTGAAAAGTCTCACCTGGTGACTTGTGTTCTGGTGTTGAAGTCCAGCGCCCGCATTGACTGTAGCACCTCTACACAACCCATGTACTGCTCAGGAAACAGGAAAGCAACTCGTTCACATTAGACATTTCCGGCACGCAAGACAGAAAAAGTTATTTTCCTCTACACTCCAGATTGGAAAGAGGGACAGTGTCTGTCTGTACGTTCAAATCGGGCTCGGAAACACGCGTTCAAGCTGCCCCTTTCAATCCATTTAAATGTGCGTATATTCTCATTTAAGGCTTAAAAAAACTTTCATGTTCACGCATAGCTATTCAGTTTTTAAGTCCGTTTTCGGGCTCCACGTTCATTAAATGAAAGTTAAACCAATTGAACTTTGAGGACTCGGATTTGGTAGTGGTGTGTGGGTAACATCATTTTCAATTTTCAGAGGCCAACCGTTTGAAAATGTATCATGAAGGAAAAATTAATAATGACCCGTTTGTGCCGGGTCGGAATTATGTGATACCAAGTCTTTCACATGTGGGAATAGAGTTGTTAACCCAAAGATTTGCGAGATTTGCACTGCTGGGACCTTTTTGCACCAAGCTTCTTCTAACTGCAAGTACATGCGCGAGTATCGGGTTGCGACAGTCCAGTGTGAACTCCATATGCCAAAAGCACATTCAAGTATGCCTGTTTAGCGCATTCTTGAATGTGCATCACATTCCCAGTGTGTACATAGCATAAGACAGAGGTTGATGAGAGTGTACTTACTGTTACAGTGTAAGAAACACCAGTGGTGCTGACCACACTGTCAGAGTGGAGCCAGCCACGGGTAGGCTTGTTGACGAAGGAGCCATGCCGTGTCCATTCGTCTCCTCCCAGCTGCCCACCTTCCACCCGTGCCCTCCTGGACGCCCCTCCAAGCCGGTTCATGTCCTGCAGAGGAGGTCGGGGAGGGGGAGAGGGGGCGGTTAGGAGGGGAGCAGGTTGGTGAAGAGGAGGGGAGGAGCTAGAGTTGCTCCTATCGTCCCCAGAGGACTCCACAGCCAGCTGAGATGGCTGTGACCTGCTTGAGGCCTTGAGTCCTGGAAGAAGAGTAGCAGTGACACCCAGACGAAGGGAACTCATCCTTGGGAAGAAGGAGCAGAGGGTGGTGGGACTGTTTTCTGCCGGACGGGGAGAGGTGGGGGGCAAAATAGGAGTGAGAGACGAGGAGGAAAGAGAAGAAGGTATACCAGGGGAGGGGGTCAAAGGGGTGGCAGGACTGGAAGGAGGGAACGACGATGGATTGGAGTTGGTGTCATCGTTTGAACTCAGCGACTCACTCCGAAAGTGGGTGTATTTAGTTTTGGGCACAAGCTCCATATTGATCCTGCAGAGAGAGTTTTTGATGCCAAGGCTGTAGTGGATCAAAGTGTCTGTCAAACTAAAGTTTTTCTCTGAAAAGACAAACCCATTTGCACGTCTTGCTCATGATTTGAGCTGCATCCATGTTGCTGCATCTGATTGTCCGTCCTACAGTCATTGTGAGGCAGCCAAACCAAACTGCTTCAACTACAACTCTGTCCACAGTGAATGCAGAATGAGAAGAGGTCCAGAGAAGTGGGATGTCCCAGATAATCAGACAAAAAGAAAACGTCTCATTCAAGACTTGTACAGCTCATGTTGGTTCAATCCTTTTGTGATTTGTTTGATTTCCCAGGACTAATGAAGACGAACTCTCAGCTCCACAGTTCTTTCTCGGTGTTCTCCCATGATGTAAAACAATCAGTGAGTATTTCCTTCCAACATAACCATCCCTGAGTGAGAGCCAGTTTTAAAGCTGTCATTAGAGAGTCCCCACAAGTTCCTGTCACTCGGAATGCCTGTTTTTCCGGAACCAAAGCTGTGCACTTGAATGCGATATGACTACATGCACGAGGTGCTGGAAACCTTGCCAGTCCGCAATGATGACATGCACATGTGTAATGCAGCTCCGCTTGGCAGTCGTATCCTGCTTGACAGAGGCCCATAAAAAATGCTTAAAAATCCCATTAGGAGCCAAAACAGGGATTAGAAGAAGGGCTGTGCAGACATCATCCAAAACTTTAACTGGTCAATAATACAGCAGGTACCTGCCGGAGAAGAGAGGAGGGTTCCTGCTCTCAACTAGCGTCAGAGTTTTGTGTCAGCAGTAGCAACAGCTTCTTCAGCAGCTACTTTTCATGAACATGACACCCTCAAATGTGTCATCGGGTCCTGTTTTACTCTCTCTCCCTCTTCCTCCAAATGATTTCATGTCCTCTCTGAATGGCTTTGGCCCTCTCCCTTCCTGCGTCTCCTTCTTCGTCTTCTCTCCTCTTCCAGATGACCTCTGGTGAAGCCTCTTTTCCTTTTTCGGTGCTCTTTCCCCCCTTCTCTCCGTCTCCTTTCTTGTCCTGGAAGTCCTCTCTCCTCCTCCACACAATGTACTCTGCCAGCCTCTGTCTCTCCAGCGCCTCCGCCCTCTCTTGCGCCACCACTTCCTCTCTTCTTTTCCAAATGATCTCTCGCGCCCCCTCTCCCCCTCCCTCGATGGCTCGCCCGTTCTCCAGGCTGTCCCGTTTAACAGAACCTCACTCAAAAAATACAAGTGAGTCCCGTCTGAATGCCTTTTGAACTTAAGGTTTTGGGATGGCTAGAGGCTAGACATGGTCATTACAGACACCCATAGAAAAACAAAGAAAAACCAAACAAAAGTTTGTTTTTAAGACTGGACTCGCAGAGCGGAGCCGGTTCCTGACAGAGGTACCTGATATGGCTAAAAACAAAAGAGCCTGCTTTTGTTTAAGTGTGTTCCCTAAAAATGACCACCAAGTTTCACTTTTTTTTTTTTGTTGTTCTTTTTTTTCTGTTTATTCCTTGAGCACCATTGAATCTTGGTAGGCCTCCTGGGAGATGTTGTCTGACTGGTACAGTGACAGACACTGCAGCACCAAGGTGGTGATGTAACACGGGAGAATGTGGGTCATTGGCTGATGAACACTACTGGTGGGCTCGTTGTGATGGTAATGAAACCTGATTTGTCAGGTTTGATCTCATAATCCAGCTTCAGCAAAGTGAGAGCTCATCAGTGCTGAAGATGAACTCACTCATCTGGGTTCGAAAGAAGCTCAAATAGAACTGACCTTTGTTGTTAACCCAGTGCCAGCTGCTGTCATCTGATTGTTTCGTAGTTCAATTCAATAAAAAGCCCAGATTATAGTTGTTTACCTGAGAGAAGAATGTTGACACTGCCACAAAGTGTATGATATAAAAAAGCCAAAGGCTATATTCCAGGACAGCTCCCTTCCCAACGCAAGGAATAGTCAGATCTCAGCTCTGTCCAACAGACACCTTAAAACACTGCATCTTTCTGCATAGACCAACCTAGAAGGCAAATACTCTTACATTAGCAGTCGCTCACAACAAACATCCCACAAATGAAACAGTCTGTAACAACTTGACCTCAGTGGGAGGCAAATGTACACTTTTAGCCCTGCAGCAAGCTGTCCTGCCTAAACCTTAGTGCTGCTGAGGCACTAGTCATATTTACAGAACATTGACCTTTAGACTTGCAAAAGATGAATAACTTACACAAGGCTGCACATCTGGCACCAACCTTTTAATAATACCAAAAGGAATGGCTTATTATAACATTTGAGAATGCAACTAAGCCAAAAGTATAACGGTCAAGATTGTAGTGGGTGCTGGATGAATGGCAAAAGGAACAGTCGCCTACACCAGTCTAGCACCACAGAGGGATTGTCTAGCAGTTCTAGCTAGCCATCCATCTGGTCTTGGACAAAAAGCACCAAGGAGGATCCAGATATACTCATCCACTGCCAGACAGGCCTGGATGATCTCCAGAAAGCTATAAAGTAGTATGGCTGGAAAAGACACAAAGTCTTCAGATAAAAAGCATGCAGAATAAATTAACAGTCTGTCACACACTTAATAGAACCAAAATTAAGTCCAAAGAGGCTTAGAACGTTCCATAGGCAACACATCCAACACGTGTTAACAGCAGACTAGGAACACCAGTTGTTCCTTCTGAGAGAACTAATAGAGTCGAGTCAACCCTAGCTCTAGGATGTTGGTGCACAAAACACAGTGAAGGTCAGGTGACTGCAGAGGAGACGGCCCTCTACATGAAGAGAAATCCTGAGTCACCAACAGATGAGCGCTGTAATGAACAGACTGTCATAGATGCAGCACTGCTGATGACTGATGATCATAGGCCTCAGGGTCAAACAGCAGCACCCACGGATATGTACAAGTGAAGTCAGAGTGATCATCTAATTCACACAGTCATGCCTGATAGTAGCACATTGAGGACAGATGAACTGAAAAAAAAACATTGGATAACAAACTTTCACACAGACAAAGTTAGAGTTAACAACTATGACCCCTAACACAAAACCCACAAATCATACAAAAGCACAGGCTAATTCTTTCTAAGATGTTACATCTATGATGATCTATGCAACAGCAATGAAACAGCACCAGTTTTTAAAATGAATTTTGAAAAAAAGGAAAAGAGGAACTTTACATCTAGTTCTGTCTGCAGCTGCTTCCCGTTGCTATGGCAACAGACATTAAAAGAAAAGCCCGCCGAGCATGTATGCCGTAAAGTCCCGACAACAGCAGGAATTTTCTGGGATAACTGCTTTGTGGAATCAAACTGAAAAATAGATGAGCCTTTTGGATTTTTTTCCACAGAACGGCAGGATAAAACAAACAAACAAAAAAAATCACAGGCTTTTAGAAGAAGAATACGATTAAGATCAAAGTTTGACTGCTTTGGAGCCACCCATCACACCTAATCAGTGTTGACATCCCACATTGGATGCATGTACGGACTCTAACAGCTAGTCAATCACAAATCATATCAAACAATAATAAAAAAAACCTTTTTCAATTAACAAGGAACACCACACCTTAGTATTTAAAAGACAACTGTTACAAAAACTTGCATAAAAAGCTGAATCTTCTGAGAAACTTCTAAAAGAAATGATTGTATAACATCCTGCAGATCTACAATTATAGAAAATATAAAAATTAGAAGTCGAAAAGAGAGTCTATATTTACAAAAAGTCCTTTAAAAAATGTTTTGTATCAAGTGAGCAACACATTTGCTTCTGTGTTCTTCATTTTTCTCACTAAATATCAAAGCTTCTATAGTTGTTTTTTATTATTATTATTAATAATAAACCATTCATGAAAAGCTGGTTTTCATGTTCCAATAAGAAGAGCCCCAGTGATGTTTGAACAGCCACAGAAAGTCGGATCCTTCGTCCTCTCCTTCCTCTTTCTCTGGCTTTCTCCTCATCCACTCCCAGAAAAATCGCGCTTCCTCTCTGATCCGCTCTTCCGCTCGGTTAATTCACAAAGTCACTGCCGGCTCCTGCCGCTCCTCTCCATCTATCCTCTCTCCTCCGTTTGGCTGCCTCCTCTTTCGTCCCCCTCCTTTGTCACCCTTCCCGTCTCTCAGCGGATGGTGAAATGGCAGTGCTGTCAGGATGGACAATAGCACTCCTTCATTGTACTTCTCTTCTCCCCTCGTGTCTGCCTCTCATGCCCGCTTTCCTTCCACCTCTGTCTGTTTGAGGGGACGAGCATGCTGTCTACCCTCCCCTCCTCCTGTCTGGGTGGGTGATGCTGCCTCCCATTTTCTCGTTCTCTCTTACTCTACCGTGCAGTGCTGCATGCCCCCCTCCCCTCCACCTTCTTCTTTTCCATTCTACTTCCTTCCTGCCCCCCCCCTTCTCTGCAGCCAGAGTCATTTTGAAGTGCACATATGCATGCACAGCTACATACTGCCCTCATGCACATTAATGCACTCTAATGCTCAAGGGGGGGAGATGGGGAAGGAAGGAAGAGGGTGAGTGTGTGTCTCCACGTGCACAGCAGTGCATGCGTGGAAAAACTGGGCTGTTTATGTTGGCCATTCAAGAGTCCTGCCTTCGTGTTTGGTAACTTGAGAAACAGATTTCAAAGACTGGGACAAAGAGACCCCCCTCCCTTCCCTCCTTCAAACCCCACAGCCCTTTAGCCAGCAATTCTGTGTGACAGGAGGTCACTCTGTATAACCTTGATGGAGCCAGATAAACTTAAAAAAAAAAAAAAAGCATGAGTTACATCTGCACAATGAATATGAGAAACACTCACATGACTAGGACACTAAAATATAGAAAGCAGAGAGACCAGAAATTGCCTGTGACAGTCAAGCGGATCTGATGAGAAGTCAGTGTTGCAGAAAAGAGAGGAAACCAGGCATAGAGTGCTGCAAGAACTAAGCAGAGGGGAACAGCAATAAGTCCTCAATTCACACCAAAACAACAAAAAAAAGTGCTTCTAGCTTAAATTTAAGCACCACACCCCTGCCAAGTGCCCCCTTCCATCACCGTGCTTGCAGTATTTACTACTAATGATTAACAGTGAAAAACAGCACCCTCCACCAGCCTGAACCACAGTGGCTTAGAGTTGACACACAATACCTTCAAAATTCCCCCAAAATTTGTGTACCCGTTTTGAGATTTACAGAAAAGGACTAGAGAAGAGACTATTGCAACTTTTTATAAGGTAGACACAGTTATAATGAATCCAGTCTTGCATAATAACTGCGTAAATAATTGAAGCATCTCCTCTCTTGAAGGATATGATTTTCATTTTTCTGAACATTATGCAACCCAGTCCCAAAAGGTCCAAACCTGCAGCCCTGAAAAAAACTTAACCGTAAAGTTCAATTCGTGGCTCATTAAAGCAACTTTATCAAAAGACCTATTAAAGCTGCAAGGGTGAAGGCAGGATTTATTGCTGGACTGCTGTAAACTGCATGTGCTTTTTTTGGGGTAAGACTAATAAACTGACGTCCGAGTACAGTCTGAGGAAAACTGCAATAAATTTCCTTGTGCATATACATGGCAGAGTAATTACTCATGCATGACTACATGCTGACTTCAGACTCTAGTTTTACTTAAATAAGGTAACTCAAGAACAAGCTTTACTTTTATCTGTTACACTGCTGCAGTAGGGAATATGTGTAAAAAGGTCTTTCACAACAAGTTTTTTCTTTTTCAAAATTTATTTTAGAAACAGAATTGTGCCTCAAAGTTAGTATAAAATTATCCTGTTTTATATTTCTTATGTTGTTTAGAAAAACCTTTTAGATAAACAAAAAAAAAAAATCACCTCTGAATACTTTTAACATTTGCAGAAAATCTCTGACTAGTTTAACTAATGATCCAGGATCATTTCATTTAAAATTAATGAATTCTAGAATTATTTGTCGAAGATGTTTTTCAAATCTAATAATTATTTTAGCACAGTAACTAATGCATGTGATGAGATAGAAGCAAAGTTCTTTTTTTGTCCTTTTTTGATACAAATTTAGGCGTTAAAGTTTATTTTAGTCCCAAAATGCAGACAAATATTAGTTTTCTTAAAAGTATGTTCACCATCAGAAACTGGGAGTTCTATGGCAGTTCGATAATTTACCCATTAACTGTACAAGAGAACTGGACTGAGTGAGTGTGACGTAACCCACAGAAAACGGTTTACGGCAACCAAATGAAGCCAATTCAGTCGCCATTTTTCGGCAGTGATTGGTCCAAGTCGGTCCCAGTCTCCATTTCTATGGCAACTACTGTCACTAATCAGGACGCTTGTTGGAAGTCCACACTAACTTTCTTCCACTGAAAGAGGCCTCAGAATCTAACATTTCAAATGTTCGAGGTGGGGGCCAGCGAGAACTGCATGCTGTTACTGAGGCATCTGGTTGGCCAGTTTATAACTTGAATAACTTGCAATGAAGAAATATAATGAAAAATATACAATTAAGATTAGCAAGAACATGTTAAAAAAGGGTATCAGAGCAAGAATGGTTCTTCTGACTAATAGAATTTGACTGAGTCATAATGGTTTATTTCTAAATAGAAGTCTATGGGATTTTGGCTTCTTGGAGCCCAAGGGATCGCTCAGTCCAGTTCTCAAATAAAGTCAATGAATTTACTTTAAACCTTGAACATTTTATTCATCTAACTAAATCACTTACAAAGTTGTATGCACCATAAAAATTATTTTTCTTTAACCCAATATTTTATCTGACCAGACTAAGTTTTGGCCCATCAATTAAAAGTGTACTCCGCCTTTACACAACAGTGGGTGGGACAAGTTCTGGTGAACAGTGAGCGGGTTCAGGAAATGGATGGACGGATAAATGGGCTAAATTTTGGTATGGGTTCATTTAATGTGCTTTACATACTGTGCCTCACTGTCTATTTGAAATAAAGATTCTGCAGGAGCTTTGTGTTCAATTTAGATGGAATAACCCCAAAAAGTATTTAAAACTTAATTCACATGCCATCTTAATGTGTATATGTGACAGAAAGTTCTACAAGTACAGTAACTAAGGTACAAAAAGTCCCAATAAAATAACTTTTATTAATTTCTTAGACGTTTGATGATTTTAGACAGTCTTCTAGTCATGTCACACGTCTCTTCTATAGTACTTTTTCCATATTTCAAATTTAGTTGACACTAAAATGAAGCAACTCTCGCGCCACTGTGATGTCATGTGTTTGTTTGTTTTTTACTTTTGCCTCGTATTTTTGAATATCTTACCATATATTCCATTGGCCCACACAGGCTCCCTGTCAGTCTGTAATACTAAAAACACCAAAGTGCACATCAGACACACAAGCAAAACACAACAAGCAGATTGCAGCAAGCTCCAAAGGCGCCCACTTGACCTCCAGCATGCTTTGATCTCTGAATCAGCTGTGGAGAAGACATCCACAACACAAGACACGTAATATTGACATAAAACTGACATACAAAGAAACAGAAAGCAACAGAGACAAACCAAGCCAATGGAGCTGACTGGTAAACCTGTTTGCATGTTGAAACACAGCCTGTGGAATGAAAGGAATCAACTAAAAACAACCTTATGTTGGAAAAGACTGCCTAGACTTGCTCAGTCCAAGCCACAAAGAAAGCGTTTTGTTTTAATGCAAGATGAAGAAGCCAGTGGAAGCTGCAAAAAGTTGGTATTTATTAGATGGAAATACAAGTTAAACAAGGCTTTAATGCTGCAAGCCTGTGTTATTATGTGAGGATCTGTGTGTGCATAATCTGACCTATCTAAATTACTCTAAAACAAAAAGAAAAAAAGATCCAAGATTAAGTAATAAACTAAAACTTTGACCTTTTCACTTGGACTTTAGCCAATTAAAAGAGTATCTGAAACTAGTGGAAATGAAACAAGTAAAGAAACAAATAAATCCATAGGGGAACAGGGACACACAAACAACAAAAAAGGCAGAAAAACGAGAATCAAATTTGCCAAAATTAGCATCGGTGTCAACATTAGATTAGCCAGGCAGTCAACAGGATGTCTATCCCTTGGTTTCATAGCTCACTACACACACAGCAAACATGTGAGCTGGATATTTTGGGTTATGCCAACCCCTCCATCTACCCCCTCCACCCTCCTATACCAACACTCCCTCTTCACTATATCTTTCCATCATTCCCTTCCTGTTACCCTCTGTCTCGCTCCACTTACTGTACAACTTCCACTTCCCCCTTATTGTAACCGCTTATTTTTCTTGAACTTTATTAGTTCAACACTCAAAGTAAAAAAAAAAAAACTACAAAAACACTAGCAAAAAGGCCATGGTTTGGTAATGAGCTTCTGGTAATAGTTGGTAATCTAAGTTGTGTAAAAAAGACATTGTGCCTAGACTCTTCAGATGTGTCAAATTTCAACAAATTTTAGCCTAATTGATTAACATTTTTTCTGTATCTGTAACAAAAGTGTTCAATGAAAGAAAAAGGCCAGGAAACACAATTAACAACACATTTTAAAACTTATAAAAATATAAAAAAGAGGAAACTTCTAGGAAAGCAAAAACACAAAATTACAGATACATTTTTACAAATAATGTGTGGAAAAGCACCATGCAACCATAAGTGATAAGGAGACTAATTGTAAAAATACAGCCAACGACAATTAACAATTACTTTTGAAAAAGGATGGAGCAGTTGCTCGTGTCCTCATTTTTATAAAACCATGAGATTTTTTCTTAGCTGTGGCTCTACTGACGTGCTGAATGTAGATTGCACAAGCAGTCAGCGGAGAGCTGCAGAAGGAAACTCTACCAAGACCCAGTTCCATTGTGTCAAAAGGTAGAGACGGACAACCACATGCTACGACCTCAAGAAAGAACATACCCTCCTACATATTGTTTCTATGATGTTTCGTGTGCGTGCATTTTTACATACACGCACGCACACACACAAAGGAAAAAGAAAACATAACTAAGGCACACAAGAAAGCACTAAGTGAGTCACCAAAAAACAAAGTGTCCCATCAAGAACAAAGGCTTAAAAAATACTTTCCACACATTTGTTTTTGTGTACAATTTCCATCCAGTTATGACATTTTTTTGTTGTGTGTCTTGTTGAGTTTTACCACTCGTACAAGTGAAGCTCCAACAATCAAATGTCACTTTTACCCATCAACAAGAGCTGCATTTTTTCACTCACTGATAGGCTCTGAACAGAATTGGACAGATCAAATTTTAATCAAGTGCAAAGACTCTGCCAGTATTGTGACAGCACGATCATGATGTCCAGCTTTGACGGACACTTTGAGCTTTGGACCGTCTTTCTGTCAGCACCACATTTGCCCTTGTATGGATGGGTGTTTGGATGCCTCTGTGCCTGGCTCCTACCATGAGTCCCAATCCAACTTCTTTTTTGTATCTTTTGATTGGACCTTCTACCTGTCAGCATTTCATCAGTGGTGATAACTTTCAGCATTTAATATCATGTCAGGAACTGCCGGTCTGAGCGGTGTGGCTGACCCTGATAAGAGCACTGAACCTGATGGTTTCAGTCGCCTCAATCATCCACAACAGCCCTTTCAGTCGCTTTCCATAATAGTGTCAGTCCTTCACTGGCTCCCGGTAAACTTTAACACTGTTTCAACACACGTGAGGTTTGTTTTGCTCACCGGTTTCCACGGATACGCCTTGTAAAAGGCTTGTGGAGCAGAAATCAAACTTTAGGGAAGGGTTTTGTACAGATTTGTGCTCACTGACATTTTGCCAATGTTTAAAATCTAAAGGAAAGATTGGGAAACCAACTTTTGAAATTCAGTAACAGACTATGCATTTTTATAATATATTCATTATTATGCTTCAATTAATGCAATGTGTTTTCAGTTATATTTTTTTACTGTTCTGAACACAAAATTAAAAATGTTTTTTGTATTGATATCAAATTGCAATCACAAATGTTTTTAGACCAGACCTTGCAGAACTAGAGTAAAATTCTGCAAATTAAATCTTGCAGATAAAAGTGAAGGTCTTCCTGTATTTCAAACGTTCCTATTTGCTTCAGCCTCATAAAGTCGTGTACAAATAAAGAGGCAAAAAGGACTGAGTCATTGTTGAGTCACAAAATGAATACAAATTAATACAATTGCGTTTTGCCTCGTTACAGTCCCACTCCCATCATCTTTTGATTGTAAAAGCGTTTGTAAAAGCGTTTGTAAAAGCGTTCCCAGTGATCTTTTAATCACAATTGGCCAACATCAAAACATCTGTGTTGTTTTTTAGGGCATAGTAGCTCCTTAGAAATTCATCTCCCAGTTGTGGTAGGGACTGTTGGCACAGAGTAAGCCCGCCCCTGCTTCCCAACATCTTCCTGATTACACTGTCTCCCAGTAGCTTTCAGCCCCTCACCATCTCAACTGAGCATTAGCCGTGCAACAAAAATGGAAAGAAAAATAAATAAATAAAAAATCAGAGATATCCAGCCATACCCTTTTGAGCCATGCCAGCTCAGACGAGGAAAACAAAGACATATATGGATCAAGTAGTCGTCATCAGAATGGCACGGAGCTGGGAGCTTTTAGCCCGTCAATTTTAGCCCCTATGTCACAGCTACAGGTCTATTCAAATGACTTTTTTTTTTCCATCTGCTCCTGATTCACAACAATTTGAAGAAGAAATCCTCTGAAATTTGATTTTAAGCCAAATTTTCTTCATGCATGTCATCCATCAAGAGAAAAATGCCACAAGAACATGTTAAGATCACCAAAAAGTGAGTGGGTCTTTAAACAAAGTCCTGGTGGAGTTTATCTAATAGTCCTCGTTTTTCTGCCCTAGAGGGGTAAAGAAAAATTCCAAGAAGACATTAGTCTGAGGCAAGTTTCAGAATAACCAAGCAGCTACACTGACAGCGCAAAAAATAACATTTTCCTGTGAAATATTTGTTGCACATTAACAGCTTCATGCATTTGAAAGCTCTTTGAGCTTTTTCTGCTACTTATCAATGGTTCAAACTTCCATTAATCAAAGGATATTCCTTTTTTCTTAACCCGTTTTCAATTGCAGTTGTGATCCAACTGACAATTCCAGCCCTTTGGGGGGGGGGGGGGGGGGGGTGAACAAGTGTCCCATTTATTCCAAATTCGGCTAATTTAATTATTATATCATTATTTAATATTCCATAATTTGTTCTTTTAAAAAACAACTTTGGATTAAGGGGTCCTTTTCCAGAAGTCCTTAAAAACAACAACAAAAAGACATGTTTAGGTTTCTTCTGTGTGGATTACGTCTGGAAAATAACAATATTTTACTAACTGCACACGTCCCTTTCGGTTATAAAAAAAAGGTATTGGAACACAAACGCAGTTGTGTTGACCCGCGAAAACCACAAATACACCACAAGTTATTTAAACTTTTCATAGAAGCAATAGGGAAGACTGACACACAGCCGCACGTACACTTCATTCCACAACACCAAAAAAGTGCGGTCAGTCAACTTTACGAGCTACTTACCAGCTCTTTTCCTCTCTTTCCCTCGTCTGCCCCTCCAAACCCCCCACCCCCCCTCAATTGCAGCTACACAAACTTCAGCTAACTATCATACACCCGGGCAGAGCGTCGACGGTTCCCTTCACCGGACGCCCAAAAATAAAACAATAATAAAAATGAAAGTTTAGTTTCGTAGGTCTCAATTTCTTCTTTCCCCAACAAGTCTCTCCTTCCCTTCCTCCTCCCCCTCCCGTCTCACCCCCTCCATGGTCACGACACACGGCACTTCCGCGAACAAATGGCAACGTCATCTGTTCGCTCGCAGATGCTGTGTGCGCACGTGTTCGCGTGGGCGCGCGCCCAAGTTTGTGTTTTGTGGGGCAGATATTTTATTTCTCCTGAATCCGTCTGTGCACGAAAATATTCAATAATTTAACACTCAGAAAAGCCCCCCCCCCACCTTTTTTTGTATGTTTTCCCTTCTAAATAACTTTATAACATCTTTATATGGACACATTTCTGCAACAATATAACAATAATGTTAATATTTTTAAAAAATAGATTATTTTTTACAAAATAGCTAGATTTATTACATTGATTATCTACAAAAACAACATCATGTTTAGACTGCAGCAGCAACATGTACATAACATCTTCATATTGTATTACTTCATGAGGAAGAACGGCTATTTTTATTTATAACCAAAAACTGAGAAAAGCTCTTCTAAAAATGTTTTTGTCAAGTTTCATAGTCTAAAAAAACTTTAGCCCTGTGTCCTCACATTAATAGAAGTAAAACTGATGGTTTAAATAAACGATGGGTGCTGGTCGTCTGTCAGGAGAGTGAAGGCTAACCTTTTATTATACAGGTCAAAAACTGATCAATCTGCAGGAATATCTGCAGGTTTTATTTTTACTACTCTATTATACATGAGTGATGTGTAAGATAAACTAACCTTTCTTCAGCTCACTGCAGCCTCTGCTGGGACAGAACTTACTGCAGTCATGGATGTCTTTGTGAGTAAATTCTGTCAAACTGCAATAAAGTAATGAAACTTAAAAAGCAACAAAACAATGCCAACAAAAGAAAATCTAAACCCAAGACTTAAAGAGACTGCTCACAACAATAAAGGAGACCTTTATTGACCTGCGTTACTGCTGCAAATTGGAGATGCTCTGGATTTTATTTATTAATTAAATATTTATTTATATACATTTATTAAATGCATCTGCTCTCTCTCTCTCTCTCTCTCTCTCTCTCTCTCTCTCTCTCTCTCTCTCTCTCATAAAGACTCCAGGACTAATTTTGAAAAGACAGGATCCTTTTGTTTATTTTTCAGATTTGACTTCCACATCCTTGATTCTCCATTTTAGAAATTACCATCTAAAATTTTTTTAAAATGTAATCTGACAATTCCATAAAAAGAATAAAAAAAGGGGGGAAACAGACAAGGACACTGAACTGCTCAACATGATCAATTTGGTTTAAAGTTTGTTTTTTTGTATTCTAATGTTGTGCAATAATTTAAATGTAGGTCAGGTTTTTTTTTATCTGTCTTTAAAATAGACACTAAACCTTCAACACGTCGCTAAAATTTCGCCTCTTTTTACAGAAAATATTACATAAACAAAAATGCGCCATCAACATTTCCGGATTGATCATCTTCAAGGTTGATAATCTGATCAGAAATTTCCGATTTGATCCTCCCAGCCACTAGGGGCGTGCGAGAGTAGCTGTTGTCCTTTTCTCTCCCCTTCGAAGAAGTCGTCCCTCGCATCCTTCCGCGACGGTCAGCTTGACAGTAGCTCAAATCGTCAAATCTGGGGGAAAAGACTTTTTAGATACCAGACGTATGCAATGCCTTTCTCGGTACAGTCAAACTACAGCTTCACACCACCTGGACAAACTAAGACGATCACCGTTATCGTGCTTCCGGATATTGTAAGAACATGCATAACGTTAAAACCCGCCCCTTGAAAGTCATTGGCTGTTAACGTCACTTTCCTTTTTGTGATTGGACCAAAAGGGCTTGAGCCACCGTCGTCACAGCTGTGGGGATTCATAACGAGGACATATGCGGCTTCAGAGTAACAGTAAGTTACCTTTAAATTAAGGACATAATGTTCACATACCGGACTACAAATTCGATACACTACGAGCGCATCTTAACTGAGAATCGCAAATGTTTATATTAATAGTATAAAAAGGTATTTAGTATTTTAGCAATAATGCGATGTTGTTGACTTCCCTTCCAAAGGTTGAAGTAGTACCTAGCAAGAAGACTTCAGAGTTACTAGCGTACATTTGAAAGTCCTTAACGCGGGCACTAGTTTTTTCCCCCAAAGTAGTTGCTTCTTTTAAAATATAAAAATACAGAACTTTGTCCATAACTGTATTTAAGTTGGTGTAAAAAAATAATATGTAAAGGGTACATAAGACTGAGATTGTGTCCAACGTTGCTACTCTCTCTGTAACTTACTAGAAAATAATCACAGTAAAGAAAAACTGGGTCTCCAACGTTGCAGACTTACAATGTGATCGTTTTCTTTATTTCATAAATTTATTGTATAATACAAATTGGCAATATGAATTTTAGCAACATCAACAAATAAAGGTTTATGTTAGATACTGCAGCATAATTATGAAAGTCCATGTTGACTTTGTTTTAGTTGTTCCATGGAAGATTTTGAAGGTGGACAATAGCATTTCTGACCCAAATTATTACATGACTTGCATTTTAAATAAAAATTGCCGATGTTCAAAATCTCAGAACTACATTCGTTTTTCTAAATGCTCTTTGCCCTTATTTCTTCTTATGTTTTTTGTTTCCCTAGACACCCCCTAATTGAATAGGAATCATGAAGGGAAAGAGGGTCTGAACTGCTGTAGATCTTTTTTTGGGTGGTCTGTGTGGATCCATGTTTATGTAAGCATTGTTGTTTGTGCATGAAGGAACATATAGTGACTAATTTTAGCCTTTAAAGGCGACTTTTAAGAGATGGTTTGGAATTTGTTTTGGAGTTGAACACTTATACGTCACACATTTCTTCCCAGCTTTTCCTTGCCCAGTTTAAGTAGAGCGGGGGTGCGTGTGAGGAGGCTGACGGCACAACTCAGCAGAGCAGCCATGTCCGCCGAGAGGCAGAGCTCCACTGCGGCTCCCACTGCAGCCATTCTTATCATTGGAGATGAGATTCTAAAGGTGAGGTTTTTTTGTTGTTGATTGATATTTTTGCTTTGTGTTGCTTTCAACCTCAGAATGAGTGGCAGAGGCTCGCTTCTTGAAAGATCACGCACAACTGCCTCCTGAATACGGCTTAAATAAACGATGTTTGATGTTATTAACATGTGCAGTGAGTCGTTATCATTTTGGGCCTCTTATCCCGTCTCAGATCCCCATTTCAAGATCCAAGGAAAACCTTGTGATGGTTATTTGATGTGGCAGTGATGTTTCATATTTAAAATGACAAGTTGACTATAACTCCTTGACTTGACATGATCATGATTTAAACATGAGCTCTTTGATTTTCGTCCAATGTCACGCCTCACTCTCAGCATACGCTCACTGTGACTCCTTGAATTTCATCAGGCGGCGGTCTGGAGTTTTTTGTAGTCCTTGAATGTCACTTGTGTGTGTGGCTGCAAACTCTAGAGTCAAACTTTGTCTTCTTTTCAGGGCTACACAGTGGACACCAACAGCACCTTTCTAACACAAGCACTTCGCAGACTTGGCGTCTCTGTACAGCGTATAACCGTCATACCAGATATACAGGAGGTCATAGCCAAAGAGGTAGCCCTCCTCTCCTCTCAGTATACACACCTGTTCACCTCGGGGGGCATCGGACCCACCCATGACGATGTCACCTTGGAAAGCATTGCCATGGCATTCCAAGAGGAGATGTATCACCATCCGGATCTCACCTTGCTGGTTAAGGAATTCTTTGGGGGGACGGACAAAAACAGTCCGGCCATGAAGATGGCTAAGGTGCCCCGTTCTGCCAAACTCAACTATGGAGTGGATCCTCAAACTGGGAAACCACAACTCTACCCTGTGGTATGTTAATGTTTACAGAATGGGATTCATAGCTTTAAGTAATTTATATTCACTTCTTCAATATCCTTGAAAATGAATTTCATGCATCTTGTCAGGTTCAGATAAAAATTTTCATGATTTTAAGAAGTTCTTATAGGTCAGGATATTTTTTGTGGTGAAGACGTGTTTGTTTTTCTTGTATGAATGCTCATTCTCACAGGTCAGTGTGCGTAATGTGTATGTGTTCCCTGGGATCCCGGCTTTAATGGAGAGGGCCTTCACGGGGCTGGAACAGCTCTTTGCTACTTCAGGAACCACCTTTCACAGTCGTGAGGTAACGCCATCATCATGCAAGTCATTCAAGGATTTTCATGTGTTTTACTAGGGCAAAAAGGGGTAACCAAACTTGTCCTGTAAGGTGTTTGTGGATGCAGATGAGACAGACATCGCACCCACTCTGACCAAACTGCAGGCCAGCTGGGGCAAAAGGGTGGCTCTTGGGTCCTACCCCGACTGGTTGAGTAACTACAGCAAAGTCAGACTGGTCCTGGATTCGGAGAGCCTGGAGGAGGTGGAAAAAGCCAGAATACAGCTGGTGGAGGAGCTGCCGAAGGGTAGCGTTGTAACTTTGGTCAGAGATTCGGTGTCCATTGCCCCTACTGAGGTCCACAAACTGGCTGACGATGGTGAGGGTGACAGAGGCTGTAAATGTGGCGGTTTGGGAGATATTGGAACCATAGTCCATTTTGTTTAACTGTTGTTTCGATTGGAAAGAGGAAAAAAGGCTTCAACTTGAACCTAATTAATATTCCTAAGCATCCAAAAGAAACACTGGGATAATTTTGCTTATTCAAATGTATGTAAAGTTAAAAATAACGTTCCACCAACTTTTTTCTACAGCTACTATGTTGGGAGTGAAAGTCAAGTCAGCACTGAAGACCATAGAAGCTGCTCTGGACCAGTATTCATCCGATCAAATCTGCGTGGCCTTCAATGGAGGCAAAGACTGTACGGCGCTGCTTCACCTCTACTACGCTGCGCTCAGAAGGTAACAGAGCAGGAAAGGAGGAATCATTCATGGAAAGGGAAGACTGAGATTAACTTCATAAGGATACCAGTTTGTCACAGTGGGCTTTGAAATGTCTAACTTAAATAAAAGTGGGGAAACAGGAGAATTTGTCTTTGGACATTCTGAAGTGAACTGATCTTTGTTTTTCGTTTGTTTTGCTCCTCTTTTGTGGAACGTTCAAATCTCTGGTATCTTGTTGCAAAGTTTTCTTAAAATAAATAAAGAATCAATTTCTCTGTGTTGAAGACACAAGAAACATGAAATCAGAGCAATTTTAGTTTAATAACAAATGTAACTGTCTTTAGAATCTTGAAAATGTTTAGGTTGTTGTTTCAGGCTTAACAGGTAAAATAGAACATGTGTCAGATCAGGCCATTATGGCTTCATACCCAGTTTCTTTCTTTTTGTTTTCCTCAGGCGGAACCCAGATGGGAAAGACAAGGTCAAAGCTCTGTATATCCGCATCGTCTCTCCATTTCCAGAAATGGAGAGATTCCTCCAAGACACGACAAAAAGGTTTTTTTTATTTTTTTTATGAACATGTTTCGTTGCCGTTATTATTTCTTTCAGATTAGATAGGTTTTATTTCTCCTCTGCTATTCCTGATAATTGTCTACACATCTTATGAAGGTATAACTTGGAGCTGATCTCGGTGGAGGGCAGTATTCGACAAGCACTGAATGAGGTCCAAGAAAGGAGGCCGGAGCTGAAAGCTGTCCTGATGGGAACCAGGAGGAGCGACCCCTATTCACAGACGCTCGCCCCCATGTGTCCGACCGATCCTGGCTGGCCAGACTACATGAGAGTCAACCCGCTACTCGTAAGTCTAAAAAAAGCCTTTATTAAGTATCTTTAAATGATTATTAGGCATATGTAGCTGTTGAGACATAAATAACTTGTTTTTTTCTCTACTTTCTCTTACTTTGAGCTTAATTGTTAATATTAATTACACTAAACTAGTGGTATTTGTTTTATTACATTATTATTCAAGTACAGCCTGTTTACTAGCAGAAAGCTTTTTTTTCCCCTTCTATTTTTTTTAATAAAAAGAATTATTTTCAAGGTCACTCTTCACTTTAAAATGTATACATTTTGCAGCTTAGTTAAAGCAATGTTAACCAAGCCCTCTGGCACAAACCAGTTAAAACAAACTGCAGGTTTTGGCGAGAAGATGGTTGTTTTTTCTGCTTCGGGTGAAGAAAATGCACTGATTAGAAAAAAAAAAACACAATAACAACTTGTCTGTATAGTCCAAACGGATAGCACATAGACAAAATCCCCATTATGACCGCAAAATCACAGTTATAAAGCTCTAAAAGCATTTATTATATTGGATTATTAATAATCAAATTCTCTTTAAAACAAGTAATTAAGAAAAGGGTGAGAACTGAAGACATAAAAAACTGTTTTTTAGTCTGGACTCTCATAGTTAATTGAACATCTTAAGGAAGATACGGTGGCCCTGAAGTCCAAATCTGCCTGTCAGCTTCAGGATTGTTTAAGATTCTCCTTAAATGTCTTAATGGAATATGACCTTTCTATTTATCAAACATCCTCATTTCTTACAAAAACCTCCAGGACTCTCAGACCCTCAGGTTCAGCTCTCTTTTTTCTTCACACTATGAGAACCAGGACTCAAGGCGAGGCCTCCTTTCAATACCGTGGTGGAATAACTTACCTGAAGATCTGACAGTTTCTGCAGCCATGGAGATTTTTAAATGTAAATTAAAGATGCAACTTTTTAGCTTGGCTTTTAAATTACTAAACTAATCAACTTATGTATGTATTTATGGTGGGCTTTTAAGCAATTTAGTGCTTTTATGGTTTATCATTTGTATGTTTTTACTCTGTTTAACCTGTTTTTGCCCTTTTAATCTGCCCGTTTACCCTTTTAATTGCGCTCTCCAGGACTGGACATATCATGACATCTGGTCATTCTTGAGGACATTATACGTGCCCTACTGTATCCTCTACGACAAAGGGTAGGGATGCTTTCCTCCTCTCTTTGTTTTCTCAGCTGTGAACAACAAACCAACAGCTTTCTGTCCCCTCCTGCAGGTACACTTCTCTGGGCAGTATGGATAACACCCACAGGAACACGGCCCTTCGGATGGTGGACGAGAAGGGCGTGACGCGCTACAAGCCGGCGTACCTTCTGGAGAATGAAGAAGAGGAAAGAAACTGTCGGGCCTGATGGGTTCTGTTAAACCAGAACTTGTTGCACATGTTAACTCGTAACAAGAACAATTAGTTTCTTTGTTTGGGTATTTTACAAAAATACCTCCTATGTTGCACTGCTTTAAAAAGTGAGGCTGTTGAATAAAACACCGGGTATTGTCACCTTGTTTTTACGATTTCTGGCTCAATTTTTCTCTTTTTCGAACTCAAACGATCCACTTAGAGAGACAGCTACTGTCAAGCATGCTTTTAAATGAGTGAAAATGTTTCTGCGGAGCTGAGAAACCCGCCTTCACGGGGATTTTGGCGTGGAGCTGAAGGTCACCCAGCAGGCTACCATGCTCCTCACGCGCTGCAGTTCTGCACGCGGGCCTCACGGGCGCGTTGTTCTCACGTTTTCCCCAGGAGCGCCCGTGATTACAATAAATTACCTTCTCTGTTTCCAGACATGATTGAATCCAGGCTCATCGATCCGCGCGCGCCCTCTCCCCGCCTGGAGATTAGTCAACGCGGCGCAGCGCGGATCGATACGGGCCGATCTAATAAAGCGGGTCGCTTACGAGGCCACCGCGGGGCTGCACACACTGTTACACCAGCAATTACCACCACGGGCCGCCCCCCCACCCCACCTGAACGTACCCGACCCGACTTCACGGCTTGCTTGATTTATTAATAATAACGGTAATAAAAGAGGCAATGAACAGAGGCTTCATAATCACTGCACAGAGGACCGGCGCGCGACTTGGATGGGCGGCAAACGCACCGAAACATTGTCAAATGTGTTGGTTTAGAGAGAAACTCCGACTTACTCAACTTGCAAAAGAAAAAAAAGGAATTACATGGAAATGTTTTTTAATGATTGTTTTTAACTGTAAACACCAGCAGCACTGAGTTTACAGTAAAAAAAAAGAAGTCACAAAGTTTCAAAGTAAGAGCATGAGTCATGATGGTGAAAAACATTCTCCTTGCATAACAGATGGACCTGTATATAATTTCAAATGTGCAAAAAAAGCAGTTTTTTAATAACATATTAAGGATTGTTCCAAAAGCTGTCTATCATATCACTCGTTTTGGCTGCACTTCTGATTTTAAATACATCTTTTTAGTCACCTCTCTTCTGAAATACATTAAATCTTTGTTCTTAGCACCTCCCTTTTCTATATATCATCCAAATCACTTGAATTTTCTTTGTGCGGGTAATAACAGTATTATAAATATGCATTTAGGCATCTTTTCCTTTTATTTTTAACCCTCAGAAACAATTCTGTGTTCATTTCACACATTTTTTGTTACAAAATGATGTAACATAACCTTAATGACAAGTTTCCATAAAATATACAAAAACAAATCAAACATTTCCACTAAAGTTTCCACGGAACTAAATGCGATCATTTCAGATCTGTAGAATCTTTGCAGTAAAGAAAATGGCGGAGAACATGCTAAGAGAAGATTTGAAGCAGAAACCTTAAAGGATTTAAAGTAGGCCAGTGTTTTTTTGGCTTCAAACATCTCTAATTTCTTTTTTATGTTGACCATTTTCAACGTTTGCATAACAGAATTTATGTATCCAAACATAAAGAAAGGAGTATAGGTGATGAATCACATACATGTAACTCTAATAAAGATTCCGACACAAACATAGGATCTTAACCTATTATCCCCATATTTCTGTTGTCAAATTAATTGTATGAAATCTAAATATTCTCATATCTTGGGACTGTTTTAATAAAGTTAACCGAAACCTCAAGAGTGTTTAAACTCACAATAGAAATAATGATTTGATTTTGGCCGAGCATGCTGGAAAACAGACGCGCACTGCGAGGGCACAGATCATGTCTGTGATAGGTATTTTAAACAGAATATTTTTGCTCCCCTCCATCGTGTAAATACGCAAACTGAAAGGGTTCCCCAAAGACAGACTTTAGATCGGCTTGCAGGAGTTTGGATACAGCAGCCTCTTAAGGGGGTTGTGAGGATAAGAAACTAATCTTGCTACACTCTCAATACACTCCAGTGTTTTTTCCTTCATATCTCCCAGGTGAGGCTGCCTTATAAGAGAATGCACAGAGCCGACAGCATGTGTGATATGGCCTCAGCATGACTTAAAATTGCACTTGGCGTGACTTTGTGCAATAACATGTGACAAGCTTTGGTATCAGAGTGAAGTATCCATCAGAAGCGACTGGCTGTGAAGCTTTTCTCTAAAGGAATGTGTTCTTAATCCAATTCCTCAGCAGTTCCTGCAGTGTAAAACGAGACTTGAAGCACCATGAGACAGCAATTCAGCCCATGCCCTAGCAGCTATGCTAAACACAGAGGATGAATAGACACTCCCTTGTCAGAAAGCATCAGGAGAGAAGAGAGACCCTTGAGTCCATCCAAATTACCAGCATATCTGCATGTAAAGCCAGTGGACCAGAACAGGGGAAATAGGATGTTCAGTATCAAAGTTTCACACATTAAACGTGGATAAAAGCAAATGGGAAAGAAAAAAAACCCAGAAGGATAGGGAGGGAGAAAAAAAGAAGGAAAGCTGCTTTGCTTATTGCAATGTGAAGTGTGACTGACTTAGCTTATTTGTGCCTGTTTTCACTGTGTTCAAATAAAAAGCCAGTCTCATAATCCTACGTTTGTCACAGCTATCAGTCTGGTACACAGAACCTGGACCCCCTGCTCATATCCACACACATGGGATGCATTCAGAAGTGCGTTTCATTCAGCCAGTGGCTTTAATGTACACGGCCCGTGTGTGTGAAGCCTCAGCCGCTGAGCTTAAAACTGGTGAGAAATATTCTGCTCCGCTCAACTCCTCGGGTGCTCATTTGCACTCAACAGCCATGACTCAAACATGGAGTGGTGTGTTAGAGAGATGAGAGATGTTTAAATACTGCAAAGTCTCGCCCAGTGTCAACAGATCCCTGCTTCTCCAGATAAGAACGGGATCTTAAATCTTCTGAAACAGTCATTTTTTAGGACATTTTCAGCTATCGTTGGACAAAGCATAGGAACAAATGTTAGGCAGACTATAGCAGTTTCAAAGTTTTGTCAACAAATGGACTCAGGTATAACTATACATACAAATAGACAAAATAAGTATTGAACCTCCTTGATGTCAACTTAATGCCTGAATTCATTTTGTGCAATGAAAAAAAATAATTCAGTTATGTTTTTGCTGTCATAGATGCTAAATAAATGAAGGAGCCAAAGTTTTGATGCTTGTTTGCATCAATAGGGGGCAAGCGGATATAAAGAAAACTAATCAAAGTTACATGTATTTTCTTTTAAAACCAAGTGATGGACATCATCGTGGTAAAAATTTTACTGCTCGTAAAAGAAGGTTGTGCTCCCTGGTGTAAAAAAAGAAGATCAAACTCAGAAACACAGAAACAAAAGTCATATTTTTTTATGCTTTTTTTAATGCATTTTTATAGTAAACGGAATAGTATTAAGCAAAAAAATACAACCACTTATCAAAACCACCTTCCAGGTGTGATTTACTTTTTGTAAAACATAATAATTTTGTACTGCTTGCTAATAAGTAGCCTAACCATCCAGAAGCAAAAGGGAAGTTTGATAGATGCAGGCCAAAGGCACCTTCTCTAAAGAGCATAAAATTGTGTTAAGCAAGGCGATGGTAATATTATGGTGGGCAGTTGCTCTACAGCTTGCAGTTTTTAAAGAAACAATAACTGAAGCGAGTCCTTTCAAAGACTGATGATATACCACCATATTTTGCAAAGCAAATGATGAAAAACAGAAGTTGTGTAATGGTCTAGTCATGTGCAAATTTGAGTCCTGTAAACAAGTTGTGATGAATGTCTGAAACTGACATAACGTGCAAAAAAACCCTACAAGTTGGAGCTGGTCCAGAAAAGAAGAAGTTACACCTTTGAAAAACATGATGTTAAAGATCCTGGGATTCTGGATTATCTATCTATCTATCTATCTATCTATCTATCTATCTATCTATCTATCTATCTATCTATCTATCTATCTATCTATCTATCTATCTATCTATCTATCTATCTATCTATCTATCTATCTATCTATCTATCTATCTATCTATCTATCTATCTATCTATCTATCTATCTATCTATCTATCTATCTATCTATCTATCTATCTATCTATCTATCTATCTATCTATACTTACAAATAGATTACGTATTCGCTAATCTTTCTCTTAGTATTGTTCATATTACTAAACCAAATTATTTGTCCCATATCATTGGACTTTTTCCCACTGAAAAGATAGAGAATTCGTCTGATTTAATTTGAAAACCAACAAGGTTTTTTTCCCCCTTTATTCCTGTTTGTCTCTTTCTAGATTATATAGTAGTAAATAATTACCCTTTACTCAGCAGGCAATTTAGTGAAATAGCACCATGTCAGTTAGTCTGTCATTTTTTTTGAAGCGCAAACAGGTTTCAGCCACAGATAATTAAAGCCTTGACCATCATTTCTAAAAAGTAAAAAAAACAACAACTAAACGTTTATGAAGACTAAACAAAGAACAAATTATCTTCAGTGGAACAATTATATGCACATTAAATTTATATTATACCATGGTCTGGGTGAATACTTGATTCTGATTGGCTGCTGGATGTGGATTAAAAAGTTATGATCCACAGTGATAACACCTAAAAAATAAGTTACATAAAGTCACATATCTTAAATGTTCTATATCACTGCACTGGCTTCTTTGAAACAAACTTTTGCTTCATCATCTGGACAAAAACGAGCGGTAAGAGGTGAACTTTCTCTCTAAACTGAAGTTTTATTTAACCCATCGTGATGATCAGCATATATATCGCTTTCCTTTGCCGCTGCAGTCGAGTTCGGTGCAGGCTAAGTTTTGTGTTGTCATGCTACCGTTACAATGCGCCGCACCACGTAACAAATTGTCCATTTTTTGTGAAAAAAGCGATTTAAACCGAAAAAAAGGACGAGAATAAAGTACTAAAAATGGATTGAATATTTATTTCTTTTGTAAGTGACCATGGTAAAAGTGGGATAATGGTCTTTGAAGTGTGCATTATCAGAATTTAAAGAACTTCGCGGATGGTTCAAGATTCTTTGGCGTGAGTTAATTTCTGATAATGCACACTTCATCGGCCATTATCCCTTTCATAACAACAGCGAGTTCCAGAAAACAAACATCTTAGGAGAGAAAATGATTATCTTAGATTTAGGCTGCAACTTAAATTTGAGATCTACACAAAATAAACAATTGTTGTTGCTTACACAAATCAAATAACATCAACTGCATTTGGTTTTTTAGAGTTAAATCTGTCTTGATTTGTCAACCAGTCTTAACCCCTGTAATAAAACCTTCAAATGAGGTGATAAATCTTGTCTAAGTCAAGTGGCTTTAAAACACTGAAATAATTGAATGCCAGGGTTAAGTACCAGTATATTATTTCCAAACTGTGATATGTCAGAGTACTTGTTAATGACGTTTGAAAGTAATCTCTTACTTTTTTCACAATTGTCATGCAGTTAAATGACCTTTGTATTTCTTGTAATACCTATATAAAAATATACAATCTGAAGTGACATGGTAGAGCATTTTACATTGAGATGAGGATTTATGCAGTTTTATAACAATGTTATTTTTTTAAAAACTAAAGGAAAGCACAAAAAGCACAGGTAAAGGGCCCTCGGCTTTAACCACTTAGTCCTTAAAAATAAAAACATAGGCTATCTACTTAGTGGAAAGCAAAATAATAGAGAGTAAAATCTGAAGCTTGTGCGTCTCAGAAAATCTAAAACAAACGCTGGAAAGCAGGTTAAAATGACCATACTTCTTTGCTGAAAACAACAAAATTGACAGATTTTTCATTGAAAAAACAGGCTTCTCTTCTTAGAAACATAAAAGATGAATTAAAAGGGTTAGGTCTATAAAGTTTATGGTAAAATTGGCTTACTAAGTCTAAAGAAATTTTAAAGATGCTCAAAATGACTGACCATAACCAGAAAAAAGAAAAAATCTATTGTTTGTGGCATCTTTTTCACCTGTTTGTACCACATGGTTTTGCTGCTTTGAAGAATAACATTTTGATCGTTTTTCCGGTTGAAATACGCAAGTTACCATGAAATGCATAAGACATTACTCAAAACTCACCAGTAATGTTGTACAATACTTTGCTTGAGTTAAACATAATGACACTGTAATGCCTTTTGTAATAAGTTACTCTGAACACAGTTAACTTATGTTTCTAAAGAGGTTTTTGACTTTAAAACTGCATAACAAACTAGCTGTGGAAAAAAAAGACATTTTTGTGGCAGAAATGTAAATCCATGCTCTTTTGATAAAAAGTTCAAGTCACAGTCTTTACATTACACATGTATTGTGAACATCACTGATGGAAAAATGTGAAAATAACATTAACTTTATTTTATCTAATGAAGTCCGTCTGCATGCTTGCTTCTGATTTACTCAAAAAATACGTTCTTGGTTTGCAGATTTTGTCCTGATTTCTCTCATATATTTAGAAAAACAAAAAGGAAAATTTGGAAGCTATTTTGCATTTTATTTTATTATACTACTTAACTTAGTACCAAAAGTTGTCTAATTTTCTAAAAAACTATGAATTTCCTTGTTCTTTCCTGGTTGAGCTTTCCCAGAGGTGTAAAAGAACCACTGGCTGACATTTCCTGACCCACTTCACAAGTCCTAATGAGTTAGTTAAGGTACATCAAAGAGCAGAAGCTACTCAAGAGGAATGTTCTCCAAGTGCTTGCAGGAGATACTCTTGAACCACATCCTTTACATCCAAAAACGCCTGCATTGACACTTCAAGGTCAGTGAGCACACGGAGGGCTGAAACACCTGTGAGGAGCAATACTGGATCTCTGTTTCTTAACTTTTAAATAAAAAGTTTACAATGCTTTTGACAAACATCTCAGTTCAAAATCCCATATGTGGAGGGATTTAAGGTTGTGGGAAGCCAGGACTTCTTTTTGGAAAAAGAGAAAAAGTATGATTTAACTGTTGATCAGCTTGGCGGTTCTCTTGAGAAACTGCTGAAGTGAAGCCTGACACAGGAAATTGAAAAGGCCATATGTTTAAGTCAAACTTCTAAAATCCCTCTTTACAGACTTAGCTTCCTAAAGATTTTACTCTTCACTGCATAAAGAGTTAGATATTCTCTCCAGGAAATATACACCGTGTCGGATTATGAAGTGTTGAAAATGTGAATGCAACACTTGCAAGAAATGTCAAGAGACTGTTTTTCCTGATTGGTGGTGACACATCTTTGAATTGGATGTGGTTTAGATCTGTTAAATGAAAGAACACAACAGGCACAGTTGATGTACAAAAGAAAGTTAATAACACTTTTTTACATTTACATGCAACAGGAACAACCGTTTTAGTTTGTTTTGCCATTCAACCAAGAAAAACTTAGCATACTGGAAGATACAGACCTCAAACTAAGAGGACAATGGATTTTCTGCTGTGATTTACTGTATAATTGGAAGGTGACAGCAGAGATGATTTTCAAAACCTGGCCAACTTTAAAGACCAGTTAAGACAAAGTTTTGGCACGCTTCAAAACTCCAACTAACTCCTGGTATAAACAATATTTTCGTCATCCTTTATTGGGTAACCTTTGAAATACACTGCAGTTTCAAAGTTACTCAATTATTCCATTAAAATCCAGATTTCCTAACAAGCACAGGATTAGTCTTCACAATCTCTTCCCATGAAATTTGCATGATTATGCTTCACACATTAAAACAGTTCCTCAACTTTTCCTTCACTCCTGAAATTTTCATGTAAGGCAAAAATGCTATTTATACAAAATACACTTTAAGTAGATCCCTTAAAAATCTGAACCCATCCTTCTGCTATTCACATTTTGTTTTAACCCTGAAGTGTCATTTTTAGTTCCTCTTTTTACAGTTTTGTTTTTTTCTCTCTAGTATTTTCATAAAACAATGCATTCAAACAAAGTAATCATGACTTTTTATTTCTCTGTGAGCGTTAAACCGATCAGGATTATCTTCTAAATTCACACATTAGAAAGTATATACCGGTACATGCTAATTTTTTCCATCTTTTTTACGGTGGTTCTATAGGACACCAAATGTACACTAAAGTGCCCCATAGGTGTGCATGTGTGAGTGTGTGTGGGAATGATTGTGTGGTCCTGCGACAGACTGGCGACATGTCCTGGGTGTACCCTGTGTTCACACAACAGTAGCTGGGACAGGCTTCAGCAACCCTGTGACCCCTATGAGGTTAATGCGGATTAAAAAAGTGGATGGATGGAGGGAGGGAGGGAGGGTTGGACACCAAATGTAAGTGACAATGTTATCATTGAGCATGGATATCATGGATATACATCACTCAATCTGAACTTTTTAAAAAATTGATTTTCTGAACATAAGACTTATTTAATTGATTCCTGCCTGTTTCTACTGAGTGTCTATTTAGCTTTTCATTACATAAAGTATATTGTAGTCAGCGCAGAAAAAATGTTGCTCAATTGCACCCCCCCCACACACACCCCCACACACACATGTATGCATACACCTCTGTTAAACCAAACAGCTACCGGTAATTAAGTTTTTCAGAGCAAACCCAGGTACACTAACTTAATGTTGTTTTTAACCCTTGTGCTATCTTATGACCCCACCCTTACATTGACGTGTTATTCCTACCATGACAAAGGTGGATAAAGGGGAAGAGGATTTCATGTAATTCATGGACAACATTGAAGATCACAAACTATTGAAGAAAAAAACTTCAGCGCACTGTCTAGTGGGTCTAGATGACCCAACTCCCAATGTTAAAGTGCCTGGGATAGCACAAGGGTTAAAGGGTAAAAATACATTCAAATAATTCTGAATAAGGTAAGCAAAGGTGATTGTTAGCCATGATCAGCTGGAATAAATGACTCCACCTTTGTGTGTGTAGAGTCAGATTTTTTCTCTCCCTCCGACTGCTTAACTAATGGATCAAAAATAGTAACCATGACCAAGTCAAAGTGAACATTTAAACTCCTCTTTTACTTGAACATAGTCCGTTCTCTCAATAATAAAGTTGACCATGTTGTTTTTTTTTTTTTTACTAAGCAAACCCTGTACATGCATCATTTTTCAGTCATTTATAAAGTAACCGATCAACTGATGAAAATTCTTTTGGTTTTAAACTGCAACTTCCGTTATTTTGCACAAAGAAAGTGGCTTTGATTTCTTTCTAGCTTCAGGAAGGGCTGCTGATACTCACCTCACAAGAAATTCCACAGACATCTTTAGTCCTCAAAACAAGGTTTTCTAATTTTCTTCTTCTTCTTTTTTTTAAATATATTAATTATGAGATTGTTTCAAAAAAGAAAATCACTGTTCTGAATTTTTTAAGCTTTCAAAAACTCCTTACATAAATCTGTATGTGTGTCAAATGTACAAGATAAGAATATAAATAAAACTCAAACTGATGATTTTAAGCAGTGCGGTAAAATTCAATTAATATTTGACCAAAAATTACAACCGTCAAAAATCAAAATGTCAAAAAAAAAAAGAAGAAAAATCACGTTCCTACTGACGAAAGAAAGACAATTACAACATGACCATAGAACTGAATGTGTTGATTTGAGTTTGTTTTAATTAAACGTGATGGATGTGGCTGCAATTTGCAAAGAAAATTTGCGTCCTTTGCTAATAATAGTTTTATTGAAGATTAGCAATCATGTTTTCATTCTAAAATATTCATAGTGCAATTAAATTGGGGACTGGCAATTGAATGTGCCATGTTGAAATTTGATTAGCTGTAATTACAGTATGATAAAAATGTTTCTTCCTTTTTTGTTGTTTAGACTAAATTTGTGACTTCAGAAACTGTTTTTTGAAGTCACATAATCTACTTAAGGCATTAAAGACTTTTTTCCTGAGTGTCGTTTGTCCTGCAGTAAGTTTACAATCCTGCTTTTTTCCATCAGCTCAAAACAAACTCTTGAAAAGCAAGACCCCCCCCCCCCCCAATATTTTATAACTTGTAATTTTTTATTTGAGCATTTTAAATCTTCCTGTTTGAAACCAAAGATAAAATACAAAGACCATCAAACCTAAAACCTTTAGCACCTTGAAAACATTTGCCAGAAAGTAAATAAACACACAGTCGCACAATTATGGCGGACGGGATTTTCTTTTAATTTTTTTCCCCCTTACAAGTTTCCATCTCTGTCCAACAATTTCAGCCCTCTTGCTTCATGCACAATGGCAAAAGAAAGAAAACATGAGCTTTGGAAATCTCTATGTGAGGGTCAGAATCAAAGGCGCTTCGCGACAACATGCCTTAACGGCGACAAACGTGTCATCAGAAGAGATCATAAACCATGAAATAGGAGCATTAGCACTGTTATCCAGGAAATTGCATCTCTGGCTTCATAAGACGTTCAACATTACAGCTTATATAAATGGAAATGCATTTTACAGCTTATTTAGATGTACGCTCCTATATTTAAAACACAAAGAAACCTCATCTCTTTTTGAGCTGGATTGAACCTCAGCCCTCATGTTGACAGAAAATAACTGCTTTAAGGTCAATGTATTGGCAAAAATACCAGAGTGTCTAATAATACCAGAAATCCACTGGGTATCAGTCTTATCAGCCTCAGAGGCCCCATAGATAAAATCCCAGCTCAATATTCCATCAGGTTACTCACATTACAATGGCCTCTTATACCGCAAGGTCATTTTAAGTCCCCGAAGTCTCCTTATCTCAAGAATTTGTGTAAAACACTGAATGCATTTGTCCAATAAATAATGTTCTGGATGTTTGTGACTTGTCACAGGTACCTGTTATTTCACAAGAAAATCCATTTAAACTTGTTTAAACAGGAAGTTAAAGAAAAAAAAAAGAAACCAACCCTGAGCATTTCAATGCAATCATTTATTTTGTTGACCTGCCACAATAAAAAGGCTCAGATTGCAGATGGCTCTTCACAGAAGAAGCAATATTCTTCACTAAAATGTGAAAGCAAACAAACCAGCAACAAATAAAATAAAAAATACACCAATAAAACACAAACATCTACTACTAAAGGATAACATTCAATGGAAAAAAAGGCCAGTAGGCAAAAATCCCAACGTTGGTTTATCGTCCATTGCAGAAATCAGCATAAGAGAATAAAAACAAAACAAAAGCAAAGATATGCCTCAAAACAGCAAAACAATTTCACACCCAGACATTTTGACAATATAAAAAAATAAAAGTAAGTGCTCACAATTTTTTTTTCTAGAGTCAAAATAAATTTTACATACTTATTAAATTTTCCAAGCATAAAGCATTTAGCAGACCAATTGTTATTAATCAAATATAAAATAAAAAACATCTAATTTTTTAATCAGAACATAAAGCATAATTAAAAAATGTAGGGCTGCAGATTATTTTTATGCTTTAACTACTGAAAATATTATCTGCTGGAATTTTTTTTACAAAGAATATCTAAAAAATATATACTTTTATCTTCTTAATTAAATACAAGATTGTGCTAAATCAATTAGCTAGGGATTATAAAGTGAATCCATATTAATCCTCAGTATAATTGGTCCAGGAAGAAAGGCAGAGATGTCAAAGTCTTGGAATAAAAAAAAAAAACAAAGTTGGAGGATGCATGAACACCTTGTCAGCTTTTACAATATATTTAAGCAACAGAAGCTGCTTTTCCTTCAACTCCTCCTTTCCAAAGTCAGTCCTGGAGCAGGAAGATGGGTGCAAAAACAGGAGGTTTAGGGTCCAGCCAGAGACGGCAAATCTTTACCTCATCCTTCCCTCACAACACCAACCCCGACTTCCAAATTTAAAGTTTATGACCAACCCAGTTTGGCTCCAGTAAAACCAGTTTAATCCCAGTAGGGGGCGCAGCAGCCCACTTCAATCTTCTAAGTACTTGTCATTTGTTTTCTAAATTATTTTATTTGACCAAAGTAAGTAGTTTGAAAAAGCAAAGCATACATTTCCCACTCATGCACAGTTACAAATGTTTCCTGGTCCATGCAGAGCATTTACGAACAAAAGAAGCTAAACATCCAACTCAAAAGTTTCTCTGCAGCTCATAAACTACCAGCCTGAGTCACTCAGTACAGCAGTGTGTCGATTTGGCCTCTTCTCAACTTGAAGAAATGTAAACTGAACAAAAATTAAGCAACATAACTTTGTTAGAACAAGTCCCGACACACACACAGTGAAACATGAGTCTCATGGCAAGCCCAGTAGCTTTCTTGTATTTGCTCAATGAGTGGAAAAAAACAAGAAATGAATCACTGGAATTCAGATTGTCGGTCCCTGAGTCAATGTGACTTTTTCTGTAGAAGACACTTTTCTGGGATTTCACAGGTAAACCGCCAAAAAATGTCTTATTTTAGAAGCTAACCGTAGATTTATTTACTATGAGTAATTTAACGCGTGTCATTTTCGCCCTGGTTTTTAATGTCTGTCCGACCACTCACACAAAAAAACAGATCAACAGGGAAGATGATGATGGACCAATCAACATGTCAACAGGAGAAGGATGAGAAGTGGAAGAAAAGTTGCTCTTAAAGAGGAAACCCCATTTAGACGTGCCGTTTCTGAAAAACAAAAGGGTAAAAAAGGTATTAGTAACATACATGTGACAAAAAAAGAAAGTTTTCCAACTTCTACATTTTTAATGAGAGCTAGACTGAAAAATGTGAACTGCACTGTTTTAAAAATCTTTGTGAAATAGTGCCATCTTAAATGGAAAAAAATATGTTATTGTTGGATTGGTGCTTTAATTTTTCGTCTTTCCACATCCTAAAAAGGTCAAATGGATTGAATTTCTTGAAAGAAAACATCTCAGAGGAATAAAAGTTAATGAAACAAAGCATTTACCGGTATGTTTAATTATTGCCAATGACACAAAATATTTATTTTGATGTTGGAGCTTACTTTGTATTTGTTTTGATCCCTCTGAAGCTGCAACAGAGTAAAAAACAGAAAAATTAGATAAAGTTAAGGTAAAGACACAAGTTGCTGATTGGACATTCCTTTGGTTCTTAACTTTGTTAACAAAGCTGCTGATTTGTGAAACAAAAAAGGTGCAAGGAACAGACAAACGACCAGAGGAAGGTGTTTACCATTACTCAAGGACCAATGCCATGAAAAATGAGTACTGACTGGCTGTGCAACCCCAGATATGCCCCCCTATGCAGATTCTTTTAAAGGTCACACAAAAAAATAAAAAAATAAAAAGGTTTGAGAAGCATGGCACTAGGAACGGTGTTGTGCAAATTACTGAGAGCAGGAATGATGGAGATTATGGAGGAGGGGGGCAAACAGGAAATGAAAAAAAGACGGGGGGATGCGAGAAAATTTGAAATGACAGAGCGAAACCAAAAAGTGGACACAAGATGAAAAGGACAGCAGCAGAGGTTCAAGTGAGAATGTCTGAAGAAAAGAAAGAAGGTTGGAGAGATTGGAACAAGGTCAGACAGAGGGAAAAGGAGCGTAGAAAGAGGGGGGGTCGGTGTCTGGGCATCACCTTCTCAGCAGGACAGGGTCTGAAAGGAAATAGTACGGAGGGACAGTGTGCTAGAAGAATGAAAAACTGGACAAAAAGAGAGAAACATAAAAGATATTTATTGACACACACACACAGGTAGTGGGGCTTTAAAGTGGTTAAAATCTGAGGGAAAAAAATAATCGCCATAATCCAGTGAGCTCGGACAAAAGGGTCGGGAAACAAGGCTGAGGCTACACAACTGCTTATTAAATCGATCTTTGGCCTTGAACCAAGCTCTGACACTGTGGCACTGACAACTCATAAGACACACAAACCAACACGCATTCACACAAATGCACCCACAAAAACCAGTGGGAGTGTGTGACGATGACTCCGAAAGAAATACCACCACATATGTCCGGCGGCGTCACTTTGTGAGGCTAACAGACATGTGGCTTCAGCTGACATGACTCTAAATGACTCTCAGGTTGTGTATCACTAACGACCATCAGAAGGTTAACGAAGCATTTAACATAAGCCAAGGTTTGGGCCTCGCACCAAGCTCTATGTGAACATCCATGCGTGTGAAGGCTTTGTGGAAAAAAAACTGAGGAAAAGTTTAAAAAAAAAAAAAAAAAAAAAAGTAATTTCTATTTAAAAATCAGACAAACAAACACACAAAAAAACCTTAACCAAAACACTTTAGACTTAAAAATATAAATAAATAAATCAATCAAATTGAAATCACATTTTTGCTTGCTTTTCTAAAACAATTTCATAAATACTTAGAAATCACTCTAATTTTCATGTTATTAAAAAAATAAAAATAAAAAACAATGGTGAAATAAATATAAAAAATCTATAAAGTACAATAAAAAACAATTATTTAAAAAAAAAGTTGAATCATCCAAAATAATTTAGAAATGTTGGCAGTGTCTATAAAAACTATTAAACAAATGCTTAAAAACACGAAATAAAATAAAAACATCTGTATTTTGTGAAAAATCATTTCGCGTTTAATTCGCAGACGAGAGCCTTTCTAGCTTACTCCTTCCAGAATGTTCAACTTAATGTGACATGTTTTGACTTGTGTTTAATCGCATCATGCAGGCGAAAGCCGAACAGCGACGACACGTCTTTTACATCTACATTTAAGTTTTGTCCAGGTCTGCCACAAAATGGTTTCCTTGGTGGCGTGAATGCCGCAGTACGGCCTCTTCAAAGTGCCGTGACAAACAGGCTGCATGTGTTAGTGTGCATGCACGAACATGGCGCAGTGCACGTGTGTGTGCAGAGAGCTACACTGCAGACTGAATACCTTCCACCATCCCACCTCTCTTCTCGTGCCGCCATTTCATGCATAAGCTACACAAAGCTAACGCTGCCAGTTAGCGAGAAGCTAAACGAGCGAAAACTGGAACTCTGGCTTTTCTGTGAAAACTTGCAATATGTCTGAAGCTAAATATTCTTTTTAAATTGGACTCAAACATTAAGAGACGTTTGAGTTAATAGGTTGCAAAAGGTTTTTGGGAAAAGGGTGGAGGGGGTTAAAAAGGCAGGAAAACAAGGAATTAAAGGGGGAGAAAAAAATCTCTGCAAAAAATAAAAATAAAAAAGCAAGAAGTGGGGAAAATTGTGGCACGCTACGAACTGATATAAATGTAATGGACTGAGCACAGCAGGACAATGACAGGAAAAAATAGCAGTAAGAAGGAGAGGGAAGAAGAATCAATTAAGGAGAAATGGAAGTCGGTTTGTAAAGCTTTCTCACAGTGGGATGGCGAAGGAGAAGGAAAGCGAATGAATCGCAGCGGCAAGAGGAGCAAGAGATAAACAAAAAAAGGTAAGTAGAGTAGGAGGTGAAGAGAGCAAGAGGAAGATGCAACAGAAAGCTGCAGGGCGCCAAAGATTTCACACGACACCAGTCAACTAATGTCAGTTTAGATCCAGCTTTTCTGATGCAACATGGGCTTAAGCACCTAAAGTGTCTTTCTAAATGTGTGACAGTGTTGAAATATCAGAACACGCAGCAAAGCCTCAAAAGTGCGTCCTAGAAAGCTCCTATCAACAGCTGAGGACACTCGTGAGACATGGTTAAGAACCTTCGTTGTCATTGAAGCTGGTCTGCCTGGTTTATTGAGCACTGCGGTTAAATTAAGCTAATAAACACACACATTCACAGACTGGAGAGGAGACCGGATCGAGGGAGCACTGTGTCACCTTGGTACAATGACAGCGTCCCGGCCGGACCCCCTCTGTCACCTCTGTCCTTCAGTCCAGCACCAGGCGCTTTATGTTTGCGCTGATGATTAATTCAAATGCCCGGGACAGGGCATCCCCACGTGAAACTACCTTTTAATCAGTTGAGCAGCTTTGAGGGGGGGAGGGGGGGGGGCAGGAGAAAGGAGGGAGGTGCACAGTTTGAAGTTTAGATGAGAGATGTAGCTGAAGGACAGGAGCTGCCATCACCTACGGCCCCACACACACCCAGAATACACAGGAACAGCGAGCCCTGCTGCCACGCGGCCTGTCAGATAAAAGGGAGCCTAAGCAGGAAGGAACCGGGGAGTGTGTGATGCATTTCCACAGGGTGCAACACAACAACAGCTGTGGAAAGCTGCCATTCGTGGATGGCCGGAAAGACACAGCTCTCCTTCATCTCCTCTCTCATTCATCTCCTTCGCCCTGTTCTCTCTGGCCTCATGTATGCTCATCCCAGCCCACTCGCTGCACAGCATGACCGCGACAGAGATGGAGCGAAGCAGAGAAACGAGGAACACGGGAGTCGGGGAATAACTGCTCAACAAAGGGAAGGTGGGAAAAGAAGGTGGCGGGGCGAGGCAGGGCGGAGTTTAGGAGGAGGAGGAGGAGGAAGGAAGACGTGCGAGTCTCTACCCATGGATGGTGCCTAGATTAGTTTTGCTCCAGTAGCGAAAGATCATAAAAAATGAGGAAGGGAGGAGAAAGCTGAAGAGACAGAGAGAAGGGGGGGATTAGTGCCACTTCAGGAATGACAGAAGGGTGATGAAAGGAAGAACTGGAGGTTAGAGTAGAAGGTATTGGGGGGGCGTAGTGAGACAAGAAGACAAAGATCCTAAAATTTAGTCAGGATTAGTTTCGGTTAGGAAATGGGACGTGAGGCAAAATTGTAAAAAAAAAATTCTAAAAAAGGAGTTGGCTCGTGAATCTTTGTAGGTGAAAAAAAAAAAATTATACATGTGTGTAATACTATATATTCTCTCCCCCCATGAATTAAAATAGATTTGTTCATGATTTGTAAAACCTGTGCATAACTAGCTTTATTTTAGGCATTAATAAATAACATTCTTATTTACATTTTTCATTTTTTTTAGTTATTTCAACTATTTCATGGGCTTAGATTTGATCCGGCAGGAAGTATTGTTGAATTGACAAAAGAATAGCCTTTTATTTGATAACCTCAGATAGTTGTGAATAGATCCAGCATTAAAAAAAAATACATTGGTTGTGTCCGAATTCCTTCACTATTCACTACTTGGTGCACTGTATAGAGCGTTCGCCAATTAGTCGGGGGTCAATATCTACAATTCCAAAATCCAGTACACTAGAAAGTCTTGGACTGCCAAATATAGACTACAAACCATTGCGTTCAAACAATTTTTAATGTGAAGAAAAAAAATCATTCACATTTACTTTTTATAAACCACTCAAGTTTTCATCTTCAGAACAATATGGATTCATTATTAGTATTTATATTTATTAGGTTTTTACTTTGGGAAATTGGTGATGTCATATTTACAGTAAAAAAAATCATTTGTGAGCATGGGGACAGAATTGCTTTTAAAATCCAGGGTACTAGATATTCCGGTACTTTTTGAAGTACTGGAATATCCGTATATTTTTTTTAGTAGTTAGGGACTAGGAAGGGAAGTCGGCCATAGCCATGTTTTTATAGTGCGATAACTGAAAAATTACTCTTAGTCACACATCATTGAGGAGAAGGTTTTTAAAGACGCAATTTGGGAAAACATTTGACATTTTTATATATCTTTTCATGTTATATTGTTCAAGGTTATAAGACTTGCAGGTGGAGCTCAAGTAAGTCTGCAGCCAGTTTTCCTGAAGAGAAAGAAAAAGAGAGAAAGAGAGAAGGGGGGGTGGGGGGTGGGATGAGATCAGTTCGGGACAGCACAACAAGCCCCCTGCAGATATCCAGAGGATGGGAACTGGGACAGACGCCGCTGACACACATGTCAGGGCGCACATACACAAATGCTCAATGCACTTCAACTGCCAAAGATCACACGCAAAGGTTCAAATAGTCATGCAGAAGCATAAAAAAAAAAAAAAAAAAAAACCCTAGACGCATGGTGTACGAGACGACAATTGGATTTGGAGAAAGCCTGTGCACACACACCAACAACTGTAGAGGGATTCCCACAGTGACTGGGAAACATTCCCAACCGGAATGGGCAGCTCACTGGACTGGAAGACCAACATTACTCCAGGCGGCTCTGGATTAAATCAACTCTGGGAATTTCACACTGAGAAGGGAGATGGGGGGAGTGGGAGACTGAGGATAACAAGAAGGAAGAGTAAAGAGGTGGGGTGGGTGGAGTAAGATGTTCTTCAAAGGTAAGCATAATTAGGAGAAGTTGATAACTATTTTTTTACATTGTTAAAGAAAGCAAAAAATGAGGTAAGTCTACACATCACTCCATCAGCTCCAGCCTTGATAGTTGAGATGTGAGAGGTAGAAGAGTCTGCTGGTGTACAAAGCAAGGAGCATGAAAGGAAGAACAGATGAAAAGACGAGTGCACTCACTGGGCTCGCAGCACACTGTGACACGCAGCTTCATACATGGGCGAGGAGGGCCTTCATCTGTGGGAAGAGCTGAGGAGAACAAGAAAAGACGGATGTAAATAAGCTACTCGCTTATCAAACCCAACAAACTGAATTCAGGTTGTTAACACGTAGAATCCATGACATTTGCATAATGCAGATCAAAATTCTTTGGTGGAAAATGCAAAACTTTTGTACTCTTTTTGAAGGTTTCTTAAGAGAAGGTTTGTAATCTCGTTTTAGCTTTCTCACTACATCAAGAATCCGTATAACCAATGACAGACATTACACTCAGCTGCAAATACAACTGAAAATGCAACAATAGGAAATACTAACCTACAGTAGGTAACATGAAAACAAGACATGACATGCTCATGAAGTGTATTGATGTCAGTTTACGGCACACACAAACACACACAAACGCTGCAGTTAATTCTTTTTAAATCAGAGCTATTAACGAGCAACTGGTAACTCAGCATGCGCCCATGATGCAAGCTGAGCTGGATCACTGATGGGCTTTCTCAAGGTCTGTCATCATTTCAAATAGACAGACAAACTGGAAACATGTGCACTTAGTAAACAATCACAACCAAAATCAAAGTTCAACACAACTAAAATATTAAAGTGATTTATGATTTTGTTAAATACATTTAAAAAAGAAGATTTGACTGATATTAGCTATTAAGAGTAGCAATAAATAATAAACTGTGTAAATGTTTCACTAATAATAGCTTTGTACAAAAAAAACATCTTTGTAGTAGAAGTTCAGACTTTATTGTGCAACATAAAACATCTAAAAATGTTAGTGAAACGATTTATATAACTCCTATTTCTGCTGCTTCACACAAATACTTGAGTCTATTTCAAAGTATTGGTCCAAATGAAACAAGATACACTAACTCTGGATTTGAAACTCCATACAAAAATAATGAATTAAGACTTTAATGATGTAAAAGGGTTTTTGATTATTTAACATTTTTCCCCACAAAAACTATGAATTAAACACTTTTTTGGTAATTATTACAGACCTAAAAAAATTATTGGGCAAATTTATAAAGTGATAAAGTATTCATCATTGCCTAAAGAGGTGTGGAGCCAGATGTTTTGCTGACAGAAGCCAATCCGGTTTAGAGGTGGGACAAAAGCAGAAACTTTAGATGTAGATAAATAATTTTTTTCTAGAGTGCACCACTTTTTGACACTAGTTTATGTATCATCATTTTACTTCAAGTACCCGATAAATCCTTTTTGTTATTTATTTTCTGAAATAAATCAGTTACAGACATGAATCAGAGCAGCATCTTTACAGTCTTGAATCTGGTTTATTCAGTAAAAAGACAGAAAGCTCAGGTTTCTTAGGACTAAGATTTTCATTTTTTTTTAGTTTTAAATATTTAGGCATATATGTGTTCCCTCCCAACCCAATATTTATTTAATCCGAAATCTCTTCAATATAATTAAGATTGTTAAATTTGAAACTTCAACTTTTTCCGCTCAAAGAAAGTATGACAATGAGCAAGCACACACACGCACAAACACACACACACACACATAAAATTGATCACACAACACACTCATTTTTGACATAAAGACCAAAATTGTGGCCCGAATCACAAGATGATCTCTGAACCACAAAGAAAAAAAATTCATTCAGAACACTGAGTTCAGAATTTTGGAAAATTAATGAAAGAAAAAAAAAAAAAAAAAAAAAAAAAATCACACAAGCAATGTGGTCAGTTGCTTAGGCCAACAATATGTGACTTTTGCATAAAGACAAAGTAAACTCTGCAAAAGTGACTGGACAACTACATGACAAAAAGGATGAAAGGGACCTGTAACTGTATTTTAAACTGTGTCATTTGGGGTTTTCAGTACGGTATACAGGGCCGGCTCTCACATAAGTGTCAAAGCTTTGCAGAGAAGTCCATTCCTCTAAAAGTGTCTAAAAGGTTTTGCAATTTGGGCTTTTTTTTCCTGCCTTTGCAGAACTTCTATGCCCTCATTCCCACCTTTATTGTGCCCTAATGGAGGCAGCTGACTATCTGAGGATGTCAAGCTGTTTCCTGTTTTTGCTGACCTGATCGTGCAGAACTTGCGGGGTTCAGTTAGCAGCTTGGCCAGTGTGGCAGAAGCCAAGAGAGAGTGGATTTTAAGTGTCATAGTTAATGGCAGAGAAGAGCTGAGCCCGGCTCAGACTGAAGCTTCTAATACCATTAGTGCTTCTAATACTATTGTAGTGTTCTCCGGGGCTGAGGCCATTATGCTGGATCCAGTGTGGCGTGCTCATTCAGTGCACGGACTCCAGAGCCAGACATTTGGACCAACTTTACACGTTATCTTTGATGTGGACAAATACACACAATTGTCCCGAGTCCGCTGTGGCCCAACTGGTGGGGAGACCTATTGTTGCTTTTCTGTGAACTGGCATGAACAATCACAATAGCCCAGTGTGCATGTGCGCGCATACATCCATGTGTGTGTGGAACCGTCCTCTCATGCCCTCACAATACTCCATTGTCCCACAGGCTGCAACAGTAATTTATGTAAAGATTCTTTCTCTTCCTTCATCTCATCCGTCCCCTCTTCTCTGTTGCTTTTGTCGTCACCCCTTTTATTTCTGCGGCGTGGAGTCCTCTCCTCGCCATCCTTTCCTCTTGCCCCCTCCAGTCCTGAGAGGTTGAGTCCATCTTTTGCTCTCTTTTTCCTTCTGTCACTCTTCCTCCTTCACTATATCGATCAGCATTCGTCCTCCCACATTTTGCCAACCTCCCGCCTCTTTGTTGCCATCCTTCCATAACATGCTTTCACTTGACTTTTCTCCCTTTTTCTTTCATACTCTACTCCTCATAAATTTACACTAGGACTTTCAAAAGTTTTTTTTTCTTTTTTCTTTGAAGCTGCCCACTAAACGTGTGTGCCTTTTCATTTGTTTTCTCCCTCCAGTGGTTTACGATAAATGAGAGGAGAGGAGCTCCATGGTGAAACAGCCATGTCTAAAGAGCCTGCAGGTTTATGAAAAGATTGTAATAATGCCACGCTTCATGAATTTAGGGAAAACATTAGGGGAATGAGCTGCAGTTTGCCAATAAAAGCAAAACTGACATTTCTTTGAACCCCCATATCCCTCAGAGATGCACCCCACTGCTTAAACGTCTTCCAATTTAGATGTCTGTGGACAGTTTGCACTTTAAAACCCGGTCCCCATCTTCTGTTTCCAAATGGAGCAGGGCCTCAAGGAAAGTGATTACTTTAAAACCTTCTAAGCTTCTAATAATGATATTATAGCTTTTTAAATCAACATTTAGCATCATTAATTTTTGCCCAAATCTGCAAGAAATAAAAAACAAACAAACTTAAAAGTCCCGCTCTGATCATCTTTTGTAAAAGCGATCTCAGTGGTCTTTTAACTATGATTATGCCGTCTTTAGGCAAAATTAAAAAATTAAAAAATTTGAAATTTGACTGAGTTGAGGACGGAATCGTTAGCACGAGTACGCCTGCCCTCAATTTCCATCATCCTGTTTACATTCTGTCCCGCTAGCTTACATCCCCTCACTACCTCAACCTAATTTTAGTGGTGTTACAAAAATGGCAAGCACTATTGAAGCTATCCAGCCGTACAGTTTTGAGCCAGATGCCAGCTCAGATAAGGAAAACCCAGACGTACATGGATCTATTTGTCTGCAAGTGGATGTATCAGAATGGAATGCAGCAGGGAGCTTGTGGCCTGTTGACTGTAGCACCTATGTCAGTGCTAAAAGCTTTTTCCAACTGCATTTTTTTCACCTGCTCCTGGTTCACAACGATCTGAATAAAGAAAAACCTAGAAATACAATTCTTAATTTTCTTTATTTTTGTCCACTTTCATGAAAAAAGCTACGATAACATCTTAAAAAGACCAAAACACAGTTTTCATTGGAGTGGGTCTTTAAAAGTTTGGCAAATTTAGTGATAAAATACTCACAGCTGTAGTAGTAATGTTTTCCAGGAAGAAACTCAAAGCCCAGCGAGAAAGGGGTGAATCTTAGGATCTTTTCAGAGAAGCGCACAGGTCCGAAAGTAGCATTCGGCTTGTTGCACTCCCACCTCTTGATGGAACCTTTGGTCTCCACACAGCCCTTGAACGCATCCTCTGCTATCAGGTAGAGGTCAAGCGTCTCTGGCTGGTCAGCACCTGGGGTCTCCTTGCTGGGGTAGTGGGGGCAGTAGATGTCTAGGTAATCAGTCAGATTCACCTGGACGGACAGATCTCCTGCTGTTAACCTGGGAAGAAGAGAGGAAGGACATTAATTTTTCATGTAACAATTACAGACTAATACATGGCTGAGGAGGTGATTAAACACAAAGAGAGCCAGGAGAAAAAAGGCTTCTTCCAGGAGACAGTTCATCAATATAACCCAATTTCAGAAGCTGATGAAACTGAGCTGCGCACATCTTTAATGATTTTTTTTTTTACATTTCAGAGCTGTTTTATGCTCAAGAACAGCATAAAAAAGAAATTAAGCACAGGAATGCTTTTGAGATATTTAATATAATAAAAAAAAAGATAGTTTTTTGCTCTTTACAACCTTCTAAACTGAACTGACAGATGTAGCTGTGTACAAGCTTAAGCAGACGTGAACATGCAACAACGTCAGGCAAAACTGACTGCTGGCATAACAGCAATTTTGGACAAGAGAGTGTCATTAGAACAGAGCAGCTGCATAATGTATGCCATTTTGAGCCGACTGGTCTGACTTCTCAACTTTGCAGCCATGTACAAACTAATAAGAAATAAAGTGAGAAAGGGGAGACAAAAGGATCAAGTGCAAGTTGGTGACAAGAAAAAGCAAAAAAAAGCAAATGGAAACAAGCAAAAGAAGAAGGGAGATTGTTAGAAAAAGACTGGAGAACAAGACAGCAGACTGATGTTTTGGAGAAAAACTTGAACTAAAAAGAAAGATAAGCTGTCTGAAAAGGTGAATAAAGGGCAGTAGAGAGGAAAAAAGAAAGTAAAGTATGTTAATAAGTGACCCTGGAGAGTGCGAGTGCAGACACACTGAGAGCAGAACAACGGAGTGGAGAAGGAGAGGAGACAGACTTTAATTGGTCCTCTCTTCACACAGAGCAGCAAGAGAGAAGAATGAGGGGCAGAATGCGACTAGAGTAGAAGGTTCAGGTCCGTCAGTGGGAGTCTTTATAGTGGGGTGACAGAGCGGAGGAGAGAGGAAGAGAGTGCAGGGAGTCAGCGAAGGAGAACATGGGAGGGAAAGAGTGAGGGGGAAAAAACGAGTGGAAAGGGGAAAGGGGTTGATGTGTTGGTGCCTGGCAAAGTAGTCTTAAGTTAAGTAGGCGGTCATAAAAGAAAAGAAGACCAAAAGGAATAAATAGGAGGAAAAATGAGTGCAGAGAAGCGAGAGAAGGAAGAGACCAGGGTGATGAAACAGAAATGACGTGGATAGACATGACAGGAGGTGGGAGTCTGAAATAGTCCAGCAAATCTGCAGAGTGTATCAAGGGCAGCAGGAACATGAAAAGAAAAGTCAAACAGTTGTTTGATTTTTCATAGGAGGACTAGAATAAGTATAAAGGTAATTAGAAGAGGCGTTTTTCCTCTATTATAATTACCGTCATAGTGTGTAATTCTATATGTAAAGAAGTAGTGTGTGAGAATATGTGTATATTTTGAGCATAGACAAAAACATTGGACTAATGATCACTCTCATGATTCTGATCGGGGAAAAGGAAGCCTGAAGTGGGACAGGTGCCAGTATGCACCGCCCACCTCAACTAGGTGCCATGAATGGCAGATTGAGTGGGACAAAATAGGGTTTAGACCATTGACTGTACATGAGAATTGGACTGAATAACTCCTCCCCCCATTGGGTTTTAAAAGGGAAGTACCCCCTGGGTCCTCAAAAAGCCAAATCCTTTTATATAGCTATATACGGCCATTACTCATTCAATGTATTTGTGAGAATAACCAGTCTTTCTATATTCCATTTTGTAAATATAATCTTGCTTTTTTCCCCCTTTTTTTGTAGTGCACGTTACTCAAGTTATAAACTGCCCAATCAGGTCACAATAAAGCATGTGGATTCATGTGAAACGTTTGACAGATTTCGCCAATCCTGCTTTCAAGAGGTAGGGGTGTGGCCTTCCAACAAGCTTACTCCTGACTGGTGAGACAGGTTGCCATAGATGTGTTGACTCAGACCAGCTCAGACCGATCACAGATTTCTGACTATTTCTGGTTTCAACATATCGCAAAAAAATGGTGACTAAATCGACTTCATTTCATTAGAACCGGAAGCAAGTCATTTTCTATGGGTGACGACGTCACACTGACTCAGTCCACTTATCTTATCCCTTCAATAGATGAGACCACCCATCTGACAATAAAAACTCTCTCACTCCCTTTAATCCAGAAATTCAGGAACTAATTGCTGATTTTGAAAAGTTGTATAGGTTTGTTTTGGATGTAAAATCTATATTTTAAACTTGGGAGTCCATAGGAAATTTCTCCATTCTGAAACCTGCCTCTAGTGGTCTTTTGGAGAACTGCAACTTTGTTTTTAACTTCCTGGTTTGGAAATACTTTACTTTAGGAATAAAAGCAATAGTTTCCTAAAATTGCTTCGGGTTCAACATGTTTCACAGTAAACTGACAATCCATCCTAAACATGAATCACCATCAGGTTTCCTCACTTCAGGCACACAATCATACCCACTGATGGTCAATATTGCCTGTATGACTGCATGTGTGTCTGCACTCATGTGCTCGGCCAAGTCCAGCTGCTTAATTAAAATGTGTTTGGAGGAGAATTGAAGCATAAAGCCAGCTTTTACACGGCAGAAAAACACACGACCTGTTTGCATTGTGGCATGAATTTCATACCACATGTGGTGCTTTAAGAATGGTTTACTCTTGAAGTGTGTGTGCATATGCAATAATAGACACATGCTGTGTCAATACGCTGCACTCCCTGCTATGCATGTCATACACCTCAAGATTCAAGATCTTTTTTTTCCTCCTCTCCCACACCTGACTTGGAATTTCTCCTCATCTTCAACTTCTATTCAATCTCTTCCCTCATCTTTCCCACCATGGATGACATGCACTCATCCTCCATCTGTTGCTTTCACATGCTGCATATACTAGATTACCTGATCCGTTATCTCCCACATGCCTTAAACATCAGCCAGAGCCGCATGCATGCCAGCAATTATGGAGTCGGTGTGCTGTACTGATGTCAAACTGTCAGCCCTCTTTCCCTCCTTCACCCTTCCTTCTTCCCCACTTCCCTTCTTCCTGCTTGGCCCTGGTAGGCTTGGGTACGCCCTAATTACACTAGGCATCGTCCCCTCCTGCCAGCCACGAAACAGCAGAGTTGTGACAGCAACGGGGCACCATGGGAGCACTGAGGAGCTGGGGGTACTGGAGCCTGTTGGAGCAGCCTATCAGTGGGAGAAACCTTTGGATGCAACATAAAAAAGGAGGACTGGCTGAGTCCAGTTTGCTGGAGCAAAGCTGAAAGAAACAACACACAAACAGAGAATCTAATACATACCCAGCAGGACATAAAAGTACTTCAGGAGAATAAAACATGCTCCATCCCCTCTTGCTACAGGGTGATCAGCGACACCCTTTGTGAACTGCTGCAAATCCCACAATAGAGTCCCATCTAAATAACACGCTGGGCTCTTCAGTGGAAAACCTTAAAAAAGGCTGTCATTTATCTCATCACAATCAGAAAAAATGATTCTAAATTTAGACCCTGAACATGGCTGATATCCTGCAGATTTGTCTCAGAGAAAGTGTGTGCACAGAGGGATAGATGTGTGCGTTGGTTTATAATGAAATGCAGGGGGTTGACTGTGTCAGAGACCTAGACCTTTGATCCTTTAATATGAGAGAATAATTAAACGAGCAACAATCTTGCAACACAGCCTCAAGAATACAGAACAGATACTCTGTTCCCCACTGCAGCTGCACACTACACACCCTGAATACACAGGGGCACCTAATAAATGGAGCTCACAACAACATCACAGATAAAAATATTATACAGTCAAAATGCAAATGGCGTGCTTACATTGTAGAGTGCATCTCAAATGAGTGCATGAAATGCACAGTGTGCACAGGAGTTTGAATACACACCCTTGTGTTTGTAATGGTACACTAACCAGCCCCCTGTAAAAGTCTTTTGATTCCTTTTAGTGATGGTTGGAAGCAGAATGCTTGGTTGAGTCTCAGTTCTTCTGTGGTCAATCGCTGCGGGGATGATCGCCAACTCAAGGCCCTATGCTGACTGGACACAGCACTCTCAGGGCACCCTGCCCTGTTGGGGCACATTGAACCATGACAGCTATAAATACTATGGTGGATCTCATAAGAACGGGCAATTTCCCATTAAAGAAAGGTCAATACTCCAGGTATGACAGAAAAGTTTACAAGATCTATTCATTTTACATTTAAAAAAAACAACCTTATTCATTCAAAGTAAGGCAAGGCAATTTTATTCATATAGCACAATTCAAATTGCTTTACATGAAACAATATAAATAAGTGAATAAATAGTAAAGGTGTCAGTAAAATAAATTTTAAGTAAGTTTAAAAAGAATTGAATTTAAAGTAAGCTTAGGATGTATTCCAATTGGGAAACTGGACCCAGTCTGCTTAATTTGGTCAGGATCGAGTCCTGAACCTTGCATTTGGATCAAGCGGCCTTCCCTGATTCGAACCAAAGCCAGTAAACAAAACCACGCTGGGTGTATTCAGACTGAAACTTTGTTCCGGATTATTGGGGGAAACAAACTCTGGTTTCACTTTAAGCGAACCAAATGTATCTAGTCTGAATATACCCTTAAAGTAACAGTGTGGCTGCGAATTTCTGAATAAAAATGAATTAAATGTAGCCGAGACCAGTGGGTCTTTTACCCGGATTTAAATAAACAGAGTTCCCGCTGATTAAAGACTCTCTGGAAGTGTAATTCTGAGGAAGCTGAATGCAGTATCTCCACTTTTGGTTTTGACTCTAGAAACTGACAAAAGGCCGGATCGAGATGACCAGAGAGATCTGGATGGGACATACTGGATCGAAAGGTCAATCATGAAGTTTTGGTACCAAACCATATAATGCTTTAAAAACCAGAGACAGAACTATAAAATTTATTCTCTGGCAGACAGTGTAAGGACCTCTGAACTGGACTGAAGTGTTCTACATTGTTGGTCCTTGTGAGAACCTGAGCAGCAGGGTTTTGGATAAGCTGCAGTTTCCTGATTGCTTTTTTTGGTAGACCTGTATAAACATTTTTGCAGTATCGACATTGTTTTTTCTGTGTCTTAAGCAGATCCAAAAGTAAACAGGCACAAACAAAACTTCAGCTCATTCCTCAATGAAAATAAAATAGCATACCCCTGTGAAGTAGTACTGGGGCTTAATGCACTGCAAGCTTGTTGACTTTTAAGTAAGGTGGAGACCTAAAAGCTAAGGCACATTGCACAAGGGTGTGTTACCTTGCATACTTGAGGCCGTTTTGCTTCATCTGCAAGACCCAGTCTTAATGTTACAGAAGCAGCACTGAACGCTGTATAAAGAACGTTTGAAAGTCCCCACATTTCTTTTTTCTCTAATCAAAATCTAGCTGTTTCATTGTATTAATATCATTCTTCTTCCATCTTAATTGAATACTTTAAACCTGTTGACCTCCTGATTTCCTGATTAAAGGTTTGAACAAAAAAAAATAAAAATAAACTGGAGGTTGATCTTATCTCACTTCACGTCATTCAGCTGCAGCATCATGGCTAAATAGAATCCATCTTGGCGTGGCGGCATGCGGTTCTGCTCCCTGATCGTCTCAAAAACGCAGTGGTACGTGTCCGGTCTGGCCGCATTCAGCAGCTAGAAAGAGTCATTCTCACCGCTGCTAATGCTAGGCCTGACAACCACACCACAGGTGTGTTTGGGACTTGACTTCTTGGTACAGTGAAATTTATTATGACTCCTTTCTGCCAGACTATAAACATCTTCATTAAAACAGAGCTTTGCAGTCAGTTTAGGTTAGCGGTAAGCTTTTGGTAGAAACAGACTACGAAACTGACTTCTTGAGAACAGGTGATTTAGTTGGTAACCAAGTTGGTAGGATAGTTACCTTTTCTGGGTACCTACTTTATGCGAACATGCTCTCAAACCAACCAAAGTTTTAGATGCCGGTGCTTCTCACACCTTTCTTCAAATATTTAATCACTGCATCATACCGATAACAATTTGCATAACCACATCCTCTATCAAATAGGCTATAGGTAATGTCTTCCTCTACTTCTCACATCTGCTGATAATCATGGCTCTACTTTTGGTTATACACAGTCTGAAGCAGTCTTTCCCTTCTTTGAGACAGACAAAACTATTGTGCTTTGCTCTATCCTGAAATGACTTTTATTGTTATAAAAACAAACCTCATTTTAATTGGAAGACACAATTTGTAATGAATGATTTTCCCAAAAATAACAAATGAAATGAAAATGAAAATCCCAGACACAGGAAGCCCTTTTTTTTAGAGTTCACTCCATTGCAAGCTTATTTATCTCACACTTATAGCGGAGTGTGAGATAAATCAGATAAAAGAAAGTTAGGCGGTTCAATTAGAGTTTTCTTGAAGGTTACAAAGGCTTCAGTGACTTCTGACTCCAAAGACAAGGACAATAACACACAGGAGCGAGACTAACCACATCTACTCCATACTTCCTGCAAGACTATACAAAGCCCGGACCTCACTGTTCACCATTTCCTCTCTCCAACAACATCTCTCTCTCCACACTGATGGAAAACAGAACTAAATGAGGGCATCCCCACCCCCTTTAAACCCTCACAAAGCTGTGCTGTGTCCACAGCCCAAAGTGTTGTGTCTATCATGGTGCTAACTCCCCTCAATGCGCACAAACAAGGATGTTACCCCCCATCTATGACCATCTGTGGCTCCCCCACTGTCCTGCCTGCATGACTGGCTCCAAAAATCCTTTTATAAACTCCCCCTGCTCACACCACCTAGCATTCTATGCAAACTTCCCCTCAATAGATCCCAAATTTCACTAATCTGTGGCTTTGGGCATAATCAACATGGCCAAGGTAAGATCGCTAAAGAGAGCAAAACGTTGTGTTTATCTTCATATTCCTGGTATGAATCTCTCTCAGTGTGACTTTGCTTCCTTCAAGGTCAGGAGAACATCTATTTAACACATGAACCTTTTGGGTTTGTTTTGCTCAACTTTTAACCTTCAAAAGTAGATTTTATGAGACCTTTGAAATTTTTTCCCCTCTTTCTTGTATCCTTTTGTGGTTTTCTTCAGCAGTTCACTTAAACGCCCAAAGTTGTACTAATATTTAGTAAGATCTGGCAGACTGGCCTCTTCGAATGGAATGACTAACATCAGACAGACCACGATTGACAGGGGATATTTCTGGCATAAATGATATCATACAGGAATTTGGTAAATGTTGGTCAGTAGGAGAGTTTACTTCAATAAAGTCACTAGTGGTACTTTTCTTTTTTAGCATACAGACTCAATTAAATGATCACACTGCACAGCTCATTGGCACCACCCTCCTTTCAAACTGTGTGGATCAGCAGGCTGTCCCGAACACCCGGACCCATCAATTTACAGAGTGATAAAAGGCTCGGATGCAATACACACAGGCCTGCCGCTCCAGGCCTAAAGAATCTGTGGCCTCAAGTAAAGACAGAGCCTATTTTCTGCCTGTTACAGCGCCGGTCCGCGTGGTGTGTGTGTGTGTATGTGACCATTCTGAGGGGCTAAGCAGCACAACAGGACTTATAGCTACGGCCAGCAGAGCTGAGGAAAATTGCTCGATTCAGGCCCACAGGATCCATCTGTATGGAAACCAATTCATCTGAAGCATTTTGATATGGCTGCAGGTCTGCAGAAGCCATCATCTCCTCAGAGGCAGAGCTCTCTCATGCATAGGCACCACTCTCGCTGTGTGGTCTAAGTCTGCTCCTAAAATAACCTTTCCAGTGACTTTTCTAGGAGGTTGGAAATGGCTGTCCACGACATACAGTAAATGGACTAGAGGGCAGTCATGTGGGTGTCTTCGTTGGACAAGCACTGCATGATGAAACCATGCATCACTTTGCTTTCTAGAACTTCAATGGAAAATAGTTGAGTTCAACGTTTACCCTGCTCTGCATGGAGGTGGCAACTTAGTGTGAGTAATAAAAACAAAAAAATGAGGGAGATGATGAAGACCTTCAGTTCGAGTGCAAGGACACATGACAGAGAAAAGGTGCACAACAAAGGAACATGGTAAAAAAAATAAAAAGGAAAAATTATAGAGCAAAAGCGAAGTGCACGTATGGCAGGGGGTGCGCACGGGGCTAAATAAGGTCAGACGTGCCGTTACTAGGACAACCACCAATCTGGAGCCATGTTGGTGCCAGGCCAGCGCCCCACCCATTCATCCATGATTTGCTTCATCCGTCTTTTTCCAGCATCCCTCTGTCAGAAAACCTAAACCTCAGGGTAATGACTGCTCTTCGCCTTTCTGGAGTCAAAAATGGAGCTTCAGTATAAATACAGGGAAGATTTGTCCAGGTGCCAGCTTCAGATTCACAAACTTGAATATAAGTACAGCACATCACCGCTCAGGCCGCGGCTACTCACAAGTTCAGGGGGGGAGCAATGACAACTATGATAGGTGACCCAAAAAAGAAGGTCCAACTATTGACAAAATCCATCGAACAACACTGCGGCTAAGTGGCAGTGAAGCTGAGCCGATCAGTCAACTTCATTTGTCACATTTATGTACTTAGGTGCTGCTGGACCCTTCTGATTTATGATTAACCAAAACCGATTTTACTGATATTTGCAAGCTCTGAAGTAAAATATGTCTGGTATAAGGGTTGGCAATATTGGAAATACTAGATTACAAAATTAACCTTTTAATGCATTAAAAAATATAGCAGTTACTTTTTTCATTTTAATTATTTTGCATTAAATGGAAGACAGTTGGTCACTGATGAGCTGGCATCTTTTAAAAAAGCAAATTTTCTATCTATTTTTGCAAAAATGTTTATATATCATGATACATTTATATATAAATCTCCAATGAAATGCAGGTGCAAAGGGGCAAAAACCCAAAAACAATTCAGCTAATATAAAAGTACATCAACAGACTGACAAATGTATGATTAGACCCAGTTTTGTTAATTGTTTTTAGGTATTTATTGAAAAAAAAAAACAACCTTGGGAGCATCATGATGTAGAGTGAAAGATACACCTTACGTGCGATTCAGTGACTGAGAAACCATTACAGAAGGTAATGTTTAAGCTTCCAATATTCTTTTATTTAACTTAACTGTGAACATCTGTGCCTGAGAGCTTTTAGCCAACCTGGGAGTTAAGAAGCAGGCTCTCTTCAAAAGCAAGCAGACGCACATTTATTCACTGGCTACAGTGAAAAGGGCGGCGCTTGCAAAGCAAATAGTCGCGGCCAATAAATCAGACTCGGCTTTGAGAATCCATCATTTACAAAGTGGGTCACACTTCTGACGTTACTTTCTTTTCTTATTTCCTATTTTCTTTTGAGCATGCTCTCTTTGTCTTGATATAGATATATAGATATATTTATATATATATTTGGGTTTTCTTTTTTGTCGTGGTGTGAAGGTCAAAGCAGGACATGTGGGAAACACTGATGATCCAAGCGGGCAAATAAAAGAATATGTCCGTTGTTTTGCCAATGCAGTGACAAACACAAATGTGTACAGAGAATCAATCTTGTTCTTCGGTGTGCATTCCTTCCTTTCCTGTTTGCTCAGGAGTGGCTTGGTGAGTTCGAGCTGTCCTTCAGCTCATCTGTTGTGCATATTTGCACGAACACACAGTAAAGACATTTCAAGGAAACTTGTAATAACAAGTCAAACCGGACTGAATAATTTAAATAGAAGCAAGGAGAATTTGGCGAGAAGTAGACTAGAGAGAACTAAATCATGCGGGCCACTTTTTCGCTTATTTTAGAAAAAAAAACTTCTACTCCTGGTTGCACTCGCCTGAGCTGCCTTTCACCCCATCTTCCACAGGTCTCTTTTCCTTCCGCAGTCATGGTGCCTGCACGCTTCCTTCCTCGACTGCTTCGTCCACCACTCTTTCACCCACTTTCCCTCCCTCCTCTGTCTGTCTTTCTCTCTGTTTATCTAAGCACTTTCACGGTCACTGCTTTGGTATCCCAGGAGTTTAACTTGCCCCCTTCCCTCTCCCACCCTCACAGCCGATCCATGCTTGGTCTCTCCAACTCTCCATCTTTCTCCGTCACATCGGTAGAGATTCATACCACTCTGTGTGTCAGGGGTATGAAAGGTCCACTTTATTCCCCCCCAAGGCATCCAGCTTTGTCCTGTTCTAGTCACGCACAGCCACCAACTTTCCCCAGGTCAGTAAAAACAATTCCTAAACTAGAAATAATCACGGATTTAAGTGTTTTTAACAGTTCTGACGTGTTTAGATTTTATTAAAAGATACCATATACTCAGCATTTAAGAATTAATATTCTTTTTTTTCACTTGATGAACAGGAAGGGCTGGTTGGACTAGAATCCATCAACCTTGCATTAAAAAAATGAAAAGAGCTGCGCAACACGGACAAAAGGTTCTGACTCAAAAAGAGGGAAGTGGGGGCAGTTTGGAATTAGGAGGCAAAAAGAAGGAAGTGGCCAGGGTCGTGAGGAGAGGTGCAGACAGGATTAACTGATTAATTTGGGATTAAAGAGGACTGGTCAGTACTTAGAGTAATGACCCACAATGACCCAAAATGTAAAAGATTAACACAGAGGAAGGAGGGAATGTGGGACTTTAGGCCATTTGTGAGAAACAAATGCAGATCCAATTCAAAAGTAAAAAAAAAAAAAAAAAAAAAAAGTCAACCATATGCCTCTCAAAAAGATTGCTCTGCAAGCAAATCTACCTGGAAACCTATTTCAAGTAAAAACACTAAAATGTGGTGAGTAAGGGACTTGAAGACTTTCATGACTTTGTGTATAAGTGCATTTTAGGAGAAAACTATCAATTCGTCAATCTTCAGCTCGTAGCGTCTGCTTTAGTGTTTTGAGAGGTGCACTGCCACCAAGAACTCCATTTGCAGCTGAATAGGGAGCAATGAGATTCATGAGTTCTCATGCTACAAGGCCACAGCGATGGAGATTTGGGAAAAAGCTATTTTTCCTCTTCCTTTCAGCAGATAATGCAACCACCACTCTGGATGCTCCTAGACTGTAAATTATAGCTGATCATTTAGATGAATTTGTATTCTGGAGTGAGATAAAGAATACAACGATTCTGCAAAAACAAAGGATTTAAAGAATCCGATATAATGAATTAGGCTGGGTTAAAAAATGCAATTCATTGATTTGAAATTCATATTTGTCTAGAAATTGTGTATTGATTCAGCAAATCCATAAAGTGGCTTTCCTTTAAAGTGATTTAATTTTTTTCTGAGTACAAAAACAGCTTGTATTTAGTTTCTGATGTAAAAAATACTTTAGTTTTTCAGTGTTACACCTTTGTTCATCTTATATCACTAGTTGTGTGAAGTGATTTTTTATGTAATAAATTTGGCTTTAAATGTAAATTAAATAAATATACAAATATATGATTAAAAAACAATAAATTGGGAAATTTGTAATTAAAACTAAATAAATTTAGGATTTCTGTGGTGATATGAAGTCTTATTATTGTGACAAATGTATAGAAGGTACATAATGCCCAATGTTTTCTTTGACTTCTCAGAAAAGTTACTCTTTTTGCCCTCATTGAACTCCACAGTGTCTTAAGAGGTACGAATCATAAAACTGCACTGAAGATCAAAGAATTTACATTTGAAAAGAAAAAGAAAAAAAAATCCACATTTCCCAAACTCACAAATAAAAGCTTTCATTCAAGAAAAGTGTAGAGAAAAAGATTTGAATTAGCATGGGAGCAAAATGGAAATGCAGAAGAAAATAGCAGTCAAAGTACCAGGAGACAGAAATCAAACTGTTCCTTTATTTCCCTCCAAGTAATCCATGGCGTGCTGGTTATTGTTACAAAAATAACACATCTAAATATACTTGCACACAAAAGCACCAAACTCTGCCTTATCCTCCACCAGTTAAAGAATTGGAGCACTGGGATGTCTAAATGAGAGTGTGATTCCATATTTTGTCCTCCTTTCACTCAGGTTAAACCACTCTGCTGCAACACCAACCAGAAAGTGGCATCACTTATAAATGTAGTGCTATTTTTCCTTTTCCTCCAGGCTCTCCCCAGAGTCCGAGCATCCACGTGTGCATGCAGCAGCCAGGGTGTTGGGGATTATTGGCAGTGTGTCTGCGCTGCTCCACAACACCTGTATTCATGCCTGCGTCACAGAGGGAGGGAGGGGTGGAAGAGGGGTTTGCTCGTCACGTGTTCCGTCACAGTGATAGTAATACCCCCTGACATCCTTTCTTTCCATCTCTCTCCCTCCTCATCCCTCCATCCCTGGGGGGTCTTTCCAAGCTGCTTTGGGAGTTGGAATCTGTTGACTCTCCAGCCTCTTCCCCAGCATATTCTCCGTTCTTCACTCCCTACACTAAAGGTCTAATGTTTTAAAATCTCTAGGGGCTGATGGAAAAAAAAGTGAAGAATGGGGCAGAGAGATGGTGTGTATATTCAGATTTGACACGTGTGTGAAAAAAATGGCTAAGGCTGTAAGCAGACCCATATGCCTTGGGAGCTTAATGCCCTAATAGACCAAAATAAAAACAAACAAAACATATTTGGTCACACAAAGTGATGAAATGATGCTTTTGCAACAAAAATATTAATATTTTTAACATTGAAATCTTCCAAAACAAGTAGCACACTCTTGCAAAGCAAAATACATCTATTCTGTTTTTAATTTAATATATTTTAGTTCATTTCCATTTACTATCAGGATAAAAAGCTAATTTGTCTCATGTATGGTATTATTTCTCTCTACTTGTAAACCATCATCTTGTAAGATGCTTTGTGACTTAAAGAAAAAGCATTTTAGCCTCCTTCCAGATTTATTGGCTCTTTCTTTAATCCAGCGGCACACTGCGCCGTTTAAACTGAACACATCGTTCCACAGACAATTCCTCTACCATTGCGCCTCCATTTTTCCAGCCCCAGTTGCTGAAGCACAGCTTGGTGCAGTGCCACAAGGAGGAACATGGCTACAACAGGGAGGCTGAACCATGCCAAAAATCAGATTGCACAGTATTTTACCTGTAATCCACTGAAATCCCAGAAAACAACAATTAAAGAAAAGACGCAGAGGGCACAATTGAAGGAGCGGCAACAGTTTGAACAAAAAGACTTCCTGGAGGGATTAACTTAAAGCAGCGTTCAACACTGGAGGTATGATGGCTAACATATCTCTCTTGCAGAGAGGAGCTTGTCTTGAACAATAATCTGGGCTCCTGCTACAGCCTTCTGCTGTGCTTGGGTCAATACTAATTCAATTTCTATCTCAAGGAATTCCCAGCTTGCTTCTTGCAAGGCTTTTAGAGAGGAGTGGAAGAGCTTTGTAAGAGGTAATATGTGCACAAAAGAGCACACGCGTGTGAGAAATTCCACAAAAAAGATATTGGCAAAACAAACTAGCATATCGTTTTGTTTGCACCAGGCTTTTGCTTGTCAGCGTTTCCCACATTGTGTGTTTACGCATTCTCCCCTCGACAATTTAATTGCTGTTTTGTGCGTCAAATAAGGAGTACACTGATTGACTGGCTCCGGTAACAATGGCGCCTCATTGTGAGTTGTGAACAAAAACAAAAAAAAGCGCTCCCTCTCAGAGCTCACCGATGGCCCCTAACCACCATGACCGCCCTCTTCACATGCACACGGCACAGCAGCCATTTTGTGCCAAAAATCAGGCTGCGCGGTGCCAAGCTGAGCTGCAGACATCACTGGCCTTCATTTCACTCCACAGATGTTCACCTTCACTCTGAGACATTCGTGCAGTACAACTTATTAAAGCCAATGCAAACTAATATTGATGCATGTGTGTGCACAGAAACGGGGAGAGAAATTGGGAAAGAGATGGGTCCATATGCAGTCTGGCGATAATGCGAGAAGCAGGCGATAATATCTGGGTGTTAAATTGGTATCGATTGACTAAATATCCTGACCGGGAGGAGAGAGCGGCCGCCCTTTCATGCTTGTACACCATGTCTGCTCAGGCGACTCCAAGCTGTACTGTGACTATCTGATCCATTTTAATACAGACATCCTCACTGCTAGGCCTCTGCCCGAACCTCATTTTCAGCACAGTGTGTTTTACTCAGCCTGTGTGTGGCTATCTCAGCTTTCGCTTCAATTGCAAAGATTATTTTTCTTGTGCACCGATTACACTGGTTTCATTCTGCGGTGAAAAATATCACTAAACAGTAAAATGGAGGATTATGGATTTCACACAGATACGTGTGCAGAAAAGTGAAGGAAGCAGGAAGTGTTTGTAGTGAGCTAGAAACATTTCTGTGAGGATGAGGGTGCAGGGAACTCGCTCTGTAAGTCTCACCTTGAAGGAAAGGAATGAAAGGCATCTCAAACCAAAACTCGGCAAGCAAAAACGTCATCAGGATGTACAGACTTACCAGAGACTCTGATGAGGCAAAACAAGATCTGTACAGACAAAAAATAACTGCTTATCCCCCAGAGTCTTAGTAACTTTTGATTTTTTATTTTTTTTTTCATAGGAAGGATCAAAAAGGCATTGTTGCTGTGAGTTTTTATATTGACCAAATACATTTCTTGGTTTTGTTTTGTCCAGAGCTGAAATTTATCATGCTCGATCTTTTTTCCTTTTAAGCAAAACTAGCAGATCAAAAAGGCAGTCACGTACACATTTACCATACCCATTGTTCTCCTGAAACAAACCTCGCCTAACAACAATGGCACTTAATATCAATTCTCAGTCTTACAAACCACAAAGGAACAAAATAAAGAAATAACTGCCTGGCATTGTATTCTGACAGTGACTAACAACTGCACCCAAAGTTAACTTATTTGCAAATGATACACTAAAAAGCACAAACAAGCCGTCGAAGCGCACTTACAAAGACAGATAAGGAACACAACTGCACTCGCGAGTCCCTCTCTGAGACAATAGAGAGGCGAGGAGACGGCGATACAGCTTCATGACAGATGAGGAGAAGAGGAGAAGGAGGTGGTGGTGGGGGGAAGAAATTGCTTTGTTAGCAGGACGGGGAATAAAGTGGTAATTACCTCACTGTGGGTTTGTTGATTATAGTTCAGCCAGGTTCTCCATGTTAATCATTTACCAAGGGAAGACAGAGATTAGTACAGACAGACATAGAGAGGAGAGATAGCAGACAGTGTGAGAAAACCTCTATTTGCATGCAGACACTCAAAGGAAGGATGGATGAATGCAGACGAGCTGCAGGATGAAGAAACAACAATAATAACAACAGAAAAAAACAGTCTAAAAAGTGCAATCATGTCTCCAGATAAGACATAATAACAAACTTTGGCTGCCTTGACCCCCCCCCCCCCCCCCCTTTCCTCCAGATAGAATCGGTGTGTTTGAGGTGTGGCACCCAAAGTGTGATTTACTTCAGTATTTGATCTCGATCGCTCACAAGTGCATGAAGTGGGAAATGATGCATGAACCGAGCAGAGATGACACACCAGAGCCATGAGGGCTGCTTTCAGTAATGACAGCAAAAACCAACACAAATACGCGTCTCCTCATACGCTGTTTTAACACGCTCCACTGACTGAGCTGACTCTTGCTGTTTGACTGAAGGTAGAGAAGAAAAAGGCTTTTGTTCCAGGGTGCTTCAGCCGTTTTTAATACAAACCGACTGAAAGAAGTGGAAGACTACAAAACTTCTTTCATTGTTTTGAGTCCAGAAACAATGGAGGGTTAAAGTGAAACTACAGACTGAAGCTCAAGCTAGGATCAACAGAAACTGTTAGAAATAAAGAGGAGGAGGACTGTTCCAAGAAATATGCAAGAGCCAAGAACAAGAAGAAGCCAGAGGGCAAAGAAATGTAGTTGCTGCCTTCAGCTGTAGGTACAGGTGACATTTATCCTTGTTAAAGATTTTTTTCCGCAGCTAGTATACATGGTAGAAAAGCATCTTGCAGCACGGGTCTTGCAAAAGGAATTCAGAGCGTGCAGTTTAGGCGCTTTGAGTAAACTTTCTGACACATTCCCGAGTGGATTTATGATGATGAATGAAGCGCAGGAGGCAGACGTCGCTGCATCAGCAAACAGGCCGGTCAAAGGAGTTTGGGTTGAGAAGTGGATCAGGCCAAACAAGAAGTGTCTGAAAACACCAATAAAATAGTTCCCTGCTCAGGAGAGAGGTATAAGGCAGATTCTCAGGTTATATAATTTTACTGACCTTTAACTACTCCTGGAAGCACAGAATAATTTCTCAAGTAATAAGGAACAATGGCTCTGAAGGAGACAGTTGTAAAATGGAGTGATCATAAACTGTGTTCATAAAAATCATAAAAGAGAGGGCGATCACTTGAGCCCCACAAAGAAAGAGGCCAGGTTATCTGCCTGTATAGTGCTGTGCTGACCCTGCAGTCAGTCCATCACTTTCATTTCAAACCTCTTTTTTTTTTTTTCTTTCAATCTGGAGGGTGCTAAATGTGAGCCTGTAAAAGTGTTTCACTGTGCCTTTGTTACAAGCATATTACAGAGAAACGAGGCCCTTTAGTCTCCACCTCACTGCCCCTGCTTCATTAAAATTATAAATCTAGACACTGTTTCTGGGATCCAAACTAAAACTGGCCTGTTGTCTGAAAGAATTGTGTTTTTTTTTCCATACAAATCTGCAACAGTTTCCCATTGCCTACAAACAGATCCAAACAATACTTGCCAAAGTGTTGCATTGAAATCCCAGTCTGCTCTCTTTTGCGTCAATAAATCCCCTCTTGTGCCGTCTTGTCTATTCCTACGGGAAATTAGGCTGAACAGCAACGAAATGCTCCTCCTAATTACTTTGTGGCTGATAGGAATGCAAAGAACTGATTGATAAGAGCCATTCCTCCTTTAATATTACGAATGAATGATGCAAAAACTGTTTCAAAGCCTTATCTTGATAATGGGATTAAAAAAGTTATGTTTTAGACTGACCTGGAGAGGCGAAAATACATCAATTTCAGGGTTTGTCACCTTTGGCTGCATAGCAGGCTTCAAAATGACAGCTGTCTGATGGGAAGTTATAGTGAAAAACATGATTTCTGAAAACAACCAATAATCACACCGGCAATATCACTCACTGAGCAGGACAAGAGGAGGTTAAAAAGAAGGGAAAATGGAAGGAGCAGAAGATCAGGGAATTCTGGACATTGCTGTTCTACTGATAGCTTTGTGATTGGGGTGTTGCTGCTGATGAAAGTGTTTCTCAGCCACAGTGGGGTTACCCTCCTCTGTGATGATGGCATTGTGATTGTGTGGCATTGCAGCAGAAGCAGACTGTGTGGCCTTGCCACCGGCTGTGACCGCTCATCCCTGAATCTCTGGGGAACAAGAAAGGTGTTTGCTAACCCTCACTCTGTTCCTTCCCAAACCCATGCAAGCTGCTCCCCGATAAAGAGTTCAGCTCCTGGATGTGACGTCAGCTGAAAATATTAACCAATAAAATGTTCCTCAAATATTATGCAACACTCCTTTCAAACATGTTTTAATTCTTCTTTTTTTTTTTTTTTTTTTGGTGGAGCGAAAGGGTTTTTGTGCCATTGAACATGGCTTGTCCAGGCAGGTTTCACCCATCAACCCCTCAATTAAGAACACCTGGAGGAGCAAGAGAGCGGCACTCTGCCACAAGAACGACCGCAATCAACCCATTACGCACTCAAACCATTACGCACACCAACAAGCAAACGCACCTTCACTTGCAGACAGAAGCACCTAAGACTTTAATAGAAGCCTGTATGATGAGGATGCTATTAAGAACGTCAATTATGACAAAAGCAGGAAAAGAAACCATCACTTTTGGCTTTCTATAAGCTGCATAATCGCCAAGCGCACCCAAAAAAAGCTGCAGACAGGTAAGAATCCAGACCTTCAGGAGGAAGAGGGTGCGGTAAGGTCAGAGATGTGCCTGAAATGAGCTACAGTTTCCTGAAAGCTCCGCTTTCTTGGCTCAAAGCAAACATCAGGCTGATAGTTGTAGGTAAGCGCGCCTGCTCTGCAGCACCTCCTTTATTAAGCGCGTAAACGCGATCCGCCGCATAGTTGACATTCTTGGGAGTTTAGCACCAAAAAGCGAGGCCACTTCCTTCAAGTTTAGGCAGAAAAGAGGCCCCGAGACATGCGCACACTTCATCTCACCTTGTGTTTGTGGAGTTCCAGTAAACCACGTGTCTCCTTGCGACAACAGCTGAGAGGTTGAGGAGGAGGAAGAGCGTTGCTTTCCATGCAGCAACTCCCGGTGTCACCATCCCGGACAGGTTTACGCACGCAGCTGGCAGTCAAACAGTGAATGAGAAGACCTAATGGTTAAAGAATGATTTTAAAAAAAATCCAAGCTTTGACAAGTTCTGAGGCAGCTGAAGTCAGAAAAAAAAGTTGTATTCACTCAGAGTTTGGGAGGAGGAAGGAGCAGAGTCTTCTCCACATTCCGCTTTAGATCAGCTTTCCGTCATACTGAAGTGCAACTCTGAGGAGGAGGAGTCATAACCTGAGTTTAAAGGTCGGTGATTAAGGTAAGTTTATCAGCTAAGGTGGCAATTGAGACTGAGAGCTGGTTTGGCAGCAACAGGCTGGAAGCAGGGGCGCATAGATCTGGGGGCGGGGCTTGGAAACTTCTGACCAATCACTGGGCGGGTGTGGTTAGCAGGAACACCTCAGTGAGTGCCAAAATCCTAGAAAAGTGCGCCCACTGGTGTGAGCCGACTGCGTGAAAGTGCTCCAAGTTTTAGGAAAAATAATACCACCCTTCCTGAAAAAGACGAAATAAAAACGTATTGCTTTGCTTACATTAAAATGTTTACATTAAAACATCCAAGAAAGATGCATTAAATAAAAGAAATCTGACTATTTTAGTCTGCTGTAACCTCGTGAATTTTTGTGTAATTTTAAATTGCATTGTAAATAAAAAAAGTTAAATATTTTTATTTTTCGGATTTATTCCATATTATTTTTGCATTCTTATTCATTTGTGTCATCCCTTTAAAAAAAATTTCAATATTGCCACCTCTATCTTGATCTTCATTTGCACTTCAGTTGTTTTTAGTCCACAATCTTGCGATATAATCTCTCACCATTCTTATCTTTTTACTTTTTTTTTAAATCAAATTTTAGACATTTTCCTCCAAATTTCATCAATTCATTAATCAGTTTGTTTGTTTGCTCAAAGTCCCTCAAAAACCCTTAAAAACACAATTATACATTTTTTTTAATTATCACCTGAAATAGTAAAAGTTTAAAACTATGCCATATAAAAGAATATAGATCATCATTTTGTTTATGGTAAATGGCATTTGCTTAGATAGCACTTTACATCACATTTCATACACAGATAGAGGTACCACTGCCTAACACTGGTGCCAATTTCAATCACTAGGAGCAATGTGGGGTACAATGCCTTGCCCAAAGACACTTTGAAATATGGAAGGGCAGAGGGGGGAACTGAGTCTGTGATCTTCCAATCAGGGGTCAACCACTTTAGTTTTTCTCAGTGTCCACATTTTTATATTTTGTCACAGTACCTGTCCATGTTTGATGCTCTCAGTGAGCACACAGATGACCAGGCATCTTTGTTTTAGTGTGCCCTGAATAGGATGGCCCTGTCTGGATTTTGACACACTTGATTCGGGGCAGATGACTAATGTAAATGCTGCTTACCCCTGTCATATCACAAAGGGTACTCTTGTGCTGGTAAGCTCTTGACAATGGAAATGTTCTTTTTTTCTACCCTTGCTGCTCCTCTGCTCATTTTGCTCCAAGTAAAACCTCACTGGACCGTACACAAACACATACCTAAGTAAACTAGGATCCCACACTCTTTTGTCTTCAGCAGCTAAAGTTAATCAGATCCTCCTGGATGTAGCTAAGCTTTAGTGCTTGTCTGTTTTGATAAGTATTAATTTTTTGCTTGTCAGTCGCCCCAGGGGATGGTGTTGCAGCAGTAATCACCACTCCTCCATGGGCAAAAGCCACTGGTGGTCCCCTCTAATTATAATTCTATAAAATGGTAGTGTGTCTTTAAGATTGCTCACCCTGCTATTCCCCCAGTGCTATCCCTCATCCAGACAAAGTTGCATTGATATCTGTGTGTTATTAGCTGCTGCGGCTGCACATTTGGCCTTTTCCTTCTCTGCAGGACCTCGTTCTTGTCTTGCTTTCTCTGTCTTGTGCATATGAGTCATGGCAAGTGTGGCACTAGGACTCATTAGCTCACTTCCTGGAGGTCGTGATCATTAATTTCCAATGATGCCTCAATGCTGCTGTGTGGCTAATTTGTCCCTGGCGAGCTGGTGCTCCTTCAGTAAACGTGGAGCAGACCACAGAGAAGTGTCTCACTGCAGGGGTCTTCTCTCTTTCTGTCTTTTTTATGGATCTATAGATTCCTCCCAAAAATTATTTACTGGCCAATGGTTAAAAGTCCTTTGTGTGTGTGTGTGTGCGTGTGTGTGCGTGCGTGTGTGTGTGTAGGTGTGTGTGTGTGTGTGTGTGTGTTCCTCCAAAAGCAAACAAACACTTTCCAATTCAAAGTATTGGATGGTTTTATGAATTTTGCAGCTAAACTCCTGCTTTAAAATATCCACATTTTCTTGTTGGAATAGATTAGATTGGTGGAAAAAGTGTTTTTATTTGCCCCACATGGTTTTTATATGAGTTCTAGAGTGACAATTTACTAAATTAAGAGGCACGAAGCTGATGATTTTTACACTTAATGGTATTTTTTATCGTATTAGACCCAAAAAAACTGTCTTGGAAGAAAATCCACATCCTCATTCTTCTCCTTTAAACCTTCATTTCCCTTTTTTCTCTCTGATATTTGTTTTGTCCCTGTCTAGCTATTTATCATTATCAGCGTTCTTTCCAAAATGTTTTTCCTCAGTCTCTATCCATCATCTGTCCTAATTTTCACTCGCATTGATTTCACTGGTCAAAAATTGTATTACCCCCAATGCTCTTCTTGGTACATTATATTCCACATGACATTCTCCTATATCTCAAAGTTTTTCCCCATCATGCATGTTGCAGTTCAGTTCTAATCTGTAATAAAAAAAAAACAGCACTTGTTTTAGTCATTGCTCTTTGTTTTTTTTCTCTGGAAGCTTTATTTGGAAAAATTCAAATGATAAAAATTGAATTTGTGCAGACGCACTGAAGTCATATCCCTAACTTTACATTAGGAAATGTTCTGGATGACAAAAACTGCCTACTCAGTTTCAGTTCTATCACATAAGAGAACCCCCTAATAAAAAAAATTATAGATTTAAAAATACCTTTTCTTAAAAAAAAAAAAAGCCCTGCAGCGCTAAAATTGTCCAAATATGTACTTAGGTGGCTGCATTTAAGAAAGCCAATGTGTTTTTAACAGGCTCCACATGAAAGAAAGCCAGTTGCCTCCTAACAGACATTTAAGGTTATAAGGCACATGGTTAGTTTTAACCTAATACGACCACATGCAACCTTGGAGGCGATCGCGTGACTTCCAGACTGAAGCTTGCTGGAGACGGAAGGTTCAGTGGGCTTGCTATACAAGCAATGGAATCCAAATACAATTTAGTGTAAAGTTATCTACATTGACAAAAAAAGAAAACTCATAACTTTTGGCAAAAATGTAAATTCATAACTGTTCAGAGGGATTTTTTTATCTGTCGTTAATTAACCCATCTGTGCACGGAAGGGTTTTTGATTGACAGGTAATCTGCAAATGCGAAACTTTGCCATGGTCCGAAATTTTGATTGTCAAACTTGTTTGTCCTTAATCTACTGTTGTTAAAGCTGGCCACAGTGATGCCAATCACAGAGGTAGGAAAACAGGTTTCAAATTGACCCAATATACAAAACTGCTCACATGACCAAAAACATTGCTTCATAACTTTTTTTAAGCAGCGTTTTGTGATCTAATTGGCAAATCACTTTTATCACATCATACATGTACCAATATTTTTCCATTAGTTGTGCCTTTTATATTTGGTCATTCTTTATCACCATCACATCCTCACCTTATCCCTTTTATGCAGTCACATCAGTAGGCTCCTAATCCTGTTATCTTCATATTCTCAGAGTGACACTAAGCTGCTGAACAAAGGTGTAATCAACTATATCATAAGACACACATGCTGGCTTGCTTTTCCATAAGTGCTCACAGCATGAACATGCCTCTCCTTTCCTTACAAAACATCTTTGACTCTGTTTTTCCGAACTTTAGTCCTATTATCTTGTTATATTTGCTCTCCTATGTTACGTTCACACCGCCTATACGCATATATGCACATTTCGGCCCATGGCGTTTAACACTCATGTTTACGGGCTCTAGGTACAAAATGTGCCCAATTATAGGTTAACTTTGACCAATCAGGGACTTGGATTAGGTACATTTGGGCGGTGTCCCGTTTCATTCACAGAAGTGCCAACCGTTTGAGAAGTGATCATAAAGGAGAAATTAATAATGTGTCCGGCCAGAATTATATGACACCAAGTCTTTCATATATCAGAATATAGCTGTTAAAGAAAAAAGCTGGAGTAAGAATTGCAAGATTTGCCCCGCTTAGCCATTTTGCACCAAGCCTCTTCCAACTGCGAGTTCAATAAGCCGCATTCAGGACGCTCTTGAACGTGCATCACATGCCTTGTGTGTAGCATTACTGTTTTGAAAAATCACATGCACACACATTTCATGCGCATCCTTCAAAGTCTTTTTTTACTTAATAAGTTACTTGGGTTTGCAGATTTAAGTCTTATCGATTAATCAGACAATCCAGGTGAATTGAGAAAAATAAGATGCTTTCTTTGTTGTGGTTAAATGGATGGGGAATAGTTCCTTGACTAGCTTTTGAGACCTGAACCACCTGTTGAAATAAAAATAAAGAACAACTAGTTTGCCTTCTCTTTTTCTGCTTTAAATACTTGCTAAGTGTAGACTTTCATAATGTCTTTATCAGAGAGTTAATTTTTGCTTTCTTTGGCTTTCTGACCATGAACAAGTGGAATCACTCCTACGCAAACACTCAAACAAATAAGGCCCACTTTTTCACAAGTTTTGCTTTTTTCTTTATGTTTTCCATGTTGCTCTCCCCGCAGCTGCTTTTCTCCCTGCCTGTCTTCCGCACGCCCACGCCACTTATTCACAACAGTGCCAATTTTTACGGGGTCGCCACTTTGCTTGTGTGTGTGTTTTTCATTTTTTTTTGTCCTTTTTTTTCTCATTCTCACCTTTTTCTCAAAGTACATTGTGGGCAGCCTTTTTCTTGTGTGTACCTCTGCTCTTTTCTCCCCCCTTTGTCTCTGCGTCTCAGTTCCATAATTACAGCTCTGGACTCAAGCAGTGACGGTAAATGCTTTTCTATTCCCCTCTCTCCATCACTCTCACTCAATCTCCATCATTCTTTTTCTCAGCAAGCAAATTACATCTTGGTTACTATAGAGACATGTTTATTGAATTCTTTTTTTTTCCCCACATTTCCCCCCCATTTTTTGCCTCTTTTTTTCTCTCAAACTACTTCTCTTTTACGTTTATTCTTTTCGTGCACTCATGGGTTGATGGTTGTCTCTTTTTGTTTTTTTTTTTTTTTTTTGTTCTTTACACAACATCTTCAGCCTCTGTGGTGACTAATAGTTGCTATTTGTAAAGAAAAGATGAGAACTGAGTATGCTGGATGGATTTTCGATGCAGTAGTTGTGCTTTTTGTTGCTGCCCGTACATGCAAACAGATAAAGAGGCAACATCTCGTATTGTACTGATTGGAGATGTGCTATCCATTACTATTGACTCTCTAAGTAGCCCCTACTGAATACAGCACTCTGAGATATGAGCAGACCAATTGGGCCTCCACTGTCTGCTTATCTTTATGTTTCAAAGCTGCAGAATCTGCTCTAGAATCTTCCTAAAAGCACAAATCCAGAAACATTCATGCAACAGCTGGTCACATCAAAACCATCCATCAGTTGCGGGAATGAAATGTGGATAGAAGGAAAATGTTTGAATCTTATAGCTGTCCTGAAAAATACTATTGGGTTGACAATAAATGTTAAATCATCTTTTCATAACTGATTATGGCATCGCTCTGTAAATTCAAATATAGTTAAAAAGTTTAAAAAATTCGGAAGAAAAGTGAAACAACCAGTTTTTGTTGCACTAGATGTGTTTTTTTTACTGCTTTTCCATTTTGATGATTAGTTTATAGGTAATATAAAATTACATTTCACTTTATCAGAAAAAGTCGATATTGCAGTAGTTACTTGATTTGTTTATCTTTCACTCAAACATGTTAAACTAGCACTATAAGTTTGTTGTCTCCCACATTTTTCCATTTTCCATTTTTATACTACCAGGACAATTCTTTATATTTTGAGAAGTTTATTTTATAATTAAAGGTCTGCTTTTTGATGTACGATTCAAAGATTACGTATTTGAGTTTTTCTTAAACTGTCGAGGTCATGTTTAGTCTGAATTGATACTTCAGTTACTTTGATTTTACATTATAAATTGTAGTTCTAGTTTAAGTTCACATTTTAAAATTTAATGAATTCTTTTTTTTATGCACCTGAATCTTTCGCAAAGAATTTTTGGATTGTAGGTCGATCGAATTTAATGCAATCTAATTTTATGCAAATGTTTTGCTGTCTGGAAGTCATCAATGTCAGGAAATGCAACTATCTTAGTTTTAACAAAACACTGAATAATTTGTTCAAGGAAGCTGCTCTTGTAAATGTTTCCTTCTGCTTTTTAGTGCAGTTTTCTAAAAATGGTGATACCAGACAACAGTTCAAAATATGAAATATATTTTCTGGCACATTCAGTTATACGTTTATGAAATTCTTTATGTAATCTATAATCAAATTACAATTTCCTGGATGTCCACTGATATTGACTGGCATTGCTCCATTGGGCAGTACTTTTTTTCGTAAGATGTTGAAAATGGTATTAAACTGATTGTGAGTTTAATCAAAAGGTTTTTATTGTGAAATTAATTTTCAAAAATACTCATTCTTATGTCCTGTTGATGCACAATGGGTGGTGATGCTGCATGATCCTTTTTCAGATTTGAGCCAACACTATAAATGGTATTAAAAAATTCTCCTTTTAACGAATACTTTTATCGAACAAATCTATAAAATTTCAACCAAACGACAAGACTATTCCGTTAACACTTGTGATTAAGTTTGATTCTTGCTGTTTATAAATGTTCTCTACATCAGTGTTTTTCAACCGGTGTGCTGCGGCACACTAGTGTGCCGTGGGAGATGGTCAGGTGTGCCGTGGGAAATGGCCCTATTAACTGATCTAAAAACATTTCCCATCTCCAGGCCCTGATAAAACACTGAGTAGTTAGGAATATGAAAGATCATAAGAGTTTTTTCTTTGTGTTTATTTGATTCAATTAAAGACATTTTGATAAGAATGACGGTATCGCGATTCAGCCGTAGCTTCAGCTGTTTTCGGAAAAGTCCTGCCCCTTTAACTGTCTCCACCAATCATTCTTGGAGGCTTAATCACAGGTCATCAATCTGACCAATCAGAAGTGGTTAAAGTCTTCACTACCTTGTCCTGATTTAGCTCTTAAAGTCGCTCAGTTCTAGCAAAAATACCAGGTAACGCTCGTCTTTAGCAGTGTATCTTTCCACAGAATCCGGTGTCAGACCGTGGAACAAGTGAACAAAACAAGTAAGCTCAGAGATGCGAGTCACTACATCTCCCATAATGCATTGGGTTAAAGTGACAATGTCTCAGCCCACAATGAGTCTTCCTTTGACGTCTTGAAACCACAACGAGCACACATCAAACAGTTTTTAAATCTTCTAACTTAACTTTTTTTACATCTTTTAGAAAAAAACAGCTGCAACTTCCAGCTTTTTCTGCCACAATTATCACAAAAATGCATGTGAGATTGCAGAGGGGCTGAAGTCCAATACAGACTGAGTTTTCCCTTTTTTAAATTTTTGGATGCTGGTGTGCCGTAGGATTTTTGTCAAGGTTAAAGTGTGCCGTGGCTTAAAAAAGGTTGAAAAACACTGCTCTACCCAATTTTATTGAGACATTTGAGTATGTTTTCCTTCTCGTCTGATGTGTTTTCTACCACCTTGTACTTATTAAATAGTTTAGATCCACATAAAGCAACACCATCACCACCAGGTTTGGATTATTTTTCTTTTTATACATAATTCTTCATTTATCTTTTTATCCCAAAGTCTTTGTTCTTGTGGTAGTTGATCCACGTCTCAGATGTTAAGATTCTATTAGAAATATGTTAAAACTGGTCCTAATAGCCCTATAAGTTGACATATAAACTTCTGCTCTTGAATTTCTGAAGACGTTACTTTAAGACCAAAAATTGCAGGAGACCAGGTTTGTGAAGCGAAGTGAAAAATGTAATGATTAGACTTGACAAAAACATTTCAACTCAAAGGTAAGTTCACAAAATAAAAAGGGTGATAATTGCAGATGACCTGAATAGCAGACACTTAAACACGCAGAAGATGATAAACTGAAATGAAGACGGCTGTGGGTAATTAGCAGATGAAAAGAGGTGAGACAGTGACAGGAGGAAAAACAAGCCTGAAAACAGAACATTATAAGAACCAAGAAAACATCAGTGAAAAACAAACCGAAACAAAGGACACAGTCCTCACATCGAAGTGGATAATTGAGATGCTATTGTCCTTTCTGAAAGCTCTTTTCTACTGCTCTTCTGTGTCATAGTGGCAGTCTGATGTTGAAAGGGTTCGTATCTGGATCGATGTCATCTTCATTATCTTCTGGTTTGTGCTGAACTCCAATTGTTCACTTTCAACAATCCTCCTGAATGTTTGCTTATCTTCACAATATGTGCGGTTAGCCTCGTTAGTCTAGTGTGATGTTGTATAGTTGTTTTTAGTGTTGTGCAATGAAGTTCAAAGTTGGAGACTCATTGTGTCAGATTGGAATCCGACTACTTTTTTTAGAATCTGAAAAGAGTTTGTGGGCCTTTCAGTTTTCTGGTTCAGATGATGATGGAAAAGGCTGCAGGCTCGGCAGATGTTCAGCAGATGATGACTGATGCTCTGAACATGGTGGGTTAGACCCAGGTGTCATTATGAAGGAAGAAGCTAGCTGTTTGTCGACGGTTCTGTCCAACACCCTTCATAGGTAGTTCAGTGGAAGGCTGGGTAAAGAACTTGGGTAGATATTCGCTCGGAGTGGACTCCTGGGTTTTAGGAGCCAGACATTTCCAGGACACAGTGGTTTAACCAGAAAGACAACACCAAATGAGCCTTACCTGAGCAAAGGGCATAAAGACGATGACTTTCTTCTTAAAGTAGTTTTTACCTTTCTTTTGAAAATCAATGTAATGAAAACGATCCTAATTTTATGAAATGATCTTTTTTATATGATAATTTAAGAAATCACAACACAAAAAACCTTACTGAAATGTGTCAGTTTGTAATCTTTATGAATGATATACAAATACCCCTTTTCAGCGGAATTATTTAAACTTTTTGATGATTTTATTTTGAGACCACCAGTACGTCTATAAATTGGAAGGAGTTAAACAAGTTAAAATCCTGCATACAAACCAGTATTCATGAAGCACGGAAGCACAGATGGTGAGATTGTGTTCAAATTACACAATTTTTAGACAATTCAAACATGTATAAGTTAGAATCATGATTACAACGTTGACCAGCTTTTACAAAAAATAAAACGGATAACTTCATTTTTTAAATCTTTACTGCTGTATGGATTTTTTAAAAAAAACATGTCTGCCTTATATGATAAATTACAGGTGTGGTTGTGCCATGCTGGATGTCACGAAAGATGTGTCCTGTCTAGTCCCTGGATTGGAGACTCTGTCTAGAACTAGCAGGTACTTTAAGTCCGTGCAACCACATGGTGGCCCCATTCAGTATTGCCATGTGCCGGTCCCTAGTCCATATAAATATACAGGGTTGGGCAAGGAAGGGCAACTCCTGAAGGTAAAAATTGGAAAGAAAACAAACCTGTATTGAACTACTAGTGTCATTAAGGAAATATTTCCAATATTGTAAGTTGTGAAACTGGACAACCTAAAAGACAGCCAATTTTAGCAAAAAAAAAAAGGTTTTCCTAGAAATCTCCATGAGCATTTTCTAAAAGTACCATGAAAAATGACTGAATTGATTAATGTATTATTTCTTTTCTAAATAATTAGGATTCTTCTCTATAATTACAGCTGATCATTTTGCAAATGGTGTGGTGTAAACATATCTGACAGTCCTAATACCAATGCTCAATTTTTTAGCTTCTGAGTTCATCAAAACTATCACAACTTTGGAATTTGATCCAACTTTGGAAGACCAATGTTTTTGAGTAAACAATCTGTGTCTTTGTGTTTTCGCATCAACACAAGCAACAAAATGTTGTCATATCAGAAGTATGACTGTTTCATTCATGTGTTTTTAAAAGTTTAAACATGACTGAGTTTCCCCCTTTTTTTGTTCTTCATCCTAAAATACCACTTTACCCTCTCCTCCCCTACTCTCCCCGTATCTCTTCATCCTCTCACTGCAGTGTGCCAGCAGTCATCCTCTGTCCCCGACACCTTTACAACTTATCTGGTCCTTTTTGCCCCCTCAGCTGTACTGTGTCTCACTCTTCCCATCCCAGATGGATGGAGTGAACCCTCAGTGGAGAAATTAACTTTGAGGTAAGTGAGGATGTTGACGTTTGTGTGTGGAGGAACACGTTCTGCCAAAATGAAGTGGAGCTTTTTCCTGCCTGAACAGCTGACTCTTGTTATCTTTACCGTTAGAATGATGATATCTGCAAACAATAATAATAAATGTATTTATATGGCGCCTTTCTGGACACTCAAGGTCGCCTCACAGGACAAAAGTATGTAAAAACATAAAAAATACAACAATAAAACTCCAAAACACACACTTTCTCTCATTTGGCAGGTAAACCCTTTCATGAAGATGGCAGAGCAGAAACCGCTGTGGAAAACACCTGATTCACAATAAATAAAAAAGCTGAAATATAAGAATTGTGGATGTTTGTTGTTGCCATGATGACTGACCTCAAGTGCAGGTGTCATTTATATATACTTTTATAAATAACATCCATGTTGTATATTTAACAGAAGCACTGACTGAAACACTTAGCAGGAATATGTGATCTGAGTTCAGATTAGAAGTCTTAAGCTGAACTCACATTCAACACGATTTGTGTGTCAGAGGCATCCAGTTTCAATATTAGGTCAGTGTACAGACGTGATCAGCAGTGCAATTTGAGCCTCCAGAATCTGGCGGCAAAATGTTTTGAGCGATGCATCACGATTTGTTTTTTGGTTTTGTTGAGTGATCAAAAATCTGAACTTTGGTAAAGAAGATGGGTTTTATCAACCAATCATGTCTGGTACGTGAGGTGATCAGCATGTGGTCTCCATAACCATCATTGAGGAGAAGCTAATCGTTTTACTTCTGAATTTTGCTATTTTTTTCCTTTTTTCATTAAGACAATAAAAAGATTTTCTTCTTTTTTTCTTCTCCTCCTGGTACTGATGGGGGACAGCAAGTCGTCAAGCTGGGTCACAGAGTGATAGAAGTACCGCTGAAAGCAGCCGGTCGTGACTCAGACGCACCTCCTGCAGAAGATGGTGAACCTCTCATGAACCCAGACATTGAGACATGTTTACTGATGCTTTTGTAGAGCTCTTCAAAATAAAAAACCTGATCTCTCAACATTAACCTGTCTTCCATGCATTGTAAATTCAGTCAATGTTTCCATGCAGCGATGAGGCTAAAAACTTTTGGCGAGAGCTCCAGAAATGTGTCTGTAGCGTCTAGTTTATGAACACAATTTTGGACAAGCGTTGAGCAGCAAATTTGACGTGGGCTGAAAGAGAATAGAAAATTGATGCGTTAATTGCGTTCGATGTGAATGCAGCATTACAAAATGGCTGGCAGATTTAAAAAAATGAACCTCAAGGGATGGAAACTTCACGAAGAAAAACATGTAAGATTAAAAAAAAACAGGCAGAGAGAAGTTGAGACTTAATTACAATTATGGTGTCACTGGTAAATGGAGCAGTTGTGGCTGTCACCTACAAGCTGAGAAGTGGATTTCAGGAAAGAAAATCATTTCAGATCTCAGTTGAAAAGAGCTTCTAAAAGCGGTTAAAACATGACTGCACAAGCTGGAGAACCCAAGCTGGAGGGGCTCATTCCATAGTGTGGAATTTATTTTATTAGCTTTTTTCTAAACAAATATTTTTCCAACCTCTAACAACTTCTTTCATTGGAAGAACACATTACATTTTCCATTGTGTAAGTGTGTGTATTTTTCAGGCTGTGATCTGATGGGGATTTGGCAGACGTGCTTAAGTGGTAGCAACAAAAAGCAAGTTAATTGTTCCCAAAGGAAGTTTTAAAACAAGCCAGACCACTTAAAATTAGACTCTGAAGATTCAAGAAGAAAAAAAGTGGATTTAATTCATTTCATTTTTGTATTTGATCATTCAGTGTTTCCTCATGTCAGTGATTTTTCTTGTTAGCTTTTAATGCAGAATCAGACACTTGCTTGTGTGTCTGAGTCAAAAAGCTGTCAGAAATGACTAGTTTTGGCTATTGTAAGAAAATTTTAAATTTTAACAGCAAGCACTTGCAAATTTTTAATTAAAGTGAAACAAGTTTTTGAGTTAATATTCATTTTTTTTAAATAAGGCATTATGTAAAAGGAGGAGGAGCTAACCCATTATTTGTCTGATCAGGTAAATTTACCTCCAGTAGGAAGCTAAACTAACCAGAACACAAACTGTGTGCGATTAGGATTTTGTAACTCCTATTATGCTGAAGCGCTTTGTGATTTGAATTATTAATTGCTAGTTATTGCCTTATTGCTCCTGGGTGTAGATTCTCAGACTGTTTCTATCCACAGTGCTGCTCTTCCCCTCATCACAACATGAGTGAAAGTGATACTTTCTAATGATTGCCCTCTCCTTTTCTCTTCACTCCCTTGCTGTCTTTCAGTAAATGAGGGAAAATGATATGGTTCTCTAATGACCGACGTGAATAATCATCAGCTAAATAAAGGTTTAGCTCTCGTGCTGGAAATCTCCCACTGTGACTCTGACTTTCTTCAGCTCTCCACTGAGACTTTTTTTTTTGTTTTTTTAATCTCACGTCTGTGGACTGTGTGGCTGTGCTTATACTAACTTCTTCACCAGTAATTGATTTGATTTGCTGTCCTCATAAGGTGTCTTGTCCCATTCTCAGTCACCAGTTGAGTGCGTGTATGCGGGTGTGTTTTCTCTCAGCATATCAGACAAGAGCTCAAATTGACATCCATTTCAGCTGCAGGTTTAGCTTTTATATGCTCAGCAGGAGAGATTGATGAGCGGAAGCGGAAGACATGAAAGAGCGGCAGAGTGCCAGAGAGATAAAAGGTTAAAAAAAAAAACCTTGCTGTTTGTCCACACCTTTATTTTGTGCTTGCTTAAGTTCTTCTTCCAGCACACCCTTCGTTTGGGTGAGGAGGAGCTGAGTTATTAAAACGCCAACCTTTCCAAGAAGAGGCAATAAATCAAACTAAATATCCAGGGGGGAGAAGGGAGAAAGACAGAGAACATGGAAATGAAAAATTGGGAACGTGTGAGTTGAGAAGTGGGATTTGATGAGCAGAAGGCTTGGGAGAATGGGAAAGGAGATGCATAGAGCGAGCGGGCTGTTTCAAACTGATGTGCAGGATGGAAACAGTTGGGAAGATAATGAGCCTCATCCAGATGCACCAATGTCTGCTCTTGCGTCATCCGCTTTGATTACAGACAGACAGGTCGGCCAATCAGGGTTAATGCAGGGCAGGTTGTTCCGTCAGTCAGTGAGTTTTTTTCAGGGCTGCAATGAATCTTAGAGTTCAAGACTAACTCCACCTCTTTTTTTCTGTTAAAGACATGCATCTAGAACTGCACTGAAACATGTTCTGCACAGAAACTTAGTGATCTTTCACCTCAACTTTACACCAATTCAACTCAGTCTGTTCATTAATAGAGATTTGTTTTATTGTTTTTTTTATGTAATATTGCTTTGAATAAAAAGTGAATTCTTGAAGAACTTTGAGATTCAAACTTAAGTTCGGAAATGTTTTATTAATAAAATATGAATTATATTTTACATGATTTAAAGCTCTGACTAATTGCTTTTTAATTTAATCAATTCACTTGAAAATTCGTCTTTTTTTTTAGATTTCGGTCTAATTCACAATAATAGCATTATATATGGCTACTTCTCTCATAATAACCTCACTAAAACATTTACGGATACCATCTGGTCTTCAGTGGACATGAAAATGATTTAACTCAGTTGCCCAGGTGACCTGGCAAATTAGAGACATCAGCAAACACACACAATTAGACAAACAATACAATATAAATAAGGTTACTGATAATATGTTTTTAGTCTTCATCCATGAAGAGTCTAGAAAGCAGTGGCACACCTTTCAGTGTAGGCCTTAAATCAGTTGAAAGGACAGTGTGAGATCATCTCAGCCAGCCTTGAAAAGAACACCAACAAACTTCAGTGTTTTAACTTAATAGCTTTAGAAATTCTGCTTTTGTTTAAAGTTTAATCCAGAAACTGTGTGCACATGACAGCAGCCTGCAGATAAAGACTGTGCTACTTTAAGAAACTATAAGAAGCTGGAGAGAGTCAGAGAGCAAACTGCTCTGCTGGGATAGTAATGCAGTAGAATGGTGTCCTCATAAAGGGATGGTGCTTGGTCAGTGAGAGTTATATCTAAAAAAAATTCTAATGTGGTTCAAAAGGGAAAAGCTTTAAAGAAATTTAAGAAGGGCCTGATTAGAATTTCTCCTGACAATTCACAGATTTTAAGAGAACTCATGTGACAATTTAATAACAAGCTATAGTGCAGCTCAGAAGCATATTTTGAATAAAACCTAATCTTCTTTCTCATTTTAGTAAGATTGTGTTGGTGAAAAAGGAAAATAAAATGATTCAGAAATTCAAAGACATGATCTGGACAAGAATAACTTCATAATAAGTTCATTTCAGTTGGAAACCGGTTCAGCAAATGTTTCTGTGGTGCCAAAGTCCAGCTTTGACAAGTTTAGGTTTGGATTTCAAATAAATCTGAAGATTCAGTCCTTCATGACATGACAAGAAATATACATTTTAACCAATTCTGGTAATATTCATTAAAATAAATGGAAAGTAAACCAATGTAGTACAAACATTTGATTATCACAATTTGCTTGTGTGCTAAACAATAAAAAAAATCTGCTCATTTCTTCTTTCCTGCATTTGTACTCCCCTGTCATTGTTGTTTAAATGTATAGATAAAGAGTTTATTTTTTACTGTTAGACAATAAAACCACAACCTGCAAAGAGACATAATGCAATAATAATTATCCTTATTATCTTAATTCATATTGTAAATTTACAGTAAATTATTTGAAATTTTGTAGATATTAACTATAACGCATATACAAATGAATATAAGTGTATATTGTTGAAACCAGTTTCATAATTGTGGCTTAAATATTTTAGAGCTGTAATGGCTGAGGTTTCAACATTTTCATACTTATTTCAATTATTTTTTTACTTTTCCGGTGAGCCACTTAATATTTACTTTCTTTCCCTCTTCTTTCCTTTCCTTCTCTTCTTCTTTCACAGAGCCACGAGCAGTGGATTAAATCAGATGTTGCCAAGTTGAAATGTAATTTAGAATCTCATTTTCCTTTTTTATTTCCATCCGAGTCATTATAGTTTAATTGAAAACATGCTTTGATTCAACAGCGAATGTGCCAATAAAGTAAATTGGAATCGGAATTTTACGAGGCTCACAGAGGAAGAGACAGAGGAGGCTGTTTGTGGATGACATTGAATCGGCTGCGAGGTTAAACGCCGGACGGGTTTGGGCCCTCTCACAAGGCTGCAGTTGTTGACGTTTCCAAGTAGACACAGTGATTGTTTTAATCTACAACTATAGCATCAAACAAAAAAAAAACCAAAATAAAACAACCTATATTGACTTAAAGGCACTGAATTTGAAATATGCCCTTATGAATAATATGGGTTAGCTGGGAACAAGGCAGGTCTGCCTATAAATACTCATAGACATAAACTGGCTTATTAAAATGATGCATGTGTGTCACAATAAAAATAAAAGGGCTTTGAAAAATGTACCTCTTGGAAGGAGCCGTATTTTACATCATATTAGGTGGTAGCTTGTTCATTTTGACAAAGAATTTTTGAAAAAAATCATAAAAGTATTTGATGAATATGATATAATATAATATAATCATATCATATAACATATATCTAATATCATCTGTACGTGTATTTCTCTAATAAACTGACTTTAAACGGATTTTTGGTTTAAATGAACAACACAACCACACACCTAGAAAAACAACAGCTTTAAGTGGATGCAGTGTCGAAAAACTGTTCATGTTTTTAATTTTAATTTCTAAATTTTTTTTTTGCCTGTGGTTAACATTATGTATTATACACAAAGCTATTAAAAATCTCTTGGTCAGAGAATTTTGTTGGCTTCAGTTGGCTGGTTTGGACTTGAGGCACTAGTGAAGCTGATTCCCAGCAATGGACCTGGAAGACAGTGACATCATGATGTTGCTGCTGTGTGGAGAACAACAGTTAGGGCGAGAAAACGAGATGATGAATAATAGAAAAGCAAAGAGGGATCTTTTGGAGACATTAAGTCGAGATCAGGGGCACTGAAGTGCCTGTACTATCACACTTCAAGATTTTTATTTTCTTATTTGAAACACAAAATCCACTCTTACAATTAAGATTGTCTTCAGTTTTTGCAATGTCTGTTTCACAGATGCAGGTACATTTTTAACAGTTTTTCAATAAATTAAATCAGTGATTAGTGCTGTTCTCAGTGTAGCACATATTTCTTTTCCTGCAGGATTAATTTAGTCTGAGATGGCCCAGGAGACAGCAGATGTCTGTGTGGCTATGTGTATTCTGTATATTTATCAAGACAGTGATCCTGCCTATCAATTATTAATTTTGTGTGCTCTCATTCAGAGAGTTTATTTCTCTCCCCTTTCTCACCTGCAGAACAGGAGGTGCAGCCATGAATCACACCATCCTGGTTTCAGGATAAATTTCCATGCTGCATTCCTGCTGGCTATCTCAGCTTGAGCCACTTCATTGACAGAGAAAAAGAAAGAAGTGTTCGTACACGGAGACAATGCAAAGTGCTTTACAGAGCAAAACTGCATCAAAAACATACCCCTGCATCTTTATTTAAAACACCTGCAATTGAATTCTTGCATTTTATTTACAAAATAAATAAATCAATATGATGTATCCAAACCTTAAAGTTAAGACCCACTTCAATGAAAATTGTGTGTTTGTGGTGTTTTTAACATGTTCTTGTGGCATTTTTGTCGTGATTGGGGACATAGATAAAGAAATTACCCCCCTGATGGGCTTCTCCCATCAGGGGTCGCCACAGCGAACAAGTCGCATGGTAAATTTGGCAATGTTTTACGCCGGATGCCCTTCCTGACGCAACCTTCTCAAGCCGGGCTTGGAACCGGCAGAGGTAGAGAAGGGAACAGGGAGCAGCCCGGAGTCGAACCCGGGTTTCACGGACGGAAGGCGCCGCAAACCAGCACGAGCTAAACTGGCTCCCGAGAGAGAGAAATAAATCAATATGATGTATCCAAACCTTAAAGTTAAGACCCACTTCAATGAAAATTGTGTGTTTGTGGTGTTTTTAACATGTTCTTGTGGCATTTTTGTCGTGATTGGGGACATAGATAAAGAAATTACCGTAAGATTAAAAGTGCATTTCTGGGGAATGTCTTTATTCAAGTCGTTGTAAATTAAAAGCAGACAAAAAAGGCTGCTTAAAAAATCTATAATCAGCAGGCTAAAAGCTTCCTGGTTCGCGGCATTCTGATGCATCCACTTGTAGAGAATAGATCCATACGTCTTCGTTTTCCTCGTCTGAGCTGGCATTTGGCTCAAAACTGTACGGCTGCATAGCTCCAACATTGTTTGCCATTTTTGTTGCACCACTGTTAGGTTAGTGAGGGGCTACAAGCTAGCAGGAGACTGTGAATAGAGAGCTCTCAGCAACAAAAAGGGGAGGGAGGCGGGGTTTCATTGAACCAACAGCCCCGCCCACAACTCAAAGCTGAATTTATTTTTTCTTTTCTTTTTAACTTGTCCTGTCCAACAGCTGGGCAAACAGATGGATGCTGAAGGCCTCTTGTGTTGGACATATTTTACTTTAACAACAGGGGTTATAAATCTTCTGACAAACCAGAGGTATGTCTGAATAAACCCCTTTTGTAATCGAGGCCAAAATTTGTTCATTTTAATCTTATTTGAAAATCTTTTGTGTTGAACCGGACGGAAAGGGAAAGGAAGGAAGAAGAGAGAGGGATGTTAGAGAGGGGGGGATAGGAGGGTAGTTATAGGGTGGGGGTGGGGGGGTAAAACCATGAAGCAGCATAAAGCAACAAGTTTCTGGATGTTTATACTCATTCCAGTGAGGTTCAGATGTACTACAAGTCTATAAGGGTGGGGGCTGTCCACACACACCCAAATGTCAATACCCCCTACCAGGGATTGGGTAGGGGACAGATGGTCCGAGGTCCCACCTTCCTTCGTTCCTTGTGAAATGCATATGTGTGTGTTTGTGTGTTTGTGTGGGAGTGTATATTTTGAGGGGTAAAGGGTGTGTGCACTAAGGGGCTGCAGTTAAAAATCTCCTGATTACTCACAGTGATGTCCAATCACCCTCCCCACCAAGGGGCCCTAAATGTCTACAGCTGAATTTCTAATAAACTACTGCTACTCTGTAGAAACTATGTCCTAGAAAACTACAAGTTTTTTAATTTTTCCTAAAAACGGCATAATGCTAATTAAAAGACCACATTTAAACTAGATCAAAAGATGATGGGACTGGGACTTTAATTAATGTAATTTGAATGTTCAGATATGTTATTTCAGATCTTTTCAATTTATCAAATATAAGAATTTCTTTATTTGTAATTTCTTTTAAAATAAGTTCAGTGGTCGTTTATAGCAGTAATGTTTGGCTGATGTGTTTGCTTACAACTATCCATATATTGAGAATACACAGGTGTTGAGATTGAGTTACATGCTTTGAGAAACATGATTATTCCCCTCCCGGTAATCAGCCCCATATCGTTTATACAAACACGTCGCACAGCTTACCGGTTTTAAACACTCAAAATATACATTTGTCTTTTTTCAAAAGCGTAAATGATGCATTATAATCCTTAAAATACTCTGGGGGTCACCTCGAGTTGATGGACAGGTGTGCAGAGACTTGTTAGCGGCCTGCATCTGCGAATGCACTGCGACCTCTGCCCGAGTCTGGCGCTTCCTCAGCTGTGTCAGCTCTTGCCGCCTGCGACCCTGCAGCAAAGAGTTCACATTGGGTTCAGGTAGCGTGAAAGCAAACAAACATTCTCCTAGGGAGCCTGCAAATGAGACAGTTGAATAACATATTACAATATTAATGCTTGACAGCCGTGCTGACTGCTGGCTCACCACTGCACTTGAATCACAGCTGTATTATAAAAAGTTTCTCACTTATGTTATTCTATTCCACTAAATTCTAATTTCTTGTTAGGTCATAGTGTAAGTTATTTACCAGCTAATTTCTTTTCATTTATTGGGCTGTTATTTTCTTGTGTAAAAATATTTTAGAATTCCAATATTTTGGAGGATGTGAGGTTTTAGGAATCACTGCAGGTAATGAATATTCATCAAGAGCTTTTACAATTCTGGAAGGAGACTGTGAAATGACAAGAATTCTCTTCAGAGTGTAGTGAGTTTACTATGAATTGTTTTAAATAATTCTCTATTTAATGAATATTTGTCAGCTTGAAGTCATACTCACACATCCTCACCAGACCAACTTTTAAAGACCCACTCAGAGTTTCCTGTTTTGGCGTTTTTAACATGATCTTGTGGCATTTATCTGATGATGGTGGACACATTTAAAGTAGTAAAATTAGGCTTAAATTTGCATTGTTGAGTATTTATTTACCCAAATCAAGCAGACAAGCCACCTGATCCATTCTGCAACAGGTAGAGGAAAGGGGGCTGGGGGTGGGAGGTTGCTCTGTGCCAAAAGTCTTGCCCCTAAAATTAAGAGGCACATTTCTAATTGACTTTGAAAATGACACTATTCTTTAATTTTTATTTTGGCTAAAAATTACATAGTCTTAATTAAAAGACCACTTTGTGTGAGTGTGACTTTAATATTTCTAATATATAACATTATGATAACATGACAAAATTGGCATAATTGTACTTCAAAATTACTTTGTGGAAATGGAAAACACAATATTGAAGCATTTCCCATTATCTTTCCTTCTTTTTCTGGGTTGTGGGTTAAGAGCCAAAGCAGAGATATTCAGATCCCCTCTCTCTGTCTCCTTCCTCCGGGTCTGAACATGGATGTGTCCAAGAGAAAAGGTGTTATTCAGGCTTTTCTCATGAATGACTGGATTCCTCACCTTATCTTTCAGGCTTGGCCCAGCACCCTTGGAAGGAAGCTAATTTCCTCCGCTCATATCCACAGTCTTGTCCTTTTGGTCCTGATCTGCAGCTTGCGGCAAAGGTGAAGATGGAAACATATCCCCACGAAAATAAACAGCTTCACCTTTTGGCTCCGCTTTTGTTTCCCTCAACAGAAATGTGCAGTGCGCGCATCACTGGATCTTCACCTGATGCAAGAACTAATTTTCTATCCAGAGCAGGGAGTCCGCTCTTTGACTTGAGGTGCTAATTCTCATCCCAGGTGCATCACGCTTGGCTGCAAACAACCTCGGTACAAGCTGGAGTTCACTGCTCAGCGAATCCAACACGACAAGCTCATCTGCAAAAAAGCTAAGATCCCGCAGCTGCAGAAACGACCACATTCTCTTACTTGGCTGTGCTTGGAAATGCTTTCCGTGATAGGCATTAACTGAACCGGTGAGAAAAGGCAGCCCTGCTGGGAATCTATCACCTACTCGGACACTGTTGATAATGTGAAACACCCATAACACGACTGGAGACTCTAGGGAATTCACAGGTGGATTTTCACAGTCCAGAAAAACATATTAACCAGCCGAGCAAAATTTCTTTCACGATTAAAGACCAATTCCATTTTTTGTGTGTTTTTAACATATTGTTGTGACATTTTTCTGATTATGGAGGACATGTATTAAGGAAATTGAGCGTAAAATTTCATTTCTGAGTATGTCTTTATTGAAATTGTTGTGAATCAGGAGCATCTAGTGGGAGAACATGTAAACATGGATAATGGAAAATGGAGGCGGGCTTACTCAAAGCCGACAGTTCCAACCACAACTGAGAGGCAAATTTCTGATGAACTTCTGCCGCTCTGTAGAAACTATGTCCTATAAAGCAACAAAGGTGTTTTAATTTTGGCTAAAAACGGCATAATCATAATTATAAGACCACTGGGAATACTTTTAACAGATCAAAAGATGATCGGAGTGGTACTTTAAAACTATTTACATGGAAATATGGATGATTTTTTATTTAAAATATTTGAAAACATCAGAAAAACGTTTAACAGATGTGGTTTGTTTATGGTGCCCTTGCTTTCCAAGTTTCATCAAATTTTCTTCCTTAGAACCAATATCATGCAGTCTCTCTATGGATTTGTTTTTTTAAATCAAATATTTACACTGCTAAAATGGCACCCCTTACTATGTATAAGTCACAGAAGACTTAATTTGTTACTTGATGTTTCAGTTTGTATGATTTTTTTTAAACTCTGCTCACATAAATGAGCACGAACCATCCTGACCTTTTTTTCACATTCATCCTTGGTTTAATCCGTCACTGTGGTCTTATGAGGGCTGACGGATGCAGTGACAGACTCTGCTGCTCTGTTAGCACAAGGAAGAGGGAAGGGAAAAAGTAAAGACACTGCAATTGTTCTTAATCCATGGTTTAAAAGAAAAGAAAAAGACAAGAACAGGTAGAAGTACTTTACACAGCTGCAGAAGAAAGGCTCTGCCTGGCTTTGTGAATTGCTCAAAGTGAAGTCAAAACAGTGGAGCTAATGATGGTAATTGTATAATGGGAGTGGAAGAGGGGAAGTGCAGTTATTTAGTGAAAAAAAAGGAAAGAATGACCTAAAGACGAGGAATTAAAAACAAATCATTTGCACGTGTTCCTTTTATTTACTGTTGCAGATGTTTAATCGCGGCTTTTTTCTGAACTTCTCACAGGAGGACGGAGTACAATTCAAACAGGGATGGGAGCAAAAGGGAGAGCTAAAAAAGCCAACGCAGAGAGGAGGATGGAGTACAGTGGGGGCAGTGAAGAAGAAGACTGCAAGAGAAATGTGGTTGCAAAGCAAAAGCAGCGAAGAACAGACATGGGAAGGGGGAAAAAAGATGGAGGGTTGAGATGATGGATGTGTTGCTCTCATTTTGTGCCCCCTAACGAAGACTCTAATGAGTGTTTGTGTAATTCCACTCTGTCTCCTCTGCCTGCTCATCTTAATTAACTACATTCATCTTGCCCTCTCGTCATCCATCCCCTTCTTTCATCCTCCCTCCTTCTGCCCTCCTAAAATAACATACTTACTGTCTGAACCCCACCTGGACCAGACCTGCTTTTACTTACTTGCTGCCTCTCTTTGCCCTCCACTCTGCCACCCGCTATTCCTCCCCCCCTTCTCTGCATCTTTTCCTTTAGCTGTCGTCGGATGTCTTATCTTTGTTTCCCCCACTCCATCTTGTTCTCTTTTCTTATCGCATGTGCTTGGCAGGTGTAAAAGCCCGCCCACCTCTGCGAGTCTCTGGAGTTACTTATTGTGACAAACCGATTAGTCACTCTGCGCATTAATTTCATCAAAAGGCTAATGAAGCAGTGGCAGCACTTCTGGTAATAGATAGAGATGTAGGAGACGATTACTCCAAGCTATACATTAAAGCCAATCAACAATCCTACATGAATTCTGTAATAAATGTAAAATGAACTGACAATGAGACGACGCAAACAAGACAGAGAAAGACGAGAAATGCTCCAGGGTTATGATTTTACTCAACCTGCCTTTGAATTTAGGGGACTTTTGGAGAAATTTGACTGGCAGTCTGAGGAGAAGCAGAGACTGAAGGGCCTTTCGCGAAGTGCATTTACAGATGGAGACGACAGCACTGTTGATGACTAGTCTGTATTATGCTATTGTGGCGAGCGGCAGATGGGTGAGTACCTGTCATCGTTTAGTTCCACAGTTTGAAATGGCTTTCCTGCTTTCAGGCTTTCAGCAGTCAGTCAGTGTGACAAAGGACTGCTGGGAGTCAGGGCTGCAGTTTCACAAGAAACTCATCTGGGCACCCCGGCAGCCTCGTGCACGTGCACAACATTGATGCTGATATTCTGCACACATGAGCACTCATGCACACAAACCCAATCAGATAGTGTGCAGTCCCGGGCACACAGAGGCACCAGTTGGGTGTCATTTAAAAAGGGCGCTTCTTCATGTCATGTGTTATGTCAAGTTTGTTCTTTTCTGTGATTTAACACTTTGAATTGAAGATTGCAACAAGCGACAGCTTGCTGACAGCAGCAGGAGTTGATTTACAACATCTCCGTTAATGCACAGCATTTAAAAAGCATCGTCATAACCCAGAATGCAGTTCACCGTTCTGATTCTCCTTATGCTGGGCTGGATAGCTCACACCACAAGCACGTCACACTGACAGCGATTACAAGCCAATCGGTCAAGCCCCCTGCTGAGGGTCAGAGGTGAAATCTATCAAGGTTTTCGGCCGGCAGCACTTTCTCACAGCCAACAAAAAAGCAGAGATAAACTAAGTGAACACACTAAGGAGGGCAGAGTGGCAACCAAGATAGCAGTGGACACAGAAATAGAGGAAAGCGATGGATTACAAAAAACGTAACCTACAGGCATTGGAGACAGATGGAGCGATAGTGGTAAAGATACAGTCAGCAGCAGAGAAGCAGGTGCAGAAGATACCGACAAACCGCAAAGGTCCAAACGAGCATAAATCTTTCAACTCCCTTCACACACGCATGATGTCCCCTTCACAAACTCTAGCGGGCCTTTGCAATGGAAGCTGCCCTCCAGCATTGATCTAGGATTAACTTAGCCTTTGCTAAACCTAACCTTTAAACAATAAAAGCAAAATGCAAATCTGACCTTAGATGACAGTGGATGCTAAAGCTCCTTCCTGTCTTCTAATCTCGATGTCCACCCGACTCTGCATCACCTGTGCTGCTGCTGTGCCAAAAGAAATGTAGATGTTACAAAGAATAGTTGGCAGCTGGCTTTTTCATCCTGCACCTGTTTCTTTTTTAATGCGTGTCACTATAGGGGATTTTTCCTTTAGCTTATCTCGTGTAAGTAGCTGCCCATCTGTGTGTGTGTATGTGTGTACCTGCTCTTTTCAGTGTTTCTGCTTTGTCTGCAGAAGTGCACTCATGGGATAATGCAGTACTTCAACTTGTGATGTATGAAGCATCAGGAACATTTGTCTAAATGGTCTTATATATGCCCTTGCATATATGCACATTGAAATATTTCCATGATCCACATGTGCGTGCTCTGCATTACTTTTGAAGTTTTTTCTTAAAAATCGAACTTTTTTGAAACTTTCTAACCTCCACATATGAGGACATCACACTGTGGGTTTTTGTAGTTTATTCTGGTTATTTGGGATCCTGTGACTACAAAAAAAAAAGAATGCATATCAAACAAGAGCTTGAGGTCTCAAGAGGCTAAATCCATTCTAAAACATGGATAATTTAACCGTGCAGGAAAGTTTAACAAACTTTTGATCTTGAACACAGAGAAGTATTTAAAAAAACAGTTAAAGAAAGAAACTATGAACTTTGTACAGATCTTTAGTGATGTTGGGTTTATGATGTGATAATAAAAGTGAAAAAATACTTCAAATTGACCTAAAGGCACTTTAAACAGGAGATTGTGTGAGTTAAAGGAGCTGTTCACTGGTTGCAAACACCACATTATGCAAATGTGTGGGCGTGACCTGATGAACTTAGAATAGTGCTGGAGGTTACCATAGATCACAATGAGTCATGTGAGTTGTTAGAGGAAATAGAACTTTACAGAAAGACTCATTAAAGAAAACCACCAGCTTTCCCACTCTGCTCTAATGTACGAGTGTTTCAGCAGTAAACAACAACATGCAGTTCAAATCTGTAGAAGAGTTTTTCTCTTTAGGAGTTGAAGAACCAAGATTCCCTACAGGCTGTGGAGTTGTCCTGTGGTGATTATGAGGGTAGAGATCTGCCAAAACTGAATTGACCCTACTAGGGCCCAGGGGTCATACACAGGCCGTTAAACTATTAAATCTGGTTTGCCCAGATTAAATTGTTAAATAGCTAAAGTTTGCCCACCCCTGTACCAAACCATCCTCCCATACATCTATCAAAAGCATATAGAACTGCAAAATAGCCCAAAGATTGTTAAAGTGATCTGTTTTTTAAGGCCAGCTTGCATTTTATCCTTCCATATTCATATTTTTACTGAAATACAGACCATTGCTCGATTCAAACAATGGTTAACTGTTTTTTAAATTTAAAACTGTATAAATTCACAATTAAAACCTAAAAAAGAAATGTGAGAAACATAATTAAACATGCATTTTAGTGAAAGTTACCTTTTTATACTCAATTAATTCAAAAATGATTGTGCCAAAATATTAACAAAGAGGCGTAAATTTAGTTTATTTTGCATAAAGTCAAACATTATCATTAGAAAGCCAAGAAAATAAATTCCAACTGGTTTAATTTGCCTGTAAATTATTTGTGCAGTACTTTATGTGCTTTGTCAAATTTCTATTCTGTTAAAATGGAATGTTTTGAGTTAGGTTTTCCCCTCCCCACTTTAATACATTTAACAATGGAAAGCTTTTTTAGTAGGAATTTGCACCACATGATAATGATGCTGTGTTAATGGATGGTAAACTTAAGACAGCTTATTTAAATAATAAACAGATGGAATAATAAAACATGTGTAACACTGGCAGTTTCTTTGATGGTGAAGTCACTTTAAAAAGCTGCCTAGCAACAGTTAAAGCTGTGAGTCATTTGATTTATCCAAAATGTGAGCTCACTTCTCCTGCGTGGCAGAACTTCAAGCTGATGGGTTAAGCTGGTGTCCAGTCATGTTTAAAGACACATTATGCGGGTAGTATGGGGCTTAAGAAACTCATTCACTTAAAATAAAATAAAAAAGTTCAATTTTAAATCATAGAAATTAATTTAAGTTTCCACTCTAGATATTAAATTCTAAAATGCAACTAAATGATTCCATTGTAGAGTAATAAATAGAGAAATCCTACTTATGTTCTTGCAAGTTTGATACAAAAATCAATTGATCCCAGTAAAAGGCAACAACATGCATTTAGAACGATTATCAGGTATAACTGACAGGTAAAACATTCAAATTAACGTTGTTTGTTGCTGATTTGGATTGTTTGGTTCTTAAAAAACAGGAATTCATATGTTCATACAAAAGTAGAAAAAATATAAAAGCCTTTCAAGGAGTAACTCATTTAAACTGTAGATTTATTTCACTATGCTTTTAAAACAAATTCGTAATTTTGTGAATTATAGATTGAAATACTGACCACATGGTCAATTTGCATGAACTTTGCATTACATTATTTTCTTCTCATTATTTTAAACAATAATTGCTCTAAGACGCCAGGATAAAAATTGAGTAAAATTGTAAATGTGTGAGTGATGTTAGACTGTTTCATTTTTTAAACATTAAATGTTGAATCAGTTTGTAATATGTACATGGGAGCTGCATTGAAAGTGTAAGTCATTCTTCAGATGAATCTTTCTTTTATTCCCTGGAAGACTAAACTTTAAAAGAATTGCCTCATTTACTATCCTATTTAATTAATGGATGAAGTGCCACAAAAAGTAATGCTGCAGTGTTTTAATTATAATTTTTTTTCCCCATAAACAATAGTATTGACGCCAGTTTATTTTAGTAGCGTTTCATGACTGTCCATGAATGCTAACTTTATAGATCAAAAATGAAAATAAACAGACATTATTGAAACAAATGAATAGCAAACAACCCAAGATATTTATACCATAGAATATTAATAACTCTTTTGGTTTTGTCTAGTTTTACTGAACTACTAGATTGAGCAAATTTAAATGTTTAATTGGTAATTAGCTTTTTTTTCTTTTCTTAAAAAATCACTCTTTTGTAGTTTGCAACTTTTTATACTTCAACTGGCAGAACTCTCATAATGTAAATGCTGTGAGGCACTTTGTTTTATAGATTTAAATAATCATTTTCTCAGGCATTTGAACAAAAGAAAACATTAGAATTTGCTAATATTTTTACTCTTGTACTTGGCAGAAAATAATCAAAGATTTGTCTTTTTACAGTATTCCTAAATAAGAAAAATTATTTAATAATAATAGCCCTAAAAAAGTTACAGATAAATGTACTCAATATAAATGACAGTCATGTGTCTGCTGAATAATAAAACAAAATTAAAAAAATACATATATAAATGCATTTTTCAGGGTATACTGTAGTCTGTTAACAGATTTTTTTCTGTTTTCTGACAAAATTGCTTTTTATTTGTATAATCATTTAGGGAAAAAAATGTTTATATGAACACGTCAATCTTGGTTAAAATAGTGGGATTTAACAAAATTGAAGATCTCAGGATGATAATATGCAACTACCTCAAAATGAAATTCTTTTTTTCCCTATGATGTATGATGACCAAAAAGCTTTCGTCGTAAATGTATTTAAACTTTGCAAAATCTAGAATCCATAGATGTCAATCAATAAGGAGAAAATACAATACATTTTTAGCATTATTCATTTGAATGTTATTGGTAATAATTTAGGTTATTTCATTTTGTTGTTGTTTAGGTTTACAGTCATCAGTATGTCAGCTTAGATAAGCATTGTTAATCATTCGATTGTTTATTTTTATTTAATCTATTCTTTTACTTCATATAACAATTTATATTCTATTCATGCAATTATTTATATTTATATTTTCAATATATTAAAAAATGATGTAATTCATGTGCTTCTCAAGGTAAGAGTTAGTTGCAGCATTTATAAAAAATAAAAATAAAAAGTTTATTCCATACTTGATGGACATGATCAAACAATAATTTGAAAGTATCATTTGCCATCTTTTTTAATCCATAGATAACATGACTTTTTTTTATTAGTAAGTAGTCTAGAAACATGTATTTTTAGAGCCGGAGAAGTGCAGAGTAGAATAATACAATTACCCTTTTTTCTTTCAAAATAGAAATAACTTTGTGTGTATTGTCTTGTCCGGACGTCTTGATAACTGTCATTTAAAAGGTATTTTAAACAAATGAAAAATGTGTCACATATGTGTTAAAACAACACTTGTTTAATCACATCACAGTTTTTGTCATTGTCAGGGGCCTTAACTTGGTCAGTTTGGACCAGGGTTCTGGGACCTGAGGCTCCTGAGCCCCATGTGGCTCTTCTACCCCTCCTTAAACTCTCTAGCTGGAGATGTTGAAAATAAAATTGATAGAAAAAAAGGTTACTTACCAAGCATAGGTTTAATTTTAGTTGGTTAGATTTATGAATTTTTGGGTAAGGTCCTCCTCTTAGAGTGTGATCAAATGTTTAAATCAAATCATCCTCTAAAAGTAAGATAAAATGTGAAAATATTTTTACAGTGCTAAAATTACTCTAAAACAAGAGGCCTACTGTGCTCCACCTTTTCTCCTGAATGTACAAATGTGAAGACTTAGTAAAATATGGGTAAAAAGTTTGATCTTCTGTAAGCTCTGTTTAGTATTAGAATAACTTTAAAGTGCATATTATTGTCTGTGGCATCAGCTATACGTTATATATTATTAGATTATAAACTAATTATGTCATGATTACATCCAGGATAACAGCAGTAATAAGAATGGAAATAGGATGAATGTTCACCAAAGTAGACTTCTGGTGCATTAATAGAAAATACTTATTTTGAATGGAGTAAATATTCTAGGCAGGATGTGACAAAGGGTGTCTTATTTTAAAAAGGACTCACATGAGCCTTTCCCAAAAGTAAAAACTAAGATTAGATATAGAAAATGACTGTTTTTCTTTTATAATTCTTTTTTATTCAATCAAAGAAAACATTATAAACATTAGCACATTTATACATCTCATAACATTTATTCAAAGCAGTGATGTATTGTAGTAAAGGGTGAAGTAAAGCTTTGCAGCAGCGGAGAGTTTGGCTCAGAGAGAAACAGTCCAGAATGGCTCTATGAGTGTGAAAGGTAGCAGACCTCTGATTTATTCCTTTTTTATGCTCTTTATCTTTTGTACCTTCCAAAAAAATCTGGCCCTGGCTTAACTGCACTTGTGGATTCATTTATGTCAACAACAAAAGAATTGTTTAAAAAGAATCTTCTTTAGTGTGAAACTGAAGGTAATAAAAGGAAAAGAGCATCAAATTTTGATCATTGGGATTGAGACCAAAATATCCCACAAGTCAAAACAATAATGTATAATTAAAACATACATTTTTATACAGTGTAAATGATGGACAGAATGTTGACTCATCGTTTCTGCTTCCATGCCTTCTGAAAAAATAAAATAACAGTAGAAAGGTCAGTTCATTGTATTCATTGATAGCTTTTGCATATTATGTATTCAGATTTTTTTCTCTTCTTTCTTCATCTGTTTTTTTGTAATCATGTCAGCATTATTATTTTATGACAAGTGAAACAGGAAACTGGATTGAGCTCTGATGAGGTGGAAGTTAAATAAATAAAATCTTTTCTCCATGGTAATTTTCATCAAACCTGCCAAATGCAGCCTAAATATTTGACATGGAAAGAGAGAAGATCAGTGAGAGGGGAGATCAAAGGATGGTGGGGTGGTGGAGCACATGGGTGCTGGAGTTTGTGTGAGTGTGCGATGGGGTGTGTGTGCATGTATTGGCACGTGTGTGCTGGGATGGTGCAAGCAGTGATGAAACCCATTCTGCAGAGTGAGATTTTCAGCACCCCAAAATTCTGCTGCAGCTCCTCCACACATGGGAGTAATGTAAACTTAAAGCAGCATCAATTTGCTTGTCCGTTTATCTGCATGGATGTGTGTGTGTGCACATGTGTGAAAGTGTGTGAACTGGTCGCCAGCATTGACTGACTCCTCCAGTCTTGTCCCAAAAATCCATTCTATTTGTCAGAATAACCATTCTTGCTCTGCTACTTTTTTTAAATGTGTTCTTGATAATCCTCTTTTTGTTCATCATATTTTCTTTGTTGTGAGAGTTATTCAAGTTATAAACTGACCAGTCAGATGCCTCAATTAAAGTTGGTGGTCTCACGTTGAAAGTTCAGACATTTGATTGACAAATTCTCCAGAGCCCATTTTTAGTGATCAGTGATAGGGGTGTGGCCTTCCAACAAGCTCAGTCCTGATTGACAAGAGTGGTTGCCATAGAAATGATAAATCAGGCCGACTCTGACTAATCACTGCTTACTGACATTGTCTGGTTCCAAGATGTTGACGCCCTTATCGTGAAAAAATGGCGACCAAATCAGCTTTATTTCGTTGGAACCAAAAGCAAGTCATTTTGTGACATCACACTCACTCCATCCAATTCTCATATACAGTCAATGGTCTCCAGCCACAAGCTACTATTCTTCATATTTTTGTCACCTACTCCTCTTCTCTCTCATCTTCCTCTGTCTGCACAACATCGCACACAAACACACACATTCAACACAATTGTATTTGTCTTTATCACTCCTTCCATTTTCTTCACCCGTCCTTCTGCCCCCCCCCCCCCCCCCCGAACCTCTCCCGTTCAATATTTCATGCTGCTGAGAGCGTATCTATTCTAAGCGCGCTTTCTTTTTCTCTTTATTCGTTTTCCTACTCCTTCTTTTCCTCAATCTCCCCATCATCTTAAAAAAAACCTCCTCTCTTCACATCACTCTTATTGTCCTCTCCCTCTTTCTGCACCCCATAAATCTCCCCCCTCCTCACTTTTTGTATCTCATTGCTCCCCTAATGTTCTGTGCTCCATCTAACTTTTTCTCTTGACTCACAGTCGTTTCCAGACGTTCACTCCTTTCCTTTCCTCTCTTCTCACTCCCCTTTTATCCCCTCTGCTGAATCAGTTTGCGTGACTGTACAGAAGTATCATCTCAACTCCTCCTCCACCCCCCCCACCCACTTACTCCTTTTCTTTTCTATTACCCCCCCACCCACCCACCCCTGGATTCCACTTCAACAGAGAAAGCCCTGTTCTCTCTTTTTGCACCTCTTTCATTTTTGCATCCCTTTCCCCCCAAAACTCCATCCAATCTGAGTGTCACCTCTCTTCCTCCTCCTACACCAACACCGCCTCTCACACACACACACACATATGCACCACCCCAGTCTCCACCGCGCTCTTAGCCTGTACCAGTGTTGTTTTAGGCACAGCAGTGAAAGGTAAACAGAGAAATTGAAAATTCGTGTCAGTCACTCGGGTGAAAGAGGGCCAAAGAGGGAGGGAGAGCAGCAGAGGTGGTGAGGGAGCGGGAGGAGGCGGAGGGAGTGTCAGTACAATTTACTAACACAACAGTGAACAGCGAAGCAGGCCAAGAAACAGAGCGAGCATGAGGCGGAGTGAAGGAGAGACTCCCAGTTGAAGAATTCTATTAGACTGCTGCAAACACGGAATTGTGCAACAAAGAAAGTCACAAACACGTGCAGTCCTGACACCTGCAGAATTCAGCCGTGCATTGTTTACAGCTCGGACAACCCAAGGGAGGCATGCAAACCCGGGAGAAGGTACAACATCTCATCATCAGTGAGCATTCAGATTAAATTTCTAAATTTTAGAAAAAATGATAGGCATTTGGCCGAAAGCGGGTTGAAAATGTCACTAGAACCTGAGTGTCACAGTGTGCAGCCAGCACTGAGGTCGTTTCTCATAATAACCTCAATATAAAAGTAATCCAATAGTGCTACCCACGCCTGAAAAGTCCAACCCCGGTGATTAGAATTGACAGGAATATTTTCTGAAGCAGGCATGACAGCATGTGGTCGTATAGAAACCAAATGGGAAAAAAAACTATCTCTTATCTCTTCCCTTTACAAGTTTAAATACTAATCTCTATTTTGTGGTGTAAACTTTTATTTTTATGTGAAGGTTTATGCAACCAACCTAATGTACCCAACACTTGATTGTATTCTAACACATCGGCTCACTACCAAGTGGTGTAAGCAATGCACATTTTTATATACTCACACAATATTTGCAAGAGAGATTATTGTACACATGAAGGACTTCTTTTCATCAAATCCTGACACCAGAACAAGCAGCAACTGAAAGCAGAAGGACAGTGGACGCCCCAAGAGAAAGCCAGTAAATGAACCTTGAGATGGCAACTCTGTTATATAACAGACAAGCAAAATAGAGCTTTTTGCAATGTTTGCATAATGTGTTTGATATACAATCATTAGCAATTCTCTTAAAAAAAATATTTAGGTTGAGCTTTTGTTGAATCCATGTCTCTGGTTTATTTTTCATATTTTTTTTTCTTGGGTTTTCATCATCTTCATGTTGAGCTTTACTGTCTGTCTGTATTTTCATGTTTGTATTAAGTTATTTGTTATTTAGTGGACTTTAAATTCATCCATTAAGTTATTTCAGTTTGTCAAACACAAAAAGTGAAAGTTTAAAGTTAGAAACTTGACTTCTCGGTGCTGAGACATGAACGTTGACTTGACTGGTTTGTTCATCTCGGGAAACCACCTGGTGAAGAGTAAATAATGTCAGAAAATATCTAATTGTGTTAGGAACTTTTTTGATGGTAAGACAATATTTTTGGGGAAAGATGCTTTAACACAGATTTGAGGGGTACTGGGGCATCACAGCTCTAGTTCAACTTAAATCCATCTTGCTTATCTTCACAAATCTGTATCATTGATTTTTATATTGTTTATTTTTAGCTGCAGCAGGTTTTACAGAGACACCATGTTTTAACCTATAAAGGTTACATGTTTTTTATGTCAAACTATCCAGATGTCCCTAAAGCATTGTCAAGCATGACACCATTCATTCATTCATTCATTCATTCATTCATTCATTCATTCATTCATTCATTCATTCATTCATTCATTCATTCATTCATTCATTCATTCATTCATTCATTCATTCATTCATTCATTCATTGTGAACAAGACTGTCAATTCATATGGTATTATCACATTTTATTTGTCGCACAGATATATGTAGTGAAATGTTTTGCACAAATCCCTGACAATAAGAGCAGTATGACTATAAAAATGATAAAAGTAAGGTGACTGAGTATGAAAATACATTTCAGTTAAATATGTGACAATACGGCCTACTATACAGAGTTAAGGTCACAGAAGTGTGTCCATGTGCTGAAAAATGTTCAAAAACATATTCAGAAATAAGAGTCCTAATACGTCACTGTTTTGGCTCTTAATATGCAAAGAACATAATTGGAAAGGGTGTGTATTATTTGTTAACAAATTGGGAAAGTCTGGAAGAAGATAAAGTGAAGAGAAACTAGGATATGCAAAAAAAAAAAAAAAAAAACAAAGAAAATGGATTAAAAAACCTAAAGAAGAAGAAAAGAGCAGGGAAGACAGGGTTACAATAACGGACCACATGCCGGGCCAAGATAGCCGTGCAAAGCTGGGATCACAGAATGGCGAAAGTTTTCACTAAAAATAACAAGAACCTGTGAGGAATCCAAGGGAGATGGAGGGGGGATTAAATGGACAGCACATGAGAGGACGGCTGGAGAAGACAGAGGGATTCCCCGATGGCATCTCATCTCTCTCTCCCTTTTGCTCCTCTTCTCCCCATTTCCCTCCTTTTTTTCTCCCAATAAATCATTCTGACTTCTCCTTAACCAACTCATTCCCAGCAGGCAGCGAGAAAACTGTAACAATCTTCCTTTTTCTTCTCCTCCTCCTCTGTCTGGCTCCCCCTCTCCTTCTCTTTCACACACACAAGCGCTCACACCCACACACACCTTAAATGCATATGGTTTGTGCAGTGGAGGTGATGGAGGGGGCAAATTACTGAACACTGGAGCTACTGCGTGCCTTTCCAACCCACATGAATAAACTTGAGGGCACAAAAACTCCAAATCTAAACTGTTATCACAACCATCCAGTCATTTATATCACAGAGTTGCCTATAACTCTCCGGTTCACATTTCTAGTTTGCGTCAAATGTTTCCGCTCCAAAAAATATTTTTACGCATCACTTCTATGCGCTTTCGCTTGTTCAAGAGTCTGGAACCAAAATGTGACTCTCTTGATGCGTTTATTAATATACAACAAAGATTATGAATATATAAGAAATGGTCAAATGATGGAGCGCGTGCGTAAACGTGTGTTTTCCACTCAGGGCGCACATTGATCGGCCACAGATGTTCATCACTCCGGGAAAGGAAGGAGCTTTTGTACTTTTACACCTTAGTGGAAACAAGCAGACGAGCTAACTTCACGTCGCAGAGATGCCTGATGTGCTGTAGCTCGGCCACAGCATTGGTGGAATGCGCTTTTAGTCGCTCGCAGGGGGTGGAGTTAGAAAGTGAACGAACGCTGCCTACCAAACACACAGAGAAAGGAGGTGGGAAGGAGAGAGACGGGTGGCCAGCGATGGTTGTAGGAAAGACTCTTCAAAGCGTCGTGAAACTGACTGGTTGGGTTTTTTTTTCCTTTTTATTTTTTTGGTCCTGCTGCTGACCATAGATCGCAGTGAGCAGGCGAGCTTTGCGCATCTCGGATCCTTGGAAGGATGAGAATCTCTGCAGCCGCGAACATATAAAAGTCTTAATCCGAGGAGGACTAACTCAAATATATTGTCTTTTTTGTTTCTTTTTGTCTTCACTCATCAACAGCGCGCAACTCTTTTCTAAACGGACTGTTTTTCATCCTCTGCCTGGACCAGACCGCCACGCTCCATTGGCGGTCTCAGGAGCAGCAGCTCCCCGTGTGTGTGAGAGAGAGAGAGAGAGAGAGAGAGGGCCAGCTCCTAACCCCCCCTGCCTGAAGCCCCAAGATCTGTTCAGGAGGAGGGGAGGTTCGTGGTGTCTGGTTTAATGTGGAAAAGGGAGGAGGGAGGGGGTGGGTTCTCACTTCACATCACAATATACTTTTACAACACTTCTTAACTAACACCAGGTACAGTTCATGAGTCTGACGTGCATCATCAAGCCTTCTTCTGCCTCCTCTCCTGTCTGCTAGGCTTTCGCTGGGATGTGTGAGTTGCGTTATTTGGTGGGGTGAAGGGGACCCAGACTGGCCGGAGAGACCAAAAGGGACCACGGGCCAAGAGAAGGAGCCGGGAGCATGGCTCTGGCAGCGCCGTCTCTCTGGGTGCTAACAAGTCTCACCTGGGTGACTGTGCTCCAGGTGTCAGCCAACAGACATTCAGTTTACTGGAACAGTTCCAACATACAGTAAGACTCTTGATCTCCATAGTGTCATTGTGCATGCTCTCTGTGATTTTTAACCATTTATTCTTTTGCTTGTATCTGTTGTTGGAGTTACAGCAGCCTCTGTTCTGATCGGGGTGTATGCATGTTGGTGAAAGACAAACCCTGAAACAATTAGACAGGCTCCTCACTGTTGGGTAATCCTATTTTTGAGCCCTGAGCTGTCCTTTCAGACCCCTGCTGTGCGGTGAAGGTTGTTGTAAACCATTCTTGCACCAACGTCTGCTACAGGAATAGTCTAACTTATTTATAGTTTATATAATAAATTATTTTATTACTTTTTTCCTTTAAGCTTCCTTCATACAGTAAACACTTCAGGAGAAAAAAAGAGCAGAGAGCCGGGTGTGATCCTTCTCCCTTTCTTATTGCTCCTCCATCGGGCTCAATTAGCAGCACTTCTTCATCCTGACCCCATTGTGTGGCAGCTGTGTCACTATTCAATCTTTCCTTCCAGCTCCCCCTCTAAATCGCTCTTTCCTTCCATTACTCCCTAACCCGTTTTTCTGTCTACACTGAAAAACGTTGGCCTTCTTGTTATCCTCTTAATCCGCTGCCCCTCACGCTAGCAGCTTTTTTTTTTTCTTTTACCTTCTTTTTCTTATCAAAATACTGTCAACATGAATCCATGGCTGTTCCACTGGATTCTAAGAATGTAGCGTCAGACTCCACAATGTCTCTGGTCATAGTAAAGGGTTACATAAGCCCCATTCATATTCATTTTCATTCATTGTTTTAGACACTTTCTGAAACTCCTTTATTAAAAAGAAAAAAGAAAAGTAAGATTAAATTAGTTTAGATTTATTAATCCCACGAATGGGAAATTTCCTTGTCACAGTAGCATGGAGTTTGGCACAAGTATGTACAGATATGAAACAATGTCAGATTTTAAACTGATGCTGGTCACAGAATAATGTAAAAATCAAAGCTTTATCCGGTCTTTGGGTGAGGGTGGTTTCAGATTCCAAGTGGTGCTCAGTGCATGTAGGGGGGGTCAGCAAAACTCAAAGCTACACACTTCTGTTCTGTTTTATGACAGCTTTTTAAAATTAAAGTCATAAACACTATCACAGGTAAGAAAACTAGCTTTGTTGTTCTTGGGTGGAGTATTAAAGGGCACATTTTCCAACTTACACATAAAGTGATAGAGACGGATCACTTCAGATTTGCGGCGTGATGTTGTAAATTATATTAGTTTATAGATTTTTTTTTGGATAAAAAGGAGCATCCTGGCTTTTAGATTCTGCGTTTTTTTGTGCTTCTTTCAATTTCTGGAGTACTCTTCTTTTTGCGATCAATTTGTACTAAATACAAATAAAATTCCACCTTCTGATTTCATAGCAAAAACAGAAGCTGTTCTTCTTTTTTTTTCGTAAAATGAAGAAAAAAAATGCTTGAAGGCATTAAAGGATAGATGTGAACTTCGGACCTCCACACAATCATCTAGTCGTAACGTGAGCAGCATTAACCTTGGTTTGTGCAGATGTATTTTTTTCCCCTTTACTGAGATAGCTGAAGCAGGGTAACCTTTAACCTGACTGTCTAGGATCTGAGTGCCGCATAGCCCAGCGTTAGAGTTTTTTCTTTTTACATGTCTACTGCCCATCCTGTGTTCTTGCAGATGCAGAATATTCTCAGCCCCTGCAGTGTGAGAGTGTGTGTCTTTTATAAAAGACTGTGGTTAATTAAAGCCCACTCTGATCTCTGTGGACCTGCCTCATCCCTGATCCTCCCATCTCAGCTTCTCTTTTTCTTTCCTTGTTGCACACAGTGACAACGTCTGAACAGTGAGCAGGGATAACTTTCAATTCAGTCTACTTAGTGAATGAACAGACAAAGGAGCCATGGACAGTGGCACATAAAAGGCAGATAAACTGCTGGATAACCTGTCTAATCTACTCTTTCATACAGCAAAAACGATTTTTCACAAGCACAGATCACGTTCCCAGAGTTTATTTTAATCTCTACACTACCAGCATTTGTAGGCTTGGCTGGCATGCATCTAGCCCTTGGCGTTCAGCCTCCATGGAGTTTCTCTAACTTGCAGTGTAGCGTGAAGGTTTAGAAGACCAATAATAAGCTCCACTATAGCTGTCAGTTTGAGTGGTAAACACATTGTAAAGCCCGAGGACCCTGCAGTTTCTCAACCAGCTTCTGTCCCGGAGCCACTCATCAACCACTAGAGACAGGCTGAGACCGCAGTGGAGGATTAACAACTTTGCACACGCATGTTGTCGCACATGTGCGGCATGTGTGTGCAAACATGCTTTTAGTCTTCTTCCAATTTCAATGGATCGTTTCCAGCACAAAGACTGCTTTCCTCCCACTCACCAGCCACTGAATTATCAGCACGGACACGAATATTTGTAGAACACTGTGCGTTTCCGTGTGAGACCTGGCTTGTGTTTGCCCTGCTACAGATGTCTCTGCTCGCTGATGGGTGACTGAAACAAAAAACAAACCTATCAGTCCATTAAATCGCACATTATCCTCCACCACCTGGTAATTAACCATTGCTGCGAGTGTGAGCGCACATGCATGCTGGTGTGTGTGCACGTGTACATGTGTATCGGTGTAATTTAATAACACAGCAGTCGATTTGATTTGCATAATAGATATCTGCTGGTATCTCTTAATTTATCACTTGCATGTTTCCCAAGTGATTAGTTTGTGGCTGAACAAACACAAAGGCGTCTGTAGATCCTGAGCTTTTATGTTAACTGAGTTCATTCATAATGGAGTCACCTTAGCACAGGTCACAGGATTAAAGTCAACTCTTGTGCAAAATAGGAATGAGTTCTCTAAATATTTGCTGATAGATGCAGGTTTTCTGTTCATTCCGAGGCAAAAGCAACAAGAAAAAGGGTTGTGCCTCTTATTACAGAGGGAGATGGAATGGAATCAGTGGCATCAGCTGTATTGATGGCAACAATAATGGTAAGACTGTGCAGCCATTGCCCTGGCCGCACACTCGGTTCTAAATCAAACCCATCATTTCCCAGCCTGACTCAGGACAATCGTATTCACTGCTCAGAGTGTCTGCAACCGAAAAAAAGATTTACTCACTTACAAATGGCCTCCTTGCTCTTGTGCTTGCTCGGCATCATCACTCACATGTGGCAAAGTCTCACACAGACTCACTTAACATTATAATGAGCCAACTGTTCAGTCATAACAAATAATAAGGGCATGTAGATCCACGGAGTGTGCTGTGTGGATGTGTGCGCACACGCCCGCCGTGATACGTCATTAATTAAAAAGCAATAGGGAGCACCTGTGCGATGGATGATTATGGTTTGCATGATGTTGTTTTCTCTCTCAAGCCGTTGTGGACTCTGGTATAAAAAATGTTTTTTTTCTGATTGGAGAGGCAAAATCTGGTAGGTAAGAGGAGTAATCAGGGACATGCATACAAAGAGAACAAAAGACTTAAATTATCTGCCTCTCTGTTATCTTTTGTGATAAGCTGGATTGCTGGATTTCGGTGGAGAGCCTCCACCTCTCTGTTCTTTTCTGACAGGGAAACCCTCCTAGAGGGGGTCTTTTGGTAGCTTTGTGTCCTGATAGGTTTCTAGTTTTAGAGTGTTTAGTTTCTGCTGACTAAATCATTGAAAATGCGTTGGCTTTACTTCTTCACACATCACTCATGGTGTCCTAATGACTGGTTTTTCCTCCTTTTCTTAATTTCTATAATGTCATTTTCATAAAAATATCTTCTATGCAGCAACCTGAAAACCATCTTCTGAATTTACGCTTACATGTGACCTGCACTGATCATTAAACAAAAGCAAAGGGGTTATATTAGGCTTACACGATGGACAAATTTAAAGCACAGAATGAACATTGGAGCATGGATATTGAAGCTTGAGTTTGAGTCGAATCCCTAACAGTCACTGTACTTTGGGTTCAAAAGAAGCAGATTCACGCAGATTTACGGATGCAATTCTGCTAAGACCCAAATTAAAAGAGGGCTGCTGTGAATCAGCATGTTCAGACGAAGCCTGACAGGAAGTGAGGGTGTTGTGCGCGGCCTTGGACTGCTATTGATTTAGGGAACTCTGTAAATCCCCCGCTGGTGGCTCAGTGGTTAATGCAGAGATTTTTTACCCTTTTTTAAAAACCTTTTGGAATCTGTTAGGGACATCAAACAAATACCTACACCAACAACAATTAATGAAAAAAGATACTTTCATTAACTATTTATTTTTTCTTCAAATTTTTTACTGTGTTTAGGGAAGTTGCTATAGTCGTTTCATCCAAAATATTTAATCCTTTATCCTTTAAAAAATTTAAATATCTGCTAAATTCTTCTTAAAAAAGGATAAATCAGATAAACTAAAAAATTCGCTTGAAAGCTGAACAGGTTATTATAATCACCAGAAAACAAATAATTGTATCCTAAATACCAAATTAGTTAAGGAGAAGTTTCAAATGTGGTTTTTTAAGCTTCATCTTGCTAAACTCTGCTGGAAAAGCTTGACAAAATAAATACAGATTAATGAAAAGAATAGCAGAATATTTGTTGAAGTCAAAAGTGCTAAAATAGCTACTGAAAAACTCCCAAAACCTCTGCAGGAAAAATGCCAAACTTGTCAAATAAGGTTCTAAAGCAAAATAATGGTGTACAACAGAAACGAGTCAAAGCAGAAGAGCTGACAGCAGTGCAAAGCATTTAGGAACAGCGTTCACGTTCATTTTTTAAATAGGCATAAAATGGTTAAATGAACAGGGGAACTAAAAGTTACGATAAACACACAAGAGTAAAAAGTGAGTTAGCTTAATTAGAATTTAAACATTTAATTTTCAGTAAAATTGTAAAAACTCAGGATGGTGAAAATGTAGGAATTTTAGGAATGTGACATAAAATTGACGCAACAAATTGATTTTTTTTTTTTTTTGTAGGAAAAAATTCCAAAATATTTTTTTAAGCCAGCGTTGTATCCTAAATGTTCATGTTCACCTAGGAGCTGATGTTACTGTAGTGAACCTTTAAAAATAGAGCGTGCTGCATCTCTGCAGTCATTAAACAGTTAAAAGAGTTAAATGCAGAAACACAAAAATCCTTAAATGTTTCCACAAAAAAAATATTTATAGCGAGCATTGACCACTTTAATAGGCAATCTCCTTCCCTTCCAATTAAATATTTATGCACCTTGAACAGAACAATGATGAAGCTGCTGGTCTGGTCAGGCCATGCATATCATTTGAGATAGTGCACACAAAGAGATTTTACTTTTAGTGTCTTAGTCAATGCAAAGTCAATCCATGAAAGTCATCAATGCCAGTCGTGTAAGGATTTCTGTTAAAGGGGTGATTTGAGCTGAATTCCTTTAGCCCGAAACTGATTTAAATTATTGACATTTTTTTAATCAGTCAACACAAAGTTTCTTTAATTACTTAAAAATGTGAGTCAAATGTACAGGATTGGGTTCCTTGTTTCATTAAAACCACTGTATGTTCCCCCACCTATCCAGAACTTTCTGACAGAAAGTGATTAAGAGCCTCTTTGGGATGTAGTCCATCATCATTGATTCAGAAAGTTCAACATTTGCAGGGCTGCACCTGCTTTCTGGTCAGACCCTGGAACCCTGTGGGTTTAAAGCTAAAGAAGCTCCTTTCTGCTTTGTGCTGAAGTAAAAACATATTTTGGTGGAGAAAAAAATGAAGAGTTGTAGTGATGTGGAGCATGTATACCAAGTTTGTCTCTTTGAAAGTGATTACTTCTCAGCTAACAACCTCATATACGGCAGGTAACCTCGTGTGACCCTTAACAGGAAGACACTTTTCTAAGAAATACATGAAAATCATTAAATACAGAGGGAAACAATTGCATTATTTTATGGCGCTCAAGAAAGGAAAATGTTTAAATATTAGCCTGTATGGAATTCAGGGGTGCTTTTTGGGAGGTGTGAAACCAGAAACACTATAAAAAGCTTGGATCTTTGTCTTCATTGGACTTTAGCAAGATTATCTTTTAAAATCAATATGATGTTGGTAGGATGTACGGAGGAGCTGTGTCAGCACATTACGGTGTTTTCTGTGCTTTAAGTGAAACAGTGCCCTCTCAAGTGGATTTATTGCCTTTTTCTCTTGATAGTTTACATAGCGAGTGACTTAAAAAGCTTTTTTTTTCTGTTGTGGCGGGATGTTTTGGGTATGTGATAATGCTCCTCTCTGGGAATTCCAATCCCTACCCAGATTGTGGAAGACAGCTCCTGGGATTGGTGCTGCAGAGGCAGTAATGGTGAGCTTCCCTCTCTGTCTCAGCTTGACATGATTTTTTTGGGGAGTTTGAGGGTGCTTACCACCTGGCGTGGGCCGCCACTCGTGGGGTTCACGGAGCGTACTGCGGGGCCTTACTTTGCGACATCAATAATTTTAGGGATTCACGCACCAACTAGTACACAAACAGCCACACTAACACAAAAGATGAAGTACCAAAAGACCAACTTTCTGTGTAATCAGCTGAATTTTGGCAGAAACAATGTTGTTGACACACAATTATGCCTTTCTGTGTATGTGCTGTAGCAGAACAAAAGGCAGATCCCAGAGCAACAAGATTTGAGGCAGTAAAGAAAAAATGCACACATTCACGGTCTGCATCCTGTTGATATTACCCTTACTCTGTCAGAGCGCCGATGCCTAAACTCCCTACACTTCAAATATGCACTAATAGCAAGTCTGTGATGTTTGCAAGCTGTTTTAAAGCCCTTTCTGCATCTGTGTTTGAACGTGAGCATTTGCTGTGTCTGCTCCCCGCCAACACTCATGAGGCCTTTGGGGGGGTACCAATAAAGACTGTCAGTGCCTGCACAGGCCCACACACACACACACACACACACCAGATGCTTATATGATGTGTTTGTGACATGGCTAATGATAGCAGCATAGCAGCAATCTGAGGCCATATGTTGCACCTGACAGTAGAGGGGTATCGCGGCCATAAACCCTGCCAACATGGCGATAAGTTATGGTCTGCCTGAACCGAGGAGGGTTTTATTATCCTAGTAGATAAAAACAGTTTGAGGGACTTGACTCGGCAGCCGAATAGGAACAAAGAAACTGACTGATTCTTCAGTTCATTCGGCTGCAGAAAACTGCGCTCATTCCGTCCGCAGAGAGCGCTGCATTGAAGGGGAGAGTCTTTAATTGAGGTTTTATCCATTTAAGCTGTCACTAAGAGGCCAACTCTAAAACCTTTTAACCACTCTTCTCTCAGTAATGACACAAATCAGAGAGGAAATGTGTTTGTCACAGCTCTGCTGCGAATATATGTGTGTGTTTGCGGGTGTTAGCAGTTCGAAACGGGAAGGTAATTATGCGGAAATTGGGAAATGGCTAAGTGAATTATGACCTTGTATTAGCGAAAGGTATTAATCAGTCCTAGCCAGGCTGGAGAGAAAGGCAAAAATGATCGCCGCACAAGCACTCTGCTCCTAATGGCAGTGGCAAACAGCCAGTAAAAACAGACTTCCAGTCAGTTATATTCCAGTCAGTCACAGAGGAACCAAGCAGTCAACCAGCGAAAAAAAAAAGCTTGAAGTAAATAGTTTCTTCATAATTGTGTCATTCAGGCTTTTTTTAAAATTAATTCAAAAAATTTCTATGAACCATTCAAGATCTTTGATAAATATTTCAAATGTGCTAAGCAAAACAAAACTAGACTATAGCTTATTAGCTTTTCCTGAAAAATCTCTACTCTGGCTTTGAAAAAATATACAATCAAAGACCGTCTTGTCTCATCCATCCATCCATCCATCCATCCAGCCATCCATCCATCCATTTATCCATCCATCCATCCATCCATCTACCTTTTAGATTTGTCACACAATAAGACCCTGAGTCCACTCAGGACAAATTCCTCCTTCATCCCAGACAGTCGTGTTGCAGAGGTAGAGCGGTCAGCCTCTGATCGGAATATCAGAGGTTCGGTTCCTGCCTTTCCAGCCCATGTGTCTAACTGTCCTTGGGCAAAAGTTGAACGCCACATCTCTCCTGGGGATTATTGGATGGTGCCAGTGTTTGACAGAATTTGGTGAACGTGTGTGCGTGAGTGAATGGGACTGTGACTATAAAGCACTTTTAAGGAGGTAGTAAAGCATACATATTTGCCATTTACCATTTAAATTTATATCAAAATATCCTTACCATAGTAGTTAATCCTGATTAACTGGGGCTCTGACTGCTTGTGTAGAGGGCTAGTTTTTTATTTTTTATTTTTAGTAACAAAGAAATCTGTGTTCATCATCCACATTGATCTCATCAACTAGAGGGAACTCTGACATGTTCCTGCAAGCTTTTCTGTGCGTGCATACACGTAGTTCATCCTCTTCATCATATAGGCCCACATCAATACTCTATGAAAAAAACTAGTCATGTTCTCCTGTGCGCTTTCATATGGTGCATTCAGGATCACAAGTCAATCAGATCCTACAATTTTTAACATATAGGAGAAGGTAACAAGACAAATCTCTGACATAAGTGAAAAAAATATTTCAAGCATTGTTTAGTCTTTAACTTTAATCAAACAGCATCAGTTGAGTTAGTCATTACTCACCAAATTATCACGTTCATAACAATGTTTTCAATTGAAAATATAAACTTAAACATAGAGTAGAGGGTATTGGTTGAATATTTTCCTTTTATTCTATAACATGTATGTGGTCGCTCATATTAATTTACTCATGTTATGAAATGACGTAACTTAGACTCCCTTTTTTCATACTTTTACAAAGTGCATAAACTGTCTAGCAGCGTAGAGATGATCTGAATTGATTAGTTGGTTGTTGAGCCTGCAGCTCAGCTGCTGGTCGGTGTGAGAGACTGTGTTTCTTCTGGCCTGGCTGCCTGTTTCTGTCGATGCTGGATCGATGGTGTCCAACAGACACTGCGTGCTTCTGCTGAATGTTTCAGCTCTTCCTTCTCTCCCTGGCAGTGCGTATGTTGCTCAGCCCTTCTCTTCTACTCTCTCCCTCTCCTGTTGGCCCAACCTCACATTCTTAGCTCCCTTCTCTCATTGTCTTTTTCTCCATGACTGTTGTACTCTCGAGTCTCTCTTCAGATCTGACAACGATCTCTCACAGTATGGCCGTATGAGTGTAAATCTGAGCTCCAGCAGCTTCACTGCCATGTATCCCTCTTGTTTTGACATCTTGGACAGTTTGTGCTCCAACCCTGACATTTATAATACGGCAGAGGCACTCCAGTTATTTTCAAGAGGTTTATGAGTGCTTGTGATGAATTGACAATTTTCACAATCACTGAGGCATAAATAACAGTTCAAATACTCAGAATGAGCTGGTGTCCTATGAACCTGAGTTTAAGCATTTCAGGTCCGTTGTGCTACCTTCACGGGAGGGGGGCAGCCCCACCTGAAAACCAGGATGGAACTAGATGATCTTTTAAAGCTACGTACACACCAGGCATGTGATGCACGTTCAAGAACGTGCTAATACCAGGTTTTTTAACGCACTTTTAGCAAATGGTGTGGACTGTCGTTACCAAATACTAGCACATGCACTCAAAGTCGGAAGGTGCTTGGTGCGAAATGTCGAAGCAGTGTAAATCTTGCAAATCTTGTTCCAGGGGGAATAGAGCTTTCACAGCTCTATTCCGATACATGAAAGACTTTGTGTCACATAATTCCGGCCGGTAACAAACAACAATTATGAATTTCTTTGTCATGATCCCTTTTATATACAGTTGGTACTTCTGTGAATTATAAAAGATGCTACCCATAAATCACTACCAATTTCTAGTCTCTGATTGGTCAAAGATCGAAAGGTTTCACTTTCAACATGTGTTTAATGGCCATGCGTTTTGTACATAGAGCCCCAAAACTGAATTAAAAACTTTACCATAAATTAAGTATTTAAATTTACCAAGAGTGACTCTGGTTTTGCCAGCAGAACTGGTCTTAACCACACTGGCTTACCTTTTTGCACAAAACATGTCAAATTGTGGAGACAAATAACCTTAATTACTTGCTTGTTTTAAAGGAGCCAAAGCACAAAGGCTTTAAAAAAAGCCTTTTTAACAAGCAGATTGTAGTGATTTGTTAAAGTCAGTCATTAAGGATTTAAAAAAGCTCCTCTAATAGCTGGAAAAAGCTTTTTATTTTTGCATCATCACAGACTAGAAATGCATTACTTCTGATTGCAAAATTGCGTATAGGTTAAATGTGTACATAATGATGGATTGGCCAGACAAAAATATCTATTTTAAGACACTGCCTGCGGTCTGTTGTTATAAGATCTTCGTGGATACTTAGAGATTTACTGACAGTGCCTTTATTCGTGGACCATCTTTGTCGTGTATGAAGCTCCAGTGCAAATTTAACCTTTCTTTAGGAACGTCTATAAATACAATGACAAAAACGTTAACTATTATATGATTAGAATAATCATATTTATAGATTTTTTTATGATTATCATTACATCAGATGATACAGCCGATTGGTTAATGCTCGTTTTGCCAGACTACTGCAAATATTATAAAGATTATATTATACGTCTTACATACATTTTCTTCATACCGACTTATTTAAAGTCTAGCTTTGTCAAAGTCACCCTTAAATTTTTACTTCTACCATGCAATTTATGTCTTTCAATACTTGATCTGTGCCTCCGAACTATGTTGATGTTTGTCAATGTAAGGAGCATAGGAATGGCTCGCAGCCAGCAATCTTGGCTGCCCTCTCTCCTCATGCCCACGCAGTCTGCAGGCTCTACTCCAAGGTAAAGGAATCTGCTCCTGCTGCTGTAGTAAAACTGCACATAAATGAGGGTCTACTGTTTTCCGGCCAAGTCTTCTGTGTTGTTAAACCATCTTGTGTTTAATGAAAGTGTAAATTCTTGGACTGCCGCTGAAGATGCACGTGGATGCTGTCTTCATTTCAGTAGTACTACATACAGAGTAGCAGAGTTGTGGATGGTGTGGGGGTTGCACGGTTGTTGTAATGAAAATACCGCAGTTAAAAGAATTCTGTGTCACTTCCCGGGAGAATGAGATATAAAGGTGGTGGTGGTGGGGAGAATGTGGGAGGAGATGCTGAAAGAGGATGTTGTGTTGATGGAGTTCTTCTCAGCCAGGCGAACTCCCCTCCCATTCTTCACGAGTGTTGTGTGAGTATACCTAATATTGTGGTATTGAAGGAAAGTAGGAAGAAAGCACGTGAATGCCTCTCAGTCTAAAAGCAAACCGCCCTCACACCCACATATTAGGTCCATACATATGCATAACTCACACTTTCTCCCTCTTTTACCTCTATTTTCATCTCCATCTCTGCTTCCTCGCCTCTACTGCAAACACACTCTGCTTTTTTTTTTTTTTGCTAACAAACACACAACCATAAAAGGGAAACTCATTTCACAATCACTATCATTACTTCCAAAAGATTCCTCAAGGGATTACATTGTTTTTACCAGGCGAAAGTACAAGATTAAGCAGAGAGATGAATCCTCCGCACACAAATATGAAGAAAAATTCACAACATGAAGCCTTTTTTTTGGTGTGTCTTAAAATATTGGTCACACTACAGTTTTTGCCCCCTTCAGGTAATAGCAAAACATTGGTGTTTCATCGTGTGTTGTTATTTTCTGGGGTTTAGATAATCAGACTGTCCATGCCATCTTCCTTTCAGACCAAATAGAAAGATAGGGAGGAGATAGCCATGGAGAATGTTTTGGGGGATTAGCATCAGCAATATCTGCTGACCTCTTTTGAGCTTGAAAAAGTGCACAAGAAGAAAGACTAGACAAAGAAAAAAAAATTGCGATAGCGGGTAAGAGGGTAGGAGGGGAGTGCAACAAAGAATAGGAAAAGGAGGGCCCTGCAGAACAGTACTGCCAAAACAGAGGTCAATTGTGATGAAAATTGCCGTTCACATGACCACAAAGGCAACTGAGTGACAGCACTAAAGCAGCATGGATGGGCTTATCCTGATCACTCAGAGCCTTGACTGGGAAAAACCACAATGCCCTAGAGATCTGTCCTTTTTGGGCTCGAAGGATCACAGAGAGCCCACGGTCCCAAGCCTTGGCCCTGAAACGTCCCTGACATTACCATATCAATGCTGCCCTGGCTGCTCCGCCAAGGAGCAGGCCGGCTGGCGATACCGCTCCTGGTTACCGTCACCCTGCGCCTTTGCAAGGCCATTTACTGGGGTCTCACGCTAGCTCAATGCTACATATGAATGGGAAGAAGTGTAGGCTTACTCCTGGAGCTTAAGGCTATGTTTGCTGTGCGTTCAGACCATTGGTCCTGTGTATAAATCCTCCTGCGGCTTCCTTTTCTTTATCTTAATGATGATAAAGGGATGAGGTTGAACATTCATGTATTTTTGATGCCAGTTTATAAGCATCTACAGTCTAAGTTACAGGAAACACACGATTTTTTAAAATTTAGGTTTCATATCTTCTTTGAGACATTTGCATTTACTATAAATGTACCCATGTTATTGTGAAGCTGTAAAGAAATGTTTTCTTTCTTTCTAATTTGACTCTAAGAATAATCGTCCTTGAACTTACAAGTGGTAACAAACACCGTGATCTAACAATCCAATACCACAAAAGGTGTGTCCTTCGCCTGGTAGTACTGGGTTCTGAGAATGAAAAAGCTGTTTAATTGAGTATAAATTAGTCGCTTACACTAGAAAAGATTCCAATACAGTTACTTTCTTAATAAACAAGATAAATGCCTGTAGATTTATGAAAAGGAGATAAGGCAGTTTTTGTAGTATAGGTTTAAAAATAAACATTTGTGTTGGATAATTTTATTTAAAATTCTCTCTCTGAGGTTGTATTGCGTTTCTAAAGAACTCACCAAAGCAAAATACAAGGTTAAGCAACAGAAAAAAGAAAGAAAAAGAAGAAAAGCTGCGGCACTGTAGTGGAGTAGTCGCAGAAAAACTATGGCTTTAATAAATGATAAAGCAGCTTGTCACATAATTTCCTTAAGATTTTTTTTGGTTCATACGTATCATTACCCTTTATGTCTATTTTTTGTGTGGTATTTTTGCCAGCATATCTTCAAGCCCCTATGTTATCTTAATAAGCATGACTTTTTTTATTATTACTTTGCCCACCTTTTTTTATTCATTGCCCTGTCACCACATTGCCCCCGACTTATTGGTGCAAAAAGAGACCATGAAGTGTTAAGAGTGTTAGATCAGGCCATTTCGTGGCTGGTTCTGGTTTTGTAGCCCGGATTCAGGTGTTCATCTGCTAATGAAAACACTAATGAGGATTGTGAGGAACATAATCTTCAACAAATTGTCCCTAAAATAAAGTATAAAAAGTTTTTGTTCTGTGTTTCTGATGTGCAAAACATAACACACTGACTTTTTCATACACGTGTGTTGTTGTTTTTTTAATTTGTTGATTGTTTTGGAATCAATCCTTGGATATCGTGTTTGCTCTTCATCATCTGCCTCTAAATAAGTTTTTTTCAGTATACGAGAGCGTTAAAAAGGTTAAGCAGGGCATGCAGGAGAAGAGATCAAAAAGAGGTTACGTCCTCACTGTTCTATGAAGATATTGTATATCAAGACTGTAGCAGTATATAGCCTTTTTATATTGTTAAAATATCATTAAAGCCAATAGTCAGTGTGGATGCAAGCCACAAAGTAACCTTAACCGGTTAATTAAGTAACAAAGATAAATGGATGATTTCAAGAAGAGATGCTGTTTTTAAAGGAGGCAGAAGGAATGGAAAAGGAGGAGATGGGAAGGAAGTGAGGGATTGATTTAGGTGTGAGAAACTAGATAGGCAATACAAAGGAGGAGGAGATTCAAGACAAGTGAGATATTGTCAGGAGGCCTCTTGCACTGTCATTGGAAATCAGAGCCACAGGGCCGGGCACTAATTTGCTTTTGGTGTTTTAATCTGTCAGTCTACACTTTTCCAGTCTCTCATTGGCACAGATAGCCTCCAGCCTGTCAGTGAGAATCAGCAAAGAGCTGAGAAGTTATCATGCACCGTCAGGTGCCAGACCGACTCTTGGTAGCAGGTTTGTCATTTGTAATTAGAGAGGAAGGAAGAGCAGCTTGTTTTTTCCTCATTTCTCCCCTGCTCCCCAGCTAAATGCTGCCTATGAGTATTGGCAGAGAAGTGATGGGGCATGCACCCACACACACACACATGCATGCCTGTGATGGACCATATCTGATACTGTTAAGTGGAGCTTGTCAGTTAGTCAGTAATGTGTCAGAGTGAATGCAGATGGCCAGACGGAGAACACGTCGCAGGTAAACAGAATCTTTGGGCGCCATGTTCAGACATCAAGGGTGACTGAGCAGCTACAGCCCTAACTATGACTCCTAAATGTCAGTCGCACACTAATACACTACCCTGTGTAGTGTTGCGTGCCAGCGTGGTCACGGTCCATGCAGTTCTGAGTTCTGGTCATGGTTAGGAAAGCTTCCTTCTTAAGAGAAGGGGGAGTGCAGTCTCCAGAGCGAGAAAGAAATGGGGGAGGAGGACAAAATAAGACGAGGGGGAGATAATAAGGGAGGGATAACAGTGGGGGTGTGGGCTGGATGGCCTAATGAAAAGGGAAAGATAGATGCTGAAGGTGGGTTCTCTGAGTATAAAGGCCCGCATGCCTTCTTTCCTGTGCCATTGATGTATTCTAATGCTAAGTGTGTAATGCTGGGCCTCCATCGGTCTCTGGGAGAGGCGAGCCTTTGACAGGCACAACCAAGCTCTGGGACACATCCCTTGCACGCCATTCATATGCATATCTCTGTATGCTTGTTTACGTGTGCGCATGTACAAACTGTTATTTAAGTGACTGTTTTTAGCCCTTTGTGTCAGGGGCAAATTGGCCTGATTTCCTTATAAATGGAAGCGTGTTTTAGGCAGTTTTGAGTATCAAACTCCCTAATCCTGAATTAGCCCACAGAACCATGGTGGATAGATGGTGGATGCTTTAATAATTTGGTGTCCTGTGTGTGCATGTGTGCGTGTGTAAGGATTGCTGGAACACACTTCAGCTTCATGTGTGCTAACAGCACAACATAACACATCTGCTTGTGTAATTGGCCTTCTGCAGAGGAAGAGGAGCGCCTAGCTCTTCATCCAGGAGGAGTTGTCTCTGTGAACTGTTGTTAACTCTTCTCATTGCTTGCTTGTAGACATATGCGCTTGCTGCTCTTTCACCTCTTGGCATGTGTGAAGACACGAAGCAATGCATAGTGGAATGCTTTGTTTGCCATGTGTTCTAGTCTCCAAGGGATGATTATAGCATTGAATTCCCCACACACGACTGAGACAGATGCTGGTCATAAAACGCCTTCCTCACAGGGTTATTGTTATGAAGGAAGGTAATCATCAGATTTAGTAAGATGAGCACAATTTTGCTCTTTTTGTCAGCCATAGCTACAGTTCATGTCCTAAATATAACTACCCCATCGGTGACCTCTCATCCACTTGAGAGCTTGTTCCTTGGATTTCTCCAACTTTTACCTCCTCTTCTACCAGTTCATCTTTTCTTACATTGAACTCCAGCTGTGTGGTTGTAAGCATATGTGCTTCTACCCAAGATAGTGGGTGCGTAAAGAAGTTGTTGTTTTACTTTTAAATTTGGTACTCTTATCTGGTGGAGGATTTGAAGGATGTTTGAAAACGGAGCGTCGGTTCAACGCACTGATGCTGCTCTTGCTTCCAAGAGTGTACGCACATACGATGGGCCTGCGCTGGAGGCAGCGAAGGTTATTTGATCTCACTGCATTGTTGGGGAGAAGCCTCCATCTCGCTTTTTATGACCGGCACTATGGGGAGGGAGATATTCAGCTTCACTTGCCTCTGCTGAACAATCTGTCATCTCAGACACTTTCCACTCATTGCATTACTTCCTTTCACCCTCTTAGAAACACCTAAGAGTTTCCCTCAATAGGTTGCACCTACTGTAAGCACATTGCTCTCCGGCTGCATAGTTTGGCACATGCTGTTGAAGCTCAGAGCACAAAGAGGATGCGAGATTCTTTTTTCATATATAAAAAACTCATGTAAACATGCATTTGCATGATATAAGGAATGCTAAGATGAAAGTTCTCTTATTTGTTGTCCTAACACTCAAATGTCTCATTAGTGAACCTGTTTATAATTTTTTTGCCATGCACAACATTGTCTGTTGGATTATAATAACTTCTGTTCACAGAAAAGTTCAGGACAGTAGTCATGTGTCATCATTCTCAATATATGGGGCAAACAGGGATCAAATATGAGTATGCTGAAATGCACGAAGGTAAAGATTACATAGTTATCATATAGGCCAATAACAATATAATAAACCCGCCTTAAGTATTTTCTTGGGATATTCTTCCAAAATTGGAAAGCAAATTCTCAGTTTCGTCATGATGTGTAATCAACTCTCTGAGTGTGCTTTGCATTCTGATGGTGTTTCTGTAAGCAATTATAAGTGGTTGCTGTATGAAGGGAATGCGTTTCCTTCGTTAAGATGTTAAGTGTGTGGTAAACTGAACAGGGACGACGACTCGACTAATGAATGTTTTGCACACTTCATCAGATTGCTCGCCTGCAGTATTGCCTCATATCACTCTCTGACACCATTGGCACTTAATAGTGTGTGCTCGTTTGATAGTGTTTGTGCTTGTGTGTGTGTGTCTGATAACGACGTATATTGCTTTGTAGAGCCATTACAGTTTAATAGGCGTTGCGGAATGCTCCGTGCGTTAATGCTCCGGCAACATGAAGTAATGACACAATAAAACAATTAAATATGGTAGAGGGGAGAAATTACTTTTTGAACAAGAAGCACCTAGAGGCAATTTGGAGTGGGACAGAATCAAGAAAAGGAGGCGATCGAGCTTATTAAAAGCTTACTTTTTTATTTTTTTTCCTTTGGGAGCATTAATCTGTTTTTTAAAATTGTCCCTTGTAACTCATCTGTGATTACAGATGCTCTGTAACTTGTGTTTTTAAGTGTGATGTTGCTGTTAAGCCCAAAATATAACCAAACAAGATAGATTGTTGGACCCGATTGTTGGAAATGCAGAAAAATATGACATTGTTCCACCTTTTGGGGTCAGTGTTGTGCAAAAAGACTGCAGGACTGACCAGAAGACATAAAACAAAACAAAAAAAACCAAAACCTGCCTTTGCAGTGCTGCATAGTGCACATACGTTTTGTCCCCACCATAGTTCAGACGCATGTTCAAATCTGCCCTGAGAAGGTAGACTTTCCAGGAAAAAAAACCTGGTGCTGATAAACCCTACGGTGCATTCACAATTCTGTGGTTCAGATTGAGTACAGACTTAGTTTGTAATTTGATTTGGTTTGTATTTTTTATGTGCAGTTATTTGAAATTGTGCTTAAAGTATTTTTTAGCAACACCCTTTATTGTTAAATATTTAAGTTTTGAGAGGATTTACAACCATAAGCAGACATCTTTTTTACAGAGATCTGTCAATAAAATTCTTATTCATTGAGAAGTTTATACTTTTTAACCGGAAAGACAAACAATTGTTAATCCGCTGTTAAAACAGCACTTTTCCCTCTGTTTTGCTTTGATCAATATTAAAGAAACAGGGTAAGCAATACCATAAAAAAGCTGCTGAACAGGCCCCTCTTTTCTACTTAAATGTTACAAGGTGGGATATAAATTACAGCTTGGCATGAGTAAGCACTACACCTCCTTCTGAGCCACCCAAGATACAGAAAACAAAAGCCCGATTATACCATTTTGGCTCAAATCAAACATGTCATTTCCAAGGTTAATTTAAAACACGTCATTGGTTTAAAAGCTACATATTTGAGGTTGAAAATGCTCTCATAAAACATTGTTCCATTACATAAGTAGAAGGAATAAGTCCAGACCTCCAACAATGGCGTGTTGGCAGCAGTTAAATGTTTACATCTGTGTTTACAGCTTTCTTATTGTGCATTTGCTGTTGTGTTGTTAGGTGTAGGAGTCAAGAATGAAAATGTTTCTGAGTCATTGTGGACAGAATAGGGGAACACCAGAAATTTCTAGGTGATTTGTCAGATTTTGTGTGGGTGTTAGTTTAAGTCTTTTCCACTGGGTCCTTCTCCTCTCTCATGAGTGTCTTTATGTCAGCGTTTATCAGAACCTGTTGAGAATTAGAGTTCGAAAACCCATTTGCAGAGGTTACCTCAGCGTGTCTGTCTGTTGAGAAATCGAAACGTTACCCTTTGCCCCCCCCCCTCTTCATTCATCCCATTTCCCTCCCAGTCTTTTCAGAATGTATCGTCCTCAACCTCTCCGTGTGGAGGTCGCGTCTTTTCAAGGGGGGCTGATAAAAGGAGAGATAAAATGATGGGAAAGAAATGGGGGATTTTTTCCTTAAAGACAACATGTGACAGTTAAAAAAAAAAACAATAGGGAAAGAAAAAAGACGAGTAGCTACATTTTGTCTGCCTATTTTTAAACAAATGTGCATTTAGTCATCAATTTGTCTTTGGAAAATATATGGTTCAGCAGTTTTTTTGTTTTTTTCAAATAACGATGTTACATCTAAATTTTGTTGCTAATAACCCCAACGCTTCTTTAAAACCATTTTTATAGCCAGATATTTGACACAACATAAGCCTGCTGTGCTGGTGTGTTATGTTTTTGTTTTAAAATGTTACTATAGTGTAATCGATTCATACATCTTTTCATTTGTTGTTTTAATGTTTGAGCTTTTGATCTTGTTTGCCTGATAAGATCCTATCTTACAACCTATTTCTAGGATTTGAATTAGTAGTAATCAATAGTTTACAGTTTTTCAGGGAATCCTCAGTTCCTGTAAAAATAAAAAAGCAACACGTTAGTGTTTTAATAATGCTAATCAGCTGGGGTTTAACTTGGATAAATACATTTTTTGATTAGCTTTGATTTGACTTGCCACAACTGATTTTTTGATAGATTTGATTTATTTAGTAATCTTTTTAAAACTGATTTATTCATATTTTGAGCTCAACTGTGAAAGTGGGTTAGAAAAAAAAGAGAAGTCCAATTTTCCTAGAGGACTTAAAGTACAATGATGCAACCAAAGAGTAAGAAATGGCACAATAACAGCATTCAGTGACTTTTCTGTGTGTTTGTTAAAAGTTTTGCTCTGTTGAAGAGGAAATGTGGGGCTACGTCATTCATTAAAAATGCTTTTTTTTTCCATTTCTAAAATATGGACCTTTTGCTATATATATATTTTAACTTTATTTGTCTCACAGGCAAAATTTTTGTCACCATGGCAGCTCAAAGAAGAAGAAAAAAAAAACAAAAAACACGTTTTTATGTGGTCGTGTATTCTACTTGGTAAAAAAAAATGTGAGGGTCCCGCCTAAATTGGGTAACTAAGTGCACTAAAGAGTAGCAGAAACCTCTGCCTGTAAGATCCTAATTAAACTACAGACAATGAACTTAAGTGATATTGAAAGCATAAAAAAAGCTCTACAAATCTATAGTAATTCATTTAGTTTATTGTTTTACAGTTTAAACAAAGTTGAATTTCTTTTTTGGTATAACATTTAATCTGCTAAACATATACATCCAATGACAAAGTCTGTCAAAGGAGGACTTTTCATGCAGGACCTGACAGAATAAAAGGAGCTTCAAATGTTTTTTTTTTTAAGTCCACTGAAGATCAAGACTTCCTTTTTTTTAAATTTCAAAGTAAGAACACACCTCTGCCATCGAAATTCCTTCATAAATAAATTATCATGAAAGCTCTTTTGTCAATTTCTAGTGATTTATTTACAGTAAATCTTTTTTTAATCATGAAAGTAAAAAGGAAAATAAGACCCCTTTTTGTTCATATAGATGAATACTGGAGAACATCTGCTTCACGGCTGTAAAGAATTAGAACGACGGAAATAGGAAAAGATGAGCTGGAGTGGTGTGAGTGGGTTACTAAATGGTGTGTGGTGCCCATAGAAAGGGGGGAGTCTGAGGATTTATAGTGAAAAATAGCATGATGCGAGGGTGAGAAAAGAGAGGACAGCATGGAATGATGGAAAACAGGATTAGATAGACAAAGCCGCAGGGAAGGGGTTTGGGCTGGAATAGTGAGGGCAACTGTGTGTGAATTAAGTGACAGGAAGCCAGTGGATGAAATTAGGAGAGGGTGTGAGATATACAGTGAGAGCGAGCAGACATAAATGAGGACAGGTAGAGGCTAAGCTTTAGCTTGGTAAATCTGGAAAAGGATAAGAAAAGAATAAAAAAGATGTGACAGATAGTCAGTGTAACTAAAACAGAGTCTGACATAAAGCTCTGACCCAAGCTAATAGTCTGTCTATTAATATCTCCCTTCTGGTGACCACCATTCCCTGTCACAGAATGACAGAAAGCATGATCCTAGTTCAGGAGTTTTTCAGCTCTCCCCCTGAGTTATGGCTATGATACATTTTTCAGATACGAAGATGGGATAATTGATGCGTTTAGTGACTTTAAAGTTTCTGGGGTTTAAAGTTTACATGTTTAAATCCCTGCATAAGCATGAAACTGAACAGCAACTTCCAGATTGAAGCTTTTTTTTTTAAAGCAAAAGTCACTGAAATTTTAAATGGTTTATTTCAAGCAATCAAGTAATAATAATACACAAAAACAATACAATCATCAGTTATACATTCGTACAAAGACGTACCATACTTAGGATAATTAGACATAAAATTAAATATTGTTTGAAAGGGAGTGGAAGGAAGCGAATTTATATAATCCCACCCCTGTTCTACCTTAACCATTTTATTACATGATTTATCATTATCCGGTTCATAACTTTTATCAGACAGAATTAAGAATCCTTAAGTATCGATAAAGCACATGACAAAGATGAATCACTTACGGTAATTATTATGTAAAAATAGACCAAGTTGATCGCAGTTCCCACGTCTACCACTAGGGGCTTATACAAACAAACCTTTCTCTTAGTAACAACAAAAAAACATTCAAACTTGTTAAAAAAAGTTGATTTGGCTTTAATAGAAATAGTGACATTGTAATAGTTTTATTTATTTATTTTTGATAATGGTCAAATCCTCAGGTCTACAATGGCTTTCACAGAAATAGTTGCTCAATTATATTATGTCTTGTCAAGATGGTAAAAGGTAGAAAAAAGAGTTGGCTTCTAAGTGTCTTGTTGAAACCAGTAAGTCACATGACTATATGTGCACTCAATCCTGTTGAGGTCATCCTGCATGTCAAACTTTTGGTAAGTAGCTTTGTAAGATTGTCTGGAAACAGTGAATAAATGTCTTGTTGAGAACGCTAAGAACTTTAACAACTGCAGTGCACATATTCAGTCCTTATGCAAACTATATTACCTGCCTGCTGGCTATACAAACACATTCAAGTGAAATACAATCTGAAGACTAGGTCAAATGTCATTGTCACAATCTGAATTTTAATTAGCTTTCAAGGAAACATAGCTACATCTATTCTTGGAAGTAGACAGTCCTCAGAATTAACCTCGTTAAAACTACTAAAAGCTCTTCTGAAAAGGCACTGAAACAAAAGTTTTGATGTCACTTAATAAATGAGAAAAACTGCAAAACCTTTACAAAATTAACTTCTCGGAATGTTTTACACACTGATCAGAGCAGTGCATCATGGATCGTGGATTTAGACTTTATTGTGAAAATAATGAAAGCAATTCCATAAACTGGTTGAAACCATCACCAAATATCATGCTATTGTCATTTAAATCAGAAAACTAAATGCCAGTTGGCTGCTATAAGATCTACAGCAGTGTTTTTCAACCTTTTTTGAGCCACGGCACACTTTAACCTTGACAAAAATCCCGCGGCACACCAGCATCCCAAAAAAAAAAAAAAAAAGCAGAAACTCATGGTCTGTTTTGATCTACAGCCCCCCCCGGCAATCTGACGTGCATTTTTGTGATAATTGTGGCAGAAAAAGTAGGAAGTTGCAGATGTTTTTCTAAAAGATGTAATAAAAGTTAAGTTACATACAAACTGTATGTTCGTTGTGTTTTCAAGACGTGTAAGAAGGACGACTCATTAAGCCAATGCATCATGGGAGATGTAGTGTGAAAACTGCGAGAAAACGGCAGAAAGACTCGCGTCTCTGAGCTTCATGGTTTTGTTCACTTGTTCCACGGTCTGATACCGGATTCTGTGGAAAGCTACACCGCTAAACACGAGCTTTAGCTGGTGTTTTTGTTGGAACTGAGTGAGTTATGAGCTAAATTGGAACAAGGAAGTGGAGACTTTAACCACTTCTGATTGGTCAGACTGATGACATGTGATTAAGCCTTCAAGAATGATTGGTGGAGTCGTGGAGACAGTAAAAGCTGCGGGACTTTTCTTTACACAGTTATAGCTGCAGCTAAATCGCGTTACCGTCATTCTTATCAAAATGTCTTTAATAGAATCAAATAAACACAAAGAAAAAAGTATTTTATGATCTTTTATATTCCTAACTACTCAGTGTTTTATCAGGACCTGTTTGGATGAACAAAGAGCTGATTTCCTGGAGATGGGAAATGTTTTTAGATCAGTTAATGAGGGCAATTTTCCACGGCACACTTGACCATCTCCCACGGTACACTAGTGTGCCGCGGCACACTGGTTGAAAAACACTGATCTACAGGACCAATGTGGCATCACCTATAAATCTGCTAGAAATTGTCTCTCTAGCAGAAGTGAACAGTCTGAACCTTAACAGTAATGACTAACTGGCTTAAGTATATACATTAAGTATGACATTGATTTCAAATGGGATCTGGAGAACTCATGTTAACACGTAACCCACATCAGACCTCTTTAAAAAATGTCATCCTGCACATGTGGCGGTTTCACTCATGCTTACATTCTTGATCTCTTCTTTGTTAATTCTCCTTTAACACGCATGGTTACAGGCATTTTAAGTACTTCTTGTTTCACCTTTCTGCCTCATTAATTAAATTTAATTACAAACAGCACAGAAAACCTCAGAGACATCTAATTTAGTGAATGAGAAGCTAATTATTGTGTCTTAAAGAGCCACTTCTGCTCTGTCAGTGAGCTATGGAGCTCTCTAAAGTTCACCAAACCATCTCTTGAAAAATAGATAGATTAAAAAATAACTAAAATGTATTTTTCTTTTCTTTTTCCTTGTTAGATTTTTTTTTTTTAGCCCAAACTGTATGAATGTCAAGTAAAGATAGCCCATAAAGGTAAGTTTGTAGTAGGGTTTTTGAGAGTAATGAGAAGAGACCTTTCAAATCAACTTAACACTAAAACATGACACTCTTGGCAGGTAAACCAGACCTTTATGAGCTCTTTGAAAGTCCATTATGAGATAAAATATGTTCACATGTTTGAAACGCTTTAAAGTCTATTCATTTATAGCATGCAAGCAGGAGTTGAAAGCTTAAAGGATCTAAATTGCTTTTATTCTGTTATTCTGTTTCTGCAAGAGAGCCATAAAAATGTGGAAAATAGTGAAAGAACACATGGTGAGAGCAGAGATTTGCTCAGTTTAAATCCAAAGAATTCAACTATGGATGTGGATGTTGTTTTCCTTATTATCATTAGTATTTTATGGCTAACAGAGGGGTTCCTTCCACATGGAGGTGCAGTAAAACTTAAAAAATAATCATGCTATGTACATTATGTTCTTTATTCCTCCTATCGTTACTTCCAACTCTTCCAACTCTCTGATTGTGCTGGTTTGTTACATGTCCATCACTTTCCTTACTAAAACCAAAAAGCCAAGTCAGACAAGAGAGAAATATTTCCCTCCGCTTAGTGTCTTCATTCGTGCCACAATCTTGAAAACTTGTGCATCCTGGAAGTTTTTCCCATTTTCAGACCTAGTGGAATAAGCTGGATGTGGTTTCTTTGCATGAGTGACAGAATGGTGATGAGGAAGAGCTTTGCTTCATCTACATCCCTCCTATGTCCACCCTGCCTCTTTGCCTACCTCCAGTTCCTCACCAGCTCCCATCTGTCTGACACTCGACACACAGTCAACCTGTAGTAGATGCACATGAAGAGCACTGAAGCAAATTTAAAGAAAAGCACAGCTTTAACAACACGAGATGTGATATCACTGGTCCCTGAGTCAGAAAAACTGCAAAGACAGGGAGGCACGGATGAATCCAGGAGGTATAGAGAAGTGGGGTAGCACATAATTGGAGAGGAAAGTAAACAAGATGAGAAAAAGAGAGTCGAGGGACAGGGGCTAATAAAAGGGAAGGCGGAAGCACAAAGGCTGACATTGCATATTTGTGCTCAGTGGGAGGTCTGCAGTGTTGAAACATCTCTGAGGTGTCTTTGTTGTGTAAAGTACTTTAAAAATACAAGCCTCGTGGGTGAAAATGTTTCTGTCTGCTGCATTGAACCAAAGCTTTTTACTAAGTAATATTATCAGTTTATTTTACCCAAGATAAGGCTCCCATACCTGAAGAGAAAGTGCCCAGCAACCTTTTTAAACCTAAAAAAATAGGGGTATATCGATTCATTTTCACAAAGATTCGATTTGATTTATAGTCGATATTGGTACATTTTAAACAATCCGATTTGATCAGATTCACTGTAAATTGAATATGTGCACAAATAAACAAGTCAACACAAATTAATGACAAATCCATTCACATTTTTGTTTCCTAAGGTTCATCCCAATGCTGTTATTCCACATCAAAATATTCCAAAGGGAACATTATTAGAACATTTTACCACACTTTAAGGTCACATGTCTTTGCAGAAGTCATTGTTTCAACACAATGGACTGAAATGACGGCTTTATTTATTTTGCTGCATTACGTGTGTGTTGTCCACTGTGATGCACTTGGTCATTTTTACGTTATAGTAAGATAAACCTACCGTGTCTCAATCAAAATGCCATCTTCATAGATCGATAAAATCAATGTATTTCATTTTGAAACAATGGTATAAGTCGATTTAATTTACAACTTGCCTCAGAATATTTGGTTTAAGTTAATGTCTTTCCATAATTTGCACAGCAGTAATTCTTTGAATTCATGCATGCAGCTCATGTGGACATCACATTTGCACTAACAGTTGTTAAGAGTCAAGCTGAGAGCAGCATTTCTGAAGACCAGACAAAAATGACTTGTGAGTATAAATAAAGGATTACTATATCAGAATCCATAGTATTATTCATTTTATTTGAGTACAGCAGATCCAGTTAAGCCTAGTTTGGTTTGCTTGAATGTACTAATGGTGACCGACGCGGTCTAACATGCTCCAGAAATAGCAAAAGTCTGTTTTCTGTCACAGCTGAGGTAAAGCAGCAAAGGCAGCGTGTGACACATGCAAACACACACATCAGATCAGGTGGAAGCCTCAGCCAGCATCGGTACATTTTTCTCAGTTTTCATCCTCTCTAGCTTTTAGAGTTGGTGCAGCATCCCCTTTTCTTCCTTTGACCACTGACCTCATAACTCTATCTCCTACTTCTTTGTTTCCCAGCCTTCACTCTTCCTTCTCACCATAAAAGTCGCCAGACTTTCTTTCTGTCATTTTCTTTATTTTTTTTGCAACACAAGTAATATCTGCTCAAGGTCTACGTTTGCAGTCAATGCAGCAACATACATCAGTGCACACATAGACACACAGGATAAACAAGGATTTAATTTGTATGTTTATGCAAAGCCAGCATTTGCTATTCCAACCAGCAGACCACAACCAATTACAGCCAATCCAATTACTTTCTACAAGCAACAATTGGTATCAAGGAAACAATGCTCTAACAATGCTGAGATTCAAACAAACATCATACTGATGATCATGCGTGTGCATGAGTGTGCGCATGTGTGTTACCTGACCTGTAGGTTATTCCCCGGTTGGCTCGTTGTCATGTCTGATTGGCCGCCTGCCGGTTTCATCACATTGCACCAGAGACAGAAACAGACCTCGTGGCCTCTCACCCACAGGTCTCTCTCTTCCTCTTTCTTTCGCTCCTCTTCTGTCTGTTTGTCAAGCTGTCCGATTGAGACCAGCTTTGAGGCCGGCGTTGGCTGACTTTGGTTTGTGTCTGGCAGGCCGAGCTGTAGGGAAGCAGTTTGATTGAAGAGAGAACAAAGCTCACCCTGCCATCTCTGAAGCAGCTGTCCCCGTGCAAGACAGTCTCAGATGAAATGCACACAACAAACAAATCTGTGTGAATACACTAAGCGATTCTCTGACGCACACAAACTCACACTGAAAACTCACTCAAAAAGGTACCTGTGACACCTGCAAATGCATGTGCAACCACTGGAAGAAATTAACTTTTCCTTCTCCAAACCCCCTAAACAATCTGCTTATTGATTGTCTATTAACAGCTTTTGTTGTTGGTCTTGAAGTCTTAATGCACTCGGGTGTTTCAACTTGCTCTGTTTTACTGCTCCTATTTAAAATTTCCTTGTTAAGCAAGCAACTTTGATTCAGAAAAGGATACAAGATCTGGCATTTCAATAAATGTCAAATAAGTTGATCATTCCACTGCTTTCAAAGCAAAACATGAGAAATTTGTTTTAGTTTTGCTCTGTATTCTGCAAAAGGCATTGTGAAAACTTTGTTTAAACAATTGTTGACAGGAAGAACTGTAATCATTTAATCTGTGTGCTGAAGCCAGCTCAGAGGAAACAGCAGAACTAATGGATGGAGAACACTGTTGCCATGGCCTTTATCTCCTCTCCTAACACCCAACAACAGATTACTCCTAACCTCCAAGGCCCAACCAGGTATATGTGCTAAGCAAATCACTGACCGCATGAGTCGCTGCTGAAGCTTGGGTTTGAATTTCAATCATCCCAGTACTGGCAGGAGGTATGGAAAGATGGAGGCAGGCAAGCAGGAGGAAGGTGCTGATGAGAGAAAGAGCGATAGAAGGATGGAGGAAAGGAGGGGAAAGATTAAGGGGTCAGCCCAATGAGATAAGGAAAGGTACGGGATGAGAAAGGCGGTATAAAAGTGTAAGCAGATGGAGATATTTTACATAGAGGCAGATAGATGGATGACAGGGGGCCCGACAAGGGGACAGGGCAGAAAGATAATTACTAAGATAGAGAGGGAAGTAAACGACAGGAGAAAAGAGCAGAAGGGATTACCATTTTACACTACAGTGGATAGATTGGCAGCGGCAGACAGAGAGAGGCAGGACACAGGTGCAAGAGATGAGAGAAGCAGGTGATGTCAAACAGAGTCAGGAAAGAATGGGAAGGGTAGTGTTTGAAGGGGAGGAAGGACAGCGAGCAAGGCAGATAGTCCTTGCCAGAGGCGACAAAAAGTCAAATAGGAAGCATTTTTGATTCATTTCTCTGGTGTTTCTTTTTTTTCCATCTGATGTCAGGTGTGACTGTTTGTGTTGTTACACAGGTGTATTCACACACACAACAGCTCAGGTGATAGCAAAGCCTAACCAGCTGCATGCAGACACACTGCCGTCTATAAAAGGGTCGACGGTCTCCTGACACGTGCCTGAAACTAGCTGGCTGAAAGTTCTACAAACAAGATAAAGAGTTGGATCGCCAATAAAGTTCCACATCAGTCAATGTGGGCATTGTGGTTTTCAAAGACCTACTCTCAAATCTCTTAGCAGATGGAAGCAGTTCACTGGTGATTGATTGTAGCTGTCTCGGCTTTTACATTTTGTCAGAGGATCAGAGGTGTAGCATGTCGATCGATGAGGGGGAAACAGAAGAATGGATGTTTGATGTGTCGTAGTGTGGCCTTCTGGGCTTTTAGAAGTAGGTTAGTGTTTTAAAGATGTGTCAATAAACTAAATAGTCTTTTTTTTTAACTGGATCACATTTGCCCTAAAAAACAAACTTTTAGGTACGTGTCTTTATATCATTAAGAGATTTCCAGAAATGAACTGTTTGGTACTAAATTGAAGCAACACAGATCTGTTTCCAGTTTGAAACAGAACAAATGGACCAGGTTTTCTTAAAATCATGTCAAAAACACATCATGAACTGGTGGTGTTGGACACAAAATGTTGGATTCCAAGCAAGGTGGCAAAAACCTAATGACCCATGTCGACAAAAATTTGTTTCTTTTAACGTGTTCTTGGGGCACTTTTCTGATGATGGACATGTATAAAGAAAATAAATTTTCAAATGGCATTTCTGAGAACTGTATTTCTTTTTTCAAATTGCTGTGAATCAGGATCAGAGTGGGCTTAAAAAAATTAAAGAAGTAAACCTAATCCATCTAAACTTAAGTATGACAAAGATACAACCAACTGAGGGAACAAATAAAACTGGTGACACAGCAGATGACCTGATAAAGCTAAAGTGAGAACAAGACCCTTCTATACACTGAGGATAAATAGCTTAGCTGAAGACAGCTTTGGATAATTATCAGATGAAACCAGGTAAGACTGTGACCGAGGAAAAAAAACAAAACTTAAAAACAGAACATGAAAACATAACTGAAGATAAACCAAATCAAAAGACACAATCTTGACATACTGATGGCACCCATAGGGTTCGGGTCTTTCTTCTGGAGTTTATTCCACCCAACTCAACTCAGCAATGTCTTGCAAATATGTAAATTTACTAAGTAAAGTGATAGTTTTGTTGAGACCACTGTCAGAGTTGGCTTGCAGAACACAGCGTTCTAGTCCAAGGTTGCAGCACAAAATCTGTTTTTAACTGTGTATCAAACAGCCAGAGAGAGCCATTGGCAAAATAGTAATCATAAGGCATAGGCATCTTTAAAGGAGCTGTATTGCTAAGACTACTGAAGAAACCCACCTATCAGCAAAACATGGGCTGACACAAAATCTAATCAGCACAGACACATGGACATGCAGCAAGTCCCACTTTTAAAAACCCTTTTTAAATTTTCTGGTTGTCTTTTTCTATTTTGGAAATCAGACACCTTGGCTGTAACAAGTGTGAAAAATGATACTCTGTGGGACAGTTTTGTGTTTGTAAAATTAACCCTGTTGTGTTTAAAGAACTGGACTATTGAACTATTTTTGGACTTCCGTCTTAAGGTTTAAGGTAAAGCATTTTATAACACCCAGAGACACAGAAAATCCGGAATGAATAAACCTCACATTCCCTATGGGTCCATCCAACTGCCAAGCAAAGAAACAATCTCCTAATAACCCACAATTTGAGCTCTAATAACAAGAGGGCAGCTGATTAAAAAAATCCACTCAACTCACATTTTCCAGTCTGGGAATGGAATTTGGAGGCTTGTTAATTGTCTCTCAGTTTCTATGTGTGACAGTCATTATCACTTCATATAAAAATTGAATCAAAGTAAATAACTTTAATTAAGAGAGTGAAATAATTTTAGTTTGGAAAAAGTCTACACAAGTCCAACAACTTTGACATTTTTGTGCAATTTCATACCTTATAATGTGTTTTATTCAATTCAACTGACATCCAGAGTTCTTGTTTTTTCTGAATAAATGTGTGCAAATACATTCTGTTCACCTTTTGCAGTGTGTAAAAAAGGTGCAATGCACTAATACTGACAAAAAGAATAAATATGTAAAAATTAAAATAGTGCTTTAATTAGGTTTAATTAGGATGTTATACTTCTTATCAAAGGAAACCGGCTGTGAGGTTTCAAGTAAAAAATGACAGAAAACACTCATCCAGCTTGTTATTTAGTGTGGTAACACACATTCTGAGTGTGTACAACAAAGTGATGAATGTTAGATGGAACACGTCAAGGCTTATGGGTATTTAGAGCTAAGAGCTGCAGGTTACATGTTGCCTGCTATAAGAATCTGATTTTTAACTTGGATTCCTGCAGTGTTATCTGTACACATATTCACGTAAGACTTTATTTTTATTTGGCTAAAATTTGACCAAAAAAAACAGGAAAATCAAAGTATGCAAACATCTGGTTTACTTATGAGATCGCCATCGCAAACTAATTCAAAAAGGTTCTTTGGGGGCTTCTTTGTGTGGAGCAGTACAGTGCAGTGCCCATTAGCGGATTGATGCCAGGCTCACCTGAGCTGACAACTTTTAGGAAGAGTGGGAAGAAGGAAGCAATGGCTGAAGGGGCAAAGAGACGAGATAAGAACAAACCGTGTCTTGTAGCTGTCCTGTTTGCGTGTGCTTCCATCTCTGTCTGCATGGATGATGGAATATGACGCTGACTTAGTGTCAGGCTCCTCGCTGACACGTAGAGATTAAAAAGATGTGAGAAAAAAAGGGACTGACAGAAAGAAGACAGATGGATAGATTTGGATGCAGTGCTGCTTTTGCACGACTTGATTTTTGTTTGTTGAGTCTTCAAAATATGAGGATGAGAGAATTTCTTCAGCTCATGAGTTGGATTATTATCCTCATCTCCATGGGTTTCCTTTAAATTGTTCTTTCTTTTTTTCTTGTCTTCTCTCTCTGATTAGCTAAAACACTCCTCACATCAGCTTCTACCCCACAAAGTGACTTTTCTCTCTTATTTCTGTGAGCGTATAGCTTGTCTGTTGATCTCTGTAATTCCCCTCTGTCTTCCTGGGAGGTTCATATTAAATTTTCATTTCACACAATGGACAGCCAGAGATCCTGATGTTGACACAGCTTGACAGAGGTGTGGTAAAGACAATACAGACAGTGACAGTTTAGAAGCGTGGCACACATGCCACTGTGGATAAGGCACAGGATAGAAAAGATGCAATAAGGCTTCGTTTTTTTATATAAGTGAAGATTTTTTTTGGGGTTAAGTTTAAAAATTTTAATGAGCAAATTTACTCCAAACTATGTAGCTTTTCCCCCTGAATGTGCGCATGTGTGTCTTTGCCTTTTACTGCGTGCGCACTGTCAGCAAAAGTTGGCTCTGAAACTGATAAACCATTATGCACGACGTGGGAGCGCATGTTTATGTGCCATTTTGTGTGTGTGTGTGTACATGTGTGCCAGTGAGCGAGTGTGAGTTAGGTTTAATGATCTTTCTGATGGTTCTGCTGTAGCAGATATTTAGATGGATGGTCCATATGCTCTTTATGGTCCATGCATATTTCATATTCCAGTGGCAAAGCAGAGCAGAGCACGCATCGCTTATATGGCCAGGATGTTGCTCTGGGACGTGGGCAGACTTTATGAGATCTCATCCAGACCCCAAAGCTTTGTCCTCTCTGAATAGGCACCCAAGTGTAAATAAATACAATACATTTCTGAACGACACCTTGATATCTATAAACTTAAATGTCAAACTTTGCCGGCAGATTAAGGATTCACATGTCCTCCAGTTGTGTGGCTTACAACTGTTGTTGGAGTTGTGTATTTGCCACAGGGGGGGCTGAATTCCAGCTCTCTTAGGTTAAAGATTCTTTGAATCCTGGACAGGTCACTAATCACTAATTACAATTATCATGGGGCTCAGACATCAACAAGATAACCAGTATCTATTGAGTTTTGGTGTAAAGATTGAAAATACTTTCTTTGTATTTATTTTTAAACTGACTAATGTTTGTTTTGGCTCTGAATGGTTCTGAATTCATTTTAAGGTTTTACTCCGGTCCCTGTTATACAAAATCTTTTTAATGTTGTTCTAAGTTGAATTGTTTTGAAGTTCGACATCCCCATTTATTTGCATCTTCCTTCTCTTTTTTTGTAAGTACATTGGAGGCAAGTTCTATATTATTTCATATAGAAATTTAAGCATCTTAAATTCTATGAAGTCAAATTATTTCAAGATTTTAGTTTTGACAAATACAGAATGAGAGTGTTCGCTGTAAATATTAAATTGTTTTGAAGGCTCTTTTTTCGTTGTATATAGAGATAATGGATAGTAGATTTATAAGTTTCCCCAAACTTCCGGACAACATTGAAAATATGGAGACATCAGAGCATAGTTCATGTAAGGATTTTGTGTCCAGGACGTATTTAACATTGTTTATGGTTGAAATACTTTGAGAAATTTTAGAACTTAATATGAGGTTTTCCACTGATTTTAACATCAATACTTACTCCTAGAAATGTAATTTTATATTAAAATCAATTAGAAGATGAAACGAAGCAAAAAGTGTGGTGCAAAAATATATAAAACATCCAAGGAAACCTTGTTTGTTTTATTTATGTCAGCATAATTAAATTCTGATCTGTTTTGTAGTTACCGTATTTAATGCTATCATATGCGATATTTTAATAACAAAAACCCCACTTCATTTTAAGTGTCTGTAAAAAAAATTGTCCATCTCAGGTCTTTACGGCAAGAGTGAAAACAAAAGTATGTGAAAAAGATGTATTTCTTTTCTCCAAAATCATCTCGTCACTTCAGCAGCAAACAGAGTTATCCTATCATTTACCAACATCATTCAGCCCTGATGTGATCCATACATCAGTGATGGTTTCCTTATGGAAGAAGTGATTAGTCAGCGCGGACGGTGCAGTTTACTGAGGCGCTCTGACACTTAATTTTTTTCCCTTGGCTCTTCAAATCATTTTTTTGAAATGCCTTTAGTGTGGATTTTTTATGAATTATGTATTTTGTCAGCTGCATGTGTGCATCCTTAACATTTATAACACAAACAAAGAAGACAGATGGGTCACCTCTGATAAGCCGTCAGAAGGACTGATGGCTGCACTTCCTGCTGCATCCACAAGAACGCACATTTCTCTGATTTTCACGTGATGATCGGCAAGTCGCCAACCCACGAGGAGGCATATTGAGTTCATGAGAGATTGACAGGCTTGTAGAGGAAGACAGGACAGGGAGGGAGGACTTGTTGAGGGAGGGGAGTGAGACAAGCGTCAAAAAGATTGAACCTGAAATGAAAAATTGAACGCAAGTCGGATAGAAGGCCACTGATAAGGATGGAGAGACAGAGGAGAGGAGAGCAGAATAAGTAATAGTGGGGGAGGGATGTGGGGCAAGGGGGTGGGGCATAAGAGATGCTTGTTGTACTAATAGATTGTCTAGTCTGACAGAATGCACTCATGTTCTGTGGAGATTTACACGCGTTCTTGTTTACTGAAAGCAAACCATCTCATACTGAAAACAAACTGAGGTGCTAAAGCTGCCAGAAAAAATATTCTGAATTTATCTCATTGGTTTATCTTTTTTTTTTAAAGATGACTTTTTTTTAGGGTGTGTTTACACTAGAATTTGTAATTTCACTAGTGTAGGATAAATGACGATACTCTGTTCCATATGAAAAAAGAGTTTTGGTGCACCAACATGAACACCATGCAGATGGACTATCTAAACCAGAGAGGAAGCATAAGCAGGGATAAGTTAAAAGTTCAAGTGCTACTTCATGTCACACACCTGAGTGTGCAAAATGTGCATGCATCCCCCGAGGGAGAGCTGGGCTGCTGTCATGGCTGAGCTCAGGGACCGTTTGGTGGTTTGACCTCACAATTCAACCCTTAATCCTCCGTGTCAGGCAGGAAGGCCTTGGATTTAAACCCACAATCTCAGAGTTTTAAATGATCTGAGTGGCATGTATTTTTGAGTAGGAAAAAAACCCTCCACAGTGTGAATGTGAAGAAGCACAAAACAAGAGTTGGCGAGTGTCCCAAGAAAGGGCACATATTCAAACGTGCAAAGATGACGGTGTTGTAGCTACCGTAAGTTTATCTTCTTTTCTTCCTCATTAATGCCCAATAAAAACTATGATGTTGCACCATATCCTGCAGCTATTGTAACTTTGTGAAGTCTAATGTGAACCCAAACCAAATGAGGTATGATTTATGTTGCCATGCGCTGCCCAATCAGACCGAATGTACTTAACTATCCTGGGCTGAACCAAGCCTTTAATTTGTTCAAACTTGCTGCAGACTCTGACAAAGCTACAAAATGCAGTTTCAAGCAGGACCTTTTGCTGCCTCTTTGTACTGTCTTTGTCATATGCACCCATACAAGGGGTTAATCTGCATAGGTGCTGCAGGTTTTTGGGTTATCTGGGAGCGTGGAGGGTTGTAAGGGGAGCGGCCGCATCTTAACAAGTGTGTCTTGGGGTTCTCTTGTGGCTCATGCGACCGCCTTAAAGGAACGTCATGAAAATGTGACGTACGATTGTCAAGTGTGTGGTAAGTGAATCATGAAGAATTAGTAAGGATAATGTAAGTTACACGCACTTATGTCTATTGGTGATTCTGTCGTACAGGGCCATAATGCCGCACTCAAGTCATTAATAACGTGCAAGTGCTGGTGATACGTAAGTGCCTGTATGTGTCTTCAAATACCACACTCTGATGGTCTCATTTCTTCATTTCTAACAGTCAATCTTGATTTTTGGAGTGGGCCACCTGCCTGCTCTGTTCTGGTTTGCCAATGTTTTGCTCGCAGACAGCCCATATCACCTGTAAAGTTTCTACATGTTTGTAGCTACTTACTAAATTAAGACTTGGCACCAACTCATTCTTCGAATGAGCCAAATTCAACGAATTTTGTTGCTTCACTTTGACTTTATCTGTCTTGAGAATCTGAAAGGCAAAAGCATTAATGCTCTGCTGGTCTTGTATGTGCCTTTGACAAAGAATAAAATAGAAAACTCTAGGTGAAGTAGGCACAAACAAAGTTGCACTGCCTTGATTATTTTAGTCTCCATCCATTGTTTCACTTCATTGATTATTGTTTTTTTTTTTATAAACCACTAATTGAGCACTTAACTGTTAAGATTAGTCATGTGCTTCAGTTTTGCGTGCCTTCATTTCAGGCCTTTGTGACTTAGAGTGGATGAATACATCAAATTAATTCAGCATGCAGCAGTGCATTAATAGAAATATTAAAGCTCCATGTCGTCTTTTGTCTGACGGGTAGACTCAGACACATTTAAACGCTTAAAAGACTCCAGGCTGGCGCCTAACGATGTCGACCTTGTGTCTCACAACCTATGGATCAATTAATATGTGTGTGAGTGTGTGTTTGTGTGCTCTTTGTTGAATCCTTTCCCATCTGTCATTTGTTGAGATTAATAAACCTGTTTGCTCCCTTTTTTTTCAAGCTGAGCTCTAAAGAATCTTTTTTTATTCTACATTTTGATTATTACATTTATGGTATGTCACAGTATAACTAAACATTGTATTGTCTTCAAAATCATTTTTAAAGACTATTGTTTAAAAAAAAAGAAACATGTGGCTATAGTTTTATTCATTATCTGTTTTCTATTCCTATGTTGGAAAATCATTTTTGGAGTAAGGCTCTTTTGGGGAACATTGTCTTCACCACTGACCCTATTCCATCTACTGGACGTTCCCCTCGTGTATCACCTGGTTGTGCCGTACACGAACAATTCAGAATTAGTCAGTAGTGGGCTGTCAGGGGCTGCAAAACATTTCTTGTTGGCCTAAAAATTTTAAGAAAAGTACATTTAAATCTTTTTTTTTTCAAAAACATGCAAGCAGGTTTACTTTTTTTGAAAATAAGAATTGTTCTTCAGAGTCTGATCACTTTAAGTCATAGTAACACACAGAGTTTTACATTATTTGTGCATTATGGCACCATTTTTATCGAATTATATTTAAGCTTGCTTGTGTTGTGAGGTTAATGAAATCTGTATGGGGCCTGCAGAACCCAAAGAGAAAGCTGCTGTGTTCTTTAAGCAACAGAGACAGACAGTTTCAATAGCCAGCATCAAGGTTAGCTAGAAGGGTTTGCTGCAGGGGTGCCCATTATTTTGTCTACACACAAACTACCTTTAAAACAACAAGCTCCAAAAGATCTGTGTTTCGGGGCAGTCGGGGAAAAAATAAGGCACACCTCATCCACTGAGTCTCACGCTGAACGTCCAACCCTTTCTAAAGTCCTGGACGAAGACAAACACCATGGTTCTGTCCAAATTCCTTCTTTAATCCCTAACTACTAAAAAACTAAATGGTGCAGGAGGACTAGTGCCCTGGATTTGAACAACGATTCCGACACCATGCTCACTACTTTTTTTTTCTTTTCTAAACGCCAAGTATGACGTCACATATTTCCTGAAGTAAAAACCTAATAAGTATAAACATTTATGAAGACTATTTATAAATCCATTGTTTTCAGAAAATAAAAACTTGGATGATTCATAACAAATAAATTAAATACAATATTTTCAAAAAGAAAAAGTGTTCAAACGCAATGCACTGTGGTCTTTATTCGCCAATCTAGTGAGCTCTGATGCACAGCAGATTGGTGAATCTAACCCTAACCCTATTTGTTTGGGTTTTTGAGCCTCGATTGGTTGTAGATGAAAATGAAAGACGTATTATTATAGATTGTAGTAAGAAGGATTTCACTGAAGGCATAGGCGCAAATTGCATGGCCTGCCTCTAGAATTAGGTATGTGGTTTTGTTATGACTTTTTGGTTCATTTTGAAGCAAAATACTGAAGAAAAACAACACATTTACCCTAAATTGCAGTGTAAAAAGTGTTTGGCACAGTACTAGAAGATGATTTGTGATAAAGCAGAATGGTAATAAGTGGTCCTTAATTGGCCATTAGAGAGACAGAACAGAGCTGTTTGGTAATGAGGGAATGGGTTTTAGTGCAAGGCAACAGGCCCCAGAAGCCCACTCCGTGACTTCCCCTCACCCTTTCTTTTTTACTACAGTATCTCCACAGCAGGGGCCTTTTCTGTTGTCATGGTGACTAATGTTGGAAGCCAGCTGTGGTTTTTGTTTTAAGCTGCAGCCTACTTGGTTCTCCTCTTTGTCCAGCTTTACTTTTTGGCTTAGCTGCTGTTTGTGTAATGGTGTAGAAAAAACCTTTTGGTGCTTTTTTCTAGAATCACAGCCATGGGTCAAATAAAGGGTTGAAGTTTCCTCTGAGCTTTTGTTTTACCTTGTTTCAAATGTTTCTCATACATGTTGGCCAAGCTGGCTCTAAAAATCACATGGCTATAAGCAGCATAGGCTGAAAGCTGGCAGAGGTTTAAATGAACGACCCCACCCACCTTGATGTTCAAGTAGGTTAAAGTAGGTGCAAGCAGCTAAAGAATTATTTGCAAATGCTACATGACCCAGGCCTGCTTGATGGATGGAACCATTTCTCATAGCACGTTGTCCCTCTGCCTGGCAAGCGCTGTTCCCTGCCCCAGATCCCTTATTAAAGGTGGCTCAGGAGAGGAATCTGAGTAATGTTGTTGTTGTAGAGAACAACTTAGCCCTGTGCTGGAGCTTTTTTTTTTTTTTCTTTTTCTTTCTTTTTCCTCCTGCAGT